>NC_072477.1:22355072-23605072 GCF_027574615.1 Eptesicus fuscus | reverse complement strand
AATGGGAAAAAAGGAGACATATGTACTACTATTTGTAATACTTTAAACAATAAAATAAAATTTTAAAAAAAAAAAAAAGAAGTGAACAGAAAAGTGCATGCACCCACATGTTTATATGTAATTATCCTTTTTTTCTCATGTAGGAGCAGAAATGCATAAAAGCACCTGGAAAAGTAGAAGACATGGAAGAAGGAGCCAGCGGCAGAACCCTAGACTCAGACAACACAGACCGAACGAGAGGCAAGTGCTGTCCCCAGTGCCATTCAGTATGTCCGGCACCCTCCCGTGCACGTGGGTCACTGGGCGTCTCGTCAAAATGCAGGGTCCGAGGTGGGGCCCAGCGAGAGTCTGCACTTGTAACAAGCTCCCAGGGGACGCTGCTGCTGCAGGGCAGCCTGCCTGCCGCACTCTGAGCAGTGAGGAGATGGCCACTCTTCTTTGTTTTCAGAGTGACGTGACTTCTGGCCAGAGCATTAGCCAGGAGCTTAGAGTAGACATTGTCTGATACTACTGAAGGAGAGCTGCTTCTCCACTTTATAGACTCCCTCTCTCTTTTCCTGTCTTTTTTTTTCCATCCAATGAAAATAACATTCTGGAAATGTAATTAATTCAGTAAATCCTGAGAAAGAAGCTATATATAAATATATATAAAATACAGTATTTAAAAACACAAAAGGTATAAAGAATAGTACAATGAATGTGTACCTTCCACCCAGCTTAAAAAATAAAGCCTAGTGAATACTTAGTTGAAATTCCAATATAAACATTTTCCACTCTACTTATATATATATATATATATATATATATATATATATATATTTTTATTTATTTAATTTATTGATTTTTTTACAGAGAAGAAGGGAGAGGGAGAGGGAGAGAGAGCTAGAAACATCAATGAGAGAGAAACATCAATCAGCTGCCTCCTGCACAACCCCTACTGGGGATGTGCCCGCAACCAAGGTACATGCCCTTGACCTGGAATCAAACCCAGGACCCTTCAGTCTGCAGACTGATGCTCTATCTACCGAGCCAAACCAGTTAGGGCTATTTTTTTTTTTAACCCTTTGCACTCACTTGCTTTTTTCTCGATTCCTTTATTCTACTCGGGATTTAATTTTTTAAATACCCCAGATTTTACAAAGCACGGCAGTAGAATAAAAAACTGGAGTTTCTTTTCATACAAACTTATTTATTTGGATTTTTTTATATTTCAAATTATCGATACATTCAAAGAGTATAAAAAGAGCTGCTACCGATGCTAACCGTGTCGAGTCACACTCGACATCTGAGTGCAAAAGGTTAATATATTTTATTGATTTCAGAGAGGAAAGGAGAGGGAGAGAGAGAGAGAAACATCAATGATGAGAGAGAATCATAGATTGGCTGGCTGCCTCCTGCATGCCCCACACCAGGGATCGAGCCCGCAACCCAGGGCATGTGCCCTGACCAGGAATCGAACCCTGACCTCCTGGTTCATAGGTCGACGCTCAACCGCTGAGCCACGCTGGCCGGGCTCCCCTCTACTTATTTTACTGCATGAAGGAAATACAAGCAATCTAGTCTCAGAACAAGATTCCCCATCACCTCATGGCAGCAGGAGAGGACACCTCTTCACAGTCAGGGTTGCTGGTGTGACTTATGGTCGTAAGAAGTCTGCACAGCCCCCACCTCACCAAGGGGACCTGTCTGCCAATTTTAAAACTTCCACACTCCAGACCTCCTTCAAAATGGACAGATTTCTAGTTATAAGGTGTCAAAGGCCATGATGCTTCTTTAGACCAGCTTAAACTAAACAGTAACAAAAAGCATCAAAATGTGGAATGGCCTGGCTGGTGTGACTCAGCCATTGAGCGTCAGCCTACGAACCAAGAGGTCACTGGTTTGATTCCTGATCAGGGCACATGCAGGAGGCAGCCAAATCGGTTATGTTTCTCTCTCATTGAGGTTTCTATCTCCCTATCCCTCTCCCTTCCTCTCTCTATAAAAAAATAATAAAAACATATTTTTTTTAAATGTGGAAGGAACAAGGTCTTTGGAATTAAGAAGTCTGAGTTTGACGCACTGCTTTTTCCTATGGGCAAGTTACTTAATCACTCTGAGTTACTCTTGTACAATACTTCACTTGTGAAGTTCACAATGATGTATATAAAGCCCCTAACGGGCTGCCTGGCTCTTGGTTAGGCCCTTCGTAAGGGATGGGCCTCATTAGGTGCAGAATAAAATATTACTGTAAGTCAGAGTCCCAGACTTGACCAATATTGTAGCAAGATCAGGGCAGTGCCCAGTGTTTGTATGTTTTGAAAGGAGAACCGTGGATACTTTTTGTGCCCCAGGCCTTCCCAAAGAGCACAGTGCGTAGTACAGTGTGATGATCTGTGCAAGAGTCTCAGCTCGGCTTTGGCCGAGTTGTGTGGAAACACGCTGGACAGCCACCTTCTGGGCTCCATGTGGAAAGCATGGAGCAGCAGCCCTTGGACTAGAAACACAGACATTTGTCATGACACTTAATCCTCCTTCCCTCCTGCTGCTGATCACAGATGAGCTTCCTGATCACAGGAAACTCTGGGCCATAAAAAGGGAGAATAAATTTTCCCTGAAACCATGCATCGTTAGTATTTATAGACAAAAGAGAAAGTTCTTTCATTCCTTCCACCTAGTTTTGCAATTTGTGCTCCTTTTGGTGTGGGGCGAGAGGGGAAGTTCTTGATTTTAAAGAGGATTTTATCGGGATTCTAAAATTAGGTCTCTTGCACTATCATTATATCCTTTAGCCTATAATTGCCATGGAAGCTGCTTGTAGCTTTGCAAAATGAGTGTTTAAACCATGGCTCTATCTCAGTATTACTGAGCAAATGACCTCTGTGTCCTGAACCCCAGTTTCTCCATCTATAAGGTTGGGTTGCCAAGTACAATTTAAACTATATTGCTGGATCCAGTAAAGAATGAAATTCACCTGGCCTTATAACTGCTGTTGAGCTGACAAATGAGCCCAGCTGGTAGAACTCCTTTTTGTTGTTTTGTTTGTTTGTTTAAAGTATTACATATGTCTCCTTTTTCCCTTATTGACCTCCCTCCCCCACCACACCCGCCCCCAGGACACGCCCCCACCGCCCCAGTGTCTGTGTCCATTGGTTATGCTAATATGCATGCATACAAGTCCTTTGGTTGATCTCTTACCCCGCCCCCCCATCTCCCCTGCCTTCTCTCTGAGGTTGGACTGTCTGTTCAGTGTTTCTTTGTCTCTGGATCTATTTTTGTTCATCAGTTTATGTTGTTCATTATATCCCACATATTAGTGAGATCATGTGATATTTATCTTTCTCCGACTGGCTTATTTTGCTTAGCATAATGCTCTCCAGGTCCATCCATGCTGTTGCAAATGGTAAAAGTTCCTTCTTATTTATAGCAGCATAGTATTCCATTGTGTAGATGTACCACAGATTTTTAATCCACTCATCTGCTGATGGGCACTTAGGCTGTTTCCAAATTTTAGCGATTGTAAATTGTGCTGCTATGAACATAGGGATGTATGGTAGAATTCTTATTGGCAAAGATTTCTGGTCTTCTTTTCATCTGGAAAATTCCAAAAGACCTCATGTGAGGCGATGAGAAAAGGAATGACATGAATCTTCTTAAAGATGAGAGACAAAACCTTGCTCTAACTGGTGTATTTGCAATAGGTAAACTACTTTTAAGGAAAAGCGGGGTTAATGCTTCCCAAGTAATGGAAGGTGAGAGGGTCAGGGGTGAAGGCTGTGGCACTGCCTGAGCTACCCCTACCAGGACCCCACAGTCAGAGAATGACTGGGTCTCCAGCCCTTCACTGCAAGTTACCATGATTGTGTCGACAGGTGTAACACAGGGGCAGAGCAAAGCCCACAGGACTCTGACCATGGCGATGAGGAGGTCCCGTCAACCTCGTCCAGCACAGCTGGGAGTTCTTCTGTGCCAGGTAAGGCAGTCTGCTGGTGAGGACTCCCCTGGCCCTGCCCACAGGGAAAGATGAAACCTAGTCTTGACTGGTCAACTGGTTATGTCTGTCCGGGCCGCCCTTCCTCCTGTGTGTCTGCACTTGCATGTGGGTGAACTCCATGTGTGTCACCAGCTCATTCGGGCTTAGAGGAAATTCTGGGAGCAAATCGGAACAGTAAAGGGAGGAACTAGGTACACCAAGAACTGTGATCCTGAGGCAAACAGCGCCCCCAGCCCTGAACTGGGCCCAGGATGGTGACTGACAATGCTAGCCCACCTCCCGCCCCTTAGAAAAGATAGGCAGCTGTGAGCGGGGGTGGACAGGCTCCGGGCTCCTTTCTAGATGGGTCTGGTCACGGTATTTTAAGTTGGATTTTATTTCTTTTGACTAAAGATCTACCAGGGTATTACTTTGACCCCGAAAAGAATCGGTACTTCCGCTTGCTCCCTGGACACAACAACTGCAACCCCCTCACGAAGGAGGGCATCCAGCAGAAGGCAATGGAGCACAAAAGGCTGCAGCTGCTAGAGGAAGAGGACAGGCAGACCAAGGTGGGCTCCACGCTCCGGGGGCCGCCTGTCCCCCGCACTCCTGCCAGCCTGCATGCACGGCTGAAGGCAGGTGCCCATTCAGCGCCCCTGCACACTCCGCTTAGTGAGTGTGGTGTTGACTTTTCCCTGACAGAAACCTGACGAAGAGAATAAGAACAAGTGAGCAATCTCCTCCCACTCCACTTTCCCAATTTGCAAAGTTTCATCAGTAATTCTAACATTTGTCCTTCCCTGAGGGAATCTTGAAAAGCAGCATGATAGTTTCAGTAACTGTATATTTTGAATAGAAAACCAGGGTATATGGTTTGGATATGAGGGTTTCTTAAATCCCTTCTGGGGATTAGATGCCAGGACATTTGGATGGTTATGGGGCAACAGAATGGAAAATCTGGGGCCCCCAGGTCACCATAGGTGGAATGGAAAGCACGATGCAGACCTGAGTGTCCAGGGCCGTTCCTGCCCTCACTAGCTTGGTGGCTTCTCCCCAAGTATAGCTTGACTGGGGGGCTTGGACAGAGGCACTGAGCAGACCTTCCAGTCACACATTCTTGCTTGTGATATGCTTTTCCTCTTGCCATGATTGGAGACTAGCCAAGGAGACCATCAAATTTATAGCATATAATTTCTGCCAATTTAATACCTGTTTCTTCATTGCATCCTATGGAACTAAAAATATTCTCTGTTATTGTATAACATAAAACTTCACTGAATCTATCTTTTTGTTGTTGCTGTTTTTTAATTTAGAAAATAACCAGGATGGGATTTAATGCCACTTCCTTGTTACAAAAAAGCAAGCTGGGTTTTCTCAATGCCACCAGTTATTGCCGGTAAGTCAGTGCCTCGTTATGTTTTCTTCACGAGTATTCTTTTTCTGTTTTTTATTTCCATGGTCCAAGAATCCAGTCAGGAGACCACATAGCTGCTCTGTGAGGAGCCTCCACAATTGAGGCGCTCTAGCTCACAGCCTGCCGTCTGCTGCTGACCCCAGCCCTGAGAGGATCACTCCTGGAGCACGGGGCAGGCTTCTGCAGGAGGCCAGAGAGCGGAGAGGGGACCTCGGCAGAGAAATTGGGCAGAAATTTCTCAGGATGTTTTCTCTGTTACTTATAAATCGTGTTTGATTTAGTAGTGGGTCTTATAACTTCATTCCTGTGAGATTTCTGCTTCCTTTTCTCTTTACCTAATAAGTTACAAAAAATGGAACATTAAATAGATGTATGTGCACTAAACTTTACTTAAGTACTTGTGATTCCTGATATAATTCTAGCTAAAGCCCTATGAGATAGGTAGACACTTCCTCTGGTTTCTAGAAGAGACTGAAGCTCAGAGTGATTTTTCTCAAAGTAAAGCCAGAAAGGATGGGATCTGTCTGACTCCCAAACCTGAGCTCCTAACCCCTGTGTTCTGCTGCCTCCCACTGTGTGAAGAAACACCATGAGTTTGGGTGGTTTATAGGGGACACAGCTCTCATCTTGGAGCGAGGCCGCCTTCCGTGGAGGCCAGCCATGCAGGAGGTATGAGGCAGGGCAGGTAGGAACATGCCTCTCCTTCATTTCCCTAAAAGAGATAAATATCTAGGTAAAAAGACCTGTTCTTCGCCCTAAAACATACTTCCTCCTTCGTGGAGAGGTAGCATGACGTGGAGGGAAAGGGGCAGTAAGATGGGCGGCTGCATGCCTGGGCTCTTCCCATTAGCTGGGTGTGTCCCTCCGCGTGTTTCATTTCTCAGGCACCTTCTCTTGGTCTCAAGAGAAAGAGTTGTACCAGATGATCCAAAAACAGATTCCTCTAGTTCTAACTTTCTTTGACCCTGTAAATGGGCCGCTCATTCCTTTGCTTTAGTTTTTCTAAGAGTTCTAAAATTGGATTTATTTGGGATCTTGCTCATTTCCATTGCTGAGAAATAACAGAGAGGGCCAACAAGGTGAGATGGTCTTCAGGGTGTGGGCAGGGCAGAAGCTCTGAATCTTCCTCATGGGTGTCTAGGTGTGGTGCCCATGCCCTCCCCACCCCTCTCTTTCCCCCTGCAGTTTAGCCCATGAGCTGCGAGTGAGCTGCATGGAGAGGAAGAAGGTTCAGATTCACAGCTCCGATCCCTCCGCTTTGGCAAGCGACCGATTTAACCTCATAATGGTGAGTGGGAGCGAGCCACGTGTGGATGCCGGGGGTGTTGCTGCCATGCCCGACACTTTTTATGCCCTAGCATTGGCTCCCATCACGCCTGGCTGTGTAGATGCCCGTTGCATAAAAGCATGTGTCCACTAGTTTTTATAGTTTTAACAGGCACCTATTGGCTACCCATTGGCAAGTGCCCAACTGGCAAGGAAGGCCATGATGACCATTGTCACCCCTACTACAGCTCTGTCATTTGACATGAGAATCGGGGCCCACCTCACATTGACAGAACCATCAGAAGGGTACACAGTGGTTCGGGAGCTTCTACTCTTTCCTATACTGGGCAGGATTTGGTGGCCAGCCCTAGCACTCCAGTGTCCTCAGTAGCAACAGCAGGTTACTCCCTTGCTTGCTGTTCTGACCTGAGTAGCAGGGGCCTGTAAGCCTGTGACCCTTGGCCTGCACACCCACTATCATCATGCCATTTACAAGGAGCAAAAATCTTCTCTTGGTTAGACCCGGGCTGGAAGCCAGGGCCAACTACTTGAGTCCAGGGTCCAGGGAAATGTTGGCAGAGGATCCACTGCAAACAGAAGGAGCCAAACTGCTCAGGTAGACTGGGGATTCGAGGTCACAGTAGAGCATGGCCTGCCCAGCAAGCCCTGTCTTTCCTGGAGGCCTAGGGAAGACCCAGGAAAATGAGAGAGACACACAAAACAGAGTTTCGCCCGGCCATTATGGCTCAGTGGTTGAATGTCTACCTATGAACCAGGAGGTCAAGGTTCAATTCCCCATTGGGCCACATGCCTGGGTTACAGTCTCAATCCCCTTTAAGGGGCGTGCAGGAAGCAGCCAAATCAATGACTCTCTCATCATTTATGTTTCTATCCCTCCCTCTCTGAAATAAATAAAAATACATATTTTTTTTAAAAAGAGCCTCAGCCTGATGATCTGCTGACAGGACTAGGGACTGAAGCTGCAGAATCGACCCTTGACATCTTGCCCCAGGAGACCTCGATAGCAGAGCCCTTCCTCATAAGGGTGTCAGGGGCCAGGACTCATTCTCCCCATATGTGTTTGGGGAGACATTTGACCTGAATACTTTCTTGCAGTGAGTTCCCCTCAGGTCATCTCTGCACTCCCTCATGGACAGGAGCTCTCACCTGGTGAATATGCAGAGACAGGGCTGTGAGAGATGGGCAGATAGTGTTAGGCCTGTGAAGTCACCTACAAGCCGCTTTCCCCTTCCAGGCGGATACCAACAGTGACCGGCTCTTCACAGTGAATGATGTCAAGGTTGGAGGCTCCAAGTACGGCATCATCAGCCTGCGTGGTCTGAAGACCCCCACACTCAGGGTGCATATGCACGAAAACCTCTACTTCACCAACCGGAAGGTACTCCGCCCTCCCCTTTAGCTTTGCAGCCCACTTGCCTTGGGGCCCAGGGGCACTGCAATGGTGAGCCGAATTCAGAGGAGAGGAGAGAACTTTGGGAAGAAGCCAGCGCTCTGTTACCTCATTTCCCCAAGGGAGAAATGGAGTTGTAGATCCTGAGAACCCATGGAGGAAGAAAAGGGTCCAAGGAGTTTCTTGTCTTGAAAGAGAAAAGAATTTAGATGTGGGAAGACTTGAAGTGGTGCTTCTTTAGCTGGTTTGTACGGACCTTCCCTTCAAAAGGATTGAGTTGGTTCGAAGGAGCCCACATAAGGGACATAGTTCCTGGGAGGTGGGCTGTAGTAGCCTGGGTGGAGGGTCCTCCCAGAGTGTCAGGACGATGTGTGAGTCATTCAGCCAGTCCATGGCTAACACTGAGGTTTACATAAATGTGAAAAGCTTGATGTCTAAGGGGCAACCTTTAAACTGCAGTGGGGTGACAACTGCATCCGTAAGAAGCTGTGACTTTCTGTTCTTTGGGATATGAGCCACAAGATAGGAAAATGGTTTCTGGGTAAATGAGATACAGTACGCCTTCAGAGTTAGGTTTGTTTCCTGCCGTTGAAGAGAAGTCATCCCTGCCCTACAGGGTTTACCAGATGTCTCACTGTGCGGCCCATGCTGTTATTGGAGGACTAAGGCCTGGGGCTACCTCTTCCCTGTTCCTCTTTAGGGCTCTGTGTGCTAGGACAGGAGCTTTCCTGTTCTCAGGATGCTTGTTCCAGCCCCTTTTAAAGGGAGATCTATCCCCACAAGTTACTCCACAAGAAAGAATCTGTTTCTCTCCATGAGGTGGTGGTCAGACCAATCTTTCCGTCTTGCTGTGTGCTTCCTCACCAGGTGAACTCTGTGTGCTGGGCCTCGCTGAACCACTTGGATTCTCACATTCTGTATCCTTTGGCAGATGAAGAGGTTTGGTGGGCAGGCCACGCCCTATTGTGGACAGGCATCTATGGGGTTTAGAAGTCTGATCCATTCTGCACACACTTCACTCTTTCAGAAAGAGCAATGCACATGGTAGAAGACAAGGATTCCCTTGATGCTCAGGGAAGTAGTTGAGGTCTGGGGTGACTTTGAGGTCACTATGAACTTTAGCAGAGGAATAAAGCAGAAAGCAGCAGTAAAATCTTGGGAAGGAACCCCCAATCCTCCTGAAGCAGAGGTAGGAGCAAGAGCTGCAGTTGTCCCAAGGTGGGGTGGGCCTCCTGCGGGGAGGGGAGGGCTGAGGCAGGCATCAGAGAAAGGGGGTTCCTTTGGCATGGGGCATGGGCCTGTGGCCTCTGGACCTGGGGTCCTTGCGGAAATGGCCTTTGGAGCACTCTTCATTCTAGTCTCTGCCTTCCCAGAGAGCCATCAGGGCTTCTTTGCTAGGAGCACAGTAGTGCAATGTCAGGGTAGCTGGGCCCTTCGTCTGGGGTCCCCAGGGTTTCTTGATGCATAGGACAGTTGTCCGACATGTGATTCACAGAAGAGTATTGTTTGACCCCAAGCCAAAGCCACATGTTAATGAGTCTTGTCTTGAATCATTTCCATAATAAAAATAAATGAGTTATTAAAAGGATGAACACTGGTGCCCAACACACAATTCATGAGTTGCCATGTGGTTAACAGTTAACATCTGTGAATGCACTTAGCACAGTGCTTGGCACCTGTGGGTCCTCAACAAATGATGGCTGAATCGGAACCTGTTTAAACCTGTGGGTTTCAGCCACAGTAACTAAAAGTGCATGTGTAAGGACTTTTTCCCCATATCCTTGCCCTCCACACTAGAGATACTTACCACCTAAGGCAGCATGACATGCACGCATCAGACAAACTGCCAAAAATGTTGCCTGATTGCTTTGCAAATATTTACATTTTTTGAGGAGGTGTGTGTGTGTTCATTCTACCAACATCTACTGAGCATATACAATACCTGTGCAAAGTGCTGGAGATGGGCAGCTCCACGGGTGATCAGTCTGTATAGTGATGTCTATGTTGCAGCAGGATGTAAGAGGGATGCAGGTATTGGGATGCATGGAAAGGAGGGGCCAGTGGGGTTGTAAGATTCTTCTGGACTTCTTCAGGAGACCGTGCACATGGGTATCCATGATGTCTCTGGCTACGGAGGGTCTGCAAGACTGAATCCTCAGGGAGTGAGATGCCCATGGAAGACTGTGATCATGGAGTCATTTCTTAAAGAGGCTGATGACGGTGAGACCTCAGACAGAAGGCTGCTGCAATATTAACAGGCAGTGGAGAGGGAGGGAGTGAGGAGCAGGAGTGGAGGAGAGGCACAAGTCTGAGAAGCTTGGGATCCAGGCCAGGCAGTGTTGGTGTTTGGAAGAGTCCAGAGATGAAACTCCAAGAGTGATGGTGTGGAGACCAAGGAGTGTGTAGTTAGAAATTGTGCTGCATGACCACAGGGCAGGCCTGGAGGGTGTTCATCAGATTCAGAAACTAGGGCTCATTGGAGACCTTGGAGAGAACATTTACTGGAAAGGTGTCATACCTGGGTTTTAGTGAGTTGAAGAGTGAAAGAAAAGCAAGGAGTGGAGATAAATGTAGGTTCTGATTGAGAGAAATTAGGCTGTGAAGGGAAAGGGAGAGGAACCAAATCAGTCAGAAGACAGTACAATAGAAAAATAGGGAATGAATATAAAGAGACAGTTCAAAAGGGAAACCCACACGACTAATCAGATGAATCAGTACACCCAGTTGTAGTTAGGGAAATGCGAATTTAAATAATGGGAAGGCATTTTTTACCCATTCAGATAAGCACAAATTTTCAAGGTCTGATAGTGCCAAGATTTGACAGATGTGAGAATGGGGAATGGAACACTGCTGGATAAGTGCATTGATATAACCACTTTAAGTTTGAAGTTGGAGACGCAAGAACCTTACAACCCCACAGGCCCATCCACTCTAGGTATAGACATAGGAGCAGCTTCCACGCTGCAGGTCAGGGCCTGTCAGTGGGCTATGAAAGCAATTTGTGAGTAGCATTTTTTAAGTGAAACAGACTAGAAAATATGACAGTTTCATACTTAGTAAGGACAAATCCTATATAATAAAAACCCTAATATGCAAATCGACCGAACAGCAGAAGGGCCAGTTGCTATGATGCACACTGACCACCAGGGGGAAGACACTTAATGCAGGAACTGCCCCCTGGTAGTCCATGTGCTCCCACATTGGGAGCACCACTCAGCCAGAAGCCAGGCAAACGGCTGGCAAGCGCATTCTGGGGCAGTGCTAAGGAGCAGTGAGTTGAGTGGTAAGAAGCAGCAAGCAGGCAGGTGGTAAGGAGCGAGGAGTCCCGGACTGTGAGTGGGATGTCCAACTGCCGGCTTAGGCCCACTCCCAGGAGCGGGCCTAAGCCGGCAGTCGGACATTCTCCAAGAGCTCCCGGACTGCGAGAGGGTGCAGGCCAGTCTGAGGAGACACCCCCCACCACCACCACCAGTGCACAAATTTCTTGCACTGGGCCTCTAGTATTTTATAAAACTTTTGTTTCAAATATTTGTGTGTATATAGCATGTAGTACTGTAAAATTAAATTCTTTCCCTGGGATTAAGAAACACTGCCTTAGAAAGGCTCCCACACATGGCCCTGGGAGACAGGAAGGTGCTCATTCCAGCAGCAGAGCAAAAAGAGAAACAACAATCTTAAGTGCCCAGCAGAAGACGAATAAATCAATTGTGATGCATTTATACAAAGAATGGTGTAAATGAAGGAACTGGGGCTATAAACCTCAACACTTATAAATCTAGAAAACAATGGAGATTGATCTGTGTGATACTGTTTACATATGTTTTTAAAACAGTGACAGTTCTTTCTATTGCTCATGGACAAATAAATGTAACATGGCCTAGAACGCAGACCAATTTTAGAACAGTGATTCTTTCTGGGTGAGGGAAAAGGGAGAATTGGGCTAGGGAGGGGTCAAAGAGGGCTTTTAGCTGTGTCTGTGACATTTTTTCCTTTAAAAACATCTGAAACTAAATATGGAAAATGTGAATGTGTTAAATCTGGCTTTACGGGTGTTATTTTTGTAATTTTTTGAAGGGTACTAATGCCCATTCTCCTCCCAGAGGAGAGCTTGTACTTGACTGTCCTTAACAGAGTTTCCAGGCTGTGCCTCATGGGAATTGCAGAGACTCCAGGCTGTGCCACCCTGCTCCCAGCGTCACTGTTCGTCAATAGTCATCCAGGTACCGCCCCCCCCCTTTTTTTAATAAGGGGGTGCTGTGACAGAGGACTCTGTCCTTGCCTCCCAGAGGCTACAGCCAACAACACCAGAAGCTCCTTGGCGAAGGATTGGACAAGAAGGGGTGGGAACCACAAGCTGAGTGAACTTCTCAGAGCTCGCAGGATGGGGACAGCAAGCACCTGTGGGGAGCTGGTAAACCTGACCCAGGATTCGTACTGGAAGCATGTGCATCTTTCTTTTTTAAAAATATTTTCAGTGAGAGGGAGAGAGGAACATCAGTGATGAGAGAGAATCATTGATTGGTTGCCTCCTGCATGTACCCTACTGGGGGTTGAGCCAGCAACCCAGGCCAAGTGCCCTGACCAGGCATCGAACAGTACGTAGGTCGATGCCCAACTGCCTGAGCCACACTGACCAGGGATGCATTGGCATCTTTACATATTTCCTTCTTTTGGGTCATTTCAGGAGCCAGAACAGTTAAAAGTATGTGTAATCAATGCAAGAAATCAAAACATTTATTTGAGCTCCTGGTACAGATCATTCACAAAGGTGTGACCCGCTGATGTTATCAAGGATATTTACTATTCCCTGGCTGAAGGCAGTTCAGAATTCTGGACTTCTTCCTGGCAGCATTCTGAAAATTAAGTTTCTAGTCTTTCAGAGAATTAGGATCAATTAGACAAGGGTCAGGCCTCTAAGAGTACAGGCTTCAGGCAGACCAGCACGAATCCCAACTTGAACAGATTACTTAACCTCTGTAGAGTGAAGATGATACCTCCCCATCAGGTTACATGGAGTGGTACATGAAGTCACGTACACTTAGCCCAGTGCCTGGCATTTCGTTGAACAGCTAGTGTATGGAGCAGGTATTATCACCAGTTTACAGATGAAGAAATAGGCCAAGAGAAGTTCAAAATTTGCCTTTAAAACTAATCTGTGGCCTGATCCGTGTGGGTCAGTGGTTGAGGGTCACGGTTTGAATCCTGGTCAGGGCACATGCCCCCCGGGTTATGGGATCAATCCCACAAAACTTCATCCTGGGTTTTGTGGTAGCAAATAAAGACACCCTGGTTCTCTGGGGTCCCTGGTTCAAAAGTGACTATTCTGAGAATGAATATTTCTGACGTCCAGTAGAAGTGTTAAAGAGACTAACAGCTATTGGGGAGGCAAAGTAGTGTCTAAGATAAGAGGGCTTCAATCTCAGATTACATTATTAGATGTGCACTCTGAAGCAAAACATTTTTTAAACTCTTTTATTGATAAAACATACATAAAGGGCACAAATCTTAAGTATACAGTTTAATGAGCTATCACAAGGTAAATATAGCCACCACCCAGGTTAAAAAACAGAATTTCCAGTACCCTCCCAATTACCACTTTCCTAAAGGGAACCACTATCCTGACTTCTAAAACCACAGTTTTTTGTTGTTGTTTTTTAAAATATATTTTGATTGATTTCAGAGAGGGAGAGAGAAACATCAATGATGAGAGAGAATCATTGCTCGGCTGCCTCCTGCACACCCCTGAGCAGCTGTTCCTGGAGGTTTCCCAAATCGGGTGGTTACTGGCATGGCAGCGTGAAGGGGAGGTCTCTGTCCCTCGAGGGCAGCCATGCTGTACACTCCCTGCTTCTCTCAGCAGGAGACCGGCCTGGCATGCTCTGCAGTTTCCGGATCCCTGGGGCCTGGTCCTGTGCATGGTCCTCAAACATCCAGGCCAATAACTGCTTCAGCACAGGTGAGCCATGGCTGCCACCCCAGGTTCCCAGAGTAAAGGATGTTTCAGACCTTAAATCCCCATATCCCGCAATCCCTCTCCCAGATTACAAGTGACACTTGTCTCTCCGCCTCATCTCTGTCTCCTTCAGGCTTGTCTCGGTGGGTCCTGGTGACCAACGTGGTGACGGGACACCGGCTGTCATTCGGGACGAGCAGTGATGTCTTGGCCCAGCAGTTTGCTGTCATGGTTGGTGGGCCTGGGAAGGGCCTAATACAGTTTCCCAAGAGTGGAAATTTTGCTGGATTGAAATTGGATTCCCATGTGACCGGCAGTCCTCATCCCCCCTTTACAGGGGAAAATGGCATCAGAAGGACTGCAGTGGTCGGCAAACTGCGGCTCACGAGCCACATGCGGCTCTTTGGCCCCTTGAGTGTGGCTCTTCCACAAAATACCACGGCCTGGGCGAGTCTATTTTGAAGAAGTGGCGTTAGAAGTTTAAGTTTTAAAAATTTGACTCTCAAAAGAAATTTCAATTGTTGTACTGTTGATATTTGGCTCTGTTGACTAATGAGTTTGCCGACCACTAGATTAAGGGTTTCTTAAATGTGTCTGCACTGAGTGAAAGTTGACTGATCTAGAAAGGCCAGGCTGAACTGGCTTTAAACAACTTCCTGTTTAAATGAACTATTAGCAATTCTTAAGTAGTACTTGGATTAGCCAATACGACAAGCAGTTTTTTGTTTTTAATATGTTTTTATTGATTTTTTTTTTTAGAGAGAGGAAGGGAGAGGAATAGAGACATTGATGAGAGAGAAACATCCAATAGGCTGCCTCCTGCACGCCCTCTAATGGGGATTGAGTTTGCAACCTGGGCATGTGCCCTGACTGGGAATCGAACTGGGGACCTCTTGGTTCATGGGTCGATACTCAACCACTTAGCCACACCAGCCTGGCAAGCAGTTTTTTTAGTGTTTAATTCCAAGTTCATAGCCCTTAATAGTTTCATACACAGCTTTCAAGTTACACATTTTATAAATTTAAAAATAAAAAATTCTAGTGTTACTGCATTTCAAAATCTTGTTCCACAGAAAATGCTGTCTCTCTTTAGAAATGTGGAGGAGGTAGTATGCCAATCTGCTTCCAGGAGTAAGCACAGAGTTCATTAATTCTGGTTTCTTCAGCCAGCCTCCCTCTCTTTTTGGGACCCCATGTCTTACCTGGACCTCTGATCTCTCCCACTCCATCCTCATCACCCCAGCTTTTCACACGATCTTGGTGGAGATAGGGCGCCATCACTTGGGCTTTAGAGTGAAGCCTAATGAGCCAGTGCAGTCAGTGGGGATGACCTTGGCGGGACACATGGGGCCCAGTTCTTCTCTGCTTTCATAAGGAACCCTCCCAGCTCCACTGAGGCTCAAACTCTGACCAACCACACCCACACCTCTGATCCAAGAGAGCTGGGATAGGGGAGGGGACGGAGGGCTGTGTTCTGGAGGGCGCACCCCTCCCAGCCTTAGCGGGAGGTACCAAGCAGTCCCTCTTTCCACAGACTCCTTTGCTGTTTAATGGCTGTCGCTCTGGGGAGATCTTTGCCATTGATATTCGATGTCGAAATCAAGGCAATAACTGGAAGGCCATTAGCCTGTTCCACGACACATCGGTGACATCTCTGAAAATCCTCCAGGAAGAGCAGTGCCTGGTGGCATCCGACATGGCTGGAAAGGTAGAGTAGACTGTGCAGGCAGCTGCTTTGCTAGAGTCCAGTCTGGTCTAGACAGACATGAAACTGGTTCTGGTGCTTTTGATGGAGTCTAGGCCTCAGGATTTTGAGGCTTAGATTTTTCTAACCGGAAGAGGTATTTGGAGACCACCTGCCCTCCCTCATTCCTGGGGTTCACCAGTGTACCTGCTGGACCCTCCTTAACGGTCCCTTGTGCTGCTTCCCTCAGATCAAGCTGTGGGACCTGAGGACCACTAAGTGTGTAAGGCAGTACGAAGGTCACGTGAACGAGTACGCCCTCCTGCCCCTGCACGTGCACGAAGAAGAAGGAATCCTGGTGGCCGGTACTTGGGGCAGGGGCGGTTCCATTCACCGAATCCTATCCTAGGCCCCCCGCATCTGAAGCAGCTGAGGGAGACATTACTCTAGAACAGAACAGAATATGGGATCGTGGACTGTTGGGATTGGGGGGACTAGCTGGGACAGCCCTTTGTTCCCACGTCAGTGGACAAACATCTCAGTAACAGGCAAGCAGGTGCAGTAACAGCAGTTTGGGAGACTTGGATGTAGGGTTTACACCTGTTCCCCAGGTCAGCATTCAGTGTGACCTTATCCCATTATGCAACTTCCCATCGAAAACCTTGGGCTCCCTGTTCTTTGAACTTGTGTTTGTTTCCAGAAGAGGATGCTGAAAAAAGAAATTAAGGTCATTGCAAAGAAACTGATGCCTGGTTCCTTTAACACCATCCCTTTGGACCCATGATCTGTAGAACAGGAAGCAGAGCTGTCTAGCTACTAAGCCCATCGAAAGCAGTTAAAAGATTATACTGTTTGTGGACAATAGAATATTCTGGTAGCTGGGAGTTTGGTGGTTTGACAAATGAAATAGTAGGCTCTTGACATTAAGGAATGTATTCTCAGTCTTCGATCCTCAAGTTTGCTACTATTCCTACAGAAAGTACTTTTCCCTAAAACCTTTTTGTGGCTAAGCAGCATCACTTTATTAGAACTTTCTTACTCTTCTTTACTACTGTCATCATCACCACCAGTTAGCTTATATTTTATTGTTTTTTACAGAGAGGAAGGGAGAAGGATAGAGAGTTAGAACCATCGATCAGCTGCCTCCTGCACACCCCCCACTGGGGATGTGCCCGCAACTAAGGTACATGCCCTTGACCGGAATCGAACCTGGGACCCTTCAGTCCCCAGGCCGACGCTCTATCCATTGAGCCAAACCAGTCAGGGCAGCTTCCTTTTAAAGTCTATTTTCCGTGGGTTTTCAGCTCAGAGGAGTTCAGTGTTCTGGATAATGGCGAAGAGACACCTTGTTGACAGGCAGATGTGGGTAGTCAGCCAGTTGCAGTGATCAGTGAACTGCGCTACCTGAGTCCACCTGCAGCGCAGGAGCAGCTGGCTGTATGTCCCTCGGGTGTCTGCCCTCTCCCTCTGAAGCTCTCCAGTCCATATACCATGTGTCTGGACCACCAGAACCAATGGTGCTAGGTGTCGCATTCCTCATCACTGAGCCCTGAAGACCATGTGGTCTGAAGAACTAAGCCGTTAAGCCAGAAAGAGCTCTGGGGAGAGTGGCCCCTAGTTTGTCCCCAGGTGTAGTGAAGTCATTAGTTAGCTCTTCCTGGCTGACGTTTTAGAAACAGGAAATGGGTTGCATGTCATCAAGACCAGGTGGGCTGGGCTCCCTCTTGAACAGCCTTGACACTAAGAGAAGCACAGTGCCCTCCCATTAGCCGGGTACCCAGCGAGCCCTCCAGGGTGTCACACAGCCAGTCATTGCAGCTTGTCACTTTGAATACATGCAACTAGTTATGGTTCTAGAGCACCAGGGTGACCCATCACTTGGATTTTCAAAAACTACATATTATCGGTAGAAACATTTTCCATTTGAGGGTTTGTGTTCTGGCTCCCAGGGAGTCATGAGAAGCCACGTACATGAGTTCTCTGCACTCTCACTAACCTGCCACGTGTCTGTCTCCCCTCTCCTAGTGGGCCAGGACTGCTACACGAGAATCTGGAGCCTCCACGATACCCACCTGCTCAGAACCATACCCTCCCCACATCCCACCTCCAGGACCAACATTCCCAGTGTGGCCTTCTCTTCCCGGCTTGGGGGCGTGCGGGGAGCGCCGGGGCTGCTCATGGCCGTCCAGCAGGACCTTTACTACTTCCCTTACAGCTAATTCTGCAGAGAGCAGCCTGCAGGGATGTGGATTTGACTGAATGGAGTAAAGAGTAGCCATACCTCTGCCATAATTGCTGTTTCCAGTGAAGGCATTTTAAATGGATGCTCCGTATGCACAGATCCCATCCATCCAGCTGCTGGGGACATGAAGGTGCTATGTTTTATGTGGAGACACTTTAGTAATGTTATGTCAGTTAAGTTGTGGGCTCAGAGAGCTTTAAAGTCCTTTTCATAAAAGGTACCTATTTCCTTTTGTTGAATTCCTTAAAATAGTCCCTTCCCCCCTTTTATAAAACAAAAATTACTTTTTCTAAGGGCTGAAGACTAGCAATACCTAAATTAAAGCTTCTTTCACCAAAAGCCCTTTCAAGAAGCCTAATGAGACTGTGAGGGTAGTCAGTGCCTGGGTCCCAAGAAGACATGCATCTGCACTTGAGAACGCCAGCTGGAGAGAAGGGGGAGAGGAAAGTCCTTTTTCTCGAGTTTCTAGAGAAAGATTTAAGGCTGGAGTTTGGCCTTCTCACACTCAGTATAGGAACAAGTGTTTGGGACTCTCCTTTTCTTACTCACAGGCATTGGACAGAACGGTGGATCGCTTTAGATGCTAGAGGTTTTAGGCAGGCCTTCGCAGGCCTTTTGTTGAGGCGTCCTCCAAAATGTTAGACACAGCAGCTCCTGTTTCTATCATGGTGACTTGAATGTCAGATTCAAGGGCCCCATTTCAAAGAAAATAGGCTTTGACTTTTTTACAGTCTAAGATAAGCAGTTTGTGAGATGTTTATACCAAATGTTAAAGAGCATGTCTTTCTACCAAACAATAAACCAGAAAGAACCTTGGCATGGTGTGTTGATATTAATGATTTAGAAGATCATGATGCTTGGCTCTGTAGGAACCAACCAGCTGCACGAACATCTACTTAAATCTTGCATGAGGAAAAGGGGTAGAGATTGGGATCAGCCCTAATGGCTTTGCTGAGGAGCTTTCGTCTGCCCACAGATCCACCTGTGTGCCCTTTCCACCTGCTCTGTGTGTTCCCCAAGCTGACCTCTTGGCTCCCTAGCCACGGTGGGTTTAGCCAGGAGGACCTACCGGTAGAAAAGCAAAGGGCAGGAGAGAGAGATGGGAGTGTTGTCCCTGGCTCCCCTCCTGCTCGGCTGTGGCTGCGTACAGCTCTTTAGGTTCCAGGAACTTCTCTCCATTTGTCCCTTCAGACCTACAGCTGGTAGATGCAACTCACTGTTGCTAGCCCAGGATGCTTCACCAATTAAACTCTTCAGTTACCCCTGTGAGTGTTACATCTGCTTCCTGCCAGAACTCAAACTAATACAACTTAGTGTACAGAGAACCAAATCAAAACAGATGAGAATGATTGGCCATCTGCTAAATGAGCTACATGTTATAATAGTTTTAGTGCCTCATATTTTATAAAGAACTTTACCATCTTACCTGATTTGATTCCAATAACCCATAAAAGAGGTAGAACAGTATTAGTAATATAAAAATTACTAGTATCATTAATCTATAATAATAAAAGCATAATATGCTAATTAGACCAGACGTCCTTTCAGACAAAGCCGGGGCTGCAAGGGAAGCCCGGGTACCGGGTGCCTGCCAGCAGCTGGAGGGAAGCCTGGGTCCCAGGTGCCAGAGGGAAGCTGGTGCCGGCAGCTGGGAGAAGGCAGGCCTACTCTTGCACAAATTTCGTGCATTGGGCCTCTAGTCTATCCTATCTAATAAAAGTAATATGCAAATTGACCATCACTCCAACACACAAGATGGCTGCCCCATGTGGACACAAGATGGCCAGCAGGGGAGGGCAGTTGGGAGGGACCAGACCTGCAAGGAAGGGCAGTTGGGGGTGATCAAGCCTGCAGGGAAGGGCAGTTGGGGGGAGCCAGGCCTTCAGGGGAGGGCAGTAAGGGCTAACCATGCCTTCAGGGGAAGGCAGTTCGGGGCAAACAGGCTGGCAGGGGAGCAGTTAGGCATCAATCAGGCTGGCAGGGGAGTGATTAGGGGGTGATCAGGCTGGCAGGCAGAAGCTGTTAGGGACAATCAGGAAGGCAGGCAGGTGAGCATTTGGGAGCCAGCAGTCCTGGATTGTAGGATCGGGCCTAAACGGACAGTCAGACATCCCTCGAGGGGTCCCAGATTAGAGAGGGTGCAGGCTGGGCTGAGGGACACACCCTCGTGCACGAATTTTGTGCACCGGGCCTCTAGTATATATATAAAAGCCTAAGTGACCATTATGACCAGTCACTATGATGCACACTGACCACCAGGGGGCAGACACTCAACACAGGAGCTGCCTCCTGGTGGTCAGTGCACTCCCTCAGCCAACCTCCCGCAGTCCCTCCCCCCAGCCAGCCTGGCCCCGACTGCCGGCCAGGCCAAGGAACCCCACCCGTGCACCAATTCGTGCACCAGGCCTCTAGTAGATATAGAAAAACCCAAGCACAGATGTTGAGTGACTTGCCTCAGATCACAGACCTTGTTAGTGGAGAGCTGGGACTTGGAACTGGAAGACCTGAGATCATGTTCTCTATTTTTCATGCTCCTCCCGTCACTGACAATACTTGCCATTATAACTGGTGGTATGGAGGAATCAGGAAGTGACTCAGTGCAAGTATAAACACAGGATGCTAACATTTCATGATATGGAATCACCAGGTAAATGAAATTTTCTGGCACCAGTAGGTAAGAAGCTTGCTAATTCTGTGTTTAATCATTTAGATTTGTCCCTGTATCGGCAACCCTGGCATACTGGCCTGTACATGGGTCCCAAGAAATATCTATATGATTGAAGGGTCCAGGTGGCCACTTAACTGCAGTCTCTTGGATTAACGTTGATGATATGCCCCTGCCCAAGAGCACAAACAAGCATAATAAATGCTGAGCCAGGACCTTCACATCCACACATACTCTTGTCCTCTCAAGATCTAAGTTACCACAAGACACAAGTTCATTCATTACAGGATCTGCAATTTAGAATCACTGGTTACTGCACGTCCACTGCAGAGCTTCCCACACTACCCATGGAGTTCTGTACTATGTCAGTGGAGCCCATGGTTGGCCACTCAGTTCAACTTTGCTCTCTTCCCAGATGGTGGAGACATTCTAACTCAAGAGAATACCAGGTGAATTTTGACAAGTGTGGCCCTATCACCGTATAACTTCTTAACTTCTCTTATCAACATGGCCCAAGTTCTTGTTCAGTAAACACATTTGTTTAAGAACCATTTTAGATTTTCATTAGGCTTTATTTTTTAAAAGTGGGGAGCTTTCAAAACTTCTAATTTAAATTTAGTGATTTATTCTTAATCTCTAGTTAGCAGTCACTGCTCCTAACATTTAGTCTAGATTGTATGAAAAGCAGTTAAACTTAGCTGAGAAGTTGATTGAGCATTCTGATCTGTTTGCTTACTAACAGTATCCCAAAGATTAGTATGTTGCACAGTCTCGAAGCATTTTTCACTTGCACGGTCAATTAGGGCATTTTGCCCTGTTCCCCAGGTAGACAATGAGCAGGCAGCAGTGGCAGCAGCCCTGAGCTATGCTAAGCCCTTTGTCAAATGGCCTGGGGTTTGCTTGCTTGTAGCCTTCTAAAAAGAAATGAGAACAATGGCACATACCGGCTATCAAAAATGCCCACAGGTAAGCGCCTGCCTCACACACCATCTTGCTGGGTAGCCACCCTAGGATTCAGCTGGCCCCACAGGCTCTGGCGCGTACTCGGAATCAGTGTCCCGGGAAGCATCCTTTAAGACCAAGTTAGTCCTCCTTACCTGTCAGCCCTACATCTGTCTGGTCTAAATCTTTCACGACCATCTCCGAAAACAATTGCAAGCTAAATTCAGTTTCTTCTTCCATTTCCCCATTAGTTGATGTTGTAGAAAGCATCTAGGCCCACTCCTTTAAGTCTGCCTCTCCAGGCCTCCCACTGCCTGGCTAAGACTCCTCCCTTCAACGGCTTCTTGTGCCTCAGAATAAAATGTGTTTTCTTTTGAGATTTGATTACATACGCCTCATCCTGTTGCCCCATCTCCACCTCCCACCTGGTGCTCTCAGGACACAGATGTTTCAAGTTCCTCCCTCACCTGCTCTCTGCTCAAACTATCCTCCATTCCTTTTCCTCTGTAAAGTCAAACTATTAAGCTTGGCCGATGTGGCTCAGTGGTTTAGTGTTGACCTATGAACCAGGAGATCACAGTTTGATTCCGGTCAGGGCACATGCCTGGGTTGCAGGCTCAATCCCCTGGGGGGTTGGAGGGGGGAGGGCATGCAGGAGGCTGCAGATCAATGATTCTCTCTAATCATTGATGTTTCTATCACCCTCTCCCTCTCTGAAATCCATAAAAATATAAAAGAAAAAAACAATGAATCCATAAATAAGTGGAACAACAAATCAATGTCTCCCATCCTCTCGCTCTAAAATCAATAAATAAGATTTTTTTAAAACAACTTTATGCGGAGCATTATCTCAATCGGTTGAGTTTTGCTTCCCGGCAACTGTTGATAATGTGGCTCAAACTCACAAAAAATTCTAAAAAACAAACAACTTTATGTAGCACCTCCCTAAAAAGGGGGGGGGGGGGGAGAGGAACTAATCTGTGCTTATATGTTGGGATAGTGGATACTCCTGGTGTGAGGAGGAACCAGGAGTTCCTGCGGTATAGTTATGTTGTTTCTTCATCCAGGTGCTGGTTGAATATACTAGTATGTTCAGTTTCAGAAAAAGAATCAAGCTGAAATGTGTATGTACAATATAACTCAATGGGGGTTTTTAAGCCTTTGTTTTCATTCTGTATTTAGCTGGCTTTCACCTGATGTTTAGTTGAGGCTAGGACTGGATATGTGGAGCAAGAAGAAAGAACCTTTTGTTACTTTGACACTGGGTTCCCTTCCTTTCCTCTGTTGGTCTGACTAGTGTGAAGGAAGGAAGTTCAGAATATTGTTCTGCGTCATTCCTGTGGCTAGGCAGACTCCCATGCTCAGGGGTGCCCCCACATGGCCATAGGACAAACAGGAGGTCTAACAGGGCCACACCTTATACATCTCTCTTCCTCCCAAACCCTCCCCACCCTGCCCCGCCTACCCAAGTAGAGAGAAAAGAACAAAAGGGACCCGGAGCAGGAATAAGAAAGACCAGGGAAAAGAAGATGGGGCAAAGAAGAAGGGAAGGGACAAAGACCAAAGTGTCAATAGCCACCAGAATGAAGCAACAGTGGGGGACCGACAGGAGTTGGACAGACAAGACAGGGCAGGGGAATGACAAAAATTTCCCCGTGTTTCCATAGGTCACTAGTAACACTCGCCTCCTCTGTGAGGGCGGATTCCCCAGGGAATGTGAGCCCACAGACACCAGAGTGAAACCTTTAAGAACACAAGTTAAGCAGCTGCTACCACGGCACCACACAGCACCCACCACGCTGCCCTGCCTGGGACCAGGCCGGCATAGCTCAGCCGGTGCTCTGAGCTCCCCACCCCGCAACACCTGGTCTCACCTCCGTGGAAAGCTCTGCTGAACAGCCCAAGCACAAGAGAATAGCACAGTCAGTGAGCAGGTGTGGAGCCCTAGAAAGAGTTCCTTCCACTAGAAATTCTCGGACCATCAGTTTGAACACACTTAAGGAATATCCACCAAGTTCCTGGTCCACGTTAGCCAACTGGGCTGGGGCATTGCTATCTATGCAAAGCTGAGGAAAACAGCCCATTGTCACGAGATTAAAACCCACATAATGGTTTTGTGGGTTTGGACTATGCTTTTTAAGTTCTTATTAGAGTAATAACCTGAGGCCTTTACCAGTAAAATATGACCACCCTAGAAATACACCTCTCGCTTGGCTTCTGCTTGGAAAGCCACCAGCTACTTTCCTATCAGCTAGAGAGGGAGCCAGACTCACTGATGGCGTGAAAGGAAGGAGCCGCACAGTCCACGTTCAGCAGGAAGAGTCCTTTATAACAGCGAAGTTGATACACAGTACTAGAGTAGGGCCTGTCACGGCCACGGGAGCAAGGGAGCAGGTCTGCGGACCAACACGTTCCAGGGCTCACGTCACACTGACACACCAGAGTGACTGCCAAGTACCCCCTGAAGCTCCGCCCACCCACCAGTTCCGTCAAGAACTCTGTCACTTTTTCTATCTTCGTTTTTGGCCATTGAAGATAAAATCCACCATGATGACAGGATTCAGCACAACAGTCTTTCCAGTCATGCCAGAGATGGATGTCCCAGCTCTTAATGAGAAACAAAAGTTCGTTTGACTTCTCTTGCAAGGACCAGAGAGAATTTGTTTCTTCATGATCTGTTGAAATATTTATATATACTCAAAAAAAACAAAAACAGAAAATAACTAACAGTCCATTCTGTGCTCTGTTTCCCTGGAAGATTGCTCATGATCACCCCTCCAATAGCTAGAGGGGTCATGTGTCTGGGAACAAAGAATTAAGACACTTCAAAATAAGCAATAAAAATCCTAGTGCAACACTCAGAAGCAGATGGTGGCTTGAGAAGGTTAGAGGGGGTGGGAAGTGGGTGCTCTGTTTCGGAGCAGGGTATGTATGGCCTTTGGGAAGCCGAGTGGATGCACAGACAGAAGCAGCAACAAGCAGGAAACACTGTTGGGGAGGCCCACTTCCTTCCAAGCTCTCCCCAGGTACGAGGGTGTCACATCACCTGCACTCTGACTTCTCAGGGCTGAGGACCCTACCCCTCACCCTCCACCCACTCCGGTGACCCGCACGCTAAGCTGAGTGGTCTCTGAAACAGGCCCAGGCCACGGCCTGGGATGCAGCTCTGGAGGGCCCAGGTAGACAGATCCCTTCTGGGCTATTCCAAGCCAGCACCTGGGAAGCTCGCTTCCCCAGGCAACCAAGAGGCATGAAGGGAAAAAGCAAGGGAAGGAGAGGCTTCGGAGGCTTGGGAAGAAGAAACGGTGGCCAGCAACACAGTGGCTTTGTACCTGGCTCGGTTTTATGGGAAGACCTGCTGCCACTGCCACCTTATCCCTGTGCTGGGGACAGACTGTGTTCAGTCTGCAACCAGCAGCCTGGAGAGACTCCATATGCCTTTTGTATGTCTATATGGGGATATATTTATTCTTTTTAACTGATATAAATGCAACGGCTTCTGCAAGCTGCTCGGTCCTCTGCCCTGAGGGGTTCCTGCCTTCGGGCCTGCCGCCAGGCTCACCCCAGCTTGCCATCTGCCCTACCCACAGCGTGGGGAAGGCCCCGGATGAGCAGAGAGGACACACACCACAACAGGTGACCAGGAGGAGGGCCTACCTCGATGAGATTTCTGTTTCTAACCCTGAGAACCTAAGGAATTGTGAAGGATGGGGAGAGGGAGCTGGGGTTAAAGGTCACCGGGCTTTTTATTGCAGTTAAAGCAGACTCGGACAGGATGGTCCCAGCCTCGAGATGGGACAGCCCGGCGGTCATGGGAGCACTCATCACAGAAGCCCTGGCCGCAGGCCCGGCAGTGGTGCTTGGAGAGCTTGATGCTGAACTCCTTCCGGCAGCTGTGGCAGTGCAGGATCTCGTGGTCGGGCACCCAGTACGCCGGCCGGGCCGCATCCTTTACCAGACCTGTGGCGAGGAAGGAACCATGTTGGGCGGGACACGCGGAACCCAACACCCCCAGTCCCACGGTGCACGAAGGCGTCCTCAGACCCTCCAGCGGCTCCCAATGCAACTGCACACAGAATCACCTAGGGACCCTTTAAACAGGCAATGCCTGGTCTTCACCATTCCACCCCGGCCACAATCTTCAGGGCTGGGGCCCAGGAGCTGGAATGTGTGTATCAGTAAGCTCTCCCGGTGTTCCTAGGGTGCAGCTGCATTAAGAACCACTGGAGCAACAACAAGAAGTCGGAGTCAGGACATATCTTCATTCAAATGCCAGTTCCATTGAGCACCAGTTCATTAGCAGCTGCAAGATTACAAGAGGTTACTTCTCAGGGCCTTAGCTTCCTCGTCTTTAACCACCCACCTTCAAGAGCTGTTATGGGGATTACAAGAAATAACATGCCTCACGCACGGGCCTGGGACCCGACAGCGAGTGAGCGCTTGGTGAGCACAGTTGGCAGGCTCTGTGCGCCAAGGGCAGCCTGCCTCTCCCAGTTACCGTGACAGCGGATGCAACCTGAACTTCAAGCCTGGGCAAATCCATCTATTCCTACACCTTGGAGTCAAAGCTCACTGTCTGCTCATTCTGTGAGCCACGGTGATTACATCTGTTACAAGCAATTTTCATTACCACCCACCCAGGAGACCTTGGACTCTCCCCTACAAAGGGCTGCAGTACCCCAGCCCAGACAACCCTGCCTAAGCCCTCCACACACTGGGGGCTTCCCTTCCTCTCCCTCTCCCCATCTTGGTTACAACGCCTGGTCTTCACCCCATTCCGCCAGGCCAGAAGGGAAGAGCCATCTTATATCCTAAATGAGTAACAGCTTGGCTGGTGTGGCAGATTCAACACGGCCACAAATTCTCTGACACTCGTGCCCCCTCCTTGAAACTAGGCAGGCTCTGTGCCTACAGAAGACTGTACACGTTTCCGGGCCCAGGCCTTAAAAGAGACTGGCAGCTTCTACTTGTCTCTTGGAGTATCAGCTCTTAGAGCCTGAGCCACCATGTACAGAAGCCCAACTACCAATGAAGAAGCCACACGGAGAGGCCTGAGGCTTTATGGAGAGGGAGGGTCTACTTCCAGGCACCCTGCCCAGGCCCAGCACGTGAGTCAGGCTGGCTTGGACCCTCGAGACAGTCCAGCTGCCACACTGGAATACCAGGCAATGCCACTTGGAACAGAAGAATTACCCTTCCTGACTTCAAGTTGTGAGACATGGTGAAATGGTGGTTGTTTGAAGCCTTTACATGTTCAGGTAGTTTGTTATGCAGCAATCGGTGGTTTAAGAGAATGGTCTCCGGAGGGAAACACGAAACCACTGCAAGCAAATGTTCACCAATTTTCAGCCAACTTCCTGCTGCCCAACTCAACCTGGGGCTGCAAGCCTTTGACAAAATGACAGCCCAGGGCCCTCTGAAACCTTCCATCCCACACACACTCCACCCAGAGCAGCACTGCCAGGCCCACCTAGTGGTATGTCAATGGCTGTCACCACGGCTCCCAACGTGTTCTGCACGGCCTCGCCCACCTTCCGAGCAATTAGTGTCCCGCCTTCGTCATCCGCCTGTGCCTCAGTGACATCTGCAGACAATGATAAAGGAAAAGCCGTCAGCTCTTAGTCACTTCCCAAAGGAAAACTCGGAGGGCCGAGCAGAGCGCTTCTGGGTTCTTCTCCGGGCACCACTGTGCTGCCCTGCAACGGCCCCCGGGGCTGGGCTACGGGTCAGGTGGCATCTGTTAGTCCTTTACCTCAACCCTCTAGAGCTATCTTATAACCTTTCTTTAAAGTAAAGCAGAAAGCTTCCAGAGCATGACCTAGAACCTTCTCCAAGGAGAAGACTCAGTCTAAGCCATGTCTGGTAAACACAGGATAGGATTAACAACTCCCCACCACCACCCCAGCACTCAGACTGACCAAGACCAAGGGAGCAACTGCTGTCAGTAGATGCAGTGAGGAACAGGGCTGGGCAGTTCCCAACACCCAGTGCCACGGAGAGGTCCCGCCCTCCACCCTGCAGCTCCCAGACCCCACATTACCTAACTGGACATTCCTGGCTTCATAGCAGTTGTCACACACCCGCACGGGCACAGGGCCCCAGCCCCGCTCGGGCACCGGCCGGGTCTTGGATGAGCAGCCATCACAGAAGCCCTCCCCACAGGCCCGGCAGTGATGCTTGGTGTCGTTCTCTTTAAAGGACGTAGCACACTTGCTGCAGCTCTGTTCCAAGCCCAGAACAGACAAGAGGCAGGTGTCATTCATGTCTGCTCAGCTGAGAAAGCTACCGATACCCGGGGGAGGGCCACAGGACCGCCTTGAAACGGCAGGACCCCGCCAGTTCTAAGGGAGGGGCCCTGGAACCTCCAGCCACTGAAGCAGCTGTGATTATCATTTTCCTCCAAGAAGTGCCTGGAAAGGTTCTCCAATCATGCGGCTGAGTCACAGGGCTCTCAGAAGGCTAATTTAGCCAGAAGAGAAATGAGACTATTTTTTTAACGGCCTCTGGGAAGTTGGTGAGGAGCGAGTTCCCTGTCAAGGATTTGGGCCACAGCTCGGTGCACCTTTGCTGTGGGTGCTGTCGAGATTTATGGATCAAGCCGAGGATGACACTAACAGATCTCTAAAGGCTCCCGGCCTTCAGATTCTGTATCTATGATCTTAGGCATCTGATCAATAATGATTGGCCCTTGCAGGTAAGGAAACTAAAATCTACCACAAAGAAAACACTTGCAGAACAACATGAAGGGAAATCCACGGGCGAAGAGGACACTGCCTGCCTTAATGTATCCCCCTCTCCAATGCCCTGGGAGCTAACCTGACAGGGAGAGAAAGTCCACGCCTCCCCCACAGAGCAAGCTTGGGACAGGGTGAAGCGACACAAGCCAAACGGGCCACGCCAGGGCTACAGGAGCAGCATGCCGCACCATACCAGGATCTGGGAGTTGGGCCTCCAGTAGGCTGGCGCTATCTGGTCTGTCAGCCAGGATGTTACAGCCTTGGTGGGCCCAAGGCTAAGCTCAGACACCGACTGAGCCATGAAGTTCATCCCGTCCAAGAGGCGCTGGGCAGCATTGTTGTTGTCCTTCAGAAATCCATCCGTCTGAAATGAAAATGCAGGCTCCCATCATGCTCTGAGGGAAGGCACTCAAAGGAAAAGGGCGAGGGTCCTGGGTGAGCTGCACACTCATCACCTCCAACTCAGAACCACAAACTCCCTGGCAGAGAAAAACGGGGACAGACCGGGAATCCCTCTGGCTTCTAGGCAACATCACACCAACCAGTCATGACCGAATGGTTCTCTTCAAGGCGACCAGAAGACTTGGTGCACAGCCGCTCAATCAGGACTTAGTTTGCCCACAAACAGATGTGCACTCCAGGAAACACTCCCATAAAGACGACACCTCCCGCAGGAAACCCCCCTCCCAGGCTGGGTTAGGAGCCCTTCCTGTCAGTTCCTCCAATAGCTCTGCATCTCCGGGAATCCTGTTCCCACGTGTAAGAACAGTATCTGTTTATGCAGCGGACTATAAACTCTGAGAACAATGACCTATCTTTTTCACTTTGGTATTTCTGTTAAGTATCTAGTTCAATCCTGAGCACACGGTACTCAACAACATATGCTGAGGTAACGAATGGGTGAATGAATGGACAGAAGGAGAGGAGCCTGTATTCCCTAATTCCAAGGATGACGAGGAGCGCAGACTAAACGCACACCACAGTGTTCCCGTTTTCTTGGACTAGAAACGATCTTGCCATAGAGACGACAGCTTTTGCAAGAACTAACTAAGGCAGATCAAAAACAAAAGACAGTCATAAAACACCTTGTGAGAAAATTATACTAGTGTGAGGCCATATGAAATCCTTGGACCAGAATAGCCTGGACCGTCATGTGAGGGGAGACTGGGAAGAAGAGGAACAAAACAACAGGAGATTGTCAGTCATGTGGTACCTGAAGGATCCAGGTAAGCGCAGAGAGGTGGGTCTGCAGGTAGGCCTCGGAGGCTAACCGGTGGCTTTAGAAATCACCCAATAAGGGGGACACCACCAAGGAAGTGCCTTCGAGAAAACTGCTTATTTTTTTCCACGAAGGGAAAGGTTTTGGATGTATTGTGATTTATGAGTAATTCCAAGTATGAATTGTGGCTTCATGCAGAATCAAAGCAACATATCAATGCCTCATAAGCAGATTTATTTTTCTAACATCTGGAATTCAAAAGTCAAATTAAAAATAGTGAGGGCTGCCCGGCCGGCATGGCTTGGTCCCCAGTGTGGGGCAAAGGAGGCAGCCGATCTATGGTTCTCTCTCATCATTGATGTTTCTATCTCTCTCTCTCCCTCTCCTTCCCTCTCTGAGATCAATGAAATCTATTTTTTAAATAAAATAAATAAATAAAAAATAGTAAGGGTCTATAGTAATCCCATTTCTTAGAATATACGTCAAGAAAATTTCCAAAAAAAGAAATGGCTTTCTTACATAAAGATGGTCACTATAGCATTTTCTTTGATGATGAAAAAAAAAACCACAAAAAACAACTCATAAACAGCACGCATGAAACTTTAAAAAGGGAATGGGGAATCAAACTATAACACTAGACATAATGTTACACAGCGACTACAAATGAGAACCATGAAAAATGGAATCAATGTGGAAATGGTATTGTGGTTTAAAAAAAAAGGCAGATAAATGGCAAGTAAATTATAACTATATCTATATAAACATATGCATATGGAAAATGACTGAAGAAAATATGAAAAAATGACGTTTTGCCCATCCGGTGTGCCTCAGTGACTGAGTGTCGACCCAGGCACCAAGAGTTGCAGGTTCGATTCCTGGTCAGGCACATGCCTGGGTTGCGGACTTGATCCTCAGTCGGGGTTGTGCAGGAGGCAGCAGATCAGTGACTCTCATAGCTGTTTCTCTCTCTCTCTCTCCCTAAAAATCAATAAAAACATATCTTAAAATAAATAAAAATGAAGTTTTATTTGCAAAGGCAGTATAACAATAGATCAATTTTTCATTTATTTTATTTCAAGTTGTGCTTCTAGTATGTATGCAAAAAATGAAAATAACGATCTAGAACAAGAAAAGCTCTTTAGATCATGCCTTCCTAAACCACCAAAATACTGAAAGTCATGGTTAACCTTATTTCTAAACAAGTTCCACTTTTCCACACACATGTATAACTGAACGATACAAGAGAAAGAATAATAAATAAAACTGCTCTTACTCCAGGCCACACATGCACAATCTCTGTCCGCACCACCGTATCCACAGGATCTTGGTTCCCAAACCAGTATTGCCGGCTACGATAGACCACGCCGCAGTTAGGACATTCGATCACATACCTACAAGGAATGCAAATAGACACTATTACCCTGCCAGGTTTCTGGGGAGACAAACACCAGATAACCCTTAGCTATGTTGTTTAAACTCACCCAGACCAGGCATATTTTGCAAGACCCATCCAGGGGGAGTCGGTGGAAGCAGATGTCTTGGGCACTACGCTGACCTCCTTGCCTCTCTCATAGCAGGCCTGAAACATGGAGCACTCTGCCAGCTTCTTCTCTGGAAACCGGTCCCCGTGGCCTCTTCACATCCCTGTCCAGCACCCACTCCCCACAAACCATACTGTCTGAGGGTCTACAGACCCCGAGTTTAGCACATCAGAAGGAAGTTCATTTCTCTAAAGAAGCCAGTGCCCTGAATGGTCATGAACTGAATGCATACCCACCCCAAGCCCCAAAACTAAGCTGTAAATTATACACCCGTCAGACAGAAGAAATCAAAACTCGGTTCCTGAAGAGCAAGAAGAACAAATAGCCAGTGTATGTGACCCCTGCCTACAAGCTCAAGAGACTAAGGGGAAAATAAGCTTTAAAAAAGTTCCACAAAGCCCCAGCAACAAACATGTGTGAGTTATTTTGGTTAGAGCTGGGGAGAAGTTCCAGAGAGATTCCATTTGAACATCAAATACTTGGGGATGCAGCAAAGCTGCCCCAAGCCAATCTTTCCAACAGGAGAGGGACCAGCAGCCAGCTGCTGGAGCAGGGAGAAGCTCGGGGACTCACCTTGCAGGTATAAACTCGGTTGTCATACTGGTGGGAGTAGCTGCAGCGGCTCTTGGCTTCGTGAGGTACTCCTTCTTTCCCATGATTCATGCTGTTCTTACATCCAGCCCTGAGTGAAGCCCAAAAGCTGACAATGAGGCGGCCAATGGAACCGATGCTACTTATGCAGAAGAATCTGACCCTGAGCCAGAGATGGGGCCCAAACCAGAGCTTGGTTATTAACTAGGCCCGGGATCCTGAGCACAGAGGACAGTTTGTCTCAGGACCCACATGCCTCCCTTATCCTTGCCATCAGCATCACTACAAAGGTAGAGCAATTAGTACCTTGTATGAGGAGAAAAAGCGAAATGAGGAAACTCTTCTTAGAAACAGCACCTGGCCCCTCAGGAGGAATGGAGGCGCCAGAAGATGCCACCTTGACAAGAGGTGGATTTGGAATGGCTCTCAGGAAATTAAAAAACCCAAACAGCATGAAATAAGTTTAACCTGGACAGGCTGCCAAGATGCCAAACAAAAACCATCCCCCAACATTTGGCAAAGCACTAAGAGGAGGCTTAAGCCAGACAAGAAAACCTCCCAAATGAACAGCGAGCCCGGCCACCCTGACAACACAGCATACAGGTCAGGACTTCGGAATGTCCCTACGGAGAAGCAAAGTCCTGGAAACCCTGGGGAAGCTCAGTCAGAATGGAAAAGCAACGATCCAGCGTTGTGCTGGGCTCACGGGGCAAGCAAAAAGGAAGATAAATCACACCAGCAACGAACATCCCTCTGTCCAAGATAATCCTAGTTCTCCCTACCCCAGACCGTCTAATCCAACACCCAAATCCTTTTTACAAATTCAGAGCCAAGTGGTTCAGTGCCCGGCGGTGGCCTACTGGGTTCAATGCAAAAGGGCTATTGGAACAGAAAAGGCTCAGAACAGAACATCTGTGGTCCTCCTGTAGATGGGCAAAGGTGAGCAAGGACAATATAGTGGTGAAGGGGTGGAAAGGCGGGGAGTGAGTACACGACGTGGAGACTGCAATCTGACTGTGGCACACACACTGCATTTAAATCCCCTGGGCTTCTTCAGTCAAGTCACCAAACTGTGATTTAATAGCCATCGACAGCTCAGGTTAATCCAGTGACCCCCAAAGTGTGGTCCCCCAACCAGCAACATCAGCATCACCTGAAAACTTACCAGAAATGCAAGTTCTTAGGCCCTACATCAGACCCATTAAATCAAACTGTGGGGCCAAGACCCACCGATCTGTTTTACCATGTCCTTCCGGAGTTTTTGATGCATGCTCAGTTGAGAACCAATGCTCTGTCCCCTGTAACAAAGTGTGGTCCACAGACCACCATCATAGGCATCACTCGGCGCTTGTTAGAAATGCAGATTTTCACCCAGAACTGCTGTCCACGCTCTGCATTTTAACAAAATCACAAAGTGGGGTATATACACACTGATGTTTGAGAAGCACTGCTCTAATGCAATGTCCTCAACTCAGACTACACATTAGAAAAATCTCAGGAGCCTTTTAAATAATCCAGTGCCTAGCCCTAACCGGTTTGGCTCAGTGGATAGAGCGTCGTCCATGGGCTGAAACGTCCCAGGTTCGATTCCGGTCAAGGGCATGTACCTTGGTTGCGGGCACATCCCCAGTAGGGGGTGTGCAGGAGGCAGCTGATCAATGTTTCTCTCTCATCGATGTTTCTAACTCTCTATCCCTCTCCCTTCCTCTCTGTAAAATAAATCAATAAAATATATATTTAAAAATAATAATAAATAAATAAATATTCCAGTGCCTACGCCCCACCCGAGATCCATTAAACCAGTCTCCTTGAAGGTGGGGCCCAGGCCTGGGTAATTCTGCAAGCTCCCTGGATAATTCTAATGTGCTCTAAGCATTTGCCCTCACAGTGAAAGGCATCAACTAGGATTGATATGGACTACAGTGCTGTGCACACACTGGGATCTCTATCAAATATTAGTTGAATAAATGGAAAAACTGTGATTGAAAGCCCTGATAGGAGAAACACGGACAACGGGCAACCTAAAGTTTTCTATAGTAAAAACTGCCCAAACCAGAAGCCAGTCAATTTCACACCTAAACCAGGCTGAACTCTTCAGGAGATTCTTCATAACCATGTGTCCTGGAATCCCCTGCAACCTCCAAGTGTGGTCCCCCGACCACCAGGAGCACCTGGGAACTTGGAAATCACCCTCTCAGGCCCCACCCCATCCGTCAGTCAGAACGTTTCATTTAACCAGACCCCAGGTGACTTGCATGCACACTGATGTCCAAGAAGCACCATTCTGAGTCTCTTTTCCCAAGATGGGGAGACAGCTGGCCTCACTTACCCGCAGCTGAGGCACAAGGAGGAGCAGGTGAAGTACTCGTCTGGGAAAAAGGAGCTGTGCGCCATCTGGTCATCGGGGATCTCACCGCTGAAGCGGTCGCTCAGTGCCTAGCGAGGAGGGAAGGTGACATGAAGGCACAGCAGAGAGCCCTGTGCTTTGACTCTTCCGAGACTTACTTGCCTTTCTAAGATCCCCTCCCCTACCCCTACCCCCAGCTTATTTCTTACAGGCTCCACAGCAGGAAGAGGGAACTTACCTTCAACCTCCTAGGCCCAACTTGCCTAGAAAGAACCAGCCCGCTTGCCAAGAGGTCAGAAGTGAACAAAGTTACTGTTCTCTACTAATTACCTTGGCGGTTATAAACCCCTCACACACTCAGTCTCTCATTCAGAACCTCCACAGATACTGACTGATGCCCACTTCATCCTTGTGAAGCTGGGACACCGAGAAATCAAGACTTGAGAAGGTGGCTCGCTCGTCTTTAAGTCAGAGACACAGCTGAGCAGTGAGCAGGAGTGTCGTGGGCTTCTATCCAGCTCTAACCACAGGCACGCACTTAGCATTTACTAGGCCGCAGAACCATCTCAATGCAGAAAAATACGTCACCAGCCAAAAAAACAAGAATTATTGTAGTGTTTGGTAGCCTTTTATCAACTACAGTAACCCAAAAGACGGCAAAGGGCAAAAAAAAAAATGCCAAAAAGAAAGATAAGGTATTTGCAGAGGCAAACTGAAATTTTTATATTGAGAGGCACTTCCATTTCTTTCTTTTTTTAAAAAATATATATTTTATTGATTTTTTACAGAGAGGAAGAGAGAGGGATAGAGAGTTAGAAACATCGATGAGAGAGAAACATCGACCAGCTGCCCCCTGCACACCCCCCCCCCCAACCGGGGATATGCCCGCAACTAATGTACATGCCCTTGACCGGAATCGAACCCAGGACCATTCAGTCCGCAGGCCGACACTCTATCCACTGAGCCAAACCGGTTTCAGCGCGCTTCCATTTCTAATCCTGTTTTCACGCATTACTTTATACTGAAAGTACTCTTCAAGCTGATTTCCCCCCCTTCCAGGCCCTTGGTCAGACTCAGTGGAAAAAGTAATGTAAATTAAATAGAAATGGGCTTTCCAGGCTTCAAAAATCATTAAGTGCGCACTGTTCCAAGCTCCCATCTTTCAGTCTCCCGTTCTGAGGCAATCATTCTTCACGGGAAGAGAAGGAAAGTGGCCTAAAACAGGACAAGATGTTACTTCCTTTAGTAAAAGCCAAACGAAATTTTAAGATGAGATTTGGGAAAAGGGCAGATTAGGTTCTAAACTAAGGTTCTCAAGCTCTGAAAGCAATTTCATTTCCTGAGAACTTATTTGTTAAAGTTCCTTTGCCTTCTTTCAATGAAGCCTTACCGCAATAAACTGCAAACTCAGGTGTTGATGAAGAAGAGTGATCCCAATGTTGAGTCAAGTCAGGTGTAAGACAAGAGTCGAGGCAGGAATGTGTCAAATTGAGGGGGCATGATTCACCTAAGGCCGTGGTCGGCAAACTCATTAGTCAACAGAGTCAAATATCAACAGTACAACGACTGAAATTTCTTTTGAGAGCCCAATTTTTTAAACTTAAACTTCTTCTAACGCCACTTCTTCAAAACAGACTCGCCCAGGCCGTGGTATTTTGTGGAAGAGCCACACTCAAGAGGCCAAACAACCGCATGTGGCTCGCGAGCCGCAGTTTGCCGACCACGGACCTAAGGGCATTCAAATTCAGCTTCTGCAAGGATAATGCCCGGCCCATACACCATCAACTGCCAGCAATGGCCAACCAGTGGCAATCCTGAAACTAGACCCCTCCAAACAGACTGACAGATAATAACACATGTAAATCCTGTTGCCTTGGGGGTAATTTTGTAAACACTAACTTAGGGAAACACTAAGATTGTGAGAGAAAAGATAAATGAATATACATATGAATATTAATGAGAATAATGAGAAGCAAGGCAAGAATCACTCACTAGCCCAAACTGCCCTCCTCTCTCCTAATTCTTAATGTGATCCATCCTTTGGTGATTTTTAAAAATATATATTGTTTCATTGATTTCACAGAGGAAGGGAGAGGGAGAGGGAGAGACAGAAACATCAATGATGAGACAGTGTCACTGACCAGCCACCTCCCGCACGCCCCCAACCGAGGATTGAGACCGCAACCCGGGCAAAGGCCCCTACCAGGAATCAAACCATGAACTCCCGGTTCACAGGGCAACACCCAACCACCGAGCCACCCCGGCTGGTGCTACAGGGATTGTTTTTGGTGTCACCTTTTCCATGACACCTTCTCAACCACTTTAAACACACTACACTCTGCCTTCTCTGAAGGCCTTTTGTATTCAACAACTAAATCAGTATTGAGTAATTAGGCAATGATGCAAAACTCTGGGCCTGTTGTATTTCATCTCCTAGACTAGTTCATAAACATTGTGGAAGAAGTTTCCAACCTTTATATCCTCTAACTCCTAGCGAAGGTCCTAACCAAGAGGTCATGGTTTGAGTCCTCTACTAGGACCTCGAGAATGAAGTGCCCAGCACCAACCCCCCATGCACACACCAACCTCTGTTCTCCCCTCCTCACCATGGCTCTGCCTCTGTGCCAGGCTTCATCCCAGGCCCACAGGCCCTCTCTAATTTTAAATTAACTACTCTCTGATTGGCCAAATTACTGATAACCTTGTAGGCTGTATTTCTCACAGGTGTGTGCATGACCCTCTGGGGCTAGCTGGTGGGAAATGGAGTGTTACCTTCCTAATGCATCAATTTATGAAAAGATCTGGGGAGCAAGCTATTATTACATAAAAACCACGCATGGACATAGTATGAAACTAAATGGAAAATTTGCAGAAATTAAACATGAGACACCCTCCTCCCAAGTCACTTCAGGTTGAGTGGCAGCTTTGCACTCTCTGTGCCTATTGCTTATCTATAAAATGGGGATGCTAGAAGGACCTTCCTCAATAAGGGGGTTCATGGGTTACTCTGAGAGAATCAAATGCAGTTGCCCATGCAGAGCACTTGGCACAGACCGAAAGCTCAGAAAACATCAGGTGTGCCCGGCCAGTGTGGCTTGGTGATTGAGTCTCGTCGACCTATAAACCCAAGAGGTCATGGTTTGATGCCTGGTCAGGACACATGCCCAAGTTATGGGCTCGACCCCTAGTAGGGGGCATATGGGAGGCAGCCGATCAATCATTCTCTCTCATCATTGGTATTTCTATCTCCCTCTCCCTTCCTCTCTAAAATCAATAAAAATATATTTTTAAAAAAGAAAACATTAGGTGCCATTATTATCATTTTAATTGTTTTTTTTTATGCTGAGAATTTTATTTCCTTCCTTAGATACCCTCACTACATAATCCAGGTAATGCAGGAGATATAAGAACCTCTCTCCATGATAGCTCATTAGTCTTCATGGCTGCTTGCATGTGTGGGTGAACACAGTTAAGTCCTCACTTAATGTCATCATAGGTTCTGTGACTTGAAGTGAAATGACATATCATGAAACCAATTTTTACCATAGGCTAACTCCGTGGTCGGCAAACGGCGGCTCTCGAGCCACATGCGGCTCTTTGGCCCCTGAGTGTGGCTCTTCCACAAAATACCACGGCCCTGGGCGAGTCTATTTTGAAGAAGTGGCGTTAGAAAAGTTTAAGTTTAAAAAATTTGGCTCTCAAAAGAAATTTCAATCGTTGTACTGTTGATATTTGGCTCTGTTGACTAATGAGTTTGCCGACCACTGGGCTAACTGATATAAACAAGAGTTAAGTTCCTACAGCATCTCAATGCTATAACAAAACATTTAACAAAATATTTGAGGAACTGCTGTATTTAGCTGCAAAAGCTGCTTATGTATCCAATGAGGTGATAGAAAAAGTAAAACAAAAAAAGAGAGAGAGAAAGAAAACGAAGGAATGTAGAAGCTACTAAAGAGGTATAGGGGAAAACCAAAGAGAAGCATTATTAGCCCCTGAGGTTTTTTCCTTCAAAGTGGGTAACTAAAAGGATAACCTACGTACTAGTTTGCCTTAGGAAAAATAATATATTTAGCATGAGTTCAACAACTGGGTTGAATTCGGCGAGGGGGAAATGCCACTCCCCAGTAAATATAAAATTGCAGCCCAATAACAATGACAGCACATTGTTACTCAAGGTTCTTTCTGTTCTAAAACCCAAGTTGCCTGGTTCGCATCTCTGAAATTCCCTCAGAAAAATCGGGGCATGTCTACATATCTCAAAGTTCGGCACGAAAACAATCTGCAGCCTGATTCCCATGGTACATATGCCCCTAGAACCTCCATCACTGCCTGCCCTCAACAAATCAACTGTTAACTTATGTTGGCCAAGGCAACAGTAACCTCTTATGACATCAGAAAGAGAACTTCTAGTCTAACCAGCCACAGCACTTCATATGCTGGTCACCCATCCTCTGAAATGCTGGTACACACGAAAAGCATGTTACTTCCCTCACAAGTCACTGAAATAATGAGTCAGACCATGACAAGCTTCAGGAGGACTTAACAGGAGTCAAGAGTATGGGTAACTGCTTTTTAAAAATCTGATGTTAGTGTGTTTTGGATACAAGGGTAAGGAGAAGCTGTTCTCCTTCCTGATTGTTACTTTCCAGTAAAGATACTACTACCTAATCCATATACTTTGCCTTTCAAAAATTCCAAACCTCACATCATTCCAGGGATCTTGGGCTCTCCTCCTTCTGAGGTCCCAAAGCTGTGAGGGAAAGGCAGGGAAGGAACTCTCCTGAAAAAGCTTGGGAAAGCATTTGAGGTAAGTCTGGAAAAGGTTGCCTGGAGACCAGATGATCTTGAACTTTAGTTGTCCAGGCAACAGTATGGCTCTTTCTACTGAACCTGACAGGTTAGCCCCAGTCATCAAGGGCTGGCAGTGAATGTTCTGATTCAAAATGGACTCTTACAAAATCAATGATGCCACACCCAATAGAATATAATAACTTTATAAATACTTAAATGCATCCTGATGTGATAAAGGTCAGAGTTTCTACATTTAGATATCGGAGGCTAAAAGAGGTATTAAATAAAACCTATACAAATTCAACTTTAAAATGATTCTCTCAATTATTAAGAACTGTAATACAGACAACATAGTTAATTCAATATTAAATTCCCTTATTCAACAGGGATCTGAGCATTTCTTTCCTTTAAAAAGATTTACCGGCTTACTCAGGTTTGCTCTGTTGGTAGGTATCTGGCCTGTTGCTACTATGGAACCTGCGGAAAGGAGTGAGTGGTCAGGAGGTGGGAAATAACAGCTGGAAAAGAGGCACTGGGCCTGGACCTCGCTGTGGCAGAAGAGTGGTCAGGTCAGCAGTCACTAAAACAGGAAGTGACTCTCTCTCTCTCTCTCTCTCCAAACTCTTCAGTCTTCCTCATTAAACACATTCCCCTTCAATAATGACCATGAAAAGCAACACTTAGGCTCCCTTTGGGTCCAATAGTGCTACAGCAATCAGGTGGAACCTCATAAATAAGATGCAGCTAATAACTTTTTAAAAGTATACCAAGCCGAAACCGGTTTGGCTCAGTGGATAGAGCGTCGGCCTGCGGACTGAAAGATCCCGGGTTCGATTCCAGTCAAGGGCATGTACCTTGGTTGCGGGCACATCCCCAGTAGGGGGTGTGCAGGAGGCGGCTGATCGATGTTTCTCTCTCATTGATGTTTCTAGCCCTCTATCCCTCTCCCTTCCTCTCTGTAAAAAATCAATAAAATATATTTTTAAAAATAATAAAATAAAAATAAATAAATAAATAAAAATAAAAGTATACCAAGTGGCATTAAAAAGAATGATGTATTATATACTCATATAGAAAGATAACCAAGATGCATAATTACGTGAAAAAAAAACACAACAAGTTCTGAAATAATATGAATGTATGATCCCATTTTTGAAGGAAGAAAAATGAGTAGGTGTCTGTGTGTGTGTGTGTGTGTGTGTGTACATGCACTTATATAGAATTGAAAATTTCTAGAAGAATATACAAGAAACAACTTACAATGGTTATCTGCAGAATAAGAGATTATAGGAAAGGATAAAAGAATTTAACTTCTCTATGATCCCATTTATTTAGGGAGAAAAATATATTATATATATATATACTTATGTTTGCACATGTGTGTCACTGGAAATTTCTAGAAGCATATACAAGAAAATATTAACAATGGTTATTATGGAGTGAGGGGGAGAGGAGAGAAAAGGACTCAATTCATATCATACACATTTCTGTATTATTTGAATTATTTTATCATGAACACTCATTGCTTTTATAATTTAAAAAATTACTTTTTTCAATGAAAATAACCAAATACACAAATACAACTTATAGGAATGTCCTTTCTAGAGGCAACTAGCAATATGTATCAGGAACCTTAAAAGATGGCCACATGCTCTGACCTTCCTAGAAGTGGAATAACTATTGAGAAGGAATAGAGCAGAGTTAAAAGCATAGACTTGGAGCCAGACTACCTGACTCAAATTCTTCTCCACCACTCTTACCAGATAAGTCATCTCAAGCTAATTAATTCACCTCTCTGTGCCTCCATTTCTTTTTTTTTTTTTTAATCCTCACCAAGGATTTTTTTCCATTGATTTTTAGATAGAGTGAAAGGGAGAGGGAGAGAGAGATAGAAACATCAATGATGAGAGAGACACATCGACTGGTTGCCTACCACACACCCCCAACTAGGGCCGGGAGCCTGCAAGCCGGGCATGTGCCCTTGACTGGAATCGAACCCGGGACCCTTCAGTCCGCAGGCTGATACTCTATCCACTGAGCCAAATCAACTAGGGCATGACCCAATTCTCTTTTTTATAAAATACCACAGTTTACCCATTTTTTGCACACTTAGTTTGCATTTTGTTGCTATTACAAAGATTTTTTTAATAGCAATTACAAAGATTGCTATTAACATCCTCATATAGGTCTCCTTGTGTTCCTGTGGAAGCTTCTTTAAGGCAAATTCCTAGAAATATGGCTAGAACATATATTATGCATATTTTATCTATACTAGGTATTTATAAGTTACTTTTCAAAGTAGTTCTAAGAATTTTAACTCAACTGGCAGTTTATAAGTTTACTGCTTCATACTGACATTTTATTGCCAGACTTTTCAGTGTTTGCCCTTGTATTATTGTGATTTTCATTTCCTTGATTACTAGAGCAGCGTTCACCAACCTTTCAGATCTCACAGACCACCAGTTGGCAACCGCTGTACTAGAGAGTTGAAGTTTATTGGTGCATCACAGTTTTTATTGCCTTTTATGTATTTTGTCTCTCCATTTTCCTAAAAGGTTTATATTTTTTCCTAACAATATTCCTGTATATTTTATCTAAAACTTTAAAAATCATATAGAAAAATGATCATATAAATCTATCCCTAGCCTCCTCAAAGTGTTTACTCAGTGAGTTAGGGAGGAACTAGACAAGGTAAAGAATGCCAGGGAGAGAGAAGGAAAAATATGAAACAGGAAGACAGACAAGTTATTTTGGCAATGATAATTTATCTGTTTATGCCAGTGATTTTCAACCTTTTTTATCTCATGGCACATATAAACTAATTACTAAAATTCTGCAGCACACCAAAAAATACATTATATTTTCTGCCAATCTGACCCAAAAAAATGGTATAATTTTTATTCATTTACACCAGATGGCTATTGCTGTGTTGGCTGTTGTCATTTTTTAAAATTGATTTCAGAGAGGAAGGGAGAGAGAAACATCAATGATGAGAGAGAATCATTGATTGGCTGCCTCCTGTACACGCCTTAACAGAGATTAAGCCCACACCTGGGCATGTGCCCTGACCAGGATTTGAACTGTGACCTCCTGGTTCATAGGTCAACGCTCAATCACTGAGCCACACCAGCCGGACGTCATTTGTTTTATTTGACAATCTAAGAGAAAAGAGGTCAGTGCCCTTGACTAAATAGTCAGATATTGCATGTTTTACAAATTCTTGCAGCACACTGGTTTAAAATCACTGGTTTATGCCCATCCTCACTCTTTTGTTCCAAAAAGGACTCAAGGCTACTTGTAAAAATAAATACAATATAAAACAAAATAAAAAATAAGTGGAGAAGAACAGACAGCAATTCTATTATACACTGCTATGAACTATGAAGGCTTCAGTTAGAATGTATTTTAAAAGCAATAAAATTCTAGTGGGTCAATCTGCCGAATATAGTCCTCACAGGTAGCTTCCTATTGAAGTGATAGAGAACTAACAACTTCTAATATAAAGTGGATTAAAACAAAACAACCAAAAAAAAAAAAAAAAGACAAAAACATTTTTTTCAAAGATCTGAGTAAATTGCCAGAACCCTACAATTGGCCCTGGCCAGGTACGTCAGTTGGTTGGAGCATCATCCTGATACACCAAGTTTTCAGGTTCAATCACATACAAAAATCAGGACCCATACAAATCAGGACACATACAGAAATCAACCAATAAATGCATAAATAAGTGGAACAATAAATTGGTTTCTCTCTTTCTTCCTCTCTAAAATAAATAAATGTTTAAAGAATCCTACAATTTCCTGGGGATAGCTCAAAACATATTCTTAAACAAAAAAATGCCTTGTCATGGACAAGAGCAGTGGGTCCCACGTCTCAGTACAGCACAGCCCCTACCTCAGAGAACAGAAAACGTAGGGTAGGGTCCAGGTGAAACTCAGGTGAGGACACCACTATCAGAAATCATCAGAACTCAGCTGACAAAGCTCATTTTAATCTCAGAAAGCTTTGAGATTCATATCACCTCCTAAGAATACAGTGTAACTATTTTTCTTAAAAGTGCCCAACAAATGGCCTGGAGTAGGCCACCCAAGACTCTTAAGGGTGAAATCACTAATTACTGCTTAAGCACTCGGTGTCCCTGATGGTCTTATTTAAACATTAACCCAGCTATTGGCCTTGCAGTCAAAACTCCTATCGATCAGATTTACAGCCCTTTGCATAATGAAGTATGGATTCAGCCTCTTTGGAGAATGTTTGCAATACTTGGCTGTGTTCTTCCACTTTGACTACCTTTGAGCCCTTACATGGCCACTAGCCTGTACATCTAAGTACACTTTAATCTCACATTCTAATTAGAAGTATGTATATCATGACTTATTCAAATATAATCATTTTTCATAGTTTCTTTCTTAATATTATCCACAACAGTTAATAATACTTACTGAACATTTACCATATGACAAGTATGTTGCTTCTTAACGTATGTTATTCTCATTTAATCCCCACCTCAATTTAATTAGGATCATTCTATTATTACCCCAATTGTTCTGATGAGGAAAAATGTTTGAAGAAGTGCTATAAGAGGAAAGACTGTTGTCTATCTTGGGCTCCACTCTATTTCCAGCACCTCAGATTCTACCTGGCATAGAATACACTCATTTATTTGTTCAATGAATTAATGAACAAACAAGTTAATTCATTTCCCAAGACTAAGCAGCTGGTAAGTAGCAGAACTGGGATTCTGACACGTCTGACTCCAGAGCCCAAGCTTTTAACCACTGTTAGTCCATTTGGGCTGCTATACAAAACTAGAGGCCCAATGCATGAAATTCCTGCAAGAGTAGGCCTGCCTTCCCCCGGCTGCCGGCACCAGCTTTTCCTCTGGCACCAGGGACCTGGGCTTCCCTCACAGCCCCCTGGCTTTTGTCCGGAAGGTCATCCGGAAGGACGTCCAATTTAATTAGCATATTAAGCTTTTATTATTATAGATACCACAGACTTAACAGAAACTTATTTCTAACAGTTCTGGAAGCTGGAAGTCCAAGGTCTAGGCACCAGTACAGTCAGGTTCTGCTGAGAACCTGCTTTCTGGTTCATCAACAGTGTCTTCTCACCGTGTCCTCTCTTGGGGGGAGGGGTCAGGGAGCTCTCTGGCGCTTCTTTTATAAGGGCATTACCCTCATTCACTAGGGCTCCATCCTCATGGCCCAATCACCTCCCAAAGTCCCCTAACACTAACACACTGGGCATTGAGGATTTCCACATAGGAATTTTGGGAGGACACAAACATCCAGCCTGTAGAAAACTCTGCTAAAACCACAAACCTTTTTTGAATGGTAACTTTTCCTTTTGACATATAATTTCAAGCTTGTAGAAAAGTTGCAAGAATAATACAAGAAACTCCTTATACACAGTTTACCCAGATTCACTAATTGTTAACATTGTGCCCTACACTGCAGACCTTTTAAACCCAATGGATTAAGCAAATCAGCCTAGGCCCAGCGTTGTTCCCTGTGTAAACCAGGGCCTGCCTAGCTTTGCGCCAAACTCCCTTCTACCCCTCCTTCCTTTCCCTCCCAGGCCCAGTCTCTGTCCCCTGACCCTCAGGGTATCCTCATATCCCAGCTCCAATCTTCTTTTTTTTTTTTTTAAATATATTTTATTGATTTTTTACAGAGAGGAAGGGAGAGGGATAAAGAGTTAGAAACATCGATGAGAGAGAAACATCGACCAGCCGCCTCCTGCACGCCCCCCACTGGGGATGTGCCCGCAACCAAGGCACGTGCCCTTGACCGGAATCGAACCTGGGACCTTTCAGTCCGCAGGCCGACGCTCTATCCACTGAGCCAAACCGGTCTCGGCATCCAATCTTCTTGTTAACATTTCCCTGTTCTCTCACCAGGCCCTGCAGCCCAACACTGCCCCAAAGGCCCTGCTCCTTCCCAGAACTTCTGTCCTAAGCCTGAAGCCATAGTAACACAGAGGTGTACACAAAGCAAACCACAAAAAATAAACAGTTTTTCACCCAGATGGATTTCATGAATTCATTATAAAGAATGGTAAAATAAAGAAGCACATACTGAAGATAAAATACTGTGTTGAAATAAAATCCTTGAAATACTAAAAATAAGCAAAATAGAAAAGACACCAAATAAGCAAAAATACTTAAAATTAGATTCTACATGCAACTATATGAGATGATAGAAAAATGATAGATGTTCACTGTTTATATATACCAGGGTAGGCACAAGTAGGTTTACAGTTGTTGGTATAGAAAAACACATGCAAGTTATGATTATAACTAGAGGCCCAGTGCACGAAATTCGTGCACGGGGGGTGGGGGGTGTCCCTCAGCCCAGCCTGCACCCTCTCCAATCTGGGATCCCTCAAGGGATGTCCGACTGCCCGTTTAGGCCTGATCCAGGACTGCTGGCTCCCAACTGCTCACCTGCCTGCCTTCCTGATTGCCCCTAACTGCTTCTGCCTGCCAGCCTGATCACCCCCTAACCACTCCCCTGCCAGACTGATTGATGTCTAACTGCTCCCCTGCCAGCCTGTTTGCCCTCAACTTCCCTCCTCTGCCGGCCTGGTCACCCCTAACTGGCCTTCCCTGCAGGCTTGATCGCCCCCAACTGCCCTCCCTTGCAGGCCTGGTCCCTACCAACTGCCCTCCCCTGCTGGCCTGATCGCCCACAACTGCCCTCCCTTGCAGGCCTGTTCTCTCTCTACTGCCCTCCCCTGCTGGCCATCTTGTGGTGGCCATCTTGTGTCCACATGGGGGCAGGATCTTTGACCACATGGGGGCAGCCATCTTGTGTGTTGGAGTGATGGTCAATTTGCATATTACTCTTTTATTAGATAGGATAATACAAGAATAAACTTATATAGTATGCAGGACAGATGTTCCCCACCCCTGGATTAAATGAACAAATCCTTTGAACTTTGGTACCTCATAAATAGCAATTATTGTTATCCATATATGTTTATGGTTTTTTCTTGGCCAAATTTCTACCTGTGATACTAGTTTTCCATTTACAGTGATTACAAAATGTTGCCTACTTTCATAAATTAATTTAGGTTAAAAACAAAAACAGGTGAGTCTATATAAAGAAAAACAAAAGGGCGGTCCACATAACTGAGCCTCAACATGAGTCAGCTCACCAGAGTTGGGCCACAACATCCATTAATTAATGCTTTTTCCTATTCCCTAAAAGCCTAGTTTTTCCCTGATATAAGGACCTATCATTTTTTTAAAACATATTTTTATTGATTTCAGAGAGGAAGGGAGAGAGAGTTAGAAACATCAATGATGAGAGAGAATCATTGATTGGCTGCCTCCTGCACGCCCCTTACTGGGGAATCGAGCCCGCAACCTGGGCATGTGCCCTTGACCAGAATCGAACCTGGGACCCTTCAGTCCACAGGCCAACGCTCCATCCACTGAGCCAAACCAGCTAGGACAGGACCTATCACTTTTTAACTATCACCTCAGATTCCTCTGCACTCGAGCTCCTAGCAAGATGAGGTCATTTGAGAGACGTAAACTCCACTCATGCACTTCCTTTTCCTATAACCTCTCTTTCAGCCCAGGTTTCCAATCACCAGTACCAACAAAAGCTGGAGAACTGAGTGTTCTCACCACCCACTGGCACTCCAGTGAGAAGCACTCGAGGCGAGGCGGGAGCCAACTGACCTTCAGGGCTTTGAAGATGACTCCTGGGTGTCGGGGAGAACGGGTGGTGTTGTTCTCTAGTTGCTGCTCCAAAGCTCTCCGAAGCCCAGAGAAGTCGGTGGGAGGGTTGTAAGTCCTGGTTCCCTTGTAGTGAATGGAACTGAAGGCTTCAGGGAAGCGGCCCAGCTTCCGGAAACGGTCCTGGATGAGCTTCTCCGGCACCTCTGACGGGTGATCTGGACAAGCAAAAAGAGGTCCATGAAAAGTGACCTTTCGTGTATTTGTTTGTTTACACTCCTCACCTGATGATATGTTTTTATTAACTTTATTTTTATATATTTATTTTTTTATTGATTTCAGAGAGGAAGGGAGAGGGAGAGAGATGGAAACATCAATGAGAGAGAGAATCATTAATCGGCTGCCTCCTCACTGGGGACCAAGCCTGCAACCCGGGCATGTGCCCTGACTGGGAATCAAACGTGATCTCTTGGTTCATAGGCTCAACCACTGAGCTACGCCATCTGAGCTGTTTTTATGGATTTTAGAGAGAGAGGAAGGGGGAGAGAGAGTGAGAAACATTGATCAATTGCCTTCCATATGCCCCAATCCGGGATCTAACCCAAAACCTTTTAGTGTACCAGATAGTGCTCTAACCAACTGAGCCACCCAGCCAGGGCAACAGTGACCTTTCTTTAAAAAAAAAATAAAAAGTCACCCCTCTTTCATTACAAAAGTCTGACTCCATATATATATATATAAAATACTTAAGCAGGCAAGGGTTACCCTGTTAGAATTCAGGTTACCCTATCTAGCAGGACTGAGCAGGATTTCTATGAAGAGGGTGGTGGTGTGTCAAGATCTCGAACTGATTTCACGGGTATGTTCAGGTAGTGAAAATTCATCAAGTTATACACTTCTGATATGATGTGCACTTTTCTCTCTGTACATTATTCTTCAAGAAACTTTTTTTTAAACCTGCTCATTATGCCCTGGCCGGTGTGGCTCAGTTGGTTAGAGCATTGTCCCGGGCCGTAAAGATCCAAAATAGCACAAAAATGCTGATTCCAGGAGGCATTCGAAATTTAGCATTTCCAACCTCCTCTCCTTACCTTACAATCAATTGCTATGAATTACTTCTTCCATTCCGGAACACTTAGATTTCTTGTCTTCCCACTAAACCAAAGTCCTCCATATTCTAACTCCTTAATATGGCCCAGTCTGTCCACTTCCCTCCTACTGCCACTGCCCTGGCTCACCCCTCATCACTTCGCACCTAAAACTGTGAAAACCTCCTGGCTGGTCTCCCTGACTCTTCCAGGCATGCCTCTCCAGTTCATCCTACAACAGGATCTTTTGTAAACATAGGACTGACCATGTAACTCCCTGCTTAAAATCCTGTCATACTTAAGAACTGAGTCACAGCCATCCACCATCTAATTCCCAAGAATATCTCCACCATTCCTTCTTATACAATCTATGCTTCAGACACGCTGAGCCTCTTCATTTATCCACTGAGCGAACATCAGAGGAGGAATCAAGCACTAGGCCAGTATGGATATAGCAGTGAGTAAGACAGACAAGGTTCCTGCCTTTGTGGAGTTTCCATTCGAATGGGAAAAGATCAAAAACAAGTAAGCAAATCCACAGCATGATTTCAGATAGTGAAAAGCACCCTGATGCAAATGAATAGGGTGATGCAATTAAGAGTACAACCACCAGGATGCAGGAACAACTTTAAGGACAGTCAGGAAAGGCTCCGAGGAGATGCGAGTTGACTCTGAAAAACCTATGACTAGCTGGGGGAAGAGCAGCGTATGCAAAGGTGTCAAGAGAGAAAAGGATAGGACTAGTGGAGGGAGTATACACATATGTCGTGTGTGCACATATACAAACGCGTGAAAAGAGGAGGGCATTTAGTGGGTGAGGGGTGGGAATGAAGGAGGATAACTAGAGAAGTTCAGAGACACAGCTAGGAGTTAGCGTGAGGACACCATAATTAGGAGTTTGGATTTTATTTTGATGTAGTACAAAGTCACTGACAGGCTGTAAGCAGGAGTATGACATGACCTAATTTATAAACTAAGCTTTTAAAAAGATCACTCTGGATGCTGTGTGGAGGATACACTGAAGGGCGCTACAATGGGAGTCAGGAAGCTGTAGTAGAACTACCACAGTTCCCTGGACCCAACTTACTCCTTCAAACTATTAGGGACTTGCCCTTCCTAGAGCATCCCTCTTCCCCTCTGCTACTTAGCCAATCTCTAAAGTTCAAATGTCACCTCCTCTTTCCTAGATCCCATTAGAAGGTATAGAGTGTCGTTCTTCCACACTCCCACAGCTCCAGTACCTACATCTACTACGGAACAGAACACCTGTGGTTCCTCCAACTAGACTGTGATTTATTTGAGGGTGGGAATTGTGTTCCTTTTCAGCTTGGTGCCCCAGTGCTCAGCACATTGTGCACTTAGTAAACTTTGTTAACTGAATGAACAGGCAAATGGTATAACTGCTTTCAGGGACAATATTAATCACCTGCATCCAATTACTATTGTTGCACCTGCTCCCTCAACCTCCTTCTCAGGTCATGATCTCGCTTCCTATTTATCTAAGAAAACAGAAACAATAAGATAACACACACACACCCTCTTACTTGTAACTGTGTCCATATACTCTGTCTTCTCTCCCATTGTTATAGATGAACTGTCCATGCTCCTAAGGCCAATGTCCCTGCTGTCTCTTACATCTACTTTCCAGTGAATTACTCTCATCCGTACACAAATATCTGCAATACCTTTCTTTTCTTTTTTTTTTTTAATACCTTTCATCTTAAATTTTAAAAAGGGAAAATTCCTTGAATTCCCACATTATCCTGCAGCTATCATTTATTTGTCTGCTAGCCTTTATAGAACTCTGAAAGAGTTAAATATACTCACTGCCTTCATTCTTCTCCTCCTATTCACTCTCAATCCCACTGTGACTAGGCTTTCCTACTCACCATCCCTGGGAAACAGGTCTTATACAGACCACCAAGGACCTCTATTTTGCCAAAGCCATTCAACAATTCTTGATCCTCATCTTGACCATAAGCAGATTGTGTGTGTGTGTGTGTGTGTGTGTGTGTGTGTGTGTGTGTGTGTGTGTGTTTTATTGATTTCAGAGAAAGGGAGAGGGAGAGATAGAAACATCAATGATGAGAGAAAATCACTGATCGGCTGCCTCTTGCAAACCCCCTACTGGGGATCAAGCCCACAACCCAGGCATGTGCCCTTGGCTGGAATCAAACCCGGGACCCTTCAGTCCACAGGCCTACGCTCTATCCACTGAACCAAACTGGTTAGGGCCATAAGCAGATTTCGACATGGTTGATTCATTCCGTCCTTCTGGAAACACTTCCTTACGTCTTGCCCAGGCAGAAATTTTTCTAGGCAATGGCCACCATCAAGTTGCTTTTACCGCCCAATGGCTGCCTCCTTGTACCAAGAAAGGTCAATTTGTGACACAGTACCCCATCTACTCACCAGAGCCCAGTAGTTGAGTGTGCACAGTCTCATGGAAAATGATAACAGCAGGGCCCAGGGTGGACAAGGGCACATCCAGGCCACAGCGGGCAGTAGTAGCCTTGAGCTCCTTGGTGAAGTGCTTCAGATAAGCTTCTGAGGCGTCCCCAAGGAACTTGAAGAGGTCATTATGCAGCCGGTCTGCATGAGTTCGATAGATGACGAGGTCTGAGATGGCCAGGACCTTAAGCAGCAGCCGTGTTCTCTGGCTTATGTTCACCGTAGCCCCCAGGAGCCCTTCCGTGTCTATCACTGCTACTTTGTGGACTGGGTCGTATGCTGCCCACACTCCCACGGTGCAGGACTCCTGGGCAGGGGAGGTTTTGAAGACTTCACGGCCATAAAAGAAAGTGTGATTGAGGGTATGAGACTTCCCATCACCAGTATTTCCAAAAATGGAAACAACCTTCAGATGCTGATCAGGTTTGCAGTCCAATTTCCTAATAAAGTCCTCTTCATTAGACACCTTAAAAAAAAAAAAAGACAATGAAATCAAGAAATGGCAAAATAGCTAGAAACATGTGCAAGAAGAACAAATGCTTCCCAGAGTCAAGGTCCTTGACTGACTTGTTAAAATGGCAAGGAAAAGAAGCCCCAGTATAACAGCTCCACCCAGCCCTTACCCTTAGCAAAGAGCTAACAGGAACTTTTAAAGCCTCAGTCAGTATCAGAACTTAGTAGTCATAAAGAACTAAAAGTATAAAATTCTCAGAAGATGACATAGGAACAAATTTTTATGACTTTGGATTAGGCCATGGTTTCTTAGTTAATACAGCAAAAGCTATACAACAAAAGAAAAAATAGATAAAATGGACTATCACAAATGAAAGCTATCATTCTGCAAAGGATATCAGCAAGGCAGTGAAAAGACACCCAAAGAATGGGAGAAAATATTTGTAAATCATATATTTGATAAGGGTCTAGTGTTTAGGGTATGTAAAGCATTCAACACGAGCCTGACCAGTGTGGCTCAGTGGTTGAGCATCGACCTATGAATCAGGAGGTCACAGTTCAATTTCCGGTCAGGGTACATGCCCGGGTTACAGGCTCAATCCCCTGGGGGGCCGGGAGGGGCATGCAGGAGGCAGCAGATCAATGATTCTCTCTAATCATTGATGTTTCTATCACCCTCTCCCTCTCCCTTCCTCTCTGAAATCAATAAAAACTTTTTTTAAAAATAATGCCAGGCCCTACCCAGTGTGACTCAGTTGGACCATCATCTTGTGTACCAGAAGGTTGCCAGTTATACTCCCAGTCAGGGAACATGTGAGGGTTCCATCCCCAGAGGGGGCATATACAGGAGTCAACCAATCGATGTTTCTCTCATACCTCGATGTTTCTCTTTCTCTCTCTTTCCCCCTTTCCCTCTCTCTAAAATAATAATTATATTTATACATATATATAATTATATGTATTACATATATATGTATATATGTATACACACACACACACACACACACACACACACACACACACACAATATTTTAAAAAGGCCAGGAAGGAAGAGACCTGGTGCCAATGAAATATCAAGAGCTCCAAAAAGATTCTCAGGGCCACTACTCTCAGAACACAGATTCCCAAGAACAAAATTCCTAATCCAAACAAGTAATGTTTTACTCCAGCTAAAAGAGTGATGAACCTTTACAGCAAGTATCCTCCAGCCATAAGAGAAAAAACACCTTCCTGATACTCGAGTATGCTGGTTTGAAAAAGAGGAACTAGAGAAATGTAAATAGACCACTGGATGTGATCATATCAGCCCTCATTTCCCATAACCTCAAGATGGTAAACCACTCATCATTCTATTAATAACATCACTATTGTTACATAGTTAGAAGCCTTAATGTTAATGATCAGACTAATAATTTTCTAAATGCCCACTATATCCATGAGGGCAGGACCCTGTCTATTTTCTCTTTACATCTCTAGCATTTGGAACACCACATGACACAGAGGAGTTCATTGTCCAGCTACTGAATGAATGAATGCCAGACACCCTGTTTGCCATTTTAATCACTTTTCTCCACCCTGTATCTTCCTTAGGGCTTACCACACAGCCTCATTCAACCAACCTGGTAATGGGCTCATGATTTACCAGACAACTGAGAGGAACAAGAAGTTACATGGAACAGCTCATTTTATTTATTTATTTTAAATCTTTATTGTTGAAAGTATTACATATTTCCCCCTCCCCCCCGCCAGTAACTCCCTCCAGCCCGCCCCCACTCCCCGACCCAGGCTTTCACCACTTAATTGTCCATGTCCATGGGTTATGCATATATACAGACATGGTCTTCGGCTGATTACCTCCCACCCACCCACCCTCCACCGCCCGCCTTCCCTCTGAGATTCTGCACTCAGAACAGCCCATTTTAGACTGGTGTCACTCAGCCAGCCTGGTTCCAAGCTACTAAGGTGGCCAGCAGGAGAAACAAAACAAAAGCTCCATAAAGGCCAGCTGGTGTGGCGCAGAGGTTGAGCATTGACCTATGAACCAGAAGGTCACGGTTCAATTCCCAGTCAGGGCACATGCGCGGGTTTCGGCTCAATCCTTAGTGGGGGGCGTGCAGGAGGCAGCCAATCAATGATTCTCTCTCATCATTAATGTTTCTATCTCTCTCTCTCCCCCTTCCTCTCTGAAATCAACAAAATAATATATTTTTTAAAAGCTCCATAAACCTCTACTAGCAAGGATCCACCCTAAGAGCCATTTACCTTTTCAAACAGTCCCCTCAGTATCCATAAGCGTTGAAGAGAACATCTAAGGATTTTCTCCCCTAGAAATCTACTCTGTTATGAATATGTTAGCCCACAACTGTTACCCATATTTGTAATAGGAGGCACCTATAAAGGGACACATGGGAGCCTTCAGGTACAGAATTAAATGTCTCATTACTCATACTGATTAAGTACTGACTAAATGATGTACATAACATATATAAATTCATTTGGGATGAAAATAAAACACTCCCTATAAGCATCTGGGATGTTGTTTGGGCACTTGGTATCCTGGGGTATTAAACACATCTGTTCATGTGTTGGGCATATACAACTGAGTCTAGAGCAAAGAATTCTGGGAGAAGAAGTTCAAAGCTCTAGGCTGGATTTTGTTTTTTGTTTTTTCCTATTAATTGATTTGAGGGAGGGACAAACATTAATATAAGACACATGGACTGTTTGCCTCCCGTACGCGCACCCCGACCGGGAATGGAATCTGCAACCTGGGTATGTGCCCTGAGTGGGAATCGAACCCGAGACCTTCTAGTACACAGGGACAACGCTTCAACCAACTGAGCCACACCGGCCAGGGCCATAGGCTGACAGCCCTAGCTAATCATTTAACATGCACTGACTGCATTTTTTTTCATGTGTAAAATGGGGTATAACCACTTTTGCCTCCCTTGACAGGGTAGTGGTTGCTAATCAAATAAATAGATAAATGAGAATGTGCCTTGCAAACAGAAAACATGGTTCATTTTTCCTTCCTGTATCTTTCACATAATTTTGCTCCCAGTTTTACTACTCAATTCATCTTTAAATGAGCCAGGAGAGAACAGCCTAGGCCGAGGTGGTAGCAAGACTGGTTTTCAGTGAGGGGAGGAAAAAGGAAAAATAAGAAGACTCCCTTTGCTGAGGGAAGGAAAGGGCCAGAAGGGAACAAGGCTCCTGCTCCACTGGTTCTTCCTGTTTGTAATCAATGATCCCACTTTGCACAGCACAACGCCTGGCACAAAGTAAGCACTCAATAAATATTAGCCGTTAATATTTAAAGACCAGCACTGGGAAAACATCCAGGGGCACTGCAGCAGCAGCTGGGCTGGGACCTGCTTGGTGCTCAGAAGTTGCTCATTCAGGTACTAAATCAGCAATGGCGAAGTCTAAACTGATTCTACCTAAAAAATGCTTGCTGCTTGCTTCTGATAACTTCTTTCCTCTCCCTCAAAGCAAAACAACATATTATCATTCAAACTGGCTTTACGACTCTTAGTAAAGCTGGCATCTAACTGCACACACATCTTCAAGAAACCAAATAGTATACCTCTTCATCTCACTCACAAAGCTTTTCACTTTGTGTAGAGTTTGAAGTTGAGTTTCTAAAATGAAAAATAACAGTACTCAGTGAACTTCATTGTTCCAAGTTAGAATTCAGAGCAGTTCATGGTAGTGAAAAGAATCCAGCAGTCAACCTCTGACCCAAGCCGGCACCAATCTCCCTTAAGAAATTCCTTCTTAGCCCTCCCAGAATAATCCAGGAAGAATGACCAACCACATGGGCTTTGTTCTGAGGAGGCCTGGGAAGGGAAAAGCAAGAGATGGGGAAAGAGCCTTGGAAAGTCAAGTTCAACAGAACACAGTCAGACTCCTGAAATTAAACACCAAAGACAACAGAAAACAATCCCAAGGCAAGCAGCTCAGCATGGAGGTTCTTTCAATTTTGGCCTCTCTGGATGGAGAGGATCTAATTGGTACCAACTACAATCATACAGTCCTTCCAATCTTTATAAAGGTGTTCCCTGTGGCCAAGGGCAAAAATCAGCTCCTAACCCAAAGCAATAGAAAGAGCTAAGGGGCACTTGCTTGCTTTCAGTAACAATCTAATGCTTATCATAAATTCCACCCCTGAACCAAAAAGATTATTTTTTTAAATATGTTTTTCTTTGTTTTAGAGAGAGGGGAAGGGAGAGGGGGAAAAAGAGAGAAACATCGATGTGAGAGAGAAACATCGATTGGCTGCCTCCCACACGCACCCTATCCAGAGATCAAGCTGCAACCTGGGCATGTGCCCTGACCAGGAATGGAACTAGCGACCTTTCAGTGCACAGGATGATGCTCAACCAAGTGAGCCATACTGCTAAGACCCAACAGATTATTTTATACCTCTCCATTGAGGTTCTAAAACTAGTCTAAGTTGCCCTATCCCGTTTGGCTCAGTAGCTAGAACACTGGCCTGCAGACTGGAGGGTCCTAGGTCCGATTCCCGTCAAGGGCACATACCTCAGTTGCAGGCTTGATCCCTGGCCCTAGCTGGGGTGCGTGTGAGAGGCAACCAATCAATGTGTCTCTCTCACATCAATGTTTCTCCCTTTTTGTCTCTCCTCCCCTCCCACTCTCTCTAAAAAAACAATGAAAAATATCCGAAGTGAGGATTAATAAAAAATAAAACCCAGCCGAAGCCGGTTTGGCTCGGTGGATAGAGCGTCGGCCTGCGGACTGGAAGGTCCCGGGTTCGATTCCGGTCAAGGGCATGTACCTTGGTTGTGGGCACATCCCCGGTGGGGGGTGTGCGGGAGGCAGCTGGTCGATGTTTCTCTCTCATTGACGTTTCTAGCTCTCTATCCCTCTCCCTTCCTCTCTGTAAAAAAATCAATAAAAAATATTTTTTTAAAAATAATAAATAAATAAATAAAAAATAAAATAAAACCCAGTCTAAGTCGATAGTTATTCCCAAAGTTAAGTTCCTCTTCATTACTTTTCTCTGTTGGCCTCCAGTTTACTTTGCTTTCATTCCATTTTTGGCTGAGTTCAGTGGAAGATACTGAGCCCACTGAAACCAACCAGATTCTCGCTCTTATCAGAACTGGGACCACTATCCCAAAAGGAAACTATAACTTAATATTTCATTTATTTAAAAGAGCAGTACACATGTGAGGCCATGTGTCCCTGGATCCGGGTGAGGCTGGGTCCCGGGTCCGGGTGAGGTCTCGCGCACCTAGGTCCGGGTGAGGCCACGCGCCCCTGGGTCTGGGTGAGGCCACGTGCCCCTGAGTCCGGGTGAAGCCGTGCCCCTTGGTCCGGCCGAGACCAAACCAGAGGGAGTCGGACCTCCGTTACCACCATTTGTCCACCATCCAGAGCTGAGGGGTCAGTGCTGACATGTACACATAAGGAACTGGTGGACATTGAAATTGGGTCTCAAAAGAACTGTTGGTCCAGAAAGAAACTCACTACAGACTGATTCATCTGCCTGTCAGCATAACTATTATTGCTCGTCTCACATTCAGTTCTTATAAGTATATCTCTAGTGACACATGATCTCGCTCATCTAGGGGAAATGATGAACAACATAGACCGATGAACAAGAACAGAACCAGAAACAAGGAGGCATCGATCGGACTATCGGGCCTCAGAGGGAGGATAGGGGAGGTTGGGAGGAGGGGGGAGAGATCAACCAAAGGACTTGTGTGCATGCATATGAGCCTATCCAACGGTTAAGTTCAACAGGGGGTTGGGGCATCCGTGGGGAGGGGTGTGGGATGGGAATGGGGGGATGAGGACAAATATGTGACACCTTAATCAATAAAGAAATTAAATAAAAATTAAAATAAAATAAAAGAGCAGCACAGGTATAGAACTTGGGTTACAGTTTTCTTATTTCAGGGAAGGGAAAGGGGAAGTGGAAGGTGAGGGAACTCTTTTTTTTTTTTTTAATTTTATTTTATTGATTTTTCACAGAGAGGAAGAGAGAGGGATAGAGATTTAGAAACATCGATGAGAGAGAAACATCGATCAGCTGCCTCCTGCACACACCCCACTGGGGATGTGCCCGCAACCAAGGTACATGCCCTTGACCGGAATCGAACCCGGGACCCTTCAGTCCGCAGGCCAACGCTCTATCCACTGAGCCAAACCGGTTTTGGCATCTTTTTTTTTTTTTTTTTTTTTTTTTTATTAGGTGAGGGAACTCTTCCCTGACAAATCCAGACGGACTTTCATCATGTTGAAAAATGCTCCAGCCCTAACCGGTTTGGCTTAGTGGATAGAGCTTCGGTCTGCGGACTGAAGAAGGGTTCCGGCTTTGATTCCAGTCAAGGGCATGTACCTTGGTTGCGGGCTCGATCCCCAATAGGGGGTGTGCAGGAGGCAGCTGATCGATGTTTCTCTCTCATCGATATTTCTAACTCTCTATCCCCCTCTCTTCCTCTCTGTAAAAATCAATAAAATATATTTTAAAAAAGAAAGAAAAGAAAAATGCTCCAGGCAATGATTTAAGCCCATGGCCTAATTTTCAAACAAGATTTTACTTAAACAATGTCAACCAGTCAGTGGCCACTCTAATTTTAAAGCCCAAATGAAACCCCTACTGCCAGAAAGTTCTAGTAAACCTGTTTCTCTAACCCAGAGAGTTCAGAAAAAGGCCTCTCATTCTATCCTAAAAGAAGTGTATACCGGTATCTTTGTGTTCATCCATGTATGTATCAATAGCATAACATAAAAAGTACTGTTTCTCAATCAAATGTTTTCTTAAGACCACTGAAGGCATGAGATTGGCTTCACAAATACAATGAACACATTCGGTAAGGGCAAAGATCACTTCCTTCCACTCCAGTGTCCCCAAAGTGTTCCATTACTTGAGAGGTCAGGAATTCTCCCATGTCTTAGAACTACCCCCAGTTCTTCTGACACGTGGCCTCACAGACACTGCCTGCCGCTCTCCTTTTACTCTAGAGCAGGAGAGAGATTGTTTCTATGAAGAGATGATCCACACAATGAATTCTTTAAAAATAGTCATTTTTAGCTTCATGATCAGTCTCTTTGACCTCAACCAATTCAGCTCTCCATTTATGTCTGAACTAGTGGCCAGGTGCACGAATTCGTGCACAATGAAAGGAAATTAATTAATTAATAATTCATATCACTATTCACCCTTTCTCTATAATAGAAGTGTCAACCAAATTCATGATCAACAATGACAGATCAAAACACAGGTGTGATTGGCGCCAGCGAGAGCTTTATATGTATCGCGCATGGGTGAGTCAACTTAGCCTTTTATATAGAGAGAATAAACTTGCTTAATTAGACCTGCTTTCTGATTTAGCTAAACTTTTTCCAGTCCAGTGAAGCACCCCAACTTCTCTTTCAAGTAACTGTCAGCAACACAGCAGTAAATATCAACATGAAGCAGGTTATTATTATAGATCACGCAGGGAGAACAAAGGGTAAAATATTTAACTGCAGCAGTGTTTGACTATATTCTGTGCAGTGAGAAAACCTGAAGTAATTTTCAAGGTCCACCATTTCTTACTTCTTTTCAGGCGGGTCAAATTTCTGAGCTTTCTAAATCTCTGTTTTCCAGCTAATGAAAAAAAATAGGATTCCACCGAGTCTCCTATCTACCTACTCCAGAACTTCTGTGAGGATCAAATGAAAACATTTTCCCATGAGGCATGGGAAAACGCTTCAGAGACATTTGGTTAAAGTGTAAAATGTTTCCACCTGGCTATAAAGCAAGTTGTGTTCCTGGGCTGAAGAAATTGCAAAGAGTCTAGTCGCTAGGGAGAGGAAGCTGGGCATTGCTACATGACATCATTACCTGGCACCCACAGCAACTGTTTCCAGGCTGGGCTGGGCTGGGCTGTGGGCCGCATTTTGCACCATGGGGTCTTGGCAGCATTGGCTGCAATTTGGTGGGCTGCTGCTCCAAGATGGTGGCGAGGCCTGTGTCCCTCTTGGGGGAAGCCAAGTGTTGATTTGTGGGTGCCAGGTCTGTGGTACTGTTTCTCTGTAAATGGTCAGTGCGCGTCATGGCAGCTCCTGCATTCAGTGCCTGCCCCCTGGTGGTCAGTGTGCATCATAGCTATTGGTCAGATGGATACTTAGCATATTAGTCTTTTATATAATACAGATAGATAGAAAGCTTTCCAAAGCAAAACTGAATTCTGAGGACAGACTGGAAATACTGAGGCATCCTCAAGAGCCACATCGTCCTCAAGGGACTCTTCCAAGGAACTTACAGGTGAGAGATGCAGCTCCCCTTTTAAGTGGCCAGCTACAAAAACAGGCACAGCCCGGCTGGTGTAGCTCAGTGGTTAAATGTCAACCTATGAACCAGGAGGTCCCAGTTTGATTCCCAGTCAGGGCACATGCCTGGGTTGCGGGCTTGATCCCCAGTAGGGAGCATGCAGGAGGCAGCCGATCAATAATTCTCTCTCATCACTGATGTTTCTCCTCTCTCTTCCCCTCTCCCTTCTTCTCTGAAATCAATAAAAATATTTTCCAAAAAAACAACAACAATGGGCATAAGGTCCAGTAAAGGCTCTGAGACTTAGCAGTGAAAACATGAGGCTAGACAGAAGACAAGAGAGCTAGGTTCAAGTCCACCTCTACCTGAATTACACCAGGGATAATTTACTCAACCCTTCTCTTTCTCAAAGTCTTCATTCTCAACCCATCATCTCTGTTAACATCATCCTGGTTCTGAGATTCCCAAATAGAATGTACTCCATGCTAGCAAGGGGTCTGGTCTGTATTGTTCACCACTGCGGCCCCAGCACAGGGCCTGACACATAATAGGAAATCAACACATATTTGTTAAAACAAATTAATAAACTCAGCTCAAAATGCAGATGCTACAGGCTCTTTAGAACGAAACAGTCCATATTACCATTAAGTGTTCACCCAACCAGTCTCCACCACTCACTGACTTTAGAATAACCTTAAAGAAGTTATTTAATTTACCTGAACCTCAGCTTGCTGTGAGGACTAAGTGACACGATGTACATCAAGCACTTTGCACAGTGGAGGCATGTAGCAAATGCTAGAGAAGTGTTGACTGACATTATTGCTGTAGCTGTCTGGTTTACCTCCAGGCCAGTTATTGCAGACACTACAGAATTTGCATTCCATTATCCCAATTAAAAACCCTCCTGGAGAAAGTTTTCCAATAAATGCCTCTTTATAGAATTAGGGATAATGGGACAAGGAAGATACTCAGTATTTACCACTCCCTCCCTCAAAAGGATGTATCTTCAATTTAACGGGGGGAAAAAAAGCTGTTATAAGGTTGCATAATACATATATTATGCATAAGAAAGCATTCAGTCTTCAAAAGAATGATTCCAAGAATTATCACTACACCAGAGACTCACTAAAGTGCTCTTCTCGCAGTTTATGCCGAAGATCTTAGTAGATGACACAGCTTTATAAGGAGATCTTTGGTGTCTGAGTCCAAAACTGAGAGGGGTCTGGTTTCTATTCAATATGGAGTGAGATAGTAGAGCCGTGGTTAAGTAAGAATATAGCATATAACTATTTTAAAGTCAATTAACATTAGTAACTCCTCCAGCAATAACACCCTCCTCTCAATAGCCATATTTTCTCCATAACGCTCTGACATTATGCACCTTATTCTATGTATTTTGTCTTCCACTACCACTAGACGGTCCTCTCACCAAGGGCAAATTCAGAGTCTTACTGCCACTTTGTATCTCCCTCAGTTGTCAGCACAGAGTAGGCACTCATTAAATGTTTAATTAAATGTTACATTTATTTACTCTCATTAGCACATTTCATTCATTCAACAAATATTTGAGTACGTACTGTGTGCCAAACACTGTCTAGATGCTGACGAACAGAAGAGGTAAAAACCACTGCCCAGCCCAGCCAGCGTGGCTCAGTGGTTGTGCGTCAACCTTTGAACCAGGAAATCACTGTTTGATTCCAGTCAGGGCACATGCCCAGTTGCTGGCTTGAGGGCATGCAGGAAACAGCTGATTACTGTTTCTCTCTCACATGGATGTTTCTCTCTTTCTCTCCTTCTCCCTTCCTCTTTCTCTAAAAATCAATTAGAAATCTTTAAAATAAATAAATACATAAATAAATTGATTAGTAAAATGGCACAAGGTAACTTTCTGGGGGGATAGAAATGTTCTCTACCTTGACCTTGGTGGGGAACAGGGGGGTTACTCGTGTACATATAGTTGTCAAAACTCATAGAACTGTACACTTACAATGTGTAAATTATACCACAAAAGAGTTTATTCTTAAAAGTCGTGTCATGTCATGTACTTTTTTTTTTTTATGTCAGGTCAAATGGTGATAAGTGCTGTGAAAAAAAAATCGGGATATAAGACTAGGACTACAAAGTGGGGATAAGGGTTGCTCTTATAAATACGATGGTCAGGGAAGGCTGCACTTTAATGCCCAAATCTAGGGCAATCCTTTAAAAAAAAAAAAGTATCCAACTCAATTTTCTGTGGTAATGAAAGGAAAAGGAATGTCATGAACAATGAAAAACAGACTTTAAACCTGAAATCATTTATGTTTAGTTCTAGACAGAAACCCCTCCCCCGAAAGTGACAGATTTTTCAGAGATTACTCAAACTAATAAGGCACATAATTGACACTCAATAAATGTTTATGACTGTTGTTAAATGACACATGTAAACTGAATTGAGCCCTTAGAAAAAGGTTATGAGAGATTATGGAAAACACTTTAGTCATAAGGATGACATAGTCACTAGGCAGAAGCTGGAAAGCAGAGGAATTTCTAAAATACCCTAGGACTGCTGAATTGCTCTCTTCACCTGAAGCTGGGGTGTCTGTGCCTACATGTCAGAATCAAGCTCTGTCAGTTCTGCTCAAGCATTCCACCATCTAGACTCAAATTCCCTGGGAAAGACAGCAATAATTCAGTCACAAGTAGAAGGAAATCAGAAGAGGGGGAAATTTTCCAGAGCTGCTAGGAAGCAGAATCATCCTCCAGTGAAGTCAAGGCAGAGGTCAAGTGCTTACATATGGCTGGTATACACACTCTTCTGCCCAAGAACGCCAGCCACTACCAAGACAACCACACAAACAGTTTAAACAGAGCCTCTTCATTTCTGGCCAAAAGTCATTGGAAAGAGAGGCAAAATGAACAAAACATCCTCCAAGGAAGCATCCACCCTTTCCTGCCTCCAAAAATCCTCCTATGTCCTGCCCAAGGGTCTTTCCAATTCCCCTTGCCTGGAACTTTCTACAATCCCTTCTCCAGGGTCTCATCCATTAGCTTTCCTCTGATTTCCCACCACCAATCAAATGTGCTCCATTCAGTTAGCAGTTCGAAGCCCAGAGAGAAATGATCTCATGGGAGTTCCTCCCAAAGCAAGCAAGACTCCCCAGGAAACTGCAGCCTGCTCTCAGAGGCCCTTCCCTGCTCCAGGACAAACTCGAAGGTGGTACGACCAGGAGATGCATCCACAGGGAAAACACAGAAGGTCAATAGAATAAGAAATCTTCCTCTTATACTACCCCTGACTCAGAAAGCCAGATGTTTGCCCAATTCCAGAAAAAAAAAAATCAATCACTTTGAGGAAGTGACAGACCAGAAGAAAATTAGAATTGCACAAACTGGAGGTAACTTGAAATAGTTAAAAATAGGTTCCCTGAAAAGCTGACTCACAGTGATTTTGATGGCTTATATGGGTCAGATTTTAAACAGCCCTGCACTAAACAAAATAGCCTCCCAGGTTAAATGCCAGGAGCCTGTTACAACAGCGCAAGGATGAGAAAGCTCAGAAGATGCAGAGCAGAAACTGAAGGCACACAATAGGGGCTCTTTCATTTTTTTGCCTGTCTGAGTCACCCTCAACCCTGCATTTCCCAGTAACCCCATACAATGCCTCCCCCTCCACCATTATTACTAAACAAAAGGGGCTTTTTCTTGGGCTTTTAGAAGTAAAAGGCGGTAGTCGTGAAGGGAGCCTCTGCTGCTTCTCCAATTATTGCTTATTATTTTGACAGACAGACAGCTCCTGAACAGACCTATGGCTTTGTGTTACTTTTTAAAATATAGCACCTAAGAACCAATAGTAAAGATATATTCATGTCCTGACCAGAACTTACCAAAAGGCTAACAGCCACAGCACCAAAATTGGTCCTTATAAGAATTCGGCCATTGGGAGAGAAAAATGGGCAAGTCCCACAATGTAGAAGATTATGACCCCTCTGGCTCATGACCTATTGACCAGAATTAAGTTAAGGGGTTTCCCCGCCAGCCTGTCTGAAACAAAGGGCCTGGAAAGAGCAAGCCCCACCCAGCAAGGTACCCTAGACCCGGAAGCAGAGAAAGGGCCAAGGAGTCACCAGCAGATGAGGCTAGCACAGCCAGTGTGTGGTTCAGGATTCCCAGGCAGTCTGAAGACATCCTCTGCTATTTTCCATTCCTGGATCCCATTAAAATAATGTCTCTTTTAGCCAACTTAAAAAAAAAAAAAAAAAGCCAAGTCCCAGTATTTTGAGCCACACTATTCTGGGACTGTAAACAAGTGACGCAGCCAAGTACCGTGATGGGTCTTCTTAAAGGGACGGTCTCAGTGAGATGAGGTCCACCACGGACTTCGCTGAGGGAAGGACAAAGAAGACTCCCTTGGTCTCCCGTTTCCTGGAGGGCCCAAGGCTGTCAATTTCTGAGTCAGGAGGGCCTGCCCAGTGGGTATTTTCTTAGCTTCTCATTGACCACCCCAGCTCCCTGGGTTCCTTAGCACCCTGCATGCTGGGCATGAGGAGTCTTTTGGCATGAAAAACTCCCTGGTTCTCCTAATGTCCCAGTCAGGGGTCAGTCAGCATAAAGAGGAAACAGGGAAAATTTCCTGTCAGGCTGCTGCTCTAATTCTCTTGGAAAGAGGACAGTTATAGGAAGTTTGTAGAAAAGAGACAAAGAGGAAAATGGGGTGATTATGGGGAAGAAAAAAAAAAAAAACTTGTATGGGGTTTAAATGTATGTGTTCATAAGAATGAAGAGAAAATTTTGAATCTTTTTTCCCATTTATGAATAAACATTCTGGTAAGATATCTGAATTCCTACTATCCTCTTCCTTCCCTTAAAGAACCCTAATTATTAGAACTATTCTTCTAACCTTTGAGTTATTTGCTAAGGTTGTTGTTTCTAACTTCAAGAGATTACAGTGACTTGTCAGTGTGGATCATCTACTTATTATGGGCTGTAAATAATGGATCCTTAAATCCTTTGGTTTTCCTAGCACAATTCTACTGGGCCTAGAAAAATCAACGAACACAACCCAGAAAGTCTACCTATTTCATATGCCAAAAGAAAATACTGATTTCACCTGGATTACTTCTGAGGAGTGAACAGAACCAAAAGAGGGAGAAAAAAAATTAGTGTACCGATTAGATATTTTGTTCCTGATATATTTTCTACTTCACTAGAATCCAGGTCTCCTTATTCAACCAAACCTTCATCTGTTAGAACAGGTTCCCAAACTCAGCACTGACATTTTGTACCAGATAATTATTGTTTTTGTTAATCCTCACTCAAGGATATTTTTTCCCCTTTGATTTTTAGAGAGAGTGGAAGGGAGGAGGAGAGACAGAGAGAGAGAGAAACATCAATGTGAGAGACATGGATTGGTTGCCTCCCACACACACCCCAACTGGGGATGGGGATCAAGCCTGCAACTGAGGTATGTGCCCTGGACCAGAATCGAACCCAAGACTCTTCAGTCCATGGACCGATGCTCTAATGACTGACCCAAACCAGCTAGAGCCAGATAATTCTTTTTTTTTTTTTTTTTGGGGGGGGGGGCTCCCCTAAGCATTGTAAGATACTTAGCAGCACCTTGGCTTCTACCCACTTGCCAGTAGCACTCCCCCCCTTCCCCCATCTGTGACAAGCAAAGGTGTCTCCAAACATTGCCAAATGCCCCCTAAGGAGGCAAAATCACTCCTGGTTGAGAATTACTGTGTTAGTTTAATACCAAATGAGGCTAATTTAGCTCTCTTTATTGTATAAATTTTGTTCTTAAAGACCTTTAGTTTTATAGATTCAATAAAAGTTGGGGTATTAAGCAGGTGTTATTTGCACAAACCAAATGCCCAGGAGTCACCACTAAGTTCTCTCATTCCCTCACTCCTCCACCCAATATATCAGCATTCATTTTACATCCAAACTTTGTCCCTCATTCATTAATATTTTTCATCATGTCAATGATAACACCAAATCTAAGCCACCTCTCACCTCACCTTCTGCCATAGCCTCCTAAGTGGTTTCACCGCTTTCACTCATGTCCCCCTACAATTACCACAATCTAGTCTTCACACTCTAGTAAAGGGACTTCTCTTAAAAAGTTCTATCAGCCGAAACCGGTTTGGCTTGGTGGACAGAGCGTCGGCCTGCGGACTCAAGGGTCCCGGGTTCGATTCCGGTCAGGGGCATGTACCTTGGTTGCGGGCACATCCCCAGTGCGGGGTGTGCAGGAGGCAGCTGATCGATGTTTCTAACTCTCTGTCCCTCTCTCTTCCTCTCTGTGGAAAATCAATAAAATATATTTAAAAAAAAAAAAAGTTCTATCAGATCATGTGACTCTCTAGCATAAAGCAGATATGTGCTTCTCATTAGTCTCATAATCCAGTTATTTCTAGGGTCTACAAGGCCCCATGTGATGTGACACCTGCTTGTTTCTGCACCTGTTTCCTTAACACACTCTACAACTCACTCCAGCCACACTGGCATACTCAAACATGCCGTCCCACCTTCTTTTTGTTCCCATTTCCTTCTGGAAGTCTATTTGCCCAGGTAGTATCAATCATCAGACCTTTGCTTGTAAGTCACCTCTACAATAAAACCTTCCCTGACTATCCTCCAAGAGTGGATTCCAAATCATCTTCCAGGCCCTGGCTGGGTAGCTCAGTTAGTTAGATCATCGTTCCAAAACACCAAGGTTGTAGGTTCGATCCCCGTTCAGGGCACATACAAGAATCAACCAATGTATGTATAACTAAGTGGAATAACAAATTAATGTTGCTCTCTCTCCCTCTTCCTCTCTCTCGCTAAAATCCATCAATAAAAATAATAATACTTACTTCAACTAAACCATCTGTTTATGTGTTTTACATATGTGAACTGTGCTTTCCCCACTTAAATGGTAAGTTCTAGGATGGCATGGACCAAGTTTTTTAACGATGTATCCCTGGAACCTAGAAAGTGCCCTGCACATAACATATGGTCAATAACTGTGATGAATTATTGAGTGGCTTTGGCTAGCAGGCCACAAATGAGTTTCTACTTCTGAGACCAAAAGTTAGTCTCTCATCAAATTTATAATTCTAGTACCCACTCAAATGACAACAATGGAATAATAAAAAATTTCCACCTCTAAAAGGTAACTTTTTGTCCTTTAAGTTTTCCACAAAAAACTGAATACTTGAATCACTAGCAACAAACCTTAGGAGACTCTAGGCCATAGAATTTGAGGAAACCACACATAACATTAACTGCCTATAAGCTGCTAAAATATTCCTTATGTACACAGATGCCTAGAAACAAGAAAATAAAAACAAAGTTGGGTGCTAACTCACAGGATTTTTTTTTTGTCTTTTCTCTTTCTTTTTTATTCCCCTTTTCTTTTCTTTCTTTCTTTTTTTTTTTTTTTTTTTTTACTTTTTTTCTTTCATAGAGTATTTATTGCTATGAGGAAGGAGTTCTTCAATGACAAGTCTTACATTTATATAGAGCTCTGTCATTTGATTCTTACAGCAGCCATGAGGAACTGGTGATCTGATGCTTTTGACCATATGAAGCTTAATTAGAAAGTTTAAATGATTTGGTCAGAGATAGCAGAAGTGTCACAAAGCAAGGATCTTAGAGCCAGATACCTGTGTTCAAATCCTCTGCCACTTACTGTAACTTGATCTTGGCAAGTTACTTCATCTCTCTGTGCTTCGGTGTCTTCATCTATAAAATACAATGCTGTAGACGGAATGTTTGTATCCCCTCCAAAATTCACATGTTGAAATCTAACCCCCAATATGATGGTATTAGGAGATGGGGCCTTTGGAGGTGACTAGATCATTAGAATAAAGCCCTCGTGAATGGAATTACATGGGTCCTTTATGAAAGAAACCCAAGAGCCCGAGCCAATTTGGTTTCAGTGGATAAGAGAGTCGGTCCTCGGACTGAAGGGTCCTTATCAAGGACACGTACCTTGGTTGCGGGCTCCATCCCAGCCCTGGTTAGGGCAGAGTGGGAGGCAGCCAATCAATGATTCTCTCTCATCATTGATGTTTCTATCTCTCTCTCCCTCTCCCTTCCTCTCTGAAATCAACAAAAAAATTAAAAAAATAAAAAAAAGAGGGGGATGAGAGGAGAACGAAAGCAAGCTGGAAGAGGTTAATTGGGGGAAAAAGAGAGCCTATGTAATATTTTCAACAATAAAGATTTAAAAAAAAACAACTACTGCAACAGACTGGTAGTGGACACTATGTGCCAGGCCTTAAGATAAATCCTTCCCATTCCTAATATCTTTGAATCCTCTCAACTACTACTAAGGAGTAGAAGGCACAGAGCTTATAACTTAACATGGTTATATAGCCAATAAGTCAATAAGTGTTACAACCAGGATATGAATCAAGCAGTCGTCACTCGAAAGCATAGACCTTATACTACCTTCTCTGGAAAGAATAAACATTATACCATCCCTTCCCCAGTCTCCCCTAGTGGTCATACACTACCCTCTCCCCACCTCAGAATCAAATCAAATGTTCTTCAGTCCTTCTGTAATCCCAGGTGTCTCACTGGCTTTTACTAATCAGAAGCCTATACATGAAAATAGGAAGAGCCCATCTGGAGAGAATACTATCCTTATCAAATGCCACTTAAAAAATGTTTTTAATTGAATTCAGAGAGGGAGGAGGGAGGGAGAGAGAGGGAGAGAGAGTGTAGAGAGAGAGAGAGAAAAAAAGAGAAAGAGAGAGAGAGAGAGAGAGAGAGAGAGAGAGAAATATCAAAGATACACATGGACGGGTTGCCTCCCATACTCTGAACCACAACCTAGGTATATGCCCTGACCAGGAATTGAACCCGAAACCTTCAGTGCACAGACAACACTCCACCTGAGCCCCACCAACCAGGGCTCAAATGCCACTTTCATATATATATATATATATATATACACACACACACACACACACACACACACACACACACACACACACACAAATATGGTTATTGATTTCAGAAAGGAAGGGAGGGAGAAACATCAATGATGAGAGAGAATCATTGATCCGCTGCCTCCTACACGCCCCCCACTGGGGATCAAGCCTGAAACCTGGGCATGTGCCCTTGACTGGAATCGAACCCGGAACCCTTCAGTCTGCAGGCCAACGCTCTATTCACTGAGCCAAACCAGCTAGGGCTCAAATGCCACTTTTTAAAGACCGGCTGGTGTGGCTCAGTGGTTGAATATCGACCCATGAATCAGGAAATCATGGTGTGATTCCCAGTCAGAGCACATGCCAGGGTTTCAGACTCAATCCCCAGTACGGGGCGTGCAGGAGGCAACCAATCACTGATTCTCTCTTATCATTGGTGTTTCTATGCCTCTCCCCGTCTCCCTTCCTCTCTCTGAAATCAATACAAACATACTAAAAAAAAAAAAAAAAAGACCTGCCTCTAAATGGAGTGAGCAGGCTTATGACTTATTGCTAACACTCCCATGGCACTCACTATTAGTGTTTCTTTCCCTGCACAGGTAGAATCCCTCATCATTCACATTTATTCACAACTTGCCCAAGTGTTCTCGTTCAGAAAATGGTTCTAAATCAGTTCTTCCTAATAATAATAACAGCTATCAGATACTGAGCACTTATTATGCAATAAGCTAAACAAAACTGCCATTTCATCCTCACAACAACCAATGAAGTCTCAACGTTCCCAATTTATAGATGAAAAAACTGAGGCTCGGAGAAGAAATTCAGTCGAAAAAGAAAAAAAAAAGAGAGAGAAATTCAGCCCAAAGTCACACAACTTGGTAAGAAACTAAACCTGACTCCTTGCAATTTAAGCTTTCAGGGGTCTTGCCTTTTAATGATTAAAATGGGAGCTCCTCCTAGACTCCCCTTTTGAGAGCTACCTTCCAACAACAGATCTGCCCCACTACCCCCACATGAATCCCCAAGGGCTTACCTGAATTTCTTCATTTTCATCTACTAGGAGGAAACTCACAACCTTCTCAGTCATCTTCTTCCTCTTGGTCTCCTCATCCATCTCTTCCTCCTCCAGTAACTCCTGGGCCTTAGGGACATGGTAGACAGTAACGGGGTGTCTCCTTTTGTTACCCCCAGAATGAGTCCTCTTCTGGCACTCCAGGCACAAGTTGATTTTACAGGTCTGGCACCTCACAGCTGCCCTCTGCCTCACACCTGGTGAGTGCCCATTGGGGCCCTTGCAGGGGTCACAGTAAGGGATGTGGCCGGGTTTGAGTCTTATCCGCTCATGGTTTCTCAGGCGCTCCTGCCGATGCAGCTCCTCCTCGCAGCGGAGACACTGCAGACTGCAGCACTCATCGCACTCAAAGACAGCTTCATCAGTCCCGCTGCAGGCGTAACTTTCCTGGCACATAAGCCCTGGATTCAGGCCCTTCTGGGCTGGGGAAGTCTGAGCACTCATACTCAGGTCGGTAAGGAAATCAACCACCATAAAACAGCCACTGGGCTTTCCCCAGCCGTGAAAACAGAGGCTTTGAAGACCACACAGAAATACCACAGGGTTCTGAACACCTGACACTTACACTTACACACACACACACACATTCAGTGCCCCATTAGAATTCTTCACACACTCACAAATGTTCAAGTTTTTAATTTCCTGCCACCAAGGCTTCTGTATCAGCAGCAATGTTCATTTGGTTTGATGGTTTCATCCTCCATAAAGTGCAGACAAATATGTGGTCCAAATTAACTTGGAAGGGTCTTTTATGGCTATCAGAGAGAGAGCTGACGGGTTCACTGAGGTGGACTCCTTAGTTGGGCCTCGAGCACAAGGTTTTGGTAATGAAAGAGAGTGGTCAGAAGCTCTTCAATATAATCCAACCTCAAGTCAATACTTCGGGGGTAACCTAAAATAAAGGAAGGAAAAGGATTTCACTCATCTAAAAACAGAAGTACACCTTAAAAAAAAAAAAAAAAAAGCCCTGGCCAGTTTACTCAGTGATTAGAGCATCAGCCACTGGACCCAAGGGCTCGAGTTCAATTCCCAGTCAAGGGCATGTACCTAGGTTGCAGGCTCGATCCCCAACCCCATTGGGGCAAGTGTGGAAGGCAACCAATCGATGTGTCTCTCTCACATCAATGTTTCTCTCTTTCTCTCTCTCCCCTCCTCCTCCATCCTTTCCACTCTATCTAAAAAAAAAAAATTAAAAAAAATCACTGGGGCCTGAGGGGGTCAATAGGGGGGAAAAAGGGACATATGTAATAATTTCAACAATAAATAATTATTTTAAAAAATCAATGGAGTGCTGGCTTCAGCAGCACATATACTAAAATTGGAACAATACAGAGAAGATTAGCATGGCCCCTGTGCAAGGATGACACGCAAATTTGTGAAGAGTTCCACCTTTAAAAAAAAAAAAAATCACTGGAAAAAATAAAAATATTTTATTTTATCTCAACCCTCAGGTGAAGGTTAAAAAAAAAAAAAAAGATTGTGATTAAATACAACACCAAAACTCCTGTAAGAAATTTCATTCTTGCTTGTAAAATTTACACTAGCTAAGCCTCGCCAACGTAGCTCACTGGTTGAGCATCAACCCATGAACCAAGAGATCACTGAATAGATTCTGGGTCAGGACACATGCACGGGTTGTAGGCACCATCACCAGTAGGAGGTGTGCAGGAGGCAGCTGATAAGAGGTTTCTCTCTCATCGGATGTTTCTATTTCTCTATTCCTCTTCCTTCCTCTCTCTAAAATCAGTAAAAATATATATATATTTTTTAATTTACACTGGTTCATTCTGACCTAGCAATTTCTTCTCAAAATTATGGTCAAGTTGTCCTTTGAAAATAACCACTACCTCTAGGCCCAAGGCATCTAAGTGACTTTGCTACTTTATTTCCCACACAGAAATTTTCTGTTCACTCAGTTATTAAATTCAGAATAAAAATCACTGGCCTGGCCGGCGTTGGCTCAGTGGTTGAGCATTGACCTGTGAACCAAGAGATCACAGTTCGATTCCTCGTCAGGGCACATGCCCAGGTTGAGGGCTAGATTCCCAGTGTGGGGCATGCAGGAGGCAGCCGATCAAGCCTCAAGCCGATGGATGGTTCTCTCTGATCACTGATGTTTCCATCTCTCTCTCCCTCTCCCTTCCTCTCTGAAATAAATAAAAATATATATTTTTTAAATCCCTAAGCAAAAAATCCTCAGAGGGACAACCTTCTGCATCCCCACATGCACTCCACAATTGGGAGAGATGGAGAAAGAAGCCTGTAAAATAAGCTAAAGAAATGATAATAGTAATAAACTTTAGCTCCATCAAAGTACTAGAGTTGTTGCAAGTCTAGACAGATGCCTATTAAGAACTCTAAACCTGGAAACAAGAATCACCATTTCATGCTTGAAAACAATATAAAACAATTACTGTACTTCCTTTTGTTCCTTCTCTAACTGGGGAAAAAAAAAAAAAAAAAGAGCAACAGGAGACAGAATTCCTCCACTATGGCCCACCGCAAAGCCAGACAAGCAGTGAGTTAAAACCATTTTTCTCTTTGTTACTCAAAAACTTAAAAATATATATGTAACTGGGGCAGGAAAGGGGCTTTTGTGACTTCTACAATTATATTCCTAACTCCCCTTAGCCTTGACACCCATTCTCAAGCCCCAACGAAAGGCAAAGCCCTCTTTTCAGATATTTCCTACTCCTCCTACACAGAAATCAACCGATCAATCTTATTTTTAGATAAACAAGGAAGGCGAAGGGAGTGACTGGGAGACCTTATTTACACTCTAACCTCAGACGAGCCCAACTAGCTCCCACACGGAAACAAAAATTTGTCGCAACTGAGAAAAATATAAAATCAGCCTTCACCAGAACACCTCACCGCCCGCCAGGCAAAGCAAACAATCTGCCCACTCTGCCCCCTACCTCGGTATCTCTCTCCAGCCAGGGGATTCCTCACCCTTCCTTCCTCCCGGGCAACACCACCACAACCCGAGGGTAGGAGCAGCGTCCACGAACAAAGAAGGTCTCCCCAAACCCCCCACAAACACTGGCAGAGGCCAGAGCCGAATCTATTGTTTATGCCACCCCACCCCCACAACAGCCGCACCCGCCACCCCACCTCCCCCCCTTGGGGGCAGCCTGAGCACCAGGACTATGGTTCGTCCCCTAGGCAGGGCCGTGCCCTTCCCTCCCCTCCCGCGACGGCCAGGGGACCCCACCAAGGAGCAGCTCGGCTGCGGCCAGGCGGCGTCGGGGGACCACGGGGCGCCGGTGGGGGCGGGGGCTGTTTCTCAGGGCACCGGAGGATCCATCCTCATTTCCATCTCCGCCCCCCACCTCCTTCGCAGCCTCCCGGGCTTCCTCCTCTCCTGTTGTCAGTTGTGATCAGCTGATCGGAGTGAACTTCTACCAGCTCCGACTAACAGGAAGGCGTGAGCTGTGCAGCCCTGGGAGGGAGGAGGGGGCGGGGGGTGGAGTCTGACGCTCCAAACGCGGAGAATGGTACGCACAGCTTCCTGGGAAATGTAGTTTCCTGGAGGGGCATCCTCCCCTACACGACGGAAGTGGGGGCCCTGAATGACTACAACTCCCAGTACGGAAGAGATTGCCCGTGCCAGGAAGCGGTGGAAACAAGCCATGAAGCATTTCGGGAGTTGGAGTTTTTGCATTGACTGTGGTTTCTGCTGTTTTCAGAGCGTTGTTTTGGGCACTGGCCCCAGAAAGGATGGCGTTAAGTTAGAGAATTGATGTAATGTGTAGTATACTCAAGGTAATTTCATTTCAAATAACCCTTATTTCCCACCATTCCTTCAGAAATGTGTAAAAACAGCCTCCACTTCCTCAATTTCACCATGTACAAAGTAGGGGGAAAAAATAATTGATAAGAGAATAAAAGTACTCCTGTGAGTTTTGTTTTCCGTTTACCAGTATTCGCCAAGCCAATCATTAATTTCCACCTCCCCTATCTTTTATTTTTTCTGACCTTTCCTTACATAGTTTCTGAATTCTAAGACATCCTTAAGTTAAACAGGATATATTTTCAGATAAGCTTGCAGGCTTCAGTGCAGGGTAATAGTTAATATTGTTATCTGGCTTTATGTGAAAGGCCATATATTTTTTTAGTGTTTTAACTTTTGGGGTGTTTTTTTTTTTTTGTTTGTTTGTTTGTTTTGTTTTGTTTTTTGTCTGTTTGAATCTTGGAACAACACTGAAAGAAAATGTGATGTAGTCAAAAGAGCACTGATCTAAGATGCCAAGACTGAAAGCTTGTTCTAGAAAGCTCATGGGTAAGTCACTCAATCACCCCATGAAATGAAGAAATTGTACTGTATAAACTCTGAAGTCTCTGCCAATTCTAACGTTCTATCATTCTATCTTGATAATTGTTAACCCAGGAGAGAATACTAAGGTTGAGTTACTTGACAGGTCACACAGCAAATTATTGGCAAAGCTGGGACAAGAATCTATCTCCTCAGCCAGCAGCCTGGGAAGAGAGGCCCTGGCCGGCAGCTGGAAAGAAGGCCCTGGCAAGCAGCCGCAAGGCCCTGATGAGCCCTGATTGCTGTCCAGGCCTAGAGACCCTACCCATGAACAATTTTCGTGCATCAGACCTCTGGTAATCAATAATATTCTAACAACTATGTATGGTGTCCCAGGTTGCAGGCTCGATCCCCAGTGGGAGGTGTGCAGGAGACAGCTGATCAATGATTCTCTCTCATCATTGACGTTTCTCTCTCTCTCCCTCTTCCTTCCTCTCTGAATCAATAATATATATATTAAAATATATATAAAATAAATAAAAAATCTAAGACTTTACTGAAAAAAATAAAACATAAGTGAGATCATTAAAAAAAGATAGAAAAGTCTATGTTAGTATTTGCCCTATTAGAATTATTTTACAGCTACTTGACTAAATGTGCTGATTTGAAAAATAATGAATAGTTATAAAAATTCCATAATTGGCCCTGGCTGGTTTGGCTCAGTGGATAGAGCGTCAGCCTGCAGACTGAAGGGTCCTGGGTTCCATTCCAGTTGGGAGCATATGCCTAGGTTGCGGGCTTGATCCGCCCAGTAGGGAGCGAGCAGGAGGCAGCCAATCAGTGATTCTCTCTCATCATTGATGGTCCTCTCTGAAATCAATAAAAATGTATTTTTAAAAAATTCCATAATTGCACATAAATTAGCCCCAAAGCATTAAAAAAAAAAAAAAGAACCCATCTCCTGATTTAGTCACAAACTCTTATTTATTTATTTATTTATTTTAGCGTTCCTAATCGTTTTTTTCATATATTTTTATTGATTCCAGAGAGGAAGGGAGAGGGAGAGAGAAATAGAAACATCAGTGATGAGAGAGAATCATTGATCTGCTGCCTCCTGCACACCCCCTACTGGGGATCCAGCCTGCATGTGCCCTTGACCAAAATTGAACCAGGACCTTTCAGTTCGAAGGCCGAAGCTCTATCCACTGAGCCAAACCAATTAGAGCAAAAGAAGAAATGTTAGAAAGGTTAAGAAAGCAAGTCTTTAGCTAGGTTCTTGAGACTGGCTAGCCTGCTGTAAAATTTCCCTAGAGGGTTTTGTTCCTAAGACCATCACTATAACTTTTTGTAGCCCTAATAATTTGCTTAGTAATTATAAAATAAGTATATTAACATGTCCTGGGAACAAAATGGTAGTTAATCCTTTTAAAGCCAAAACTACCCATTTGAAATTATATTTTCTAAAGTTCTAAGAACCCCTTAAACTGTGGGAAATGGTTGCCTCCAAGGAGTATACTAAGGTGAGGAAGAAGACGTTCTTTGAATACGTTTATACTCTTTTTTTTAATATTTTAAAAAATATTTTTATTGATTTTTTTTTTACAGAGAGGAAGGGAGAGGGATAGAGAGTTAGAAACATCGATGAGAGAGAAACATCGATCAGCTGCCTCCTGCACACACCCCACTGGGGATGTGTCCGAAACCAAGGTACATGCCCTTGACCGGAATCGAACCCGGGACCCTTGAGTCCGCAGGCCGACGCTCTATCCACTGAGCCAAACCGATTAGGGTTACGTTTATACTCTTGAAAATTTTTACTATGTAAGTGCAATGTGTCAATAATAATGAAAAAAAACTTTTCTTAATTTATTGATTTCAGAGAGGAAGGGAGAGGGTGAGTGAGAGAAACATCATTTTGTTGTTCCACTTATTTATGCATTCATTGGTTAATTCTTTTTTTAATGTATTTATTTTTTATTGATTTCAGATTTCAGAGAGAAAGAGGGAGAGGGAAGCATCAATGATGAGAGAAAAGCTCAGCCAGCATGGCTCAGTGGTTGAACATCAACCTACGAACCAGGAGGCCAAGGTTTGATTCTGGTCAGGGCACATGCCGGGGTTGCAGGCACAATCCCCAGTGTGGGGCGTGCAGGAGGCAGTAATCAATGATTCTCTCTTTATCGATGTTTCTCTCTCTTTTTCTCTCCCTTCTTCTCTGAAATCAATAAAAATATGTTTTAAAATAATGATGATGAATAAATATGTTTTGAATAATGTAAAAAAAAATTAATAATGATGAGAATCGTTGATTGGCTACCTCCTGCAGCCCCACACTAGGGATCAAGCCCACAACATGGGCACATGCCCTGACCTGGAATAGAACCACGACCTCTTGGTTCCTAGATCAACGCTCAACTGCTGAGCCACACCCAGCTGGGCTAACAGATGGTTGGAATGATCAGATCTGCTTCTGTTAGTTGTTTTTACTCATTCTCATTTATTGTGTGCTTTTTTTTTTTTTACTCTGAGTTAGATTTTCCTTGGAAAATTATTTCTGGGAAGTTTTTGAGGCCTAGGATACAGGTTAATTCCACCAGAGAAGATTTGCTGTCAATTCTGCCAGGAGGGACCACTTTAAACTATATTCATTGTTTGGGATTTTTGTTTTTAACCTTTGAGATGTATATTTGGGTTACATATCCCTAAGAGGGCAGTCTGATGGTCCTGTGACCCCTCTACAGCTCCCAGAAATCTCCCCCTTCCAAGAGGACTTTCTTTCCAGGCTGTTGGGTGACTGTGTGTTTACTAGCAGTTCTTCACCCTTACACTGAAACGGTAGCACTTTGAAGCACCCATCTGTCCTACTTGCCCCACAAGGCCTACAAGGCCTAGAAAAGCCAACCTTAAATTGCCAAGTAAGGTAAATGCCCCAGGGCAAAAGTGACATCACTGCTCTACTTACTCTTTGGATCCTGCCTTCACCTAGATTTTGGTCTGATAATTCCTTATCTTCTTGTTGACTCTTCAATATTTTACCAACATGTTTCGTTATTTTCAATAGGATGACCTGTTTGCCATATTATGTGTCATATTACAAAAAAAAAAGAAGAGTTAAAAATATTGTAAACATTTTGTATGGTGACATATGGTTACTAGACTTATTATGGTGATCACATTGTAAGATATGTAAGTGTAGAATCACTATATTGTACACCTCAAACTAATATTGTGTATCAACTACACTTTAATAAAATATTTTTAAAACATTATTGAACAAAATTAAAGAAGAAATAAATAAATAGAAAGACATCCTGTGTTTTGAGATTGAAAGACTATTGTTATGATTGTAATACTCTTCAAATTAACCTACAGATTTATTGAATTTTCTATAAAAATTTCAACTTTTTTAAAAATATATTTTTTATTGATTTCAGAGAGGAAGGAAGAGGGAGAAAGAGATCTGCTGCCTCCTGCACTCCCCCTACTGCAAACCAGGCCTGCAACCCAGGCATGTGCCCTTGACCGGAATCGAACCCAGGACCCTTCAGCCTGCAGGCCCATGCTCTATCCACTGAGTCAAATTGGCTAGGGCTCAACTTTTTTTTTTTTTAATATCTTTTTATTGATTTCAGAGAGGAAGGGAGAGGGAGAGAGAGATAGAAACATCAATGATGAGAGAGAATCATTGATCAGCTGCCTTCTGCACGCCCCCTACTGGGGATCAAGCCCACAACCTAGGCATTGCCCTTGACCAGAATGGAACCTGGGACCCTTTAGTCTGCAGGCAGACGGTCTATCCACTGAGCCAAACCAGCTAGGGCATTTTTAAAATTTTTTTTTATTATAAATGGACAGTTGATCTTAAAATTCATGTGGAATTGCTAGGAACCCTGAATAACAATGTTGAAACCATCTTGTAAACAACAAAGTTAGAAGACTCATACTTCCTGATTTCAAAATTTATTACAAAGCTATAGTGGTAAAAAAAACAGTATTGTGCTAGCCTGGCAGGTTGCTCAGTGGTTAGTGTCAGCCCTTGAACCAAAGGGTCTTCAGTTCAATTCCAGTCAAGGGCACTTTGCAGGTTCAATCCCTGTCCAAGTAGGGGGCATGTTCAGGAGGCAACCAATCAAGGTGTCTCTCTCACATGACTTTTTAAAACATGTTTTTATTTATTTTATTTTTTTACTTTTTTGTTAAGCCTCACCTGAGAATATTTTTCCATTGATTTTTAGAAAGAGTGGAAGGGAGAGAGAGAGACAGAGATATGAGAGAGACACATCGATTGGTTGCTTTTGCACTTACCCCAACCAGGGCCAGGGATCAAAGCTGCAACCAAGGTATGTGCCCTTGACCCTTTCCGCTGAGCCAAACTGGCTAGGGCTATTTTTAAAAAATATATTTTATTGATTTTTTTACAGAGAGGAAGGGAGAGGGATAGAGAGTTAGAAACATCGATGAGAGAGAGACATCGACCAGCTGCCTCCTGCACACCCCCTACTGGGGATGTGCCCGCAACCAATGTACATGCCCTTGACCGGAATCAAACCTGGGACCTTTCAGTCCGCAGACGGACGCTCTATCCACTGAGCCAAACCGGTTTCAGCAACTAGGGCTATTTTTATTGATTTTTAGAGAGATAGGAAGGGGGAGAGAGAGGAGAGAGAGAGAGAGAGAAGAGAGAGAGAGAGAGAGAGAGAGACTTCAATGGGCTGCTTCCTGCCTGGACCCCACCAGGAATTGAGTCTGAAACACAGGCCTATGCCCTGACTGGGAATCCAATTGGTGACCTCTGGTGCATGGGTCAATCAATGTTCAACCACTGAGCCACACTGGCTGGGCTCGCATGATGTTTCCCTCTCTCTCTCCCTCACCTTCTCTCCTTCCCTTCCACTATCTCTAAAAAAAAAAAAAAAAAAAAAAAAAAAAAAAAAAAAAATCAATGGAAAAAATAAACTCGGGTGAGGTTTAGCAAAAAACAGTAACAAAACAGTGTTATACTATAAGGACAGACATAAAGATCAATCAAATACAAGTGAGAGTTCATAATTAAACCCCTCCATTTATGGTCAATTGATTTTTTTTTTAAATCCTCACCCGAGGATATTTTTTCATTGATTTTTAGAAAGAGTGGAAGGGAAGGGGAGAGACAGAGAGAGAAATAGATGTGAGTGAAACACATAGATTGGTTGCCCCTCACAAGTGCCCTGACGGGAATCACACCCAAGACTCTTCAGTCCTCAGGGCCATACTCTATCCACTGAGCAAGACTGGCTAGGGCTATGGTCAATTGATTTTTTTTGGTCAACTGATTTATTTTATTTTATTTTTAAAATATTTTATTTATTTATTTATTTTTTTCTAAACTGTTACTTACACAGCTCTTCCACCAAAGACATCAAATTCAAGGGCAGGAAAGGGCTGCAAAGTATGTAGTTTACGCCTTTTTTGACACCACATTCACTAGTTTCCAAAAGTGTCAACTGATTTTTGATAAGGGTTTCAATATTATGGGGAAAAGAATAGTATTTTCCACAACTGGTGCTGGGATAACTGGATTATTCATATGCAAAGTAGTGAATTTATACACCTATCACAACATATACAAAAATTAATTCAAATGAATCCAAGACCTGGTTGTAAGAGTCAAAACTATAAAATTATTAGAAAAAATATAGGTATAAATCCTAATGACCAGCCCTGGCCAGTGTGGCTCAATTGGTTGAGTATTGTTCCTTGCACCAAAAGGTCACTGGTTTGATTCCCAGTCAGGGCACATACCCAGGTTTTGGGTTAGGTCCCTGGTTTGGGCGAGTTTGGGAGGCAACCGATAGATGTTATTCTATTTCACATTGATCTCTCTCTCAAATCAATAACAAGGTATTTAAAAAAATAGCAACCAATTGATGTGTCTCTCTCACATCAATGTTTCTCTCTCCCCCTCCCTCCCTCTCTCTAAAAATCAATGCAAAAATATCCATGGGTGAGGATTAATAAAAATAAATAAATTCGAAATCCTAAAGGTGTACTGGTTAATAATGCGGATTTTTTTCAATAGATGGAGTTACACATATGTTGATATATATGCGATTTGATATGTATGCTATTTTGTTGTATTGACAACAAAGTTCAAAACTTCATATGTCAAATTTGCTGAAGGTGTTAACATCATAGATATTTTTACACTTAAAAATGTCGAATTTTGTGCCAAACAAAGAGCATTTGTGGGAAGTTTTAATTCATTACTTTATTTTGAAGAAAAGTGCTGAATACTTCAGGAAGCTTATGGTGAACATGCTCCATCTCAAGATACTTGTGAACGCTGGTTTAAACGCTTTAAAAGTGATGGTTTCGATGTGAAAGACAAAGAACGTCCAGGTCAACCAAAAAAGTTTGAAGGCCAACAATTACAAGCACTATTGGATGAAGATGTGTGTCAAACTCAAAAACAACTTGCAGAAATATTAAACGTTGTTCAGCAAACAATTTCCGATGGTTTACAAGCAAAGGGAAAGATTTTAAAGGAAGGAAAAATGGGTGCCACATCAACTGAACGAAAGACAAATGGAAAACCGAAAAGTCATCAGTAAAATGTTGTTTCAACGGCATGAAAGAAAGTCTTTTTTGCATTGAATTGTGACTGGCAATGAAAAGTAGATTTATTTTGAGAATCCCAAATGCACAAAATCATGGGTTGATCCAGGTCAACCATCAACATCGACTGCAAGGCCAAATCCCTTCGGAAAGAAGACAATGCTCTGCGTTTGATGGGATCAGGAAGGTGTGGTGTATTATGAGTTTCTGAAACTAGGTAAAACCGTTAATACTGATCACTACGGACAACAAATAATCAAGTTGAACCACGTTTTGATCATAAAATGACCAGAATGGGCCAGAAGACACATCAAAGTAATTTTGCTTCATGATGACGCACCATCACACACTTCAAAACCAGTTAAAGACACGTTAAAAGATCTTGCCTGGGAATTATTAACCCACCCGCCGTATTCACCAGACCTTGCTCCTTCAGATTACCACTTGTTCTGATCGATGGCACATGCACTTTCTGAGCAGCACTTCAAAACATACGAAGAAGTGGAAAATTGGGTCTCTGAATGGTTTGCTTCAAAACAAGAAAAGTTCTATTGGGACGGTATCCACAAATTACCTGAAAGATGGGGAAATGTGTAGCTAGTGATGGACATTACTTTGAATGAAACACTTTTGATGTTTCTCTTGAAATTACCAAGTTTTCTTGGATTACAAAATCCACTATTATTAACCGGTACACCTAGTAGTGGGGCCCTTGAGAGGTGATTGGGTCCTGAGGGTGGAACGCTCATGAATGCGATCCCACAGAACTCCCTAGCCCCTTCCACCATATGCAGATACAGTAAGTGGGAGGCCTGGGAGAGGGTCCTCACCTAACCATTCTGGCACCCTGATCTTGGATCTAGCCTCCAGAACTAGGAGCAATCGATTTCCGCTGTTTACTAGTATAAGCTACTCAATCTATGGTATTTTATAGCGCTGAAACAGAGTAAGACACCTTAGATTAGGCTAACAGGTTCTTAAATATGACACCAAAAGCACAAGAAAAAGTAGGTAAATTAGACATCATCAAAAATAAAAATTGTTTCTTTTAAAAAAAAGTTTTTATTGACTTTTTTTTTTTTAGAGAGAGGAAGGGAGGGGGAGAGAAACATCAATGATGAGAGAATCATTGATCAGCTGCTTCCTGCATGCCCCAAACTGGGGATTGAGCCCAAAACCCAGGCATGTGTCCTGACCGGAAATCGAATTGTGACCTCCTGGTTCATAAGTTCAACCATTGAGGCACACCAGCTGGGTTTGTTCATCTTCACCTGAGGGCATTTTTCTTTTTCTTCCTTCCTTCCTTTCCTTCCTTCCTTCCTTCCTTCCTTCTTTCCTTCTTTCTTTCTTTCTTTCTTTCTTTCTTTTTCTTTCTTTCTTTCTTTCTTTCTTTCTTTCTTTCCTTTCTTCCTTTCTTTCTCCCTCCCTCTTCCTTCCTTTCTTTCTTTCTTTCTTTTATTTTTATTGAGGTATTATATGTGTACATATCTTACCATTCTGAGGGCATTTTTCCATCAAATTTTTTTTTCTTTTTAGAGAGAGTGGAAGGGGGAGGATGGAAAAAGAGAGAGAGAAGAGAGAGAGAGAGAGAGAGAGAGAGAGAGAGAGAATGTGTGTGTGTGTGTGTGTGTGTGTGTGTGTGAGAGAGAGAGAGAGAGAGAGAGAGAGAGAGAGAGAGAGAGAGAGACATCAACGTGAGAGAGACACATTGATTGGTTGCCTCCCGAACGTGCCCGGACTGGGGCTGAGGACTGAACCTGCAATCCAAGTATGTGCCCTTGACCAGGAATGGAACCCTTCACCCTTCTGCACACAGGCCAGCACTCTAACCATTGGACCACACAGGCCAGGGCTAAGTTTCTTTATCTGTTTATCAATAGTTTCTGCTTCGGGTGGGTTACTGTGAAAATTCAAGTTGCTGATATTTGCAAGATGCTTAAAATAGTGCTTTGGGCCCTAACTGGTTTGGCTCAGTGGATAGATCCTTGGTCCACGGACTGAAGTGTCCTGGGTTTGATTCTGGTCGAGGGCATGTACCTTGGTTGCAGACTCTATCCCCAGTAGGGCTTGTGCAGGAGGCAACTCATTGATGTTTGTCATCGATGTTTCTAACTCTCTATCTCTCTGTAAAATCCTTCCTTTAACTCTCTATCTCTCTGTAAAAAATCATTAAAAAATATAAAATAAAATCATATAAAATAAAATAGTGCTTGGTACAATGTAAGGGCTTTAACTGGGTTGTAAAGTCTCTCCCTGTGTCCTAAGGGGCCTGGCTAGGGTTTGGGACTTCCTATTCAAACTACAAATATCTGGAGTAGTGGAAGGATGATTTTGTAAATTTGGAGTGCAGTTAAGGAAGATGGCAATGGATGTTAGTTAGGTCAACATAAACAACAAATGTTTACTACAGGAAAGTTAGCAAACTTGAGACAACTTCTCTCTCCTTTATTTATGCTTTTGGTAGTGAAAAAAAGGCACAAATAGTTCTTCATTTGCAAAAGTAATTAGCATTTGACTAGCACTTGACTGAACAAAGTACTTTCAAATACATTAGTTAATTTAATTCTTGCAATACGTGTTATTAGCACTCCTCAATGTTAAGGAAACTTAGCAAGCAGAAATATAGATACATATAAATTTTATAGATGGTAAATGATATATCCTTTCCCATTAGTCTCCCAGTACATTTTATTTTCTGTTGGTATTCATCATGTATAATTTTAAAAAATACGTTTTTGTTATTGATTTTAGAGAGACGGAAGGGAAAGGGAGAGAGAAACATCCATGTGAGAGGGTAACATTGACCGGCTGCCTCCTGCCCACCTATTGGGGATTAAGCTGAAACCTGGGCTTGTGCCTGGACCTGGAATTGAACCCAGGACCTCTGGGTGCATGGGATGACTCTCAATCAACTGAGCCACACTGGCCAGGGCTGTAATAATTTCTTTTATTCAACAATTATTTATTGAGCACCTGCTGCATACAGGCATTGTTCTAGGCCCTGAGAATACAGCAATGAACAAAATTTCTGCACTCTTAATTTTACATTTTAGTGGGGTAGGGCAGACAGACCATAAAATAAGAAAAAATTCTTCAAATAGCAGCACAGTAGATGGTGATTCGTTCTATAAAGTAAAATTAAATAGGAAACAACGCAAGTAGGTGATCAAAATTTGTCATCTGTTCCGCGTTGTTTGCAGGTCCTCCAGGGCAGTAACAAAATCTCACTCCCGTTTACCAAACGCCTAGCCCTTAGCCCAGCGCCAGTCCTTTATGGAGACAGTAACTTCATATTGAATAAATTATAAGCCTTCTGAGAAGCAAGCAGTTGGGAAACAAAGACCTGTCAATAGCTATTGACCGTTAAGCCCATAAAAGGAATAATCTAATCGGGCGTGATCCGCTTATTCTCATTCATCTAATTAGCTGAGTTCTCTTTTTACGTTGGAGAATGAAAGCCATGGGAAATGTGGTTACAGGTCGGTTTTAGGTATTTCAACCATCTAGTTACCTCACTGGCCCTGCCAGTGAGCATAAGCATTTGTGTGATGTGTGTGCACTTAAAAAAACAAACAAAAGAACCCACCAGGGCCAGTTCTCCCGGTATCCTGAGTCTTCCAGTTCGGCCGGGTGGGGGTGGGGAAGGGTGGAGGTGGAAGAGGGCAGAGAGGGGAGAAATGGTGTTGGGAAAAAAATAAAAAGCCATCATTCTCTAGGGGAAGATCAGCCGTTGTGGTTTAAGGTGCTGTGTGGTCAGTCCATCGACCCTCCAACAAGGACCTAATCCTCAAAACAAACTATAAACAGTAAGAAACCCTCCCACGTCGCTCGCGCCGCGTCCAGCGGGAACCTTGACCTCAAGATGGCGCCCCCCAGTCACAAGATCCAATCCGCTCCAATCAAAGATGGCCGGGTGGGTCGTAATTTACAGCTCGAGCCTTTCTAGGCGTTCCTTCTCTATGGTTATTCGCTGGGGCGTGGTGACTGAGGGCCCACGGTGAAGCCTCTCTACACGCGTTCTTCTCTATGGTGCTTCTTTCCACGGTTTCGGCCGCAGTGCACGCCGGGCAAAAGGAAGACCTCCAGAAGCTCCCCGCGCAGCGCGGCAGTGTTTGCGCTGCGGCCTTGGCGAGTGGTCGCCTCAGGACCAGTCTCCCGGTGGGCGGCGCGCAGAAACCTCGAACCGGTGGTGTCTCCCGTAACCTGGAGCCCCGAGGGCCACGGAGACAGTCCCCTTGTCTCGGCGGCGGGTGAGTTCACGCGCGCCTCTGAACGCGTGTGGGAACCGGGTACCTCGGCTGGGGGAAGGAAGGAAAGCCGGGAGGCTCCGAAAGGGCCCGGGGTGGGACGAGGGTAAAGAGGGGGGGCCGGGTGGGGGAGGGGAGGGGCACGAGGCCCGGGTTTCCTCACTTCTCCAAGGCCTCGAAAACCACTGGGCCGAGCGGGAGCCCGTGGAGGCCGCCGGGCCGGACCTACTGACTGCCGGAGCGTTTCTCCTTGCTTTGTCGCCCACTTTTCCTTTTCATTTCGCGGATGGCCACAGGGAATCCCGTCGGCACCTTCTGGGATCCACGTTTGCCACAAAACGATTGGTCCGCCCCCGGGGAGCCCTTCCCGGAGGCCCCCTTCGGAGCCTTACGGTACAATTTCCGGGCCTACGACTCGCTTGGCCTAGGCGCTGCCGAGAAGCCAGCCAGCATCCACCCTTCTTAGATGAGGTGCTGGCTACCAACGGATTCCTTTCCCTTCCTCTGAGGTCCCCTAGGGCCCGCCCCGGTGTGAACTGCCCACCTACCTCTAGGCCCCCGAATGTAGTGAACGCCCACTTTATTTATTTTTTAAGCACCCTCCTGGTTTGCTTGTCTTGAGATGGTGGTGAGTGTTGTGGTCCTGCCCCCTTCCTCCCGTGGAGGTTGCAGTAAACTGGATCTCCATTCATTCTAGGCGATGACCAAGCTTGCACATTAAAATGTGTTTACTTCTTTCTCACCCTTCTTTGGTCTTCAATACTACTTTTTTTTTTTTTTAAATACGTTTTTCGAAATAGATCTAGGAGTATGAAGATTATTTTGAAGTTATGTAATGTGGATTTATATTGCCATGGAAAAGCCCTTTTGCTCCTGGGCAGAGTGGAGCGGACCGAAAGGAGGGAAGAGGTTGGACTTCTCTTGCACCGGACTGCTGTAGTGTGAAGTACTGTGCATTAGGTAGTTGACAGTAGTCTATAAACAACTTTTGTATTGTCTTGGGTACTTTAATTTTTAAGATGGTTTCCAAAAACATTCAGAAGCCTAGAAAGGCATTCACTTGGTTATCAGTTGCTCGCGATTTTAAGTAGATACTACGCTATTACACAATTTTAACTTTTCTTAAAAGCCTTTGTTGTCGTCCTCTGTAAAATAAGGGTTATAATAGTATTCACCTCATCGATGATTGAGATTGGAAATTAATTGAATGTATGTAAAATCCTTAGTGCAATACCCAAATAACGTAGCGTTTAGTCCATTTTAACCGGTATTGTTACTTAAGAATTTTCAGTGAAGTACAAGAGCCTAACCCTGATTCCCACGTTTCTTCCAGTGTACTGTGAATAGACTATTTTTCTGTTAATAGACGTATAAAGTAAAAGTAAATCCTTAATACAAAGCTGCTCATTGGTATATTACTAGAAAGAGTAAGCATTATGACACAGTGAAAACAGCCCTTGGATTGGTAATTTCAGGATATTAGGGATCTTGAGGGGGTCCCCACCACTCATTGTTTTCCTTTGGACAAGTTAGCTTCTTCATCTGTAAAAGGAGAATATATCTACACAAGGTAATTTGGGAGATTAAGTGAGATAATGTATGTAGAAGGCTTTTGTAAATTAAATAAAAACGTGAGTTATTTTTATTAAATAATTCATCTTCTTGGAGTTACTGAATTTCCATTTTTGGTCCCCAGAGTGTAATTAAAAAAAAATTTTTTTTTTTGGTAGAGAACTCATAGTTAGGAAGAAAATTATTGTCCCACTGTTGCATATAGGCGCCATATACTAATTATAGCTTGAGAACGTTTATTTTGTGTTTGCTATATTTTTATTCTGCTGTGTTAAGGCTCTTAATATATTTTAAAAATAAGTCCATTTGCACATTGGGTAATTACTTCAGACTTAAAGTCAACATTTTTGTCCACAGATAAATGAGCTTTATACTTAATTATACATAATTTAAGGGAAACTTACATTAAGTATTTTATAACATTGGAAGAAAAGTAATCTTTGAATCTTTTAAGGCCTTACAAAAACATTATATTTTTTAATTTCTTGATAGTCTTTTGACACTGCTGCTACCATTCATAATTTTGATTACTCACCAAGTTTTTGAATAGCTTTTACCGAGCTTTATTTTTGAAATTTGAAAATAAAAAAGTATGAATTAGTGATAATGTTTTTATAAACTTTATTTTGACATAATTTCAAACTAATTCTCAAATACCTTTCCACTCATATTACCCAAATCTCCTAACCAATTTGCTTTATCCTTTCCCTTTTTTCTCCATAGTTTTCTTCTGAAATGTTTACTTGTAAGTTTCGTGTGTGGTGTTCCTTAACCCCAAAATGTGTATTTCCTAAAAACAAGGACATTCTCTTATTTAACAACAGTACAGTGATCAAAATCAGGAAATTTATATTGCTACAGTATTATCTAATCGGCAGGTCTTAATTGGATTTTCCTTGTAATTGTTCTGAGTTGGTATTGCTTTTTTTAAAGCAGCTTTATTAAAGTGTAATTGCATAAAATTCAGTCATTGTAAATTTACAATCTAATGATTTTTAGTAAATGTACTGAGTTGTGCAACCATTACCCCAAAGGATTCCTCTTTCCTGTTTACAAGTCACTTCCTGTTCCAACTCCAACTCCAGACTATCACTACCTTTATCATTGAAAATGGTAAAACAGCAAAGTGGAAATCTCAGAAAATTATCAGCCCCTTTTGGGAGACTCAAAACACTTTGATAACATGAAACGCTTTCTTATAAAAGAAACTTCTGGTTAAGCATTTCCCATTCTTTTTTGGACATGGAACACCGTTTTCCTAGAAGTAGTTTCTGAAGACTCCAGCAGTCTGGAAATTCAATATGAGAAATGATGTTTTGAGGGGCTTGGTTTGCTTAGGCTGGGGAGGTTATGCCAGTCCATTGTATCTTGCCAGGTTATATATAAGCAGAGCAGGAAACAGTGCATGCTACACTAATCTTTTATAGTCAATGTAGAACCACTACTTGGTGTATAAATATATAACTTAAAATTTGCTCTTTCAGAACTAGTAAAAATAATACTTAGAAAAGAACTGGGCACATATATTTATTGAGTGAGTGAAGTTGTATAGCAATGTTTGCTGAGGAGAGTCTATTGGTTCATTTGCCTTTTACGATTTCAGAAATTTGGCAGTGTCCTGATGGGGTTAGCCTGTAAGTCTATCCCTGGTAAAATCTTTTGTTTCTATCAGGATAAATCTGCAGTGGAGGAATGTGTATAAGCAGTAATGGTATTCTCAGGAGTGCAGGGAAAAAAGAGTGGTTTGAAAGAGTAAAGTGGAAAAGAAAAGCGGAGTGCATGCATATGTTGAGTGGTAGAGATAAATCATATTTAGAAGTTTGGTTTTTTTTGGGGGGTGTATACCAAATTTATTTGAGATAAAATTTACATGTAATAAAATGCACTCATTTTAATTTCAGTGAATTTTGACAAGTGCATAACCTTGTATGTTTTTGTTAATTTTTTTACTTATCAGGTTAAAATGCTTTGACTCTTCTAAAAGTGAAGCACTACTATTCAAATATTTTTAAAATGCTATTTAAATTTTTTCAATGCTAATAAAAATAACTTCTCCGTCTCTCCTTTTCTTAAATCCCACACACATTCCCTTAGCAGTTGGCTACCTTCATAGTATATCCAGAATCTAGCAGCTTGTTACCACTTTCTCTATACCACCTATTCCAGGCCCCCCTCTCTTCTCTGGATTATTGCAGTCGTGTTTTGCTTCAACCCTGGTTCTCCAGTCTTAACGTAGTGACCAGGAATACTGTTAAAATCTAAGCCAAATAAGAAAACCTTTAAATTTAAAGGTTTTTCTTCTTATTTAGAGGAAAAAACAAATTCTTTACAGTGGCCTACAAAGCCCTATACTCTCTGAAGCTCCTCCCCCAGTAATATTTTACATTTATCTGACTTTCCTCGCATACTGTACTCCAGCTGTTGGCCTTGCTATTCCTCCTGCAAGTACTCCATGCCCACCTCTGGCTTTTTGTATTTTGTTTGTTTAAAAGATTATTGCCTCAGCAAAAAAAATAAAAATAAAAATAAATTTTAAAAAAATCCTTACCTGAGAATATGTTTGTTGACTTTAGAGAGTAATATCAATTGGTTGTCTCCTGTATGTACCCTGACCACCGGGAATCAAACTGAAACCTTTTTGGTGTTCGGGGTGATGCTCCAAACAACTGAGCCCCCATAGCTGGGGCTATTGTCCCTAGATATTAAATAGGGCTTCCTACCTCAGCCCTATTCAAGTCTTTGTCCAAATGTCATCTTCTTGGACAGGCCTGACCACTCACTGTATTTAAAATAAAGCACGCCCAGGATGTAGCTCAGCGGTTGAGTGTTGACCCAGGAACTTAGAGGTCACCTGTTCGATTCCCAGTCAGGGCATATGCCTTGGTTGCAGGCTTGATCCCCAATGTGGGCCATGCAGGAGGCAGCTGATCAGTGATTCTCTCTCATCGATGTTTCTCTCTCTCTCTCCCTTCCTCCTTGAAATCAATAAAAATATAATAAAATAAAGCACTCCCTAGTTCTCTTCCTAACCTCATTCTACAAAGTATCAACTTTGAATATCTATATAATTTATTGTAAGAGTATTGCAATTGATCAATTATAGGTAAAATCTGATTAGCTTTGCTTATGGTTATAAAAGTTTATTCTCAATCATTTTCACTTGTCAAAATATATAAAAGTTTATGTTGAAATAAGTGGTTGAGGCTCCCATTTTAGGATGTTTGAAAGTGAATAATATTTTTCTAGAGGTCACCAGAAATGTTTGTGTTCTGAATGTCATGGAAGGGCCATTATCTTATTAAGATTGCCTCTACCTTTGAAGTTCAGCCAATGAATAAGCAAGTTTTGAACAGTTTGAAGTAAAAGGGAAATATTTCATAGAAAATTAGAAGTGCATGGAATGGATATATTGGCATATACTAAGATTAAACATGTAGTCTGATGAAATTATTTTAAATCTTTTTTTTTTTTTTTTGTGTGGTTGTTAATCCTCACCTGAGGATATTTTTTTCCCATTTATAATTACTGTAAGGCTAGACACTGGGTCATTGCTAGCGTAGTACCTGGCACATGGGAGCTTCTTAATAGATTTGTTTAATGAAATCCTCAAGAGTTAATTTGTTTACTCATTCATTCATTTATTCAACAGGTATTAATACCAACTGCCCTCCTAAGAAAAGTGCTGAGATAGAGTATTATAATACAAGAGCTTCTGTAAGTAGGACAGTAGCTGTCTCTGTTTTAAAAGGAGATACACTCTTTCTTATAGAGTATTTGTTTTTATTTTTGGGCAAAATTGTTACAAATGGATTATTTAAAAATATAAGACATTTATAGTAAAATTAGTTGGCATTTTCCCTTTTTAATTTATATTGATACCTACTTACTATTTATTTATTTATTTAAATATATTTTTATTGGTTTCAGAGAGTATGGAAGAAGGAAAGAGAGAGAGAAACATCAATGATGAGAGAGAATCATTGATTGGCTGCCTCCTGCACACCCCCTACTGGGATTGAGCCCACAACCCAGGCATGTGCCCTTGACTGGAATTGAACCCGGGACCCTTCAGTTCGTAGGCTGACGTTCTATCCACTGAGCCAAACTGGCTAGGGCTTTTTTTTTTTTTTTTTATAATTGATTCTTAGATAGAGGAATGGGGGTTGGGGGGAGAGAAACATTTATTTGTTGTTTCACTTATTGATGCATTCATTGGTTGCTTCTTGTATGTGCCCTGACTGGGGATTGAACCCACAACCTTGGCATATTGGGACATTGCTTTAACCAACTGAGCCACACAGACCAGGGTGGTTCTCTGTATTTGAATGATTACTATGTGACCTAATGTTAAGATGTCCCCTACCCCCAGGTTTGTAGTTCAGTGAGACATTTTTGTACTCGAGGAACTGGCCAACACTGAATCAATAAATACTGTATAACTTTGTAAAATAGTTTTCAGAAAGGTGCTGATATGTATTAAAAAGTGAATGTATCAGAACACTTTTAAAAAATAACTGTTAGAAACCTTCCTGGATTCTGAGTTTGGTTTAAAAAGATTCATTGATATTTCGTATTTAATTTTGGATATTAACTGAACCTCAAAATTTTTTTCTTCCTTTATATGTATTCCCATATGATTGTAGGAGTCTATCCTGAACTTAGATCGTGTACATTTTGGGAACTTATTTTAGAAAAGATCTAAATTTTAAAAATTCTCAATGGACAGACAGAGAAAAGAGGGTCTTTGCCAACTCCTTTGGGTAAGAAAACTTTAGAATTTTGCAGATACTCTAAAAATGAAGGCCAACAAACCAGGCATATTGAATTGTAAAGTTTTCAAATAAAATGATTTCTCATGATTTCTTTTTTAGACATCTGCAGTAAGAATGTCTTTCCCCCCTCATTTGAATCGCCCTCCCATGGGAATCCCAGCACTCCCACCAGGGATTCCACCACCACAGTTTCCTGGCTTTCCTCCACCTGTACCTCCAGGTAATTTTGTGAGTACTGTAGTTGTTTTAGCTTATACTTTTGTCTTCGCAGTATTTACTTTTAGGAAGATATATGTGTGACTGTTAGTAGTAAAGATGTCTGTTAACATCATTCTGGAAAAATATGATGTCTCATTTTCCTATGGCAGAAGTTTTCATATCTGACTGAGTATAAACTCATTTGCGATGTTTTTAAAAAAAGTTACTTAAAAAGATAGTGGGTTCATGAGGTTCAAAAATGAAAAAATATACAGTGAAAAAAATTCATTACATTCCCACAGAATTATTTTTACCAGCCCCTTATGAAAAGGGGGAAACAAAGCAGGGTTATAAGTTTTTTCTTTGTCCTTCCAGATATTTTCTAATGCATATTGTAAGCCATGTAAGTATATATTATTTTATTCACCAGTGGGTTTTTTTAATTCATTTTTTTATAGAGAGAGGGAGAGAGAAACATTGATTTGTTGTTCCACTAATTTATGCATTCATTGGTTGATTCATGTATGTGCCCTACCCAGGAATGGAACATGCAACCTTGGCGTTTAGGATGATGCTCTAACCAACCAAGGGAGATACCTGGCCAGGGCTCCGTTAGTACTTTTTCTTTTAACACAGATATAGAGTATTATTCTATATACTAGAGGTCTGGTGCACGAATTTCGTGCATGGGTAGGGTCCCTAGGCCTAGCCAGCGATCAGGGCTGATCAGGTTCCCCGCCTCCCTGCCTCCTCCTTCCCTTGCTCCTTCAGCACCCTGCTGTCGCCGCTAGTCGACCACCATGTTATGCGCCGCCCCCTGGTGGTCAGTGCATGTTATAGCAAGCAATGGAACTCCCAGTCTCTTGGTCGAACTCCTGAGGGGTCACTTTGCATATTAGCCTTTTATATATACTAGAGGCCTGGTGCACGAATTCGTGCACCAGTGCGGTCCCTTGGCCTGGCCTGCAGGATCGGGCCAAAATCTGCTCTCCAACATCCCCTGAGGGGCCCCAGATTGTGAGAGGGTGCAGGCCAGGCAAAGGGACCCCACTGGTGCATGATGGGCACCGGGGAGGGACACAGTAGGTTGGCCAGCCAGGGAGGGACCGTGGGAGGGCTCCAGGGTGTGTCTGGCCGTCTCGCTCAGTCTCGATCGGCCAGACCCCAGCAGCAAGCTAACCTACTGGTTGGGGCGTCTGCCCCCTGGTGGTCAGTGCACATAGCAAGTGGTTGAGTGGCTTTAGCATATCATTAGCATATTATGCTTTGATTGGTTGAATAGACGATTGGCCACTTAGCATATTAGGCTTTTATTATATAGGATAGGATAGATACTATTTTGCGCCCCCTTCCTTTTAATTGATTTTTAGACAGAGTGGAAGAGATAGAGAAACACCAATTAGTTGCCTCCCCTATGTATCTGCCCTAGCTGGGAATGGTGTAAGGGACAACGAGCCACCCAGCCAGGGCCAATTAAAAAAAAAATATATTTTTTTTTATTGATTTCAGACAAGGCAGAGGGAGAGAAGTAGAAACAACAATGATGAGAGAGACTCATTGATTGGTTGCCTCCTGCACGCCCCACACTGGGGATCAAGCCTGCAACCTGGGCATGTGTCCTGACCGAGAATCAAACTGTGACCTCCTAGTTCATAGGTCAATGCTTAAGCACTGTGCCACGCTGGCCAGGCCAATTTTTGTTTTTATTAAAGAACCAGGAATAACAAGATTCTTCCTAGGTTTTCAGATTAATTTATCATTTGAAAGGATTTGTTTTTTTTACTTTTTTTTTTTTTTTTAATCCTCTGAGGATATTTTTCCCATTGATTTTTTTAGAGAAAGCAGGAGGGAGGTGGAGAGACAGAAACATCAATGTGAAAAGGACACATCAATTGGTTGCCTCCCACATTCGCCCCAACCCAGGGCAAGGCATGGAGCCTGAAACCAAGGTATTTACCCTTGACTGGAATTGAACCCATGACTCTTCAGTCCGAGGGGTGCTGATGCTCTAACCATTGAGCAAAACTGGCTAAAGCTGTTTTTTACTTTTAAAAGATTCATTAATATTTTTAATCCACAAGTGAATCTATATTTGTGTAGTGTTGGTTTTGAGGGTGTACTGAATAAGATGAACATGAATCAATAACTATCCAGAATTTTATACTCCTTAAGTCAAAAGCATGTTGTGATAGCCTTTTTTTTTTTTTTTTTAATATATTTTATTGATTTTTTTTACAGAGAGGAAGGGAGAGGGATAGAGAGTTAGAAACATCGATGAGAGAGAAACATCAATCAGCTGCCTCCTGCACATCCCCCACTGGGGATGTGCCCGCAACCAAGGTACATGCCCTTGACCGGAATCGAACCTGGGACCTTTCAGTCCGCAGGCCGCCGCTCTATCCACTGAGCCAAACCGGTTTCGGCTTGTGGTAGCCTTCTTACTTTTAAGAGTAGTTTTTTGTTGTAGGTAAACTTATATAGATTGACCTGATATCACATTGCTTTTGAAAATAAGATGTTCATCAGTATCTCATTAGTTCTACATTTCTACTCAAATTAACTATAAGTGAGCATCTATAATAACAAAAGCATACTATGCTAATTGGACTGAACAGCCGAACGACCTTCTGGACATCATTCCGGATGTCCTTCTGGATGAAGCCGCTGCGGCGGGGGCCACAGCAGAGGCCGTTAGAGGCGATCAGGAAGGAAGGCAGAGTGGTTAGGGGCAATGAGGCAGGCAGGCAGAGGTGGTTAGGGGCAATCACGCAGGCAGGTGAGGGGTTAGGGGCAATGACGCAGGCAGAGGGGTTAGGGGTGATGAGGCAGGCAGGCGAGCAGTTAGGAGCCAGCGGTCCTGGATTGCAAGAGGAATGTCCGACTGCCGGTTTAGTCCTGATCCCATCCCCGAGGGGTCCCAGATTTTGAGAGGGTACAGCCTGGGCTGAGGGACAACCCCCCCCCCCCTTGCACGAATTTCGTGCACCGGGCCTCTAGTACTTGTATATATGGCATGTAGTTGATGTAGAATACAGTCATATATGATTGTGTGCTTACAACTGGCTATGCTTTTTCCTTAGGAACCCCAATGATTCCTGTACCAATGAGCATTATGGCTCCTGCTCCAACTGTAAGTATAATTTTTAAGTAAGTAAATTTTTTACTTGATTGATTTGAGAAAGAGAGAGAGAGAGAGAGACATTGATTTATTTTTTCCCCACTTATTTATGCATTCATTGGTTGATTCTTCTATGTGCCCTGACTGGGTATCAAACCCTGCAACTTTAGCGTGTTGGGACAGTGCTCTAACCAGCTGAGTTATCCATTCAGGGCTGTAAGTATAATTAATTTTAAGGAGGAAATTAGGAGATATGTTAGTGTTTTTAAAACTAAAAAGCTTGATAAACTTAGATAAATTATTTTAAGCATTTAAAAGAATAGTAGGAAGGATGTGGGCATTCATTTCTATCATACTACTTACTTGATTAAGTAACATTTTCACTCAGCTGTGTATATATGCAGTTGTTCCTAAAATTGCTCCCCAGGTTTATGGTTTCTCTCTTATTCTCTAGACTCATTTACATATTAGTGCAGATTTAGGACATTGGCTTTTTCATTATTCCTTATGTCTTGGTTTCCATAGATAGGAGAATGATATGACATATATGATCTCTTAAAAGTGTGTAAGAAAAAAAAAAGTGTGTAAGAATTATTCTAGCAGAAATGTAAGTTTTGAAATGAAATTTGTGTTGAATATAGTTCTATTCTTTTCCTCCTAACTACCTAATATTTAGCCTTTTCCGAGCTATTTTTTTTCTGTGTCTTCTAGTATGATACCTTCAAGTTTTGTAGTTTTAATGAAGCCTTTCCTCTGGGGAAGTGTTTCATTATTTAGTCTTAGGTCTTGAACCTTAATTCTCCACATTCATTAAAGCTTCTGTACACTCTTAAGCATCTTAATTAAGAATGTTAATATATTATAACAAATTAATAAATAATAACCCTCTTTTAACTATTATTTAACCAGATATTTCTCTGAGTTCATTGGTAGAATATCAGGCTTCATTTGGAATTCCACTATGAAAGAGGCTTGATATTTATTACTTTGAACTGATTTTCTATTTGTGGTTTTGAAAAGGGAGGGGAGTGGTGTTATTCATTTTAAAAGGGAGATGTGAAGTAGATGGACAAATAAGAATCTGCTGTGAGGCAGACCACTAAGAAGATAGGGTTCTGCATACTAAGGGGGAGTCCAGCTTTTCTTGCATTAGACACCAATGTTGGGTCATTTTGGAAAGCTTCCACATGATAGGTACTCTTACTTTCTTACATTTCAGTCTAGGAAAAGATAGCATTTGGATTTTGGAGCAGCTCCTCCAGTTCACCAGTATTTATTCAGTGCTTATTGTGGGTGTTTTGCTAAATTCACTTCCAGATAAAATGATTACTATTTCTTCCGTTGGGAAGTTTAAAGTTAAAGGGACAATAAGCTAGAAATTCAAGTAAGTGATAAAGGGTACATTCTAAGTGTGGAGGAGTGCTATGGGAGTATTTGAATATTTTATAAGAGGATTAGCAGGGATAATTGAAACTTTTATACTAGTACAGAGTATAGTTGTGAAGAAACTTGTGGATGTAGTTGATAATTTTAAAAGATTTATGACGTCTTAAACATAAAGTTTCTATCCAAGGTATTTTTGCTTTTCCATGTTTTTAAAGAAAGGTAATATAAGCGTGGGACTTTTCTTGTCATGAATGTTTATATGAATGAAAAATGCTGTGAGCTTTAGATTAAGTATGTAGACCTTTTAATGCGCTATGTAGAGGATGGTGCAAAAGTAGGTTTACAGTAGGTGTAAGTGCATGAAACAGCTTATTCTGGTATTATTTATTAATTGTATTTTCCATACAAACTACTGTAAACCTACTTTTGCCCCACCCTGTATTTACTAATTTAACATTGGTGATTTTAGCCTAATGTTACATTAACCATGATAGGAAGTTTAATTGCCAGATCAAATTTTATTGCCTTTCTTAATTCTAGGTCTTAGTACCCACTGTGTCCATGGTTGGAAAGCATTTGGGAGCAAGAAAGGATCATCCAGGCTTAAAGACAAAGGAAAATGATGAAAATTGTGGTCCTACTACTACTGTTTTTGTTGGCAACATTTCTGAGAAAGCCTCAGACATGCTCATAAGACAGCTCCTTGCTGTAAGTTAAACTGTTTATTTTTCATTTAAAAGGTTTATATTTGTTACAAATTTTAAACAAAAAGCAGAAAGAGGACTCTGTATTTGTCTTCGTTTTATTTTGAAAATTTTTAATCTAGCAGTAAAGTTGAACAAACAGTACAGTGATTACCCTTGTAACATATTGCCACATTTACTCTTTATATACACACACGCTACATACTTTTTTTGAGTAATTTGAAAGTAAGTTGTGATAAGACATTTCACCTCGGAACACTTGTGTTTCCTAAAGAGCAAAGACATTCTCCTATATGATCACAAAATCATTATTGCACTTAAGAAATTTAAGGATGACACAATATTGTTAACTAATATACTTAGATCTTTTTCCTTTTTTTTTTTTATATATATTTTATTGATTTTTTACAGAGAGGAAGAGAGAGGGATAGAGCTAGAAACATCGATGAGAGAGAAACATCAATCAGCTGCCTCCTGCACACCCCCTACTGGGGATGTGCCCGCAACCAAGGTACATGCCCTTGACCGGAATCGAACCCGGGACCCTTGAGTCCGCAGGCCGATGCTCTACCCACTGAGCCAAGCCGGTTTTGGCGATCTTTTTCCTTTTTTAAATATATTTTTATTGATTTCAGAGATGAGAGGGAAAGAGAGATAGAAACATCAATGATGAGAGAGAATCATCGATTGGCTGCCTCCTGCACGCCCCTACTGGGGATCAAGCCACAACCCGGGCATGTGCTCTTGACTGGAATCGAACCTGGGACCCTTCAGTCTGCAGGCCAATGCTCTATCCAGTGAGCCAAGCCAGCTAGGGCTCTTTTTTCTTTTTTTAATAAGTTTTATTTTTATTTATTTGCTAATCCTCACCTGAGGATATTTTCCCATTGATTTTTAGGGAGAGTAAGAGAGGAAAAGAGAGAATCATCTATGTGAGAGAAACACATTGAACAATTGGTTGCCTCCTGCCAAGGTATGTGCCCTTAACTGTAATCAAACCCAGGACCCTAGCCAAACTGGCTATCACTAGATCTTTTTCTATTTTTGAAATTCAATTTCCTTTATAATTTCCAAAGTAGCATGTTTTTGTTTTTGACCTATGATCCATCCAATCAAGGATTGTACATCACATTTAATTGTCACACCTTGTTAGACAGCTTCTTTAATAAAGAATAGTTCCCTTCTCCCCACCCTTTTTTTTTTTTTTTAGTTTGCTTGTTTTTTGTCTTTTATGACATTGACTTTTTTTTGTATATATACATATATATATATAAATATAATTGATTTCAGAAAGGAAGGGAGAGGGAGAGATAGAAACATCAATGAGAGAGAGAATCATTGATTGGCTGCCTCCTGCAGGTCCCCTGCTGGGGATCGAGCCCACAATCCGGGCATGTGCCCTTGACCGGAATCAAACCTGGGACCCTTCAGTCTGCAGGCCGACACGATCCACTGACCCAAACCAGCTAGGGCTCATTGATGTTTTTGAAGAGTTTGTTGTTGTTTTTTAAAGAATACCTACCAATTTGAGTGAGTGATTGCTCACGGTTATATATGTATATATATATACACACACACACATACATATTTTAATTTATTGATTTTAGAGAGAGAGAAACATCAATTTGTTGTTTTACTTATTTATGCATTCATTGGTTGATTCTTGTATGTGCCCTGAGCAGGGATTGAACTTGAAACCTTGGCATCTTGGGACAACACACTAATCAATCAAGCTACCCAGCCAGGGCACTAGTTTTACTTCTGTATTCCTTCACAATTTGCTTTTTTCACTTAACGTGTAGCTCTATTTACTTTCAACTTCTATATGTTATTGCATTGTAGAAATGTACCATAAATTGTCAATTTTCTACTGATGGTCATATGGATTGGTCCCGTTTTTTGTGTTTTGTGATATAATTGGTAATATCACGTCTTCAGAGGTGAACCTCAATAAATTTATATAATGTTTTCTTTTAGAAGTGGAATTTCTGTGGTAGAGCATGCTTATCTTCAGTTTAATAAGATGATGCCAATTTTTCCAAAAGTGGAACATTGCGAAGACATTTTTAAAAACATCTTCATGGTGATATATTTTATGTAGTTTTAGTATATTCAGAAAGTGGCACAAACACAACTACTAATTCTAGAGCATTTTCATCACCCTAAGTAGAAAACCCTGTAACCATTAACAGTCACTTCCCATTCTTTTTCTCTCTGCAGTCCTTGGCAACCACTATTCTACTTTATGTCTCTGGATTTGCCTATTCTGGGCATTTTATATAACAATCATAAATATGTGATCATTTTTGTTAACTTCAGTTAGCATAATGTTTTCAAGGTACATATATATTATAGTTTGTACTAGTGGCCTGATGCACGAATTCGTGCATATTGAAAAGTAATTAGAAGAAATATTTTAACCTTTTGCACTCGGATGTCGAGTGTGACTCGACACGGTTAGCATCGGTAGCAGCTCTTTTTATACTCTTTGAATGTATCAATAATTTGAAATATAAAAAAATCCAAATAAATAAGTTTGTATGAAAAGAAACTCCAGTTTTTTATTCTACTCCCGCACTTTGTAAAATCTGGGGTATTTAAAAAATTAAATCCCAAGTAGAATAAAGGAATCGAGAAAAAAGCAAGCGAGTGCAAAGGGTTAATATCACTATTCACCCTTTATAATAGAAGTGTCAACCAAATTCATGATTGACAATAACAGATTGAAACACACGTGTGATTGGCGCCAGCAAGAGCTTTATATGCATCGCTCATGGGCGAGTCAGCTTAGCCTTTTATATATAGTGAATAGACTTACTTAATTAGACCTGCTTTCTGATTTAGCTAAACTTTTTCCAGCCCAGTGAAGCACCCCAACTTCTCTTTCAGGTAATTGTCAGCAATACAGCAGTAAATCTCAACATGAAGCAGATTATTATTGTAGATCACGCAGGGAGAACAAAGGGTAAAATATTTAACTGCAGCAGTGTTTGACTATATTCTGCGCAGTGGGAAAACCTGAAGTCATTTCCAAGGTCCACCATTTCTTCTTTTCAGTGGGGTCAAGTTTCTGAGCTTTCTAAATCTCTGTTTTCTGGCTAATGAAAAGAAAATAGGATTCCACCGAGTCTCCTGTCTACCTACTCCAGGACTTCTCTGAGGATCAAATGAGATGAGGCATGGGAAAACGCTTCAGAGACATTTTGGTTAAAGTGTAAAATGTTTCCACCTGGCTATAAAGCAAGTCATGTTCCTGGTTTGAAGAAACTGCAGGGAGGCTAGTTGCTAGGGAGAGGAAGCCAGGCATTGCTACGTGACGTTATTACCTGGCACCCACAGCAACCGTTTCTGGGCTGGGCTGTAGGCTGCATTTTGGGCCTTGGTTTCTTTTTTTTTTTTTTTTTAATATATTTTATTGATTTTTTTACAGAGAGGAAGAGAGAGGGATAGAGAGTTAGAAACATCAATGAGAGAGAAACATCGATCAGCTGCCTCTTGCACACCCCCTACTGGGGATGTGCCCGCAACCAAGGCGCATGCCCTTGACCGGAATCGATCCCGGGACCCTCCAGTCCGCAGGCCGACGCTCTATATCCACTGAGCCAAACTGGTTTCGGCTGGAGGTTTCTTCTTTGAGGCTCATTGGTTTCTCTAGAAAACTTGGTTTCATGCCTCATGAGTGTATGATTGGCTACCTGTATGGGTTGAGGTTGAAGGACTAAGTGCAAGCATTCCTTTTTAAAATATATTTTTATTGATTTCAGAGAGGAAGGGAGAGAGAGATAGAAACATCGATGATGAGAGAGAATCATTGATCAGCTGCTTCCTGTACATCCCCCACTAGGGATCCAGCTCACAACCCAGGCATGAGCCACGACCAGGAATCAAACCATGACCTCCTCTTTCATAGGTTGATGCCCAACCACTGAGTCACACAAGCCAGACTCAAGCATTTCTTATAGTTTTACCTTTTTTCCTTGTTACCCACTCAGTATCTTATCCAGATTTTCCTTCATATCTGGTGCTTCATATCACAAGCTTGTGTGTTCACCTTCTTCAGACTAAACTCTTCATGTTCTCTGGGGGTGGGGACTAAGGTAGTTATTTGAGAAGAGCTCTGACTTTAATTATGCTATATTTATATTTAGGCAAGCACCTGTTTTTATTCAGCTTCATGCTTCAACCCCATTCTCCACTCTACCTTATTTTTTTTATTGAAAGAGAGAGAGACAGAAACATAGATTTTTTTGTTCTACTTATTTATGCATTCATTGGTGGTTTCTTTATTTTTTTTAATATATTTTATTGAATTTTTTACAGAGAGGAAGAGAGAGGGATAGAGAGTTAGAAACATCGATGATAGAGAATCATCGATCAGGTGCCTCTTGCACACTCCCTACTGGGGATGTGCCCGCAACCAAGGTACAAGCCCTTGACCAGAATCGAACCTAGGACCTTTCAGTCCGCAGGCCGACGCTCTATCCACTGAGCCAAACCGGTTTCGGCACATTGGTGGTTTCTTGTATGTGCCCTGGCTGGAGATGGAACCTGCAACCTTAGCATATTTGGATGACGCTCTACCCAACTGAGCTACTCGGCCAGGCCATCCCCCCATCCCCCCCTTTTTGTTGTCCTGTAGATCTACTTGGCTTTATAGAATCACTTTAGCCTTTCTTTTTCACCAGTATCTGCCTCTGTAGACACTTGGAGTTATAGCTTTCTTTGCTCTAGGATGAGTTACCATCCATCCATTTTGTTCAAAATTTTGTTGAACTTTGCTGCTGTTTCTCATGCAATGTTAGACCTCAAGTATTTTTACCTTTTATATTATTTGATTTTAAAAACAGTAAAGAGAAAGAAATATTATTTGATTATCATTTTAGTGGTTTCTCTGAAGGGAGATGTGAAACATTTATTCACATTCAGCTTTGACAGATATTTTCTACAAATATTTTTTTTTAAAACCTTTTTTTTAATAATTAGAAATAATGTCTTAAAATTAAAAGGAAAAAAGTTGTAACAAAGTCCCACCCTTCACACAACCTGCCTCTTAGAATTTTGGAATATTTCTGATCGTTTTATGAAAATTCACTTTTTTCATAATTAAAATCTTACTATATATCTGCAATTTCATGTCCCATGTTTTGCATCCCATATCAAGCACTTTCGTATGTTACTAAAACTTTTTAATATATACATGTATTTTAAAACGAAATCTTTATGGATTTAATTGAATTTACTATAGTTATAACTTGGGCATTGATATATATATATTTGTAGGCTAAGTAATGCTGTAAAATTTCTAATTTATTAAAACAATTTTCTGCAAATAATCAGTAAGAATTTATATTTTTCTTTGAAATAATTTGTTATATATTTCTTATAGATTTGTAGGAACTGAGAATTTTAAGAAACTTAGTTGCTAATATCTTTTTCTTTTTTGCTTCTGTTTTTTTCTTAGTGGTAATACAGTTGTGCTCTTATTTACATTATAAGTTAATTTTGTTAAGTGGTAACAACCTTTTTTTTCCTTTTTAAGAAATGTGGCTTGGTTTTAAGCTGGAAGAGAGTACAAGGTGCATCTGGAAAACTTCAAGGTAGGTACTTTTTTCTTATTGAGATCATTAAGTAATTACTGGCTTGTTTCACCTCACTTTTCACATACAGTAATTTCAGATGTCCTTAGGATATGTGACACTAAAAATGTATGGTCAGATTTAGTGTTTTAAGTTCACTCAGAATAGTTTCTGTATGATTATGTCATTAACTATATAAATATTTGGATTTATTTGTTTAATTTTACTTCCAATTTTTAGGTTACTCTTTAAGTTTAATTTTGTTTTAATATCTCTGATATAAAGGCATGGTAGTAATAGTAAGACTAGTTATTAAAATGAAAGATACAGAAAAAATTAGATGAATAATCAGCATAAGAGATTGTTACTTTTATAGTTTAACTTCTCAGAAAAATGTTGTATTTTATGTTGAAGCAGCCTGTTCTCATTTATAGCTGCTAGGAAGCCTGGATGGAATGAGTTCATGACATAATTAACCATCATGAAATGTGCTGATTTTGTTAACTATTTTATCAGCACTTCTAATAAGTAGTAATTTGCCTGATTAGAATTTTTCTTTTCCCTTTTTTGTGTCTTTGTTCTTTTGGTTAAGGGTGCAAAAGTGAAACACTTTTCAAAGGAAATTGAAGGAAAGGGCGGAGTGACAACATGAATAATCCTTGTATTAAAATATTTGGTCTCTTAACGATTTTAACTTTCCATAAATACTCTTCATCTTTCATTATTATAGTGATATTTTACTAATTCTTTACATCTATTGCTAGCCTTTGGATTCTGTGAGTATAAGGAGCCTGAATCTACCCTCCGTGCACTCAGGTTATTGCATGACCTGCAGATTGGAGAGAAGAAACTACTTGTTAAAGTTGATGCAAAGACAAAGGCACAACTGGATGAATGGAAAGCAAAGAAGAAAGCTTCTAATGGGGTGTGTTTTCCATAGTATTATCTTCTCTAGGCCAAATGTACTCTTTCAGTGTAAATACTTATAAGTGCATCTAATATGGGGCTTTACAATCCCATCGTGCCTATGACTACTAACATGCAGGAGGGTATTTTATAGTTTATAGTTATTTTAAGTCTTTTATCTACCCATTGTGGGTGGATGACTGTTGGTTTGCTTGTTCCAGGTTGGGATGAAGGTAGTAAGGGAGGCTGGACAAGGTTAACTTGCCAGAGAAAACATTGATACAGACTATTCCAAACAGAGCTAATTCATTAAGGCAGCTTTGTAAGTAAGTACAAAATACATTTCAACCTACACAACTTTTATTAGTTGCCCTCTCTTTTAGAAGTACACAGGTTCTAAAATACTGAAAATAAGTCATATTATTTTCCTCAGGTGGATGGCTCTATAAAGCATAAAGCTAACCTAAAGAAAAGGAATTTTTATATATCGTAATGTATGCATTACTATTGCAACAAAGCAAAAAATAGCTAAAATCTGAGTATGTGTTTCTTTGTTATTCCTTCCTTCCTACTTCCTTTAGGCACCTCAAGCAGACCAGATCCAATATAGATTTATTATTATCTTTCTGTCTCTACAAAAACAAAACAGCCTTTTGCTCTCTTCAAACTTTTATCATTTAAAATAGAAATAGGTTTCTTGTATATTCTTTGTAAAAAAGATTCATCAATTAAAGCAAACTATAAAAAAGAAATTATCACCCATATAATTCCATCACCTTTGGTAACTACTGTAGACATTTTGTTTTTTGAGTTTTTAAAAAATATATTTTTATTTCAGAGAAGAAGGGAAGGGGAGAGATAGAAACATCAATGATGAGAATCATCAGTTGGGTGCTTCCTGCACGCCCCCTACCTGGAGATCAAGTTTGCAACCCAGGCATGTGCCTTGATGGGGAATCAAACTGTGACCTCCTGGTTCATAGGTCGACACTCAACCACTGAGCCATGCCGTCTGGGTCACTGTAGATATTTTGGTTCCATGTTTTTCCAGACAGTTTTTTGTGTATATGAATATAATTTTGATTGGAATATGTGTATTTTTCCTTCAAATACAGGATTGAATTTTAAAGTATTGTTTTATAATTAGCTTTTTCCCCCATCTTTCCTTGGACTTCTAATAATATTTTAACTTATTTCTCTGCATTTAGTTTCCTCTCATCTGACTGTTTACAGTACTGGCTATATTTCTAAAACATAATTATAATTATGCCTACTCCCTGCTCATCCATCCTTAATGGTTTTGAATTTCTTACTGTTTGCTGCAGATTACCTTTCTAGTGTTCCCCATTCATTCCCTTTCATTCAGTCATGTATCCATACAAACTTATTTGTGCTTTGCTGACATCGCAAGTCCTTGTTGCCCATTCACATAGTGTAATTAAAGTGTTACTTGCTTCATCATATCTAACCCTTGATTCCTCTCGGGCAGAATTAAATTCTCTCTTTCTATATCAAGCAGGTTTGTAAAGTAAGCCTGCTTTGTAGTATATATTGTTTGTTATTCTCCCTCTCTCACTGCGTCTTACACCCATTTTCATTCTCCTGTCCTCCATTCTCTGATTACAAGATAGAAAGGGCAGTAAGTTCACAGAGTGTCCTTTTGTCTTGTACCTCCCCAGAATCTAGTACTATATAATATCTTGCCCCTAGCAAAAACGGAATAAGCATTTATTGAATTAGGAAATGCATGATTTTTTTGTGACTCATTTAATTTGTAAATCACCATTAGCCAGAGCAAACAGAATTTTAATTTATATATCTTTCTTCAAGAATGGAAATAAAAGCCACCTCCAATAAAAAAATTTTTTGTCAGATAAATTGAAATTTTAAAAAATTAATAGGCATGACTCCTATGTACACTTGGAATGTGGTACCCAGGTGTTTGAAGTCATAAGACAAAGTACATTATTTTTTTCTGAAATGTCAATTTTCCTCAATAATGCGGATTTTAAAAGCGTCACACAGTTATAGAATACTTAGGCAAGTATAACTATACTGTGGAGTAGATTGCAGATTTGTCATGATTTTCCAAGATAAAAAATGAGAGGTTACTTGTTTTTACTCCTTTATTGATTTGTTGGAGAAATTTACAAAATAGTGGCTTAAGGTGGATGATAGGAGAATAAGACTTTGAGAAACTTGTATGTTACTTTTTTCAGGCATTTTTATGGCTCCCAGGCAGAAAGGAAAAAACACAGTTAGTTGGGTAGTTCTCTTTGACCAAAACAAAACAAAACACCATAAGCTTGTCTAGAAAGAGAGATTTTTCTGACCCAGAATTTTAACAGGAATTATGTGTCTTGTCGAATGGCTTGATTGAAAGTTTTCATTTAGATTTTTTCAGAATTTGTATAAGCAATTCTTTCACTTTTAGTAAAAACAGTTCATTTTGCTGATCTATTCCATGTCCTGTTGCTTTTTGGCTGTTCAGTAATAGAAGTAGAGCTATCTGCTTGAATGTCACAGTTAGTGGTTGTTAACGTTCAAGAATGAACTTTGGCAAGTGTTGAAAGTACAGATATCTCTGGGAGGAGACACTTACATTACACTTTAATTGATAGATGCTATAGGTAGGAACATCTTCACATCTTTGCCTGTTGATTAGTCTGGCCAAATCTACATTTCCTCAAAAGAAAGAGCTCTGCATTTGCTTAAGTCCTGTTTCGGATTCTAGAAGTCAGTGCTAAAGAAGCCTAGAAGAGCCGTTTTCCAACTTTACAACCAGTAGCTTTACTATTGAAGTTCTTAAATTTTTCTGAAAAGTGCTTATTTTGTTGCTTTTTCCACACTTCTCCACCATTTTAAGTTTTAAGAAGAGAGGAATTGAGAGTAATGGGAAATTACCCAATGTTTTGAGGCAATCTCTAAATTTTGTGGTTTGAACTAGATTAATTCCTTAACTGGGAGATTTGAAATAAAACCTAGAAACAATAATAATAGTACCACAATAGAAGCCAATAATTTTTTTCACATCAACACAAGTAACAATCTAGCCTTCTTTAAAATATAATGAAGTTTTACAAATAGTTGCTTATTTTTGAGAAGGATTACAACATGAGGGTTTTTTCTTTTTTATGAGGGTTTTTTTTTTATAATGTTACGTGTGCAAGTCATGGGAATGAAGACTCGTGCAATATTTAGAGTTGATATTTTTCTTAGTATGTATATGATTTTTTCTTAAAAATATTTTAAAAATTGATTTTTAGAGAGAGAGGAAGCAGGAAGGATAGAGAGATAAAAACATTGATGCTACAAGAACATCATCGATCGGCTACTTCCTGCACACCCCACACTGGGGATCGATCCTGCAACCCGGGCATGTGCCCTGGCCGGGAATTGACCTCTTGGTGCCTGGGTTGATGCTTTACTGCTGAGCCACACCAACTGGGCAGTATATGATTTTTATAAGTGGTATTCCCACATTATAGACATTTTAGAGAGCAGGGGTGGGGGAAAAGAAACCATTGTTTCACCTCTGACCTATCTGATGCTTGCATTTAATTGTATAAAACTGTCTAGTGTTTTTTGTTCCTTTCACCTATACGTGCTTTCTTATTTTAAAATAGTGGCTAGCATAGTGTACATAAAATTATATTTTGCTTTTTTTTAATATAATTAAATTATCAACTGTTGAGTTAGGAAATATTCTTAGTTTGTGCAAGTATTGAGCAGGACAGTCTGAAAAATTGGGAAAACTTGGCAGATGTTTTGTGGAGTATGTTAGTCCTATGATTTAATCTTCTATAGCTGGGTAGGGGTTAAAATATTAGCTACCAAGGGTAGAAAGGGAAAGAAATGATGAAAGTTTATTTTATAAAGCTAAGCGCAAAATCAAGTCTGCATTTAATAGAACCTCAGAGATGTGGGTTTTTTAAATTAAAAAACATTTGAATTGATTTCAGAGAGGAAGAGGGAGAGAGGGAAACCTCAATGATGACAGATAATTATCCATCTGCTGCCTCCTGCATGCCCCCTACTGGGGATCGAACCTACAACCTGGGCATGTGCCCTGACCAGGAATCATACTGGTAGCATCCTGGTTTATGGGTCAACGTTCAACCATTGAGCCACACCGCCCAGGCAAACTACATAGATTTTTTTTGAAGAAAACATGTTTGTTTTGTGTACTAACTCTTAGAATGTTTTTCATTTTTCTTGGTTGATTCTTCCCACCCCACCCCCCCCTCCTGACTTTGCCTTGTTTTATGTTTTGTTTTAAGACTGCCAGGCCAGAAACTGTCACTAATGATGACGAAGAAGCCTTAGATGAAGAAACTAAGAGAAGAGATCAGATGATCAAAGGGGCCATTGAAATTTTAATACGTGAATACTCCAGTGAGCTCAATGCCCCTTCACAAGAATCTGACGCTCACCCCAGGAAGAAGAAGAAGGAAAAGAAGGAGGACGTATGTGTTACTAAATTCTGACAACAGTCATTTCTACAATTTACTTTTTATGGTGCCACTCTTGTGCTTTCAGTACATTTCAACTTTTGAGGGGAAAATAGAAGAATGACTAGCATTTACAATAGTTGTACTGTTAAGCCTAATTTGACGTGTTCTACCAATTAACTCCTCATAATTTTGCCAAAACATTTCTGTTTTCTGTGTTTAAAATGCACTGGCATTGAAGCTTGTGTTTAGCTATGGATTCAAATTCAGTAAGGAAAAAACGACCTTTAGTGATGAAATGTAGGCACTGATGTTAAGGGGTAAAGTAAAATATTTATGTTTGGCTATGAAGGACTGGCCTTGTTTTACCTAATTATCGTTCAGTCTCTGCTCCAAGCAGGATGCCCGGTCTCCTTCACTAAAGATTTTTACCCATTCTTTAATTTTTAGCTGTGTCTCCTTATAACCATATCTCATTCCCCTCCATGGACAGTAATGCTGTTCAAATTCTAGCTGGAAGACTGTGAAAGAGCAGCACAAGATGAAACACTCTTCTGCAGTGTATTATATTTATTCTGTCTGACCAAGCTAACTGAACATTAGGGAGTCCAGGTTGAAAGAAAATGTTTGGTTTTCTTCTACTCATTTCTTTCGAATAAACAGAGAAATTATGGGGAGTGTTTTTAAAAAATATCAGAATTATTTTATATGCATGGATTGCATATACATGAAAAAGTAATGTGGAACATATTGTGATTTAATATCAAGGTTCATATTATTTAGGATTTCATTGCCTTATTAGGCCAGCTTCAATTTTCTTTGTGGCCAAATACATTTTTATTACTTGTCTCATTCTTTTTCACATGGTCATAAATACCTGTCTGGTGAAATGCCGATAGTTGGGTATGGTAATTGGTAGAGTTAGTCAGGTACAGGGTAATTGAGGTTAATGGAAAAGGAGAAAGTAACTTAGACATATATGTTGGATATGGATTGGGAAGAGTGGATCAAAGAAATCCTGCTCTATGGAAGGAATTATGGATACATTTTATTGGTATGATTGTTTCTTATATCTGGGTCAAGAAAAAAGCCCCACTAGTATGAGACCCTCCCTTTTCTGTTGTTTAGGGAAGTTAGAGGGAGAGGAGGTGATGGGAGAGGTTATAGAGTGAAATATTTTTATTATCATGTAATTTGAAATCGAGAAAATGCCCCAGAAGCATTGCTTATAGTATAAAATAGCATTGTTTTTGCAGATTAATGTGAACTCTTGTGTTTTTTTAAAAAAAATATTTGTGGATTTTTTTGCAGATTTTCCGCAGATTTCCAGTGGCACCTCTGATCCCGTATCCACTCATCACTAAGGTTTGTTTACATTGAAGCCTTTGACAATAACTGTGTTCACTGCTTATTGTCAGATTTGTAATTCTTGTCTACCAGATTTTTCACTAACTTAGATCGTTACATTTGTTACTATATAAGTTCTTTTTATTTATTTACTCTTATCTTTTGTAAGACCTGTACAGAATATCTAACCTTTACTTTTTATCAGATTGATCTTTATGCATTGCCTCCTGTCCCCTGTCTTTTAGGAAGATATAAATGCAATAGAAATGGAAGAAGACAAAAGAGACCTGATATCCCGAGAGATCAGCAAGTTCAGAGATACACATAAGGTAGTATTCTTGTTTTTTCACTTGATACCAATCTAGGCTTTTTACAGAATCCAAAGCAAACAGACAAAAAAAAAAAAATCAACCTTACATTAGGGTATAAATTTAAATGCTTTTTTAGGTTTAATTGATATTTAGATAGAAACAAACAAAACCAATATCATATTAAAGTGGACCTTGACATATTATATTTAATTTTAATTTTTTTTTTTTTAGTTACTGCTCTGCAGTCATCTCACTTTAATATGAATGAAAGCTAATTTTATTTTTAGGTTTCAACATAAACATCAAGGTCAGATTTAAACTAGGTTCAAGGGGGCAGGATAACATACACTGTAGTGTATTTCTGGGGGCATTTATTTAACTTAATCTTAGGGCAACCTTTTCTTTAGAGCTGAGGTTAAAAATTAAGATTTATATTTGTATAGATTTAATTTGAGAGGGGGAGATTTTAAAAAGTAGGTCAGTGATTACCAGACTTACCAAATTTTAGATGCATGGAAGAACTGTAAATGCCCATAAAGCTAATCTATTCATTGACCCCCACCATTATGATAGAGATCATATGGTGACTAATGCAAGATGAAACACTCAGCTTGGAAAGTAACAAGGAATAGGATGTAAGTATGAGCTTCTGTTTTTTATTATATTTATGGATGCCCCCTCAGAAAAATATGCAAAGGGGTAACTGGCTTGGAAATGGGTATTTGTGTGTAGTAAATCTCACGAGTTTTGCCTATTGAAAGCTTCTCTCAATGATAGTGCATCTGTGAATGTTCGCTGATATTGAAGTTGATGCTATGGACAGTGAAATGAAAACACTGCATGAAATATATTTTGATGTTAAAGATAGTAAGATATTACTGGTTCTTCCACATAAGACTGAGTGACCTTTAATTCAGTGAAAAGTTGTATTCATTTTTTCTTTTATTCTTATTTTTTCTTACTGCTTTCAAAATTCCAAGTTGACAATTAATGCCATTGAACCAATGCTGCTGAACACTTATTATTCATGCCCAGCCCTAGCTCACATACACAGTGCTTTTTCAGGAATTAAGTATGAGTAAAAGCACAAATGCAGTTCTCTCAACTTAATTTTTAGTTAAAGGGGTAGTGTGTGGGAAGTCATTTTAGAGGACTACTTTTGATTACGTTTAATACTCAAACTCAGGGTCTGAGTAAGCTTGAAATAGTATACAGTTGTGTGTGTGGTTTACCCCCTTTTTGTTATTTGTTAAAACCTGTCATGTCATTGGTAAAATATGACAAAATTGTGTTTTTAAAAAATTATTTCAAGATATTTGCTTCAGAATTTGAGAAGCTGTCAGGCATTTGACTGCCTTAGACTTATTTCACTGTAAGGTGGGCGGGGGAATGTTTTGAATTTCCAAAATGTGCTTTAACAAAAAGGTCAAAATGAAAAACTGTTCTTGTTATTGGGTGGATGATTAAAGGAAATATTTAAAACTTGAGTAACAAAAAATGAGCTCAGTGAACCTTTGCATGTTTTGGTATGAGTTTACTAAATAACCACAGACTGTCAGGGTATCAGCGTGGCAGGGGGCGTCCATTTACAGCACGGACGAGTCTGAAGAGAGAATAAGGTAAGATTTATGATTTCTTTCTGTTCTTTCCTCTTCATTATTTCCTTACTTATATCATTTTAGTCTCCATTTCCTCTTTCTTCAGTCTTTGTCTTAAAATACATATATGTGTGTGTATCTATTTACCACATATATAATCTTTTAGAAATGCATTTAGTATGGACCCAATTCACTCACTTTCATTTACTTAGAACAAAAACTTTCAGTGAGTTCTGAAACAAGTTATTACTTACATAAGTGAAATTATACACCTAAGAAATTAAATAGTGCAGTGAATAAGCAAGAGTAAAATAATTGAGGAATTCTACAAAAGAAATTATTGGAACAGCTAAAATAATCTGTAAGTATTTATCTCAGAAATAAACAAAATTCTTTATAAGTGTATGACACTGAGGTAAGTGTTATGTAGTCTAGCCTCGTTTTACAATTTAAATTTTACAATCCATTAGAACTGTTTCAAAAATTAGAATTGCCCCTTTAAATAGCTTTTAGTTTCTGTCCTCTTTCTACTATTTCTTTTTCTCTTTCCTTTGTAATTTCAATGTATTCAGTATTAGCTTTGCCTGCATTCTACTTTGATACAGACTGGCACAGTAGCTGAATATATTGATTTTTCATGCATTAGCTTTTCTTTCATAATCCTCTCTCTATCAGTTCTCTGATCCATGAGCAAGAGAAAAAGAGTATAAAAGGTAAGATTGCTTTTTAAAGTTGTTTTAAATGCTTTACATGATTGAGAAAAGAAAAAATGAACCTTTTATTGTTACAGTTTAAATTTCATTTCAGTGACTCTAAACATGGAACCAAAGGGATAAATGTGTTTTGTTTTTGTTTTGTTTTGTTTTTCCTGTTTGGGGTATTTTCTTCTTCTTCTGAGCTTGTATAGAAACCGTGTGGTACACTGGTAATCTTGTCAGGGTACAAACTTGGTCTGACGTTGTTAATTTGGTTTATTTGTGAACCATGTACTTGCTCTTCCTCCCAGAAACATAGCTTGTAGGCAAGGTTAATCCAGTGTTGGCGATCCATGTCCTAACACAGCATCTGTAAGTTAATATGCAATCATTCCTTCCAAGGATGGATTTATCACTGTTGATATATTTTTATTGTCTTATAGGCATAATGGGCACAAATATGTTGCTTTTACAGTTAAGTTAAAATTTTTGCTTGAAGTGAGTGATTTTTCAAACTTTTGAATTTGGTGGGCTGTCCATCTTGTAATGGTGGGAGTAAATGTTTCCATAGAGAGTGAGGCAGATCTTGGTTGAATTTACCTTGCCTTTTGGAGGGTGGGCATACCAGAAGACATATTATTTAGTTGTGTTACAGACCTGACTCTTCTTCTCCACCTCCTCTTTAAAACCCTTAACCACAACCTTTAGTTAGTGGCAAGTCGTGGTTTGAAATTAGTATCCATAATCCCACTGATTTACAGAAATTTATAATGGGAAGAACCACATTTTTGCTAAGTGATTGTCTTTTTAGAACTCTATAAACCAACACATTCTTCATGGTCATTTTAGTTATGTAATCATTGGGTGGCTAGCCACACTTGACACAATCTCCCAGCATCCAAGATTGGAGATTCCTGGTCTGTGTAGAGTATATGGTTTTGCACGAAATCTATCTAGTCTTGTGATTGCTTCAGTTTAATTTGTCAAGTAAAACCACAAATATTTAATAGCAAAGTACCAGTGGTTTTGTTGTTGTTGTTCCCAATATTGGGCATTGTGCTGGGAAAAATCTGAATACTGGAGCTACAGATTAACTCTAAAAGTACTTTTATTGGTTTCTAGAAACTGGAAGAAGAGAAAGGCAAAAAAGAAAAAGAAAGACAGGAAATTGAGAAAGAACGGAGAGAAAGAGAGAGGGAGCGTGAAAGGGAACGAGAAAGGCGAGAACGAGAACGAGAAAGGGAAAGAGAACGTGAACGAGAAAAGGAGAAGGAACGGGAGCGGGAACGAGAACGGGATAGGGATCGTGACCGGACAAAGGAGAGAGATCGAGATCGGGATCGAGAGAGAGACCGTGACCGCGATCGGGAAAGGAGTTCCGATCGGAATAAGGATCGGAGTCGATCAAGGTAAGGCTTTATAGAAGTTACTGTTTTCGTGATAGCTTTAATTGAACTGCAGGTTAGCACTCTGTAGGATGACACATATATATATACATATATATATATATATATATATATATTTAATATATATTTTATTGATTTTTTACAGAGAGGAAGGGAGAGGGATAGAGAGTTAGAAACATCGATGAGAGAGAAACATCGATCAGCTGCCTCCTGCACACCCCCTACTGGGGATGTGCCCGCAACCAAGGTACATGCCTCTGACCGGAATCAAACCCGGGACCCTTCAGTCTGCAGGCCGACGCTCCATCCACAGAGCCAAACCGTTTTCGGCGGATGACTTATATTTATTTAATGAGAACTTCCTTAGCCACAGAGCATGCCTGGCTTGCTGTATCACATATATAAAACATCGTGGTGAAAATAACAATTTTAATTTTAGGATTAGTTTGTCGTAAGGCAGTTTTTACAGACCCAGAACATATCACCTGTTCATCCAATGCCCTGGGCAGACAGAATTCTGTTGTCCTTTTGGGCCGGTGGCCTTTTTCTTCTAGTCACCATTTCATTGAGGTCCATTATACTGGGAAATCAGCTCTAGCTTTAGCCTCTGGTGTCGATTTGGTCCTATAGCTCACTGCAAGCCCTCAACTCACCTCCCAGACTCTAAATTTACTCTCTTACGATTCCTAGTAATTTCATCTTTTTGTTTTGTTGTATTTAGAAATTTTTCTTAATTATATTGATTTCAATTATGAATATTCCCAAATTCTTTAGGAATGAGGGAACAAAAATGAGCAAAAGAAGGAAGAGGAAAATGGGCGAGTAGAAGGAGAGAAGAGAGAAAAAGCACAGCTTTGGTTTTTTTTCAAGCTAGTTTTCAAATACACATTTTGGCTTGCAGGTTTTCCATCTGATTGTAGCTGAAGGGCGGTCCCCTTTAAGTAAGTTAATTAGTTACTGGAACTGGAAGTTTAGTGCTCTTCATCTTTAGTGGGCATTAAAATTCTTTTCCATCTCCCTTGGAATAACCAGTATCCTTTTGACTATTATTGAGAATTTTACATATATAAAATAGTGTTTTTATACTTTTACTACAGAACAGTATATTGTTTCATATATATTTGTATTTATAGATTCATGGCATTATATCATATACTACAATTTGGTTTTATCGTTTTATATTAAATATTTGAGAACTTTTCATTGCTCCTAAATATAGTTGTAATTTATCCGTGTAACATGACAAAATGCTCTTTTCTCAGCACTCTTCTATCTCCTTCATTCCTTGACCACTAGTGAAATAGACTATTTTTTAATATGTTCATTAGCCTTTTGTATTTCTTTTTTAAAAATATATGTTTGTTGATTTCAGAGAGGAAGGGAGAAGGAGAGAGATAGAAACATCAATAATGAGAGAGAATCATTGATTGGCTGCCTCCGGCATGCCACCTACTGGAGATTGAGGCCGCAACCCGGGCATGTGCCCTTGACCGGAATTGAACCCAGGACCCTTCAGTCTGCAGACTGACACACTATCCACTGAGCAAAACCAGCTAGGGAAGCCCTTTGTATTTCTTTTTTTTTTTTTTTTTTTTAAATTTTTTTTTTTTAATATATTTTATTGATTTTTTACAGAGAGGAAGAGAGAGGGATAGAGAGCTAGAAACATCGATGAGAGAGAAACATCGATCAGCTGCCTCTTGCACACCCCCTACTGGGGATGTGCCCGCAACCAAGGTACATGCCCTTGACCGGAATCGAACCCGGGACCCTTGAGTCCGCAGGCCGACGCTCTATCCACTGAGCCAAACCGGCTTTGGCTGTATTTCTTATATCCAGGGTTTCTTGGTTTATTTTCTGAGATACCAATATGCATTAACATTGAATTCAGAATTTGGGGCTACAATTATATTCTGTGCCTCTGATGAATATAGAGGAGTTTACAGTTTTGCAGAAATCAAATGCTGAATTCTGGCTTGTTAGTTTGTATATTTCATAATATATGTTGTTCTCTACCTTGGTTTTTAGAGGAAAACAAAAAGAATAACAGATTTTTAAACTTCTTTTATGTAGAGAAAAGAGCAGAGATCGTGAAAGGGAACGGGAGCGGGAAAGAGAGAGAGAGAGAGAACGTGAACGAGAAAGAGAACGTGAACGAGAAAGAGAGCGTGAAAGGGAACGGGAGCGAGAAAGAGAAAAAGACAAGAAGAGGGATCGAGAAGAGGATGAAGAAGATGCGTATGAACGAAGAAAACTTGAAAGAAAACTCCGAGAGAAAGAAGCTGCTTATCAAGAGGTAAATTGAGGAAATACTTATATTGGTAAAGCTGGGTACTTAATAGCTTATACAAAAATTTTAGAACCCTTGTGTTCATTTTTAAAGCTCTGACAATTTCGTTTTTAGCGCCTTAAGAATTGGGAAATCAGAGAACGGAAGAAAACCCGGGAATATGAGAAAGAGGCTGAAAGAGAAGAGGAAAGGAGAAGAGAAATGGTAATAATCTAGGTTAAAAATAAGTGATTTTCAGATATAAATGATGTCAAATCTTTTCTGTTAACTGGAAATAACTTTATAATTAAACTGTACAAATTCCCAGTATAATTTTATTTTTATGTATTTCATATAACCTTAAGACACTTTCAGTTCACCAAAATCTTTTTTCCTTCTATTTTTCACATTGTTGCTGTCTACACAAAATTATCTTTTGGCATACTTTCAAAGTAAATTTGTCATAGAGTAATATATAAAATGAGAATTTATAGAACGTTCTCTGATTAAGAATCTGCACCATTTTTTAATTTGAAGAAGCTTTGATATTCTGAATTGGTTGGTACATTGGGATGGATGAAAGAGTGTCCTGAGAAGACTTCTGGTTTTATAAGTCAAAATTATTGTTTTTAAATAGCATTTATGGATTATAGGTTTTTCCTTAGGTTACTGTTTATTCTTTTGACTATATAATAATCATAAAAAATAAGTCTTGTTTTTCACATTTGCTTTATTTGAAAAACTTTAACAGTGAACAATTGATTTAGGTTGTTACTAAGTAAAATGTCAAAAATATATGTTATCATAGTATTTGCTTCAGTAGTATGTTCCATGTGTTCTGTCTTTGCCAGAATTTCATGAAAGTTTCTTTATCTCCAGTTTGGAGATTATTCTTCCAAAAACTTCACTGAAGTTAGGAATCTTCTTCAAATAGTTTTGAACATGAGACATAGAGGGAATTTTTGTAAGTAACCAAAAGGGTGCATGCAGCAACTAGCTAGATAGTATGGGTGTTCTGAATAGTACATCCACTAATGTTATAGAATTATTTAAAATACTTCTTATTTCCCTGGATTGTAGCTCCCGTTCTAGAATTTCTTTTTCATCCATAGGTTAGAAAGTAGGAAGAGAATAAAATAGTAAAAGACGTAAGTATTTGAAGAAATAATTGTGGAGTAGGTTTAAAGTGATTTTTGCTTCCTATAAGCAAATCTGAAACCTATCTTTCTAGAGAAAAATTTCCTATTAATTTTTTATTTGGAAACTTAAAAAATAAATCGTTAAAAAGCAGTTGCTTATTATAAAAATATTCCAGTAACAGAACTATCTGATGTAAAAAGTGGAAGTTTCTGCACTTTTATGGAATGATAACTTATGTTTGTTCTAGTATTTACCTTGTGGGCCTTCCTCTGTTTTACTATTTGTATTGTCATTGCTACCTGATAGTCTACTTTTATTCATTTGACAAATTTTGAGTGTACATTATATCCCAGTCTTGTGCTAAGTACTGGGCATACAAGAATAAACAATGCTTCTAATCTAGAAATAAGTGGGTAATATTGTCAGGGAGATAAGGTACTTATTATAGCATGTGTGAGAGTGTTTAAGGTATGGTAAAGGTGTGTTCACAGTATTTTGGGAGTACAGAGAGACTGGAGGAGGAGTTGGTTATGGATAGATGATTAGATTGGGGAAGTCTTTATAGAGAGGTAACATTTGAACTGGATGAAGTGGTTAAGATTTTACTGTAGTCAGAAACCTGTTACCTGCTTTGTACATAGATTTAATAGTTGTTGATAGAATAGGTGTAGATTATGTATACATATATAATTGTTAGGTATAACTGCTACTAAATACAATATTTGTTGTATGTTTGAAATTTCAAAAATAGGAATAAGAGGTTTGTATACTCAAGTGAGATAGGCATTACCTTTAAATTGATGCATGAACATGATTTAAATTTTTAATCGTGCATTTCACAAAAAGTATTTGTAGTATCATTTACAAATGAAAATGCGTAAAATATTTTTGTTCACTTAACAAATTCAGTAAGATAACTTTCAGTTTTGTTTACTGGTATGCTCAGGTTTCATTAATTAGAAATTAATTACTGTACTTTGAAGATTATATTCAGGAAGCAAATTTATTATAGCATGCTATCTGGTTTTTATTTTACAGATAAGTCCTAATTCTGACTTGTCTTATGAGTAAAAGACAAAAGACATATACTTTTTATTCTCATATACTTCATTTAACATATGAAGTACATGAGAATTATAAAGTTCAAATGGTATGGATAAGAAAAATCTGTTCCCAAAAAAGGGGGAGGGTGTAACTTAAATGACTTTTATGTTAATTTTGCACACTTTATCCTTTCTAGGCAAAAGAAGCTAAACGACTAAAAGAATTCTTAGAAGATTATGATGATGATAGAGATGATCCCAAATATTACAGGTATATGCTTTATGAACTCATACTTTTAGCATTTTACTAGCTATATTTTCTCCTTATCTACCAGAGAGTGCAAGTTCACTCAGCGGAATAAAGAACGAAATCTTCATATTCCATCTTGTAATCACCCCCATAGCTGATTTGGGAGAGGGTGGTTGGGCGGTGGGGGAAAGTGCTGTTGGCCAAGGATCGACATTTCTAGTATTACAAATTTTTCTTCCTGTATTTTAAAGAGGTTCAATTTAAAAAATATATATATTTTATTATTTTTTTACGGAGAGGAATGGGGAGGGAGAGAGAGTTAGAAACATCAATGAGAGAGAAACATTGATCAGCTGCCTCCTGCACACCTCCTACTGGGGATGTGCCCACAACCAAGGTACATGCCTTGACCAGAATCGAACCTGAGACCTTGCAGTCCACAGGCCGACACTCTATCCACTGAGCCAAACCAGTTAGGCAAGAGGTTCAATTTTCATTGCAAGTTATAATTGACCTTTATAACTGTCTAAAGTGGTCTAGAAGTTGTTTTCTTCAAGGATTTAAAGAATGCCACACAGTAATCTGAACCACCCTTCCATCCTCCTCTCCCAACCAATTGATATATTATTGTGAAGTGAGAGTTGGTGAATCCTTTGCCTTCCCTCTTCTCTTTGTTTCCATGGCGTTTCTGAACTACCTTCATTCTAGCATTTATGGCATGGTGGTAAAATTGTTTTTATTTGGCTCCCTTTACTGCAAACTATAATTTCCCTGAAGATAGGGGCAATATTTTTACTTTTGAAAAATCTCTCATGTGCCTCACATGACCCAGGCATGTAATAAAGGCATTTAATATGTTGGTAAGTTTAATACTCGGGTGCCAAATCATCAGAATTAGCAAATTAAATGGAAAGAATTTCAAGAATTTGATGTTTTTGAAAATGCAAATAAATGTGAAATTATTGAATCATAAAATAGCATAATTTCAACATTCTGAGGTATAATAAAGTGCTAGATGGAGAGAACCTCTGCTTTCTATTGATTCTGCACTACTACTAGTACTTTTTTCCACAGGGAAATAATTTATTTTAATTGAAGATAAAGGTATTTTCTTATAGTGTTGTTATTACTTCTTGTGTTAATTTTTCACAGCTTAGCATCCAAGCAAACACAGGTTATGTGTTGGGGTTTCCCTGTGGAATAGGCACAAAATGAGAACTTTTTTTTCTCTCTGAAAGCTATTTTTCTGCTTGATTTATATACTTATTTAGAATGACTTAACAATGAGGCATGGTTATAAGTGACAAGACAATGCTCACTTATTAAACAGTAGCATGTAGAGATCACAATGTCTGCAGATACAGAACATTAAGGGTCTTGAGTCTTTTAGAATGCAGTTTTAGTGTTAAAAGAAAGTGCTTTTGATGACATCATGTGCATTAATTGATGGTCTGAGTATTAAATAAGGCCTGTTATGATTTCTTTTGCAGAGGAAGTGCTCTTCAGAAAAGATTGCGTGATAGGGAAAAAGAAATGGAAGCCGATGAACGGGATAGGAAAAGAGAGAAGGAAGAGCTAGAGGAAATCAGGCAGCGACTTCTGGCAGAAGGGCATCCGGATCCAGATGCAGAGCTTCAGAGGGTGAGTTACTATCACATAACGATATTTTAAGATCATGAAGTCATCTTTTTTTTTTTTTTTTTTCCCAATATGTATTGATTTCAGAGAGAGAAGGAGAGGGGGAGAGAGGTAGAAACATCAATGATGAGAGAGAATCATTGATCAGCTGCCTCTTGCATGCACCATAATGGGGATTGAGCCTGCAACTTGGGCATGTGCCCTGACTGGGAATTGAACCATGATCTCCTCGTTCATAGGTTGATGCTCAACCACTGAGCCATGTTGGCTGGGCCTTTTAAAAAAATTTTATTAAATTTGTTGGGGTGACATTGGTGTCATGTCATCCTAAGGTGACTATGATGTGGTTTAGTTTATAAGGGAAATGTACTTTTAAGCTCCATGAGTCTTGTTATTTTGGGGAGGTTATTACTACTTTTTCTTTATATTATTGCACAAAATCAGTATTGTCTCATTCTAAAAATCTTTCAGATTTATTCATTTATATCTATGAAGTATTATGTTAAATAAGTGTCTTTTAATGACACTTAGCTAGAAACCACTTTTTACAATATGCTTTTGTGGTTTGAGTTTCTTGTGTCACTGTTACCCTAAATGTTTTGTTTCCAAAATAAAAAAAATTTTTTGTGAACAGTTTGTCATTTAAAAGGGAAAGACTATCATAGAACATGGCATACCCCATGCTGATTAGGAATAGAGTGTGTCATACAAAGTTTTTAAAATCTGTTGCATGTTATTAACAGAAGCCATGTCTTCTTACATGTCCCTTTTATTTTTCAAAATGAAAGTGTTCTTTTTTTCTGTTGATAAAGTGCTTACATGAGTAAATAGAAAGCTCAGACAACATGGAACACAATAATGAGATTAAAGACCAACCTGATTTCTGTTAGCCAGTTACAATCATTATAAATGAGTAGTTACTTTTTAAATGTTACCACACAGGTCACATATACCCCACTCAGTGGGATTATCATTTACATGCTGTTTTTTGGTTCTTTCAAATCAGGTGTAATCTTCCACCCAGAATCTTACCAACTTACAGCCCTCATGCCTTTTTTCATACTTTCACTATTATGGCACATTGTTAGTCTTGTAACATTTAGGTTGGGATGATTTTATTTTATCTTTCATAATTTCAGGGGGAATGTTCATATTGTTATAGGCCCTAAGAGTCTTAAATTCCCTCCATTGCCAAATTGTTTGTGAATACAGAAGTGGCTACCACACTTAGTCATTAACTAGGAAGAAGAAATAATTGTGGCCTGGCTGGTGTGGCTCTGAGGTTGAGTGCCAGGAGGTCATGTTTGGATTCCTGGTCAGGGCACATGCCTGGGTTTCGGGCTCAATCCCCAGTAGGGGTTGTGCAGGAGGCAGCCAATCGTTGGTTCTCTCTCATCATTTATGTTTTTTTCTCTTTCTTTTTTTTCCCCTCCCATCATTGATGTTTCTATCTCTCCTCTCTCTCCCTTCCTCTCTTTAAAATCAGTAAAAAAAAAGAAAGAAATGATTGTGTATGACCAAAGCTGAGGATTTGAATTTCCTCTCATGTATTATCTATACCGTTCTGAAATAAAACTTTTGGTTATACTAGTAATTTATTTTTTTAAATCGTTACCTGAGGACACATTTTTATTGATTTTTGTTTGTTTGTTTAAGAGAGAGAGAGAAAAACATCAGTTGGCTGCCTCCCACACCCACCCTGGCTGGGGATTGAATCTGCAACCTAGTTATGTGCCCTGACCAGGAATTGAACTGGCAATCTTTTTGGTGTATGGGATGACATTCCAACCAATTGAGTCACCCAGCCAGGACTCTGGCTATAATGTCTTTAATAAAATTATAGAAACATACTTTATGTTTTGAATTAGCCAGCTATTTATTTTGTATTTACCTTTGTTAATCTGAAGGGTTTATATACTGAAGAAGGATAATGTTTGTAAAATCTTTTTTAAAATTTTCAAAGTATCTCATCTACTTTACAGATTTACTTAGCTTTCTGATATAGAAGTAAGCAATGTTTTTCACTATTCTTAATGAAAAAAAATTAGAGATTTTTATAAATGTAACTAGAGGCCTGATGCACAAAATTTGTACAAGGGCCTTGGCCCTGGCCCGAACCCACCGCTGAGGCCGGGGCGCTTCTGCCGCGCCTCTGCTTTGTCCCTACCCGCTGCGTGTGGCTTTGTCCGGAAGCGCGTCTGGTCTTATTAGCATATTATGCTTTTATTATTATAGATACAAAACAAAAAGCCAGTTGAATGGAGTATAGTTGTGGTCTGAGTTAGATTATTTTTTTTGTGTTTTAGATGGAACAAGAGGCTGAGAGGCGCAGACAACCACAAATAAAGCAAGAACCAGAATCAGAAGAAGAGGAAGAAGAAAAGCAAGAGAAAGAAGAAAAACGAGAGGAACCTGTGGAAGAGGAAGAAGAGCCAGAGCAGAAGCCCTGTCTTAAACCAACTCTGAGGCCCATCAGTTCTGCCCCATCTGTTTCCTCTGCCAGTGGCAATGCAACCCCCAACACTCCTGGGGATGAGTCTCCCTGTGGTATTATTATTCCTCACGAAAATTCGCCAGATCAACAACAACCTGAGGAGCATAGGCCAAAAATAGGACTGAGTCTTAAACTGGGTATGTTAGCATTTGTTTTCTTTCTTCTTTATTTTCCCCTCTGCAAACACCTGAATTTTGCCTTAAGGAAAAATAAATTATGTGCTGCTTGGTAGGTAGATAGAAAAAATTTGAAAATGCCTTTCTAGCTCACTATTGTTTTCATAGTTCTGCTAGTGCTCCTATATCTGCAGCTGCCTCGAGTTCTGAGAAGAAATGAAAAGTTAAATTTTCTAGCACTTGTGAGTAGTGAGTTATTTTTTACAGTTGGGATCTTTCTCTTGAGATTGGTGGAAGTATATTTTGCACTGTTTTTGAGGGGATGGTGGGTTATAAAATGTAACATTTCAAAATAAAGTCATCATACTAATAGAGTGTTTTTACTATAGGTGCTTCCAATAGTCCTGGTCAACCTAATTCTGTGAAGAGAAAGAAACTCCCTGTAGATAGTGTCTTTAACAAATTTGAGGATGAAGACAGTGATGATGTACCCCGAAAAAGGAAACTGGTTCCCTTGGATTACGGTGAAGATGATAAAAATGCTGCCAAAGGCACTGTAAACACTGAAGAAAAGCGCAAACACATTAAGAGTCTCATTGAGAAAATTCCTACAGCCAAACCTGAGCTTTTTGCTTATCCCCTGGATTGGTCTATTGTGGACTCAGTGAGTAGTAAATTGTATTTTACCATTTTATTGTAAGTAGTTTTGAATATAGCATACTAATTCAGTTGATGCCATTAATGACAAGTAGTGATGATAATGTAGCTGGAATCTTGACATTGCTGAGAATTTAGTAGATTATTGGAGAAATTAGTGGTGGTGCTTGAAGTCTTCATAAATTAGAAGTAAGTATATCTTCATATATACCTCTTCCAGTGTGAAAGATTATGTTTTAATGTTATAAAAAAAATCACAAATTTGTAGACTTACTTTCAAGTGTAATAAAATTTTTTTTTTAATTTAGTAACCGTACTTTATTTTTCAGATATTGATGGAACGACGAATTAGACCTTGGATTAATAAGAAAATTATAGAATACATAGGTGAAGAAGAAGCTACATTAGTTGATTTTGTTTGTTCTAAGGTTAGTCTTTTTCTCTCTCCATCCCCAACATTTGTTTTATACTTTAAAATGTTAGACACTTTCTAAAATGAAATACCTTGCAGGGTTAAGTCCATGATAGTTTAGTTTCAGTTAAGAGATTCATGGCTACTTAAATGAATTCCTCCACCCTATTTCAGACCCCTATGCTGCATGCTTTCATTTCAGAGGAACAAAGAGGGTAGAATTGCTGGCTGCTGCCAATTTTTCTCTCCCTGCCCCTGAGAATGCCTTGCCCCATCCCCTTCTTGTCTTAACGGTTAGAATGGTGTTGAAGTACAGTTGAGGTGTTGTGGAGATAGCTGATAGCATGTCTCATCAGTTTCTTTGTCAGTCATCCATCCTTTGGAGAAGGAGCAAAATAGTTTTCTTCAGAGTATAATCTCTATATATAAAAGCCTAAGCGACCATTACGACCGAACAACCAGAATGACTGGTCACAATGACGTGCACTGACCACCAGTGGGGCATACACTTAAGGCAGGATGTGCCCCCTGGTGGTCAGTGCGCTCCCACAGCCAATTTCCCCTGGTCAGCCAACCTCCCGCAGTCCCTCCCCTCGTTCCTCCCCCAGGCCAGCAGGCCCTGTCCCTTCCCGCAGCCAGCAGGGCACAGCAGCCAGGGAAGGAGGAGGGCGAGAGGCAGAAAACCACATGGTGGTGGGGTGTCAACGGCAGGCGTCTGGCCTCCTCTCCTGACCCTGCTGGGGCCGAGAACCGGGGGTGGGTGGCAGCGGACACGACCCCTTTCCCAGGGGGGGCCAAGATCCGGCTCCCTCTTTGGGGACAGCGGTCTACCTCCCATGCCCTGTTTTCCTTTCCCACCCCTGGCCGGCAGGCCCTAATTGGTGCCCGCCCATCGCAGTGGCGGTGCTGCATTGAGGGAAGGAGGGGTGGGGGGTGGGGTGTCAGGGAACCACGACAGTGGCCTCCAGTGTCCATTCCTTCTGCACCCAGCCTGGCGACCGTCGCCGCCTCTTGGAACCCTGCTGGGGCCTTCGGGGGCCCTGGGCTGGGATTTGTGGCAGCAAACGTGGACCCTTTCCCAGGGAGGCCCAGGGCCGGCTGCCAACCTCCTGCAGTCCCTCCCTCTCTGTCCTTCCCTGCAGCAGGCAGGCCCCGATTGACCCAGCCCCAATCAGTCTGGCTCTGATGGGCCCTGAATGCTGGCCAGGCTTAGGGTCCCCACCCGTGCATGAATTTCATGCACTGGGCCTCTAGAATTTATTGATTGATTATGTGGTGGATATCCTCTTGAAACTCTCCCAATCTTCTTGAAACCTCCCAACAAAGAAAAGTGTAAGTTTCCAGTATCCTCTAAGACATCACAGTAGAAGTATATTTCTGGAAAGGAATAACTAATTACATTTAAGAAAATGCTATTTTTCTCCCTATTTTAACATTAGGAGTAGCAGATTTAGTTTGCCCTTTACAGTTATAATTATTATAGCATTAAAGACTGGATTTGAATTAGAAGACAGATACTATAGAGATTAAGGGCCCAAGTTATAGTGTCAAATTTCCATTCCAGAGAGTGAGATTTGGGGAATTAAGACATTTATAGAAAAATTATTCATCCACAAGAAATTCCCATACTAGTTTGAAAGAATCTTAAAATTACTTGACTATCTTGCTTTTTTTGGTTGGTTGATAGGTTTTTGTTTATTTTCAAAATTATAATTTTTTATTTTTATTTCTTTTAGGTTATGGCTCATAGTTCACCTCAGAGCATTTTAGATGATGTTGCCATGGTAAGTTAGAAATTCAGTGTTATTAATACATTTATTTACGTATGTATGTATTAAAATACATTTTCATTGATTTTGAAGAGAGGAGTGGAGACAGACAGAAACATTCCTGAGAGAGAAACATTGATCTGCTGCCTTCTGTGCTCCATCTACTGGGGATCTAGCCTGAAGCTCAGGCATGTGCCCTAACCAGGAATCAAGCTGTGATTCCCCTGGTTCATGGGCCAACACTCAACCACTGAGCCACACTGGCTGAGCTTATTAATACAAATTTTTTTAATTTATTGATTTGAGAGAGAGAGACATCAACTTGTTCCACTTATATATGCATTCGTTGATTGATTCTTATATGTGCCTGATCTAACCTACAGCCTTTGGTGTATTGAGATGATACTCTAACCAACTGAGCTATATGGCTAGGGCTGTTATTAAATAAGCTTCAGGGTATCACTACCATGAAGGTTTGTAGAATAATGTTATAGTCACCCCAATCCTATTGGGATCAGGCCTAAATGGGCAGTCGGACATCCCTCGAGGGGTCCCACCCAGATTGGAGAGGGTGAAGGTTGGTCTGAGGGACACTCCCCCCCCCCCCCGTGCACGAATTTTGTGCACTGGGCCTCTAGTTATAATATACTTGCTATGATGTGGATATGTAAAAGGGGCAGAGGAGACGGAGCATCTGATGGTGTTGAGAATAGGTAGGGAAGGCATCACAGGAATTACCATCTAAATTGAGACTTGAAGATGCTATGGATGTGTTGTCATTTGGACAGGTAATGTTGGAAGTAGTAAATACCAAATTCCCAATTGCATTTAATTTGGATATTACAGTAGAGTCAGTGATTGCGTTTATCTAAGTTGTGGTTTTGTGAGGAAAAGGAGGAGGAAAAATATTGATGATAAAGGTAAAAGAGTGATTGAATGGTCTTTGAACCCCAAACTAGGAGGAAAAGGAAATACTATTGGAATTGAGCTGGTAGTTTGAATCTGTACTGGTGGGAAATGTGTTGGAATGAAACAACTGGAAAGTTACAGTCAGAGAGTAGAATGTTTAAGAATACAAGTGGTGGCCTGACCAGTGGTTGAGCATTGACCCATGAACCAGGAGGTCACAGTTCGATTCTTGGTTGGAGCATACGCTGAGGTTGCTGGCTCGATCCTCAATGATTCTCTATCATCATTGGTGTTTCTATCCCTCTCTACCTCTTCCTTCATTTTTTCTGAAATCAATTAGCCTATCTAATAATAGACAAATATGCAAATTGACCATACCTCCGACACACCCACAAGCCACGCCCACCATCCAAATCAGAGCGATTATGCAAATTAATCCAAACCAAGATGGCTACAGCCACAGAGAGCAAGGTTTCCTAGGTAACAGAGGAAGCCAAGCTTTCTGCCTGCCCTTGCCAGGCCTAAGCCTCCACTCAAGCTACAAAGTTTCAATTATAGAAGGTAAACAAATTTAAACAGAATGGTGGCAGAACAGAGCTTGAGAGAGCAGGCCAGGGTTGCCTCCGGTAACAGGGGAAGCAAAGCTTTCCGCACACCCTGGCCGGGCCCAACTGCTTAAGGCAACAAAGTTTCAATTATAACCCCAACACAAATGGCTGCCGGCCTCGGAGGGAGCCCCAGGCTTGGCTCTGCTCCAAGTTACAAAGTTTCAATGTAGAAGGAAAATAAATTCTAGATACCAGGGCCTCCGCTTGGGTTGCCAGGGGCATGGCTGGCCTGCAAACCACCACAGGCCCCTCGCTCAGGCCGCCCCACACCCCAAGGGAACCCCCACCTGATCTGGGATGCCCTTCAGGGCAAACCAGCTGGCCCCCAACCCTGTACCAAGCCTCTATCCTATCTAATAAAAGAATAACATGCAGATTGATCATCACTGCAACACACAATATAGCTGCCCCCATGTGGTCAAAGATCCTGCCCCCATGTGGACACAAGATGGCCAGCAGGAGAAGGCAGTTGGGAGGCACCCGGCCTGCAAGGGAGGGCAGTTGAGAAGGACCCAGTGGGATCGGGCCTAAACGGGCAGTCGGACATCCATCAAGGGGTCCCATATTGGAGAAGGTATAGGCTGGACTGAGGGACAACCCCCCCTCCGTGTACGAATTTCGTGCACCGGGCCTCTCGTATATATATGAATACAAGTAGTGAATCAGTTTAGATGATGACAGGGTGACTATAACATTATTCTACAAACCTTCATGGCAGTGATACCCTGAAGCTTAGTCACAGCTGCTTCCTGTAGAAGGAAACATGATATTCCATTTTACCTCACTACAGCTCTGGTGTGGAGGGCTGACTGACTATGTGTGGGATGAGGGCAGGGGTACTGAGGAGGACATGGTGCACCTAACTCATGCAGATAGGAAGATAATTTGATTTGTGTATCTGTCAAAGGGATAGGACCTTTAATTTATTCACTAGTCTTGTGTTCCTTTGTAAGATGACAGTTTTCACTTTCTCTGTTTATTGTATCTCAGACACTATTAAATACCTTACGTATATTCTCATTTAATACTTAATTCAGTGTCACATTCATAAGGACTCCATAAATATTAAGATTCTAAGGTTGTTTTGGGGGATAAAGGTGATACTCTGCATTAAAGTTATTAAGTAGTTGTATAACTAGTTCTGCCTAAATTACTGTATTCTTTTTTTTTAATTACTGTATTCTTTATAAAAAAATTTGCTTCCCTTAGGAAATTGTATTATTTGTAAAGATAAAAGTTAGAATAAAAGTTGCATCAAGAAAATACTGTGGTGTCAGTATTCAGTAAGCCATGAAATTTTGCTGAATTCATTTTTATAATTTACATGTACCACATTTCTCACACTAGACAGATTTCCTTTGTCTTTTTATTGAAAGTAAACGCTTGTCAGTGGGTAGAAGCCCTTTTTATAATAGTCACTATTGTTGGGAGATGCTGATTGCTTATCTTACATATGTTGCTGTTTTGTTTTTTTTTCCTCTCCTAGGTACTTGATGAAGAAGCAGAAGTTTTTATAGTCAAAATGTGGAGATTATTGATATATGAAACAGAAGCCAAGAAAATTGGTCTTGTGAAGTAAAACTCTCTGTACATTTAGAGTTCCATTTCAGATACCGTCTTTCCCATCCTTCAAAGGACCTTGAAAATTTTTTTTGTCTTCAAAGACATTTGTGAGATCTGTAATTTTTTTTTGATGTAGAAAATGTGAATTTTTTTTTTTTGTCCTCCAATTTGTTGATGCCCTGTGTACTCCCTTGGTTGTAAAGACATCCGAATCCTACCTTGGTTTTCTTTATACTCACCAGGTACAAATTACTGGTATGTTTTATAAGCCACAGCTACTGTACACAGCCTATCTGATATAATCTTGTTCTGCTGATTTGTTCCTTGTAAATATTAAAATGACTCCCCAATTCTTTTGCATAATTGCACTTAATATTGAACTGTACTGTATAGGAACCAACATGAACAATTTTAATTGAAAGAATACCAGCCACATCTATTACCCTTACCCCCTTGATCAGAATTGGCAAGCTTTCATGAAGGCATGAAATTTAAAATTAGAGTGTGAAAATTAGGAGACCATCCATTCCTACTGTATCTCTGTATGAATGTGTTTGTGTGAATGTATATATAAAAGTATTTTCCCTAATTTGCTTTGGAGGGCTCCCTTGAACATTTTCTAATTGAAAAATATAATTGTAAAGGAAACATGGTATTGTGCCAATCCAAATGTCTGGGATAATTAGGTTAATAGTCTCCCAGAGCATGTTATTCTCTTATGGCAAGAAACAGTCTGTTGAACAGAATGCGGTTTTCCTGTTAAAGCTGGCTGCTTTAGCCCCTCTTTTACAGGCATGTGATCAGTGGTTCCCCTCCCTCCCCTACTCCCCCAATCTCATTGTTCAGAAATGAGGCAGATCCTGGAGAGCTTTATTTAATGCATTTTTGCACTGATTGGCCCTTAGTTTAATTTTGGTGTGCCCCTTTGCATAAAAAAAAAATAAGCATAAATGAAAAATACTTTTTTAAAAACAAAAGATAAAATTAGGCCATTTTACAGACTAGGAAAGTTTGACAAAATACAATAGAATTTCAGCATGGCATTTTATAAAAGTTTACATCTTATTTTTAAGGATAAAGTAAATCATTTAAGGCAGTTACCACTAATTTTTTGTTTTGTAAAGGCTTTATAGCTTGTGTGTGTGTATGCAAGCACACGCCTTGTTACCTCTGCTCATCAAAGTTTAAAAATACATTGATGGTGTTAGACACACACATGGGGCTTTCTTTATTGTACATCAGAACTTCACCAGGGAGCAAATTTAATCGAAAATATAACAAGTTTTAAACAGTTCTAAATACAAAGTAGGTGCAGCTATTTCATGTCTAAGTATTTATTTAAAGATAAAGATTGGGAATAGGAAGATAAAGCCTAATGGAGCTTGAGTTAGTAGATTTTTTTTTTTTTTTTTTACATCTTAAGAGGACATTTGAAAACACTGTTCTTATTAACATTGGACCATGACATGGTTCCCTTATGTAAATATTTCAGATATTAAAAATGTATATATTTGATCTCGGGGACTCATTCTTTCAGTCTTATTAAATAAGTGGCATGTTGTAATTGTGCGGTGCATACTAGAAACTTGAAATTTTGGGCTGATTTTATTTCTTTTGAGTATTAGTAACTAAAGGTCAAAGAGACCATTTATATTGGATTAATCTAAATGTCTATGGAGATATTCCCTTTTAGTGTTATAATATTTTAAATTCTGGTTTCTCAAGGAAAATTTCAGAAACATGCTTCTTGCCATTTACAAATTCATTTACTAGCTTTTTCTCAGATTGACCCTCAGCCTAACATCTTGTTTGAGCTTTATTATGCCTATTTTCTCTTACCATATTACCACTTCTAAGGCATCATAGTAGGTTGTTTTATTTAGTCAACATTGGCATTAATTTCTTTTGCTCTTGCTCTTTCACTATATTTATCTTAAAAGGCCCATATCTGAAACCCTTGGGGACACATACCATGTACTGAATAACGACTCCAGAGAGATTTGCCTCAGAATCCAAGTTCATACATTAACATTTCTGTAGCAGAGCAGGAATGATCACAGTCACTAGGTTAAAGATCATTAATAGCTTAATGTCAGTTAAAGTCAGGTTTTACACCAAGCTTAAACTTTAAGGTTTTCAGATTTACATGTGAAGAATTGGACATGTATAAACTGCTGGGGTGGGGTATTCAAGTGTTTGGGAGAATACATGTAAAATTTCTCCTGAATTGCTTGAGTTTTCTGGGTTGTCTTTACCATTTGCCCATAATTGAATTTCAGTTTGTAAACCTTGCTTGATCCATATTGCCCAGGTATAAAAAAGTTAGGCAGTTAAAAAACCAATATGCTTTTTTCTCATTTGACCATATACATAAAATAATTTAAAACATGTATGTTAAAAAAACACGTATGTTTATTTACAGGAGGAAAGAAGTTATTTTAACTTTTTAAAAAATGTACTTTTATTGATGGTTTTTTTTTAGAGAAAGAGAGAAGGGATGAGGGAGGGAGACACATCAATATGTTGCCTGCTGTACGCACCCTGACCAGGGACGAAACCTCAACCTGGGCTTATGCCCTGACTGGAATTGAACTGGCGACCTTTTGGTGTCCAGGACAGTACTCAACCAACTGAGCCACACCAGCCAGGGCTGACGTGTTTTCTAAGATCAATCTTTAATGTGCACTGCATCACTTGGAGGAATCTTGTTACAAAAGGGCAGACTCTGACTTAGTAGGGCTAGGGTGGGGCCTGAGGTCGATGATGATGCCAATGCTAAATGAGCCAAGGACTACACTTTCATTAGCAGTTTAAGGTATCTACTCAGTACCAATATTTTATCCTAACAGACTACATAAATGCAGCTTTATTTTCTTTTTGATTTTGAAATACTGATTTCAGAGAGGAAGGGAGAGGGGGGGAGAGAAACATCAGTGATGAATCATTGATCAACTGCCTCCTGTATGCCCTCTACTAGGGATTGAGCCCACAACCCAGGCATGTGCCCTTGACGAATTGAACCTGGGACCCTTCAGTATGCAGGTTGACGCTCTATCCAGTGAACCAAACCAGTGAGGGCTTTTTAAGTAGATTTTTATTTTTATTTTTTTATTTTTTTTAATTTAATTTTATTTTTAAATATATTTTATTGATTTTTAACAGAGAGGAAGGGAGAAGGGATAGAGAGTTAGAAACATCGATGAGAAACATCGACCAGCTGCCTCCTGCACACCCCCTACTGAGGATGTGCCCGCAACCAATGTACATGCCCTTGACCAGAATCGAACCCGGGACCCTTCAGTCCGCAGGCCGACGCTCTATCCACTGAGCCAAACCGGTTTCGGCTTAAGTAGATTTTTAAAGAGGAAAACATTTTTTAGGCAAATCAACATACCTATTCTGTATGTTCATGAATGTAAAGTAATCTCTTCCAAAAATGTTGCCTGAGAACAACTCTAATGTTATAGGCTTCATTCCTAGCCATTCCCAAAACATTCCTCCTTAGAGAACTTTATGTTGTTAATTTGAATCTTGTCATAGTGCTTTCTGATAAACTTCATGTAATAGTAGAAGCTAACGATTATTTTGTGGAGAGGGCTGTTTCAGGTACTTATCAGGCACGGACACTTAGACATGGTGAGGAAAGTGAGGAAACTCAGTCTGAGTCAAAGTGACAACTTATTTTTTTTCTTCTTTCATATGGAGTAAAAAACATTTTTTAATGCAAATAAATGTAAGCCAGGTGGGTATACTAACGTATATATGAGGCTTATTTACCTCGTTCTTTCTAATGAGTTCCATGAATGTTTTCACATCTCTGCAGAAACTGCTGAAAGGTTTTATGTCAAAATGTTTACAGATTTTTCCTGGTCATATATTTTAGCCTTTTATTAATAGTATAAAATTGAGAAATAGTTTTTGCTCAGCAATAGATTGTGAAATTGATTTGTGAATACTACTGGGTATAAAGGATATGAGAAGGAATCCTAAATAGGCAAAGAATCTAGTGTCAAGAAGAAAACTGGGAATTCAGATACGTATTTCTAAACCCAGGAACTGTTATATTAATACTGTAGAGAAAAGTGAGCTTATAATTATTTTTTTAGCTTATAATTATTGATAAATGGGTAGATTTTTTAAATGTTAAATTATTGAAATGTTCATTTGCATTTGAATGCTCATATTTTCATCTTTTAACGATCTTCACTTTTCATTTTATTACTTGACTCATAAAGGCCAAATTAGAAATTAGCAATATAAAATACCCAGTAAGGAAAGATCTATAATAATAAAAGCGTAATATGCTAATTAGACCGACAGGCCCACCTTCCGGACCAAGCCTGGGCTGCGAAGGCCAAGCCCCTTGCACAAATTTCGTGCATTGGGCCACTCGTAATTTCTGTAAACAAAAAGGAATAAACATTCTCAAGCCATGTTGTTTGAATTAAATGACACTCCCAAGTCTGCCACATCACATACTAGAGTGGTAGCTGACCTTTGAGCAACTCCTTGTATGCCAGATAGGTTTCAGAATTACAAAAATAAGCCCATTTCCTGCTTTCTGGGAGCTTACCATTTAGGAAGACTGGTTCTTAATTTGGATCCCAAGAATCCCAGACATTGTTTAAAATGAGGTTTCTCAGGTTTGCTCCACCCATCAGTTTTTTCCCCCTCAATATTTTTTATTGATTTCAGAGAGGGAGGGAGGGAGGGAGAGAAACATCAATGATGAGAGAAAATCATTGATCGGCCGCTTCCTGGGCGCCCCGCACTGGGGACCGAACCCGCATGTGCCCGTGATTGGAATTGAATATGGGACCCTTCAGTCGACTGGCCAATGCTCTATCCACTGAGCCAAACCCGCCAGGGCCCACTCATCAGTTTTGATTCAATGAGGAAAGAGAAGGCACAAGTATTTACAATTTTAATTAGCATCCTCTTGATTGTGGTGCACCTGATTCACATTGAGAAACACTATAAATAGTTAATACAGAGACATGTAAGAAACTTGAGGTTTTAAGATGCCATAACTTGTTGGCTTGGAGAACCACACACTGGGCCCAGCATACCTAGAAACTTTGGTCCTGCTCCAGACCTGTCTCGGATCCTAGACTACCTCGACTCCTGCGGGCACTCTAGGCGAGTTCGTCCAGGTCCTGGTCCGAGGCAACCTTTCCCCCGACGATCCGCGCCCGCACCACCGGAAGCTCCACCCCTTTCCTCTGGTCTCGTCCCTGCCCCCTCTAGAGCCCACCCCTCCGCGGGCGGGCCAGCCCCCAACGACGCCAGAACCGGAAATGACGACAGCGGTGAAGCCTTTTGGGCGGGGCCTGGGCCGGGCAGCTCCTGAGGCCGAGATTTCACATCGGAAACAACAGGCGCTGCTCGCGAAGGAACCTCGGCTGCGGGCGGTCGTAGGAGGCGGCGGCGAGGAGGAAGTAGGTGCGTGATGGGGCGTCCTGGGCGAGAGGAAGGCGCCCCTCATCCGGTGTCGACACGGGTGGCCGCAGGCTCGGCCGGCCCTTTGTCGCCGTCCCGGCCGCGGAGCCGGCGTCCTGGAGGATGGGGAGCGGGGCGCGGCCGGGCGGGGACACTGGAACCCCGTGTGGCAAAGAAAGAGGGGCTGCCCGTTTCTCGGGTTCCGGGCGCAGCGTGCGGTCGGGTCGAAGAGGGGACCTTCGGAGCCTTGGTCCGGAAGTGCCGATTTCTCGAAGATCTCTGAGGGCGCAGGTGCTTGGGCCGGGATTGGCCGTCTCGGCGAGTGGAGCCGGAGAAAGGGGAAGCGCGTAGCGCCCAGCCCGGTTGAGCAACTGAGGAAACTCCACGCCTCCTGCTGACTGTGTCCTGGTCCAGGGGAAGCGAGTGGCACTCAGGGGTAAAAAAGTTCCTTATGTCTCACATTCGAAGCGGACAACAGGGTCTGATGCGTTTGCCTTAGATCGGAACTGTCCCAAGGCATGTATGTCCGATGCCTTGCATGTGTCCTAGATGTTTGTGTTTTCTTCCCGCTCAGATTATTTTCCTTATGTAGGAAAATAACAACGAAATTAAAAGCATCATTTGTCTGTTTTGCACAAGATGAATAACGTATTCAAGGTTCACTGTGGGAGATAGTATGCATAGTGTGCAGAAAACTACATGGCAGAGCACATTGTAAAGGTAAAAACACTCTTGGACGTTTGAGGCAGATGGAGGTCACCTCTGCTTAAGGGAATCTGGGTATTTGAATTATCTTTTGCAGTGGGAAGGCTTTCACCCTTGGAGTTGAAGTGGAGAGGACTTTATAATCACAGGGTGTACTACAAACAGGGGTCCTGGATCGCACTGTCCAGTGAGCCAGTCTGAACATTAAATGGCTGTTATAAAGGAAGATAAAACGGGAAAGTAGATTGGATCCTGTTGCATTTGGCTAATTTCAGTCACCTGCAAAAGCCTATTTCAGTTTTCCTTAACTCATTTGCAGAGTTCAACCAACTTAAGCCCCACCCCCACCCACGTTTAATAACAACCCTTAAACAATGAAAAAATAAGTATTTATTGAGTGCATGGATCATCCCCTCCCCCCCCCAAAAAAAAAATAGACTGTAGAAGTACCATCTGTCATCTAGTTTTCCATTCTACTACTCCTGGCTCTTGGGTAGAAAGCCCCCACAGTTCTGGGTTTCCTTTCTTCTGAATGGACACCATTTACTGCTGGATTTTATGTTAATGGCTGCTACTAGTCCTAAACTGCTGCATGAATTTCCATTTGCGGAGAGCCTGAGGGTTGGAGTTGGTCTCAGAATCATCCTAGCAGAAGAGTTACCAAAGTTTGTGTAGTTCTCTTCCTCCCACTCCAGGTTCCCTTGGCCAGTACTCTCCCACTATTGTGTCAGATTATAGGGCGAGGCTTCTTGGCGATAGATACTGAAAAACCTTTCAGAGACCCCTAATGCTGCTTGTCCGTCCTGTGTTAGATGCCGGGCAGATTTGGAAGGGGATTTGAAAGTGTGGCCCTGTTGTCAGAGCTTTCTTTAGGCACATTCGTCTGGTAGTTGGGGCTAGGATGGATAAGAGAATTGAGGTGGCTTTGCATAATCAAAGGAGATATAATGAGAGTTTGATCTTTGGTGGTAGCAGAGGCTTAGAAAGGAAGAAAAAACATGAACAGGACATGGCAGCCGATTGAGCAAGGAATAAAGTGTCAGGTTCACAAGGAAACTTTAAGTTTGGAAAATGGGAGCATTGATGGCACAAATAAGGAAGTTAGGAGCAAAGAACTATTCTAGAGAGGAAGAGGAGGAAGTCTTTTGGACAGGCCTGGAGCTGTAAACATGAGAGTCACTTAGACTTGCGAGTTGGTGTTGAAGCAGTGGAGGAGACCTAAGGAGAGGAAGGGAGCAGGAGACCCAGGCATACCCTCAGGAACACGTATACTTAGCGGGGTGGCAGAGTGAGAAACCAGCCAGCTGAGGAGAATGGAGTGGCGGGAGGAAAGCCTCTATAGAGTTCAGTGTCACAAAAGCTGAGGGAGGGAGGGAGGGAAGCCGCAGGAAGGAAGGGGTTGTCAGGGATTTTCAGCATCAGGCCTGGTGTATCAGAGAGAACGGAAGACTTAGAGCACCACTGTCCAATAAAAACATAAAGAGAGTTTCAAATGTTAGTTTTAAATTTTCTAATAAACACATTTTTAAAGGTAGAAAGAAATAGGTAAAATTAATTTGAATAACATTTTATATAATTCATTACATCTAAAACATTTTGATTTCAACATGTAATTAATATAAAAAGATATTTGTCTGTCTTTCCCTCTAGAAAGTAAGCTCTTTAAGTAAACAGAAGCGTTTTTGGAATCAGTAGCATCCCCAGCACCTTTCACAGTGTCTGGGTATGTAGAAGAAACCCAATAAGTGTTGATTAAAGGGTATAATGTTTAGTTTTCACAGTTTCTTAAGTTTCTTAAGTTGATCTAAATAAAGCAAAAGAGAGAATGCAAGCTTTGTTGAATATATAGCCAATGATTTACAAATTAATTAGATGTAAGTAGTCTTTTTTCCCCCATTAAGGATAAATTGTATTCTCCCCATTTCCACAGTGAATTTAAGACAATGACTCAGGGTAATCTTATCTTCTATGTAGAGTTATTGAAATTAAATGTTTTTTAGGGGGTAGAGATTCTTTTAAAAATATATTTTTATTGATTTCAGAGAGGAAGGGAGAGGAAGAGAAACATCATTGATTGGCTGCTTCCTGCACGCCCCTTACTAGGGATCAAGCCCACAACTGGGCATGTGCCCCTGACCAGAATTGAACCTGAGACCCTTCAGTCTATAGGCGGATGCTCTATCCACTGAGCCAAACAGACTAGGGCTGATTCTTTATAATTATACAAATATTAATAAGATAGCTCCATAGCTACAATTCTGAGATCCAAAAGCCCCTGAAAAAACTGAAAGGCTTTTCATAACTCATTTGACATTTAACCTGAATCTGTTTGTGTAATTTAAGGTTACTTATATGTTTTACTACATATTTATTAATGTGTTCAATATTGTGGGTCTAAGACCCCAAGGGGTCATTATAAAACATATGGTACTTGCATCATATTACTTTATAAAACCCGAAAAATAATATGAATTCTAAACACATTTAATACTAAGGGTTTCAGATAAAGGATTCTGGACTTGTAAGTTTTTGTTAATTTTTATTCTGAGTCCACATAGCCATTATTATTTAAAAACAATTACGATAACTATATAACAGACTCCCTCAAAACTCAGTGCCTTCGGGCACTCAAGGCTCTGCTTCAAGATGTAGATCCGTGGATCAGCTAGAGCGGTTTTGCTTTGCACGTCCTATTCTGGGGCCAGACCGAAGGGACAGTGGCTACACGTGGTAAGCTCTTCTCAAGGCAGCAGCAGAGGTACAAGAAGGCAAGGCCTACCTACTACACAAGCACAGTTCAAGGTTTGCTTGTGCCACATCTGCTAAGATCTCATTGACCAAAGCAAGTCATATTGTTACTGATGGAAGTGGGTAGAAAATGGTCCACCAGTGGAAGTGGGAGATCCCTTTCTCCACTGGGTGCTTGTGGTCTGGTCCTTATGATATCTTTTTTTTTTTTTTCAGACATTATGTTGTTTTATTTCTAAATACATCAGCACATATTTCCTATAAACAAGACATTCTCATAACTACACACACAGATCAAAATCAGGAAATGTAACACTGATACAGTTCTATCATCTAATCCACAGTCCATATTCAAAATCCTGCCAGATGTCCAAGAATGTCTTTATTATGATATCTTAAGAAAAAGAATTTTCTAAGACTAGCATGGGAGGATGAATGATCTCTATTTGTGTGGAATTACATCCCTGGGTTTCAAAAGTCCTCTTTCCCTTAAAACAGTCCTGAAAGTGTTGTAGCTGGGGTTTCAGCAGAGCTGGAAGCAAAGCCAGTGTCCAGAGTGTCCTTCTATTGTGGAGCTGGGTCCAATGTAACATCAGGCTAGGTATCGTCTACTAGAGGCCTGGTGCATGAAAATTCATGCACTGGAGGGGGGAGTCCCTCAGCCCAGTCTGCCCCCTCTCACAGTCCAGGAGCCCTCAGGGGCGGGAGGTGACCTGGCAATTAGGAGAAGGCGATGCCCCCATCACACCTCTGCTACTGCCAGCAGCGCAAGCCTTGGCCAGCCCTGGTTACCTGAGCCTCGGGCAGCCCTGGGAGGCTGGGCAGCCGACATCCGAGACTTGCCTATTTCTTGGGCTGGCTATGGGCAGCTGGGGGGCTGCGGGGACTGGGCACCACCATCTTTGAGGGCATGGCAGTGAGGTAGTCAATTAGCATATTCCCTCATTGGCTGTGGGCACCGCCATCTTTGAGGGCAGGGCAGTCAATTAGCATATTCTATCCTTATTGGCTGTGGGTGCTGCCATCTTTGTGGTGGTGTGAGGGTCAATTAGCATATTCCCTCTTTATTAGATAGGATTGTGTGCCCACATGGCTGTGAGCCATGTGGACAAATGCAGGGGAGCATGCCCTCTACAACAAGAGAGCCAGGAGCCCAGCGCACAAGAGAGAGTAAACCCCTTTGTTTAGGAGTTGAAATATCTGAAATCTTCCCGCAATTGCAGCGGCCATGCTTACTCTGGCCAATGACCTGTTCCTTCCCTATTTCATCCAGACTTTACTAGGCATGTGTCTATTTGGCCTTTCCTTTGCTCCTTCCTGTTAATTAATAACCAGGTTATTTACAACAGTATCTTTATGATTGTGTCCAAAGACATGGGTGGGTAGTATACTATACCCACCTTGAGGCCAAATCAAGACAAAGAGGCAAGCCTAACATTACTGGAGAGGGGAAGTATATTTTTCTCATGGGGATGCTGGAGTGAATATTTGCTAAATAATAGTCTAATCTACCACAGATGGTTCACAGAAGTGGAGTGGGATGGAAGGAGGAAAAATTCACCAAATAGGCTATATCACTATCCTTGCTCTTTTTAGAGTCTACCACTTTGACAAAGCCTGTTGTAGGGATGGGGAAATTATTTGCTCTTAAAATTCAGAGGAGTCTTTTCAGGATGTATTTCTAAAACTTTAAATTAATTTCAAATTATTTTTATAAATTTTAGAGATTGGTTGCATTTATTGTTGGATGTGCGCCTCTAAAAAACAGAGGGTCTCTATACCCATCCATATAATCAGAATTTGGGCTGCCTGTCCAGGAAGAAGCTGTCAAAGTAAAATTAAGCCAGTGTTGCGCAGTTGGTTGAGCATCGTCCCATGAACCCAGAGGTTGCCAGTTTGATTCACAGTCAGAGCGAGCACATGCCCGGTTGTGGGCTCAGATCCCCAGTACGAGGTGTGCCAGGAGGCAGCTGATCCATGTTTCTCTCTCATCCATATTTCTCTTTCTCTCTCTCTAAAAATCTATTAAAAATATTAAACTATCAAATTAACATTAAGGCTGATTAATTGTGTGGAAAAAGAATAAATCACAAGCTTATTGACATTTGAAAACTTCTTAGCATTACAATACAAAGACACTTCTAAAAAATCGTTTTGGTCATTTTCTAAGTGAAGGAGAAACTAATCAAGTGGCTAGAATCATTAAAACAAGCCGCAAGCCCTTTGCTTTCGAGAAGATCATGATAAAATGTCTCCATGAAGATATTTGTTTCTGTGAAGTCAAATTTTGTTTACATTTATCTCTGAGAGTAAAGAAAGAAAATGGTATCAGTAATTAAGTAAGCATGCTATAAGACTTTGAGGTTTAGTTGTTACCAGGATGTAGTGAAAGAAACGCACTTTTCTGTTGGTGCTTCCTTAAATGGGATTTTTTATAAACTTATTTTCAATTCTAAACATTGCTCCTGTGATACTTTTTCAGGTGCTAATGGATAGAAGATTTTCTGTTCAGCACATCTAAGTTTCTATATTATTTGTATCTTCTTGTTTTTAGTCTCTTCGTATATAGAAATTATAGTTGCCCATCAGAAAAGGATTTCTTTTTCCTTTATCTGATTGAACAAGTGTATTGAGGAAAAGGAAATGGATGGCAGTGAATTCAAGTATGCTCTATCAGTCTCAGAAAAATCTTTAGCAGGTGGCCAGAGAGAGAAAACACCAAAATCCACCTCTGTCCCTACTCCCACTCCCTCTGCAATCCAGGTCACATGAAATATTCTCATTCCCAACAACTATCTTTTCTTGTTCTCAGGGCACTGCTAAGAATGTTATAAAGTCCACTAGTGTCATCTGCCACGCTGCTTTAACAGTGGGGTCATTGGCCTTCTCCACGGAGTCATCAATTGTTTCCAGCTGTTACTGGATCAGAATCAAATCTGCCTTTGCCTGCTCCTTTCTTTGTCCCAACAATGTTCGTTTGTTCACCAGGCTGACTGAAGACCTAGCTTAACCCTGTTGTCTGTCTCTTCTTCATATTGAGCTCCATGTACAGAGCAGCTCTTGCGGGGAGGGTTGCCTTGTAGTGTTTTGATCTTCAGAGCATTAGTGGAAGCCTGTGCTTTCTCTGGGTGAACTGGAAAAACCTGGACTGGGCATCAGAAGACCTGGGTTCTGGAACTGGTGTTATTAACTTCATAATCATGCACTGGCAAATTCTTTTACCTTTCCTGAGCCTTAGTTTTTCACATGTAAATGTGATGGATGTGCCTTTGAAAATAGTACTGGGATGTGCTAAAGTGATTACTGTATTGTTGATTTTTGCAAGATTTGTCTGAGAAAGCTCCAGTATGATAATCAGTTTGTATGGTTTCTTCTAGTAGCTGAACAGATCCTATAAGCATAAGGCTAATAATGGAAACTTGTTCAAACAACCATATTTTCGCCCAGCTGGTGTGTTCAGTGGTTGAGTGTCGATCCAGGAACCAGGAGATCATCAGTTTGATTCCAGGTTTGGGCTCGATCCCTGGCAGGGGGCATGAAGGAGACAGCTGATTGATGTTTCTATGTGTTTCTGCCTCTCCCTCCCCCTCTCTCTAAAAACAAACAAATAAATAAAAATACAATAAAAAATAAAATGGCTATATTCTCATTATAGCTTATCTTTTTTTTTTTTTTTTTTTAGTTCTCACCTGAGGATATGTTTATTGACTTTAAAAGAGAGGAAAAGAAAGAGAGAGAGAGAGAGATTGAGATTGAAAGAAATAAATCAATGTGAGAGAGAAACATCGATCTGTTGCCTCCCATACATGCCCCGACTAGGGCTCGAACTTGTGTGCCACACTGTTTTCCTATGTGGAATGGGTAAAGTGAACATATATAATTAAATCTCAGTGTCTGTCTTTGAGTTTTGATATAAGTAGATAGCCAGTAAACTGCTATTTAGTGAATGGATAATCACTTCTTGCTCTCTTTTTTTAATATATACTAGAGGTCCAGTGCACGGATTCGTGCACATTGAAAGGAAATTAATTAGAAGGTGGCCGGCAGGGTGGGTCTGGGCGAGATGGGCTGGACACGCCCTGGAGCCAACCTTCCTCAGTCCCTCCCCTGGGGCGGGACCGGGGCTCGAAGGGCATCTGTGGAGTGAGGGGGGTCCCTCCGGCAGTTGGGGTCCCTCGGCCTGGCCTGTGGAGATCGGGCTGAAGCTGGCAGTGCAACATCCCCTGAGGGATCCCAGAGTGCGAGAGGGCACTCTGAAAAGTTGCTGTCGCTCAGCAGCTCCTGTGTTGAGCGGTCTTCCCCCTGGTGGTCAGTGTGCATTGTAGCTACCAGCTGGTTGGCCAGTCGCTTAGCCTTTTATATATATAGATATAGATATATTTTATTTTTTAATTGATTTCAGAGAGGGAGAGAGAGGAAGAGAGAGAAACATCAATGATAAGACAGAATCATTGATCAGCTGCCTTCTGCACACCTCACACTGGGGATAGAGCCCATGACCCGGGCATGTGCCCTGTCCGGGAATGGAATCACCTCTTGGTTCATAGGTCAACGCTCAACCACTGAGCCATGCCAGCTGGGCTTTTCTTCTCATTTTTACCTGTAAATGTAATACACTTTATTTACTTTTGCACATTGCTCGCTCTTGCCCTTTACTTTCATTTGGCTAACAATGTCTTATTTACTTGATTTGTTTCTGAAGGATCATATGAGAATATTAATGACAGATTTCTAAGGATTTTTCTATAATAGAGCTATACTTTCAATGATTTGGTCTAGTCTTCAGAATAGTCAGTGGAGGTAATCAGTTGCAACTTTTTCTCTTTGCCATCCTCTGGCATTTCTGGGTTAGCTGAGGTGGTAGGTGCTGTACTAAATGTATTGTGGAAAAGAAGGGAATAACATATGCTCTGTTTGCTGATCATTAATACATTCATGTTAAAATTTTAATTAGATAATTAACTTTTAAAAATCTAGAAGCATAGTTCAGAACATTTACTTTGAGTACTTAGAAAATATAACTGTTCTGTTAGAATCCACTCCTCTTTTGAGTAAACTAGCATACTATTGCTAATTTTTAATTTTACCCATTTTAAAAGACAGGACCAATAGTATGAGTAACCCTAGATATAGGTTTATTCCCACAAAAATCAATTAAAAATTTTTTTCCTATTGATTTTTTTTTTTTTTTCCAGAGAAAGTGGAAGGGAGGGTAGAGAGGGGGAGAGAGAGGGAAACACTGATGTGGGAGAGACACATCTCCTGCATGCGCCCCCGGACCCGCAACCAGGTATGCACCCTTGACTGGGATTTGAATCCATGACCCTCCCGTGCACAGGTGGATGCTCTAAACACTGAGCCATGCGGGCTAGGGTCAGTTTAAATTTTTAATTGGAGTATATAGAAATGTGCTCACAGATCATAATGTGTACAGTAGGTGTCCTCAAACTACGGCCCGTGGGCCACATGCGGGTGTTTTTGCCGTTTTGTTTTTTTACTTCAAAATAAGATACGTGCAGTGTGCATAGGAATTTGTTCATAGTTTTTATTTTAACTATAGTCCGGCCCTCCAACGGTCTGAGGGACAGTGAACTGGCCCCTTTTTAAAAAGTTTGAGGACCCCTGGCATACAGCTTAGTGCATTTCACAAGACTTAAACCTCTGTGTTACTAGCACTCAGATCAAGAAACAAAACATTAACAGTCTCCTCCAAAGTTTCCTATGTATCCCCTTCCAGTGAATAACCCTCATAAAAGTAACCATTATATCTATTTTTATTTACTTTATTTTAAAGGAAATTTACATTAATTATGTCTTACTAAATTAACATTAATTTGCAATCCCCTGATCCCAGGCCAGCTAACTGTGGCCCAAAATTGGAGGGGAGGAGAAAGATAGGCATGGATACATGGAAGCATGAAGGATAGAAGGGAAAGGATACCTTCATTAAAAGTTCGTCATGCCCTGGTCAGTGTGCTCAATGGTTAGAGCACCCACCCCCTGAAGGGTCTCGGGTTTGATTCCCGGTCAAGGGCGCATACCTGGATTGCAGGTTTGATCCCCTGCCTTGGTCAGGGCATGTTCGGGAGGCAACCAATGGATGTGTCTCTCACATCGATATTTCTCTCTCCCTCTCTCTCCTCCCCCTCCCCTTCCACTCTCTCTAAAATTTGGTGGGAAAAATATCCTCAGGTGAGGATTAACAACACCAAAAAAAAACATTGGTCATGATTTGAGTGAGCCAAATATAGGTAACTAAGGGATAATTTGAACTTGATACCTTTACTAGAAGAAAAAGTTACTTCAATATGTGTTGTTGTTTTTTTATGAAAAACCATTATAATAAAAATAGTGGAGAATTTAGGGAGTAGAGGATCCTGAAAAGTGAAAATGGAACCAGATGTTGATGTTGACAAAATTGCTTTCATGTAAATATGTACATGGTAATGTTATTAGATACTGTATATGAATTGGAGTTCTGCTTAGGTTTGTGAACAGATTTTTTCCCTTTTACATTTTTGAAGACTTTCTATGAAGAGGAAAGTTAAAATAAAGAATTGGCTGGTGGAAATTAAGGTGGACAGGCAAATAGGAATGTGTCCCTCAGAAGAGTGAACTCTGGGACAGAGTGATACATGTAAAGCAGTGATGGCGAACCTATGACACGTGTGTCAGCACTGACACGCGTAGCCATTTTTGATGACACGCAGCTGCTGAGGCGGCCGCATGCCGAGGATGAAACATTTGCGAAATAATGTTTTTTCCTCAAAGTGACACACTACCCGAGTTATGCTCAGTTTTTTGGCGAAGTTTGACACACCAAGCTCAAAAGGTTGCCCATCACTGATGTAAAGAAAGCTGCACTTGGATACAAAGGAGAGACCTGAGGCTGGGAGTCAGAAATCTTTTATTTTTGTCCTGGTCTGACCAATTGTGATTTTTAACCAAGTCACTGAACTTGGGCCCCTTCTGCTTTTTAAAAATATATATGTGTTTTTTAAAAAATAGGATTTTATTCATTTTAGGGAGAGGGATAGGGAAAAACATTGATCAGCTGCCTCCTGTATGCCCTGAGCCCATAAACCAGGCATATACCCTGATGGGAATCGAACCAGTGACCTCTTAGTTCATGGGTCGATGCTCAAGCACTGAGCCACCCTGGCCGGGCATAAAAAATGTATGTTGCCCTGCTTTGGCCCAGTGGATAGAGCATCGACCCACAGAGTGAAGGGCCCCAGGTTTGTTTTTTTTAATTTCTTTATTGGTTAAGGTATTACATATTTGTCCTCATCCCCCCATTAAGGGCCCCAGGTTTGATTCCGGTCAAGGGCACGTACCTCAGTTGCAGGCTCGATCCCTGGCTCTGGTCAAGGTGCCTGTGGGAGGCAACCAATCGATGTGTCTCTCACATGGATGTTTCTGTCCCTCTCTTCCCCTCCCTTCCACTCTCTTTAAACAAAACCAATTGAAAAAGATCCTCTGGTGAGGATAAATAAATAAATGGATGTTACCTGTTACCCTGCCTTGGGCAAAATTAAAATCACCAAACAACCCTGGGTAGTATGGCTCAGTTGGTTGGATGTTGTCACATTTACCTAAAGGTTGCTGGTTCCATTCCTGGTCAAGGCACATTCCTGGGTTGCTGGCTTGATCCCTGATTAGTGGGTGTTCCGGAGGCAGTTGATCGATATTTCCCTCTCACATTAATGTTTCTCTCTCCCCCTTCCTGTCTCTTAAAAAAAAAAAAAAAAAGGAAAGAAAGAAAAAAAGAAATGATTAGAACATTCTTTAAGACTATTCAGTTCCCTTTGTTCTAAATCTGACATCGTTGGTTATCTTTGTGATTTAAAAATACTTTTTTCTCAAATAGATCTACTCATTACCAAAGAGGTATCTTGAGCTGATAAAGGTTTGTCAGTTGAGCCCTGGCTAGTGTTGCTAAGCAGTGAGAGCGTTGGCCTGAGCATTGAAGGGTCTCGGGTTCGATTCCCAGTCAAGGGCATGTACTTGGGTTGCAGGTTCCATCCTGGCCCCAGTCAAAGCATGTGCCAGAGGCAACCTGTTGATGTGTCTCTCTCAAATCAATGTTTCTCTCTCTCTTTCTCTCTCTCTTCCTCTGTCCCTCCCTCCCTACCTTTTACTCTCTCTAACAAAGCAATGGGAAAAATATCCTCAGGTGAGGATTAACAAAAAAAAAATTTTAAAAATGTTTATCAGTTGAGGGTCATGGCAAATGAATAAATGTGTGGCTTATAGATTGGTCTTTTAAGTACTTGATTGGTGTGAATGGATTTACTAGGATTTGACCAACTCTGGGTAACCTGATAAAATCCTATTTCAGACCTAATCCAGGAGTCTGCAAGTGACAGCAGCCTGTGAGGTCCTTAGGAAGCTCAGCCTGGAGGAGGACACATGAAAGAAAGGTTGGTTTCACCTAATGTAATTTATGAAAGTGTTTAAAAATGAAAGTGTAATTGTAATGCACAAAGGATTGCTTTCTTTCTCCCTTTTCAGAACCCCAAGAGGCTTTGTTTTCTGTGAAAAGGTATTTCTGTACAGTTGCTCCAATGACAGAGTTGCCTGCACCCTTGTCCTACTTCCAGAATGCACAGATGTCCGAGGACAACCACCTGAGCAATATTGTACGTAGCCAGGTACATTGTCAGTCTCTGTAACTGCCTTTGTCAGACTGTGGATTCACTGATCACCCTACCTCACCTCCAAAAGAGGCTGAGGGGGCTGAGCAGGTTTCTCAATTTTACCACATTCACATATTTTCTGAACTTCAGCTGAGCGCAAAGCATTGTTCCATTTGGTGCTGGGGACGCAAGGCTGTGTGAGGCATTGGTGTTGTATAGTTCATCACTGGCTCAGATAGCACTGCTTCCGTTGAAGCCTCTCCAACTTCCTCACCTATTTATTATTCTACCTTTCTTGCTCTTACTCTTCTATAGGCTGAGCACATTTTATTTACTTTTATTTTTTTAGTACCTAGTATGGTTCCTGACAGTGCTCAGTAAACGTTCATGACAAAGTGCATGATGATGAATGCAAGGCTAAGTGTAGAAGTCCTAAGCTAGATCAGAGAAGAGAAGCAGGAACAGGTGTAATCTGTGGCATGGGACACAGAGACCTCACCAGCTGTATACAGAGACATCACATCTGCCTGTGACCGTTAGCTAATCATTACAATTGAAGGTGGTTTCCTCAGAGGACCTGTGAGATGGTTGGGGAATTCGAATTTTTAGAGGCAGAGCCAGAATGGGGGGAAACAAAAGGCCAACGATGAGCTAGGCAGGGTGCACGAGGGCCAGGGGATCGGACTTCCCTCTATTTCAACCAGAGGGCAGAACCACTGGTGCAAGATACCAGGAAACAGATGCTGGGTTAGTAAGAAGAATTTTCTCACAATTACTGTATGTCTGAAAGGGTTTGGACTGCCTTGTGGGCCAGTGTGTGCTTGTCACTAAAAGCAGTCACAAAGGCCAGAAGACTACCAGCCACATCTGCAGAGGGTTTGCCGGGACTGACTAGCAGGCCCTGAGCGACGGATGAATAGATTACTCTGACACACGTTTCTGTGAAAGAGAGGCTAAGGGGCTGGTTGGCAGGAGGCACCAAAACAGCCCTGATTGCCTGCCTCCTTAGGCTTTTATTGTAACAACAGCTTGAACTAAAATTAACCTCTAGATACAGTCAGCAGGGTAAGTATCCTTGAGAAAGCACATGTTTCTACAAGGCCGGGTCTTAAAGACTAAACATAAGCGATACCAGCAAAACACCCGGGGGCTCAGACTTGCTTGGAAAAGTCAAGGCAGGGGCTGCCGCCTTCGGCAAGGTCCCCCTAAGAGGCCCCCAACCTTTCTCCTTACAAACTTTCCAACCAAGTCCTGTGCTTCCCCACAAGGGTTAGTCCATGGAATGAGCAGTGAACTAGAGCACTACATGGCCTGGAAGTTCCCTTCATACTCTGAAGATTTGGAATTCCAACTGAAGGTCAAAATGTGGGGAGGATGGCTTCACAAAGTGGACTTCGCAGGATGCATTGGCTTAGAATAGTGAAAACTGATAGATGAAATAACACTAGGGGAGGAAGAATTTTCCTAAAATATAAATTGACAGGGAGGCTACATCCTCAGAGAACGTCAACAGAGGTAGATCACATTGTATTGCTCGAACATGTTTAAGTGAAATCAAGTTAAAATGAATATGTAAGGAAGCCCTGAAAGGTAACACAAGCTATCACTATGTAGTACGTAGCCTCAGAGGTGTGTGTGTGTGTGTGTGGGGGGGGGACTTTGACCTTGTGCCTTGGTACTGGGTTGATAAAGAGGTGTTACAGAGGCTGATTTTTGTGGCAGCACATTTGTTCCTCTACTAATGGGTCAGCAGCATTTACTCTCTTTTTGCTATTCCCTATGAGCAGCTTTCTGAAAAGTTAGAGTGGGCCTGGATTATGAAGTTGTTTGGATGCAGGATATGAACATTTGGATCCTACAGACTGTCCTCATTTGTAAACTGGAGAGGAGGGAGAGGGAAAGTGGGAACAGCATAGTCAGGTTTCTAAGTACCTTTTCCTAATCGGTGTTACATACTCATCTTCTGTGGATCCCGTGAACAAAAGATTCCATAACTAAAAAGTTTTGAAAAAAACACAATTATATGTGACTCATTTGACCCAAACTTTCCAAAGGCATCTCATTTCAGAATAAAGTCTTGTCCTGAGGTCTTAACCTCTCCCTCTCCATCCCCATCATTTGTCTCTTAATCTCTTAGCACCTTCTCCCTCACTCACTGCTTCTTCAGCTCTGCCTCTGAGCCCTGGGTCATTCTCCCACTCTTCTCAGATGGCTAACTTCACTTCCTTCGGGTTACCTCATGAGTCACCTTATCAGTGAGGCCTTGCCTTCCTTGACTCCGATCCCTTTCCTGTCATCTGGCACTCTAGACCCTTACGCTGCTTTACTTGTGCATAGCTCTTACCATTATTTCTAGCACACGGTTTACTTGGGGATTTTGTTTACCTGCCTCCCCCTGTGTAAGCTGCTTGAAGCCTGGTATACAGTCTCCTTTGTTCACTCCTGTTTCCCCAGCTTCAAGAACGGTGTGTGATGCCCTGGCCAGTGTGGCTCAGTTGGTTGGGTGTCATCCTTGCACCAAAAGGTTGCTGGCTCGATTCCCAGGACATATGTCTGGGTTGCAGGCTCGATCCCTGGTCAGGGGCATGCAGAAGGCAGCTGATCACTTTGATGTTTCTCTTTCTCTCCCTCTCTCTAAAAATTAATAATAAATAACTTTAAAAAAATATTTTAAAAAATCTTTAAAAAGAACCTAACAGCCCTGGCTGGTGTTTCTCGATGGTTAGAGCTTTGCCCCACACACCAAAGGGTCTAGGGTTCGATTCCCAGTCAAGGGCGTGTTACCTGGGTTGCAGGTTCAACCCTCGGCCTAGATTGAGGCGAGTGCAGGAGGCAGCTCATCGGTGTCTCTCTCACATCAATCTATGTCTCTCTCCCTCCCTCCCTCTCTTCCACTCTCTTAAAAAAAAAAATCAAATGGAAAAAAATGCCCTTGGGTGAGGATTAAAAAAAAATCAATGGAAAAAATGTCCTCAAGTGAGGATTCAACAACAACAACAAAAGAACAGTGTGTGGCACTTAGTGAGCTCACTGTAGTTAATGTGGTACTGTATTATTTATATCCTCACATTCACATTCAGGTTTTGTGGGGCTTTTACGGTATTACTAGAGGCCCGGTGCATGAAAATTCGTGCCTTGGGGGGTGAGGGGGTGTCCCTCAGCCTGGCCTGTGCCCTCTCACAGTCTGGGAGACCTCAGGGGATGTCTTACTGATGGCTCAGGGAGTGGGCCTAGGCCGAAGTCTGGCCTCCCTCTGTGGGAGGCGACCAGGCAAGCCGATCAGGGGACATACTGCCCCCACCACCCCGCCACTGCCACCAGTGGCCTCTCTCTGCTGTAGGCAACCTGGTGGCTGATCAAGCTGGCGCCTGCTGGCGCTGGCTGGCACAGCCCCCCCCATCGCCCCTCTGCCACCTCTGGTCGCAGCCGCTAACCCCCCCCCCCCCATCGCCATCCCTCCCCTCTGCTCGCTAGCATGGTCCTTGGCTGGGCTGGCGCTGCCTGCTTGCTGGCCCCGCCCCCTGCTGATTGGTCATTCTGCCGATTTGCATATTACCCTTTTATTATATAGGATTTTTCTGCCATTCTTTACACCTTAGTGACTGATAAAATATCCCTTTGAAATAAAAGGTGCTATAGAGGAGGTACAATTGACACAGGGTTTTTATCGATAATTACATGTGTTCATGGTTTAGTTTTAGCAAGTCTTAGTGCTGATGTTCTCAGTCTGTTAGGGCACCACTATCTAGAACATCAGGGCCTGATTTGTTTAATTTTGACTCTGCTATTGATAATGTGTTGTCAAATAAGTTTATGTTTTATTTATCTCCTTAAAAATGCATTCTATAACTTAAAATCTTTGTACATTTCATACTTTACAGTTATCATGGGATTGTTATTATTCCCATTTTACAGTTTCTTTTTTTAAAATATGTTTTTATTGATTTTAGAGAGGAAGGGATAGGGTTAGAGAGATAGAAACATCAATGATGAGAGAGAATCATTGATTGGCTGCCTCCTACTCGCCCCCCACTGGGGATTGAGCCCAAAACCCAGGCATGTGCCCTTGACCAGAATTGAACCCGGGACCCTTCAGTCCACAGGCCAATGCTCTATCCACTGAGCAAAACTGGCTAGGGCTTGTCCAAGATCACAGAAAATTAAATGACAGACCTGGAACTTAAAACTAAGTTTTCTAATTCCAAACATGTTCCAGTTAACTTTCTGTTCTTCAAATTGTTTCTTACCTTAGAAAAGTGTAAAGTTGTAATACTGAAAGGAGATATGTGTGAAAAAAAATTCTGAGAAAGAAAAATATGAAATTTGTGTATTCATTTTTGCAGCAATGTATTTCTTTTCAATCCAAAGAAAGAGGAAAATAATCTTATTAAGTTTTTTAGCTGTAAAGAAGCCCTTGTATAAGTATATGCTCTGGTTGTTTATGAAAAAATGGGGATAGTTCCAAATTTAAATTAGACATCGATGGCTTTTTTTGTGGATTAATTGAAAGGTGGTCTTTTATTTCTCTTTTTGAATAGTGGATTTGTTAAATACAAGAATAATATCACAGCCCTTTTTTAATATTATAGTTTGTGATCTACCATAATCCTTTTGTTTACTTTAAATTTGCCTATTAAAATAGTTTTTAAGGTATTTTTCTGAAGCAAAATTTTGATGGGTAGAGTTCTTTTTCCTTTACTTGTCATAATTCTTTGCCAGAAGTCAGCCTCCATTTCCTTTCTACTGACATTACAGGAATATACTAAAACTAGAGGAAATTAAAAATCTATTTTTCAGAATAGTGAAAAAAATTATTTTTTGTTAATCCTCACCTGAGGATATTTTTTTCCATTGCATTTTCAGAGAGAGTTTGGGAGGGAGGGAGGGAGGGAGGGAGAGAAACTTGATGTGAGAGAAACATATGGATTGGTTGCCTCCTGCACGCACCCCAAAGAGGGTGGTAGTGAACCTGCAGCCCAGGTATGTGCCCTTGACGGAATTGAACCCTTAACACTTCAGTGTGCAGGCTGACACTCTAACCCAGCGGTTCTCAACCTGTGGGTCGCGACCCCTTTGGGGATCGAATGACCCTTTCACAGGGGTCGCCTAAGACCATCGGAAAACACAGATATTTACATTACGATTCATAACAGTAGCAAAATTACAGTTATGAAGTAGCAATGAAAATAATTTTATGGTTGGGGGTCACCACAACATGAGAAACTGTATTAAAGGGTCGCGGCATTAGGAAGGTTGAGAACCATTGCTCTAACCACTGAGCAACACCGGCCAGGGCCAGAATAGTGAAAACTTATCTTTTGATTTGGTATGGACTTAGATCCTTTATGTGGATTAGCTGAGCACTTTTTGCTTTCCTAAGATACAAAAAATTTTTTGAAGTCTAATATTCATTTATATAGTATATTAGAGCAGTGATTTTCAAACCTTAGTGTCCATTGGAATCCCCTGGAAGAGTTCCTGATTTTGTAGGAATGGAACGGGGTCACATAATTTGCATTTCTGACTAATTGCCAGATCTTGCCAATGCTTCTGGTACAGGGACTGTAGTTTAAGAACCATTATATTTGAGTAAAGAAATAAAGGGACTGACATTAAAGAAAAGCTATTAGGTTTATAAATTGAATACTCAGTATTTTTATTTTTAAAAAGTTATTTATTTAAAATATATTTTAATTGATTTTTAGAGAGAGAAGAAGGGAGAGGGATAGAGAGATAGAAACATCAATGAAACAGGAAGTCATTAATTGGCTGCCTCCTGCATGGTCACCACTGGGGATCAAACTCGCAACCTGGGCTTGTGCCCTGACCAGGAATCAAACCGGTGACCTCCTGGTTCCTGGGCTGATGCTCAACCACTTGAGCCATACCAGCCAGGCAGAATACTCAGCATTTTCATTCATATTAGTTTATTCTGTCCCAAATTTTCTAGTCTGTAAGGAAATAAATTGTCAATACCTTTTTAATTTAGAATGGAAAAAATCAGTCATTTGTTAACTAAAAAAGAAGCCTTAAGGTAGTAATCCATAAAGGTCAATAATGATTCTCTACATAAAGCAATTGCTGAATAACACTTATATAAATCTGTTACCTTCAGTCCCTAAATTAACAACATGAAAATGTGTCTGGTCTTTATAAATGAAGTCATCGGCAATATTTTTTCTAAATTCAAAACATTAAATGTAAAGAGCTTTGTTAGAAACTCATAGATTGGCAGAACTAACCTCATTTTCTAAATGATGATGGGTCACTTTTTTTAACTGTGAGAAATCCTATAAAATTAAACAGAAAACAAGCCTATAAGCTATTTAAAGTGAGGATTAAGTACTGGGGATCTTGAGGTGAAAAAAATAAATAAAGGATTGATCTAAATGTAAACTGAATTTGGTTCATAGGTGCAGTCAGCCTTTAACAGTGTTATTGTACTGTTTATAGTACGAGTTTGTTTTCCCAGTTATGTCAAAGTGAATTAAGGTAAAAAAGAACTTACAATCTTGGTGACCTCCAGAGAAAAATGCTTGCTTTTGTATGAGAATAAAGTCAGAAATCCTTGGCACACATCTTAATAGTTCGTTAAAAAAAACACATACAACTCTAGTTCAAGCCTACCACAATAGCCCATAAATGTTAAATATTGTCTCTAACCAGTTAATATTCACTGTTCAGGGAAATGACTGCCTTCCTTGATCTTTGAGTAATAGTGAAAGCTCTAACTCCAGGGAATCAAAAAGCTTGGGCAGGTGCTGGATGGAATTTTGTGTGCCATTGGAAACATATTGCCTATGATTAATATTTTCAAGTTTTCCACATAACTTGCCAGTTCTTCAGTTAAGCTACTCTAATAGTTTTTTCTACAGTGTAGGCTTAGGAGCCTCACATTTCTAATTGTAGAAATCCAAACAGTACCCATAAAGTCTTACAGGATTGCAACTTTTCTTATAAATTTATAAATGAACATTCATTTAAAGTAAATAATACTATGTAGACTATCATATCAACATAATGGAATACATTGTAACTTTTCAGGCATGTTGTCTGTTATTCCATGGGAATGTATTCATGAAATAATATTAGATAAAAAAATAGGATGCACTGTTTGTGAACATTCATTATAACTGTGTACATATGTGTATATGTTGAAAACATTGCAATTTGGGGTGTAGTAAGAATAAGTTGTTTTCTTTGTAAAATCACCTAAATTCATATTCAAAATTATAAATTTAAGTGTGACAAAACTGCCATGAACAAAGTTGTAAAATAAACTGATCAAAGACTTATAATGCATAATGACAAATATATCTTAATATACAAAGAATTCTTCTGAAGTCAAAAGGAACACGAATAATTCAATGACATTACCAAAGGATATGAGTGATATATATGGCAGAAGAAGAAGAAATAAAAGTGGCAATCCTATATAATAAAGAGGTAATATGCAAATTGACCATTACTCCAGCACACAAGATGGCCACCCCCATGTGGACACAAGATGGCTGCCACAAGATGGTTGGCAGGGGAGGGCAGTTATCGGCAATCAGGCTAGCAAGGGAGGGCAGTTGGGAGAAACCAGGCCTGCAGGGAGGGCATTTGGGGGGGACCCAGGCCTGCAGGGGAAGGCAGTTGCGGGGGACCAGGCCTGCAGGGGAGAGCAGTTGGGAGGGACAAGGCCTGCAGGGGAGGGCAGTTGAGGGGACCAGGCCAGCAGAGGAGGACAATTAGGAGCAACCAGGCCTGCAAGGGAGGGCAGTTGAGGAGACCAGGCCAGCAGAGGAGGACAATTAGGGGCAACCAGGCAAGCAGAGGAGGGCAGTTAGGGGCAATCTGGCTGGCAGGGGAGCAGTTAGGTGTCGATCAGGCTGGCAGGGGAGTGGTTAGGGGGTAATCAGGCTGGCAGGCAGAAGCAGTTAGGGGCAATCAGGCAGGCAGCCAGGCAGGCAGGCGAGCGGTTGGGATCCAGCAGTCCTGGATTGTGAGTCAGACATCCCTCAAGCGGTCCCAGATTGGAGAGGGTACAGGCTGGACTGAGGGACACACACACACACACACACCTGTGCACGAATTTCATGCACCGGGCCTCTAGTAAATATACAAAAAGACTAGTTGATCAACCTTACTAATAATCAGATAAAGAAATGGCCCTAGCCAGTTTGGCTCAGTGGATAGGGTATCGGGCTGTGGACTGAAGGCTCCCAGGTTCGATTCTGGTCAAGTGGGGTGCATGAGGGAGGCAACCAATGGATGAGACACATCCACATCGATGTTTCTGTCTCTCTCCCTCCCCTCCACTCTCTCTGAGAATCAATGGAGAAATATCCTTGGGTGAGGATTAATAACAACAAAAAAAGAAATAATGTTTCATTTTTTACCTATTAGTGAGCAAGGATTGATAACCATTTCTACTAAAACTGTAGGGAAAATAAGCATCCTCATGTGCTTCTTATGGGAGTTGAATTTGTATTTGGAGTCAATTGGGTCTGCAATACATGTACCCTTTGTAGGCAATTTGGCAATTAAATCTAAAAATGCACAACCTTTTGACCTAGCATTTCACTTCTAGGATTTTATCCTAGTTAGAAACATTACCACAAGAGTGCCAAGAAATACAGACAAGAATATTTATTGGAGCATTATTTGTAATAGTAAGAATTTGGAGATAACCTCAATCTTATGTTACTTATGATTTACCCAGTCAGTAATTTAAGGTAATGGCTAATAATAGGATCTATTGACTAAACCAGGCGTCCTCAAACTATGGCTCGCTGGCCCTATGCGGGTGTTTTTGCCGTTTTGTTTTTTTACTTCAAAATAAGATACGTGCAGTGTGCATAGGAATTTGTTCATAGTTTTTTTTAAAACTATAGTCTGGCCCTCCAACGGTCTGAGGGACAGTGAACTGGCCCCCTGTTTAAAAAGTTTGAGGACCCCTGGACTAAACTGTCTAAATTAGAATTTCTCTAGATTCTCATTCTCTCTCTCTCTCTTTCTCGCTCTCTTGCTCTCTCTCTCAAGCCCACACCTTTCCCCACACACTTCTTTCCCCAGAGTGCACTCTCTCACTCTGGCACACCCAAGCCTTTCCCTCTCTCTTACCCCATTACCCCAGGTGCATTCTCTATGCCTCCCTGCCCCCAAGCTCCTAGCGCCCTTCTTTTGCCTCTGTAACTTGTTTCCTGGGCCCAAACAACCCAGTTGACTCACTTTTTCCACAACTCACTTCTACCTCTCTCTCTCTCTCTCTCTCTCTCTCTCTCTCTCTCTCTCTCTCTCCAGTTGACTCACTTTTTCCACAACTCACTTCTACCTCTCTCTCTCTCTCTCTCTCTCTCTCACACACACTCACACACACACACACACACACACACACAATGCTCAGATCTTTGGCAGATTATCTGGTCTCTTAAGCTTCAGTTTCTCTATCTGTTAAATGAAGTTTACAATATTATTAGGATTAAATTATAACTAATTTCAGTGCTGAGCATAGTGCCTAGCACATACATGGGTCAATAATCATAATTATTACTATGCTGGTATTATAATATTTAAGTTTGAGGTATATTTATATGTACTGGCATCTGACATATTAAGTAACAGAAACACATTGCATAACAAGGCTCTGAAAAAATTGCTCACTATGTTCATGTTGTGGGGCAGAGATTAGAACACTCACTTTCTATGTTATAAACAGGTTTATAACTTAAAAGCTTTTGGAAACTTGTTTATAGTATTTCTTTTATTTACAGAAACAAACCTTTAAAAGGCAGGCAGAAAACAGGCAGGCCCTACACTGTATTAAAAATACCTCCACAAGTGTTTGCTGCTTGAGAAATACTAGCCCTGCTTGAGGGCCCACATGGCTTGGGTGGTTGGACGTAAACTTGCATCAGGTTCCGGAATAAGGGGAAGGGAGAAAGAATTAAAATGATGCCTCTGACATAATAGTGTAGGAGCTCGCTTCCCACGTACCACTTCCTGTAGGACCCCGCCCTCCCTGAAACGTACAACATTTATATAGTGAGTAATCCTTCCCCTCTGCCACAGAAATGAAGTCATTTATGATGGCTACTAAACTTTTTTTTTTTAACCTTGAAAATAGCCTTTATGGGTAAAACTATGGAGGCAGTAAAAAGATCAGTGGTTGCCAGGGTAGAGGATGAAAGGAAGAATAAATAGGCAGAAAACAGAGGATTTTTTAAAAAAAAACATTCTTTCTCTTTTTTTTAATAGATCTCAGAGAGAGGAAGTGGGGGAGAGAGAAACATTAGTGTTTGGAAAACATCATTGGGATTGCCTCCCACATGCGTCCCAACTGGAGATCAAACCCAAACCTGGATATGTGCCCTGACCAGGAATCGAACTGCCACCTTCTGGTGTACAGGACGACCTTCCAACCAACAGCCACAGTAACCAGGGCCAGAGGACAGGATTTTTAGGACAGTGAAGCTATTCTGTTTGGCATGATGGATACATGTTACACGTTTTTCAAAACCCATAGAATGTAAAACACCAAGAGTGAACCCACGGAGCTTCATTACACACTGCTGACAGTATTTCTTATAATTTTTCCGTAATAAAACGTTTTTAAAAAAGTAGCCTTAGCCCTGACTGGTGTGGCTCAGTTAGAACATGTCTGTGCACTGAAAGGTGGTGGGTTTGATTCCCAATTGGGGCACATACCCAGGTTGTGCATTCCATCCCCATTCGGGACACATGCAGGAGGGAATCAATTGATGTTACTCTCTCACATCCATGTTTCTCTCTTCCTCTCTCGTTAAAATCAATAATAAACATAACCTCAGGTGAGGATTAAAGTATACAATTTGATAAGTTTTGACGTGTATATATCCTTGAAACCATCACCACAGTCAAGATAATGAACATAGTCATCACCCTCAAAAGTTTCTTCACGCTCCTTTGTAATTTTTCCCTCCTGCCCCTCCCCAACTACTCCTCATCCCTAGGTAACAACTAATCAAATTTTTGCCACTATAGTTTTGGTTTCCTAGAATTTTATATGAATGAAATCATACGCTATATACCCTTTTGTCTAGCTTCTTTTTTTTTTTTTTAATTGATTTCAGAGAGAAAGGGGGAGGGAGAGAGAGAGAGAGAAACATCAATAATGAGAGAGAATCATTGATCAGCTGCCTCCTGCATGTCCTATACTAGGGATCGAACCTGCAACCTGGGCATGTGCCCTGACTGAGAATCAAACCATGACCTCCTGGATCACACACAAGTCAATGCTCAACCATTGAGCCATGCTGGCCAACATATGTTTTTATTTATTTTGAGTAAATACCTAAGAGTATAATATAATTCATATACCTAAGAGTAGAATATGATCCAAGAGTAGAGTTGTATATTTGACTTTTTAAAAAAATCTTACAATGATTCTTAAATCCTTTTTAAAATATATATATATTTTTTATTGATTTTAGAGAGGAAGGGAGAGGGATAGAGAGAGAGAAACATCAATGAGGAGAGAGAAACATTGATTGGTTGCCTCCTGCACATCCTCTACTGGGGACCAAACCTGCAACCCGGGCATGTGCCCTGACCGGGAATCGAACCAGTGAGCTTTTGGTTCGTGGGTTGATGTTCAGCCTCTGAGCTACACTGGTAGGGCAAATATACAGTGCAGTAGTAGTACTAATCTATATTTACATTGTGGTGCAACAGATCTCTAGAACTTTTTCAACTTGCAAAACTGACACTCTAGCCACAGCCCCAACAACCACAGTTATACTTTCTGTTTTTTTGAGTTGGACTACTTTATTTTTATTAAAAATTTTAATGTTGGCATTATTATAGGTGTCCTTCCTCCCCCGCCCCCCTTTGCTCACCTCCATCCACAGAGGTGGACTACTTTAGATACTTTATATAAGTAGAATCATACAGTACAATTTCCATTTATTTTTCCCCCAGAGAACTTATCTTCACTCTTTAAAGACTTAGCTCCTTACATGGGCTTGGGTGGAGGTCGTGGGGCAGCACCCACAGGTCTAAATCAGGGTGGGGTGTTCGGTCCTTCCGGGCTTCACGAGAACGATTCCCGACCGCCTTGCTGTGAATGGCACAGCTCACACAGGAATGCAGCTGGGGAAGCACATAGGCGTCGAAGACAATCGCTTTGGAGATGTCCCTAACGGCTGCGGCCTCTACTATGTTTTGAATGACAAACTTCTTAATGGCCTTGTCCTTGCAAATGCACCGGGCGCAGTTGGTGCAATGAATAGGCTACACATGGCCTCAGCCTCTTTTGGCACGACCGTTACTCCTTCTTTTCTTGGTCATCTTGGAAACGAGGACCCGAGAGAGCTACAGTGTCTTTTTGTAACTTGCATATTGCACTTAGTATTATGTTTTAGCATGTGACAAGATTTCCTTCTCTTTTAAGGCTGAGTAATATTCCACTGTTTGTATACACAGTTTCTTGATCCACATGTGGTTTTTTTAAAAAAATGTATTTTTATTGATTTCAAAGAGGAAAGGAGAGGGGGAGAGAGAAACATTAATGATAAGAATCATTGATTGTCTGCCTCCTGCACGTCCCCTAGTGAGGATCGAGCCTACAACCCAGGCATGTGCTCTTGACTGGAATCAAACCCGGAACCCTTCAGTCCCCAGGCGGCATGCTATTAACTGAGCCAAATGGCTAGGGCTCTTTATCCATGTATTCATGGACATTTGAGTTGCTTCCATCTCTTAGCTCTTAGGAATAATGCTGTAATGATCACAGGTATGCAGATACCTCTTTGAGATACTGATATCAGTTCTTTTGGATATATACCCAGAAATGGGGTTGCAGGATCATATGATAATTCTTTTTTTAGGAAACTCCATACTGTTTTATAGCAGCTGCACTATTTTTGCATTCGTAACCACAGTGCACAAGGGTTCCAATTTTTCTGCATCCTCACTAATGCTTGTTATTTTCTGTGTGTGTTTTTTTATAGTAGCATTCCTAATGGTTATAAGATGGCATCTTTCCTAATGGGTATAAGATGGCATCTTATTATAGCTTGATTTGCATTTCTCTAATAATTAGTAATGTTGAGCATCTTTTCAGATGCTTGTTAGCCATCCTTCCTATATAATAAAAGGCTAATATGCAAATTGTCCCCACGGGCGGGAGTTCGACCAACTGGGAGTTTGACGTGTGCTGATCACCAGGGGGCGGCACGGAACATGGCGGGCATCAGCGATGTGGCGCTGGCAGCAGGTGGCAGTGGAGGTGCTGCTGGCCCCAATGGGCCCCAACGAGAGCTGGACCGAGGCACGATGGTGGAGCAGGTGAGCGGGCAGCGCCAGGCCAAGGCAGGGGCAATCGGCGAGCGGGCGGCGCCAGGCCAAGCGGGTGCAAGCAGGAGCCCTAATTGCCCCGCCAGTTGCCCCACAGATCGGCCCTCATCACTGGCCAGGCCTAGGGACCCTACCCGTGCATGAGTTTCGTGCACCAGGCCTCTAGTTTGTATATATTCTTTGGAGAAATGTCTGTTGAAGACTTTTGCTCATTTTAAAATTGGGTTGGCTTTTTGTTGTTGAGTTGTAGGAGTTCTTTATATATTTCAGATATTAACCCCTTATTAGAGATACGATTTACAAATATTTTTCTCCCCTTCCATGGTTGACTTCACTCTGTTGATTCTTTGATGCACAGAGGTTTTAAAATTTGATGTGGTTCCATATGTCTATTTTTGCTTTTGTTCTTTAATTTTTCTTAGCAGTATTTTGTAGTTTTCAGTGTACAGGTATATTTGGGATTCCCAAAGATTATGCTCAGGTTCAGTGTTTAGCTAGAAGGATTCACAGAACTCAGAAAAGCTGTTATATTCACTCTTCCAGTTTATTACAGTGAAAGGATACAGATTAAAACTAGCAACAGAAGAAGGAATATAGAGCAGGGTCCAGGCACAAGCTTCTAGTTGTCCTCTCCCAGTGGAGTCATGGGAACAGTGTGACCATGTGCATGGAGTATTGCCAACCAGGGAAGTGCACTTAGCCTTAATGTCCAGGAGTTTTATTGGATATCACATAGATATGGCTGACCATGGTTCTCTAGCTCTTCCCAAAGTCAAGCAGTTACCACATGGGCCAAGACTCCCACCATAGATCACATTGTTAGCAATGTGGCCCAAGGCCTCATGTAAACAGAAACACTTTTCATAAGCAATATATTGAAAGGGTTTAGAGGTTATCTTCCAGGAACAAGGCCAGATTTTTCTTTGTCATGTGCAGGGTTTGGACACTCCTGACCTGCTGAGTTAATCCTTTATTGTACAGTAAGCTTTTCACATCTTTTCATCCTTCAGATTTCAGATCAAATGTCACTTCCTCAGAAAAGCATCCCATGTATTTTTTTTAAATCCTCATCCGAGGATATGTGGTGGTTTTTGTTGATTTGAGAGAAAGAGAAATACCGATGTGAGAGAGAAATATTGATTGGTTGCCTCCCATACGTGCCCCCACCGGGGATCAAACCTGTAACCTAGTTATGTGCCCTGACTGGGAATCAGACCAGCAACCTTTTGGTGCTTGGGACAATGCTCCAACCAACTGAACCACCCAGCAAGGGCCCAAGTATTCTTTCTGATATCACCCTGCTATAGTACTATCCCACTTTGTAATTATCTTGCTTATTATCTCTCTCTCTCTCTTGAAATCAGTTCATGAGAGCAGAAGCCTCTTCTGTCTTGTTGAATGCTATATTCTTGGCACCGAGTACCTGGCATTCACTGATTGTTAATTAAGGACTTGTTGAAATAGGCACTCTTCCTATTTTGCAGAGACTTTAAACTGATACAACTCATAGGGAGGGTAATTAGTATCTCTACTGATGAGTACTTTGACCCAGCAATTTTACTTCAGGGAATTTATCCTACAAATACGCCCCCACACGTGATATAAGTTAATAGGGGGCATTCTGATTGCAGCAGTGTTTGTAATGGCAAAAAGTTCAAAGCAGGTTAAATGTCAGTAATTAGGGGATTGGCCTAATAAATTAATGACATTTTATATACTGGCTATATAGATGATTAAAAATTGTTTTTAAGAATAAGGATGGCCGAAACCGGTTTGGCTCAGTGGATAGAGCGTCGGCCTTCGGACTCAAGGGTCCCAGGTTTGATTCCCGTCAAGGGCATGTACCTTGGTTACGGGCACATCCCCGGTAGGGGGTGTGCAGGAGGCAGCTGATTGATGTTTTTCTCTCATCTATGTTTCTAACTCTCTATCCCTCTCCCTTCCTCTCTGTAAAAAATCAATAAAATATATATTAAAAGAAAGAAAGAAAGGAAGGAAGGAAGGAAGGAAGGAAGGAAGGAAGGAAGGAAGGAAAGAAAGAAAAGAAAGGAAAAAAAAAGAAAGAAAGAAAGAAAGAAAGAAAGAAAGAAAGAAAGAAAGAAAGAAAGAAAGAAAAAAGAAAAAAGAAAGAAAGAAAGTGTAAGGATGTTCTGCCCTAGCCAGTTTGGTTCAGTGGATAGAGCACTGGCCTGCGGACTGAAAGGTCCCAGGTTCCATTCCAGTCAAGGGCACATGCCTGGGTTGCAGCTCAATTCCCGGGGGCGGAGGCGCAGGGGTGGGCTGGGGGGGCTGCAGGAGACAGCTGTTGGATGTTTCTCTCTCATGGATGTTTTTCTCTCTCCCTCTCCCTTTCTCTCTAAAATCGATAAAAGCATTTAAAAAAGAAGAAATGGTGTATTTGCATATAACCTAAAAAAAAAAAAAAAGAATAAGGATGTTCTTTGTGTACTGATGTAAAAAAATCTCTAGGATACATAGTTAAGCCAAGCGCAGGGCAGTGCATTTATTCAGCTACTACCGTTCGTGTGAAAAGGGGTAATGAAGCTATGTATTATATTTGCTTGTATTTATATGAAGAAACTTTGATAGAATTTGCAGAGAACAAAGACAGTAGTAACCTGGGAGATTAGGAAACTAAGTAGATAGTTAAGTGAGAGACTTTTTATTGTACACTTTTTTTTTTTTTAATATATTTTATTGATTTCTCACAGAGAGGAAGGGAGAGGGATAGAGAGCTAGAAAAATCAATGAGAGAGAAACATCGACCAGCCGCCTCCTGCACACCCCCCACCGGGCATGTGCCCACAACCAATGTACAAGCCCTTGACCGGAATCGAACCCCGGACCCTTCAGTCCGCAGGCCGACGCTCTATCCACTGAGCCAAACCGGTTTCGGCATTATTGTACACCTTTTTATACTCAGATTTCAGAACCACATGAATGTTTTACCTGTTTAAATAAATAAATTGTACTTTAAAAAATGAAATTAAAACATATAGTCAATTTTTTAAAATAGTATCCAAAGTCCTATAAAGAGGAAGTGTGTGTGTGTGTGTGTCTTAAACGGTGTTCTAGTTTCCCATATCAGCTTCTGGGGGTGGGGCAGGGCGAGGTTGGCTAATGTTCTTTACAAACCAGAACATCCAGTTGAGTAATGTGAATGAGCATGTTATGATTGCCTCTTTCATGCTAGACTTACTCAGTTAAACTGTTCAGATAGCCTAATGGGACAGCTGTAGTGCCAAAGGAAGAACACACATTTTGAAACAAGAAACTTGAATTTGACTCCTGTCTCTGCTGATTTCTGGCTGTGAGATTTTGGACAAGTTGCTTTAGTGTTCACCTACTAACACTTCTCAACATATAAAAAGAATGATTGAGATATGTGAGAGTGCTTTGTACATTATCAAATACCATATACTTATTATTAATTGAATGTTAGTTTATTTTGTGCATTATTGACCCGTCAAGTTGGTCATAATTGTGTTGCTAAACATTAGTCACAAACATCACATCCTTAGCATATTCTTCTTTCCACAGCTGTTGTATTACATTAATGACCAATAAGTGCCTACTGTTCCTACTTTCCATCTATACTCTCTCCCTGAGAGTTCATTCATTTCCATAACTATAGGAACTAATGACCTCCCCCAACTCTCTTCTGAGCTTGAAATTCTTATTAACTGCCTTTGGACTTTCCTGCCTGGGGTGAATACTTTACATTTACCTATCTCCCTCCTGCAGTCTGCTTATCTTGTGTTCCCATTCTCAGTCAGTGTCATCATCACCTTCCTAGTTTCTTATGCTAGAAACCTCCAGGGTCATCCTGACTCCTTCTGACCGTTCACAAAGCCCTTCAATTCTGTTTCTGAAATGTGCCTTATACATCCCTATTTTCCATCGCCACTCAGTCAAGTTTCTTACAAATAAATCATAATCTGATGTGTCACTCCCTCAACCTTGACAATTTTTATGACTTTCTATTGCCTACCGGACAAAGTCTAAAGTCCTTGGCATGGCAAACAAGGTCTTTTACAACCGTTCCTAACCTTTTCTTCCACCAGCCCTGACAGACTCTGTTCTCCAGCCACCTCTGGAATACTCACTGGTTGACTGTATGGCACTGTCACATGTCTGCGCCACAGTTCATGTGGTCTCTGCCTGGAGCCCACTTACCTTACAGTCACTTTTTTTTTTTTTTTTACAGTCACTCTTGAAGTTTCTGTTCAAAAATCGTATCTTTTATATTGTCTTTCTTGACCACACAGAATTATAGTCCTGTAGCACTTTATTTTTATCTCTAATATAATGTTTATTCTATTTTAAAACTAACTTAGGAACTTCTTAAGGATAGCAAGCATCTAATTAACTTCTGTATTGCCACAGAAGAGTACCTGAAATATACAATTTTCCTAATTACCTGTGGGATAAATATATTGAAAGTAAAGTAAAAGAGGTGGTTAAGAACTTGATTTCTGAAGTCAAAGCATATCTGGGTTCAAACCCACTCTGTAACACTGGCTGTGGCTGTTTCCTTACCTATAAAGTGGCGATGATGGGGTATCTATGAGAATTAAATGTAAAGTACATATCAATCCTTGGTACATTGTAGTTTTAAGCTATTATTAAATGTGTAATGTATTTTTAATGAATAATGGTAATACTCTATTAGGTATATCTGTAGTCAGAAATGAGGTAGGAGAATGGCATGTTTTCCTAAGAGAACCCTTTTTCAACCAAGCTGATTACATCTTTTTAGCAACAGTGACTATCTTTTATCATTGAGGAGGGAGGAGAGTATTTGTTATCTTTCCTGTTATCTATCACTAGAGGCCTGGTGCATGAACTTGTGCACAGGTGGGGTCCAGCCGGCCCGCCCCAATGGGGCCGGCTAGGGGGAGGGGCCGAGGGAGGTTGGCCAGTTGACCCCACACACACACACATTGGAGTATTGAGGGCTGATCAGGGGCCGGGTGGCACTCAGGGCCCAGATCAGGCTGGTTGGCTGCCGCAGTGTGTGTCATAGCCACTGATCATTCCGGTCATTCTGCTGTTCCAGTTGCTGGGCTTTTATATATAGAGATTTTTTTTTTATTGTTATTGTTAGTGCCCTTGAGATTCATTCTACCCTTTATAAAAACTGAGTTTAGACGTGAACAGGGATACCAAAAAGGAAATCAAACTTGAAGAATAAGAAAGTAGAAACCCAGGATAAGGATAAAAGTAATACAGTGGTATTTGGATTAAGAGCCCAAGAAAAGTAGAATCTAAGAAAGGTTCTTTCATTCCATAATTCATCAGTATTATTGTCCCCGACTCTATTCAGGGCACAGTGGGAACAGGGCAAGGATATTATAATTGCTTAAGGCCTAATTTCTCACTGTAAAGATTTTTTTTTAAATTGCATACTTGAGATAATTGTAGAGAGAGATCCCGTATACATCAATACAGGAGTTTAACCTTTTGTACTCGGATGTCGAGTGTGACTCGACACGGTTAGCATCGGTAGCAGGAATTGAGAAAAAAGCAAGCGAGTGCAAAGGGTTAAGTCTTATTGGTAATGAGGTGAGATAGTTGTTTGTATAACTGGTATAAAACCACAGGTAGAAAGCACTTCATGAATTGGAAAAGCTGGGATTTTTCTGCTTGAAGCTGCAGCAAATAAAGTTTTCATGTAGGTGTCAGTTTTAAGCCAAACCTCAAAGGGTGAGTGTAATTGTATTAGGTTAGGAATGAAACGAGAGAGTGAGGAAAGCCAAGAACCACGTGAAAGAGAGGACCTGGGTTCCTTGAGGGAATTTGGTAAATAATCTAGATTTCTTAACTGCACACTTCTTTTAAATTGGTTTTCTTACCTCAAGTTTTTAGAACTCAAGTAATCGTGAGCCTGTTGTTAATCTCAGGTCTGACTGTTACATTTTCTGTTTTTGATATAGAATAACTTGTTTCTGCTGAGAGTCTGACATATTGAAAAAGTTTTTCTTTTGCTTTTAGAATGACAGTAGAGAACGGCATGAGCACAGCAATGAAAGGCGGAGGCGGGGCAACCCTGAGCCATTGTCTAATGGAGGACCCCAGGGTAACACACTGCAGGTGGTGGAACAAGATGAAGAAGAAGATGAGGAGCTGACACTGAAATATGGCGCCAAACATGTGATCATGCTCTTTGTCCCCGTGACTCTCTGTATGGTGGTGGTTGTGGCTACCATCAAATCAGTCAGCTTTTATACTCGGAAAGATGGGCAGTTGTATGTATGAATTTTTTTTTTAATTATTCTCAAGGTCAGAATAGCTTTTCTTCATTGCATGTCATCATTATCTTGAAGGCCTCTGCACTGATGGAGTATGAAGGCCAGAGAGTTATTTCAGTCAGAAGCAATTGAGAGTGAGGCGTTATTTATTACTTGATGCTTTAAGTAGAGAAAATGAAAGCTACAGAATTATATTTCCTGTATGCTGTCACTAAGACAGGGCTGAATTTATTTGTAATGAGCCAGTAAAGCATTAAATAGTAATCTTTCCCATCTCAGGGCCATTGAGCCCATTATTCTTTGCCTGGAATATTCTTTTTCTAATATAGGTGGATTAAGTCCTATCATCCTTCTGATCTTGGCTTAAATGTTAAATCCCAATGTAATGGCTCTGATCCTACTAATAAAACTTTCTTATAGAAACCTGTTCTTTTTCACTTGTAACAATATACAAATACAAATTTATTTACATGATTTATTCAACACCTGGTTTCCTTCTGTACTATAAGTCTTTTCAGAGCACTTTGTTTCCAGGATGAGGTGTGTAATAAAAGTTGTTAAATGAAAGGATGAAGAATTAATACAAGCTGGCACTCTACTCTTGGGGAACTGTTGTGTAGATTCTCTGGTGCTGTTGGTGTCAGCCCTTGATTCTTATGTCACCTAGTTCTGTCTCTAGGACCCTAGTGGGGCTCAAACCAGTTTTAAATGTATTTTAGAATTTGAAAGTGGCAAGTATCTTAAAAAATGCTTGGTGTTCTGAAAGGCAAGCTATTAATTTTTTTAAATAATTTTATTTTTATTTTTTAATATATTTTTATTGATTTCAGAGAGAAAGGAAGAGGGAGAGATAGATAAAAACAACTATGATGAGAGAGAATCATGGATCGGTTGCCTCCTGCAAGTCCCCCACTGGGAATGGAGCCCACAACCCGGGCATGTGCCCTTGATCGGAATCGAACCTGGGACCTTTCAGTTAACAGGCCGACGCTCTATCCACTGAGCCAAACCAGCTAGGGCCAAGCTATTCATTTTTTTAAAAAAATATGGGGATAGAGAGTTAGAAACATCGATCAGCTGCCTCTTGCACACCCCCTACTGGGGATGTGCCCGCAACCAAGGTACATGCCCCTGACCGGAATCGAACCTGGGACCCTTGAGTCCGCAGGCCGACGCTCTATCCACTGAGCCAAACCGGTTTCGGCAAGCTATTAATTTTTGAAAGAAAGACTATGACAATGAGTATCGGCAGATAATGGAAATAATAGCTAAAAGAGATTAAGTAATATTCTCTGTATTAATTAGAGTTAGCTTGGCTACATATTATAGAACAGGGATTAGCAAGTCATAGTCCACAGAGCAGCTCTCCTTGTCACCTATTTTTGTAAATAAAGTTTTGTTGGAACACAACCACGTCCATTCTTTTATATATTGTCTCTGCCTGCTTTTATATGAGATATATATGGCTTTTATATGGTTGCAGCAGAGGCCATATCACCCACAAAACTTGAAAAATACATACTCTCTAGTCCTTTGCAGAAAGTTTGCTGATCTGATTATAGAAAATCAAAACAGCTGCTTTAAATAACATACATGTTTTATCTCTCATGGAGTAGTGCAGAGGTGGTCAATCAGTTTGGAATAGTGGCTTCACATTCATCAAGGATTCAGGCTCCTTTCTTCTTTATTGCTATACCGTAGGTTATTTCAGGGTCTATACTCTAGGTCCATGGTCGGCAAGCTGCAGGTCGTGAGCCACATGCGGCTCTTCCACAAAATACCACGGCCTGGGTGAGTCTATTTTGAAGAAGTGTCTTTAGAAGAAGTTTAAGTTTAAAAAATTTGGCTCTCAAAAGAAATTTCAATCGCTGTACTGTTGATACATTGCTCTGTTGACTAATGAGTTTGCTGATCACTGCTCTAGGTTATTAGGGTGCTGGAGCCCTAGCCTTCATTCAAACAGCAGGAAGCAAGAAGGAGTAGGGGAGAAAAGGACATAAAACATCTCAGCAGAATTAACTCCTTTCTTAGAAGTTCCACACAATATAGTATCTGCTTATAACTCATTGGCCATTATTTAATCTCATGGCCACACCTGACTATAAGGGAGTCAGAACTAAAGTCTTTTAGCTGGGAACATTGGCACCTAGAATAAAATTGTTTTTGTGAATGAGAAACAAGGGGGAAATGAATATGTGACATTATCTCAAGACAACCCCAGTTGCAGTCACCCTAAAGATGAAAGATAATAATTATAAGCCATATTACTTCCGCTGACAATCCCTTGTATCCTCAGTAGTTTCTGTGGCATATTCTGGTTCTTTAGCAAATCCTAAGAAGCAGTGGAGAAAGAATATTTGCTGAGGTAATTATTTCAGGATATAGCATCCACTAGATGGAGTCAGGGTCTGGTTCACAACTCCTGTATCTTAGATATCTTCTTTTATTTTGAAGCACTATTTTTGACAGCTATTTTTGTTAAGTTAAAACTTCTTGACTAGGTTGATGAGATGGGCAAAAGTGATATATCGTTTGAATCAAGGAAACAAAACTCATGTTGGAGAGAGTATATGGCTTGGTATATCTATCCATTAACACTTATCTGAGGCTTTGTGTTTTGTTTTGTTATAGAATCTATACTCCATTCACAGAGGACACCGAGACTGTGGGCCAGAGAGCCCTGCACTCGATTCTGAATGCTGCTATCATGATCAGCGTCATTGTTGTCATGACTATTCTCCTGGTGGCTCTATATAAATACAGGTGCTATAAGGTGAGCATGAGAGACAGAGCTTTGCTTTCCACCATATTCTTTTTATGATTGGGCCCTCCATCTATGCATCTATGCTTTACTTGGTCTAGTAAAGAAAAAGGTCTGAAAAGGACATATTTATTAATCTAGGTATTAATCTTAAATATTAAAGGCAGAAAATACAGATATCTCTGGGGATCAAAGGGAAAAATATATTGGTGATAATTTATTTGGAAACTATTATATTCTTTAAAGTAAGGAATCTGTGATTAAATCCCCCCCTTTTTAAAATAAAAGTATGTTTATATTGGAGAAAAAAAAAAAGAAAGAAAAAGGTCTGAGCCATGGCTGGTGTGGCTCAGTGGTTGGAGCTACAGCTTGCCAAAGGGTCGCAGGTTCGATTCCTGGTCATGGGCACAAACCTGGTTGCAGGTTCATTTCCGGCCCCAGTCAGGAGCATGTGCGGGAGGCAATCAATCAATATGTCTCTTTCACATTGATGTTTCTCTCTCTATCCTCCCCTTCCACTCTCTCTAAAAATCAGTGGAAAAAATATTCTCCAGTGACTATTAACAACAACAAAAAATACATATTAAAATAACAAATTAACATATTTTACCTATTGACTTGGTAAAGATTAATCTAGCCTTTTTTTGTGAAGGCACAAACCAGTATGTGTCAATAATGATTAGAAAGAGTTTCTAGACTTTGATTCAGTAATTTTGCTTTCATGGTTTATTCTGAAGAAAGGATTACAAATGCTGAAAATATTTGCAGCCTGGGATATTCATCCTAGCATAAATTATAATTGAAAAAAAAAAAGAAACACTAACAAATTCATGCATAAGGAAAAGGTTAAATTGTCGGTTCATCTATGTAAGTATAACTAGAGACCCGATGCACGAAATTCGTGCAGGGGAGGGTCCCCTCAGCCCAGCCTGCACTCTCTCAAATCCGGGACCCCTCAGGGGATATCCAACTGCTGGTTTAGGCCCCATCCCAGGGATTGTGCCTAAACTGGCAGTTGGACATCCCTCTCATAATCCTGGACTGCTGGCTCCTAACCGCTCACCTGCCTGCCTGCCTGTGTGATTGCCCCTAACTGCCTCCCCTGCTGGCCTGATCGCCCCTAACTTTCCCCCTTGCCAGCCTGGTTGCCCATAACTGCCACCGCTGCCAACCAGGTTGCTCCTAACTGCCCCCCCCCCCACCAGCCTGGTCACCCCTTACTGCCCTCCCCTGTCAGCCTGGTCGCCCCCAACTGCCCTCCTCTGCTGGCCTGGTTACCCCTAACTACTCCTCCCCCCTCCCCCGCCAGCCTGGTCACCCCCAACTGCCCTCCTCTGCAGGCCTGGTTGTTGCTAACTGGCCCCTGCCGGCCTGGGCACCCCCAACTGCCCCTTCGGTCGATTTGCATATTACGCTTTTATTATTATAGATTATTTCAAAACTGAGGCTTGTGAGTATGAAGGGGCATGATGCAAGTAAGGAAATACCTTTCTGCTCAAGTTCTGTTGTTTTTTGCTTTTGTTTTTTCCAGATGAAATAGAGTAAGAGCTCCCTTTAGAATATTTTATTAAAATAGAAGTATTTAGAGGGAAATGTACAGGTATCTTCAGGTTACTTTGATATGTAGGAGAGATGGATAGAAATGTTACAAAGCAAGTGTAGCAAAACATGAGTATAGAATTTAGGTGGTACATGGGTGTTCACTGTAAAAATCTTTAAACTTTGCTGTGCTCAAAATTTGTTATAATAGAATGTTTGTGGAAGAACACCAGAAGTTAAATTTGATAAAGTTTTTTAAAGAAAGAGGCAGCAAAATTAATTTTTTAAATTGCTTTTAGAGAGGAAGAAAGAGGGAGAGAGAGATAGAAACATCAATGATGAGAGAGAATCATTGATCGGTTGCCTCCTGCATGGCCCCCCACTGGGGATCGAGCCCTCAACCTGGGCATGTGCCCCTGACCGGAATTGAACCTGGGACCCTTCAGTTCGCAGGCTGATACTCTATCCACCAAGCCAAACTGGCTAGGGCAAAGTAATTTTTTAAAAAGAATTAATAATCATAGATCACCTTGGGTGATCAAAACAGAACCACAAGAGAAAATTAACATAAATCCTAATCATACCTAGACTTTGCTAGCTTAGAGTCTGATTATCTGAACAACTGATCTGGAGGTTAAGGTTGGGAGATTTAGAAAAAATGAAGACAAAACAATATTCCTGATTTGGACATTTTCTTTCTCTCCTTTTTTCGGGGTTCAATTTGATCTGTTCTGGTTAAGAGAGATGTTTGGAAATGTTATTAAGTAGCTCCTTCTGTCATTAAGTAATAAAGTTCATTGAAATTAAGTAAATAATGGGTCTGTGCACCTTGGAATAATTTCACTTTTGGTTAGAAGTTCTTGACAATTTATCATGCTTATTCTGTTTTTAAAAACTCCGTGCTTTTAGGTTGTATAGTATTTTCTCAAATATACCCATTACATAAAATTACCATTTAAAATTTTTATCTTGTGTAATCCTATATAATAAAGAGATAATATGCAAATGGTTGTCACACCCTTACACTGTCACGCCATAACAGCTCAGACACTCAACACCGGGGAGAGAGGAATGGGGACCAGCCAGGTTGCGGCCTGGAGAGGGACACGCTGCACGCCCCATGGTCCCGGGCGCCAGCCAGCGCCTGCGGCTGTGGCCCAGGCAAAGCTGCCCGCCCACGGTCCCCTGTGGCTGCGCTGGCCCGGGAGAAGCTAGCCGGGTCCTGTGTGCCTGCAGCAGGCCAGAGGGGGGGAAGCCTGGATCCCGGGTGCCTGCGATGGGCTGGAAAAGGAATCGTGGGTCCCAGGTGCGGGGCGAGGCAGAGGTGGTTAGGGGCAATGAGGCCAGCAGGGGAGTAGTTAGAGGTGATCAGGCAGGCAGGCAGAGGTGGTTAGAGGCGATCAGGCAGGTAGAGGTGGTTAGGGGCGATCAGGCAGGCAGGCAGGCAGGCGAGTGGCTAGGAGCCAGTGGTCCTGGATTGCGAGAGGCAGTTGGACATCCCCCAAGGGGTCCCGGATTGGAGAGGGTGCAGGCCGGGCTGAGGGACCACCCCCTTCCCCGCGTCTCCCCCCCAACGCCCCCCTCTTCCCCGTGTCCCCCCCCCCAACGAGCCCTCCCCCCCGTGCATGAATGTCGTGCACCAGGCCTTTAGTAGATTATGAAAATCAAATTCTGATCAATTTCTCACATTAATAAACTAAACATGAGTAATAGAGACTAATATTTATATAGTACTCTGATAATGAGGGACTTAAAATTCAAAGAATTCGTATAATACATTCATAATGGAAAAATAAATGTAGAAAGCATTGTAATACTTATTGAAACTTAACAGTCTGAATATTCTTTTGTCAAATGGTTATGTAGTTTAGAAAGCCTATTTTCTCTGTACAGTTAATGTATACATGCAAAGGTCACCTAACTGAATAGCTGATTTTCAATTTTATTGAATGTTATTTGTCAATTATTTTATTTCATTCAATTTATTATTTATTCCAGGAACACTACAAAATTCCTCCACTGAAAATATTGCTGCTTTAAAGTTTAAATGTCAACTGTTGACCCTATTAATAATTTGGCACTTTAGAATTCATTGTCTTTAAAATTTTATCTATTTCCAAAGGAATGAGAGTCTCTATATGTCTTGCTGAAATTTCTATTTACTATTATGAGTTGTTCAGACCCAAAGAGTTCTATATAAAAATGCACTGAACCCTAGCTGGTTTGGTTCAGTAGATAGAGCGTTGACCTGCAGACTGAAGGGTCCTGGGTTCAATTCTGGCCAAGGGCACATGCCCGGGTTGCAGGCTCATTCCCCACTAGGGGGTGTGCAGGAGGCAGCCGATCAATGATTCTCTCTCATCATTGATGTTTCTATCTATCTCTCCCTCTCCCTTCCTCTCTGAAATCAATTAAAAAAGACATATATGTATTATTAAAAAAAAAAAGAATGCACTGAACCCAAAGCCATATGTGTTTAGCCATTTGAAAAGAATAACATATACAGAAATAATATACTATTTTTGAAGAAAGTAATTTGCAATTTATTTGGGTCATGGGCTCTCTTATTTATATTGAAATTCTTTTCTAGGTCATCCATGCCTGGCTTATTATTTCATCTCTATTGTTGCTGTTCTTTTTCTCATTCATTTATTTGGGGTAAGTGGTGAAATATTTGGTCTATTTTTCAGAAATTAATTCTGTTAGGGGTCTCTATCTTTTAAAGCCATGTCTTTTATTGATAAATAACTCTTTTTTATATATATATTTTATTGATTTTTCACAGAGAGAAAGGGAGAGGGATAGAGAGCTAGAAACATCGATGAGAGAGATACATCGACCAGCTGCCTCCTGCACACCCCCCACTGGGGATGTGCACGCAACCAATGTACATGCCCTTGACCGGAATCGAACCTGGGACCTTTCAGCCCGCAGTCCGACGCTCTATCCACTGAGCCAAACCGGTTTTGGCGATAAATAACTCTGAAATTATAATTGTTTTCATATGTCGGTCATACTTGGTATATATAAATCAAGTTAATATAAATAGGGATATTCTCTTATTGATCCTTGCTTATAATAAGTAGAACTGAAAGAACTCACGACTATAATCAGTTCTAAGTCTTTTTAGTGAAGAACTTATCTAATTACTTTAATAAAAAAATTTTAAAAGTCTATAAATCAGATTGTTAATAGGATATCAAGAAAGTGTATGCATGATTTAATTGCTTTTCCATTTTTTATATTGTTTTATAAGTTGTTTTTTCTCTCAAATGAAATCTTATTTGAAAATTTCACATATAAAATAGAAAAAAGTAGAACTATCTGTTGAAAAGAGTAGAGAGACTCTGAGATTTCTTAACCCCAGTGACACAGAATCAAGTTTGTAAATCATTGGGATAGATCTTATATTAGGAACAGAAGCAATAAAACTAATACATAAATTGCCTCAGTCTGGTGGTTTACTTGGTTGGAGCATTGTCCTTTATACCAAAAAAAGGTTGCAGGTTTGATTTCAGGTCATGGTACACATCTAGGTTGCTGGTTTGATCCTGGGTTGGGGCACGTAAGGGAGGCAACCGATTGATGTTTCTCTCTCCCTTCTCTTTCTCTCTTTTCCCCTCCCCCTTCCTGACTGTCTGAAATCAATAAGCATATCCTCAAGTGAGGATTTAAAAAAACAATAACGAATGCATAAATGGAAGAGTTTCATAGAGGCAGTGGGAATAAGGACAGACAAAAGAAACAAGTGAGAGAATCTATAAGAACTTGGTGGTTTTCTAGAAAAAAAAAAAGATAACTGCCACTGAAGCAATAGAAAATATAAATAGAAGTAAAGAAAAAACAGCAGAAAGTTGTTGAAAAGGTTTCCATCCTACCTACCAATTAAAATAATACCAGGCACAAATGGGTTCATATTAAACCTTCTAGGACTGGAAAATTCTAATAGTATTTTAACTGTTCCAAAACACAGAAGAAGGAGGAAAGCTTCCATAATCATTTTATGAAGCCAGCATAACACTGATACAAAAATCCCCTATAAATTATAAAGTAAAAGGAAACTGTAGACCACTCTATTTATTGATATCAAAGGAATAACTAAATATTAAACAAGATTCAGAAATACATTGAAGGAAAATATATTATGACCAAGTGGAATTTGTTTGCAGAATGGAAGGTTGTTTCATTATTAGCAAACTAGAGGCCCCATGCACGAAATTCGTGCACATGTGTGTGTGTGTGTGTGTGTTGTGTGTGTGTGTGTGTGTGTGTGTCCCTCAGCCCAGCCTGCACCCTCTCCAGTCTGGGATCCCTCTCACAATCCAGGACTGCTGGCTCCCAACTGCTTGCCTGCCTGCCTCCCTGATTGCCCCTAACCGCTTCTGCCTGCCAGCCTGATCACCCCCTAACCACTCCCCTGCCAGCCTGATCGACACCTAACAGCTCCCCTGCTGGCCTGATTGCCCCTAACTGCCCTCCCCTGCTGGCCCGGTCATCCCTAACTGCCCTCCTCTGCAGGTCTGGTTGCCCCCAACTGTCCTCCCCTACTGGCCCGGTCACCCCTAACTGCCCTCTGTTGCCAGCCTGTTTGCCCTTAACTGCCCTCCCCTGCTGGCCTGATTGCCCCTAACTGCCCTCCCCTGCTGGCCCGGTCACCCCTAACTGCCCTCCCTTGCCAGCCTGTTTGCCCTTAACTGCCCTCCCCTGATGGCCTGGTTGCCCCTACCTGCCCTCCCCTGCTGACCTGGTCCTCCCCCAACTGCCCTCCCCTTGCAGGCCTGGTCCCCCCCAACTGCCCTCCCCATGCAGGCCTGATTGCCCCCAACTGCCCTCTCCTGCAGGCCTGGTCACCCCTAACTGCCCTCCCCTGCTGGCCTGATCGCCCACAACTGCCCTCCCCTGCTGGCCATCTTGTGTGTTGGAGTGATGGTCAATTTGCATATTATCTCTTTTTAGATAGGATTTCAATATAAGTCACTGTGTTACTAAGCCATCATCTCTGTACATGCTAAAAGGCATTTGATGAAATTTAGGACCTTTTCTTGATCAAATTCTTTTTAAAAACAAATATATGATTACTTCTTTAACATAATAAAATGTATGGATCTCATCTAAAGGTCATTATCACCTCATAGGGAAGCAAGAGGCATGCCTAGTACTGTTAGGAACAAGATGGGGATTTCCTTTATCACTATTCACTGCTATTGTCTGCCATTGCTCTGGAGGGAATAGTTAACTAAATAAGAGAAAAAAAGAAAGAAGAGCAATAGAATTTGTAAAAGATGGTTAAATTATCAATATTTGGAGATAAAATGATCATTTACTTCGTTTCAGAACTAACTAAAAGATAATTATAATCACTAAGTATTGTTGGATAAATATTCTAATCTGTTAAGGTTGCAAACAAACACACATTGGTGTATAACTTTTTAAAAAATATGTATTTCGGAGAGAGGAAAGAAGAGGTAGAGAGGGAAAGATAATGATAAGAGAGAATCGATATGATGCCTACTGAACACCCCCTACTGGAGATGAAACCATGAACCGTGACTTCCTGGTTCATGTGTCAATGCTCAACCACTGAGCATACCAGCCAGGCTGGTGTATAACTTGTAAGAACAGTTTGGCAAAACCATTAAAATTTTCAATGTATATGCACTGAACTTAGTAATTTATAGAGATAATAATTGTAGAATTGTTGCTAATGGCAAAATAATGGAATCAGTCTAAATATCAATCAATAGAAAACTGATTAAATAAATTATGGTACATCCATACAATAAAGCCATTAAAAGAATGTGGCAGCTCTGATATACTAATGTGGAAAGTTCTTCATTAGTATTTTAGGAGGAAAAAGCCTGGTATAGAACAGTGTAATAATATGCTATCATTTGTGTCTAATAAAAAAGTGTGTATATGATATAGACCCTCTCTAAAAGGATACACATGAGTCTGGCCGGTGTGTCTCAGAAGTTGAGTGTTGAACCAAGAAACAAGAGGTTGTTGGTTCGATTCCTGGTCAGGGCACATGACATGTTGCAGGCTCAATCCCCAGTAGAGGATATGCAGGAGGTAGCCATTCGATGATTCTCTCTCATCATTGATGTTTCTATCTCCCTCTCCATTCACTCTCTATAAAAATCAATAAGAACATTCTTTTTAAAAATATATATATATTTTATTGATTTTTTACAGAGAGGAAGGGAGAAGGATAGTTAGAAACATTGATGAGAGAGAAACATCAATCAGCTGCCTCCTGCACACCCCCTACTGGGGATGTGCCCACAACCAAGGTACATGCCCTTGACCGGAATTGAACCTGGGACCCTTCAGTCTGCAGGCCGACGCTCAATCCACTGAGCCAAACAGTTAGGGCTAAAAACATATTCTTTTTTTTTTTTTTTAGTATATTTTATTGATTTTTTTACAGAGAGGAAGGGAGAGGGATAGAGAGCTAGAAACATCGATGAGAGAGAAACATCGACCAGCTGCCTCCTGCACACCCCCTACTGGGGATGTGCCCGCAACCAATGTACATGCCCTTGACCAGATTCGAACCTGGGACCTTTCAGTCTGCAGACCGACGCTCTATCTACTGAGCCAAACCGGTTTCGGCTAAAAACATATTCTTAAAAAAATTAAAACATAAAAGCATGCACATGAAATTATAATAGTGCTTTCCTTTGGAGAGGGGAACTATGGGAGGAAAACTTACTTTTCATAGTATATGATGTGAATTTTGTATGTTATGCATGTATTACCTAGTCAAAGATTAATAATAATTTATGTGGGGTGAGTGTTTAGTGCTAGGATATCTGACATACTTAATACATTGTCCAGAAATTTCAACAGTTGGTTTTTTTTTTAATTTTCAAAATCTCAAAATGATCTTTCTGGATAGTTCTGGCACCCCAAGTTTGTGCTTAAATTAAATAGGTGCTTTCTTTCTCATTTACCCAGGGCATCTTTTTTACATGTAATTTCTTTATTTTTAGACTAGAGGCCCAATGCACGAAGTTCGTGCAAGAGTAGGCCTTCCTTCCCCCAGCTGCCAGCACCAGCTTCCTTCTGGCACCCGGGACCCAGGCTTCCCTCCGGCCGTCGGCAGGCATCCAGGATCTGGGCTTCCCTGGCAGCCCTGGCTTTGTCCGGAAGGACGTCTGGCCAAATATTATTATAGATCAGTGGTCGGCAAACTCATTAGTCATCAGAGCCAAATATCAACAGTACAACGATTAAAATTTCTTTTGAGAGCCAAATTTTTTAAACTTAACTTCTTCTAATGCCACTTCTTCAAAATAGACTCGCCCAGGCCGTGGTATTTTGTGGAAGAGCCACACTCAAGGGGCCAAAGAGCTGCATGTGGCTCGCGAGCCGCAGTTTGCCGACCACTGTTATAGATGGTGAAATCCCTCCCCCACAATTAAAATAGTATTTTTCTTCATTATAAAAATGGCCCTGCGTGGGTAGCTCAGTTGGTTAGAGTGTCATCCCGATACGCCAAGGTTTCGGGTTCGATGCTCAGTCAGGGCACATACAAGAACCAACCAATGAATGGAACAATAAATAAATCAATGTTCCTCTCTCTGTCTCTCTCACACTCTGAAATCATGTTTTTAAAAATGACTAAACATTCATTGTAAAAAAAACACCTATTTCACAAGATTATAAAGAGAAAAGTAGTAAAGAAATAACCAGATTCCCATCATCTAAAGATAAGTCCTGCATCCTTTCAGGAGTTATATATCGATATATTGCTCTCTCACTATTTCATAAATGAGATTTTTTTTTTTCAGGCAGCTGTGTCATGCGTGTGTGTGTGTGTGTGTGTGTGTGTGTGTGTGTCTTTGTGTCTTTTAATGGATTCATAAATTTCATTTTATGAAGGTACTAGAGGCCTGGTGCATGAATTCGTGCACAGGTGGGGTCTGGCCAGCCCACCCCAATCTGGGCTGATTGGGCCCCCTGGGAGGCCAGGGGGAAGGGACAGGAGAGGTTGGCTGTCCACCCCAATTGGGGTGGGGGGCCGATTGGGGGCGGGGCCAGCTGAGGGGAGGGGCCGAGGGCAGTTGGCCGGCTGGCCTCACCTCCTGGGCCTGCCTCCTGGTCAAACTCCAGGTTGAACTCCCGGTCGAGGGGACAATTGCATATTAGTCTTCTTTTAAAAAAATATTTCTATTGATTTTTAGAGAGAGAGGAAGGGAAAGGGAGATAGAGATAGAAACATTGATGAAAGAGAAAGTCATCAATTGGCTGCCTTCTGCATGGCCCCCACTGGGGATCAAGCCTGAAATCTGGGCATGTGCCCTGACTGGGAATTGAACCAGTGACCTCTTGGTTCCTGGGTCGATGCTCACTGCTGAGCCACACCAGCCAGGCAGCACGTTAGCCTTTTATTATATAGGATCATACATTCTAACTATGAAATTAATTGTTCATGTTTCATTTTTGTCAATTTCAGGTATTTTATTTCTTTATTTTAATATTTTAATGCATTTTATTTAAATAGATAACACATGTTCTACCATAACATAATTACCATAGATTTTTGGGGAAAACATGTTTTTTAAAAAATGAAATGCTGTTTTTTCATAAAATTTCTACACTCTCTAATCTGTAATCCTGCCCAAAATTAAAACCAGCATTACAGGTGACTACATGAATCATTCCTCCCATCCCTTTATTACAATTTCAGATATTTTAAACGAGAGTTTCCAAAGTATAGAATTAGGTATTTTAGGTGGTATATGGCCTTTTTTTTAGTTTTTGTACTTATTTTTATAGCTACGGTCTATGCTACTGGTTTCCCATTTATATGAATGATACAGTTTTCTGTTAAAATAATTTGAGGAGAAAAGTGAATTAATTTAAAGAAAATGTTAAAATAATAACACAGTTGGTACAAGATATGGTAAAAATATGAAGGTGGGATATGAATATCTAATGTTTGAGAACCATAGTTGTAAACAGTGTTTTGAGGAAATTATTATACATAAATCTTTTTATGTCTCTGTTTCATTTTTTTCAGGGAAGTGTTTAAAACCTATAATGTTGCCGTAGACTACATTACTATTGCCCTCCTGATCTGGAATTTTGGTGTGGTGGGAATGATTGCCATTCATTGGAAAGGTCCACTGCGACTCCAGCAGGCGTATCTCATCATGATCAGTGCCCTCATGGCCCTGGTATTTATCAAGTACCTCCCAGAATGGACTGCATGGCTCATCTTGGCTGTGATTTCAGTATATGGTAAAACCCGAGATTGACTTTTCTTTTTTAATCACAGAGATACCTCACCTGTGTATTTTCCTGCCTCTTCTAGTTATCTTGACTTATGAAAATGACAATTTTCATAATTAATTAGCAAATAATTAATTAGCGATGGCATCTTTATCATAGAAAGATTTCAATTTTTTGAGGTTAATATCTTTAAAAATATTTTATTACTGCCTCCAGTTTAACTCAGTGATAGACATATTTCTGGTCAGGAGACTTACTTGGATTCATATCCTATCTGTGCCACTGACAGCCTTTGTGATCTTAGAAATGTGACTCAGCCTATTTGAGCTTCAGTTGCCTCATTTGGAAAATGGGAACAATGCTTCCCAGAATTTGTAAGGGTTCAGAATATATGCTTAACACATAAAATGCTCATTTTAATTTTTTAAAAAATATACTTTTATTGATTTCAGAGAGGAAAGGAGAGGCAGAGAGATAGAAACATTAATGATGAGAGAGAATCATTGATCGGCTGCCTCCTGCCCAGGTTGGGGATCGAGCCCCAACCTGGGCATGTGCACTAATTGGAAATCAAACTGTGACCTCCTGGTTCATAGGTCAATGCTCGAGCACTGAGCAACACTGGCTGGGCTCACTTAATTTTTAAAGTAAAAATTAGGTTATCTTTTTATAAGGCATTTGGGTAGAATTATTCTTTTAAAAATAACTTATTTGGGCAGTATGAGATTCAAATTCATTAACAACCAGTGTTACATGGGTCCTGAACAGTCAGAATGTGCCCTAGCCACGAATAACCAAGGCAGTTGTACAAGTGTGTACTCTGTGGCTATTGCCCTGCATGAAAGCCACAAAAAGAGATCCATTTTTAGAGGTCAGTATGTGGTTTCTACATTATAAGTAGGTAGTGTTTTTTTATTCCTGTACAGTTGTTTATTAAAAAATGTCAGGGGACCCATATTAGGAAACCTCATCATCCTAATTTGAGCGTTGAAGAAAAAGTGTATGGAAATAGAATTGGATTGGTTCTGTTCTCATATAGAACTAAAGTCATATGTCCTCTATGCCTAACTTTAGGGTATCTTCTATATATATAAAAGCCTAAGCAACTGTCCACCGTCCGACTGGTAGCTATGATGTGCACTGACCACCAGGGGGCAGATGCTCAGCGCAGGAGCTGCCGAACTGTGGTGTCTTGGCAGCTGTGGTTCTAGGGCAGTGAAGGGCAACCTTTTGAGCTTGGTGTGTCAAACTTCGCCAAAAAACTGAGCATAACTCAGGTAGTGTGTCACTTTGAGGAAAAAACATTATTTCGCAAATGTTTCATCCTCAGGAGCAGCAAATGTTTCATCCTCGGCATGCGGCTGCCTCAGTGGCCTCGTGTCATCAGAAATGGCTACGCGTGTCAGTGCTGACACGCGGGTAATAGGTTTGCCATCACTGTTCTAGGGTGACGCACCCAGAACCAGAGAGGAGGGAGCCCAATTTCAGTGTGTATCACCTAAGAATTGCCCTCTAGCAATCCAGGACCCCTCGGGGGATGTTGGAGAGCCAGTTTTGGCCCTATCTCTGCAGGCCAGGCCAAGGGACCCCACTGGTGCATGAATCCGTGACCGGGCCTCTAGCATGATAGAATAGTACTCGATGATTTGCAAAGTACTCATCAGTTATTCCATAGCTATGATGAAGAATGTCAGTGCTGTACTTCATCCAATCAGCAACTAATAAATACTTTACAGTCAGATTTTACTAATATGTTCTGTTCAGTGCCATTGTCAACAACCACATTTTGCTAAGAAACCTGAAGTTTATATAGGTAAAGTATTTGCCCAAGCTTACCCTGTTTGATGTAGAATCGGAATCCCAAGTTCAGTCTTTTTTCTACTACATTACACTCTTTTTCCCATCAACCTTTATTTCCTTCAAATATGATACAAATAAATACCTCTACAGAGCTTTGAGTTCCTTTAAAATGCAAAACTTTTGTATCTTTTATTTAGAGCAGTGATTTTCAATCTTTTTCATCTCATGGCACACACAAATTAATACTAAAATTCTGAGGCACACCAAAAAATATTTAGGAACACAACAAATTTCTCTTTTCTTATTCAAAACAAATTGAATTGGAAGCAGTGAGAGTAGCAATTTCTGTTTGTGTATATTATATTATTTTTAGTAGTAGTAGTAGTAGTTTATGAGATATTACCATTTGCAGGCATGAGGTATTTTACTTAAGTGCATTGGACTGATTGGAATGTCGCCATAAGCTGTCAAGTTTTCCTTTAAAATGTAGCTGTACCTGTTTTATATTTTCAAATGTTTGAAATTATTTTCCATATTCTGAATTTTCATGATAGAAAATGTAAGAACAACTGCAGTTATTGGAAAGAGATGGTGGTAGAATCAAGAATAATTTAGAACAACAACAAAAAAAGAATAATTTAGGCATTTTACTTCCTCTCTTAGTTACTGTTTTTGTGAAAACAGGTATACTCTAAGACCTAAATTTTTATGAAGTGCTTTTGATAGGAAAACTAAAAAAATGCTAAACTCTCTCATAGAAAAGTTTATTATTTTGTTTAAATTTACTGCCCTTTTATTTCAAAGGAGAGAAGATGAATCTCTTATCTGCTCTTCATATTTTGAAAAGTTCAAATACCTTCTATTCCTTTTACAATAAAGCTCCTATTTGTGGCTTATAGATATGGTTTGTTTTCGAGAAACATCAGTGTGATAGCCTAACATCGATCGGCTACCTCCTGCATGTTCCCTGCTGGGGATTGAGGCAGTGACCCCAGAGTGTGTCCTGACTGGGAATTGAACCAGCAACCTTTCACTGCACGGGAAGACACCCAACCAACTGAGCCACACTAGCCAGGGCCATTTCACATCTTTTTGTTTAAAAAAAAGTAAATATTCTCCATTGGCTAATTTCTCTCGAACACACCTACTTACAAGTTTAGTCAGTACATTTTTTCAGATGTCTTTTCTATTTTTCTCTTTCTAGATTTAGTGGCTGTTTTGTGTCCAAAAGGCCCACTTCGTATGCTGGTTGAAACAGCTCAAGAAAGAAATGAAACTCTCTTTCCGGCTCTCATTTATTCCTGTAAGTATTTTGGAATGGTATTAAATTAGTAAGCAGCTTAGAGTTTATAGGAACTGAAACACATATGACTAGGTCATTATCATGGTACTTTTTGTCTCATCTTAAATGCAGATCTCTGTTTCCTTGCAAATTATTATCTTCCACCTGACATGGTAGAGAAGAAATAGTGTTGTTTTTTTTTAAATAGGTTTTTATTGATATTAGAGAGAAAGAGAGAGGGAGAGAAACATTGATCGGCTGCCTCCTGCACTCACTCCAACCAGGGAACAAACCCACAATCTGGGCATGTGCCCTGACTGGGAATTGAACTAGAGACCTTTTGATTCATGGGACAATGCTCAACCAACTGAGCCATACCGGCCAGGGCAAGATAGAAGAAATATTTAGAAATTGGGGAGCCAGTATTCTCACTTAAAATCTTACTAGTCAAGTGTTATTTTTTTTATTTTTATTTTTTTAAATTTCTTTATTGATTAAGGTGTCACATATTTGTCCTCATCCCCCCATTCCCATCCCACCCCTCTCCCCACGCATGCCCCAATCCCCTGTTGAACTTAACCGTTGGATAGGCTTATATGCATGCATACAGGTCCTTTGGTTGAACTCTACCCCACCCCCCCCCCTCCCCCTACCCTCTCCTATCCTCCCTCTGAGGCCCGATAGTCCGATCGATGCCTCCTTGCTTCTGGTTCTGTTCTTGTTCCTCAGTCTATGTTGTTCATCATTTCCTCTAGATGAACGAGATCATATGTCACTAGATATATACTAATAAGAACTGAATGTGAGCCGAAACCGGTTTGGCTCAGTGGATAGAGCGTCGGTCTGCGGACTGGGGGGTCCCAGGTTCGATTCCGGTCAGGGGCATGTACATTGGTTGCGGGCACATCCCCTGGTGGGGGGTGTGCAGGAGGCAGCTGGTCGATGTCTCTCTCTCATCGATGTTTCTAGCTCTCTATCCCTCTCCCTTCCTCTCTGTGAAAAATCAATAAAATATATTTTAAAAAAAAAAAAAAAGAACTGAATGTGAGACGAGCAATAATATTTATGCTGATAGGCAAATGAATCAATCTGTAGCGAGCTTCCCCCTGGACCAACAGTTCTTTTGAGACCCAATTTCGATGTCCAGTAGTTCCTTATGTGTACATGTCAGCACTGACCCCTCAGCTCTGGATGGTGGACAAATGGTGGTAATGGAGGTCCGACTCCCTCTGGTTTGGTCTCGGCCGAACCCAGGGGCACGGCATCACCCGGACTAAGGGGCACGTGGCCTCACCCATACCCAAGGGGCGCGTGGTCTCACCCGGGCCTGGGACTCAGCCTCACCCGGATGGATCCAGGGGCGCACGGCCTCACCCGGACCCAGGATCTGGCTTCACCCGTACCCAGGGACGCTTGGCCTCTCCCAGACCCAGGGGCACGTGGCCTCACCCGGGCTTAGTTGCACAAGGCCTCACCTGGATCCAGGGACACATGGTCTCTCCCGGACCCAGGGACGCTTGGCCTCTCCCAGACCCAGGGCCACTTGGGCTCACCCGAGCCTAGGTGCACGAGGCCTCATCCGGATCCAGGGACGCATGGTCTCACCCGGACCCAGGGACGCTTGGCCTCTCCCAGACCCAGGGCCAAGTCAAGTGTTATTGAGTACTTGTTATAGACATATCTTACAGAGTTTATGAAAGAATTGTACTGTTCCTTCAGAATGTTTGCCTTTTTTTGTTTTAGAGTCATCCTCTTCCTAATAATTCAGTAAATATTTATTGGGCATTGACCATCTTTTCCCACAGAGCATTGTGGGGGACAAAAAGATGATTAAGATACTTTGCCTTCCTTTAGAGCTCATTTGCTTACAATTTAGAGATCAGATAAGAAAATATACAAATAAGCGGCATCCAAGGAAGAATGTGATCAAAGTGAGAAGAGGCACAAAGTGGAGAGAGTTCAAAAGGGGGGAAGTCTGGCTGGGGACACAGGGCAGGCTTCCTGGGAGAGACAGCATTTGGATTGAACCTGTTAAGGATATGGTAGGATTGCAGCAACACAGAGGGAAATCAGTTCCGTAAGTGGGCTTGTCACAAAGAATGGCTTGGAGATATAAGTGTGGGGCCTCTTTATCAAATTTAAAGAACTAGAACATAGAGTACAAAATGGGGAGAATACTAGGGAGAGTTTAGAGAAGCAGATTACAGCAAGATCAACTATAGATTTGAGTGACTGGTTTAGCTCTCTATGCTTTTCATGATCAATGGAGAACCATAAAAGGTTCTTGAGCAGAAGAATAAAGAAAAATATGTGATAAAAACCAGATGTGACCCACAAGCCTGAAATGTTTACTGTTTGGCCCTTTATTGGAAAAGTCGGTAGACCCCTGATTTCTGTAGTAATATTAAATGTTAAGAGAGTTTGTAGCAATATTTTCTCGTTTGCATAAAGAAAGAAAATCAAACACCTGCTGCTGTGTTGCCAAGAAGGCTGCAGAAATCCCTAAGCCTGGAACATATGGGGCCTTCTGTTTCTCTTGTTTGGGTTTGGATTTAGCTGAACAGTGCATTGCCTGCCTGGCTTAGGTTGACTTTGATCAGTTAGTTGTGTTATTGTATAATGTAACTTATTTAACCTCAAAATAACAAAGTCATGAATAAATATGCCTATTATAGAATGTTCAGCCTCTTTTTTTGTGTATTTTTTTATAAGTTACTCAAAAAGCCTAAGAGTATTAGGAACATGGATATAATGATAAAATTTATGATAAAAAGCCAGAGAGACATAGACGCCAAGTATCTTGTTTAAAATTGCTTACTGTGATCAGGTTAGGCATTTGGTTCCTGGTGTAGCCCTGTATGGTACATGTTTATATGAATTTTTATATTATTGTTGGTGTATTTTCAGAATAACTTCCCAAAAGTGGTATTCCTTGGTCTAAGGGTTAATGTATATGTAGTTTTGTTAGATGTTACCATATCCTCCTCTAGTAGGGTCTATACCATTTTTAGTTCCATGAAATATATGAGAAGCACCATTTTAAAGTATTGATATTATCTCTTAACTAAAATGTGACAGAGATACGTATGTATGTATCTATGTATATATTTTTTTCTTATTCTCCATATGTAACACAGGCTAGCATTATTAAAAATCCCAGAAATGACACACGATACGAAGGAAACTTATTCCATGCACTTTTAGAATTATAATAAGCATCTGATACTCTTGTGAACCCTATTTTGTCCTCTAATTTAGTTCCAAGAAGTAATTTTTATCCGTGAATTCACACTATTTTAGGAAATTCAACTAGTCCAGCTACTGTTGCAGTGGAACCTTGCTGGCCTGAAGAGTTTTCCTTTTGGTTACTTTTCAGGGACGTAAATGATGACGAGCACTTTTACAACAGCAGCTGCAGTTTTAACACTACAGTAAACATTAATTTCAGAATATTTTATATGCCAGAATCAAAGAGAACCTTTTGTGTTTTTAAAATGCATTTAGTTCTGATTTTTAAGCATGCTTTAGGGGACATTAAGAAGATTGGTAGGAAGAGGTTAATGGGGGAAAAAGGATGACCTATGAAATACTTTCAGCAATAAAGATTAAAAGAACAAGAAAAAGAAGCTTGGTGATTTGTGTAGAGAACTGATGGCCTGCTGTCTATTCGTGCACGTCCCTTCTGTGTTTCCAGTGCTTACCTGGACTTCTGTCTTTCTTAACAGCAACCATGGTGTGGTTGGTGAATATGGCAAAAGGAGACCCAGAAGCCCAACGGAAGGTATCCAAAAACTCCAATTATAATGAACAAAGTAGGTAAATTTTATTTGGAAATTTCCTGGGGTTTCGGGTCATTGTCATCTTATGGCTAACAATTAGTTATAAAGTGGTGATTGTAACCTTTTTCTTTGGTCATAGATTCCTTTTCAAATCTCCTGAAAGCTGTGGTAATACCCGGTAAAAATACAGATAAATATTAAGGAGTTCAGATAGTCCAAACCCTATAGTACAGGCAAGGCACTCGGTTAAGGATTTCTGCCTCTGGGTACCATTAATGTCGGTATGAAAGTTGCAAGTGGAGACTGATTTTAAAAAGAACAGGTAGCCTTTCTCTCCAAACCTGTAGAAAATGAGAATCTCTTGTTTGCCATGGCCAGACCAACTTAAAAGTAATTTTATTTTAGATGTGATCATGATTATACTGAGAAGATAAAATATTCTGGGTGGACATGACTTTCTGGAGGAGGCTGATGATGACCTGGAAGGGGAAATGAAAAGGCCCACGTATGGAAACTGCCGAAGAGATTAAGGAGAACATACGTTAGGAGTTATTAGAAAGAGTTGAATAACAAAAACAATATCAATAGTCAAGAAGAAAGGAAACTTTTTAAAGAAAAGGGAAGGGCTAGCCTTATGAGGAAGCTGAAAAACAGAAGCAGAATAAAAGTTGGTGAGAGAAGTGGAAAGGGCCTTAACTGAGTTGCTGTTTGTCAGGAAAGGAAGGGGTTAGGTTTTTTAGAGCCAAGAAAACTGCTGTTTTAGCTTTTGGGTGACTGAGGACACTGGGAATTCCTATTTGGGACCCAAAGATTCCAGGTTCATTCTGCAGTGAGCAAAGCAGCAGAACAAGGTGACATTGCACCCGCAGTAGACCTGGTAGAGAAGTAGGAAATAGACTGAAATAATTGCTACAAGTCTGGTTATTACGTTAACCTGCGTTAAGCTAAAGCAAATTAAAAGATGGATTGTCTATGAGTATGTTTGTTTATATGTATGTGAGTATAAGTGTGTATTTGGCATATCAAGTGTGTATTTATTCTTGTGAGTATAAGTGTGTATTTGGCATATCAAGTGTGTATTTATTCTTGTGAGTATAAGTGTGTATTTGGCATATCAAGTGTGTATTTATTCTTTTGATAAATGTTGATTGAGCACCTAACTGTGTGCCTGATATTTTGCTAGGTACTGGGGATATAGCACTGAATGAGATACCCTGTTCTGTGGAGCTTGTAGCCTATTTAGGGAGACACAAACATTCAACAAATAATTTATACAGTTGTTGATAAGTCCTATAAAGGAGAAGTCTAAGTTGCTATGAAAGTTTATAGTTGAAGAATTTCATTTATTTTGAAAAGTCAAGGAAGGCTTCCCTGAGGAAGTGATACTACATGAAGAATGGAAGCGTTTTCCAGAAGAAGAAACGACCCGGGCAGGGGGCTTGAAGTGAGAAGGAGCTGGATAAGCTGCAGAGTGCCTCAGGGGAATGCTGTTGGTATTTAGGGTGGAGCAGTTCTTGGTAGTCATGTGGGACTTCTCCCACTGCAGGATATCTAACATTCCTGGCCCCTCACCCACTAAATGCTAATTGTGACTTCCAGGTATTACAACAACTCAAAACTCCTCCAACGTAGTTAGTTCCAAATACCCCCTGGGAAAACACTAGAGGAACTAGACACCAGATGGGAACAAACGGCATAGGCCTCCGGGAGGGATGTCTGTACAAGGAAAGACCAGAACAGAGCTGGGAGGTTCCCTGACTATGAACTCTGCTAAGAGTTTGAGGATGAATTAGTTGTAATACATAGAAAATTAGTTAAGGAAAAAAAATTAGGCGGTTTTCCAGAGAAAACAAAAAGTCATACAGAAGAAGCAAATGTAATTAGAGTATATTCTGGTTGTAGCCAAGTATTTTAGTTGTGAATACTTTTTGCATTGTGATAGTATAAAAATTGAACTTAACATAAAACGATGACTTATTGAGAATATGGGGAGAAGTAAATTTACATGTGGGCATGAGTATGAAAGCTATGCTTCATTTCCCTGCACGAAGTGATTACGTTTTAACCTAAAATGAAAACATCAAGATATAACACTGAACATGCTATTTATAATTAATTATGAATGCTAGCACCAAAGGAAACAGCTGAGAAGTTTGAAAATAGGAGTGAGAATTAGGAGGAGGGAAGGGCCAGAGCAGGGACTGTTGTTTTTATTTTTATTTGTAAACCTTATGCTTCTATGACTTCACAAACTCTGAACCAGGGAAGATTCCATTTTGTGGTGACTGATTAAGAAAAAGAATACAAAATTGTGAGGACCCCTCCCAGAAAAAATGTATGCAAGGGAGAGGCCTGAAGTGTGCAGGCTTAATTTATTCATGGTAAATCTACCTCTTCTAGGAACATGTGTCATTTTTATAAACAAAGAAAAAAATATTATCAGTGCCACATAATGTATTATAATTATTTTTGTTGTGGAAGGTTCTCAAGACTCTCATGTTATGCTCACAATTTTCAGACCGACAGTCATGACAAAATGACTAGCCCATAAAAAATGTGTTCCCTACCCACCCCACCCCTCACCTCCCTACTGTATAACTCAGGCACTAAAGCCAGAGCTGAGTTTTCAGAAACGAGTGGTTAGAAAGCTTTCAGCTGCAAACATCAGAAAAAACAACTTGTTTGCTTTAAACAAGAAATGTGTTCTCTCACATGACCAGAGTCCCGGGGTGTAGACATTTTAGGGTTGGTTAATTTTGTGGCTCTTCAGTGTTATCAAGGGCCCAGGTTCTTTCCGTCTTCCTGCTGTGCCATCCTTAAATACAGGCTTGATCCTTAGCCCACTGCTCCTCATGGTCGCAAGATACCAAGTACAGTTCCAGGCATCATATCCAGATAAGATAACATCTAGGGGGAAAAGGGGGCAGTTAGTAAAGAGTGAAAAGTTTCCCCCAATTTCGTAGCAGGCTTTGCCTCATCACACATTGACTAGTACCAAACCCACAGCCTCAGAGCTTTCATTGGGAAGAGGAATGATGGACTTGGATCAATCAGGATTTACCACCTGAGTCATGTGAGCGAGAGGTAGAAATCCAAACACATCTGGGCTGCCCTCAGGAATAAGGGGAGAAATGGCTAAGCGGTAAGCAATCAACAGGCCCTGCTACAGCCCATGTTTTGTGGTTTAAGAGCCAGCTAACCAATTATAATGACAACCAAGTAGTTACTGTTTCCATGTAACTTTCTTAAAGGTGTTAAGAAAATTTTCTGAGTATTACAGTTGTGATTTCTTTTTCTTGAAGACACAGGGAGTGAGTCACAGAACCCTGTGACAGAGAGTGATGATGGTGGCTTCAATGAAGAGTGGGAAGCCCAGAGGGACAGTCGCCTGGGACCTCATCACTCTACAACTGAGTCACGAAGTGCTGTACAGGAAATTTCCAGCAGCATCCTAGCCAGTGAGGACCCAGAGGAAAGTATGTGCATTTCTCTAATTGAAAGTCATGGATTCCTGTAGGTGCTGCAGCATCAAACTCTCCAAAGATAAAATGAACCGAGAGCACTAGTCTACTTATAAGTAACAGCACAACTTTTATTGGGAAATAACAATAGGCAGTGCTTTTCTTTATGTAGATACTAGAGGCCTGGTGCACGAAATTCATGCATGGGGGAGGTGTCCCTCAGCCTGATCTGCACCCTTTCCAATCTGGGAGCCCTCAGGGAATGTCCTACTCATGGCTTAGGCCTGCTTCCTGTGGTTCTCTGCTCTCTGCAGGGCCTGCCTGCTCCACACCGCGGTGACTGCCAAGCAGGTCATGCTGGGAGCTGCCTTCTCCCTGCTGTCAGTCTCCATGGAGGCAGTGAGGTTAATTTGCATACTCATTCCTGATTGGCTGGTGGGTTTTATGAAGTGATGGCCAATTTGCATATTTCTCTTTTATTAGTGTAGATAAATATATATATGTGTGTGATTTCAGAAAGGAAGGGAGAGGGAGAGAGAGATAGAAACATCAATGATGAGAGAGAATCATTGATCAATTGCTTCCTGCATGCCCCCCAATGGGGATTGAGCCCACAACCCAGGCATGTTCCCTGACCTGAAATCACACTTTGACTTCCTGGTTCATAGGTTGATGCCCAACCACTGAGCCATGCTGGCTGGGCTAGTCGGGGCTTTTCTCATAGCATCATTTGTTAATGGGTCAAATTCTGCCCCTCAGGTTTTTGAAATTGGCCTTTTACAGTCTGATCTTTGGCATTTGTTTTATAAGGTCAAAGATTTCTTTATTTTTCCAGTAAGTTTTCATGGCTGCAATATTCTTGTGTACAAATATTTTATTAATATTTTTTACTTTTTGCTGTCTAGAGACCAATGGGTTTGAATGTTTCAATCTTTTACATTGTTATTCCCTTTGTTGGCAAGTTCCTCCTAACTTCAGATTAATATTTTCTTTGGGACCAATATAAACTAATATTTCATCATCTTAGCATCCACTACCACACAACCACTCTGATTACGTTAGTGTTTTAAACCAGACTTATGGTTACTTATAACGGTCTCCGTTTATACTAGAAATTATTTCTAAAAAGACACATATGTCTTCCAGGACAACCTTTTAAAAATCAACATTTAATCAGAAAACTAAACAGAGCCTTTAATTAGAAATGTAAAACATTTTTATTCAGTGTGAAGGCAGTTGATCTTCTAGTGAATTTCAAAACTATTCTTCCTTCAAACATCATGCGGCCAGCAGGCTCATCCTCGGTGCACTACTGTTAACCTTACAATTGACCAGAGCAGTGAAAGGAACCTGCTGTTCCAGGAGTGGGGAGTCGACTCATGGAGGTTCTTTTTCTATTTACCTCAAGGAAGGAGAGAGAAGGATTTTGCTATTTTTTCAAGTGGAGGAAGAGATTTTAGTAGTATAAAGGTAAAGTACGTTTCAGGCAGTTTTTAATATGTTTATATTTATTTAAAAGATAATAGGAGATAGTCGTTATTATGCTATTATATTTAAGCTAGGCACATATTATGCTGCTGGAGGTCATATAGAAAAATCTTACAATTAAAGTGAACAGTCACCATCATTTATTGTCTTTACTATGTCTTGTGTTTGGTAGACCATCAGATGCCCCTTTTAATATTAAAAGAATACCATAATTACTTAAAATTATTTTTCAGAGTTGGCAAAAACAAAACAAAAAACAACAGAAGGCTTAGACTGCCATTATTAGCAAATAGTAGGAAAATGCTAGCAGCCAATTTTAGCATACTTGGCAATAGCATATAATTAATTCATTATGTCTAACTTAAGCAGTTTCCAGGGCTGTGATTTTAGTTGTTTAGCCATGGCATATTTTTGATTAAATGAATAAAAGTGAGCTGTTTAAAGAAAACAAATTCCCAGCAACTGATTTTTCTTAGGTTTTATATACTGATTCAGTTTCTTCTGGTTATAGGTCAATAAAATTTGTCCTTTTGGTAAGTGCTAAAGAAAGAAATTGATGGTTACTTCTTTGTTTTCTTTCTCTATTTTATCTTATTTTAAATATATTTTTATTACTGATTTCAGAGAGGAAGGGAGAGGGGGAGAGAGATAGAAACATGAATGATGAGAAAGAATCATTGATCGGCTGGATACCTCCTGCACCTGCACACTAGGGATTGAGCCCGTAACTCGGACATGTGCCCTGACCAGGACTTGAACCGTGACCTCCTACCTAGTTCATAGGTTGATGCTCAACCCCTGAGCCACACCAGCAGGGCTTCCTTCTCTATTTTAATTTTGCTAATAAAATATACCTATATTTATCTCTTCATTAGCCAAAACCGGTTTGGCTCAGTGGATAGATCGTCGGCCTGCGGACTGAAGGGTCCCAGGTTCGATTCCGGTCAAGGGCATGTACCTTGGTTGCGGGCACATCCCCAGTAGGAGGTGTGCAGGAGGCAGCTGATCGATGATTCTCTCTCATCAATGTTTCTAACTCTCTATCCCTCTCTCTTCCTCTCTGTAAAAATCAATTAAATATATTTTTTAAAAAAATGAATTCTGTGAAGTACCGTAGCATTTATCACAATACAGGCAGTCCCCGGGTTATGTCAGACTCAGCTTACGTCGTTTGGTGGTTACGTCGCCATCTCCCATTTATTTATTTTTTAAAAAGTTCCGTCATTTCGACGTATGTACATACGTGCTTTATGTTTTTTATTATTTATTTACCACAAGTAAAGGTCAGGAATTATCTTTCTTTTAATTTTTTTTTTTACTGTTTCACTTCATTACTGCTGTGTATGTGCTCTAGGTGAGTGACGTAGGTGCTATGTAGGTGGGTTCCGACTTACGGCGAAAATCGTATTACATTGCGCCGTAGGAACGGATCTCCAACGTAACCCGAGGACCTACTGTATTGCTTATTTACACAAGACTTTTTTTTTAAATTATTATTATTTTTTTTATTTAAAGTATTACATATAGTAGTACATATATCTCCTTTTTTTTTAAATGAAAAAAATATGAGGCCATAATTTTAAGCTTGATTCAATACATTATTTTTTTAAAGCTATATTGATATATAATTCATTTACTATAACAATTCATGCATTTAAAGTTGTGGCTTTAGAATATTCACAGAAGTGTTCTTTCTTCACCACAATTAATTTTAGAATGTTTTCATTATCCCAAAAAGAAACCCACACTTCTTAGGTGCCACCTCTCCATCCCCCCATTTAAAGTATACAGTGCATTGGTTTTTATTGTATTCAGAGTTAGGCAATCATCACCACAAGTGAATTCTAGAACATTTTCATCACCTCAGAAAGAAACCTTTACCCATTCATTAGCCTCCACACCCCTCAACACCAACCAGTGTATGTGTTTTCATATGTTTTCCTGTTCTGGATATTTAATAAAAATGTGGTCCTTTGCCCTAACACAGTGGTCGGCAAACTCATTAGTCAACAGAGCCAAATATCAACAGGACGATTGAAATTTCTTTTGAGAGCCAAATTTTTTAAACTTAAATTCTTCTAATGCCACTTCTTCAAAATAGACTCGCCCAGGCCGTGGTATTTTGTGGAAGAGCCACACTCAAGGGGCCAAAGAGCCGCATGTGGCTCGTGAGCCGCAGTTTGCTGACCACGGCCCTAACGGGTTTGGCTCATTGGATAGAGCGTTGGCCTGTGGACTGAAAGGTCCCAGGTTCGATCCAGTCAAGGGCATGTACCTTGGTTGTGGCCACATCCTCAGTAGGAGGTGTGCAGGAGGCAGCTGATTGATGTTTCTCTCTCATCGATGTTTCTAACTCTCTATCCCTCTCTGTAAAAAATCAATAAAAATATATTAAAATGTGGTCCTTTGTACTGGTTTCTTTCACTTAGCATAATGTTTTTTGTTTGTTTGTTTTTAAATATATTTTAATTGATTTTTTTATAGGGAGGAAGGGAGAGGGATAGAGAGTTAGAAACATCGATGAGAGAGAAACATCGATCAGCTGCCTCCTGCACACCCCCTACTGGGGATTTGCCCACAACGAAGGTACATGCCCTTGACTGGAATCGAACCTGGGACTCTTCAGTCTGCAGGCCGACGCTCTATCCACTGAGCAAAACTGGTTAGGGCAGCATAATGTTTTAAGATTAATCTATGTAATAGCATATATCAGTACTTCATTACTTTTTATAGCCAAATAAAATTCCATTGTATGGATATGCCACAATTGTTAATCCATTTTCCAGTTAATGGACATCTGGGTTGTTTCTGTTTTTGGCTTTTATGCATACTGTTGCTATGAATATTCATGTAAACGTATTTGTGTGTATATACGTTTTTATTTCTCTTGGGTATTTACCTGGCAGTGGAATTGCTGGGTCATATGGTAACTCTATGTTTAATCTTTTGAGGAACTGCCAGACCATTTTCCAAAGCAATTATACTATTTTACGATCTCACCAGCAATGTGTGAATGTTCTAATTTTTGCACATCCTCACCAACACTTGTTTTTGTCTATCTTTTTTAATATAATCATTCCATACTTAGAATATATAAAGAATGCTTACAACTCCATAATAGGACGATAACTCAGTAAAAAGTAGGGAAATGCTTTGAATAGACATTTTACCAAAGGAGAAATATAATTGCTAATAAATACATGAAAAGCTACTCAACATAAGAATGGCTTGACTGAAAAATAAAAATTAGTAATACTAAGTGTTGGTGAAACCCTCTTGCATTGCTGGTGGTACAAAGCCAGTATGAAAAAGAAATGGGAAGTTTCTTAAAAAGCTACACGTAAACTCACCATATAACCTAGCAATTCCACTTCTAGGGATCGACTCCATGGAAGTGCAAACCATCTGTCCACACAAAAATATGTATGTACAGTAATGTTGGTGGCAGCATTATTCATAATAGTCCGAAACTGAACAATCCAAATGCCCATCACCTGGTAAATGGATGAACGAGCTTATAGGTAGTATATTCATACAATTGGGAAGTATTCATCAGTAAAAAGGAACAAACTACAGACATGAAGTAGCATGGATAAACCTCAAAAACGTTAAATGAAAGCCAGTCACAAAAGACTTCAGAATGTCTGAGTCCCATTTCTATGAACTGTCTAGAAAAGGCAGATTTATTGAGAGAGCAGGTCGGTGGTTGCTTAAGGCCTGGGTAGGAGTGGGGATTAGCTAAATGGGCACAAGGTATTTTATAAGGGTGTTGGAAATGTGGGCGATTGTGAAAATGGTTACACAGTTCTAAATTTTTTATAATCATTGAATTCTGCACTTACACAAATAGGTGAATTTTATGAAATGAATGGTACCTCAATAAAGCTGTTTTTAAAAGGGGGGATGATACTTATCTCATAGGGGTTTTTGTGAGGATTTATTAGAACAAGTGCCAGATATAAACTAGGCATTCAAGAGATGACAATTACTTATTGTTATTATTTTTGATACGTAACAGCAGTATCTGGTTAAGATCCCGGAGTCAGCCACATAAAATCTGAAACTCCTGTTGTTAAAAAGAGAAAACCTAGCTCAAGCCTAATTTTGTATGATACCATTTACTGACTTCTCATTCAGGGTGGAGTAGAGCAGTGACATTTTTGAATTGTGAAATCATAGCAAAGAGTGACAAACTGTTTATATTTGTGATCTTTCCTTTTCAGGGGGAGTAAAGCTCGGATTAGGAGATTTCATTTTCTACAGTGTTCTGGTCGGAAAAGCTTCCGCCACAGCCAGTGGAGACTGGAACACGACCATAGCCTGTTTTGTAGCCATATTAATTGTAAGTATACACTAATAAAAACATGTCAGAACTCCTCATCTCAGCTCTGATTCAGGCAGTCCCATTTTAACCCCAGCTGGGCTGAGTGTTCCAATCACCTGGGAGCTTTTTAAAAACAATTAGACCTCACCTGAGTAGTTCTCCATGGGGCCACACATTAAAATCACCTGAGACCTTTTAAAACTGTGTATCCCCATCCTGAGATATTCTTATTTAATTTGTTTCAATTGTGTATCTTATTTTTAAAGTTCCCCAGGAAATTCTGTAAGTACTTCTGGTTAGGAACCACTGCTTCAGGCAGCCTAGATAAGTTGGAAATTAGCTGTGTCCTTAAAGGGGTGAGTAGATCCTCACTTAGTGCCTGCGTTTGGTGGTGGTTTTTGCATTTAATGCCACACCCTGCAGGGGACAGAGTTCCTGGGCAGCAGGTATGAGGCGAGAAAAGGTAACACAATGCATGAGCTCCTATAGATCTTGTGCATGGAGCCACAACATGAATCCTGAAGCTTTCAGAACTGTGATTTAAGGAAATAACTCAGAAATATTTCTTACTGCCCCCCCCTTTTTTTTTTTTAATAAAGATGTTATCTCTTTGTTTCATATGTGAGTGAAGTTACATGACAGCCTTTATATTGCATTTATTTTGTGGTTTATAGTGCTAATCTACCCAGTTAGAATTTTCTTGTATTTTATTTCTCTTTTGATGTTAATTTTCTGGATGTGTTGCATCTTTTAAGAAGAAAAGTATTTATTCTGGATAAACCTGAAATGATGCTTAGCCTCCAGAATTTATAGTTAGTGTCTCAATAAATAGAGTAAAAACGGACTATATTATAGGGCTGTTCTGTTTCCAAGAGAGCAGCAATATAATTTTCATAAACTTAAAAAAAAAAATCCCCACCCGAGGATATGTTTACTGATGTTAGAGAGACGGGGGGGGGGGGGGGCGGGGGAGAGAGACATTGACTGGTTGTCTACCCCATGGGCTGTGACCAGGGATCAAATCTGCACCCTAGGGATGTGCCCTGACCGGGAATCGAACCCACAACCAACCAAAGCACCTGGCGGGGGCACTTTTATAAACTTTTATCAGCATATTCTGTGTACCTCTTTGCCTGCCCCCAACCCACAGCATAAAAAATGCTTTTCACTTCTGGGATTTTAGGCAGCCAAACTTAACTGAGAGTAGCCAACTCAGTATTTTAGATAGAATTTTTGTCATTACTTAAATTTTTTCAAGAATAGTTTTACTTATTTTCAGGTTCTATTCCTTGCCTAGAATTAGGGGATGAAGAATCAAGAATGTGTGCATCATGAATTCTGTGTTGCAGAGGAAAATAAAAGTTGTTTCCGGGTTTAATGGGAACATTTGTTCTAAAATTTAACCTCAGAGGATTGTATTCAGTTAACGAAATTAAATGCGAGACTTGTGATTGAGTTGTTTTGCACAAAACACTTTCATAATGATGTCTGGGTTTGTGTCTTGGCCCCTCTCCCCCGCAGGGCTTGTGCCTTACATTATTACTCCTCGCCATCTTCAAGAAAGCATTGCCAGCTCTCCCGATCTCTATCACCTTTGGGCTTGTTTTCTACTTTGCCACAGATTATCTTGTGCAGCCCTTCATGGACCAGTTAGCATTCCATCAATTTTATATTTAGCAGATTTGTGATGAGACTTCCATGGATTTTTCTCCTTTGACTATAATAAACTCTGGGAAGGACAACGGTGATTTTCCTGTGTCTACATCTAACAAAGTCACAGTTCCCAGCTGGACTTTCTGCAGCTTCCTTCCACGTCTTCCTGACCACCTGCACTGTTGGCCATTGGAAGGAGGTGTCGACCGAAAATGGTTTTGAACGTACGTCATGGTGGTGGGCGGAGTCCCTTGGAAAAAAATACCAGATTTTAGGGACAAGGACAAAGAAAAGTGATGGGCCAAAAAGTTGCTGTGCTCCACCAGCAGTTCCAGAGGTGGCTTTCCCAGCACTGCAGACTCTCAGGACTGCATGGTCACGATGTTAGATGGAGTGGTTTAAACCAAACGGGACTCGTCATCGGAAACGCGTGTAAGCCTAATCAGTCTGTGTTGAACTCTAAACCTTTTCAGGAGGTACTATGAGGAAGGCAGGTACCAGCAGCAAAATGGGAAGGCGAAAAGGGGTTCAAACTTTCACTCTCAAATTTCTTTTGCTGCAAACTTGACATTTTTAAATAAGACGTTTTTTTCACCTGGAGTCGAGTCAGATGTATAAGATGATTTGGACGATTTTTGTTCTCAAGCACTGACACTCATTACCATCTATGGTTGCCATTCCCTCCCAAGGCCAGTATGAATTTATGTGAGGTTGCTTTATCTTAAAAGTGTTAACCTCAGGTTCCAAGTTCAGTAATTTCTGGAAATAATGGAACTATGACAACGATTCTCTCTCACCCTTAGGTAATTCTGGTTTTGCCCCAAATTCCTAATTTTTAGACAGACTTGTAGGTTTGCTTGCCCTCGATGCCTTCTTTGTTCCCCGTCTCTCCCTTCACTCGCCCATACACGGTTCTTTCAGAAGACAGCTCTGTTGTGGAAGCAGGCGGTCCCGTTATCTAGGATGTTCCTTTGTGTGGTGCACAGAACGTGTTATGAATCAGTGCTATCAGCCTCGCTGTCATCATTTCCTCAGTAGCAAATACAATGTGTGCCCAGAGACAGTAGCATTAAAGAAGAGTAAATGGCTGGTGAAGCACTTTCTGTCCTGGTTTTCTTTTTTTAGTACAACCGAGTGTCTCTGACAGTAGGTCAGAGTTCAGACCAATAGCCAGGAGCTGGTGGTTTATAGAGTCAGGAGTCAGGTGTGTCTGTGCCAAGCAGGAGCTGGGAGAAAGCCATTATTGCCCTTGGTGAGCCGGCGGAGGACCTAGGGTCAGGCGGAGAGCCAGGTGCCAACAGAAGGAAGAGGGGCCTCCAACAGCCAGTGGCACCAGATGAGCTCAGGTCCTGTGGGCAGATACGGAGATCCAAGTTACTCCGCCGGAACCTCGCAGTGGGCGTTCTGTGGTTTCCCTTCTGCCTTGCGTCTCAGTGTACCTTTGTGTGAACTGGGCAGTGGGGTCAGGCCCAGGCCGTTCAGCTGGACATGCACATAAACAGAGCCATCGCCTGTGGGCACACGGCACCCCTAAACCAAGCTCTTCCAGGGCACAACCCTTCTGTTACCGCCAGTTAGTGATCCGTTTCCATCGGGCGGGAGAAAGACCTGCATTTCCTCGTCCTGCCGCGCTCAGCCTGTGGTACAGCCGGGACGGGCTGGTTCCCCTCGCAGGTTAGGGTGTTTGCTTCCTGTCGTGGAATATCTCTTAGAACCTGCCTCGAGGAGCAGCGTGCTGGTACTAACCTGAGTGCAAGTGAAAACCGGCTCGTGTTGGGCAGTTGAGAACTGCGGGAAAACAAGCTGCCAAGACAGCCAGGCCGAGGGCAGTGGGAACTCTCGCATCCATTTTTGTTTGTTTAGCCCCCTTTTCCCGAGATTCTCTTTTTCTCCTCAGACACGTGGCAGTGTCGTGGGTACTCCAGAAATCACAGCATTCAACAGCTACAGCAGAGCCCCCTGAACACCAATCTGATTTGAAACTGCCTTGAAGGAGCCCTAATCTGGAGAAGTTTATCTGTGCGAGGGTTCTCCTCTCAGAAGAGGGTGTGTGCGTGTGTGTGCATGTGTGTGCGTGTGCGTGTGTTTAGATCCACCCTGTGTATTACTGTCCCGTGTAGAAAGATTGCACTAAACCTGTCACTTTCTACAAGATGAAACCACATCTCAGCACAGAGAAAGCACATCGTATTCTTTAAATCACCAATCTCAGACGCAGAACCTTGTTTTCAAATCTTTTTAGAATCAATTCAGTCATTCCTGAAATATCAAAATGCTAGTCTTCCACCGGGAAATACCAGTTGTCACTGAAGAGAACAGTGGCAAGTCCACTGAGCCGGGGTGGCCCTGGGGCCAGGCCACACAAACCAGAAAGCATGGCCAGCCGAGCCAGCCCACTCAGTAAAAGGAAGGAAAACGTAGGAAGAAGTGGCCGCTGACGCCTGGGTCTGACTGGCCGGCAGAAGGAAGGTTTTGTGACACAGCATGGTGCTACAGACCAGCCTGTGGAAGTACCCACCACGTTTGGAAGGTTTTTCGTTTTTTCAAAGAGGAAGGGCTCACTTTCCTGTTTTCGATTTTTGGTAGGTTAGTGTGTGGTCTTAGGGTCGCAGCTCTCCGTATAAATGACTAAATTTCTTTTTTTTTTAAATATATTTTATTGATTTTTTACAGAGAGGAAGGGAGAGGGATAGAGAGTTAGAAACATCGATGAGAGAGAAACATCGATCAGCCGCCTCCTGCACACCCCCCACTGGGGATATGCCCGCAACCAAGGTACATGCCCCCGACCGGAACCGAACCCGGGACCTTTCAGTCCGCAGGCCGACGCTCTATCCACTGAGCCAAACCGGTTTCGGCTAAATGACTAAATTTCTTGATCAGAAAAAAATAGAAGCTTTCTGAGCAACTTAGAACATTCATAAGTGAGCAAATTACTGATTTCACTATGGAAGCAACAGTCGTCTTGTTCACAGTTTGTAGAATGTGAGACAGAAGTTAAGCCACCTCCAGGGCCAGGCGTCTCGAAGCCTCTGATCCTGTGCCCGGCGCCCAGCCTCACAGTCCCCATTTGTGATGTAGCCCTGGAAGGGAAAGTTCAGATACCACTATGAACAGATTTGTTCAGTCTCTTCCATGGTGCTGGAGTCCGAAGATGCAACAGTGAGTAAGATCTGTCTTCAGGTGGTTGAGCGTCGACCTATGAACCAGGAGGTCACGGTTCAGTTCGATCCCCTGTTGCAGGTTTGATCCCCAGTAGGTGCTGTGCAAGAGGAAGCCAATCAATGATTCTCTCAAATCAATAAACAAATTAAAAAAAAAAAAAGATCTATGCTCAGAATGCAGCTGTAGTCTCTTGTTTTCTGGTATATGCCACCTTAAACGTTTCTAAAATATCAGGTGCTGGTCATTAACGCCTTTCACAGTTACTGTTATTTGAGCGCTTATAATATTGATGTTACAAAGGTGACTTGATTTTCCCAGAATTGCATCCTTTCAGTAAAGTTCTTGTTTTTCTCTAATCTTGCTTTCGGATAGTCTGTAAACCATTCTCCTCACCTCCACGTGTGTCCTGAACACTGAGTTTAGGAAGAGACTTGAAAACTGGACATGTGGTTTTGCCCTGGGATGAAACAGGATCACCATCGTAAGTGTGAGCCCAGAAGTGATCTTGGGATTTCTCCAGTTTTTAAAGTCCCCAAAACACAGAAGATGAAAAACGGTTTCAGCTTTCACAGCCCTCCTTGAAACTGCCAAGCGGAGCGAACCAACAAGGCCGCCAACGAGCTCGCGTCCCCAGCCCTCTGAAGGCATCGGGTCCTCCCCTCCGCTAGGAAGCACCACAGATCTGTGTGTTAAAAATCAGCCTGGAGCTGAAATGAACCCCTTCCTTGAACGTCAGAGCTTTCCCAGGGCCTCAGGCAGCTGCAACGTCGCCCCGAGGAAGTGGCTGGGTCCCCCAGGGCCCTCGAGTGCGGTGTTAGCACTTCAGTCTGATCCGTGTAGCAGGGAGGATTTGCCAGAAAGCAATTTTCCTTTTGAAACAAATAATTGTAACAGGGCAGCTTCAAACTCAGCTGTCTAGAGGAGCAAATCCAGGCCTGTTCCGTTTGCTGTGTGATTGGCGGGCTGGGATGCGGGTTCAGCGGATCCTTGACTCTCACGTGTTCACGGTCTGGCTTTTGCTCCTGCAGACACTGCTTTGTACGTGATTCAGACAGACTGTGAATGCATCTTTTTTAAATGCCTTTCAAATTCTTGGTAAGAGAGATGGTTATTTTGATAGATGGTTGCAGATTTTCCTGTGTTTGTCAAAGGAATAAAGGCTGCATGGATCCAGTTGTGCGAGTTTTCTTACGTGAAGGGAGTATAATGTGTAAGTGTGAGAGACGCTCAGCAACGATCAGGAAACAGTTTGAAACGCACAGGCATTGTTTCTGTCCTCCACGCGGAGCACAGTGGAGCGGGTAATAGCAGGCCGCACCTCTGAAGGGTGCAATGTTGAGCCTATGAGAAGTCTCAACATAATTATTCTTGATACTTAGTTTCTGAAAAGATATTTAAAAAAAATAATGTTTTAACTGAAATTCATGTAAAAACTGTCCAAACAAGGATTTGCAGGACATGTATGTGGTGACAGTATAATGCAATTACTTCATGTGCCAGAGGATTATCTTTCAAAAATCATTGAGTTGCTCATATCAGTAGAAAATTCCAACATTACTTTTGTTGGCCTGGTAGAGCATAGATTGTTATCACTATCCCCAAACTCCACCAAACTGCTTGTTTCTAAGCAGGGAATAGCACACAGAACGTGGGGACTTACTGATCAGAATCAAGTTTGTGGCAGAAGAAACCAAAGCCGACCTTTGCCTTCAGGAGGAGGGTAGAAAAGATGAATGTGTCCCTGGCGGCAGTGGCTAAGGGCATCAAGAAACAGGAAAGGCCGAAACCGGTTTGGCTCAGTGGATAGAGCGTCGGCCTTCGGACTGAAGGGTCCAGGGTTCGATTCCGGTCAAGGGCATGTACCTTGGTTGCAGGCACATCCCCAGTAGGAGGTGTGCAAGGAGGCAGCTGATCGATGTTTCTCTCTCATCGATGTTTCTAACTCTCTATCCCTCTCCTTTCCTCTCTGTAAAAAATCAATAAAAATTAAAAAAAACAAAACAAAACAGGAAAGGCGGCCATTTCCTCCGGAATCAGGCGTCATTGCTTTTATGAATCTCGTAGGCAGTGTCCCTAGGGTCCCACAGCGGCATGATGGCTTGTCCTCATCGCTGGGCGAGGTTTCTGATTTCTGGGGCCTTGCCATGGTGCTCTTGGTGAGAGAAGGATGCCCTGGAGCAGGGTTGAGGAGCAAGAGTAATGGGGCCGAGTTTTCTGCATCACTAGGTAAGTACCACAGTTTTGTGTAGCCCAGCTATTTTCTCTGGGGCCGAGATGGGATCTGGTTAAAGGTGAAGTGACAGCGTACTTGAGAATAAGCCACACAATGTTCACTCATTGAATTTTTTAAAACATTTTTTAATTGATTTCAGAGAGGAAGGGAGAAGGAGAGAGAGAGAGAAACATCAATGATGAGTGAGAACCATCGATTGGCTGCCTCCTGCACGCCCTCTCCTGGGGATTGAGCCCTCAATCTGGGCACGGTGCCCTGACCAGGAATGGAACCGCGACCCCTGGTTCGTAGGTCAACCCTCAAACACTGAGCCGCAGCGGCCGGGCCTGCACTGAGTCTGAATGGGAATGCAGGGTAAGAGATCCACAAAGGACAGGGTAAAGATAGAGTTTCTCCAGAAACATAACGTTTGGACCAAATTTGGGAAGAAGGGGAGAATCTGAATTGGCAAAAAGGCCAAGAACATACCCTAAAATCAGGAAGGAAGGAATTTGTGGGAGGTGCCCAAGGATCTGGTGTTTGAGTTAAGATGGCTTATTCCGAGGAAAACTCCATTAGCAAGCCGAGTCCGTTTCTACGTGACTTGTAGAAACCAGGGAGGATGGTGGCCGCACCTACCACAGGGACGCTGTGCCTGACCAGGACTGATCCTCTCTCTGGGCTGGCACTTCTGTGCCTGGCATGCCGCGCCCTCTGAAGGGGAAGAGCCTCAGGAGCCAGGTTTGTGGGAGACCTAGTTCTTGGGAGAAGGGGTGACACATTCTTGATCCCTCTGTTCATCTGTTGTTTTCTTTCTAAACTTGTTTTAATTATGTGGTAACTCAGGGTCAATGCCTCCTGCAGAAGAGGGAAGGCTTCTGTTCCCCTTTGACCCACAGCATTCCTCTAGGTGGGCTGCAGGGAAGATCTTGACTGATTCGTTTGCTGGGGGAGCAGACCTAGTCAAGAGCCGCTAGAGGCAAAGGCACGTGTACAAGGGTGATTTACAAGTGGGAACAGCTGGGAGCAGGTGAGCACAGCGACAGGACACTAAGTACCTGGCGTCCCGTCGTTCTGTAACGGCGTGCGTCCCCTCCAGACGCAGCTGCCATAGTGACGGGCCACGCCTCTCCAACACCTGCCCAGGAGCAGGAGAGGTCCGGGGCGTTCTCCCGACGTGATCACGGGTTTTCCTGTTTCCTAATTGGATTCTCCCATGTCTGCTGTGAAACAGCACGACACTTAGTTGTTTAGTGCGATGGCGGGGTTTTACTTGCCTGGGCCAGGCAGACGTGAATGTGTGATTTCTCCAGCTTTTCTGAAATGCTGGAAACGACCTCTGCACCATCCCGCCTGGGAAGCCTTGTTCGGGAGACTCCTGGCCCAGCCTCCCCTGCGTCCCCCTCTCCATCCCCACCCCCAGTTCAGGGCTCAGCTCCGGAGTAACCCAGGCAGAAGGCCACCCTGTTTGGAAGCATCCTCAGGTTGAAGACTGCACCATCCCAGTGGAGGGAGGGCTTTTCCTTCCTAGGTAACCTGCAGGGGCCTCGGGCACAGTCTGCGGACACCGTGCGGGGAGGGCGTCTGCTCTCCAGGGCAGGGCTGGGAGAGCTCGGCCAGGCTCAGGGCACTGTGTCAGTGGCATTCAGAAGTGGGTTCCCGGATGTGCAAGGGCCTTCAGCCCTGTTGGGTCCCCACAGTGACGCCAGCCTGCCTGGGGGTCCAGGTGCCGTCGATGGCACAGCCTGTCTGACTCCGTGGTGATGCAGGAAACGGCCCTGCGAGCCGGAGCACCCGCTATGTGTCACCCATGGCAGTGGCCCCGAGACAGGGGCGGTGGGAGCCGGGTCCTCTGCCCTGTACACACGGAGCAGGTCATCCTTCGGGGGACTCTTCCCAACGGGCAGGGGTCGGAATTCCCCTTTCCCCTCCCTCCTGTGCTCTAGATAAATCCACGAGGTAAGTCATAGACTTGTTGCAAGTGGTTATGCAGCCTTTTGTCATTAAAGACACGACTGACCAAGGCACTCCAAGCATTTGGTAATTGTTGCATGAACGGGTTTTTGTTTTTAAGTCAAATGCACGGGTAGGCAGTTTTGTGAGGGGAGGCGAGTGATCTGACCCAGAGAGTCCCCATCCCAGCGGGAGTTCACCCCAGACCAGGTCTGGGGGCCGCCAGCCAGCCCCTGTGCCAGGCCCTGCTGACATGCCCCTGGCAGGCGCTGCTCTGGGTGCCCTCCCCACCAGCCCTGGCTGCTTGGGAGGCTCTGCCTGTCTCTCCCTGGCAGCACTCCATCCTGCCGGTGGGGCAGGCGGGGAGGAAGGCGAGGCCTGGCGCCCCCTGGCCGGGCCCCTGCTCCCGGGGCTGGAAACAAGTCTGGCCCCATCTCCCCACGGGGCACTGGGCCAACCCAGCTGCTTCCCACAGCCCCTCCCTGACTCACCCGCCCAAGCTTCTCTCCGCCCAGCCCCAGGATTCTGTCCCCCCACCCCCACCCCTACCCTGCTGCTCCTCTCCATTTTTCTGAGGTGCTCCTGAGGCTCCCCTCCAACCTCAACCCCAACACACTCCTTGGCTTTCTCAGAGCAAGGCAGCCTTGGGCTGCAGACCAGCCCCTGCAGAGGCTCCCCCCGGGGAAGCTGGCAGAGGGCAACGTCTTACCCTGATGCCTCTGAGCCAGGTGAGGGGGCCCCAAGGACAGATTCCCAAAGACCCAGGGGTGCACCTCCCTCAGGTGGCTGCCTTGCTCCCTGAGGTGAGGGGGAAGCGGGAGGTCAGAGGGAGCTGGGTGTGCGTGCTCACCATCCCGTCCCCGGGCTCCTGGAGTTGCTCCATCGATGGTGAATACACGACGTCAGTGGGATTCTGGGTCCACGGGAGGGGCTCTCCAGGCCGGACGGTAAACAGCACGCGCGGGAACGTGCTTTCCGGAAGAACGCACATCAACCCGTGTTGCCCTTGTTTACAAGGCTGTGTGGAGAGCGAGGAGCCTGAAGCCCATTGGCCGTAACCTGCTTAAGAGACCAGTATTTATAAATCGGTGGTCAGGCTGAATCCAAACAGGATTCCTCCCCCAGAACACATCTGTGACATCTTGAGAAATGTCTGGGTTTGTCCTGGGTCAGCGTCTCCATGCTAACATGAGAGGAAGAGTGCAGTTCTTAATACTTCTACTTACCCCTCATTTAACCAAGAAAAGCTCCCAAGGGACACACTTGCCCCATAAAACCAATGTCCATTGAACATTTATAATAATAAAAGCGTAATATGCTAATTAGACCAGACAGACGAACAACCTTTTGGACGTCCTTCTGGATGTCCTACCGGATGAAGCCTCTGCGGCAGGGGCCGAGGCAGAGGTGGTTAGGGGTGATCAGGCAGGCAGGTGAGCAGTTAGGGATGATCAGGCAGGCAGGCAAGAGGTTAGGGGTGATCAGTCAGGCAGGTGAGCAGTTATGGGTAATCAGACAGTCAGGCAGACAGAGTGGTTAGGGATGATCAGGCAGGCAGGCAGGTGAGCGGTTAGGAGCCAGAGGTCCCAGATTGCGAGAGGGATGTCTGACTGCCAATTTAGGCAGTCGAACATCCCCCAAGGGGTCCTGGATTGCGAGAGGGTGCAGGCTGGGCTGAAGGACCCCCCTCCTGTGCATGAATTTCATGCACCGGGTCTCTAGTTTACTATGAATTTGCCCCAGAGACAGTGCTAAGCCCATCACAAGCATTGTCTTGGTCACCTTCACCCAACCCTTGAGTAGGGGCATGTTATCCTCATTTTACAGGTGAGAACATGGAAGCTTTGAGAAGATGAGGAACAGTCCCAGACTCACACACAGCAAGAAAGTGGGAGCGGCTGGCCCAACCAGGGAGGTCTGAGGCCAAAGCCCATGCTTCTTACCTCCAGAGGGGCGCTGGAGACCCGTTTCTGGATCACCTCTCTGGCCCTCCATTTTCTCCTTTGTAAAATGCAGAGTCTGACCATGTTTCTCAAAATTTCTCACTAAAGGTCGGGGTCCCGCCCCGCTCTGGGTGGCAGTGGGCAGTGCTTTCTGTGCTCTTTGGACTCTGCCTGAGCTGACGCCAGGGCAGCCAGGCTCTGGGGTTGATCGGGATCTGGGCCACGGTGGTTCCAGGGGCCTGCGCTGGGGGCTGGTGCCAGGTGAGCAAGGCAGCTGGGGAGGAGGGTTGGGGAAAAAAATTGTCACTAAAGCTGCTGCTGTGTTTTGGAAATTTTTAATTTTAGTATTCTTTATTTTTATTTATTGGTGAGAGAGAGAGAGAAACATTGATTTGTTATTCCACTCATGCATGCATTCATTGATTCTTTTTTAAAAAAATATTTTTTATTGATTTCAGAGAGGAAGGGAGAGGGAGAGAAAGATAGAAACATCAATGATGAGAGAGAATCATTGATTGACTGCCTTCTTCATGCCCCCTACTGGGGATCGATCCTGAGCCCGAAACCTGGGCATATGCCCTGACCGGGATCGAACCGTGAACTCCTGGTTCATAGGTTGATGCTCAACCACTGGGCATCATTGACTGATTTTTCTAGGTGCCCTGACCAGGGATTGAACCTGCAACGTTGGTGTATCGGGACTCTGTTCTAACCAACTAAGCTGCCCAGCCAGGGCCTAGTCTTTATTTTTATTTACATGAATCTATTGTCTTCTTTTGAAAATGAAGGAACCGATATGAATGAAGGTTAAACTGTTGGAGAGTGGGAATTTTTGAGCATGCTTCCAGAGAGGCCATGGACTATGCCCCAGATAGAGCTGTCAGTGCTGACACTAGGCCAGGCCTTGAGATATGGTCTCATGGCCCCTCCCAGCATGTAGGCCTTCTTTCACAGAACACTGTCAGCTTTCTGAAGAACAGGGTGACCCTGTGAATAACATGGTCGTCATTGGCATGATCCTGACGTTGCTTGGGAAAAACTGTTTTGTCTTGGGTTACTTGTTCTGCAAAAACCGGATGTGGTTAATGTGCTTAAAAGCGGTCCTACACAAAGGGTCGCTGCTGCTCTCTGGTCTCCCTGCGTGGAGAATGGCAGAGCAGTCGCCGGGTGGTCCGGCTGCCCGGCTAATAAAGGCTCCCTAAATTTTAATTTGGTCTGGGCTCCAGTGGTCATTCACTCGCATCCGCTCCACAACAAAACTTGCCAGAGATGTCCCAGCCAGTGAGGGACAAAGCCAGACCCCAACCCGGGCTGGCTCAGTGAACAGGCTTTGCGTCCCACCACCCCGCTGCCTCCCACACGGAGCCGTGTGCAGGGCCCAACCTCCACGGGATTCAGCAGGCCACTGTCTGCGCCTGGTGCTGATGCTGCTAACCAGAACCGCATGTGCTCCGTGGTTGTGCCGTGTTAAATCTGTACCGGGCTGCAGCCCCTTATGGGTAATTATGAAATTCAAAAGGCTCTGAAGCCCTAGCCAGTGTGGCTCAGTGGATACATGTTGGCCGCCCACACAGAAGGGTTGTAGTTTCGATCCCCAGCCCTGGGCCCTGGTTGGGGTGAAGGTGGAAGGCGACCAATTGATGTGTCTTTCTCACGTCACATCAATGTCTCTCTCTCTCCCACCCCTCTCTCCCTCCCTTCCACTCTCAGATCAATGGGGAAAATATCCTTGGATGAGGATTAACAACAACAACAAAAAAAAGGTTTTGGAAACTGCTAGGTTTCCCATAAATGTGTGAGGCCTGGCCTGTCTGAACTCTGCGAGGCTCTCGAGAGTCTGGCTTGATCCTTCGGAGGGGAATGTTGTGTTTTCGGCAGAGCTGTGAGTGCGTGGATGTTGTTGTTTTTTTGTGTCATACTTTCTGTTTGGTTGCTTTCGATCCCGGAACCTGCTGGGGGAGGTTTATCATGGACAGTTTAGAAACTTCTAAAAATCTGAAAAATTCTGAAACACATTTGGCCCCAAGAGCTTCTGATAAGGGAATAGGAACTAGATATAGGTAATAGGATACTAGTTATACGAAAGCTGCCGAAATAAAGAGCTTACACCTGGTTTTAAGTGGCATCATGTAAAGTCGGGGTCCCGGACCACAGGGACGAACGCGGCTGAAGTTGGAGAAACACGGCAGAGTGAAGTGAGTAGGACGTCCCCCTCACTCGAGTTGAGCTTCGGGAAGTCTGTTTCCGAATTGAGAGGCGCTGGTCCTCTGACTTCCTGGGTAATGTTTGCAGGCCTTTGGCACGAGGCAAAGATACCTCTCAGTTTCTGGACTGAGACTTCTCCAAATAGAGCAGAGGAGATGAGACGTGCCCTGGGAGTGTAGTGGAGAGAGACCAGGAGGAAAGGATCCAAAAGCCTTGATTGCTGGCCTCTGGGATCCCGATCCAGGACCCCACCCTCCAGCCACGGGGACAGCAGCAGCAGAGCAGGAGTCACTGAGCCAGGGAGCAGGATCCCGGACAAGATCGGTGACCTGCCTCTTCCCACAAGGACTGAGCCCTGAAGCCACCATCCCGCCTCCAGCCGCAGGACACCAGGTTTGCTGTGGAGGCCAGGGCGCCCACCCTGAGCTGAGAGGGACCCTTCAGCCCACTCTGCAGGCTGGTGCACACCCCACAGTGACCTTGGTGGGGGCCTGGGTCCCTAGCCTCTCCTATTCAGGAAGTGGAGGGGAGGGAGGGTGGCTCGTTTCTCCGGGGGAGATTGTAGCCCAGATGCTTGCAGTGTGTGTGTGTGTGTGTGTGTGTGTGTGTGTGCGCGCGTGCACCCATGTGGAAGGAAGGGAATGAGATCTCAGGCTGGAGCCGCTGGGTGGGAGCCAACCAGGTCAGGTTTTCTGGAAAGCCCTACCTTTACCCCTTCGCTGCTGCTCTGGCTCTGGTCTCCTGCCCCGCGGCAGTGTCCTGCCCCAACTCGGGTTTCTCACAGGGCCTCACCCTCCTCCTGGCGCCCTTTCCCAGGATCTGGATTGAAGGTGGGGCAGATGGGGTGCGTACATAGCAGGCCCGATGCCTCTGAGAAACATCCCAGGAATTCTGTTCTTTCCCTCTGGACGGCCGCATGTCTGCAGGAAGGGTCCGGAGCTATACCTCCGTCCCAGCGTTGAGGGCACAACTCCCCTCCAGAGGCCAGGCGGCTGATCGTACACAGCCCTGTCAGGCACACTGAGCGTGCCCTCCTCACGCTGGCGGTCTGGTGGGTGTTTCAAGGCCCTGACTGGCTTAGGGCAGCAAGAGGCAGGACGGAGGATCTGGAAGCACAGCGTCCAGCTGCGGGGCAGACTCTCCTCCCCCATGCCCCGCCCTGGATGTTAAGGGAACTGTGTTGGAGGGTGGGAGAAGATGGAGTGGTAAATGGAAGGATCCTTAAGCATGAGGTGTTTCTTTTTCCTTTCGGATTGCTAGTGGGCTGTATCATAGGTCCTGTGACTTTAAAAAAATGTTTTTATTGATTATAGAGGGAGAGGGATAGAGACATAGAAACATCAATGAGAGGGAAACAGCCATCAGCTGCCTCCTGCATGCCCCCTACAGGGGATCAAGCCCACAACCAGGGCACATGCCCTGACGGGGAATCTAACCAGTGACCTCTTAGTTCATGGGTCGGCACTCAGTCACTGTGCCACACAGGCCAGGTGGTCCTATGACTGTCATAGTGGAAATAGTGATACTCAGATGGAAAGTGTCATTTATTCTAAATTGACACACATTGGCATGCAGTGCCCCACTGCAATGTCAACTCCCCCAGGGCAGGACAGTCTGTTTGGAGCCCCCAGCTTGGGAGAGCTGATGGTGAATCTCTTCCCAGCGCTCTGGCTAATGACATCACCGCTGTAGCTTGAAAACAGCCCTGGGGTACTCACACCTTGGCAATTGATCAGTGCCACAAAGCAGTAGCGGAGAACTGGTTTCTAAACACATGCCACCACTGGGCGGGTCTTTCCCCAGGGAGCTTCTGGCACACAGAAGGCACTCAGATATATGCAAGGAATGAATAAACCAGTGAACAGACACCAACAAAAAAAAAAAAAGAAAGAAAAGAAAAGAAAAAAAGAGCCATAACCGGCTTGGCTCAGTGGATGGAGCATCGGCCTGAAGACTCAAGGGTCCCAGGTTCAATTCCAGTCAAGGGCATGTACCTTGGTTGCGGGCACATCCCCAGTAGGGGGTGTGCAGGAGGCAGCTGATTGATGTTTCTCTCTCTCCCTCTCTCTTCCTCTCTGTAATGAATCAATAAAATATATTTTAAAAAGAGAGAAAGAAAGGAAGGAAGGAAGGAAGGAAAAGGAAGAAGAAGAAGAGAAGTAGCATTTTCTAAATTCAATTCAACCAATACCGTGTGCAATGAGCTACAGGGGGAGCGTGGACACTTGTTTCCGGGGCAGCCCGGCATCTGGGGAGCTGCCGATTCTCCTCCCTCGGGCCCTGGCCGGCAGGGTCAGACCGGCTCCTGCTGGACTTGGAGTCCACAAGGACCAAGGACCGTTCCTGGGGGTGGCAGGGGTCAGTGTCATCTAAAGTGGTGGTTGCAGTAGTCTGGTGTCCAGCAGGACAGGTCCTAACCAGATCTGCTCCTGGGCCATGAACTATGACCTTGGCAGGGGTTCCAGCCCACTTCTGTGTCTGACTCTCCATTTTCCTGTCAATTCTATGAGCTCCCAGTGTCCTCGCTCTCAGAAGCTTTTCTGTTTCGGTTCATGACGTTCTTTCTGTGTGTGGTTTGCAATCAAGAACCCTGTGTCAGGTCAGGTTGGCTGTGCAGAGATCTATGGGGGGAAATGCCAGGGGACATAAAGGGGAGGGAGCAGGGAGAGCCTTCAGGACATAGACCTGGGGTGTGGCTGCTGGAGGCTGTCAATCAGCCGTGCTTCCCACACCTTGCTCTCTTGAGGGATACCCTCAGGAGCGCCATAAACCTCTGGTCCAGGATGCAGTGATGAAAGAGACAGATCCCTGCCCTTGCAAAGGTCACAACTGAGAGGGAGAAAGAGCGACAGACAAATGTATCACTGTAGTAGTTCTCAAGTGCACAAAGGCGCATAGGGAAGGCGTCTTGGAGGAGGTGCCTACTGGGGGCCTGAGGCTCTTGGGTCTTTGCCCCCTTCCCCTTCTCTCCAGCTTTCCATCCGAACCCAACCTCACAAAGAGATCTGGCCACTTCCTGGCCGTGGCCTGGATCTGCAATCTGCAGAGCTGGTCAGGGTGTAGGGAATCCAGGATACAGACGAGGGAGCATGGGATAGAGCAGTGGTCGGCAAACTCATTAGTCAACAGAGCCAAATATCAACAGGACAACGATTGAAATTTCTTTTGAGAGCCAAATTTTTTAAACTTAAACTTTTTCTAACGCCACTTCTTCAAAATAGACTCGCCCAGGCCGTGGTATTTTGTGGAGGAGCCACACTCAAGGGGCCAAAGAGCAGCATGTGACTCGCGAGCCTCAGTTTGCCGACCACTGGTCCGATAGAGGAACTAACTTTTACTGAGCACTTAGTAGGAACTTTACAGAGCCTCTGTGTGAAGCTCCAGTGAGCCAGTTGAGGCTTAAAGAGGTGGCATGACAAGTTCACGCACAATGAGAAGCAGGGCAGGTTCCCAGCCCGGGTCTGTCTGCCTCCCAGGGCTGTACTTCTCCCTGCCTCCCTCCTCCTCACCGGGCTACCCCTACCTCCCAGGTGGAAGGGAGTCGGGTGCAGCTAGTGAGTGGCTCAGGGTCCGTGCAAAGGGGAAATTACAACGGGAGGGATGGTCTTACACTTTTTCTGGGGTCTTCTTTCTACGCCACCTTTTTAGTGTGTGCACACCAATTATGTACACCATTTTTTGGTGCATAGCAATTATGTGCTAGGTTTGTGCTCACATCCTTCTGAGGTAGCAGGATCCGAGGTTTGAAGACAAGTCCTTGCTCAAGCCAGTAACTGCTAGAGCCCAGCTGGTGGGTGCAGGGCTGTCCCCAACACTGTGTGCGGGTTCTGCTCCCCAAATTCTGGGTCTTCTTTATGGCAGGGTGGGCCTGAGTATCTCAGAAGGAGGGATCACAGAGGAAAAACAAGAACAGATGGGGAAGACGCCTGGCTGCCCACCCCCCACGGCTTCCTCCCACTTGACAGGGGACCTTTGACCCAGCTCAGAAAATCCCAGGCTGATGGGGGCAGGGAGTGGAGCTTGATGAACGGAAGAAACTCTTTTCCTTTTCTAGAGAGGCTTTGGGTAATTCCACTCCCTTTTCTCTGCCAAGCTTTATCTCTGCCTAAGAATTCACACCAGTCCCCAGGGCCCCTGCTACACAGCTGCTGCCCCTCCTCCCTCCACTGGTAGGTAAGAAACGGGTCCGTTTCAAAATGCTGTTTAAGGAAAGCGTTTAGTCTGAGCATTCCTCACGGCCTAGGGACATGACCTGCAGGAGCTGGGGGTCTTAGGGGGTGAGCTCCCCACGGGGGATTTTTCTCTGCCCCAAAGGAGGCCAGGAGAGAAATGGCCAATGGTTGGGGTAGCCAAGGGGCAGAAGGCAGAAAAGGGGGTTAAAGGGACCTCCCACTGCCCATGTGCCCCAGGGCCAGCGCTGTTTTCCCAGGGTGGGTGATTTCCAGCTGCAATGGCAGGCAGAACGCCTTGGCTGAGAAAGAGGACAACTAGGAAAGGAAATGAAATGTATCGCACTTATTGCGCCCCTACCTTGATCCCAACCAGTGCCCTGGGCACCGGTGATAGGGGTGCAAGCTTTACCCTGAGGGACCTCCCAGCTGAGTCAGGGAGACTCAGGTTCCCGCAGGGAGATGCGTCCCATGTCCCGACAGCAGACAGGGACTGCGACTAAGCAGGGCACAGGACCTGCCTGCTGTGGTGTGGGGGAGGATCCTAGAGGAGATGACGTTTGACCAGGGTCTTGAGGGATGAGTAGGAGTTCGCATGGTGGAGGGTTCCCAGAGTGCATTCTGGGCCGCGGGAAAAGCCAGCTGGTGGGGGGAACAGCGGCCTGTCCGTGGGACACTCGGCTGCGGCCAGAGCACAGAATTCAGGAGAGAAGACAAGCAGGGGCTGGACACCGGGCAGGCTGCCTGCACGGTGAGTGTGGAGGGCGATGGCACAGAGGGAACGGGACTGGAGGGATGACCGGTGCCCGCAGGGTGGGGACCAGCCAGGCTTGGCTCAGACCCAAGGGCATCGCTGCGGCGGCCTCTCCGCGGGGGGCATGCTCTCACCGCAGTGTCGGGACCGGTGTCAGCCGGGGGTGGCGGGGAGGAAACCAGCAGCCCGGGGTGAGTCCAGCCTCCCCGTGCGTCCTGCGTGGCCAGGCCGAGCTCGGGGCTGGGCTGGGCGGGTCCCGATGGAGCGGCCCTGCGGCCCTGCGCGCCCGGCGCTCCTGGAGACCGGTAGGAAGTCGGAGGGGCCGCGATCCGGCGGCGTGCGGCTCGCCCCGGGGCTGCCGCAGGCACTGCCCGCCTGGCCCGCAGGGTGTCGGGGAAGGGGAGCCCCCGAGGGGCCCCGCCCCGGCTCTGCCCACCCAGGTGGGAGCTGCCGCTTCCGACGTGCGTGCGGCGCCTTTGGGGGCTGCGCCCGGCGGGTCCCCGGGCGGGTGGGGTGGCGGTGCTGCCGCGGGGGCACCTCCTGGGGCGGCGGCGGAGGGTGTCGCTTCCCGCGTCCGCTGGTGACGGTGCGGGGTGCGGCGGGGTGAACCCGGGCAGGCCCACACCGGAGGCGTCCCTAGTAACACGGATAAGGGAAGTTCTTTCCTCCCTTTGGTCCTTTCTTTGTCTCTCCCTTAGCTCGGCTCACCCCGCCCCTGAGAGGTAGGACCCGGGCTGACCGAGGCGCCCAGAACTGCTCCCCACCCCGGAACCAGGCCCCCGCCCGGTACCACCTCCCCTCCCGCTGGCGCTGTGGGTACCGGGGTGCGGGGCAGGGCAGGGAGGTAGCCGCCGCCGCCTCGCCCCCACGAGCCCCAGGAACCTGACCTGACTGTGAAAAGAAGGACCACAGGAGTCACTGTTGGTGCCAAATTAACGGAACGTGTAGGTCGTTACATGTGCCAGGTTCACTTCTGCTGAAATTGGCTTATGTTTGCTGTGTTAGCCTTGCAAACCGAAGTCACTTAGTACTTAAAAACTAAAAGAACATTGTACAATGACAGATCTTACATTTTGAGCATACAAGTCAGTACCCGTTTGATGTTTTGCACTGAACGGGACACATTGCTTATTTCACTCTCCTGTACAGTGACATGTACACACATGCACGCACAGTGCACGCACTGCACAGACAGAGCACGCACCACACGGCCTGTGCACGCATCACATGCACACGCACACCAGACAAATCCACAAGGCACTCTGCACACACACACACACACACACACACCACTGCACCTGCACACATCACATGCACACGCACCAGACAAATCCACAAGGCACTCTGCACACACACACACACACACACACACACCCCACTGCACCTGCACACATCACGTGCACACGCACCAGACAAATCCACAAGGCACTCTGTACACACACACACACATACACACACATAACCCACTGCACCTGCACACATCACGTGCACACGCACCAGACAAATCCACAAGGCACTCTGTACACACACACACACACACACACACACACAACCCACTGCATCTGCACACATCACATGCACACGCACCAGACAAATCCACAAGGCACTCTGTACACACACACACATACACACACATAACCCACTGCACCTGCACACATCACATGCACACGCACACCAGACAAATCCACAAGGCACTCTGCACACACACACACACACACACCACTGCACCTGCACACATCACATGCACACGCACCAGACAAATCCACAAGGCACTCTGCACACACACACACACACACACACACACCCCACTGCACCTGCACACATCACGTGCACACGCGCCAGACAAATCCACAGGCACTCTGTACCCCCCACACACACCGTATTGCACACGTGCACACACTGACTGCTTCAGGACCCGCCAGGGAGCTTGCTCAGTACAGAGAAGTACTGGCCTGGGTTTACAGTAAGATACAATTAACATTTTAAAAGCATTTAAATTTAGGCTTTAGAATGCCTGAAGAGACTTTGTAAAAACCTGAATCAGTGAGTTTGTAAACAACTTGTGGAATGGCTTTTTAAAAGGGCTCTCTCGCTGGGTTAAGAGAGGGAGTCTGATTGCTCTGAATCTGAGCTTTCAACAAGGAAGTGTTTTTATTCGCCCTCGTTTCCCTCTGAGACCCCGAGAGGAGCTCCTCTCGCCCGTTCAGAAGCCGGTGGTAGGCCGGCCTTCCCCGCTCCCGCGCTCCGCAGGGTCTCAGCGGCTCCCCTCGGTCCTCCCGCTGCGGGTCTGCTGCCACCTGTGCGGGGCGGGGAGGAGGGAGACGCCCCGCCCGCCCTCCAAGCCGCCGTCGGAGGCCGGGGCTGCGGTGGGGCGGCGCCTGCTCTGCCCCGCCCGCTCCAGCCCGACCTCTCCCGCAGGCCGACATGCAGCTGCTCCCGCTCGTGGCCCTGCTGCTGGCCCCGGCGCCCGGGGCCTCGGTGAGTGCGGCCCAGACGGCCCTGCTGGGGGACGGGTGTCTGCTGGGGTCCCCACCGGGGTCCCCACCCGTCCCCGCTCCCGTCCCCTCGCGGTGGCGACAACCCCAGGAGAGGGAAGATGGGGTGGGAGGAGGCGAGTCCTCAGCCTGAGCTCCTTCAAAAAGAGGGAGGCCCCGGGCTGACCTAGGCGCCCAGAGCTCTCCCCTGGCTGGGGCTGCAGTTGGCAATTGCAGGCGTGGCAGCCCCTCAGCATCACCCCCTCGGAAGGTGTGGGTGCAGCTAATGCTGGGACCCCTCCCTGGGGTGGTCTTCCGAGGTGGGAGGAGGGGGGACCCGCTGGCACCAGCCCCCTCCCCCAGATGCCAGGGCCCAAACCCGGCTGTCCCTCAGCTGTGAGGGCCTAGGGGCTCGGGGCGCCAGCCATTCCGCCCCGGGGGGGGCGAGCACCTGGAGCAGGGCTGCCATAGAGCTTCCTGCGATGCTGGAAATGTTTTCCACCTGTGCTTTCCAATGACAGCCACTGTGTCCACGTGGCTGTTGAGCACAGGAACCGTGGCTAGTGCAACTGAGGACCTGAATTTTTAAATTTGATTTTAACTAATTTGAGTAGCCACACGGTGCTAGTGGACACCTCACTGGTACAAGTGTAGAGAGTGGGCACAGAGAGCCAACTGGTGATCCGCGTAGCTGTTTCGTTAACAGGAGCCCCAAGGACAGGGCTCCCTGGAGAACATACGTGGATCCTGAGATAAGGGAATCTTCTGAGGGAGCTGCGATTAGGGAGGGGAGGGTCTGCAGAGCCGAGCGTGGAAGGCACAGGGGCAGCCAGGCCCCCCTGCCGCTGGGGGGCGCTCAGCCTTGCCCTTCCTCAGTGAGGCAGGCAGGGAGAGGAAGGGCTGGAGTGCTGCCTGGGGTGGGTGGGCGCAGATGCTGGGGAAGTGTGAGCTGAGGATGAGAAGGCCCCGAAGGGCAGGCAAGGGCAGGCAGCGGTGGCAGCCAGCATGCCGCCAAAGCCCCGCCGATCCAGCACCGGCCGCCGAGCCGTCGTGGGCTAGAGCCTTCCTTCCTCGTGTCCTCTCCACCACCGGCCAGGTCCCCACACTCAGCTCTGCATGGTCCTTGCTCCCTAAGTGCCACATCCGGTCCTTGGGCAGGCTTCCCCCTGGTCCCGGGGTGCATGCAGCTCAGTGGAAGGGTTCACGGCACCAGCCTCAAACCCCCAGGGTGGAACCCAGAGGCACCCACTAACTGCCAGTCAGCAGGCCAGATTCCTTCAGTGTGGGCTGATCATGCCCGCCCGCAGGTTGCCGGGCAGATGAGAGGAGCCAAGGCTCACAGTGTCCTGGGCCCTTAAGCGCTCTCTCCGCTCTCTCCTGTAGGAACACCTGAGTAGCCTTCTCCGCGCTGCTCAGCATGGGGGAGCTCAGCCGGGCTGGGCCTGCGGGGCTGAGAGCTCCCCTGCCCCCTCCTCCACTGTCTGGGGGAGGGTGTGGGCCAGGCTCACTGCTCTGCGGCCCCTGGTTCTGGTTCTGGCTCTGGCTCTGGCTGGGGCCGGGCCCACCACAGGGCCCCCCAGCTGTTCTCGGGCTGTTCAAGTGGGGCAGGGGTCAGCTTGCACAGTGAGCAGAGGAGCTAGAAGGGATGAAGCAGAGTGGCTCGGCCGCCACGCCCCTTCGCCCCTCCCCCACCCCCAATCCCGTGGGGGGAGGCTTCCTGAGGCCATGCCTGTCCAGCCCCCTTGACTCCCACCCACACACCTCCTCTCTCTCAGACCCCTCCCACCTGTTCCCTGTGGCAGCCGGTCCCCCTGGGAAAGGGGGCTCCTTGCCCAGGTGGGAGTTGCAGGAGGAGTGGGTGGGGTGCTGAGAGCAGCAGGAGGCAGGTGAGGACAGGCCAGGTGAGGGCGGACGGGACCAGCTCATTCTGGCTTCCCACGTCGGCTCAGCTGGTGGTTTGGGTAATTACAAGGAAATAAATGCGCCCGAACCGCTCCTGGCTGAACGCGCTCTCTTCCCTCAGACAGTGTGGAGCAGTGGACAGGGCGCGGCCCCGGATCTGGCAGGCTGGGCCCCCCAGGCCCGCCTGCGGGTGGCCCTGGGCCAGTGGGTGCCTGCCTCACGGGTGCCGGGAGGGTGAGGCCAGGGGATGCTTGGAAGGCTTGGTACTTAGAAGGCCCGTGTCAGGCCAGTCCTCCCCCCACCCCGTCCTCGCCCCTGGAAAGTCGCCTTCCACCCTCTATACCCAATATCTTCCCCTTTATTTTTAAAAACTATATTTTATTGATTTTTTACAGAGAGGAAGGGAGAGGGATAGAGAGTTAGAAACATCCATGAGAGAGAAACATCGATCAGCTGCCTCCTGCACACCCCCTGCTGGGGATGTGCCCGCAACCAAGGTACATGCCCTTGACCGGAATCGAACCTGGGACCCTTCAGTCCGCAGGCCGACGCTCTATCCACTGAGCCAAACCGGTTAGGGCAATATCTTCCCCTTTAAGATAGAAACCTGATCAAGTGGGTTCCGGTTTAAATTTTGCTGAGAGAACACCTTGCTGTTCCGGCTCACTGGTGTTCAGAAGCCTGGCCATTCTGTCCCAGCTAGAAGCGAAGGATAAATAACGTGAAGAGTGAAAGCGAAGACCTTTGGTCTGGCTGGCCCTTCCTTCTTGGTTTTGTGTGTGGTTCAGCCCATTCGTGTGGTTTGTTGTGACTCAGGGTGCTGGTTCTATGGTGAAGCCAGGATCCCTAGGCGTTCGGCACCAGGGGTGTTCGAGCTGAGCTGTGGGTGAACTGCGGGTGCATGAACTCGCCTGAGACCCTGTGACGTTGCTGGGGGCTCGCAGCGGGAGGGGGAGCTTGCTCTCCCACATTAGGCCTTGAGTTCTTTCTCTGGAAATTGGGAGTGATCCACCCCCCACCCCCTAGAGATTCGTAGGTGGTGATGCCCTAAAATAAAGTCCCTTCCAGCAAAGAGGACACACACCTCTGCCTCCTGGCAAGCAGTGGTCAGCCCAACACCTGCCCAGCTCCTTAGGGCTCAGCTGTGTCTCACTGGGTTCCCCCGGTGAGGCAGGGGGACAGAGGCCTGGGGCGAAGCTGACCTGCTGTTGTGTCCACTTGTTGATGCGTGGCTCCCTCTCCGCCTCCCCCTCCATGCCCTGTGGGAATACTGCCCCCCCACCCCCCACCCGCTGGCTGTGCGGTGAAATCAGCCAAGGGTCCTGCCAGGTACTTTCTCCCTTAGAAACACCGAGCAGCGTGTGCCCGGATGTCGGGTTGCTCTGAGGGTTACACGAGAGAACATGTGTGTAGCCGGTGGGCGTCTGATCGCAGCTGCAGGGTGTCAGATCTTCCTGGTGGGAAACTTGTATCTGTGAGGATAGATTGTTGTTACGGAGTCGCAAATGACAGTCCTTCAACGAGAGAGAGGTGATCCCTGTCCCACTAACTCCCCAGAGGTCAGAAGCCCAGGTTTGTTTGGTCTCACACCTGGGGTGACTGGAACCCCTGGAGCCAGACCTGCAGAGGATCTTCTATCGTGGCTTCACTGGTTGGAGCCTCTATTCCTGAGTCACCTCATGGTGTAGCAGGCTGCTCCGACTCCAGCCATCACACCGGCTTTCCAAGCAACAGGGAGGAGGACAGGAGGAGGAGGAAAAAGGACAAACGCACGTGCAAGCTGTCTCTTGAGATGACTGGCGGCTGCTGCCCAACACTACATCTCATTGCTGAGAGTGACTGATACAGCACGGTTAGCTGCAGGAAGTCTGGGAAATGGATGGGTCCAGCCTGCTGTCCAGCTAAGAGTCAAGGATTCTCTTACAATGGGAGAAGGGGAAGGTAGACGCTGGGGAACCCCTGGGAATCTGCCCAGAGGGGCAGGAAGGAAGCACAACCTCTCCCCCAGCCCCTCCTAGGATTAGATTAACGTATTTTAATAGGCCAGAACCACAGACCCTTCCAGAAGCGCGGTCACCGCACACGGCAGAAGCAAGAACAAGGCGTGGCGTGGCTGTTCCACGCTAGGCCCTGGTGGAGCGCGGCGCTGCCTGCGGGTGCACCTGCACAGAACGCCTGTCCTTCCTGCCTTTATGGCTCCCTCCTGGAAAAGCCTGCGCTGCCGACCCAGGGCTCCCTGCCAGGCAGTCTGCAGACACCGTGGCTGTCAAATCGGACTCTGCACCGGCCAGTGGGTAGCATCGCCAGGGAGCCGGAGCAGCTGTGGTGGCTGCTGAGACAGACGGAAGACCTGCTCCGGCTCCTTCTGGTGAAAGCTCTGGCAGTGCTGCGGAGTCCTGAAGAGCGCCCCTGTCGCCCTCCCTGGGTGGGGGTGTTGTTTGTGGGCAGGGCTGGCGTGAGCCTCTGGGTGCCCTGGTGGGCCTCGGAGTGCTGACTCAGGCTCCTGAGCGCGTCTTCTCTTCCAGGCTCCCAAGGTGAGGCGGCAGAGCGACAGCTGGGGCCCCTGGGGGGACTGGAGCCCCTGCAGCCGGACCTGCGGAGGGGGCATCAGCTTCAGGGAGCGCTTCTGCTCCTCGCAGAGGTAGGGGGGCTGGCCGGGGCAGCCTGCTCAAGCAGGGCGGGGGGTAGGGACCCCCTGGGTCCTGGGCTAGGCGTCCTGGCCATCCGGGCGGCACCCCCATGCAGTAGCTTTGTCCTGGGTGCAGCCTGGATGGAGTCTTTGAAACCAATCCTTTCCCGGGTGCTTCCGCTTGACTGCCATCGTCAGCTGTATTTCGGGGGCGTTGGAGCCACGCCTGCTTCATCCGCCCCCGAGTCTCTGGCTCCCGATGCAGCGAAGGCCCACGGCAGGTGCCGTGAATTCCCGTCAAACTAATAATCTTCAACGACGCTAACCTGTGCAGTGCCTCTGCCTCCAGCCTTTGTCAAGTACAGATCTTTCCCTTCACGTGACTTAAGACCTACTATGTGTCCTGGGCCCTGATAGGTGCTAGAGAGGGGTGGGCACAAGAGAAGGGGCGATGACACCTTGCCCGTCAGTGGGTTTGAGTCACTTCTGAGCACCTGTGCGAGGACAAAAGTGAGATACTGTTCTAAGTGCCTGGTGCTCCTTAAGGGGCAGAAGAACCTCACCGGGTGCGGGTTTTACACCCTGTCTCACCCCCAGGAGCAGAACTTGGGGCTTCTCTGGAAATTTACCTTCAGAGGCAGAGTGGCCCCAGTTAGTCAAACGCCAGGACGGCTGGGCTCTGAGTCTCCTCCCAGATACAAGAGGGGCTCAGTGCACCCACTAGCACTGAGGGGATTTATGAGTGTGGGCACCCCCCCACACCCCCACACCCACACACACACATGGACTTGCCCTCTCTGGCCCTCAGAGGAGTCCCACCGAGGCCGGAGCACCCTGTGAAGGATTGGGGTGCTGGGTGACTGGTGCTCTTGTCCCACAGGAGAGATGGGGGCTCCAGCTGCGTGGGCCCCACTCGCAGACACCGCTTTTGCCACATCGAGGTAAAGCCCACGCAGGGAGGGGGGCCAGCTTCCTAGGACCCCCCCCCCCCCCCCCCCCCGACATCCAGGCCCAGGGTGCCTCCTGTCAGTGCGCGGGTGCGGGAAGTCCCTTCCTTACCCCCCAGTGACAGCAAGGACAGCTTCCACAGCTCGCCCTGCACAGCCCCAACCCCCCCCCCCCCCCCCCGTCCCTGGAGGGGAGCCCCGGGGGCCGCTCCGCCTCCCCGAAGCAATAGCAGGCGTTGGGGGGACGGGGACCCGACCTCCCGGGGACCAGTGGGCGGGCAGAGCCCAGGGGTCCCCCACCTTCCCCTCCCTGGCCCCGTTGCCCCCGCAGAGCTGCCCCCCAGGTGCCCGCGACTTCCGGGCAGAGCAGTGCGGGGAGTTCGACAGCCGCGAGTTCCAGGGCCGCCGGTACCGGTGGCTGCCCTACTACGCGGGTGAGTGTCCCTGCGCCCCCGGCTGTGCGGGCTGCCTCACCCGCACCCTGCGGGTCACACGGCTTCTCACCCGTTTGACAATCCCGAGCAGCCCAGCACCCCCATCTGCCCCCTCCCACCCCCACCCCACTATGTGCATTTTCATGCAAAGCTTGGCTGTGGCCTGACCCCCTGGCACAGAGCGGAGGGGAGGGCGGGGAGGGGGCAGGCCGGTGGGCAGGAGCCCGGGTCCTCAGGGTCCCTGGGCCCCGGCTGCTCTGGGTAGCTTTGAGGAGAGTGTATGGAGGTTGTTAATTTTTAGAGAATACAGTTCAGGAAGAAAAACACAACAACAATATTGAAGTTATTACAACCCTTCACCGGAGCCGGAGATACACAGGACAGTCCTGCTGCCTGGTGGTCCCCGGCTCCTGCCGGTCCTGCCCGGGAAGGCGGTGATGCTCCTGAACTCTGAGGAATGTGCTGAAAACGATTTCAGTACATCCATGTTGTAGAAACACAGAGAGAAGGTGAACGAGGGCCACAGAGGGTGCCTGCTTGGCTGTGGAGGTTACGACAATCCTATTAGCACTCCGGGCTCTTGAAACTGTGTGTAAAATATTTAGATCGATGTAAAAATTAAAACAAGAAAAAAAATGACCCTGACCCCACCTCTTTTCTGGGGTCACGGCTAACATTTCATTCTGGCCCCTTTCACATCATTTTCTCTATGTGTTGACATAGTTGTAATTATGACATAGTACCATTTTGCATTCTGTGATAAGCATTTTCCTACGTTTCTGTATAGTCATCATACATTTCTTTTTTAAATCCTCACCTGAGGATGTTTTTTATTGATTTTTAGAGAGAGAGTAAGAGAGAGAAACATCAAGGTAAGAGAAACTTGATTGGTTGCCTCTCGAATGCACCCTGATGGGGGATCAAACCTGCAACCTAGGTATGTGCCCTGACTGGGAATTGAACCCATTGGGGTACAGGACAGCGTCCCAACTGAGCCACCCAGTCAGGGCAAGTCTTCATAAATTTCAAAAAATATATTTTTATTGATTTCATAGAGGAAGGGAGAGAGAGAGAGAGAGAAAGAGAAACATCAGTGCTGAGAGAGAACCATGGATTGGCTGCCTCCTGCTCGCCCCCTACTGGGGATTGAGCCTGCAACCTCGGCATGTGCCCTGACCAGGAATCAAACCATGACCTCCTGGTTCATAGGTTGATGCTCAACCACTAAGCCATGCCGGCCAGGCAAGTTTTTATAACTTTTAACAAAATTGTTAATGTGCATAACATCCTACAGGTAGGTCATTCTTTAGAGAGTCCCTGATTGTTAACACTTGGGTTAGCGTAGATAATGCTGAGATAGACCCCTTCCGGTGTCTAGTTTTTTCCTTATTCTGGGATTTCCTTAGACTTGAGCTCCAGAGATGCAGCAGTTTTGTGGAGAACATCCCCTCTCCCTGGGAGGGGAGTGGGACTCTGAGCCCCTTAGGGGGGGCTGCTCCAAGGGCTCCTTCCGCCCCCCACCCCCAGTTTGTGTGTTTCTGGCCCTGCCCATGGTCCGCTGTGGCTAGGCGAGGCCCGAACCTCACTAGGATCTCTGCTTTCCCCTTTGCCTTTCCCAGCCCCAAACAAGTGTGAGCTGGCCTGCATCCCCAAGGGGGAGAGCTTCTACTACAAGCACAGGGAGGCCGTGGTGGACGGGACGCCCTGCGAGCCTGGCAAACGGGACGTCTGTGTGGATGGCGTCTGCCGGGTGAGCGTCCCCGGCCCCAGCAGCGCCAGTGGCCCCCGTGAGCTGGATGTCTTCTCAAGACCAGCTTCTCCGCTGCCTCTCATCACAGATGCCCGATGACCTTCTTACCTTTCCCCCATGAAAACGCTAGCCCCACAGTAAGAGCAAGTGACAGAGCCCAGCTAAAACGGACTTAAAAAAGCCACCAGGGACGGCTGGCTGCCTGCCTGCGGAAACCTCTCTCCTTGCCTGTGTTCTTTCCCTCCTGCGGCTCCGCAATCTGACGAGGCAGGCTCCTCCCCTGGGGTGTGGGGACGGCCCAGCCGCTCCAGGCTCGGCTGTCCCAGCCTGACGACTCCCCGGGACAGGGTGTTCCGTTCCCAGGAGTTTCAGTGACCTGGGTTGCCTCTGATTTAACTTGGGGCTCCTCTCAACCATTCTCTGAGCGAGGCTTGCAGCCCCTCCATTTGCCCAAACCCACTGTTGGGGAGCTCTACCCAAGCTCTGTGGGGGAGATGGTCCCCAAAGGAAAGGAGGCGTTCCTGCCCGAGAAGGGGAGAGGGGCGCTCAGCAGGCAGGAGAGGTGGATTGTCAGCCACAGGCCAGACCCACGTGGTCTCAGCCCTTGACAGTTCTAAGCTTCGTGGTTCATCTGAGAGGCTTTTCAGGTTGTTGCAACCCCCCCCCCCCAAATTTCCAATCTATTTACTGGAAAAGATCCACATGTAAGTGGACCCACACGCTTCCAACCTGTGCTGTTTCAGGGTCAGCTGTAGTCACTGCTCCTCCCTGACCCGGCCGGGCACCCAGGGCTGGGATCCTGGTGTGTCGGTGACTCTCCGCCATCTCTGCCTGGCAGGCGGTGGGCTGTGACCACAAGCTCGACTCGTCAAAGCAGGAGGACAAGTGTCTGCAGTGTGGGGGCGACGGCACGACCTGCCGCCCGGTCACCGGCACCTTTGACGTCAGTGACCTCAGCAGAGGTGGGGTCCTCCGGAGGTCCCCAGACGGCTGAGACCAGGTCTGCTGCCTGTGCCTTCCCTGCCCGTCTGCTGCTCTGGCTCACAGTGGTCATGGCACGGAGGGCTGACCTGGCGCTCGGGTCATGCCTGAAAGGCCCGGGGTCATGGCTCAGGGTGAGGCCAAACCCTTTCACAGGAGCCCGTGGGCCCCTGATGGTTCCCACCTCTGCCCGCGCATCCCGTGTAATCTTGTTCTGCTGCCACCCAAACGCCCCCTCTCGTCCCTTCCCCATCTGCCCTCTCCAGCCAGTCTGGGTGCCCGAGCCTGCCCCCGCCCCCCTGCCCCCCACTGGCCTTTGCAAAGCTGTCTCCTCTTTGGGGACACTCATCCCCAGGCAGCCCGGCCCTGCGGCCTCCTGCTTGCCCTTCCCTGACCCCATCTGTGCAGCTGGGCGCATGGTGCCCTCCGTCCGGGCCGGCTCCCCCCTGTGGCTTCAGTGGCCCCAGAGTGTCCCCGCTTCCCCAGGCTACAACCAGATCCTCATCGTTCCCGCGGGGGCCACCAGCATCCGCATCGAGGAGGTGGCTGCCAGCAGGAATTTCCTGGGTGAGGACCGTTGGGTCTGGGAGGTGGGGGCCCCGGCAGGGGAGCTGGCGGCTCTGGCAGCTGACGGGCGGGGGGCTCGCCCTGCGCAGCGGTGAAGAGCATCCAGGGTGAGTACTACCTCAACGGGCACTGGACCATCGAGGCCGCCCGCGCCCTGCCCGTGGCCAGCACCATCCTGCACTACGAGCGGGGTGCCGAGGGGGACCTGGCACCGGAGCGGCTCCATGCCCGCGGCCCCACCTCGGAGCCCCTGGTCATCGAGGTGAGCAGGGCTGGCAGGAGAGACCCCTGGGGTGAAGGGGGCCCCTGGTCCCCTGGAGACCGTGGCGGGTACCTCGGGCCCGGGCCGGCAGGAGGGCTGGGGAGCGAGGTGAGGGGGGAGCTGCCGGCCACGGGCCTCAAGGAGGACCCCCCCTGCGCAGCTCATCAGCCAGGAGTCCAGCCCCGGCGTGCGCTACGAGTACCACCTGCCCCTGAGCACCCCCCGGCCCGGCTTCAGCTGGAGCCACGGCTCGTGGAGCGACTGCAGTGCTGAGTGTGGCGGAGGTGAGGCCACGGCCCTGCGGGGGAGGTGGACAAGTACCTGAGACATCTGCAGGTCCTGGGGTCACCTTGGAGAAACGCTGGGGCCGGGGGGCTCCACAAAGGGCCCCCACCGAAGCTAGGAGAACCAGATCTCTTAGGAGAAGGTTCCATGGCAGTAGAGGCGGAACCTGGAGCCCATGACCAGCTGTTGGGGTGGGGTAGGGGACATTGGTCACTCGTAGCTAAAACTCCGAGCCTCAGTTGCCTCGTCTGTAAATTGGAGATGATGACGGCACTTCCCCGGGGTCCTCTGAGGTTGATCAAGGTGACCAGCGGGGTGCCTGGCCCAGAGAGGGCGTTTGGTGAGTGTTGCCTCACCAGCTCCCACCACGGCCGGGCCTCTGCAGGTCACCAGTCCCGCCCAGTGTTCTGCACCATCGACAATGAGGTCTACCCTGACCACATGTGCCAGCACCAGCCACGGCCGGCCACCCACCGCCCCTGCAGCCCTCACTCCTGCCCGCAGACCCAGCGGTGAGGCCCTTGCCAGCCCCTCTACCCATGACGGGGCCCAAGCACTTGGGTGGGAGGGGTTGGGGTGCCGAGGCTGCTTGAGGTGTTGAGCAAAGAGGTTGGGTGACCCAGGGCTCCCCGCAGCTGTGGCTGGAGTGGGGGCGGAGGCAGCTGTTGCTTGGGGAGGCAGTGGAGGAGCCTGAGCACGAGGCCCGGCTGTTCTGACCACCCTGTGGGCGCACACAGTGCCCTGGGCGTCCAGGCTGGAGGCTGGAGGGCTGGGGAAGGGACCGGAGGCCCCGTCTGTCTGAGCCGGCAGGGGGCTTGGCTCGGCAGGTGCCCAGGGCGGCCAGGGATTGGGCAGAGGGCCTGAGGGTGCCTGCAGTGCCTTTGTTCGTGCACAGAGCACCTCTTACCTGCACCCCCGAGCCTGGCGCCTTGCTGGGCCCGGAGGGAACAGGTAACCCGCAGGGCTGGCGCCGCCCTGGTGGCAGCTGGCCTCTTGGGAGGGTGGGGCTTGGTTTTGCATGTGTGGAGGGGGCTGCCTTTCCTCTGGGTCCTTGTGCCCCAGGGCCAGGCAGGGCCACTCCACACATGGCCGAGCACGGCCCCTCGGGGAGATGCCCCCGACCAAGGTCAGACCCTGAGGGACTGGAGCTGGCTGGGGGTGACAGGACCTGGTGAGAGGCCACAGGGAGGCACGGGTGAGGACAGGGAAGCTGAGAGGGAGGCCGCCTGGCTCCGTGGTGCAGGGGCCAGCACGCAGAGGGGGGAGATGGCGAGGGGGCCCGGGTATTGGCCTTTGTGCTGAGTTCTCTGCCCCCCCCCCTCCCGCACAGGCCGGGAAGGTCAGAGGATGGGCCAGGGGTGGGGGTGGGGCCTCCAGTCCACTCCTGTGGGTGGGAGCGGGCACCCCCTCGGGCCTGGGCTTCGCCCCGGCTGCCGGGCCAGCCTTACCGGCTTCTGCTCCCTGCCAGCTGGAAGACAGGGCCCTGGACACCCTGCTCGGCCTCCTGCGGAGGTGGCTCCCAGTCCCGCTCCGTCTACTGCGTCTGGTCCGATGGGGCCGGCGGCCAGGAGGCCATGGAGGAGGCCCAGTGCGCCGGCCTGCCGGGGAAGCCCGCCACCACCCAGGCCTGCAACCTGCAGCGCTGCGCAGCCTGGCGGGAGGAGCCCTGGGGGGAGGTGAGGCCGGGCGGGCGGGGGAGGGCGGGGGTCAGAAGCTGCGTCTGGGGCCCAGGGAGGGCTGGGCGGTTTGTTCTTTGCCGAGGAGACAGATCCAATCAAGTCACCTGCTGGGTGGGCTGCCTCTCCTGCTCCCGTGCTCGTCCCCCTCGGGGGTCCAGGCAGGGCGGGCAAGGCTTTGCCAGGCAGGAGAGGCAGCTGGGCACGTTGCTGGGGGCAAGGGAGGGGGTCGCGCAGTCCGGGGCTGCTGGCCGTGGCTTCTGACACCGACGTTTGTTTGTCGAAGTTGCAAACGAGGGAAGGTGGAAAATGCACCTCAGCCTGGTGTCGGCATGCATGGCTCAGGCTGTGTGACCTCAGGGGAGTGACTCAGCCTCTCTGGTCCTGGGAGCTGGGCATGGCCAGTAGGGCGCTTCAGCTGTCTGACCAGCGTGGCTCCTCGGGGTGAGAACAAGCTGCCGCTGACGGCCTGGTCCTTACAGTGTTCTGTCAGCTGCGGCGCCGGCATCCGGAGGAGGAGCGTCACTTGCCGGGGCGATGAGGGGTCCCTGCTGCATGCCGCAGCCTGCTCCTTTAAGGACCAGCCGCCTCTCACTGAGCCCTGTGTGCATGACGACTGTCCCCGCCTCAGTGACCAGGCCTGGCACGTGGGCGCCTGGAGTCTAGTGAGTACTTGCCCCCAATCCTGGTCCCTGGGTCTCTGGTGGTGGCTGCACATATGCCTGTCCTTGGGTCTGACATGCACTATCAGGCCCCTTCCCTCCCTCCCTCCCTGCCTCCCTCCCTCCCTCCCTCCCTCCCTCCCTCCCTCCCTCCTCTCCGCCTCCCCCCCTCCTTTCTTTGTGGGTACCCTCGAGCTCTCTCCCTGCGCCGGGGCCGCTCCTGAGCATGGTGTTCTCTGTATACATGGTGTGCCCTCTTCTCACCCATGGGCCCTAGTGCTCCAAGAGCTGCGGCTCGGGCACTCGGAGACGGCAGGTGGCGTGTGCCATTGGGCCACCCGGCCACTGCGGGAGCCTGCAGCTGCGGAAGCCTGCAGAGGTGGAGCCCTGTAACACGCAGCCCTGCCCGCTTCCTCCGGGTAAGGACGGGGTAGAGGCCGGCACCGCACACCGAGCCAGCATGGGCTGCCTCCGGGCCTTGGTCTGGGTCAGCCCCCGACAGCCCTCCCCCACCCCTCCCGCTCCCGCAGCCTTCGCCCCCCACTGAGCCAGCCCTGTTCCCCCTCAGCCCGCCCACAGCTCAGCCCACAGCTCACTGTGCCTGCGGCCACTCTTAGGGCAGTTTTCTTGGGCGGCGGTGGTTGTGTCTGACTGGCAGGGCCTACTGGGTATAAACTTCTGGAGGGCCGGGTCTTCCTTGTTCCTGCTCTCAGCCCCCTGGACTTTGCTGGCATGTGATGGGCACTCAGTAAGTGTTTGTGGACTGACTGAGGGCAGTGAGGGGAGGGGGTCAGGAAAGATTGTCCTTACACACTGCTTCTGCGTCCGTCTCCCCCTTTCCCCTCCCCCCTCCGTTGTCCCCACTGGGAAAGAGGGGGTCCCAGGCGTGCGGAGCTGCTGGAGGAAGGTCACAGGGGTGAGCACTTGCGTGGTGTGAGGATGTGATATTCAGGAAAGTGCGGGCTGGGCTGGGGTGTGGGGGTGGCCTTCTGGTACGGTGGAGAGGTGTGTGGGGCCCTGACATACTAGTGATGGGGACCCCGTGAGCCGTGATGGGGACCCCGTGAGCCGTGATGGGGACCCCGTGAGCCGTGATGGGTACTCCATGGGCCATGATGGGGACCCCGTGGGCCGTGATAGGGACCCCCTGAGCTGTGATGGGGACCCCGTGAGCTGTGATGGGGACCCCGTGAGCCGTGATGGGTACTCCGTGGGCCATGATGGGGACCCCGTGGGCCGTGATGGGTACTCCGTGGGCCATGATGGGTACTCTGTGGGCCATGATGGGGACCCCGTGAGCTGTGATGGGGACCCCGTGAGCTGTGATGGGGACCCTGTGAGCCGTGATGGGGACCCCGTGGGCCGTGATGGGGACCCCCTGAGCTGTGATGGGGACCCCCTGAGCTGTGATGGGGACCCCGTGAGCCGTGATGGGGACCGTGGGCCGTGATGGGACCCCGTGAGCCGTGATGGGTACTCCATGGGCCATGATGGGGACCCCGTGGGCCGTGATAGGTACTCCATGGGCCATGATGGGGACCCCGTGAGCTGTGATGGGGACCCTGTGAGCCGTGATGGGGACCCCGTGGGCCGTGATGGGACCCCGTGAGCCGTGATGGGGACCCCGTGAGCTGTGATGGGGACCCTGTGAGCCGTGATGGGGACCCCGTGGGCCGTGATGGGACCCCGTGAGCCGTGATGGGGACCCCGTGAGCCGTGATGGGGAGCGGTAGGATTCCATGGAGGCACATGGCAGGGTGGCCAAGAACCAGGGCCTGGAGGCCACAGCGGACCTGGGCCGGGTTCACATCCCCTCCATTGCCGACCAACCATGTGGCCCTGGGCACCTGCCCGCCTCTGGCTCTGTCTGCCCGTCTGTGTGAGGGGACTTCCCGGCTTGTGGGGGTGCTGGCACCGTGCCTGCGCCACAGCCTGGAGCAGCGGAGCGTCTCCGAGAGGCCCCCGGCCGGGCCGTGAGGCCGGAGCAGGAGGCTCCTCGGCTCCTCTGAGTCCGGCTCCCTAGAGCCACTTCCCGGAGGGGCGGCCCCGAGCCTGCCCGAGAGGCGTTCACCTGGGCGGAGGGAGGAAGGGGCGAGAATTCCAGGCCAGGCTGAGTTGTTAGAGAAAGAGCCTCCACCCACAACGATTTAAAAAAATGCTTTATTGCTGAAAGTATCACACGTGTCCCCTTCCCGCATTGTCCTCTCCCGCCCGCCCCGCACAGTGGCTTTATAATGGGCGCTCGCGGGGAAAGTCGGGGGGAATCAGAAAAGCGGTTTATGTGGAGAAGCTGCGCGCGGCCCCCGATGTGCGTGGTCTGTGTCTGCCGTCCCCGTTAGGGCCACTTGGTTTGTGACCATGTTTCCAGTCTCAGGATTTCTAGGAGCTTCATAGATGCTCACGGGGAGAGCGGAGAACCGCGGGGTTCCCGCTGCTGTAGCCGATGCTGTCGTGCCCCGGGCGGGTGCCCAGGAGGAGGGACGGGGGTCAAGGAGGAGGCCCCTGAGGGTGGGTGTCTGAGTGGACACCCCGCAACCTCTGCTTCCCCCTCTTTCCAGACTCCAGAGCAGCGCTCGCCAATAGAAATAGAACGCCAGCCACAGATGGCATTGAGCATTTTCTGAGAGCCACCTGAAAAAAAAGAAAAGGAAATAAGTACATTTATACGTAATGACATATTTTACTTAACATGCAATTCAAATAAAAACTGTGAATGGGATATTTTTGCATTCCTTCTACACAAGATTTTAAGATAAATAAATCTTCAGAATCCAATATATAATCTGCACTTACAGCACAGCTCCGTTCGGATGCTGACATTTCACGGCCACAGGTGATCCACGTTTAGATTTCATAAAACGTGCAGTTGACAGAGTAGACTGACGACCCAAGTTGTTGCAAACATACTGAGGTGTTTTCCTATAAATGAATCAAGCGTCAGTCTTTGAATTTAAAATTAAGTGAATCCTAATGAACGAACGTCAAACTCGGTTTCTCCATCACTCCGGCCACATCCCGAGTGCTCAGTGCTCTGCCCTCGGCCCAGGGTGCGAGGGGGGGGACAGGCGGACTCAGGCTGCGGGCACGCTGAGGCTCAGGTCATATCGGTCAGCAGAGCCCACGGGAGCCGTTGAAAGTTCCGGAGGAGGCGGTGACGCCGTGAAAGCTGTTGGGGAGGACAAACTGGGCACCGGCCCGAGGGTCAGACGGACGGGGTGACAGCTGGGAGGCAGAGCCGGGTGGGGAGCAGGCCGCAGACATTGGAGTGCTGTGAAGGCAATAGAAGCCCCGGGGCGGGTGCTGGCCCAGCAGGGCCCGACCCCAGAGGGTGTGGGAAGGGGTCCCGGCCCACGGGAAGCCTGAACAGGGGGTGGGGAGAGTCCACGGGGGGAGCCGGAGGCAGGGGGTCTCGGCAGACAGGTGCCCCTCGCCTGGGGTGGCAGGAGGACCGCAGACGGAGTCCCCGCTGGCTGGGGACTGGGAATCGGTCTGAGAGATGTCGGGGGGGCGGAGGGGGGGGGAGGGGGCGGAACTGGAGGGAGAGTTTGAGTCCGGAGAGAGGTTTTGGCCTGGGTGGGAGGGCAATGAAACGAACACAAAGGTTTTACTGGTATCTACTGAAGGCTTCCAGCCCCACGTTGTTAGTTTGTAAGGATGCCCTGGGGACTGGGAAGATGCAGTCCACGTGGGAATGGAATTTTCACTTTTTAACTTCCTTCCGTTACGTAATCGTGTGCTTCTGGTGGAAAATTTGAAAAACGCGAACAGATAGGAGAAAGGACCCCCCTCATCCCACCCAGCACGCGCACCCACCCACGAAGCACGTAGAAACGCCCACTGCGAGCGTTTGGGGGGTGTTCTCGAAGTCTTATTTTACTCATCATTTTTAAAAATTCCCGTTTTCTTTACTCAGTCTTTTGCTTTTTTCTCCAACATTTTATGATGAAAAACATTTTGAATAACTGTCATGGTGATTGAGTATAATACGCCGTAGCATTCACCCATTCTAATGATATAATTCATGATTTTTAGTAAATTTACCCAGCTGAACAAGACAGGGAAAAAATTTATATATGGAAACGTAGAACTGTATAGTGAGGAGCCATGTACCCACCTTCTAAATTCTACAATTAATATTTTGTTATATTTCCTTTTTTTAAAAAATATATTTTTATTTCAGAGAGGAAGGGAGAGGGAGAGAAACATCAATGATGAGAGAGGATCATTGGCCGGCTGCCTCCTGCACGCCCCACACTGGGACGAGCCCACAACCCGGGCATGTGCCCTGGACTGGGCTGCTTTTCATTATTCTCTTTCTACTCTTCCCTCTAGCAATCCAATTACTTTTAATATGGACTCTTTACTGAGGTAAAATTCACATAGCATACGGTTAAACATTTTAAAGTGTTGAACTTGGTGCTATTCGGTGGGAGTCACAGTGTTGCTCAACCACCAGCTCTCCCCTCGTGTCAGAAATGTTCGTCACCCCACGAGAGCATGGTGGACCCACTGAGTCATCACTTCCCATGAGCCCCCACTCCTTCTCGGTAACCTGATCTGCTTTCTGTCTTTATGGATTGGCCCATTCTGGACTTCATCATGGGAAAGGATCTGTACACCTTTAGTGCCTGGCTTCTTTCACTTAACAGAATGCTTCTGAGGTGCACCAAGTTGTAGCATGCACCAGCACACCATTGCTTTTCATTTTTTAATTTATTTTTTACTAGAGGCCCGATGCACGAAGATTCGTGCAAGAATGGGCCTTCCTTCCCCTGGCTGCCAGCACTGCCTTCACTCTGGCCTAGAGCCGCCTTTCTGCCTTCTCACGCTGCCCAGAGGCTCGGAGCAGCTGGGGTGGTGCAGAACGCCTGTGTCATCGCCATGATGACAAGCATCCCAGCCCGCCCCCGGCCACTTGGTGCCTGTGTATGCAAATTAACCTGCCAGCTTTGTTGGGTTAATTTGCATACTCACTCCTGATTGGCTGGTGGGCATCACGAAGGTATGGTCAATTAGCATGTTACTCTTTTATTAGTGTAGATTATTGACAGTATTACAGATGTCCCCCATTTCCTCCCTCTACTCCCCTCCAATCAGCCCCCATCCCAACCCAGGCCTTCACCACACTATTGTCCGTGTCCATGGGCTATGCATATATGCATGTAAATCTTCGGTTGATCTCCTCCCTCCCACCCCCAATGCCATTGCTTTTTATGGCTGAATAACTCTTCTATGGATACACCACCATTTGTTTACCCGTTCATCTGCTGCTGGATACTTGGGTTATTTCCACCTTTGGCTATGTTGGGTAGTGCTGCCACAAACATTCACGCACACGTTTCTGTGTGGACGTGGGTTTTCATTTCTCGGGTTTGTACCTAGGAGTGGAATTGATGGACTCGATGGTAATTCCAACGTTTAACGTTTTGAGGAACTGCCGGGCTGTTTCCACAGTGGCTGCACCGTTTCACATTCCTGCCATCAATGAGGACAGTGCCAGTCTGTCCACATCTTCACCAACAGTTATTATTCAGATTAAAAAATATATATATGTGTATGTGTGTGTGTGTGTGTGTGTGTATATATGTATTAGTAGCCCTGTGCATGAATCCATGTGCCAGTAGCTCTCTGTGGGGCCTGGCTGCTTCGTGCCCGCTGCCCAGAGGCTCTCCGCAGCCCAGAGGCCCATCCGCGGCCAGGCACGGAAGGCTTGCCTTGTCGCCGGGGCGACGACGCAAGCATTTCCCCCTGCCCCTGGCTGCTCTGTGCCCGCTGCCTAGAGGCCCTCCACGGCTGGGGTGGAATGCTTGCCTCATCGCCGTGGCGATGAAGCAAGCATTCCGCCAGGCCACTCATGCTGCCTGCTCTCAGCAGCCACTCCCTGAGACTGGGGGACTCGGGCGGGGCTGAGAGGACTGGGCGCCGCCAGCTTTTGTGATGGAGTGATGGTTAATTTGCATATTATCCTTTTATTATATAGGATATTCTTATTGATTCTAGAGGAAATGGAAGAGAGAGGGAAAGAGATAGAAACACCGGCCAGGCTATTCAGATTTTTTTTATTAGAGCCATTGTAGTGGGTGTGAAGCAGTACCTCATCTTGGCTGTTTAGCATTTCCTAATGACCAATGATGTTGAATATCGCATGTGCTTTTTGGCCATTTGCATATCTTTGGGAAAATGCCTGTTCAGTTTCTTTGCTTGTTTTTAGATCGGGTTATTTGTTCTTTCAACAATCCAATTTTTAAAAATGGTGTATGACCTTTTTTTTTATAGTTGGGATCAAACAGATGCTAATTTTATATCTAGCTTTCCTTTTTGCTGAACATGTAATATTGGTATTTTCTATGTGACTAAAGACTCTCTTAAAACGTGGGAAGGGTGTCTTAGGAAATCACAGGCACTGCTCTTTTCCCGCCCGCTGTTGGGTCCCCCAGGCCTGCTGACCAGCAGGTGGGAGCAGATGCTGGTCAGGGCGGGCCATGGCTTTCACCACTCCTCTCCTCCATCCCTCTGCATCCCATCCGGCAGCCTGCTCCCCAGAAGTCCCCAGCAGGCAGGATGTGCACACCAGTTCCGGGGTCCCCTGGGTGTCTTTGGGCCCCCGGGAGGCGCCCGCTTTGGGCGAGAAGCTTGGCAGAAGCCCCTGACCCAGGGCCCTGGGCATGGAGGTTGGGGGTGGGGGTGAATGGTTTAGGGGGGATGGAGAGGACACGTCATGTGTCTTTGCTTCCTTGTCTTTCTAGATTCCAGAGACCAGTGGTGGGCCCCCCGGGAGCAACCCTCAACTCCGGGTAACCCCAGAGGAGACCAGGGCCCCCACCTGCCAGCCCCAGGCCCAGCCTCCTCTCTGCCGCAGTCCCCAAAACAGCAGCCCCTGTGGTCTGGCTCGGGACCCCAGGACTGCAGGCACAGCCCCCACGGGTGCTGCCCCGATGGCCACACGGCCTCTCTCGGGCCGCAGTGGCAAGGCTGCCCTGGGGCCTCTTGTCAGCAGAGCAGGTGGGTGCCTCTTCTTCCTCACCAGGTCAGAGAGGCGTGTGTGTGTGTGTGTGTGTGTGTGTGTGTGTGCGTGTGTGTGGTGGTGTGGGGGGAGGGCAGCCTCTGCTCAGAGAGGGTGGGGTGGGTTTGCCGAGCCCAGGAATGGGACCAGAGGTGGTTGCAGCCCCGACTCTGCCTCCTCTGGCTGCGCTTCCTCGTGCTGTGCTGTGCGTGGGTGGAAGGCCTGCTTCGTCCGCAGAGCCAGCCTGTGCCGCTGTCGCCTGAGGCTCTGGGAAGGCACCCGCTTTCAGCCCAAACCAGGCCCCCACTCCCTCAGGGGCTAAGGTATTAAGGACCCAGACTTTGGGGCCAGCGGCCTGGGGGTGAGTCCCAGCTCAGCCACTTATTAGCTGTGTGCTGGGTGACTTGGACAAGTGACTTAACCTCTCTGATCTTGGCTTCCTCTGCTGCGATTGGAACAGTGGCAGCCATTGGCGGGGGTGACTGTGAGGACGAGACAGATCCCACAGTGCCCGGCACGTGGAAGGTGCTCTGGTCCGTTCTTCCTTTCACCTTCCTTCCCAAGTCCTGGTTGTGGGGTGAAATGCGTGCTGGCTTCCTGACCCTCTTTCTGCCCCGTCTCCCATCGGCTGCTGTTTTATACTCACCCCCCGGGGGCCTGGTGATCAGGCAGGCCCAGCTCATTCCCGCCTCGCTCTTGTGGCGGGATGTGTGAGCTGAGGATTTGCCAGTTATTAGGGCTGCACCTCTGCTGGTTGTGTTAGTGTTGCCCTCCCTGTGGCTGGTAGACGTAGAGTCTGGGGTGGGTATGCGAGAGGGGATGCCTTGCATTCAGGGGCACGGCCTCCCCTACTGGACCCTCCCCTGCTCAGCCCCCAGTGCAGGGAGTCCTGGGGTGCTGGAAGCTCAGGGTCCCTGGCAGGGACTGGGTGGTGAGGAGAGGGCTGTGATGTCTGTCTAGGTACGGGTGCTGCCCTGACGGGGTGTCTGTGGCCGAGGGGCCCCATCAAGCTGGCTGCGCCAAGTCTTACGGCGGGGACAGGAGGCAGTCGGGGTCGAGAGCAGTGGCCTCCACAGTGAGTGTCCCGTTCACGTGGAGGGTGGAGCCCAGCCCGGAACCTGCTCTGTGCCACGGCGCAGCTCGGGCCTTGGAGGGAGGAGGTCTCTGAAGCCTGTAGGCCTGGGTCGTCCTCTCGAGGACACACGCTTCAGAGATGTCTGGGGCTGGGGGTTCGGTCTGCTGTTCTGGCCTCTGATCTCCCCCAGGGCTGGCGCTCTGCACGGGGGGCTCACAGTTCTGTCTCTCCCGCTTCTTGCCATCCTCTCCCGGCACCCGAGAGTCCACCAGGGCGATCTATTCCCAACTTCTTCCCCAGGTGCCCCGGGCCCACCAGCCCCAGGCCCAGCAGAGTGAGCCCACCGAGTGCCGCGGCTCCCAGTTTGGCTGCTGCTATGACAACGTGGCCTCTGCAGCAGGCCCTTTTGGGGAAGGCTGTGTGGGCCAGCCCAGCTACGGTGAGTGGATGCCCTTCCTGGGCTCGGTGGTTCGTTCATTCTTCCACGAGGATGTACCCATCGCCTCCTAGGCGCCAGGCCAGGGAACAGCGGACAGTCCTCATTCCCCGTTCTCATGCACTGAGGCCGCCGGGCTGCGGTGGGGGTCGGGGAGAGTTGTCGGTGGGGATCCCACAGAGGAGGAAGCCCCGTCCTTCTCCCTGGGGGCTCAGACCCCTTCAGAGGCAGAGGTGGTGTAGGGTCAGTGCCGGAGGATGGGGTGTCCCTGCCCTGCCTGGGGCGAGTCCTGGAAGGAGGTATTGAGGCCGGAGCAAGGGATGCGTGGACGGAGCTTCCAGGGACCCACGTGGAGATGCTGAAGGCCAGACAGGCTGGGGTCTGGGTCCGCAGGAGGCTTTGAGCTGAACGTGGCGAGGGGCGAGGCTGTGCTGGGAGGGGGCTGCTAGCACAGGCAGGTGGGGCTCAGGATGTTCAGAGGCTGGCGAAGGGGCCTGGGCACAGGGTGGGCCCCTCGCTGGGCATCTGCACAGGCTCCTGGAGCTCAGGGCTGGCTCAAGCCCTCGGTTGCTCTGGGTGTGTACTCCATGGGCCTGGTCAGGGATGGGGGCGGGGGGGGGGGGATGAAGGGGCCAGTCCAGGGAGCTCCCAGGCCTGACTTTCTGGAAGGCTCTGGTTCTGTGGGTGGAGGTGGCCGGGCTGATTCAGAGGCTGCTCTGTGCCCAGGTCTAGGCAGTGAACAGACTGCCCCCAGGGCCGGGTGAGGGGCCAGGGCAGGGGCGAAGGCTGCGCCATAGACTCGAAGGGCTCCCGTCTCTGAGGGGATGGGGGTAGTTCTTGGCAGGGCTCTGCTGGGCCGTATTGGCCGCCTGAGTGCCATCCGTGCTCCTGCCCTCAGCCTACCCCGTGGGGTGCCTGCTGCCCAGCGCCCTCGGCTCCTGCACAGACTGGGCCCCCCGCTGGTACTTCATCGCCTCTGTGGGCCGGTGTAACCGCTTCTGGTACGGTGGCTGCCACGGCAATGCCAACAACTTTGGCTCGGAGGAGGAGTGCATGAGCAGCTGCCGGGGGGCTCAACACGCACCCCGCCAACCCGAGCCCGGGGCCGCTGGCCAGAGCACCCACAGAGCTGGTGGAGGCAGCAGTCCCGGAGGCCAGCGGGAGGCCGGCCAGCACCGGCCCGGGGCCGTGCACCACCCCCAGACCTCAGGAGAACGGCCCTGGGGCCCGGAGCTGGGGTCCAGCACCCCAGGACTGGGCGGAGATGCTGGGCGGCCAGCACCACCCTCCCACAGCTCCTCCCACAGGTGAGCCGCGCCTTCCCCAGGTAGGGGGAGAGGGACCCAGGCCCGGGCCGAGCCTGTTGGATCTAAAACCCTGAGGTCAGCCGCCCTCCCGCCCATCCTGCCTGGAGGCCTCGATACCTGGGGACGTGCAGGCAGCCAGGCCCTGGCGGAGCCCGGATTCACCAGCAGATCCTGCCAGTGTCCCCGGGTCTGTCCAGCGGGACTTGATGGCTTGCCTGTAAAAGGGTGGCACTAGCTCACCGGTTAGGGTGGGCTGCCCTGTTAACGCCTCTTGGGCCTGTGTCGTAGCGATGAGAGATTTGGGGAGATTAAAAACAAAATGAAGCAGGAGCGTGTTAGTCCTCATGTGAATGTGGCCCTGGCGGCCCCGCGCCCCCGCTGTGTCAGGCCAGGCCAGGCCGAGGGGCCGTGCTGGGGCTGGGGGGAGGCTGGGAGGGCAGATTCCCGAGTCCATGGGCTTCTGGAGTTTGGCCCCGCAAGTGCCCGTGACAGGATGGGACACACTGACGAAGGGGCCCCCGGTCGTGGCACGCTGCCGGCAGGGCAGGCCCTCACCGCCCACCTTCCCAGGGTGAGCGTGGCGGGCGCGGAGCCCTCCCTGGTGCAGGCGGCCCTGGGGCAGGCGGTGCGGCTCTTCTGCCCGGAAGTGGCCTCCATGGACCTCCCGACCAGGTGGCAGAAGGACGGGCAGCACCTCTCCTCTGACAGGTGTGTGCAGGGTCCTCCCCCAGAGGCAGGCAGCCCCTCTGACGTCCCCTGGATGGGGGTGAGTGGGCGACGGTCCCCTCTGGTTGGGGCACTGAGGCCTGCGGGGCGTCGGGCTCATTGCTGTCCTCAGGAGCCCGGAGCTCAAGCCCCCGTCCCACTCTCAGACACAGGCTGCAGCCTGATGGCTCCCTGGTCATCAGCCCCCTGCGGGCAGAGGACGCTGGCATCTACAGCTGTGGCGCCAGGCCAGGCCGGGACTCTCCGAAGATCCAGCTTCGCATCACGGGTCTCTGTGCCCTCCCCCCATGGGTTCTCAGGGGCCCCAGGGCGGAAGGGACTGGCTGAGAGGGCCGAGCCGGGCACCCCCATGACGGAGGGGCTGGGGTGCTCCCGGGGCCCAGGCCTGCCGGGGCAGGGACCGTGGACTCCACGTGGCTGGGGTCTTGCTCCTCATGGCCCTCATTTCTCCACGTTCCCACCCCGGCCCCATGGCCGACCCTTCCCTCCCCTCCTTCCCCCCCAGCTCACTCCTTCCTTCTCCTGGCCTCATGACAGGGGGTGACGTGGCCGTGCCAAGGCACTTCCCTCAGACCGGGGACCCTGCCCAGGGCCACCATCCTCAGGACTCCAGCCTAGGGAGGGATGCTGGGGACCTGGGGGCCATCTCCTCTCCTCACCCACGGCCCTCGACCAGGTAACAGGGCAGCAGTGCCTCCCCCATGAGGTCCGGGGCCCATGGAGCTCCCAGTGGATGAGGGGCGGTGAGCGGGTCCCCGGGCTGGTGTGCTGTGACCAGGCTCGCTGGCCTCTGCTCAGGGCTCTGCGAGGTGAGAACTAGAAAAGCATGGCTCCCGAGCTCAGCCTCTCCAGGAGGAACAGCGGGAACAGGGCCGTGGCCAGGACTCGGGACTGCGGGAAGGGAAGAGCCAGGGTTAGGGCCCAGGACAGCTTTGAAGAAGAGCACGGTCTGCAGGGGGTGCAGGGGGCTGCAGGGAACCCAGGCCAACAACCTAGTCAGATGTGTGGGGTGCAGAGGACACAGTCTGAGAGTCTGGGGGGAGGGTGTGAGGAAGTGGAGGTGGCTGCTGGACTTCACCCCAGTAGTTGTTGATGGGGTCCTTAGCAGAACAGCGGGGTGGTTTTAGGAAGCTAAATCTGGCTGGAGAAGGAGGGGCCCATGAGGCTTGTGCAGAGGTCCCGACCCCATGCATGGATGGGAATGGGGGGCAGCAGCAGGGGCCCCCTCAGGGCTGTGGGGTGCTTGTCCTGCAGGCTGCGCCTGGACCAGAGCCAGCCTGGGGTGGTGGACGCCCATCCCGGCCAGCGGATCCGGTTGACCTGTCGCACTGAGGGCTTCCCACCCCCGACCATCGAGTGGCAGAGAGATGGGCAGACCCTCTCTTCTCCCAGGTTGGTCCCCACCCCACGCTGTGCAGGCCCTTGGGGGAAGGAGCTGCCAGGAGTCACTGGCCAGTCAGCGGCTCTCGAGATGGAGCTGCTGGGCACAGGGCTCCTGGGGCCTTTCCAGAGTAGTTAGTGCACAGGAACAGGGCGGCGGACAGGCGGTGGCTGGGGAGGAAGGAGGCAGGCAGTCCTGGCTGTCATTGTAACGGCTAACATGGCCCCACGTGAGCGTGAGGCTGGCCTCCACAGTCTGCAGAAGAGCCACGTAATTCTACCCCATTTTCACACAGAAGCTTAACACCACACAGCTCCTCAGTGGCAGGACCAGGATGTGAGCCTACTAAATGAGCAGAGCAAAAACTGGAAACCCACATTATTGTGTGTCAGAAAACGTGAAATGATTTATTGCCAGGATTAAGTCAGGCACCTTCAAGTAACTGAGTGCTGGCAGCTGGCTGCCCACTGGCCCTTAGTCAGACCCACTCTCACCTGGAAAAGGAAGACCCCCCCACCCATCTCCATCTGCATGGGCTGGAGCCCCCCGACTCTGCTTGGTTCCCCAGACACCAGCAGCAGCCTGATGGCTCTCTGGTCATCAGCCAAGTGGCTGTGGAAGATGGCGGCTTCTACACCTGTGTCGCCTTCAATGGGCAGGACCGAGACCAGCGCTGGGTCCAGCTCAGAGTTCTGGGTAAGGTGCAGTGGGAGGGCGGAATGGAAGGGTGACGGGCCAGTCGCCTGGGAGGCCAGGTGGCACAGGTTGGGCGGCTCCACAGCGTGGCTAACAGTGCCCCTCCTTGGGCCCAGGGGAGCTGACAATCACAGGGCTGCCCTCCACGGTGACGGTGCCAGAAGGTGACACGGCCAGGCTGCTGTGTGTGGTGGCAGGAGAAAGTGTGAACATCAGATGGTCCAGGTAAGGCTCCATTGCAGCCTGAGGCTGCACAGCCCGAGCACAGGCGGTTCACCTCCCTGCAGGGATGCTGCTGTCCCCCCCCTCCTCCCACTCCTGCACCAGGCCTGGTGCCTACAGCGAGGCCCATGGGACTGCTCTCTCCTGTTAGCTGGGCCACACCCGGGTTTCTCAGCTCCAGCACTATTGCCAGTTTGGACCCGATCATTTTGGGCTACCCTGTGTGTTGTCGGATGTCTAGCATCATCTAGGCCATCACCCACTAGGTGCCAGCAGCACCTCCTCATGACAATAAGAAATGTCTCCAGATGTTGCCAAATATCCCCTAGGTGGCAAAATCTTCCCTGGGGTTGAGAACCACTGGGCCGCACTCAGCCTTGGGGACTTCAGTAGCCTTTTTAGGACTCGGTGGATCTGATTCGTTCGTTCAGCACACACCTTTTGCCTTCCTCCTCTTGCAGAGTCAAGTAGGCTGGCTTTGGGGGTCCCGGATCATCAGAGCCCCCTAGATACTCTCAGGCAGGAGGTGCCCCTAAGTGCTGTCGGCACGCTGAGGAGCGAGGCTGACTCCCCTCTGGGAGAATCAAGGGGTGGCCAAGCGGTGACTTTGGCTGGGCCTTGAAGGCTGAGGAGGGGAGGGATGTTCTTGGTCAAGTGAGAGGTGATCCCAGGATGGGAATGGCCCTCACCCTGGACTGGGCTTGTACCTTCACTTTGCCTCCCCCGGCTCTTCCCAGTGGGAACATGCTCAGACTCCCCTCTTCAAAACAGGCCCGTTTCCCTGAATCCGGGCCTTCTAGCAGTTTCCTCTTCACAGCACCTGTTTATAGCATGTCTCCACCTGTTCACCCCACTCAGCCCTCGAACGGGGCCTCACCTCCACCCCTGGCCAAGGCCACCAGCTACCCCCCTGGTCCTACATCTTCTGGACACACCCCAATCCCCACGCGGCCCGTGCCCCTCCTGCTTCTTTCCCCGCTGGCTCATCTCCGCACAGCCAGCCCTTAGAAGCCAGCGGACCTCAGGGTCTGGCCTTGGTCCTCGGATTATCTAACTTCGCCTTCGGCAAACATGCAGATACATGGTTTCTGGGACCATCCAGTGGTGACCCATGATCTGGGTCCAGACCTCAAACCCGATGCCTCCTGGTATCTCACAGGCCCCCGAAATGCAAAATGGTGGAAAATAACCTCACCATTCACCCCTCATCACTGTCCTGGGTCTCCCATGGTGGAGGGGCACCCCCATTACCCAGCACCCCAACCTAGAAACCGCTATCCTTCTCGATTTCTCCTCTCCCACATCTGACCCTCATTGCCTGTCACCTACCTGTGCAGCAGCCTCTGACCTGGCCTGTTTTCAGGCTTGTCCCCCAGCGTCCCCTGCAGTCAGAGACCCTTTCCAAGTACAAATGCCATGTCAGTCCTATTACCCTCTGGATCCAGTCCAACTCCTGGCCAGAGCTGTGCACACTTCCTCTCGCCCCGGCCTTCCTCCAAGCTCCCGAGTCCCCATTTGCCCTCCTCCAGCCAGCTGCAGCCTCCTCATCCTTAGGCCAGTCTCCCCCAAACAACTGCACCCCCACCCCCGTGCCCTGGAGGCGGGGAATGCTTATTGCTTCATCCAGCACAGGGCCTGGCACCTCCTGGCTGCCTACAGTCCTTGGTTAATGAAGAGTGGGGTTCCTCTGTGGGACAGAGGCCCTTACGGCCCTCAGAGCACTATGCTCAGTTGGTGTGTCTGTCACTTCTGTTTCGCTTTGATAATGTCCTATCTTTTGGGTACCCTGTCCCACCTCTTCTAGGAGGTGAGGGCCGTTTGTCCACAGAGGGAGCAGCTGACTCTGGAGTGGTCTTTGATTGCCTCCTCCCTCTGCCTCTTGGCCCTGGGAGTAGCATCCCAGGGGCCTAGGGCCTAAGACCAGAGGCCCTGGACAGCGCTCACGTCCTCCCCCCTCCAGGAACGGGCTGCCGATACGGGCCGATGGCCACCGTGTCCACCAGTCTCCAGATGGCACTTTGCTGATCCACAACCTGCGGGCCGGGGACCAGGGCTCCTACACGTGCAGCACGTACCGTGGCAGCCAGGCCGTCAGCCGTAGCACCGAGGTGAAGGTGGTGCCACCAGGTAGGAAAGGCTGCTTGTTCCCGAGCAGCCGCTGCGGTCCCAGGACTCTGGTCCGAGTCCTCTCACTCTGCCCGTTACTGAAGTGGGACTCGGGGCAGGGGCTTAGCCTTCCTGGCCTCAGTCTCCTCATGTGTACAGTGGGCTACTCCACCGCCTGACAGGCTATAGTGAGGATGAAGGAAATAATGTGGATGACAGGCATCTGCTCATAGCTTAATAGAGGATGCGAAATATCATATTTTAGACGTACTGGCTTTATTTTGAGAAATAGGATTGACTGGAAGTTTTTAATACTTAAGGCAGATCATTAAAATCTGTCCATTCTAATTAGGGCGGCAAAACATAGTCCTACGATTGGAAAGTGCCTGTGAGGCCCTTGGATCCATAGAGACCAGAAAGGAAAGGCAGGGGTTAGTGTCGCCAACTGACAAGTGACACTAATCGGGAGAGCTCCCAGGATGCTTCCACAGGTCATGCAACAGATTTGTGGCCAACTTGGCGCTAATCCTCATACTTAATGTTCTTTTCATTGAACTATTACACCTGTAAGTGGGCAGAATTTTCCTTGCACTATTTAGTAAGTTGATATTTCAGCCTTCTATTCTCTAGCTCTTGCTCTAAGCTGTTATCAAATTTCAACAAATCTAAATACCATGTTTTAAGATGCATTTTCGTAACACTAAGGAAAAAATGGCTAATTCAATGCTAGGACACCATCAATTAAAATTTGCAGTCCAATTTGACAGGTGTTAAAATATGAAAGTAAGTGCATCTCAGAATTGATGAAACAGCTTGTGGTTTAATCTTCAATCTCACAAGAGCTCTGTGTTCAAATAAGCCAGAGGGACGGGGGGTTGGGGTGGGGAGGATGGTGGTGATCTTTGCCCTACGCCCAGTGTGCTCCATGTACCCTCAATCTGGGCTCACTGAGCAGCAGGGCTGGAAAGAGCTGAGGGAGAACGTGCCGGGGCCCGGGCCTGGCTGCCAGGATGAGGGGGGGACTGGTCAGTGCTAGGGGCAGGAAGTCAGTGGTAGAAGTGTTGCTTAGGGAGTTGGACTGACACCCGGGCCTCGTCTGTGAGCTCCTTAGAACAGCGACCGGGACGCGCGTGCCCGGACTCCAGCCCAGGGCTTGGCAGCACCAGGTGCTCAGATGCTTGGTGACAGCCTCCCACTGCAGGAGCTACTTCCCGCCTCCGATGATGCCCAGCAAACCCGTCTCTTGTCTACATAACCAAACTCACCAGACTTCAGACAAACTAGAATACAGATTTATGTGAGAAGGAGAGTGGTTAGGAGGACCCTGACGGTTGTGATCCCGGTAGATACGTCCGTCTGTGTGGGAAACCAATCTACAATCAGAAACTGGCTTGGTGGAGGCTGGTGGGACTCCTGATGACGTGCGGTCACCACGCTGAAAGGTCTGTGACCTGCACTTGGAAACGGCACTGTGGCTCTGTCGGCCACTTCTCTCCCACCCGTGCTGGACCACCGTGTCGCTCATCGCAGACATTTTGGGGGCATCTTTCTTTATTAGAGTGGCCTCCCTCCTGACTGTCTTCATTCCATGGATTAGGCTGCAGCCATTTTTTCTTTGGGGAGCGGGGTTTCACCGTGCCCTCGTCATGGTTTGGGGCTAACACTGGAATTAGTGTTAGCAACAGGCGGGGGTGGTGCTTGAGCCAGTCACACTCTGGAGCAGGCGTCCTCAAACTCCGGCCCGCGGGCCACATGCGGATGTTTTTGCCGTTTTGTTTTTTTACTTCAAAATAAGATATGTGCAGTGTGCATAGGAATTTGTTCATAGTTTTTTTTAAACTATAGTCCGGCCCTCCAACGGTCTGAGGGACAGTGAACTGGCCCCCTGTTTAAAAAGTTTGAGGACCCCTGCTCTAGAGCAAGCATGTCAAACTCGCAGGTCGCATGTGGCCCACAATGAATATTTTTTCGGCCCAGCCAATATAACGGTATGTAAGAAACATTTTAATAACTTCATGACTTAATTTTTACAATATCCTGTTATACATAATTATTAATAATGAACTACAACGTTTGCTAATGACTGATTAATATAATCGTATTGCATTCATTTCCCTTACGTGCCTATGCTCAGGCGCACCATTTCTCTTCACTAATACTAGCAGCGAATATTTTAGCAGCCAACTGCCACGTCATTAGTCTTAGACTGACTTGTTTGGTGTGTGCAACAGGAAATATTTTGCTTTTGGAGAACAAGAAAAATAGGTTCATTTGTGTTACGCTTATTAATTTGTGCAGTGTCTGGTAAGTTATTGTTCAAGAAAAAATATTTTTATTAAAATGTTCTATTATTTTATGTTAATGACAATTTATTTTAGCCCTTTGTATTCAGCATGTTTCTATGAAAATTGAAGCTTTTTTTTTGCAGCCCACATAAACTTATAAACCTTGTTTATTTGGCCCATGTTAGCCTTTGAGTTTGACATGCTTGCTCTAGAGCCGTGGTCGGCAAACTGCGGCTTGTGAGCCACATGCGGCTCTTTGGCCCCTTGAGTGTGGCTCTCAAAAGAAATTTCAATCATTGTAATGTTGATATTTGGCTCTGTTGACTAATGAGTTTGCTGACCACTGCTCTAGAGTAATAGAGTAAGGGACATACTTCTACTGTGAGGCCTTATTCTTTTTGCTTAAAATATTGTTTAGAAATAGAAAATACTATACGGAAAAAACTCAGGGGGTCACTCATTGTTTTAAATGAGAGGGAATAAGGCAAAAAACACAGTTAGACACTCATGTGCCCATTGCAGATGGGGAAACAGAGGCACAGAGAGCTTAAGTATCTGCCAAAGTCAGCCAGCTGGCAAGGGGGAGAGCCAGGACTGCGCCCAGGACGTCTGTCTCTGGAGCGGGTGTGCTTAACCTCTGTCGTCAATGGTCATTTTGTTGTACGTTGGAAGGAAGCACGGGGGAAATGGGATGAGCCTTCCCCAAGGCTCAGAAGGTCTGACTTTAGGGAAGGTGCTACTCAGGCCCAAGCCAATCGGGGAACAAGAGCCCCTTCCAGAAAGAAAGGGAATTAAGGAGATAGGCCACTTCAGCCCTACGATGAAGCAGCGGACGGAAACTCTCGCAGTTTATAAGATACAGAAGCTCCTAGTAAATGCCAAGCAGGGGACCAGTGCTCTGTGCTCAGTATTAGAGCATTGCTCACAAGACTGTTTTCCTGGCACCTTGACTAACACGCACTGCTTTCTCGGGGCGGGAGAGGAAAAACGGAAACAAAGGGACTGAGATAGACTGGGACTACGGAATGCACAAAACGTTGAGGCTGGAGGAAGGAAACCAGCAGTGAGAGGGAGGACAAAACAGCACTTGCCAACTCAAAAATTTTCTACAGGGCTGATCCTACTCTCTTCTTCCCAATCTAAAGGCCAAGGCAGAGGTCATTTAGCTCGTCAGGTCTCAACAGTAAGGGTAGGGAGTTAACTTCAAGAGCTGTTTGATCCTCTAGTCAGTCAGTATTTGGGAGTCTGCGATGGGCTGTGCTGAGGTGGCAAAAGAATAACGGGAGGACCATGGCATGCTAAAGTAGGGCCAAAAATGGGTGGAAAATGACTTCCAGCCAAGATGGCGGAGTAGATATTGTGCTCATCTTCCCCGACGATCACATCAAATTATACCTAAATTATAGAACCGCCTGAAGACTAGCTGAACACAGGTCCTATAACGAAGGATATACAGAAGCAGCCATGACGAGACTGGTAGGAGAGGGCAAGTCCCACACCCAGCCAGCAAGGTGGGAGGTGGGTGCCAAATCTGAGCTCTCCATTAACCTGGCTAACACTGTTTGCCCCACCCAACTCATAGCCAACCTGAGCCACTTCCAGTCACTTTTCCACAAAAGCAGCTGTCCTTGCCACAAACTTTCTCAAAATCTCCCACAGGTCTAGAAACCCCAAACAAACAGCAGCTGGCCTTGGTGTGCCCTGTACCTCTTGCTAAGTGCTCCAACCTTGGCACAAGAGGCACTTGGTCTCACCTTGCACTGTAGCTCCCGTTATGTGGCCCAAGCCTGGCATAAGCTGCAGCCCATGCTGGCTGGGAGTGCAGCTTCAACTAAGTGGCCACAATATGGCACTAAAGCAGCAACCAATCGCAAATCACTTTGTACCTCCCATTAGGCAGCCCCAAGCTGGGCACAGATGGCGGCTGACCTTGGCCTGCACCAGAGCCCTTCCCAAGAGCCTCCAGAACCAACACAGCCAGTGGCCAGCTTCAGACCACACCAAAGTACCACCCAATCAGTTCCATAAACAACACACGGGACGAGCAGACTTGGCTGGTACAAGAGATCTGCTAAAGCAACTCCTGCTCCATGGGTCAGCCCCTACAGCTTTTCTGTAGTCATGGCCAGTCCTCACGGCCCATCAGCCCGAGGGTCGATCCCACCCACTGACATGCCAATAGCAATCAAGGCTCAACTACAACAGCAGAGCAAACACAATCCACACAAGGGACACTCCTGGGGCACCAGCTCAGGTGGAAAAGGAGACTGCTCCCCTGGTCCTCCAGCACACCTGCTACGTAAGGCCACTCTGCCACGTGTGGGAGACATAGCAGACCTACCTAATAGCTAGAAACACACTCTGTCAGCCAAAATGAAGAGACAGCCATGTTCCAAATGAAAGAACAGGACAAAACTCCAGAAAAAGAACTAAGTGAAATGGGCACAAGCAATCCACCAGATAAAGAGTTCAAATACTGGTTACAAGGATGTTCAATGAGCTCAGTGGAAGAATAGATGAACTCAGTAAGAACCTCAACAAAGAGATAGAAATCATATATAAAAAAAAAAAAAGAACCAGTCCAAAGTGAAGACTACATTAGAGGGAATCAACAGCAGATGAGATGAAACACAGGATCAGATCTAGAAAATAAGATAGTGAAAACTAAGAAAAAGAATGAAAAAAAAATTGTGTAAGGGACCTTTAGGATAAACCAACATTATTATTATTTTTTTAGAGAGAGAGTGGAAGGCAGGGGAAGAGACACATCAATGGGTTGCCTCCTGCACATGCCCTTGACCGGAATCGAACTCGGGACCCTTCAGTCAAGGGCCAATGCTCTATCCACTGAGCAAACTGGCTAGGGCAGGATAAACCAACATTTGCATTGTAGGGGTACCAGAAGCAGAAGAAAGCAAGGGATTGAAAATCTATTTGAAGAAATGACAGAAGGAAATAGACATACAAGTGCCGAGAGTCCCAAACAAGATAGGCCCACACCAAGACACATTATAATTAAAATGCCAAAGGTGAAAGACAAAGAGAGAATCTTAAATGCAGCAAGAAAAATGCAGTTACCTACAAAGGTGGTCCGATAAGACTGTCAGCTGATTTCTCACAAGAAACTTTACAGGTCAAAAGGGATTGGCAAGAAATATTCAAAATGATGAAAAGCACAGACTTATAATCAAGATTATGCTGCAAAGTTATCATAGGAAATAAAAATTCTCACTGACAAAGGCAAACAGTATAAAGGCAGTGGATCAACAGCTATTACAGGTTAAAAGGTTAAAAGTAGGAAGATCATGTGTAATTATGGTAATAAAATAAGGGACACACACAAAGGAAGTAAAAAATTACCATAACATAAATGTGGAGGTGGTGAGTAAAAATTATAGTCATTTTAGAATGTGTTTGACTTTAAGCGACCATCAACTTAACCCTCTGCACTCGCTTGCTTTTTTCTCGATTCCTGCTACCGATGCTAACCGTGTCGAGTCACACTCGACATCCGAGTGCAAAAGGTTAAAATAGACTGCAATAAACATACGTGAAGCACATGGTAACCACAAACCAAAATTCTACAAGAGATATGCAAGAAATAAAGAGAAGGGAATCCAAACACTATACTACAGAAAGTCATCAACATATGAGAGCAAGAGAATAAGAAAGGAACACAGAAGAACTACAAAAACAATAACATGGCAATAACTATCAATAATTACTTTAAATGTAAATGGACTAAATGCTTTAATCAAAAGATATTGGGTGACTGAATGGATAGAAAAACATGACCCACACATATGCTGCCTACAACAGACCCACTTCAGCTAGGAAAACAAGCACACAAAGTAAAGGGATGGAAAAGGACACCACCCAAAGAGCTGGGGAGCAATACTTAAACAAGATAAACTTTAAAACAAGGGCTGTAACAAGAGACAAAGAAGGGCATTTCATAATGATAAAGGGATTAATCCAACAAGAAGATATAAATGACACATTAGACCAGATGGACTTAATTGACATTTTTAGGACATTTCACCTTAAAGCAGGATATATATTCTTTTCAAGTGCACACAGAACATTTTCCAGGATAGCCAACATGTTAAGCCATAAAAGAAGTCTCAATAAATTAAGAAAACTGAAATCATATCAAGTATCTTTCCCAATCACAGTGGTATTAAACTAGAAAGCAAAACAAGAAGAAAACTGAAAATGACAAAAACATGTGAAGGCTAAATAACATGCTGTTAACCAATGAATGGGTTAACAATGAGATCAAGGAAGAAATTAAAAGATACCTTGAGACAAACATAAATGAAAACACAATGACCCAAAATCTATGGGACACAGCCAAAATAGTTTTAAGAGAAAGAGAAATAGTAATACAGGCCTACTTCAAAAAACAATAAAAATCTCTAACAATCTAACCTTGCACATAAAGGAACTAGAAAAAAGAAGAATAAAGCCCAAAGTGAGAAGGGAGGAAATAACAAAGATCAGAGTGCAAATAAATGAAATAGTTTTTAAAAAACAATAGAGCCCTAGCCATTTTGGCTCAGTGGGTAGAGCATTAGCCTGTGGACTGAAGGTTCATGGGTAAATTCTGGTCAAGGGCACACACCTTGGTTGTAGGCTTGTTCCCCGGCCCTGGTTGGGGCGCATGTGGGAGGCAACCAATCTCACATTGATGTTTCTCTGTCTCTTCCCCTCCCTCCCACTCTCTCTCTAAAAAAAAAAAAAAAAATCAATGGAAAAATATCCTCAGGTGAGAATTAACAAAACAAAAATAAAAAATCTGAAAAGACAACCAACAGAATGGGAGAAGATATTCACCATTGAGATATCCAATGAAGGGTTAATATCCAAAATACACGAACTCACAAAACTTAACACCAAAATACCCCCAAACAACCCAATTAAAGAATGAGCAAAGGTCCTAAACAGACATTTCTCCACAGAGAATATACAGGTGACCAATAGATATATGAAAAGATGCTCAACATCACTAATCATCAGGGAAATATAAATTAAAATCACAATGAGATATCATTTCATACCTGTCAGAACGTGTATCTCCAATAAATCAACAAGCAATAAGTGTTATCGAAGATGTGAAGAAAAGGGAGCCCTCGTGCATTGTTGGTGGGAATGCAAATTGGTACAGCCACTATGGAAAACAGTATTATGGAGGTTCCTCAAAAAATTAAAAATACAACTGCCATATGACCCAACAATTCCAATTCTGGGTATTTATCTGAAGAAATCCAAAACACAAATTTGAAAAGACATATGCATCCCTATGTTCACTGTAGCATTATTAGTAGCCAAGATATGGAAGCAACCTAAGTATCACTAAATTATTTGATAAAGACGTGGTACATATATATAAAATGGAATATTATTCAGCCATAAAACCGGTGAAATCTTGCCATTTGCAACAATATGGATGGACCCAGAGGGTATTATGCTAAGTGAAATAAGTCAGACAGAGAAATACAAATGCCATATGATTTCACTTACATGTGGAATCTAAAAAAAAAAAAATGAACAAACAAAACAAACTCAGATACAGAGAACAAACTGATGATTTCCAGAGGGAAGAGAGTTTAGGAGGATGGGTGAAAAAGGGGAAGGGATTAAGATATACAAATTGCAGTTATAAAAACAGTCACAGGAATGTAAAGTACAGCATAGGGAATAGTCAACAATATTGTAATAACTATGCATGGTTTAGATGGGAACTAGACTTATAGGACTTTCTAAGTTATATGAATGTGTAATCACTATGTCGCCCACCTGAAACAAATGTAATATTGTATGTCAACTGTAATTGAAAAAAAAAAAAAGGATGGATGGAAATTGTGACCCCTCCTTATAGTTGTACATACAGGTGTTGAAAGGTTTCAGGGCAACTCCATGTTGGGGGAATCTGACAGCCACGGTGCCACTTTTAAGGAAATGAAATGGTGAGAATTTTCAGCACACAGAGCTTCCTTACCCTTTCTCTCTCCCTTGCTGTTTTGCAGCACTGGCCGCCCAGCCCAGGGACCCTGGCAGGGATTGCATGGATCAGCCGGAGCTGGCCAACTGTGAGCTCATCCTGCAGGCCCGGCTCTGTGGCAATGAGTATTACTCCAGCTTCTGCTGTGCCAGCTGTTCACGTTCCCAGCCGCATGCTCAGCCGGTCTGGCAGCAGGGATGAAGGCTGGCTCCAGCCCCAGTTCTGAAACAACTCGTAGGGCTGGGGAGAAGGGCAGGGAGACTCACTCTCCCCTCTGTGGCTGGCAAGGGAGTTATCTTCTGGAGACACCCCACCCCACCCAGCCAGTGTTTAGCCTCAGCAGAGGCCAGATCAGCATCTCTGACATGACCAAAGATAGCTGAGTTGTCACGGAGAGAAATCTGTTTAGATTAGGATACCCTTTACTTTACAACTTCCCTCTATAATTTCTGTTACACAGCATCAGTTCACTGCGTTTTAAAATGAGCTACTAGGGTTCTCACTTCATGTAAAGCTGGATAGGGAGGTGCATAACTATTTCAAAGTAAACACCTACCTAACTCCTACTGTGACAGGGAAGGGTTCTTTGCTAGAACTAGATCTCATCTGGGGTCAAACAGTGGTCTATTGCTCTAGTCCCTTTCTCAACCTTCTAGGTAGTAAATAGCAACCAGCTTCAAGCCCATCTGTGCCTATGGGTAACAGCATAATGTTGGTGAAAGCTCTCAGGAAAGTAGACTATAAGGTAAGGCTCAGATAGGGATTTAGTATGAAAGGGTAGCAGTTGCATTATCTGAGCATGAAAGAACTGTAAAAGCTTCTTACTTTCATCGGGAAGCTGGAGCCGGAAGCCCTCCTCCTGAGGCCAACAGGAAGAGCTGGCTGTGAGGACCGCCTTACACCTGTATGGAGCTGATCGACGGGCCTGCTCTGTACTGAGACCAACAAGGAGCCGCTCCTTCTCGAGTAGGAATCTGTGGATCAAAGTGTTTGCTGCCACATAAAAGCCAGACTATTGTTAAAAACAGCAGTCTGGCCAGTGTGGCCCAGTGGTTGAGCATCAACCTATGAACTAGGAGGTCAGGGTTTGATTCCCGGTCAGGGCACATGCCCGGGTTGCAGGCTTGATCCTCAGTAGGAGTGCAGGAGGCAACCGATCAATGATTCCCTCATCATTAATGTTTCTATCTCTGCCTCCCTTTCCCTCCCTTTTCCTCCCTCTCTCTGAAGTAAATTAAAAAATATATTTAAAGAAACCAGCAACAGCAAAATAGTGGTACCAATGGAGGGGAGGGCAATGTAATAATAAGGAAGTGGCTTCAGAAATGGTTTGAGTTGGTGGAAGTCATTCTTCATCTCAGAACTTCCAATTCCTTGCTGCTAAAATAAGAGGCCTGGATTCAATGAGCTTCTTAGTCCCTTTCCACTTAACTTTCTACAATCCTCCAGAGGGCTGGCTGGGCCTAGTGACACAGGTTACTCAGAGACATGGGAAACAAAGACAGGCGCTAAGGGAAAGGTTTTGTTCATCATGACCACACGGGCTGAGGGAGGGATACTTCTTGGTCTACCTATCATGGGCCAAGGCACAGATCTTTTCTTTCCATTTAAAAATATTGAGGACCATTCCCTTTGATTTACCACGGCTGGTTTTGCTATAAAAATTAGAAAATTTCTAATTTTCTTGGACTCCCCAGTTCTTTAATTAAACCAGTATTTGGCCCATCGGTAACATATTTTCAGAAGGTAAGTTTGAGGTTAGCTAGCCCTTCTTAGAACTTGTCACAGAATAGTGGACTGACATTCAAGGTGAGAGTAAAACTCAATCTAAACCACTGGTTCTCAACCCTCTTCCACAGTGGGAGCCTTTTAAAAAAATAGAAACAGGGGTTCCACTCCTCAGATTCAAATTTAATTGGTCTAGAGTACTGCCCAGCCATGAGGATTTTAAATGCTCTCCAAGTGATTTTGATACATATCCAAGGTTGAGACTCACTGCGCCAGCCCTGGATATCTGATTGTGAATCTTGCTCAAATGCAGATTCTGCTTCCAAGGTCTGGAGGAGGGTGGGGAGCTGAGATTCTGTATCTCTAACCAGCTCCTAGGTGAAGTCCATGCTGTTGTCCAGACAACACTTTAGGCAGCAAGAATCTGATGTTTGACATGCGTTTAGGATCAACCAAAGCCTAAAGAATGAATACAAATATGAACTATAAGAATATACCAGAGCCCTGGCCAGTGAGACTTGGAGTGTCGCCCGCACACCAGAGGGTTGCGCATGTGGGAGGCAACCGATCAATCGATGTTTTTCTCTCTTTCTCCTTTCCTCTCTCTGAAAAATAATAATAAAAGAATATATTAGAAAATAAAAGATTTTCTAGCCACCAAACTAGAGAGCTGCAGCAACAGCAGAATGGATAGAGGGAACAAGACCTGAAAGAACTAAAAGTCTACTGCTAATAAAGAAAAGGGGAAAGAACAGCCCTTTATGGGCAAAAGCTTCTACCATGAACATTTATTTTTGTTAAAGCAGATTATAAATTCTCATCAGTACAAATATATATAACTTACATTTGATTGTAAGGCCAACGTTCAAAAGTAAAAATGAGATGGGATCTCACGTTGTTACCAGAGGTCAAGTGGCTGCAACTGGCAACGGGATGTTCTGTCCACCACAAGGGAGGGGGACGAGGACACACATGGACACACACACACACACACACACACACACACACCTAATAAAACCAGAAACTCCATCCCCACAAAACTCATGGGAACAACACTTAAAGGACAAAACAGAACCCACCAAGACCCACATGACAAACCAACAGAATAACCTGCGTTCCAGTCTATGCATATGATGTCACTGTCACCTTAGTGTTAAAACAAAGTCAAGGATTAACATAAGGAAACTGCAGCAATATATAAAAGAAAATACATATTCTCTATAGAGCATATTTAGACTGATTCCATTAAAATAATATTAGAATTTCACCATAGGTTTAAAACCAGGACGAGACTACTCTTTCATTTTCTTTATTTAAACTACAACCTAGTGACTGTATTGGTCATAAGCATGATTGTTGTTGCAATGTGCTACTCTACTTACAATGACTGATACCAAATAAGCGAGGGATCCGGTCTGCACCTCCAGCTTTTCCCCTTTTACTTCAGTAGGCATCAACGATAAATCAATCTTATGTACAATTTCTTACAGCTAACCCTTTTACCTTTGGCAAGATTACTTACAACTTATACAACTTTTTAATATTGAGAACTATTTAAAATATTCTAAATGCATAAAAATAAAGATTTTGGCTTTTTTGATATATATTTATAATATTTATTCTTACTCAAAATGGAAGCTCAACTTTACCCCTAAAATATAGCTCTGCTGGGCAACTGCTGATGCGCCCTCCTGGGATTCTGGCAGCACCGCCTGCCTCTCGTCCTCGGCCCAAGCACAGGCCACCCTATTCTCAATCTCTAAGATGGGCCAGTATTGAGAGGAGGCAGGTGCATGGCCTGAAAAACAAAGGGAGATCGTTTTGCTTCCCGTTGTGTTCTATATTCCAGTAAATGTGCTTTGAATACAGATTCCTGTTCAGATACGTCTGCCTCTCTGTTATCAGAGATTTGTAAGGGGCTGAGGCAGGAGAGGGACAAAGGGCAACATTTTCTTGACTTCTTTAGCCTAACTAGGACAGCTCTTCTCTAGGAATGGTTTTCTCCACTTTTTTCAAAAAAATCACCCACACAGCACTCCGCACCTGGACGTGCTCCTGGGGACCTTTGCGATTAGTGAAAAGTGTGCTATTGGGAACACAAAGTCTCCTTTGCTCCTCTAACCTTCACCCTCCTCCCGCCCTTGCCTAAGTATGGACAAAATACATAAGCCACGGGGACTGCTCAAAGTTCAATTTCAAACGTCTTCTGTAAGTCACTGGAGAAGGGGTTGGTGGGGGAGGGGTTAGTACGCTGCTTGGACTTGCTCTCTAATGCAGCCCACTGGGCTTCGAAAGGATCCACAGGGCAGGTGCCCATAGGAACCTCTGTGTGCTTGTCTCCGGAGGCCAACCTGCCATCGTCTACCCCATTGAAAGCTGCAGAACCATTGAAGTGCTCAGCAGGAGGCTTAAAGAAGGGACTGGCAGTAGCACTGCTTGTCTCATACTGAGGGAATGTCTGCTGCTTGACCAGGCTGGGAGACTGATGGGGATGGGCAGCCTGAGGGTGGCCTGCAGTGCCAAACACATTGGCTACCATCTGGGAGGGAGTGATGCCCACCACAGGCACATTAGGGGCTGGATAGGGCATCCCATTGGCCACAGGATAGGCCTGGGCAGGGATAAAGGCTGGCTGTAGGGGCGGGACCGCACCCACTGGCACGGGCTGAGAGGTGAGGAATGCATTCCCTTGGAAAGGTGGCGCTGGCTGGGAGATGGCAGTGGGTGGAGGCGGCTGGAGGACTGGCTGCAGAGGGACAGCTGAGGCTGGGGGTTGCTGCGCCCGGACGCTCTTGGACACCTCTTCTAACCAGCGGTCAGCCTCAGAGGGAGTACGTCTGTGACCAGCCTGGAAGAGACCTGGAGAGGCAGCACCAGAAGACTGAGCCCACTCGGTCCCTGAAACCAACATGAAAGAGAGAAAAGAGTCAGTCTTTCGGAGCGTTTTTCTTCACCTGATAACCTTGGTGATTTGAATGATCCTAACGTGGAGCAAATCCCTCTAGTGGAATAATGTGACTAGCAGAGGAGTTTTGTGGCAGCATGTGTCAGACCATGCTGCTTGCTCAGCCACGTTGAGGAGCTGTCTAGATATGGCTCAACTGCACTGAACCAAGGCAGCTGGCGGGCACAGGAAACCCCTCCCTGGTGCTGCGGCTCATCTATGGTACAGAAACCACCTTGCACATGCTCAAAGGGCCCAAGGTGACTCACCTTCTACTCTAACAGAACGAAGAGAAAATACTTGATTCTGTACCTCATGACCCCTGCCTGGCTTCCTGACACATGTTGCCTTCCTGATGAACTGCCTTTATTACTGTTTAAAATTCTCTTGGTTTTATGGTTAAATGTTCATTATAGAAAAACTAGGAAGTACAGAAAAGCAAAAATAAAGTGCTTTTTATAGCTCTTGTTTTTGGGCCTGCCATTGTAGGAGGCAGGGTCCCCTCATCCTATAGGCTTATCCACATATTTCCAAATCCAGTGACAGACTCCTTCAGGGTAGGCCCAGGAATCTGTACTTTATGAAAGTTCTATGGGAGGTTCTGTTCCATAGTCTTAAGAACTGTCAATTTAGCCCTGGCCGGTTTGGCTCAGTGGATAGAGCGTCGGCCTGCGGACTCAAGGGTCCCAGGTTCGATTCCGGTCAAGGGCATGTACCTTGGTTGCGGGCACATCCCCAGTAGGGGGTGTGCAGGAGGCAGTTGATCGGTGTTTCTCTCTCATCGATGTTTCTAACTCTCTATCCCTCTCCCTTCCTCTCTGTGAAAAATAAATAAAATATATTTAAAAAAAAAAAAAAAAGAACTGTCAATTTAACCTCTTTAGTTCTTTCTCCTTCTCCATCCTTTCTTAATTGTAGTTTATTTCCAGGAGAGAACATACTTTTCCTAAAAGGACTTCTCCCTGGCTCCTCCTCAGGTAAATGGCTGATTTTCAAACCAGGGTCACTTAGCTGATCCCAGAATCCTCACCACCATCTGTGGCCACCTTACCCGAATGTGTGGCTGCAATTCCCTTGTTAACAGCATCAAGGGCATGGGCCCAAGGGTTGGTTTCACGCACAGGCATTGCTACGGATGCTAGAGCAGTATGGGCTGGCTTAGCAGCAAGCACATGGAAGGCTGAGTCAGTGCCATTAGCTACAATGGGAGCAGACAACATCAATGGAGTTAATTCATGCAGGGTGCACAGGTGACCTGTTGGAGCTGGGTCAGTCAGGCCAATGTGCAATACTGATGGAACAGACAGACAGAAAAGTTGGTGTTGGGGTAACCATACCATCTTATAGTGGATACACAAACCTTTTGGCAAAGAGGGAATTAGAGGTTGTGATGAAAATAGCTATCTGAAAAGAGTCAAATGACTGTTCTAGGACACTATGTGTATGGGGAGAGAGGAAATGAAAGCCTAGAAAAACAATTTCAAATTAAATTTGAACAGAGCGGCTTTGCATTACAAGCAGCAAAAAGCTAATGCATAGCCTTTGGCATAATGATGTATATAAAGCATTTTCCTCTCCTTTCACTTTACAAAGTTATGGCAACAATAACAACAATGGGATAAATATAATGATTCCATATTATGTTCTAGATGCTATGCTAATAATACTTTAGAGTGCGCATCATTTCATTTAATTCTCTCAAAAACCTAGTAAGGCTGGTATTATCCCCATATTACAGATGAGGAATCAAACTTGGTATATGTTTTCACTTGCCTAATAAATCTATAATGGACTATATAATTAATTTTATCTTCCTTTTTGGAAGATTTTTTCCTCCTTGGTAATGTTGATAATATCTCAAAGGCCCTACTATTCTTTTCTTGTCTCCCTTTATCAAAATCTCCTGAGACCCTGTTCCTGTACTCTGGGCATCTATTCCATCAGTTGCTCCTCCTCAGTCCATCTATCATTCATATTTAGTATGGAACATATAAGCAGGTACCTTCCCCTGCCCTACACTACAACCATTCCCTGTTTAGGACAAGGTAACCATGCTGTGGCTTTGGTGCTATTTACCCAGGGCTTGTCTAAAAAACTAGCTTACCCTTCGACTGGGAGCCCCTTAAAGACAGGGAATGGACTATGTTCTATTCAGTTTTACACTCATTACCTTGTGAATAGGCATACAGTCAGTAGAATGTAACAGGTACTATATTCAGAAAGACCTGGGTTTAAATCCTGGCTGTGCATGTTGGGCAATTTACTTAAGCTCTCTGAGCCTCATTTTCCTTATCTGTAATGGTTACCTCAAAGGGTTGTTGTGGAGATTAAAAGAGATGAGAACATGCATGAGTCCTTACCATAATGTGGCAGAAGGTACCAAGGGCTCAATAAATTGTGCCTATCATTATTGATATTTTAAAAAATATATTTTATTCATATTTTACAGAGAGGAAGAGAGAGGGATAGAGAGTTAGAAACATCGATGAGAGAGAAACATCGATCAGCTGCCTCCTGCACACTCCCCACTGGGTATGTGTCCGCAACCAAGGTACCTGCCCTTGACTGGAATCGAACCTGGGACCCTTGAGTCCGCAGGCCGACGCTCTAGCCACTGAGCCAAACTGGTTAGGGCTCATTATTGATATTATAAATATTTGTCAGATGGAAAGCTATTTGGCACACATGACTTTAAAGGTATATTTTTTAAAAAGAGATTCCTTGTAGGAAAAGCATGTTGTAGCTTACTCCAACAGGAGCAGGGTACTGTTCGCACAGCAAAGCTTTTTCTGAGCTCTCTCTCAAAAGAAATAAAGAAATGGCAATTATAAGGAGGTCAAACTCTAAAGTCTGTAATTTAAGTAATACAGACTCTTTGCTGATCTCTGAGTCAGTAACTGCTAATTCAGTAACTCTGAAAACAACAACTTTTAGTAACTCTTGAATGCCACAAAGTCAAATTCTAGGACACCTGTTATAGAAGATTAAATGAACTAAAGAGCCAAAAGAAGTACCTTTTTCTGTGTTCCTGAGACTGGGTAGAGACTAGATGAGTCCCGGGCTTCTCAACCTTGGCACTATTGATATTTTGGGCCAGATAATTCTTTGTTGTAAGGGTGGCTAGCCTGTGCATTGAAGGATGTTTAATAGCATTCCTGGTCTCTACACAGGTGCCATTAGCAATCACCCTTTACCAAGTTGTGAAACCCCAAATAAAAAATGTCTCCAGATAATGAATGCCAGATTTTCCTTGAGGGGCAAAATCACCCTGGGTTGAAAACCACTGTGCTAAAGAAAGAATAACCTAGAACCAACTCTGATGACTGCTGTGTCTGGAGAAGTGGCTGGATACTCTGACTTTTAACAGTGAAGGGGCAAATGAAGCAGTGGGCTGGGACTATAGCTCCTAATAGAATAGGATGAATGATAGGTAGGTACATGCAAAATGACAAATGCAGACATCTTAGGAAACAGGAAGTGGAACAAAGAGCAAGGACACTGTTGAACAGGGAAATGAATCCATCTGAGACATCAAACAGGGAAATGAGTGGGTCTGACCAGCTTTCGGAAAACTCAGGATGCCAACTTACAGTTAGTGAGCAGCATCCTAAAATGCTAGTTTCAGAGAGAAAAGCTGAGCAGGCTAACAGGGCACTAACCTTGAAAGGCAGGAGACTGTGGTGCCACCGCTGTCACTGGTTTGGTCATTGGGGCGGATGAGAAGGGATCCTCGGAGGGTGTGCTGAAGGCATTAGTGATCTGTGAGCACAGGGCGCTGATACTCTCTGCTTCCCCTTCTACCTCTGGCACTGCAAGACAAACAGAAAATGGCTCTAGACAGAAACACTCAATAATCCAAAAATATAAAATATGGTACAAGGTGGCATTTTATACTGCATTCCTGATTTGTGAAAGGAAAAGTCTCAACTGACAGGTGCGGCTATAAAAGCAGCTTAAAAAACTTTACTGTCCACTATTTCATTGGCTTTTCAGGTCAGGAGGTATGAAATGTCAACAGTTCATGTCCTGAGGTCTATCTTCCTCCCTTGCAAATCCCCAGATTCCTTTTTGTGCCAAGATGTTGTTAGCTAGAAGTTTCTGGAAGACATGAGTGACCTGTTTGATTCAGGTCACTCATGTCTTCCAGAAGGTATGATTTAAGTTCACAGGTATGATTTAAGCTCTGAAGTTCACAGGTATGATTTAAGCTCTGAAGCTATTTAGTAACTATCAGAAAATGGGTTAAAGTCAAGGGCACCAGTGGATGCTCAGTCCTTTTCTCTATGATAATCCATGACAATGTCATCACTCTCATTTTTCTCTAAAGTACAAAGTATATTAACTGTGAAAACATGGAAAAGTGAACTGAGGTCCAGGACTCGAGGCTTTGTGCTTAATATTGACTCTGGGATACTTATGTGTCACTGAGGAAGATAAATGTGTGCTGCACCTTTATTTGCTCAACTGTGAAAAGAGAATGCTAGTTTTTGTTTCCTATCTGCTCCAGAAGGACACTGAAAACAGGTACTTGAAGCATTTGGAGTTTCCGTTTTTATAGGAGTTGAGAGCTGGACCAACCCTCGGTAATCGTCTAGTGAGCTGTTCTTTAGGCCTAGTTTCATGTGTCAAAAGAACTTAACTCTCTGTACTTTTATACCACCACCAGTGAGAGTGCCCTATTGAGACAGAGCTTCCTCATGCTCTGAGGAAGCACTGGCTGGTGTGTCTCAGAGTGAAGTGAAATAGAGTCCAATAAAAGCACTGACCAGATCTGACACTTTAGCTCCGGGTCTTATGATGAGGATAGAACTACCGGGGCTGGCTCAGCTGTACAGAGGCCACACAAAGGACTGTGTGGCAGTTCTGAAAGGTAATGAATATGTGTGAGCAAGCCCACTGTCTCTGATGAACAACAGATCTTAGATTCATACAGGAAGCCTGTTTAGAGTTTCCTCCCTATGGAGCCAACCAGCCACAAGAACAATGAACACTTATCCATTTCTTCTGGTACGTCTGACAGTAATGCTATTTATCTTTATAATTAATTCCCTGCTGGGTCCCAAATGGCAGGATAAGAATGGAAACTTGAGACCCTTGATGTTTGGAAGCAGGTTGGCTGAGAGGTAGTTAAGTACACTTCCACCAGGACAAACCACAAATCTTATAGCTCAGGCTAGGAATTCCCATTATGGCTCTATTACTTGTCTGTTGAAGAGAAATGAATGATTCACATCTCCCTCCAGGAACCTTAGTTTTTCTCCCGATGGGAAATGGTACAAGATATTTATAACCATAAACCAGCCTGGGGGGTGGTCGGGGTAGGGCTAGTTTGGTGGGATTAGTGTTTGGACTGGAAGTGAAGATAATGTTTCAGTGCTAGAGCACCACTGAGTCAGGTGGATGCTGCATTACCTGCATTTTTTATGGGGAAATCGGTCTTCCTCTGCATAGTGGAAGGCAAGTCGTTGATGCGCAGGGAAAGCTGGCGTTTAAAGGGTGACATCTTCTGGCTAAGAGCAGGAAATCCTCGGAAAGAGCCTTGGCGAGCAAGTTGTTCAATTGGAGCATGGCGGCGTGGGATGGCATGAGGATTGTTCATCTCCAGAGAGGCAGTGGCATCCGAAGTGGGAGAGGTGGGAGAAGATGGGGATGGGGCAGTGTTGCCAGGCACCACTGATGAACCAACAACTGTCTTGTCTGTTTCAGCTAAAGGTCAAACAAGAGAAAGAGGACCTTAGCAATGTCTTCAAATAATTTGAGCTTACACAGCTGAGGAACTCAAAAACCCTCGTAGGTCCTTTACCCATCTCCTTCCCAATGTCTCTTAAAAGACAGGTTAAAAGCAGGGCTCAGATCTATTTTTCAAACAAATAAAAGGTTTAACCTACTACATGCCCCATGATATAGATACTGAGACACACATATCAGATCTCTAATTTTCATGCAGTGATTCATAATTTAAGACTTTGAGCAAGCTTTAAAAAATAGTACAGATGAACTTCTAATGTGAAGTCCTTTAAAAATGATGATTTATGGTTTTCTTTAAAAAATATATTTATTGATTTCAGAGAAGGAGAGAGAAATAGAAACATCAATGATGAGAATCATTGATTGGCTGCCTCCTGCACACCCCACACTGGGGATCCAGCCTGCAATCCAGGCATGTGCCCTGACCAGGAATCGAACTGTGGTCTCCTAGTTCATAGGTCGACACTCATCCACTGAGCCAAGCCGGCCGGGCTGGTTTATGGTTTCCAATGTTTGCTTGGGAGTGGCAGTTAGTAAAGTCTAAATAAGCATAAGATTGATTAGATGTTACAGAATGGCATAAAGCAGTCTTTCAATCATGGACAATATGCATTGTGGCTCATTTGAATAAAAGCATACAGAAGTAAAATTTTAAATTGGAATAAACTAAATATGAGACTGTTTCCATGTGAGTACCAGATGAGACCCAATCTGCATGTGGAAAATCTTTAGCACTTCCTCCCCTCACAACCCTCTCTAGCTGTTGGGACGCTACCACGTTGGCAGTTGCTGTGTGGAGCACAGAGTATTATGTGGTGGTACTAAAGAACACGCTTCCAGTTAGAATGTCACCGAGCACACTAAGTAACAGCTGTCCATATTAAATTTCCTAATAAAAATAACACGGTGTTTCTTATTCTTTAGGATCCTGGCACAAATGCTTATGAGAAAAGAACAAATCACAATGAATAATTTAGTTTCAAATAAAAATATGTATCTTTTTTTGGTCTTAAAAATTAGAGCTGTTTGGGTCAGTATTGGATTAATGAAGTTACCCAAAATGGCTGGTTTAGAACTGAAAGAATATGGTAAAAATTAGCAAAATTATGTTAATGTATATTTAAACTCAATTGTTTAATTCCAAAATATGCCACATTTGTTTCAACCTGTTATACACAAGAATGCAAAGCATTTCACCAAGCCGTCTCACTCATACACCCAACCCAACTTTAGGCAACAGACTCTTGAGTAGCTTGAATGCTTGTACAGGCATTTCCGCTACGCTGCTATGTGTACCTGAAAAAACATTCTGCAAAAATCACACACTAAATTAACAGGGCTATAGGAGAAAGAGCTAGGGGCTAGCTTCTCAAAACCTAGGAGCTTTTTTTCACGAAAGCACTAAAAAGCAGTAATAATATAATGACAACAGTAGCACCCAGCAGCATGTCAGTAGGGCCTTTGCAGCCTAGACCTGGGATTTGTACTTCCTCTTTTAAGATGTAGGTTCTTTGTTGTTGTTAATTCTCACCCAAAGATTTTTTATTTTTTTTAATAGAGAGAGTGGAAGGGAGGGTGTGAGACAGAGAGAGAGAGAGAGAGAGAGAAACATGGATGTGAGAGACACACATTGATTGGTTGCCTCCTGCATGGAACCCCAACCAGGGCTGGGATGGAGCCCGCAAACAAGAGTCCCAAGAATCGAACCTGGGGCTCTTCAGTCTGAGGGATGACTCTCTATCCACTGAGCCTAACCGGCTAGCATCTGCTTCTCATAGAGATCAGATGCATTCGAATTAAAAATCTGTTCCAGGAACAGATTTTCTCAATTTTGTTTTTAAACACAGGGAGGGTAATGTCTTTGCAGCTTATTCAACTGCACTCTTAGCTTCCCCAGGTAGCTTAACATAATAAAAAGGGTAAACAGTTTCAAAGCCACTAAACAAACCACTCTAAAGGAAAGGACTTTGTTTAGATTTTCAGCTTTTGGTTATTGTTATTAATCTTCAACCCAGGATATTTTTCCCATTGATTTTTTACAAATTTGTGGAAGGGATGGAGGGAGAGGGTGGGAGGGAAGAAAGAGGGAAGGAGGAAAAAAGAAACAGAAACATTGATGTGAAAGAGACACATCGACTGCTAGCTTCCTGCAAGCGCCCAGACCGGGGCCAGAGATTGAATCTGCAACTCAGGTAGATGCCCTTGACCAGGAATTGAACCCTAACCCTTGGTGTGTGGGCTGACACTCCGACCACTGAGCAACACTGGTCAGGGCCAGCTTTGTTCTTAAGGTCTTCACATATTGCTAAGAGTTCTCTTTGTGAGAAAGCTTAGCCCTGATAGCTTCAAAATATTCACCCTCTGGGGAAAACTGTTTAATAAACACACATTGTAGTAGGACAGACTGTACCTTTCTTGGCATCTTGGATTTGCTTCATAATCTCCTCTCTTTCTGCTAGCTCAGTGGCTGTAGTGACACGGAATGATCCTTCTCTTGTAAAAGTGGTCCGGCTGGCATCAAAAGTAGCAGTCACTCCACATTCCTTCTCCCTCTTCTGCTTACGTTCTAAACAGGCCGCAAAAGCACAGCCTACAGCGTGGCTCAATCTTTCACCCTGTACATAACAGAAGGTTCACAGAACGTTTTTAGAGTTATTGTACCAACAATTACAAATGAGCTTAGACCACAAATAAGTCTGTTTTTATACAAGGCAAAATGTTGGGAGCTTAACCTAGATTTTAATATACTAATATGCCAAATTATCTTAAACAAATAAATTACCTTAGATAATACCTATGATACTTTACTGTAATAGGCATTGGGTAAAGTGACCATCAGCAACCTGTGCTTTTGTGAGCAGCCACTGAGACCTTCTTATTATTAGTCAGACTCGCTCTGTCACTCACAGTAGCTGTGCCATCAGGTTAGGAGACACTGCTGAAGGTTTCAAGCTCTCCGTCTTGAAATGCAAAACTCCATTTGCTATTTAGGGGAACAGTGGGAATATTTATCAAGCATTTCTAAGAACCACTGGAAAGGCAGGGCAAGGTTCAGGAGCTTAAGTATACTATCAACATGTCTAGGAATAAAAGGTGCAAACTTAAAACTTCGAATAAATAATACAACTCCAGGGATGTTCAGGCAAAGGGAAGCTTAGCTTTCTTAGTCCCCCCTTTCTGAATATTATCCCCAAGCACCCTTTCCCATTCTAGTTCCACATGGCTTTCAGGCTTTCTCCTATACCTTCCCTATATTCTTCTAGCTCTCTCTTAGCCCGAACTCTACCTCCCAACTACACACATGCAAAAGTTAAAGCAGTTTGGCTCAGTGGATGGAGTGTCAGCCTGTGAACTGAAGGGTTGAAGGGTCCTGGGTTCGATTCTGGTCAAGGGCACATACCTAATTTGCAGGCTCGATCCCAGACCCTGGTCAGGGCACGTACAATTGATATGTCTCTCTCACACTGATGTTTCTCTGTCTCTTCCTCTCCCCTCCCACTCTCTCCAATAAAAACCAAAAAACTGCTTTTTATTCGTAAGATTTCACATGACGATAAGCTGTTAAGATTTCACATGACTATAAAATGTAAAATTTCACATGACTGCTTAAAAACTGACAGACTTATTTTTATGAAACCACATGAGCTTCTAACTTTTTAATAGGATGATAGAAGGGTAGGCGTGAAAGCATAAAATAGGAGTACCGAAAGAGTGTTAGAACCTGTTTGCATTTGCTCTATTATAAGGACAGAGGTACAGGCCAAGGAAGCTTATTCTTTCTCTTTAGGTTTCAGGCAGAAGTTCTTGAAGACAGATTCCTCCTCAAGCCCCATCCCGGACCCAGTTGGCAGAAATAGCTTTAATAGTAATTGTCACTATTTTAAAAAATATTTTTATTGATTTCAGAGAGGAAGGGAGAGGGAGAGAGAGATAGAAACATAAATGATGAGAATCATTGATCGGCTGCTTCCTGCACGCCCCCCCGGATTGAGCCCGCAACCTGGCATGTGTCCTTGACCAGAATCGAACCCAGGACCCTCCAGTCCACAGGCTGACACTCTATCCACTGAGCCAAACTGGCTAGGAATAACAGTCACTATTTTGAGAGTAGTTACAATGGGCCAGATCCTATGCTAAGAGTGCTTAAATTCATTAATCTAAGTTAGTTCTTGCAACTGTTATCTCCATCTTATAGCAGTGGATACTAAGACTTAGAGAGTATTAAGTAACTTGCTACAAATCCCACCAGCTAGTGAGAACCAGAATCAGGTCTGGAACTCATATCAGATTCAGAGCCTGAGCTCTTAATATTTGTTTATACCACTGTCTCCAAGAACTAAAGAAAAAAAAATCTTTTGTTCAATTTTAGAGTAAGGTCATCACTCTAAGGTTAAATCTTGCCAAGGATGTATTAAGTTGTAACCTTTGTGAATGGCTATACTGCCTCATTCTGTCTGAACTTTTAAAAACTCAGAAATTATACACTCAATGCTGTACTATAACTATAGTTAAAATCATCAGCAGCACGTAAGAGACATCTTTCATATTAGAATTTTAGGTAATTTACATGAAGGATGATACATTAAGTTATTCTCTATTCTTAAACAAAATAATAAATTTCTACAATGTAACAATTTCTAGTACACTCATTATACCATAATTTAGTATTTCTATTTTTTTAATTAATTGGAAATACACTCCAACTCAATTCTTTCATTTGTAGTGGAGTTTCTTTGCAAATAAATTTATAAGCACCTTTCAAATGCCAATATCACTTACCCAGATGTCTTAGCAAATAAATACATGTAAGATCTTGCAAATGGTTCTAATAATGAAAGTTTCAAATAAAGTTTAGCAGCCACCCTCCCCACAATACATTTACTTTCCTTTCATGACCATTGATCTCAGCTAGTCAGTCATCTTGCTCTGTGAGTTGCAGGGTCACACCAAGAGTGTGGATTACTTGAATAAAAGGAATGAAAGCAGACTAGTGTAGGCACTTCCAAGTACTGTATCAGCACGTACTTGTCAAGTGCAAAGTGCTTGACTGAGCCAACCCGGAAGGAGCTTTGCTGACTGAGGCTAGTCATGATGAAATCCAGGTTGAACTCACCGTGTCCTTGACAGCCATGAAGCAATGACAGATCCAGCGCCGAGTGGTGCCATCACGGCATATGTAAGAGAAGGCTCTATCAAAGTTTCTATCTGGGGCACAGAAAGAAACTTTTTCTATTGTCTGGTCAACTATGAGGTCCTTGAAAATACAAAGGAGCAGAGAATTATGAGGTTATTCAACCTTCTCAGAAGAAACAAAGAATGTTCATTTTATAACACAGAATCCTCACACCTAATGCATTGAACCTATGGAATAGCTGGATCTGAGGCCAGCAGTCTGAATACTAAGAATCTGACCTTAGAGTGATCCCATGTGGTCCTTTGCCCAGAGGTCTCTCTCACCTCATCTTCATGTTCTAAAACATATGCTTGCTGATTATAATTTTATTATGGTAGAGTCCATGTTCAATGTGCAACATATGTAAATCAATGTATTTAATCAAATTTCCATATAACTTATTTAATAACATCATTCCCCAAAGTTCTATACATTTATTAACTTATTGATGATTTAATTTTGAGGACTTTCTGTTTATATACTTGCTGAATGACCCAGTATATGCACAGTATAAACATTACACAAAATGTTTTTAAAAATCTGGAGGTTCTGAGGCTCTTCTGTGTGATATTCTCATGGCCTAGAATCCCTAGGTGCTGAGATGAGGCTGTAAGCACTAAAACATACAATTAAATCAAATGGCTTTTATATAGCATTGCTGAGAGTTCCTGTTGCTCCATAAACTTGCCAGCCAATTTTTTAAAAATTTGCAACTGTGGCCCTGGCTGGGTATCTTAGTTGGTTAGAGCATCATCCCAACACATCAAAGTCGTAAATTCAAACCCAGGTCAGGGCACATACAAGAATCAACTAATGAATGCATAAATAAGTGGAAAAACAAACTGATGTTTCTTTCTCTCTCTCAAAACAAATTTAAAATTTTTTTTGAAGATTTAAAAATAATTTGTTTTTATTTTGGCAGCTATGATGATTTTATCTTGCATAACCTTGATTACTATGAACTTCCTCTTTAGCAAAGGAATTGTCTTTTGGGTTGTCTGTAATTTTCTTATTGATTTGTAGGAGTTATTTATATATTCTAAGTATGATCCCTTTATAGATTATACAGATTGAAAATTTCTTTTCCACTCATAATGGGTCCAAGAGTGACAATCCACCGATTATTATCATCACTGTGTGGAAAGAACTAATGAGTGTCAGTGCTATAAGCAACCACCAGGGGGAAACATCACTTTCTCATTATTGTACAAAGCAATTAAAAACATAGCCTCCATGTACAAATTTCATACAAAATACTTATAAGTTCTTAAAAATAATCTAAATAAAATGATCGTTGTTTCCAAGAATCATGTACATTTAACACTACCACTTCTCTTGAACTTTAAAAAAAGAAAAAGCCTTTGATGGAAGGTCAAAATAACTAAAATGCAGTTATATTAAATCACTTAAAATGTATTGGGCAAGTCACCCATTAAACTGCTCTTTACTGGTCAGACTTTCTCCCAACTGCCTTCTTGCTAAAATTTCTCCAGACTTTAGGTCTCTCAGGAAATTTGAATTAAGTATTAATATACTTGTATAACACTATATTCTCTCTAAGGGAAGGGTCTATGTCTCTATTCTTATTAATCCTCACCTGAGGATATTTTCCCATTGATTTTTAGAGAGAGTAGAATGGAGAAGGAGAGACAGAGAGAGACACATCAATTGGTTGCCTCCTGCACGCACACCAACCAGGGCCGGGGAACTTGCAACCAAGGTATGTGTCCTTGACCAGAATCAAAACCAGGACCCTTCAGTCTGCAGGCCAATCCTCTATGCACTGAGTCTAACCTGCTAGGGCATATGTCTCTATTCTTATATTGGCATGTAGGATCACATTCTTTCAAATGCAAAATGCTACCTGTGATTTGAGATACTGTGTGGATTCTAAGTAAATGTTAATCTAATGAGCCAGTCCTTAAGATTTCACTTGAGTTGGGTTTTCAGTTAAATACAATCAATTCAAATATCACTTTCTAAAAACAGAGTTCTATTAAGGAACAAGAAGAAATTTCTAATGTGGTCCATCATCATTAAAAATATTTTTTAAACTGTGGTAAAAGGTCCATTATCTTTTACATCAAATTTGTGGGGTTACACATTTTTTAAAAAAATGTGTAACAACAGAAATAGAATTCAGATCTTAACATTAAGTGAAAATGCTTGGTAGGCTAAACATGCTGCGTCATGTAGGGCAAAATGCGGAGAGAATTCTATTTTTTTATAAGGTGAATGAGTAACTAATTGGCTTCCTAAACATTAACTAGTCTCAGAAGATTGTACTTTGGACAAAGTGAAGGATACAGAGTGACTACAACTGCTTAATGGCACTATAATTGATCATTAGGAATTAAAAAGACATATGAGCAGTTACATTTAAGTTTGTAAAAGTTTTACCTTAGTTTTTTCATCCACAACTCTGAGTCCATCTGCTGATACCCACAGGACTGCCTTAACAGCTTTCTTTCCAGTCTTTTAAGAGAAACCAAAAAGAAAGAGGGAGAGAGAGACACACATATAATGTATATTTTTAAAAGTCATCTTCCATAGAAAACACTGACTTCTGCCTTCCAAAATTCACAAGTACAAATGGAGTCCAGGAGAGGTGCCCAAAGCCATATACTCAAACCAAACTGCAGAAACATTCAGGAAAAGACAAGCCAAAGCCATTATTTTAGAAATGCAATGCAAAACAACACAATAAAAGTAAGTAAAGGGGAGGGGATATATTAAAACCAAGATACCACATTCCATAAAGGGCAAAGAATTCATAAGTAGATTCTTCACCCATTTAAAAAATAAACCAAGAAAATCACGAGTCAGATAAATTTAAATACATAAGGAGTTACACCACAAGTAGCTTCTACGAGTGTATTTAGAGTAAGAAGTAATATGTGAGTCTAAATTGAAATGCTGACCATTTTACTACCGTGTGACCCCAATGTATACAGTAGGACCCTGACCATCTGAAATTTTCATGTTAAAAACCCAAGAATTTTTCATTCTTCCTTTAACAGTCTTTAAAAACCATTATTTTTTCTCCCAGGATTAACACAGAACTAGTTTAGTTTTTAATTTGACATTAAATGCATGGAGACATTTTGGAGACATAGGAGAATTAAAAAGCTGTTGAAAATATTGTTATTGTGACATGAATTCTTTTTACTGCTAAGAAAAGACTTCTTTTGCACATAAGAATCACATGGGGAAAAAGCTGATACATGATTTCTCCTGTGATGAAATGAAAATAGGAGAGTGGGAGTTTGTAATAGCAATTTAACAGCTTTCTTTCTTTCTAACTGCTCCAAGGATATGAGCAAAATAAAACAAAAGCAAAGTGAAGGCTGAGGATATCAAAACATCATAAAAAGTATACATCAAAAGGGATCAGGTACTAAAAGTTGGAGCAGCAGCTTCTAGAAGGGACAAGGAAAGATAAAGAAATGTCTACCATTCTCCTCTGTGTGTGTCCAAACCCAACACTCCTCAGTAGGGAAGACATGGCCTTATTTAAATGAGCTGTGTGATCCACCCGGAATCATCATCTCCATCACCACCACACATCTGATGAGAGCCTATTATATGTCAGACAGTGGAAATACTGTACTTGAATTCACAGCCCATAGAAAGGTGACACTCAGATAAACAAAAGATAAATAATAGAGTGATGAGTGCTATAGAACTGAAAACAATCCTATATAATAAAACCTTAATATGCAAATCGACCAAACAGCAGAACGACCAGTTGCTATGACACAAAGTGACCACCAGGGGGCAGATGCTCAACTCAGGAGCTGCCCCCCGGTGGTCAATGTGCTCCCACAGAAGCCAAGCTCATGGCTGGCAAGTGCAGCAGCAGTGGTGGGAGCCTCTCCTGCCTCGGCAGCAGCACTACATACCCCTCAGCGGACATCCCCCTAGGGGTCCCGGACTGTGAGAGGGCACAGGCTGGGCTGAGGGACGCGCGCCCCCATGCACAAATGTTGTGCACCAGACCTCTAGTGTATAATGATATCAGAAAGCAGGCATGGTCAAATCTGTGGAATCTAAGAAGGTTATTCAAAGGAGAAGACAGAACTGGGTACTGAAATAATTTTTTTACATGTCCCAGATGGGAGTAAGGAGGGAGGGAACTGATAGAAGTAGTGGACATACCAGGCAGAAAAAAACAGCAATATAGGACATGGCAAATCTGGGCTCTATAAATACTGGCTTGAAAGTATGATGAGTGAGCAAGGCATGGTGGGAGAGAAAGAGTAAGAAAGGCCTAGGCACAGAGGGCCTTGTAGGCCTTCTAAAGAATTCCATCTTAATTCTGGGAGCAATTAGGAGCTACTGAAGGAATTTAAACACAATTTAACAGATTTGCATTTTTAAACCATCACTCTGGCAGCAGAGTAGAGGGGCTGGAAAGAAACAGATAGGAGGCAAAAAGACCACAAGATTTCAGGTCAGAGAAAATGAGGATTGAGCTCCTTGATTAAGACTGGGATGGAGATGAGCAAGTTTTACATGGTAATTGTAAGGGAGAAGTTGAGGATTCCTATCAGGTTCCTGGCTTGGGTAACTGGGTAGGGAGGTTAATTTAAGATAGAGAATAGAGGAGCCTGGCTGGTGTGGCTCAGTGGTTGAGTGTCAACCCATAAACCAGGCAGGGTTTGATCCAGGTCAGGGCACATGTCCAAGTTGCAGGCACGATCCCCAGTAGGGGGCATGCAGGAAGCAGCCAATTGATGATTCTCTCTCATCATTGATGTTTCTATCTCTCTCTCCTTCCCCCTTCCTCTCTCTGGAATCAGTAAAAACATGTTTTAAAAAGAGAGAATAAAGGAGATGCAAAAACAAGTTTGAGAAGGGAAAGAATAGGACTTCAATTTTAGACAAGCAAAATTTGAGATGTCTGTGCAACATCAAGGTTAAGATGTCCAACAGGTAATTGAAAAATAGGTCTGAAGCTCAATAGAGAACTCTAGATGGAATTTTAGATTTGAGAGACATCAATCATGGGAATAATAGAAGGACCAAGGCTAGAAGAGACTATCAATAATTAAAGAAGTGGGAAAAGTTAAGTCCTTGAAATATGAGAAAAGAAATAACCAGAAGGACAGGAAAATGGGTGATTGAAACTAAGGGAGAAGGGTTTCAAGAAGTCACGGGGTGGTCCAAAATGTCAAATGTTGCACAGTGATCAAGTAAGAAAAGATGTGAAAAGTGTCCATTTGATTTAGCAATGAAGACACAGTATAGTGATAGAGGTTGTGTGGTTAATTTATGTGTCAAATTGGCTAGGCTATGGTTGCCCAGTTGTTTGGTCAAACACAAGTCTAGATATTGCTGTGAAGGTATTTTGTAGGTGTGATTAACATTTACAATCAATGGACTTTAGGTAAAGGAGATTACTCTGATAATATGGTGGAAGAAGACTCATCCAATCAGTAGAAGGCCTTACGGGTAAAAACTGAGGTTTCCCCGGAGAAGATATTCTGCCTGAAGTCTGTAACACTGAAATTCTACCTGAGTTTCCAGCCTGCTGGCCTACCCTACAGATTTCAGACTTGCCAGCCCCCACAAATGTATGAACTAATTCTTAAAATCAACACCCCCTTTCTAAACATATGTAGAGATAGATAATCTAAATACATATGAGAGAGAAACAGATGGTGGCTCTGTCTCTGGAAGGTCCTGATTAACACAGAGGTGGAAGACAGATTAGGATGGGTTGAGAAGCAAATGAAAGGCAAGAAGAGTCTATGAGTATTAAATATGCTCTTTGAAAAAGCTTTTCTACAAAAAGGAGAGCTATAGGGCAATGGGGGACAGGCACATGATCAAGGGAAGTCTTTAAGAATTGTGATAAACTAGCATGATGTACCCAAAACAGAATGAAGGTAAATATGAGTCTGAATTCAGTGCCACTATTCATAAGCTAAGTAAGTTATGTAGTCTTCTGAGCTTCCATTTCTTCATCTGTAAAGTATCTGCAGGGTTGGTAAAAGGATCAGAGATATATGCAGTACCTGAAATTTAACAGGGTAATGAATAATTGACAGCCATTTATCATCATTATATTATTAATAAACTTGAAAAAAACCCTCCCAACAGTAAAGCTTCTTGAAAGAGTGATACCTTCAACAACAACAGATCATGCTTACGTGCTGAATGGGAAAAGCGGTGAAAAGCCCAAGAAAAACAGAAGAATAATTTAGAAAACAGTTATCCAGGAGGTGGGATGGGATGGGGCTAGAGTACAAGTTTTAGACAGAAAGAAAGATGTCCCCTTCCTTGAAATGGAGGGATGGAGTGAGGCTAAATAGAAATGAAGACAGATTTGTAAAGGAGGGAGTGGCAAGTTGAGGAAGTTGACTCGAGAGAGCCACAGATTTATCTGTGAAGGAAATGAGATCACTTGCTTTACTTGGCTAGCAAGAGGAAGGGAGACATGCAGAGTAAGAGAAAGATTGACAATAGCCATCTAGAGGCAGTATAGCACAGGAACTCAGAGCATAAACTCTGAAACCAGGCTGCTGAGCTTGAATTCTGGTTCTGCCACTTACTATATGACCAAGGGCAAACTACTCCACTTTTCTATGCTTGTTTCCATACCTGTATAATGATGCTAGTAATCTTATATACCTCATGGGATCATTATGAGGATTAAATGAATTAACATATGTAAAAGGCTTAGAACTAGGGTGGGTCATATAATTTTCTGTCCAAACTGGGACCTTTTGAAAGTGAAACAGGTGTTATATTGGGGCTGTTCCAGGAAAACTGGGACAATCATCATCCCACCAACAATGGTAACTGCCCATATTTAACCAACACTTATGTAGCAGTCAGGATTTAGCAAGAAGGCAAGTTCTGTGAGGGCAGCCTTGTTTCCATCACTGCTACATCCTTGGAGCTCAGGACAATGCCTGGGACAGAGCAGGAGTTTGAAGGAATAAATGTGCTAAATATCTGCTGGAGGAAATAGGAAATGGCTGATTAGAAGACTGCCACTGGCACTGGAAATCCTGTGTAAGAAATTTAAATGTGAAGTTTTATTAATCTGCTTACTGATTACTACAATTGTAACCTGCAATATTCAATATCTGAGCTAACAGATTAGATTAGATATACTTCAAGGAGTTGGGAGGCATAAGGTGGGAAAAATAAAAGGCCATTTTAAAATGGGATTGTTCCCCATTTATTCTCCTTATCATATATAGGGAATTATAAAATTTTCTTGGCCCAATTATACTGTCATAGAAACATTTCTATTTTTTGAGGCATGTCTTTTTCTTTTCTTTCTTTCTTTCTTTTCTTTTTTTTTTTTTTTTGAGAGGAAGGGAAAGGGAGAGGAGAGAGAGAAAGAGAAAGTATCAATAGATGTAAGAGAAATATTGATTGGTTGCCTCCCACATACACCTCACCTGGATCAAACACACAACCTAGTTATGTGCCCTGACCAGAGATCGAGCCCACCATCTTCTGGGGTACGGGATGAAGTTCCAACCAACTGAGCCATACCGGCCAGGGCTTGAGGTATGTCTTTATAATGGTGGTGTGCTAACCTATCAGTCAGGCACTGTATTTGTCTTATTTCATGGACTCTAATCTCCCTAAAGAGGGGAAGAAAACAAATATAAAGTCTTTCTGTAGTTGCTCATACACTTGGGTGCTGGTACTCGGATGTCACTCTAGTTTGCCACTTATACCAGGTACTGAGATATTAAGGCTCAAAGAACCTGTAGTTGAAATTAAGTTCAGACTTCCCTCTCAGATTCTAAAGTAGCAATGCTTCTGGATTATTTGTGAACTTTAGTCTTTTATTCTGATAATATAAACTAGGATTCCTAAGAAACTTTTAGAAAATGATAAAAGTCACAGAGAGAAGATGAAAGTTCTTGCTTTTGTTTGCCCTAAAACTATACACTTAAGCTAATCCCAAGGAGATAAGAACAAGTTAGCTAACTAAACTAAAAATAACTAAGTATAAAATGTAGAATTTACTTACATCTTAGTGATGCAAACACTTTTTTTTTTTTTTTTTTAGAATAAAGTAAGTTTTATTCAGGTAGAGATAAAGAAAGAGGCCAGGTCATGGGTGCTGCTATGAAAGAAGCGAAAAGTACACGTCCACTAGAGAGTGAGTTTGCCACAAACACCTCTTAAAAAAAAGAGACTGCATAGTACTTCAGAAACTAATAACAATGAGGTAGGGGTAAGGCAGGTGAGAGACATTCAGAATTACTTCATCACCACTGTTCCAACACTTTCTATTTTAATAATAATTTCAAGCTTATTGGTAGAATTCACACTGACTAGTGTCAATGTACAAAAAACAGTTTTACAACAACAAGAAAGTTGCTTATTCTTTGAGGAAAGAAAATGAATCTAACATGGAGAGCACTTCAAATTTAAACTGGTGAAATCTGAGTAGAAGGCTAAAGCTCACCTATGAGTAAAAGATGACAAATGTAAGTATAACTTTCAGGTAACCACTCAACTTTCTAATATCCAACTTAGAATTTTAAAATAATCATCTGCCTTAAATATCTTTTACTATGGGTAGATATAAACCAACACAGAAATTAAGCAGGCTGATACTGGAGGAAATGATAGCAGGTAGTGAGTAGATCCATTACAATTTACTAAGTCAGGAAACTTACACGGCAAGAGAAATGCACAGGCAATCTTAACATGAAAACACCAGTGAAGAAACAATGGTTGTAAAAATAACACAGAAATAATAACATAAACAAGCTCAGTTCACTGTAAGATCACTCTCTCTAAATCTAAAAGCTACTCACAATAAAAGGCAATTGAAATAACTAATTACAATAAAGAACGCCATCTACCTATCTATAAACCTATCTCCAGTAGACACCATTTTTTTAAAAGAAAGAAATTGAAAAAGAATGAAGATCACAAGTTAGTGATATCCTCAGTAGGCTGACAGATCCTTACAGTTGATCTTTCATTTTACATATTGGTGTTAGCTAGAAAAGTTCTTCAGGTCTCCAATTGGAGAAATAAGTTTTTAAATTGTTTAAATCAGAGATTGGCAAACTTTTTACATGAAGGACCAGATAAATATTTAAGGCTTTGCAGGCCATACATTCTATGCCATGACTACTTAACTTTGCCACTGTAGCACAAAAGCAGCCATAGACAATAGTAAACAAATGGACATGGCTTTGTTCCAATAAAACTTTATTCAACAAAACAAGTAATGTGCCACAGATACCGACCTGATATAAATCAGTGTAACCCCTGAAAAGTGAACATTAATTACATCTTTTTGAAAAGATAATTCATTATATTAAAATCTTAAACCTGTTTAGAATTATGTCCCTGAATCATTTTTCTTTTCCATTTTGTTTTTTTCAAATGTGTTTATCTCCTATTATTTTAAACTATGACTCAGATCTCAGGTGCTTTCCAGCTCTAAAGTACTGATTCCCAAAATCCCAGTGAGGTAAGAGCATGCAATTAAATAACATAAACAGAAGTAATATTTGGAGGCAAAACAATTCTGTTGGGCATATAAGAGCAAAAAGGTTAAGCAGATGTCCTAAGATAAGCCAATGTAAAGAAATGCTATAAAGACACATGAAAACATAATTTGGCATAGCTATGAGGTGTTACAAAGCAACAGCAGCCACCAGTTCAGGCAGGAGGGGCAGAGCATGTCACTCTTTCTGAGTAACAGAGATTTGCCATTCTAGTTTACAAAGCTCTTTCTGCTACAAACCAGAGGCCATCAAGGTACCCAATTTGTAGAGAATCATGGATTAGTCTTTTTGTCACACCTACACACAGAGATAACCATCATCACAGAGTGATAATATATTCACAGACAACCATGATATGGTGTGCCTTGTAATAAATGAAGTGACTTGTTTCTTTTTGTAGGAAACATGGCTTCATTTTTAAACATGACAAGGGCCTTAAAGTCTTGTAGTTTGATGACATTTGAACTTCTGAACGTAATTGTGTAATAAACAGATTTGGTCTTATAATTCTAAGACACAGTGAGTATTCCCCAAAGGACAAAGCAGTGAAGGGAAAGAAACGCAGCTTTCTCCAGGATTTGAGACTGGCACTATCTCTAATGACTGCTTCATTAAAAGTGCAGTAAGTTTTCAGCTGGGACACTAATATACACTATTTCCTGCATTTTCTTAAGTGAGAGAGGAGGCCTTTAAAGGCTCTTTTTGGAGAAAATAAGGATAGTAGCATATCATGAACCAAAAAGCAAAGGAGAGAAATTTGGAGGCAATTTAGCTCTCCTAGTTTTCCAAATCACTTCTAATCGAGGCGAGGGGGAAAACCCATGAATTATTCTAATATTAAATTCTTATTTCAAATGTTTGTAATAGCAGAAATGAAAAATCCACAGGCATCTCAAATTCAATCTCTTCAAAACCAAATTCATCATACCTCTTCACACAATGAATGATTTCCCCACCCCTTGGCCATCCATGCCTGAAACTTGGGTCTTCTGTTTCTTTTGTATATCTCTAAGTAAATGAATGGTCGAGTTGGTCTCCTCCTCCCAGTGATTCTGTTAATGCTGTTCCTTCTGTCTGAAATGGCTTTCTCTTCTAAGTTTAACCGGAACTCATAGTTTTAAGTCAGCCTTAGGTGCTATTTCCTCCCAACTTCTCACATTCTTCCTTTGCTCAATTGGTACGTTAATGTTACACAATTTGCTAACCATTTTTTAAATCTATCTGATTTCTCTCACTACAAGGTGAACTTGAAACCAGTGCATTTGTCATTCATTCATTTTTTTCATTCACGAACTCAAATATTTTGGAGCAATTACTATGGACCACCTACTATTCTAGGCACTGAAGACTCAGCAGTGAACAAAACTTTAGATGAGGACCTCTGTCCTCAGAGAGTTATGTTTTAGTGAGGAAGAGATGAACAATAAGTAGAATGTATGGTATGACAAGTGGTGATATGCCCAATCAAAGAAAAATAAAGCTAGGAAGGGAAATAGTGTGTGTATACAGAGGAGCATGGTATTAGGAATTTAAAATAGGGTCCTCACTGAGAATGGGGCTTTTGAACAAAGAATGGAAAAATATAGCAAGTGCAAAGGTTGAGGTGGAAGCATACCTGGTGTGCCCAAGGAATAGCAAGGAAACTAGCTAGTGTGGATGGAACAGAGGGGGCAAGAGTGAGAGTGGGAGAAGACAGAAAAAAGGAACAGAGGGAATTTATGTACAGTGGCCTACAAGGCCCAAAAGGCTCTGATTAGGTCAGGAAACTACTGAAGGATCTGGGGCAGTGGAGCAACACAATCAGACCTCTGTCTTAGAAAGATCACTCAGGCTGATATCTTGAGAACAGATGGTAGGGGAGCAACAATGAAAACAGAGAAAACAGAACACTACTGCAATGATTCAGCTGAAAGGAGAAGCTGGCTTGGATCAGGGCAACAGTGGTGGAGATAGTGAGACAGAAACTGTTGATGGAATGGATATAGGGTATAGGAGAGAGAGGAGTAACGATAAGATCCAGAATTTTTGGCTAGAGCACAGGGACAGAGTTACTGTATGTGAGTTGGGGAAAATAAGGGGAGAGTAGCTTGGGAGAGAAAGATAGAATTTTGGTTAGTGTGAGATATCTGTGAAATGTTTGATGATGATGATGATAACGATACCTAACACCCACTATGGCAAAATTTTATACACTTTGCTTATACTTAGTCATTTAACCTTCACAACAATCCCATAGGTTGGTATTATCATCTTTTTAAAAAATAGATTTTTATTTATTTCAGAAAGGAAGGGAAAGGGAGAGACAGAAATATCAATGTTAAGAACCACCAATCAGCCACTCCCTGCACGTCCCCCACTGGGGATCCAGCCTGCAACTGGGGCATGTGACCTGACCAGAATTGAACTGTGACCTCCTGGTTCATAGGTCAATGCTAAACCACTGAGCCATCCTGGTGGGCTATTATCTTTTTTTTTTTCATAGGTGGAAAAATTGAGATACAGAGAGTTAAGAACCTTTCCCAAGGTTACAAGCTAGTAAGTGGTTGAACCAGGATTAAATGCAAACAATCTGGCCCCCTAAATTCTGTGCCCTTGACCCCTATGCTATACTGCTTCTAAGATATAAACCACTACGGAGTTTGGGGGAGATGTCTGGAGACAAAAATTTCAAAATCACAGCACTAGAGACAATATTTAAACCCATGACACTATGAGATCATCAGGGAGAGGTAGAGTTAGAGAAGAGTTCACAGAGGTAGGCAGTATTATCTATCCTATATAATAAAAGTCTAATATGCTAAGTGTCCAGTCGACTGGACGGCTGTTCAACCAATCAAAGCGTAATATGCTAATGATATGCTAAGGCAGCTCAACCACCCGCTATGACGTGCACTGACCACCAGGGGGCAGATGCTCCAACCGGTAGATTAGCTTGCTGCTGGGGTCTGGCCAGTCGGGACTGAGTGAGACAGGCCAGACCCGCCCTGAAGCCCTCCCACAGCTCCTGCCCGGCTGGCCGGCCCTGATCAGCCCCAAAAGGGACTGGGCAAGACAGACCAGACATGCCCTGGAGCCCTCCCACGGTCCCTTCCCGGCCACCAGCCCTGATCGGCCCCAATCAGGACTGGGTGAGATGGCCCTGACCAGCTCCAATCGCCGGCCAGGTGAAGGGACCTCCTACCCCTGCACAAATTCCATGCTCTGGGCCTCTAGTATATATATAAAATCCTAATATGCAAATAGACCAAACGGCCGAACAACTGGTCACTATGACATGTGCTGACTACCAGGGGTGTGGAACATGGTGGGCGTTGGCCACAGCGGGATGTTGGAGCAGGTGAGCAGGGGCGCCAGACCAAGGCGGGGCACCGGTCGCTGTCATTGGGATGAGCCTCTGGTGGTTACTGAAAATTCTTTGTTCCCGTGTGCCACAGTCCTGCCTGGTGCTCACACCTACTGCTGGCGCCGGCCCCACTTGCACCCACTTCTGGCGCCGGAGCCACTGTTCGCACCCACTGCTGGTGCCTACCGGCCCCGATCGCCCCTGAAGGCTTCTCCACCTTCCCATGTTCCTGAGGGGCGATCGGGGCAGCAGCTATCGCTCGCACCTGCTGATGGTGCCGGCCCTGCTTGCACCTGCTGCTGGCACCGGCCCCAATTGCTCTGCGCCATCAGCACATGGGAGCAGCGGCGGTGGGAGAGGGGCTGCCAGCAGACAGGTGACCTGGGGCCGTGGCAGGAGGGACTGGGTGGAGGTGTGGAGGATGGGCCGAGAGCTGCGCCTATGCCCACCGCAGCCTCGCAGCCCACAGTTCCTTTCAAGATGCACAAATTCATGCACTGGGCCCCTAGTCCTATATAATAAAAGGCTAATATGCAAATTGACCGAACGGTGGAACAACTGGTTACTATGATGCGCACTGACCACCAGGGGGCAGAGGCTCAATGCAGGAGCTCCCACAGGGGGAGCGCCGCTCAGCCAGAAGCTGGGCTCATGGCTGGCGAGCGCAGTGGCAGTGGCGGGAGCCTCTCCTGCCTCGGCAGCAGTACTAAGGACCCCTCGGGGGACATCCCCCAAGGGCTCCTGGACTGCGAGAGGGCGCAGGCCCGGCTGAAGGACCCCCGAGTGCACTAATCTCGTGCACTGGGCCTCTAGTAAAAAACAGACAAGAGTATGATCCCTGAACTCCAAGGAACTGGAGTGTTTCAAGGCAGGGTGAGGAATGGGCTATGTCAAATGCTGCTGATAGGTTGGATGACAAGACCATTGGAAGAGGGAAGAATTGACCAGTGGTGAGGGCAAAAGCCTGATTAAATGAGTTTAACAAAGGAAGGGAGAGCAGGAACTGAAAACACTAAGAAGATACCTTTTTTAAAGGATGGTTTGTGTTTTATGCTAATGGATGATCCACTAGACAAAGAAAACTGATTGTGGAGGAAACAGAGGGTAGCATTGCTAGAATAAGGAGGAGCTGGAATGATTAGAACCTACTGGAGGAGCTGGCCTCAGCCAGCAGCCGGTGCATCCCTGGTGTAGGAGGGAAAAGAGAGCATTCAGGCATGGATGCAGGTAGGTGAGTAGATTTGCAAGTGCCACATGAGAGTTTTCTTCTGATTGAATCTATTTTTTCAGTGAAGTAGGAGGCAAGGTGATCAGCTGAAAGAGAGAACAAAGTAAGAAATTCTGGAGGTTTAAGAAAAGAGAAGGAGGTGCCAAATAGTCATCTAAAAATAGAGTAAATGGACTAAAAAATGTAGACTGTCTTACTTATCTTTGTATCTGGATAGCCTAGCACAATCCCTAGCATGTCTTGGATACCAACTATGACTTGAAGCTTGAGAACCACTGGGTTTCCATGAATACAAATTTTAAAAAACTCGAAAGGTTATTGATTTTTTTAAATCTAGAAAAGGTCTGTGACCAGGGCATGTGACATAATAGTTGATTATGTCACAGGAAATAATGAAACCAAGGATGAATGGGAATCTTCTGATCACTCTTGGGACTTTTTGTTTTTCTTCAGGAATGTGTTATAATGTATTTCAAAAAGAAAAATAAACCAAATCCCAAAAGATGCATCAATAAAATGCAAGGAAAATAAAATTTAAAGAAGAAAGGGCATGGGAATTTAAAAAACAGGAAGGAATGAAAGGAAAGAGGCAGCAGCTATTCTAATACTTTTAAAGAAAAGGATCCAGAATGAAAATAAGCACTAAGCACAATTTGTCACACAGGAGAAATTTGGGAAATCTAAAATAGAGTGAAGATGAGAGTATCCTGATTTAAGTGGGTCATAAGTACCATGAAATGTCTTATTCTTGAGAATTAGGTGAAATCAATATAACCACACATTATGTTTAAACCATGAACTCTCTAAAACATAACCATTTCTATGATGGCATTTAATAATCATGAAAGCATAAAAACTTGAAAACCATATTTGGCAGTATATTAACAGGATTTGCTACAAAAGATAATAATATTTTGGGTGATTTTTATACAGTTTGACATGGTTACCCACTTCTTCCTTAATCAAAGTGACATAATAGCCTTGGGAGTTCACAAACTCTTCAGGGTTAGAAGCAGGTAATAAAATGAGAGAAGCAGGTAATAAAATGAGAGAAGGACAATAAGAAGTTGCAGGTATTGTGGCAAATAGACAATCAAACAGCATAGTTGCTAGCTACTCAGCTCAAGCCACTGTTGTCACATAGAAAGCATGCCATTTTGCCAGACCTTCTAATTCTTTTTAAAAAAATATTTTTTAATTGATTTCAGAGAGAGGAAGGGAGAGGGAGAGAGAGATAGAAACATCAATGATGACAGAGAATCATTGATTGGCTGCCTCCTGCATGCCCCCTACTAGGGATCGAGCCCGCAACCTGGGCAAGTGCCCTTGACCAGAATTGAACCCAGGACCCTTCAGTCCACAGACTGACACTCTATCCATTGAGCCAACCCAGCCAGGGCCAGACCTAATTCTTAAAACAGATAACCTACTTTGTACTTGCAAGCTTTCAATGTTTGAAATACTGGCAACCAATTCAAATTTATAAACCATGCACAGGCCATACAACGCATATTTATGGAAAGCATTCAGACCCTTGATCTGTCTCGTGTTCTCTGCATTAAGCACTTCTTCATTAATTATAATTAAGGTATACTTGAGGAAAGCAAAGGCCAATACCTTTGAATGCGAGAACATCAATATGGGGTAGGTCAGTGGTCGGCAAACTGTGGCTCGCGAGCCACATGCGGCTCTTTGGCCCCTTGAGTGTGGCTCTTCCACAAAATACCATGTGTGGGCACGCATGTACAGTGCGATTGAAACTTCGTAGCCCATGCGCAGAAGTCGGTTTTCGGCTCTCAAAAGAAATTTCAATCGTTGTACTGTTGATATTTGGCTCTGTTGACTAATGAGTTTGCCGACCACTGGGGTAGGTGAAAGAACTCTGCACCAGGTTTCAGAAAACCTTGGTTTCAACGCAGGCACTGCTATTTACTACTAACTGGGTGACCTCTTTTGAATTAATTCATTCATTTGTAAAATGCAATTTCGTGAACTATACTGTCTAATTCACTGAGCTGTTGTGAGTAGCACATTGGAAAGTAGGTCAAAGCATATCATAAACTATAAAGCTCTATATGAATACAAGTAAATGTCTGTAAGATAATAGAAAACATATATTGGTCTCACAGCCACTAGGTTCCTGGCATAGAGCTCCTGAAACCCTTGTAAATTCTCAAGTGATTAAAGCATTATGAACATCTCTTGTTCTAATATTTGGTCTTTGACCTGTTCCTGACATAAGGATCCTAAAACCATTATAAATTCTTAAGTAGTAAGGGCACTAGGAAAATCTTTTGTTCTAATGAGACGACTCTGGGTGGCCTCCTGGATGAGGGCTGGTCACTAGTAAGAACAAGCCATGATTAGAAGCTTGGAATTTTCAGCCCCACTCCCTATTCTTCAGGAAGGGAAGAGGAGCTGAAAAAGGAATAACTGATCATGCATACGTGAGAAAGTTTCCATAAATCCCAACATTACGAGGTTCAGAGAGCTTCCAGGTTGGCAAACACATACACACTAGGAGGGTGACACACCCCAACTCCACAGGGACAGAAGCTCTTTAGCTTGGGACCCTCCCAGACCTCACCCTATGTATCTCTTCATCTGGCTGTTCATCTTTATCCTTTTTCAAATCCTTTGATAAACTGGTAAACGTGTTTTCCTGAGTTCTGTGAGCTGCTCTGGCAAATTAATCAAACCTGAGGAAGAGATCATGGGAACCTCCAATTTGTAGCCAAACTGGACAGAAGTTGTGAGTAACCTGGGGACCTACTACTTACAATTGGCATCTGAAATAGAGTGGGAGCACTGATGTGGGACTAAGCCCTTAACATGTGTGATCTGACATTATCTCTAGGCCAGTGGTCGGCAAACTCATTAGTCAACAGAGCCAAACATCAACAGTACAACGATTGAAATTTCTTTTGAGAGCCAAATTTTTAAACTTAAACTTCTTCTAACGCCACTTCTTCAAAATAGACTCGCCCAAGCCGTGGTATTTTGTGGAAGAGCCACACTCAGGGGGCCAAAGAGCCGCATGTGGCTCGCGAGCCGCAGTTTGCCGACCACGGCTCTAGGCAATGTCAGAATTAAATTGTAGGACACCCTGCTAAGAGAATTGCTTAGTGGAGGAAAAATTTCCACATATTTGGTGACCAGAATTGAAGTGTTTTGTGTGAATAGTAAGCAGGACATAGAAGAAAAACTCATAGGAGGCAGATTGAACTAAGTTTTTCTAATACAATGGTTTTAAAAAGAGACATAGATGGGAGGTCTAAGCATTTTATATCACCATGTTCAGTCAGTTCCTCATAAAAATAGGAATATAGATTACTTAGCTCATGAGGCTCCTTAAATATAAGAAAATTATGAAATCCGAGTACTGGCCTTGTATGGCCAAAAACACAAATGAAGCTGCCTGTAATACTTTCTAAAAAGTTGAGTATATTCCTGACTTCTCTAAAACAATGAGCAATTTAAAGTAGCTACTTTGGAAAAAATTATTTCAGGTTCTCAGTTTTCCCCCTTCCCTTTTACGATGTGTGTAAGTTTACAATGGGTTAATAATAGAGCCCAGTAACCGGCCGGGGTGTTGTTCCCTAAAGTTTCTGGAGGCACTGCGCCCATCAGCAGGTCATGTAGGAACAGGGAAGTGACTGGGTAGTCAGGTCCAGGTAGCAACTAGGTGAAAAGAGGAAGCAGTTCTCCTGGCCATGACTTACAAATTCAGAATCAGGGCTGATAATTCTTACATCTACCTACTGTTATGCAAATGTTTGATGGAAACATTTCTTGATAACTGTTGTTCTTGTTATCCTGGGACCATTAAATCATACATGATGTGAAGGCTAAGAAAGAGTGAAAATTCATGAGGAACTGTACTGGATAAAAACTCCCTATTATATGTCCTATGAATTCTTCATTTTCAGCTTTTATCAAACCACAATTGACCTAGCAAACTTAATAATCCAAGTCTCTTTCACCAGCCTATTTCTTGTAAAACAGTGTGAAAGTGAGTTGAATGATGGCAACCTGAAAGATTTAAAAGGCTCCAGAGTAGTTTTGCATTTAAAAGTGCACTTCTGGTAAGATTATAAGAGATGCTTCCCACTGCCTCTGTTTTCCAAACTCTTTGAATGACTTTGTAATTTTAAAAACTGTGTATTAGAATAAAATCAGCCTGTCATAAAAATAATTCTCCCTGCAATAACATAAGAAAAAATTCTGATAGTCACATTTGTTCATGGATGCCATTATGGGATTACTTAGCATCTTTTAAGGAAATCCTATGGGAGTCAAACTCACTAGTATGATTTAAATATCTCCAAATAAATAAAATGTTAGTTTGAACCACTAAAAAGACTCTTTAATGCTTTAACTAATAAAAAAGTAAACTAACTAGAGATAAAGCCAAAGTTAATTACTTACTACCTTTGAAGGAGAAAGAGAATAAAAGTAAGTTTCCCAGAAGCTCTTTATTTATTAGCATCTTTTAAGGCTAAATCTTTTAAAGTTCACTTGTAAAATAATAGGAACACAGAGTGACTGTATAGCATAGTGATTAAGAGTGTGGGCTCCAGAGTCAGATTATCTGGGTTCAAATCTTAGTTTTTACCACTTATTACATCTGTGAATTTAGGTGGATTACTTAGGCTCTGTTGAACTTCACCTGAAATTTAACTTAGATTGAAAAAAATCGCATTGAGTGTAAAATTTGCGATACATTTAATTTTCACTTGAATTTAATATTTCTTCCCACTTCTCTGTCAATATAGAACACTAAATAAAACCCACTTCTGAAAAATTCAACTAATATGAATAGTTTTGCAATATCAAATTAAATTTAACACCTAGTCTTAATAAAGAGACAATCCTTTTTTAACCTACTTTGTTTATTGGACTTACCTAGGAATCATCAGATTTAGTATCAACAGACACAGGTAATATCATAGATAGCAACTTTCCAATTCATTAATTTCCATATATAATCAAATCTATTGCTGTATTATAAAAATACCAAAGCTGTATTTCTTTTTTAAAAAAAATATGTCAGTGCTATACTAGGGGTGTAACTCCTTATAAAGCAAGCACAAATGTGGCATCAAACTTACTTTTCCAAAGAAGCCTTTGAAGAACTTCCTTTCCTGGAGGAACAGGGGAACAAGTCGAGCGCTATTATTGTATGGGCTTAATGTCCCAGGGTTTCACACCAATAAGCACATATGGAAGTTGGGTAAAGGGCAAAGTAGGAGAAGGGGAGGGAGTGAGTTTTAAAGAGTTATCCATACCAGAAGTGACATGAAAATGCAGGGAAACATACTACAGGGCCTAAGAATCCATGGAAAGAATGAGAAGAAATCAGAACCTGTATCCATGCAGAGCAATTAATTATAGTCTCTATTTACTTTTAGAACAGAGATTATCCAAATTTGGTAGCAGAGAAAAATATTAGGACATACTGGTTTTGTGAGATTTGCATTTTAAATTTCATAACAGTGAATAGTAAATAGAAGATTAGTTCCATACACATTTTTCAATTGAAAAGTGGAAGTCATCAATTAAAAAACCCGTTCACATTCAAATGACCACACAATCATATAGCAACACATACAATTAAATTATGAGTGTGCAGCAAGGGTCACTGTCAGACTTTTTCTTACTGAGTTCAAGATGTCACTTGGAGAATCCTTACTTATGCAATAGTATTAATCTGTATGTGTGCTGATCAATTCCACAGCAATCATGGGGAAATAATAAATATGTTCTATTGCAAACACAGAATAAATCTTCTATAAAGAACACAGGCTAATGATTTCACTGGAGCAGAGAAAACAAGCATATGCGAACAAAACCACATCTGTGGACCACAACTGAAATTTAAGGATTAGGGTTTTGTTTTCTTTTTAAATGTTACTGTTTTAGAAAAAAAACTTGCATTGACAGTTATAAGTATATAATCCTGAAACTATGTACATGAGACAAACATAGCTGTTTATGGTCTCAGCACCAATTTTTAAGCATATACAAACTTTAAAACTGACCACCATTTAAAATCTGAATTTATGCAAAGAAGATGGATTCGAATTCACCAAGTTAGCTTAATTTTCTTTACATTTTCTAGATTTTGTTGAATTATACTTTAAGCCTTTACTTTTTATAATCAGTTTTTAATGATGGGCAAATATCTAGAAAAAGACAACTTTCTAAAATTTGACTCTCAGACAATTTATAAAGTCATTCAAACACAGGTTGCTTGCTCCCTAAGTTTTGAAAATGATAAGCAGTATCAAGTATTTCTATAAAATGTTTTGAACTTAAGCTGGAAAAATAATGAAGTAATTGGGGTAGTTATCACTACAAGACTGACATTTTATCTCTGCTGCCAAGTTTGATGACCTTAGTTTTGTTAGACTGTGAGCAACCATCAACTTTTAAGGATGCAGCCAAAGTTAACAGATTCACCATTCTTAAGGAAAGTGGGGTAAGGGAAAGAGATCCATTAATATTTAATTTAGCTTCCAGAAAAGCACTTGTTAAACATGGAGTTTGACTTCTTTTTATAAAAGATCTCAGGTGTTAATGAAAAAAGTTGACGTGCAAAATGCATAAAAAGATAGTTATTAGAGAATATATATTTTTAAACAATTAAGTTATGATTCTTTTACCTGCTAAAACAAAAAAATATATTAGGAAAAAATATATCAAATAGTGAATAAAAAAATCAACATATTAGAAACTGATAGTATAATGAAACTAGTCTAAAACCAAGACAGAGGGAAACACATTTACAGAGACAATGGGAAGAAAAGACCTTTTAAAAGGAAGTGCACTTTGGATCAGTGTCAAGCAAGATAATCAAAGGCCTGATAGATTTTTTTACAGAATAGATTGATAAATTACATTACTCCTCATCTAGCACTATGACATAAAGACACTGAAAATGAACAATAGATTATCCACAGACAGATCCCATACAATCTAAGTCCCTAGGTTAATTTGTGAAATTATGTCACAAAGTAAATGAGTTAAAAATAGCTATTAACTAACTTTATGTACACAAAGTAAAAAACAAAACATGTTTAGGCTCTGAGAAGCATATGTTTAAAATACTATTTTATTTTAGTATCTCTTCATTTGAGAATGTTAAGTTTGCAGATAACTTCTAATTGAAGTTACAATAATCCTAAATGTTAAAGAGCTACTTCAAGAAAATAGAAAACTATACTTGCAAACTATCCTGCTTCCTCAATTTCCCATAAATTTAAAAAACACTGGAATGTTAGATTTTTATTTTAAAGATCATTTAGGTGATAAGTTTAAGATGACTGTTTTGCTACTTAACTGGTACATCTAAGCTATATAACTCTTCAAATTTTAAAGTACTGACATTCAAACTAGTTCCACAGATATGCTATTTTTCTTTAATCTTCAGGTTGTACACTTTTATATTTGCTTGCATTTATTTGAAACTCTAAGAGGAAGCTTTATGATCTATAAAAGTAAACAGAAACACCTCAAGAGACATAGCTTTTAACATAATGTAAGCATTTGGTATATTTGATTATAGATGTTTGTTAGGATCAATGTTAGGGAGAGAGGCAACTAGAATTTCTGCATAGCAAAAATATGAAAAGAAGACAAAGTCATAAATTTTTGTGATTAATATGATCTAAGAAGAACAACAAACTGAAGACTTTCAACTTTCTGCAACCTTCTCAGTACAGTGTTAGAAAGAGTATTTATACAAGGGGGAAGTCTGAGTACAATAAATAGGAAATTGATATCAGTTACCTAAAATTGACATCAGTTACCTAAAATAAGTTTTTTTAAAAACTTATTTTTTAAAATTACATGTTTCCCTATGTAAAATTATAAACAGCATTTGCTACAAGTCTCCTGGATAGGGTTGGTCTGAAAATTTTCAAAGAATTTCTTGAATGAAAAGTTCAGAAATGGCCCAGCCAGTGTGGCTCAGTGGTTGAGCACTGACCTACGAACCAGGAGGTCATGGTTCGATTCCAGGTTAGGGTATATGCCGGGTCGTAGGGGGTGTGTAGGAAGCAGCCAATCAATGATTCTCTCTTATCACTGATATTTCTATCTCTCTCCCCCTCTCCCTTCCTCTCTCTAAAAATCAATTAAAAAATCTTAAAAATAAATACCACAGGGAAATAAGGATCTTTTAGAGTCATGTGAAAAGATTTAAAAACATGAAATGTAATTATGGTTATGGTGATTATTATGAGATTCAATTTGACCACATACTGAGGACTGAATTGTTTTCTGTATATTCATTCCAGAAATATTTTTTGAGTCGCTACTGTGTGCCAGACACCGTTTTAAGTATAGGTATAATTTTTTTGTGACAAATTTGGTTCCTATTTCTGGTGAAAATAAAAACTCACTAAATTTTATAATCTAAATAGTCCTGCACTCAAATAATCATGCTTATAGTTTATCATCTTCTTGGTTAAGAAAATAAAAGGGTAAAATAAAACAAAAACATTCACTCAACCCAAAAATTAGTTTTAAAACTCAATGGTAAATAGTGGCTATCTCTGGGATTGCAAGAGATTTTATGTACTGTTTTCATTGATTTGTATTTTAAATAATGAAATTTACTACCTATATAATAAACAGATGTTTCTATTTTAAAATAGGGTTTTTTTTCTCTTTTTTTCCATCACCAGCTATCCCTTCATACCCTCCTCCATCTCCACTCAACTCACTCCCCCTATCCCCTGCAATCACCACCTGTTGTCTGCATCCATGAGTTCTCTCTCTTTTTTTTCTTTTTCATTTTTATTAATCCCTCCACCCTCCCAGCCCACCTCTACCCCCCAGGCAGCCTGCTCTCCATCTATGAATCTGCCTTTATTTTGCTTGTTAGTTCAGTTTGCTCCTTAGATTCCACTTATGAGTGAAATCATATGGTACTTGGTACTTGTCTTTCTCTGATTGGCTTTAAAAAAAAAAAACCTAGACAGTTAAGAGGGTTAACTACTCACTAAACAACTAAATACCATTTCTTAATACCTTCTGGTCAAATTTAAACCATCCTTAGATTTTCCACATTTAGAGAGTGAACCTGAAGCTATACTCTGAGTTAAAAAGACTTTCTAAAGGTTCATTCCACAGTGACCTTCTAACTGTAAGCTATAGAAGTTATAAGACAGAGGGGGTTGGAGGGAGCCAATGGGGGGGAGGGAAGGGAGACATATGTAATACTTTCAACAATAAAGAATTATTTTAAAAACAAAGTTATAAGACTTTAATAACTACTTATAGTTTGTTTCAGGTCCATCTAGTCTATTCACTGATTTGTCTATTGCTTTCAGTCAGTAGTTTATGATGTTTAAAATGTTCTTTAGCTGTAGCTGGTTTGGCTCAGTGGATAGAGCATCAGCCTTTGGACTGAAGGGCCCTGGGTTCGATTCTGATCAAGGGCACGTAACTCGGTTGCAGGCTCCTCCCTGGCCAGGGCCCTGCTCAGGGCATGTGCAGAAGGCAACCAATCAATGTGTTTCTCTCACAACAATATTTCTCTGTCTTTCCGTCTCTCTTCCATTCTCTCTAAAATCAATGGCAAAATAACCTCGGGTGAGGATTTAAAAAAAAAAAAATTAAAAATAATTCCTTAAATGACTGTAAGACAAGTCATTACATTACTTGTTAAACTGTTCTTAGCTAAACTTATCTTATTTTTCTAGTGAACTTAAAATTATTTTGTTAAAGAGACTGAATTTATATTTCTTGAAAAATTACATTTTCTGAAGCTGTATTTAACTGGGAAATATATATTCAGGTGGACACAGCAAGTCTATAAATTATAGTTTCATGTACCATAACACATGGATATAAGTCTCTTTAATATTATGGTAATAGGAGAGCACAGAATGACTAGGAAGGGCTTCAATCATTTAAGAATTTAAATGACCAAAATCTAAGTCTAAGGTAAAGGGTATGTAAACATACCCTTTGCCTCCTGCATGCGCCTGTGGTAATCTGAGGTAAAGGTATGTGTATAGTATATATTGTAGCTACATTGATGTTTTTATTTTAGTTCTTTGCGTAGTATAATCAGTTATTTTTCTCTTCCTTTCCCTTCTACAACAGATTCAGGCATTTCTTCCAAGATATAATTCATTTCTCTGAGTGGTTACTCCCTTGATTTTATATCTTTTATATTGATGAATTATAGAAAAGAGGTCCTACAGAATGTATCAAGAAGCAGAAAAGTTTTGATTATTAAGTAAACTGAGAAAAAGCACTCATTAGTAGCCAAACTCAAGGCAGCCCACTATACCAGCAAATCCAAAGCAACAAGTATTTAATGCTGTATGGGGCAAAGGCATGCAGAGTAATGCTTAAAGCTTTCAGAGCAAGGGGTGGGGGGGGAGAAGGCCAAACACTGGAGAGAAGGAGGTTGTGAAGAGGGCTGTCAGAGTTTATGAAACATTCTTCAAATCTATCCAAAATATGAAATAAACACTTCTATCTGAACCTTTATGAACTCTGAACCCATTTTCTCCTTGTATTAAATATACAGGCATGTGCCTAGGATGTGTACTATGGCATAACAGGAGAGGAAACATTATTTATCAAATATGCTGAAGTTTGTACAAGAGGCAGGGTGATATATTATGTTTGAGGGGTGTACAAAAGGAAATTGGGAGTAGCAGTCCAATTAATAAGTCCTCCCAACACAGATATCCCCATCTTCTATTTTTTCCTAAAAAGCCGTTTCTTATAGTAAATTTAAAATCAATAATTTATAACCCAGTTATCTCAGTTAGGTTAAGACACTAACTGTAAAAATTTTACCCTGGCTTTAGAATATTATTTATCTGTTAGATTTCATACTACTTGTTTAATATGGTTCTGAACCAAAAGAACCTTTTGAATAATGTCTGGCCTAAATTGAAGAAGTTGATCTTTATAATTTATACCTTTGGACGGACAACATGAGATACTCTTTATTAGGGAACTCACATCTTTTTGCCTTAAGATTAAAAACTGGATCGTGGGTCACTAAAATTTATGAGCAAAATCTTTTAAGAGAATATTTACAGCATATGGACCAATACTGGCAACCATCAAATACATACAGCTTTCAATCTTTTTACAGCATCTTCACAGATGTGCATTCCTCTTGATTCATCCACTTCTACATGGCCAAGGTACTGTAAATAGAAGAAAAAAGTTAGGGCTTTTGCTATGTTTATTAAGTAGTTCCCTACCCCCTCAATTCCAAATGTATCAAAAGAAACTGGAAACTGTCATTCTGGGAAGCATTTTTCTCTGCAGCATTTGCGATCTTACTTCTGGCATTGCAGTCAGTTTGCTTCAAATAAACTTATAAAAAATTCTCTACATGTTTGGATATTCTCTACATTGACACAGTAAATATGCATTATATATAGTTCTAAGATGAAAGAGTATACTCTCTTTAAGGCAAATCTGAATCATACAAAATCCAAGAAGATATACAATCAAGTCCTGCATAGCGACCTTTCAGTCAAAGACAAACCACATATACAACAGTGCTCCAATAAGATTAAAATGGAGTTGAAGAATTCCTATTGCCAAGTGACATCTAGCTGTCTTAACATCCTAATGCAACACATTACACAAATACCACTGTGTTATAACTGCCTACAGTATTCAGGGCACGAATAGACTGTATGGGTTTGCAGCCTAGCAGCTGTAGGGGAACACATTTTTGTCACCCCAGAATATCTTTCTGGCATAAGGATTATTTTAGGCTGGCAATTTTAAGAAACAGCATACAATGGAGAAGCTCTGAAATCCAAGTAGAAGTTATTCTTTGTAGGAGACCTTTACCTTTGTAAGGGAACTCTCCATTTCGAAGGGTGTCTCCCTGCTATCCCAGGAAGAGAAGAATAAACTTATCTCTAGAAACTCTTATTAATTCTGAAGACAAAGATTTAAATCTGCTAACAACCATTTTGGCTCAGTAAGAGATAGCATGAGCTTTAAGACAGATTCCACATTTAGTCATCTTTGTTTATCTCTTTTTTACTACTAAATTAGAAAAAAATTAATTTAATATTACAGGCTGTTAAAAATGTGAAGTGTTTGTGAGGCACGATAGTAAAAAGCTAGGACAATTCCTTGGCAACTGGAATAGAGAAAGCAAGACGATGGCTGAACAAACTGGCTGAGTCATTTACAGCAGATACGGAAGGTCACCAGGGTGGACGGCCCCAGGTGCCTAGCCACAGGCAAAACTGGTGCTGGATCTTTCCCCCAGGGTGGCCTTTTTTTCCATAGCTGGTCACTCGGTTCAAAGCCTCCTGACCTTTCCTCCCTAGAGATAATATCTAGACCTCAGTTGTATTTCAGCTCCAGGCCAAGAAAAGCAGCAAAACCAGGCAGGTGACACCAGGACCAGAAATGACTCCCTGCCCTGGCACTGACCAATCAGTGGAGACCACAACCCTAAAAGGGCACACCTGGAAAGTGATGAATATTCTATTGAGATCTCCCCTAAGACCACCCTAAACTCCCAGCCTTTAAAACCCTCAAGACAAAGGTCCCAGCACTCTCTCCTTAGACCACGCCTTTCCCTTTCTCCTCTTCTTCCCCCATAGGCATTCACCTCCTGGAGCTGTCCGGGGCTAATCCTCTGACCCTGTTTCCAAGGTCCCTTTTTGCTGACTCTTCAGTGAGCTGACAGCAGCCCCACCTGGGCTAACTTCTTTCCTATTAGAGCCAAAGCAGCCCCGCCTAGTCTTCTATCCTAAGCCCTTCCTTGTTTCACTGTCCTCAGCTTTAATAAATGTACTTTCAAAATCACCTGGATTTGTGTTGTGAAGTCTTTCCTGTACAAAGTTGAGAACCCACACACTACCAGTCTGCCCGAGGCAACCCGCTCTGGGCTCAGGCCCTGTCCAGTAAGATTTGATGGTTCTGTCAACTAGTTCTAGATGGTTAGATTGAACTCACACCCAGAAATAATACTTTGTCACTGAAGACTACTGTTTCATCAGTCAGATGCTACAGTGACAGGCATATTACACTCAAATTCTGGAAAGCTGTATTTTTTTGTTTATAAGTTAGTGATGAATGAACTTTTAAATTAACTCTGGTTGAATTCAGCTTTAGAAAGTATTTCTTCATGTTCAGTTGACATGTTGCTTTTTTCAAAGCCCAATAATATATTCTTAATTTCTTGGTCCAAGGAAAAAAGAAAATCAAGTACTGGAAAGAATATAATCTCAGCAACTGAGCAGTCTGCATCACTGTTCTGACATTTTAAGAAATTTTGACATCTCATTCTTGGCACATATACTGTCTATTTTTTTTTTTTAATTTTTAATTAATCCTCACCTGAGGATATTTTTCCCATTGATTTTTAGAGAGTGGAAGGCAGAGGAGAAGAAAGAGAAACATCGCTATGATAAGAGACACATCAATTGGTTGCTTCCCACATGTGTCCCGCCAGGGATCAAACCTACAATTTAGGTATGTGTCCTTGACCAGGAATTGAACCCATCGCAGCTGTGTAGGCCGATGCTCCAACCAACTGAACAACACTGGCCAAGGCTAATTTGTTATTATTATTTTTAATTGATATCAGAGAGGAAGGGAGAGGGAGAGGTAGAAACATAAATGAGCCCTAACCGGTTTGGCTCAGTGGATAGAGCGTCAGCCTGCAGACTGAAGGGTCTCCGGTTCAATTCTGGTCAGGGGCACATGCCCAGGTTGCGGCTCGATCCCCAGTGGGGGGCTTGCAGGAGACAGTCAATCAATGATTCTCTCCCATCATTGGTGTTTCTCTCTCTCTCTCCCCCCTCTTCCTCTCTGAAACCAATAAAAAATATATATATTAAAAACAAAAACAAACATTGATGAGAGAGAATCATTGATCGGCTGCCTTCTGCACAACCCCTACTCGGGATTGAGCCCACAACCCGGGCATGTGCCCATCAGCTTCCAAATCCCTTCTTAATTTCTGGTAACTGGAGAGATCTGTATTATTGAATGCCTGCTGTGCTTTAAGAGAAAAACTTAGTTTGAAAATGTATTCAGTATTTCTAGATATTTATATTGGTAGTATTTCTATGTTAGCTTACTCTACATTCTGCCAGAATCAGAAGACCCATAATATTTTCTAACTAAACTAAGTGGTTTTTCTATCTATTGATTTTAGTGTATCTTATAAGTAGCCCAAAACCCTGCAATTTCCTATCCTTTGAAACATTTTTTGGTTGATTCTCTTGGGTTTTTCATATAGACATCATCTGCAGAAACAAACGCAACAAAAAATGTATTGATTTCCCACATTTACAGTTTTTATTTATTTTCTTATGCAAAGATGATTGCCAATTCTAAATGTGTTGAATAAAGCAACCTCTTCTTCCTCCTAAATTCAATGTAAATGTTTCATCATTCTGCATGATTCTGGGAGAGTTTTTCAATCACTTAAAGAATCCTATCCTATATAATAAAAGGGTAATATGCAAATTGACCCTAACGACGGTCGCTATGACATGCACTGACCACCAGGGGGGAGATGCTCAATGTAGGAGCTGACCCCTGGTGGTCAGTGCACTTCCACAGGGGGAGCACTGCTCAGCCAGAAGCCAGCTCATGGCTGGCCAGCACAGCAGAGGCGGGATCTGTGGCAGCACTAAGGATGTCCCTGTGGGGAGCAGGCCTAAGCCATTAGTTGGACATTCCCCAAGGGCTCCTGGGCTGCCAGAGGAATGTCTCACTGCCAGCTTAGGCCCGATCCCCCGAGGAGTGGGCCTAAGCCGGCAAGTGGACATCTCCCAAGGTCCTGGACTGCGAGAAGGCACAGGCTGGGCTGAGGGAAACCACCTCCCCCGCCCCCCAGTGCACAAATTTTCATGCATCGGGCCTCTAGTATAGCTCTAGTATATTATGCTATTCCTATTTTGCTAGGATGATTTATTGGGACTGGATAATAAATATCTTAACTTTTTTATTGATATGTAATTCACATTACATAAAATTAAGCATTTTAAAGTGAATAATTCAGTGTCACTTGTATATTCAGTGTTGTGCAATCACCACCTTTATCTAATTCCAAAATGTTTTTTTCACACCCAAAGGAAAACCTGACCCATTAAGCATTTGCTTACCACTGACCCTAGCAACCAATAACCTGCATTCTGTCTTTATCAATTTACCTATTCTGAATATTTCATGTAAATGGAATCATACAAAATGTGACTTTTTGTCTTCTGGCATATTTCACTTAGTATACTGTTTTTGAGGTTCACCACTTTCTAGTATGTATAAGTACTTGACTGCTTTTTATAGCTGAGTAATATTCCTTTGTAGTTTGATTATCCATTCTTCCATTGAGGGACATTTGGGCTGTTTCCATTTTTTGGCTATTGTGAATAGTGGTACTATAAACATAGTGTACCTGTATTTATTTGAGTACCTGTTTTTGATTCTTTGGGGTATATACCTTTCAGTGGAATTATTTAGTCATATAGTAATTCTATGTTTAGCTTTCTAAGAAACCACCGAACTGCTTTCCACAGAAGCGGAATGATTTTACATTCCTACTAGCAACATATAAGGGTTCTAGTTTCTTCACATCCTTGTCAATACATTATTTTCTGTTTTTATTTTTTAAGGATAGCCATCCAACTGGGTGTGATGTGTTACTTCACTGTGGTATTGATATGCCATTTCCCTGATAACTAATGATGTTATGTTGTTGGCCATTTGTATATCTTCTTTGGAGAAATTTCTATTCAAGTCCTTTGCCCATTTTAAAATCAGGTTCTTTTATATATTCTGGATACTAGACTCTTATCTGATTTCTAAATATTTTCTCCCATTCTGTAGTTGTCTGTTCACTCCTATGAAAACATACTTTGATGCACAAAAGTTTTTAATTTTAATGAAGTCCAGTTTATTTTTTCTTTTGATGCTCATGCTTTCGGTGTCATATCAAAGAATATATTGTCAGATTCAAGGTCATAAAAATTTACCCCTATGTTTTCTTCTAAGAGATTTATGGCAATTTTTATGTCATTGATCCATTTTGAGTTAATTTTTGTATATGGTGTGAGGCAGGGGGTCTAAATTCTTATTTTTCCCATGTGAAAATCCATTTTTCTCTTCCAGTTTGTTGAAGAGACTATTCTTTCCCATTGAATGGTCTTGGTACTCTTTAAAAAAAACAATTGGCCATAGATGTATAGGTTTATTTCTGTATTTTTAATTCTATTTCATTGTTCTATATACATCATCCTTATGCCAGAATTACAATGTTTTGATTACTATAGCTTTGTACCAAGCTTTGCGATGAAGAAGTGTGTGTTTTTTAACCCTGCTTGCATTGCAATTTTCTTCTTAGACCCATCAATGATGAACTATATCAAATTTCTTAATATTGAATCATTTGTGGATTTTTGAGTTAAACCCTACTATGGCTTAACTGTTTTTAGATCCCACTTGTTCTATTTTCTGCCTATTTTCTCATCTATATTCATAAATGGAGTTGGTCTATGGTTTTCTGTTTGTTTTTATGCTATCTTTGTTAGGTGGTTGTATCAGAATGTTAATACCATAAAAAATATCCAAAAACCGCGCTAGCAGGTTTGGCTCAGTGAGTAGAGCATTGGCCTGGGGACTGAAGGGTCCCAGGTTCCATTCTGGCCGGGGACACATGCCCGGGTTGTGGGCTCAATCCCCAGGGTGGGGCATGCAGGAGGCAGCCAGTCAATGATTCTCTCTCATCATTGATGTTTTTTTGTTTTTTTTTTTTAATATTTTATTGATTTTTCACAGAGAGGAAGGGAGAGGGATAGAGAGCTAGAAACATCGATGAGAGAGAGACATCGACCAGCTGCCTCCTGCACACCCCCCACCGGGGGATGTGCCCGCAACCAATGTACATGCCCTTGACCGGAATCGAACCCGGGACCTTCCAGTCCGCAGACCGACGCTCTATCCACTGAGCCAAACCGGTTTCGGCATCATTGATGTTTCTATCTCTCTCTCCCTCTCCCTTCCTCTCTGAAATAAATTAAAAAAAAAAAAAAAGAACAAAACTATTCTCTTAAAATCTGAAAACCATCCTTTTTTCTTTTTCTTTTATGTGCTTTGGTATGAATAGCATAAGAGTTTATTCTTTAAGATTCTGAAAGAAGTGACCTGTGAAACCATCTGTACTCAGTCTTTTGGGGGAGACAGTTTCGGAGTTTTAAAAACTTTCTCTACTTCATGGTTGGGATTTACTAATTTTTTTTTTCTTCTACTTTAGCTAATTGTAGTCATGTATATTTTCCTAGGACATTCTTACTTAATTTAAAATTTATCAGCATCAACTATACAATATTCACATAATTTGTGTCTCCCCACTTTCTTATCTGTAGTATTGCATATCTGTGTTTTCTTTATCTTTATTAATGCTAATTTCTAGTACTACCTCTAAGTCATTTAATCTGTTTCTATTTTACATTAATAAAAAATGAGAAAGTACAGTTTTATGATCTCAGAGTTACTTTTAGGTTCTGAGAAATGAATACAGGTTTCCAAGGGATTTTATTCTAGCATCTTGATCAATTCAACTGGTCATATGTATATTTATGCCAACAAAAAAGGGGGGGCAGAATTGTCGGGAAGAGAACAAAAATATCTACTATATGGACTGACTCTTAGCTGCATAATCTATTTTAGAAATGTGGAGATGAATATTAGCACTCTGTCTCATTAGACTACTAGAGGCCCAGTGCACGAAATTTGTGCACTGGGGGGGGGGGAGAGGAAGGGTGTCCCTCAGCCCGGCCTGCACCCTCTTGCAGTCTGGGACATCCCTCACTCCTTACTGCCTGCTCGCTGCTCCTTACTGCTCGGCTCACTGTGTCTGTCCCCTGGTGGGTAGGGACCGTGGGAGGGCTCCAGAGCATGTCCGGCCCATCTCGCTCAGTCCCAATTGGCCAGACCCCAGCAGAAAGCTAACCTACCCATCGGAGCGTCTGCCCCCTGGTGGTCAGTGCATGTCATAGCGACTGGTCGGCCTGTCAACTGTCTGCCCCCCTGGTGGCCAGTGCTCGTCGTAGCGAGCAGTTGAGCGGCCTTAGCATATCATTAGCATGTTACACTTTGATTGGTTGAACGGCTGACTGGACGACCACTTAGCATATTAGGCTTTTATTATATAGGATGAGAAAAACACGCCCACTGAAATAAACATTATTAAAGAGATCTCTCTTCTTCCCTGAGACACTATCTCTCTGAAGAATTGAAGCTGATTTATGCTTTAATGGCTAAAATATTTTACACTGGGACTTCTTTTGTCTGTATGCCTTTTCCAAATTCCCTCTGAGTAAGGGACTTTATTCACACAAAAAATGTACTTTAGAAAAACTATTATATGGAATTTCATTCTTGGATGAATTGAGTCATTTTTTTTCTTTTTCTTGAAAAAAATTTCAAAAGTACATTTTACCCTTTTTTGGTAATGTTATCCATGAGAAGAAACATAGAGCTCTTATGTGAGAGACTGTACAGCAAGTAGTTCTCAATATTACCAAACAGTGACATAACAATCATTAATTTATAAGATGCTATAAGGCACATTATCACAGCCTATGTTATATAGCAAATATAGGATTCAGATGTGCTGATCATGACATCAAAACTTGTCTGGAGCCTTTAATCAAAGACAAGTAGTAAAATTAGTTGATTTATTCATTGGTACCACACACGATTGAACATTAACTTAAGTTTGGATCACTACTTGTCATTTAGAGACACCTTTAAAATAAAATATTATTGTATATGCAAAAGATTGTCACACTAGGCAATGTGACAAAAAATTAGTGTGAGGCAGCTTTGAAATGAAACATTGTGGATACAGAAGATTATCACACTCAGGCAATAACATTATAGGCTGCAGAAAAGGACCCATCTCTTGGGAAAAATAGAATTTTTAAGTTAGGGGAAGTTGGTTTGACCAATGCATAAGTCCTCAGACACCAAACATTTACCAAAAGTTTCTGTCTCCTATTCAATAGAAGATATTTAACTTGCAGCCTTGAAAATTCAATTAAGAAAAAAAAAAAGAAAGAAATAAGAAATGCAGATTAAAACTCCAGTATTAAGTTGGCATCTAACCAATAAAAACAATAACAACAGTAGTTATTTATGTCAGGCAGTTTTGTTTTTTCCAAATGTACTATATTTATTCATTTACTTCTCAGAACACCTACACTAGGTAGGTACTGGTCCTCATTTTACAGATTATGAAGCTGAGGCTGGGAAAGGTAAGTGATTTGCTTAAGGTCACACAGTTAATAACTGGCAAAGCTCAAATTCAAACTGAGATAGTTTGGCTTACAAGCACATGCTTTCAGAAAGCTCTAGATGCCTCTGTAAATTTTATTACAAAGCCACTGAAGGACAGTAAGCAGGTAAGTGACATTACCATATTTGCAATTTGGGAAGATGACGACTACAGTACTAATATAATAGTTTGGAATGGAAACAAGATCAGAAGAGAAATATTCAAGAGTTCTTGTAATGCTCTGAGAGAGAAAAAACAATCAGGAACTGATTAAAGCAGTGGCAGTATTAAAAAAAACACACACCAAAACAGAGAGGATATATACTTAAGAAGACTAGATTAAGATATAGTGACTCTGGCTGACTTTGTTAGTTGCCTACATGACAGTCATTCCTTCGACTGGCTACACTAATTATTTATTATAAACTAGAGGCCCGATGCATGAAATTTGTGCAAGAGTAGGCCTTCCTTACCCCGGCGGCTGACACCGGCTTCCCTCTGGCACCTGGGATCCAGGCTTCCCTTGCAGTCCCAGCTTTGTCTGGAAGGTCATCTGGTCTAATTAGCATATTATGCTTTTATTATTATAAACTAGAGGCCCAGTGCACGATTTGGGGTCCAGCAAGCCCGGCCCCAATAGGTAGATCAGGGTCAGGCCTGTCAGGAGGAGGAGATGGAGGGAGGTTGGCCGGCCGGCCAGCCCCAATCAGGGCCCAATCAGGGCGGGGCGGGCTGTGGGGAGGGGCTGTGGGTGGTGGGCCGGCCAGCCCTGCCCCCGATTGGTGTGTGTGTGGGGGCCGATCGAGGGCGGAGCTGGCTAGGCGGAGGTGCCGTGGGCTGATTGGGGTGGGGGCTAGCCATGGGGAGGGGCTGTGGGCAGTCAGCTCCCTGCCCTGCCCCCGAATGGGGTGGCGGGGCCGATTGGGGGCCAGTAGCCTGGGGGAGGGGCCATGGGTGGTTGGCCAGCTGGCCCTGCCCCTGATCGGAGTCGGGGGGCTGATCAGGGCGGTGCTGGCTGGGGAGAGAGGCCACAGGCCCCACCCCACTTGCTTGCTGCCCTGCCCCCTCCTGTAGCTCTCTGCTGCCCGCTTGTAGCCAGTATCTCGAAGCCGCCCTCTTGTAGTCCCCCCGCCCCCTCTCCTCCCCGCCCCTCATAGCTTGCCACCCTTCCCCCTCCTGTAGCTCTCCGCAGCCCACTTGTAGTTCGCTGTCCCACCCTCCTGCAGATCCATGATCCGGTCATTACACGCTGTCGGTCATTACGCCTCGCGGCATAACGGATAATTAGCATATTCCTCTCTTATTATATAGGATGATACATGTTCACAAGAAATGTCACTAGTTCCAAAGGATATACATTGAAAAGATTCCATTAAAAAAAAGGGCCCAAACAGTGTGGTTCAGTGGTTGAGCCTTGAACTATGAACCAGGAGGTCACAGTTCAATTCCCAGTCAGGGTACATGCCCGGGTTGCAGGCTTGATCCCCAGTAGGGGGCATGCAGGAGGCAGCCAATCAGTGATTCTCTTTCACTGATGTTTCTCTCTCTCTTTCTCTCTCCCCCTTCCTATCTGAAATCAATAAAAATATTTTAAAGAAAAGTGTCAATCCTTCATTTCCACATATTATTACATATATATAAGCGTATGTATTTTTCTTTTTAACTATAAATACTCATACTATATACATGTACATTATTCTTTATCTTGTTATTTAATAATAAATACACTAAAGTCATCTTTCTGTATAAGCACAGGCAGAGAATACTCTTTCAGTGTCTTCTGTGTCAATGATCATCACCTCTATTAGTTTGGGACAAGAAACTAGGTGTCATCCTTAATACCACCCTTTTTCACTCCCTGAAAAAGTCATCTCCATCCAAATCCGGTTGCCTTTATCTCTTAATTATCTCTCAACTTCAATTCTTTTCATTTCCACAGTCACCACTCTAGTTCCACCTACCATTATATCTCTCCTCTAGATTACTGTAATCTTTCATTAGACCTCTTTCATCCACTCTGGACTACTTTCAACCACACTGTAGACAGAGTCCCAGCAAACTGGGAAGATAAAAAGGTTCTGGAAGATGGGTGGTAGTGATGATTGCACAACAATGTAAATGTTCTTTTTTTTTTTTCAATCCTCACCCAAGGATATTTTTCCATTGATTTTTAGAGAGAGAGTGGAGAGAGAGAGAGAGAGAGAGAGAGAGAGAGAGAGAGAGAGAGAGAGAGAACTATCCATGTGAGGGAAGCACATCCATCGGTTGCCTCCTACAGGAGCCCCGGCCAGGGAGAAGCCTGCAACCAAGGTATGTGCCCTTGACTGGAATCAAACCCAGCTTCGGTCCGAAGGCCAATGCTCTATCTGCTGAGTCAAAGGACATGAATTTTAAGCAGAGTAATTACCAGGCCAGCCAATTCGGGTACGATATAATTGGTCAGGGGGCCCCCGCCATCGTCCCACGATCACCCTGCAGAAGGAGGCCCAGGCCACCCTCTGCAGGGCGATTGATTGGGGGTGGGGGGGCTCCGCAATCGAATGCCCCAAAGAGGGAGGCCCAGGCCACCGGCTGGCGGGGCAATCGTTGGGGGAGGGGGCCTCCCTCTGCTGGGCGATCAATCTGGGGTCCTGTGATTGATTGCCCCACAGAGGGAGGCCCAGGCCACCAGCCAGCGATGCTTTTTGGGTGTGCAGGGCCGGACAGCAATCGCCCTCAGAGAGAGGCCCAGGCCAGCCAAGCAATCACACCCCACTCCTGTCGCCCGCAGAGGGAGGCGACCAGTAGCAGGGGAGGGGGGGACAACGCCGCACAGATGGCAAGCAGTGGCAACAGCGGGGGCAGGGCCAGCTGCTGGCAGCTGGGGGAAGGAAAGCCCCGATAGGCCCTGATCACCGGCCAGGACTAGGGACCCTACCGAGGGGTCCCAAATTGCGAGAGGGCACAGGCCAGGCTGAGTGACACCCTTCCCCCCATGCACGAATTTCATGCACTGGGCTTCTAGTCTATATATATAAAAGCCTAAGAAACCGGCCAACTGTTTGACCAGTAGGTATGATGCACACCGACCACCAGGGGGCAGATGCTCAATGCAGGAGCTGCTGAGCTGTGGTGACTTGGCAGCTGCAGTTCTCGGGCGACACACCCAGAACCAGAGAGGAGGGAGCCTGATCCCAGGGTGCATCACCTGAGAACCACCCTCTCACAATCCGGGACCCCTCGGGGGATGTTGGAGAGCTGGTTTCGGCCTAATCCCCGCAGGCCAGGCCGAGGTACCCCAGGGCCTCTAGTTTAAATATAAAGAGAAAAATCACTAATTTTAACCTGTTTTATTAAATCTATCACTGAAGCAGAATATGAAGTATTAGTTTTGTGAGGGACTTCACATATAATAAACTGCCCATTCTTTTCTACACATACATTTATAGAAACGTGATCTTTTACCTTAACTGGGAAGCTACATTTTCCGGTACGAACCCCTTCTTCATCTGTTTGCCACTGATGTGGGCGACTGGCCTCTGGAATATAAACATCTTTCTTTTTCCTAAAACTTTGCCGTAGTTTGTTCATTTTAATTTTTACAACCTGCAGACAGAGTTAAAGAAATATGAAAAAGTAATTATTACCTTCTCATGTATTTAAATGTTGGTTTACAATATTAATGAAAAACTAATGTACCATAGTAAAGATTTTGGTTTGGCGGGAAATGAGCAATTATTATACTTCCTCTAATACTAAGCTCAAACAAATCATTTCACATTTTGAAGACAACTGGAATACTAGTCTTGTAAAACAACAATAACCTTTTAGGATTTGCACAGATGTTATTCTGAGACTTTAATTATAATAATTCAATGAGTATATCCATATTGATCTACCTCTCAAATCCATTCTCACTCCTAAAAATGAAAATTTGTACATGTAGGCCAAACTATAAACTGTTAAAAATTTCTGAAAACTTTTATACTTATTAGGAAAAAAAAATTCAGTCTAAAACATTGAAATTTGGGGACTTTTTTGGCTTACTATTGAAGACACTAAGCAAAGCAGGGATTACAGTCACCGTTTTATAAAAAGGTGTTTTACAAAAAGGAATAAAATAAAGTTTCTTTTAAACATGTTTAAAGGAAAAGTTCTACTAGGATAAAATTATTCTAAAGAAGAAATTTCTTACAAGCAATATGCTATCAGAATGTACTTTCATATCTATAATCATTACAGATATGAAAGTAGCCCAAGAGAATCACTCATCGGCTGCCTTATCATGCCCCCTACTGGGGATAGAGCACGAGTTAATGAAGTAGTCCAAGTCTCATCATTAACTCTGTAAATTAAAAAGTATTAAACTATAGTCAGTTTTTTTGTTTTGTTATTGAAAGAGGTACTTCTCTACTGCTTTCATAGGTGCAGCAGAAATCACAAAACTACAGAGAAGGAAGACCTAACTGATAAGAAATAGCAGAACATTCAAGAACCAATGAATAGCCCTAACCGGTTTGGCTCAGTGGATGGAGCGTCGGCCTGTGGACTGAAGGGTCCCGGGTTCGATTCCGGTCAAGGGCATATGCCTTGGTTGCAGGCACATCCTCAGTGGGGGGTGGCCAGGAGGCAGCTGATTAATGTTTATCTCTCATTGATGTTTCTAACTCTTTATCCCTCTCCCTTCCTCTCTGTAAAAAATCAATAAAATATGCTTTTTTAAAAAAGAAGAAAAAAAGAACCAATGAATAAACATAATGAATAAGTGTCCCTTTACAGAGCAAATCAAAACCTAAAATCAATACCTCCAGCCGTAGCCAGTTTGGCTCAGTGGATAGAGTGTCAGCCTGCAGACTGAAGGGTCCTGGGTTCAATTTCGGTCAAGGACATATGCCCAGGTTGCAGGCTCAATCCCCAGTGGGGGTGTGCAGGAGACAGCCAATCAATGATTCTCTCTCATCATTGATGTTTCTATCTCTCTCTCTTTCTCCCTTCCTCTCTGCAATCAATAAAAATATTTTTTAAAAATAAAGTAAATAAAATAAAATCAATACCTCCAACTTTTTAAGTTGCACTGCTCATTATTTTAAGCACCTCACAGCCTAAAAGAAATCTTAACTTGAGAAAATGAGTGACAAAGCTACATAAAGGAAACATCCTCTTTGTCAGAAGTGTTAAACAGCAAGAGATTGAACATTGATTCCCACGTGACACCACTGAAAGACTTGAAAATCAAAGTTTGCATTCTGTGGAAAGTCATTTTGTATTTTAAAATGCATAATGCCACAGGAGAACTATTATCAAATTAGCTATTTTACACAGACAAGTCAATCTTACCACATATCTTCTCAAAAGGTAAAAAGTCTGACAGACAAATGGCAATGTAAAAAAAACTCTGGATTTTTTAAAAATAAATTTATTATTTCTCAATTCAAAACTGATTTACAGAGCACAGGAGGTAGATGTTAAATAATCAAAGGGCTGGACAAAAGGTAGTCTAATCCTTTGCCTTGAAGTAGATCACTCATTCCTAAACTAAGCTAAATGAGAGTCTACTTTAACAGACTTCCAAAAAGAATTACATAAGCTTCCTTGATTATACATCCTGTTATACTCTTTCATATCACATTTTTTAAATATACAAAAATACAAGAAAATGAAAAACACTTGCTCAAATTGGCACTCTAAGAATCTTGTGACTACATGAGTCCTTTCTTCTTAATTTTTTTCTCTTAACAAAACAGACTACCTCCTATCGAGTCAGGCCAGACACCTAAGAGGCATCACTGCAATCACCCTTTCTCTGACCAGTGACCCCATTGATTTTACCTCCTCAGTATATCTTTATTTATTTTTTATTTTTATTTTATATATATTTTATTGATTTTTTACAGAGAGGAAGGGAGAAGGATAGAGAGCTAGAAACATCGATGAGAGAGAAACATCAATCAGCTGCCTCCTGCACACCTCCCACCAGGGATGTGCCCGAAACCAAGGTACATGACCTTGACCAGGATCGAACCTGGGACCCTTCAGTCCGCAGGCTGATGCTCTATCCACTGAGCCAAACCTGTTAGGGCTCTCCTCAGTATATCTTTAATTCATCCCCCAACCACCACCACGTGAGTTCTACTAGCCTTAGACATTTTTGCTTAAATTATTTCAAAAGCCTTTCACTTAATGGTCTTTTTGCTTCCAAAATAAGTCCATTCCACTCTGTTCTCCTGACTACTGCCAAGAGTGCTTTCTAAAACACAAATCTGACCACGCAATTACTCTGCTTAAAATTTCAATTGCTTCACTTCACTTTCAAGCCGAAATTCCTAAGCAGGGCAAACACAGTCCTTTTCATTTGGTTTCACTCACCAATCCTTTCAGCAGTCCCCATTCACACGCTAAACTCCAGCCATACTAAACTACAATTCTCCAAACAAGGCAGGCCCTCTTTCAGAACTTCTGTATATGTTCCTCCCCGTGCCTAGAAAGACCTTCCCCTGTTTGCCTCTGGTTAAAGTCTATTCATCATCTTTTAAAGAGTCAGTTCAGGAGTCTTCAAGGAAGCTAGCATTTTTTTCTGACAAGCCCCTACCTGGCCTGCGTTAAGTCCTTCCATTTCATATGATTCCAATTAACACCTACTGCTTACTTCTATTACTGTATTCGTCAAAACTTTTAGCAACTTTCTATTTCCTTAATAGCAGACTATATTTTGTTTAAATAGTACCCCTACATCCTAACACAGTGCCTGTCATATATATGACAAAAGGTAGTTCAATCCTCTGCCTTTAAGTAGATCACTCATTCTGTACTATAAATTTGAAGAAACTAAAAGATAAAATAGACCCCCATCATATTAGATTGTATTTACTAGGTAGGGTAGATGTAGACATAGAAGAGTTTAAAGTATTATATAAGTCTCCCTTTTCCCCCACTGACCTCTCCCCTGCCGTCCCCAACCCCCAGCATATGCCCTCACCCCGCTACTGTCTGTATCCATTGCTTATGCTCATATGCATGCATACAAGTCCTTTGGTTGATCTCTTACCCCCTCAACCGCCTCCTTCTCTCATAGGTTGGACTGTCTGTTTGATGCTTCTCTGTCTCTGGATCTATTTTGGTTCATCAGTTTGTGTTGTTCATTATATTCCACAAATGAGTGAGATCATGAGATATTTATCTTTCTCTGACTGGCTTATTTCGCTTAGCATAATGCTCTCCAGGTCCATCCATGCTGTTGCAAATGGTAAGAATTCCTTCTTTTTTTACAGCAGCATAGTATTCCATTGTGTAGATGTACCACAGTTTTCTAATCCACTCATCTGTTGAAGGGCACTTAGACTATTTCCAAATCTTAGCTATTGTAAATTGTGCTGCTATGAACATAGGGGTGCATATATCCTTTCTGATTGGTGTTTCTGTTTTCTTGGGATATATTCCTAGACGTGGAATTACTGGGTCAAATGGAAGTTCCATTTTCCCATCATACTTCTAAGTCTTGCTCTCTTACTTAAATTTCTATATTTGAGTATACTGATGTTGCCTCAAATACATTTATTTAAAGTTAAATCATCACCTCTTATCTCCCATCCCTTAAGTCCTCTCCCTCTGACCCAACCTGTTTGGGTCAGTAAAAATTGTTTGAGAATTTGCTATGTGCTGGGCCCTACTGTTAATGCTGGTGGGTAGAGAAATCCATAAGACAACTTGCCTTCTTGCCTTTAGGTGACTCTCTCCCCTCATAAAATGTTGATTTCTGCACAATATAGTATAGTGACTATAATAATAGCACTATAAGGAGTATGTTCTGGAAGCACAGTCTAGGTTCAGGATACATTTACTCAGCAAGCATGTCAAACTTGCGGCCAGTGGACTGCATGCATGCTGCTGGCGATTTTGACATGCTTGCTCTACGCAATATTGACTTAGCTAAGTTTTAAAGGAAGAACAAAAATTAGCCACATACATTGGGGAGTGGGAAGGAAAAGATAATTCAGATAGAGGCAACAGCATCAACAAAAGCACAGATGAAGGAAATCAAACACTAGGCAGCAATGCAAGTAGAGAAGCGCAGAAATGGGGTTGAAGGATCAGGTCTTGATTTTTATCCTATGACAATCAGAAGTCACTAAAAGGTTTAAAACACACCAGTGACATGGTCAGAGTTGCAATACAGTTAGATTACTCTGGTGTCAGTGTGGAAAACAAATCCGAAGGGGAAAGGGCAGCAGATGATGAGTTGGGAGACTTTTAAAATAGTCGGGGCAAGTTATGACGACAGACTGAATGAACTAGGGCAGCAGTGGTGGCGTAGGAGAACGGAGATTTTAGGAAAGTTTAGAAAATAAGAGCAGCAGTGAGAATTGAGTAAAATCCCAGGATGATAAGACTATAAACCAATAATCAGCTTCACTGTTTGCTTGGGGAAATTCTTGTGAACTAATTTATCTGGGCAAACAATGTATGCACCAGGGCAAACAACACTCCTGGAAGGTCAACAGATTGCCTCAAGACTCTTTCCTTGTTGTGTCTACTAATTCTAAATACTATGTCCATCCCAACCAGTTCTCCACTTTGAAGGACCTACCTTAAACCATGTGAGTCCATATTTAAAGACCCTTTCCTAACTTCTCGTACCTACAAGACTGTCAAAGTGGTGTTCTCCCTTGCTGCAGTCAGTTTAATAAATTGAGCTTTGCTTTGGCCAACAGGATTCTTTGTGGGAAAAGCCAATGCAGTAGGTCCTCGGGTTACGTCAGAGATCCGTTCCTATGGGCACTACATAACGTGATTTTCGCCGAAAGTCAGAACCCACCTACATAAGCAGCTACGTCACTCACATGGAGCACATACACAGCGGTAATGAAGTCAAACAGTAAAAAAAATGAAAAGAAAGATAATTCCTGCAACCAATAGATGTGTTTCTCTCACATCAATGTTTCTGTCTTTCCCTCTCTCCAAAAAAATCAATGGAAAAATATACTCGGGTGAGGATTTAAAAAATAATAAAAAAATCAATAAACAGGTATGTCAGGTGTACCGGTTAATAATGCAGATTTTTTCAATAGATGGAGTTACACATTTTTTATTTATATGCGATTTTATATGTATGCTATTTTGTTGTATTGACAACAAACTTCAAAACTTCATATGTCAAATTTGCTGAAGGTGTTAACATCATAGGTATTTTTACGCTTAAAAATGTTGAATTTCGTGCCAAAAAAAGAATTTGCAGGAAGTTGTAATTAATTACTTTATTTTGAAGAAAAAGTTATCGTATACTTCGGGAAGCTTATGGTGAATATGCTCCATCTCAAGATACTCGTGAACGCAGGTTTAAACACTTTAAAAGTGATGATTTCGATGTGAAAGACCTTTAGAACGTCCAGGTCAACCAAAAAAGTTTGAAGACCAACAATTACAAGCATTATTGGATGAAGATGCGTGTCAAACTCAAAAACAACTTGCAGAAAGATTAAACGTTGCTCAGCAAACAATTTCCGATCATTTATAAGCAATGGGAAAGATTTTAAAGGAAGGAAAATGGATGCCACATCAACTGAACGAAAGACAAATGGAAAACCGAAAAGTCATCGGTAAAATGTTGCTTCAACAGCACGAAAGAAAGTCTTTTTTGCATCGAATTGTGACTGGCGATGAAAAGTGGATTTATTTTGAGAATCCCAAATGCACAAAATCATGGGTTGATCCAAGTCAACCATCAACATCCACTGCAAGGCCAAATTGCTTCAGAAAGAAGACAATGCTCTGCGTTTGTTGGGATCAGGTAGGTGTGGTGTATTATGAGCTTCTAAAACCAGGTGAAACCGTTAATACTGATTGCTACCGACAACAAATAATCAATTTGAACCACACTTTGATCGTAAAACGACCAGAATGGGCCAGAAGACACGGCAAAGTAATTTTGCTTCATGATGACGCACCATCACACACTTCAAAACCAGTTAAAGCCAAAACCGGTTTGGCTCAGTGGATAGAGCGTCAGCCTGCGGACTGAAAGGTCCCAGGTTCGAATCCGGTCAAGGGCATGTACCTTGGTTGCGGGCACATCCCCAGTGGGGGGTGTGCAGGAGGCAGCTGATCGATGTTTCTCCCTCATTGATGTTTCTAGCTCTCTATCCCTCTCCCTTCCTCTCTGTAAAAAATCAATAAAATATATTTTAAAAAAAGAAAACAAAACAAAACCAGTTAAAGACACGTTAAAAGATCTTGCCTGGGAAGTATTAGCCCACCCGCCATATTCACCAGACCTTGCTCCTTCAGATTACCACTTGTTCCGATCGATGGCACACGCACTTTCTGAGCAGCACTTCAAAACGTACGAAGAAGTGGAAAATTGGGTCTCTGAATGGTTTGCCTCAAAACAAGAAAAGTTCTATTGGGACGGTTTCCACAAATTACTTGAAAGATGGGGGAAATGTGTAGCTAGCGATAGACATTACTTTGAATAAAGCACTTTTTTTTTTTTAATAAAGCACTTTTGATGTTTCTCTTGAAATTATCGTGTTTTCTTTGATTACAAAATCCGCATTATGAATCGGTACACCTGGTACACACCATATAATTGGCCAATATGTGCTATACTAATATAACCATACCAGTGATTAAGTTTTTGCAATGTTTACATTCTAGACAGTAAACAGCCACAGTGCTGAGCCTTTCTCCTAGGATCCACCCCTGACCTTTCACAGTCCAACAACTAGTAGTTTAATATCTGGTTTAACAGAGTACTGAGGCCAGTGAATGTTCTGATTGGTCAGTAACAGTGCAAGTCAGATTCCAAAAGTTCCATCTCTCTTGGCACAGTTGTTGGCTCCCTCCAGGGTCCCCAGAGGTTAGCCTGCCTTCGTGTGCCCTGGCCTAGTCCCAGGTGGGCAAAGAGAGACATACAGTACTCACCAGTCCTCCACCCTGTCTACTATGGTCCTGAATGTTAGCTCCCATCACTACATGTTCCCCCAGTGCCGTGGTCGGCAAATTGCGGCTCGCGAGCCACATGCGGCTCTTTGCCCCCTTGAGTGTGGCTCTTCCACAAAATACCACGGCCTGGGCAAGTCTATTTTGAAGAAGTGGCGTTAAAAGAAGTTTAAGTTTAAAATATTTGGCTCTCAAAAGAATTTCAATCGTTGTACTTTGATATTTGGCTCTGTTGACTAATGAGTTTGCTGACCACTGCCCCAGAGAGATCACAAATAGATTTATTAGGAAAGACAGAACCGTTAGCAATGACACTAGCTCCCCAAACAGACCAGCTAGCTCTTCATCAGACTGGATAAAAAGCAAGATGCAACCATATGCCTCCTACAATAAACCCACTTTAAACATAAAGACACAAATAGGTTAAAAGAAGAAGGATGGGGGAAAAACATACCATATAGTAGTCAAAAGAAAGCTGGAGTGGCTATGCATCCCCCTCTCCATAATTAATAGAATAAGCAAGCAAAAAATCGGCAAGGATATAAACAGTATCAACCAACACGACTTGACTGACATTTAAAGAACATTCTACCCAATAACAACAGAATACACATTATTCTCAAGTATATGTGGAACTTTTACCAAAATATACCATATTCTGGGCCATAAAACAAGTTTCAAATTTAGAAGGATTCAGCCCTGGCCAGTTTTCTCAGTGGTCAGAACGTCGGACGGCAGACAGAGGGTCGCGGGTTCAATTCCCAGTCAAGGGCACATACTTCGGTTGCAGGTTCAATCCCCGGCTGCGGTCAAGGCACATGTGGGAGGCACACAATTGATGTGTCTCTCTCACGTCGATATTTCTCCCCCCTCTCCCTTTTACTCTCTCTAAAAAAATAAGTGAAAAAAATATCCTAGGGTAAGGATTTAAAAAATATATAATAAATAAAACAAAAGGATTTAAGTCATACAAAGTTTGAGCTCTAACCACAATGAAGTTAAATCAACAAATATGTGGAAACTAAATAATACATTTCAAAATAGCTCATGGGTGAAAATAGAAAACAAAGGGAATTTAGAAGGTATTTTGAACTGAATGAAAACTCAATATATCAAAATTTGTGAAATGATACAAATTTATAGCACTAAATTTGTAGCACGAAACCAGTGGTTCTCAGCTGGGGGCAATCGTGTCAATCAGGGGACTTTTGACAATATCTGGAGACAAACTTGGTTGTAACTAAAAGGGATGCAATCGGTATCTAGTGGGTAGCGGCCAAGGATACTACTAAATAGCCTATAATACATAGGACAGCCCCTCACAATAAAAAGTTCTCCAGCTCAAAATGTTAATAGTGCCACTATTAAGAAACCCTTCACTAAATGCCTAGGGGGAAAAAAAGGTCTTCCCTAAATCACTGACTTCAGCTTCCATCTATAGAAACTAAAGGGACAAAGTAATGCCAAGTAAGAAGGAAAAAAGGAAATAGTAGATTAGAGCACAAAGTGTAAAGTAGGAAAACAGAAACATAGAGAAAAGGAAAGCAAAAGCTGGTTCTTTAAGATTAATAAAACTGATAAACCTGTATCCAGACTAATCAGGTAAGAAAAAGATAAATGACCAAATATCAAGAATGAGAGAAGCATCATTATTATAGAATCTACAGATATTAGAAAGAATAAGGGAATACTATAAACAAGTTTAAAATTCAACAACTCAGAAAAAAATAGATAAATTCCTTGCAAGAGGGACCTCTGTACTATTGTCAACAATAAATACAATTTAAAAAAAGAAATAGATAACCTGAATAGTCCTTAATGAAACTGAATTTATAGTTTAAAATCTTTTTACAGAGACAACTCCCAGGCTAAATAAATTCAGTGGTAAATTCTACCAAACATTTAAGGAAGAAATCATACCAATTCTACAAAAATCTTCCCAAAAAACTGAAGAGGAAGGAATATTTCTCAGATCATTCTATCAAACTAGCATGACCCTGATACCAAAACCAAACAAAGAGATTATTTAAAAAGTAAGCTACAGATCAATTATCTCTCATGAACATACATGCAAATATTCTAAACAAAATTTTAGCAAATCAAACCAAACCAAACAATACATAAAAAGGATAATACATCATGACCACATGGTGTTTTTCTAAGAAATGCAATTAATTAACATTCAAAAATAAATGTAATTCACCATATTAGCAAACTAAAAATATCCCTGTCAATATTATGTTTGCAACTCATGGTAAATTGTGTCTTTCCTTCTTTGACTTCACACACTAAACTGAGATTTTAAAAATTAGGTTAAGATTAAATTAATTATAAGCATAAATTCTCCCCTTCTCTCTATATATATCCCATAGAGTTCATATTTAGCCTTGATTTTTTCATGAATTCTAGTTCTGTACTTCCAATTCCAACTCATATCTCCAAATCAAATTTATCTTTTCTTTTAAGCAAGCTCTTCTTCCAGACTTTCCTATTTCTACATAACACCTTTATATCCATCAAGACTTTCAAATGACAAAAGCAAACTCAAAGGTTCATCTCTGACATTTTTCCATAATTCATCCATACCCAGTCCAACAATTGGTGCTACTGGATGGGAGTATCAATATCTCTGGCATTCAGCTACCACTTTCGGTTCCTAATTGCCCTGGTAGAAAAATCAATTCATCCATCTTCTGCAACAACCCTAGACTCTAAGCCCTCTTTCCTCTAATCTTCCTACATAGTTATGCCAGATTAATATTCCTAAAATTCATCGTCAATTGTGTTCCAAATCTGTTGACAATCCTAATGTGTAATTTGTGATTCTGGCATTCGGGAGCTTCTATAACTTGAACCTTTTTCCAGCCTCCTCTACCAATACTTTCCAAATAATCCTGTGAAAATCAGGCCTTTCAAATATGCTGTGGCTTTTCCACATCTCTTTCTTTACAGTGTATTTTCTACTTGTAATAGTTCACTTTCCTCCTCTTTCAATATAAGATACCATATTTTGATATGACAATGAAGCTGATTTTAAAGTAATTTTTATCACAGAAGTAACAGATGTTATTTGTAAAGAACAGGAGAAACAGAAAAGTCCAAATAACTTGTAATCCCACTAAACAGAAATAGCCTTCATTTTACTTTCAGAGTTGTGTGTGTGTGTGTGTGTATGTGTTTGTCTTTTTCTATGCACATATGCTTTATCTTTTCCTTTTTATAAAAAAAGGGAACATATGATATCTTTCTCTCAGCTAGGCAAATTTGAAAGCCTTTCTATTCTTTTCAGAGCAGCATGCTTCAGAGAAATAAGATTTTTATACTATTGTTATAATCAAAACTTCGTATTTAAAAATGAAGAAAAAAAAGTTTACATCTCTTTGAAGGCAAGATTTATATTTTACTCAGCACCTAATATTGGCATTTGCTTACATGAATTATTTTAAATTACATATAAGAGATCGCAAATATTTTAATTAAAATTTTTCAACAAGTATTTATTGATTGTCTATGATGCTTTGCAGCAGTAAATAATACAAAACAAAACCCATGCCTCTATGAAGGAGACAGAAAATAAGAAGGCAAATTATTTATACTAGTAGTGGTGCGCTGGGTCCTAAGATCCAACTGTTAAATTTTCAACATGTTTGCAAACTGGATGTTAAACACAGCCTTTATTAAAACTTAAATTATATAGCCTTAGCTTGTTTGGCTCAGTGGATAAAGCATCGGCCTGTGGACTGAAGGGTCCTGGGTTCGATTCTGGTCAAGGGCACATGCCCAGGTTGCAGACTCAATCCCCAGTAGGGGGAGTGCAGGAGGCAGCCATTCAATGATTCTCTCTCATCCCTGATGTTTCTATCTCTCTCTCCTCCCTTCCTCTCTGAAATCAATAAAAATATATTTTTAAAAAAACAACTTAAATTATATAAACTTACAAGTTATTCTAAAACAAAAGTAATAAACACTAAAAATTTTATCACTTCCTAATTATTTTACTACTAGAGGCCCGGTGCACAAAATTCGTGCACAGGGGTGGGGGTGTTTCCCTTAGCCCAGCCTGAACCCTCTCCAATCTGGGACATCCCTCTCACAATCCAGGATTGCTGGCTCCCAACCGCTCGCCTGCCTGATTGCCCCTAACCACTTCTGCCTGCCAGCCTAATCACCCCCTAACCATTGCCCTGCCAGCCTGATCAACACCTAACTGCTCCCCTGCCGGCCCTATTGCCCCTAACTGCCCTCTCCTGCTAGCCCAGTAACTCCAAACTGCCCTCCCTTGCCAGCCCAGTCATCCCTAACTTCCGTCCCCTGCCGGCCTGGTTGCCCCCAACTACCTTCCCCAGGTGGCCTAGTCCCCCCCAACTGCCCTCCCCTACAGGCCAGGTCACTCCCAACTGCCCTCCCCTGCAGGCCTGGTCCCTCCCAACTGCCCTCCCCTGCAGGCCTGGTCACCCCCAACTGCCATCCCCTGCAGCCCTGGTTGCCCCCAACTGCCCTCCCCTGCCGGCCATCTTGTGGTGGTCATCTTTGACCACATGGGCGCGGTCATCTTGTGTGTTGGAATGACAGTCAATTTGCATATTACTCTTTTATTAGATAGGCTTAACTATGCTCCTGGGGTTATTTATGATTTTTGTATCTGTATGGTACAAATACTACATAATGCTGGGCTAGTGTACATCTTTTCACAAAATCATGTTTAGTGACTTCATGTTGAGGCTTGAAATAGGCCATGGTCAAAGTATTTATTCTACGGAATTTGGCAAAACTACCAATCATTGCTTGATTTATTGTTTTGTGATTGTCTAGCTCTAAGAAACTAATGCAGCAAATCTTAATAATGCAGATTAAACTTAAAAGTGTGTGTTGTCAATAACCATTACATTATGAATAGCACAAAAAATGTGAGGATATGTTCTTCCATTATTTGAAAACTATTATCCAATTCAGCTAAGCTGTCTCTCAGGTAATTGAGAAATGAGTAAAATTCTGACATACATCTTCATTGTTTCACTTTCATCTTACTCATTAATACAAACAAAAATATCAACCATCATTCATGATGGAACTACACTCAGTGAACTAGTTGTGAAACACCAGCACACCACTAACTATATGGTATGTTAGAAGATGGTAAATGTTATGCAAAAAAAATGAACAGGGTTAAGAGGGGGATTAGAAGTGCTGGAGGCAGGGATAAATTTTTAAATTAAAGTAACATCTGAGCAAAGAATTGAAGGAAGTAAAAAAGTGAGCCATGCAAGTAGGATGAGAATTCCAGAAAAAGGAAAAGAACTACAGCACATACTTGATATACATCCTATATAATAAAAAGCTAATATGCAAATCGATCGGATTGCAGAACGTCCAGTCGCTATGACACGCACTGACCAGCAGGGGGGCAGATGCTCAACGCAGGAGCTGCACCCTGGTGGTCAGTACACTCCCACAGGGGGAGCGCTGCTCAGCCAGAAGCCCTGAGCCAGGCTCACGGCTGGCAAATGCAGTGGCGGTGGCGGGAGCCTCTCCCGCCTCCGTAGCAGCGCTAAGGATGTCTGACTGATGGCTTAGGTCCACTCCCAGTAGGCCTAAGCCATCAGTATCCCGAGGGCTCCTGGACTGTGAGAGGGTGCAGGCCGGGCTGATGGACACCATCCTCCCACCCCCAATGCACGAATTTCGTGCACCGGGCCTCTAGTAGTAGATATAGAAGACCCACCCAGGAAACTTGACCCTGACAATTGTTTCCCTATAAGAAAAAAACACGAGTGAGCCAAAATGGTAAAATTACTCTAATTTTTATGACAGTATTAGTTGGTTCCAAATATAAGAATATAGAGGCTAAAATATAAAATCATGAGTACCATTTAAAATATTGGGGGGGGGGAAACAAATTCACAAATTTCCTTAGATAAGCTTGTTAGGACATTCTACTTCTCACAAGGTTAAGTCAGGACATTCTACTTCTCACAGGGTTAAGTCCCAAAGATAGCAATAAAAGCAAAAATCACATAAATTCAAAATTATATTGGGAATACCTTAAATCATCCATAAAGTACAGTATTACACTATCTTGCAACACAGCCAGATATTTCTCCTTTTTTCAACAGAACACAGTTGAATTAGCAAGCTTACGTTTAGGATCTATGCTGTGAGAAAAATTTCAAACTAGTACTAAGAACCACAGGGCATGCTCAGACTATGGGAGGCGCAAAAACAATGTATAGCAGAAACTTATTGAGCAGAACAGCAAGAGATCTAAATTTAATGAAATCATTTTTAAACTGTGACTTTTATTTTACTGTTCTCTGAACAAATATGGTTGAATTTGAATATATACAACTGCACTGTATTCTTCATCATTCTATCCCAGAATTCTATAGGGGAAGTTACATGAAAAAGAATGTACTGACTGTCCATCTGCTAAAAAAAAAAGTCATTTGTTTACTTATAAAAATACCATGTTAAATCAACATTACATTAAATTAGAACATTTTACTACAAGCATAAAGTATTTCATATTTGAATTTTCTCTCTTTGATTTTTAGTATTTCTTATGATGTGGAACTTGGTCAAGATTTAGAGTGAAGAAAAAAATCTTTTTATTTGGTCAAGTTAAGTTAGTGAAAAAATGTAAGGAATCCTAGACTCTCAGCATGGCCAAAGGATTTACAGGTAGGTCATCTACTCAATCCTACTCAACAATAAATTCTAAGAATTTTGGATTAATTTTCCTAACTGGCATAATTTGCCTAACAGGAAACAATTTATAACTTATTAACTTGTACCACTGGCTCAGATGTTCCACTTAGGCACTGAGCCAAATGAATAGCACGAAGTACAACTTCATTAACAACACTAAAATAAATACAGGACTAATAAAATTCATTTTTAAAGTTCATAGTTTTGTGATAAAAGTTAATTTATAAACAGATTCATGGAAAGGTACATAGATCAAACAGTTGTTTCTTTTTTAAACCTACTTTTCAAAAAAAAAAATTCACTCAGCTTCTGAATAAACCTGGGGTGTCAGTAAATTTAAAATTTGTTTATATTACAGTTGAACTTTTTTGTTCGTTTTTGTTTTTTTGTTAATCCTCACCCGAGGATATTTTTCCACTGATTTTTAGGGAGAATGGAAGGGAGCAGGAAAGACAGAGAGAAACATCAATGTGAGAGAAACACGTCGACTGGTTTGCTCCTGCATGAGCCCCAACCAGGGCCCGGGCCAGGGAGGAGCCTGCAACTAAGTTATGTGCCCTTGACCAGAATCAAACCCAGGACCCTTTGGTTCACAGGCTGACGCTCTACCCACTGAGCTAAACCAGCTAGGGCTCAACTTTTTTTTTTTAAATTAATAAGCAACATATGGTTAGGGTTATCTTGAATACTGTGCTACCTTATTTCTGAAAACTGTGCCAACTATGGCATTTTGAATTAGAATATTTTAAGAACAGAGTATTGTAATTTTTCAATAGCTAAAACTAAAACACTTTGCTTTATCAACTATCAGACCAAAGGTTTAAGATGAACAATAAATTGTCTGAAATATCCTAAAGATTGGTATTTGAGAAGAGAACATTGTCACAATTTGAATGTCGAAGCTCTCCAGCCACATACCCCTCAGGCTTGATTACAATTTAGATCACATGTTCTCAATATCACAGGGTATCATATACCCCATAGGTTCTTCAGATTCAGCAATGTCCTAAGATTATGTACAAATCTGAATGTACATGTGTCTGCACTTTCTAAGCCAGACTTCAACTTCCATCAGAATTTCAAAGGATTCTGTAACTATCAAAAATTTAAGAGCCCCTGATTTAAACAGTAGTCTGTGATCCTTATCTATTATCTGACTTTAATTTTAGGTTTCTGCCTTACTAATTTTCATCTTCCCACTCATCTTATCCAAAATATTCTTTCTTTTATTTTGATATATGGCTTCTTTATTTACTCTTTAAAGATGATAATGGAAAACCAGAGCTTCATAAAATGAGGAAAAAACCTACTTAAAACTGCAGTCAAAGGTGACTTCAAAACCAGAACCTGTATATTTTTAAGAAACATTTTCCTAAAAAGCTATCTCTTCTGAGTACTTTTTCTTTCAGTTACAAAATCAATTTTATCTTTTAGTTGACCACTTGAGAAAATAATTGATTAACTGAATTTGCAATTCAGCTATACTTACCCTTACCTCTTAAGGTACGTTAAGACTTAGCTAAAAATGCATAATATCTATCACCCCTAACCCTGTATAACACAGACAGACTTCAAGAATTAAATCTTTAGGTATAGAACAAAATGATTTTGCTCTGACATAGCTAGTGAGGACTGATTTAGCAAGGAACTTTTTGATGAAAAAAGGGCAGAACTGCTGAGAATGCTAGCCTACTTTTTACACTACTTTCTTCCTCTGAGCATCTGTCAAGTGTGGGATGAGAAAAAGGTGCTGGAATCTGGAGAGGCAGACTAGAATAAAAATATAATTGGGTCCAAGAATTTTAAAAAGAGAGACAGACACACAGAAATGCCACTTGGAAATTTATAGAAATAGAAGGTTAAAAACAGTTCTGCTCCCCTTTACTGACAAATAACTTCACAAATTATCTATACACATCTTCTCTCCAATTCTTTAACTCTCTCCAGTCTGACTCCTTCCTCTTCCTCACAGCCCTCTCTCTCCCTTTATACAAGCCATCAACAGAAGAGTTATAAAATATATCTTAAATCTGTTCACTGCTCATTGCCACCATCAGAACCATGGTCCAAGACAACTTTGTCTCCTACCTCGACTAGTATATACCATCAACTAGTATTAATTTCTATTTCCTCCACTGTCTCCCTCTGATCAACTGTGTACACAAAGTAGTCAGTGTAATATTTACAAATGTAAAATGGATCATGGCACTGCATAACAATGCATCTTCAAATTAAACCACTCTCAGCATCCAGAAGTCAGTATGGCATAATAATTCATATTGCCCACAAAGTGCTTGGAACGGTGCCAAGCACATCACAAATGCTCAGTAAATGTTAGCATTTAAGGGAAAGCCCCAGTCTGCCTTTCTTTCTTTGAAGTGACATTCTCCCCAACTAACTATGATCCTTTCATTTAACTGCAAGCTCTTTCCCACTCTGTGCCTGCTGTTTTCCTCTCTGAAATGCTTTTTTCTCAGACCCTTCAAGAACTTATGAATCCCACTCATACTTCAAGTCTCAACCTAAATGTCATCTCACTGATGAGGGCTCCTTTTACCACTTTCTAAAGTCCACTTTCTATAATTATTTATTGTATTACTCTTCTCATTTCCTTCACAGTGGCTTATATTTTATAATTACTTTTTTGTCCATTGGTTAAACTCCTTCTTGAACATCATCAGATGACTAAGCATCCATCCAAGAAATTCTCCAACTGGCAGGAAGCAATGGGTTCTGTGTATCCAAAACGATCTTAATTAATATAGGTATTAACCTCTTTTCACATGAAGCTAAAATATTGGTCATAATATGAGTATGTCATAGCCTGTGCTGTGATTCATTATACCTACACCCTTCCCTTAACACGTTAAGCGCCATGTCAGTCACCAGTGACTGAAATGGAAAGGAAGACAAAACTTGGCGCTTAATGTGTTGTTAATGAAATATAACCCTGTGTCCAATAAAGTATTGTGCTATGTGCTGGAAGAAGAGGATCCAAGGTGAGAAAATAAAGGTTATTTCCTCCTTTAAGGTCTTGAATTATATAAACGTAAGATATGAGAACCAAAAAGGGGGCATTTCAAGCAGGGGATGGGATGGAATGAAGAGTCATCATCCTATATAATAAAAGGCTAATATGCAAATTGTCCCCTCGACTGGGAGTTCAATCAGGAGTTCAACCAGTAGTTCAACCAGGGGGCAGGGCCGCCTGGCCAACCGCCCACGGCCCCTCCCCCTGGCAGACCCCGGCCCCAATCAGACTCCCACCCCAATCAGGGTTGGAGCCGGCCCACCAACTGCCCACAGCCCCGCCTCTAGCTGGCCCTGCCCCCAATCGGCCCCTATCAGGGCGGGCCAGCAGGACCCCACCTGTGCACGAATTTGTGCACCAGGCCTCTAGTCCTATATAATAATCCTATATAATAATAGAGAAATATGCAAATTATCCGGGACGCCCTCATGGGTAACGACCAGCAGGAGCGGGTGGGCGTGGCTGCATGCCGCACGAGGCTGGGGGACGTGAGGCTGCGTCAAATAAAATAAAATAAAATAAAATGTGTTCACATGCCCTAAAGCACAAACATCCCAGCAGATAACTCAATGCAGGTTATTCTGTAATCACAATAATTACACAATATTGATTACACAATAAACTTATTTTCACCAAAAAAAAAAATCTTCATTTAAAGATGCCCCAGTAAGGCTGCTGAGGCTTTCATCTGTCCCTTGCTACACTGAAGACGACAGGGTTCCAAGAGGAAGGGCTCCAGTTTCTTTTTCTCAGCACCCAGCTAGAAGGCCTCCCTGGCTGGCTCTCCCCTCCCAGCCCTGCGCAGGATGGGCGCTCCGCTCTGGCCCGGGAGCCCCAAAGGGAGGTGGAGCGAAGTGCTTTCCCTCCGGGACCCTGCTCTCCCTGGGAGTCCGGTGTGGAGGGTGCTCTCCCTGGGAACCCGGGAATCTGCCTCCCGGGGCAACTGTGCAGCAGCCAGACCTGGTGAGCCCCGGAGAGGGCGACCTACCAATGCAGATGTGTACGCTGGCAGAGGCCACACAGCTGCCATAGTTGAAGTTGTCCTCATGGAGGACCGGGGGTAGTGGGGATCAGAGTCAGCCATGTCGGCAATGGAACCCCAGCTCCCCGCCAAATGACTAGAGCACACGGACCTCAATGGCCCTCAGTCACTTCCTGAGCAGCAGTCAGCCCCAAACGGGGATCAAACCCGAAACCTAAGTAGGTGCCCTGACAGAATGGAACCCAAACCTTTGCTGTGGCAGAGGAGCTCCGGCCCACAGCAGGGGCCAGGGCATGCCAGAGGGGTTTTGTTGAGGGGTCCAGACAGGCAGCACACAGCACAGTGGGTTAGAACTCCTGATACAGCAAGGTTGCGGGTTGGATCCCTGGCACAGGGCACAGACAAGAAGCAACCAAAGAGAGCATAATAAGTGGAACAACACACTGGTGTTTCTCTCGCTCCCTTCCTCTCTCTAAAATAATCAATCAATAAAAATTGAAATAAAAAATAATTCCTCTGGCTTGCAGAGTTGCTAAAACAGAAATCGAAGTCCCATCCCTTCCCCTTTATTCAACAAAACTTCATTCATATACTCCTTCAATAATCACACTGGGGATGGGTGTTTGTTTGTTTTGGTTAATCCTCACCTGAGGACATTTTTGCATTGATTTTTTTTTACAGAGAGTGGAAGGGAGGGAGAAAAACAGAAACTAATGTGAGAGACATCAATTGGTTGCCTCTTGCTGAATCCCCGACCAGGGCCCCAGATTGAGCCTGCAGCCCAGGTACGTGCCCTTGATCGGAATCCAACCCAGTACCCTTCAGTCCACCTGCAGAAGCACTATCCACTGAACCAAACCAGCATTTTTTTTCCTTTTTAAGTCCTCCTCTAAAGATATGTTTTTTTCATTGATTCTAGAGAGAGAGGAAGGGAGAGGGAAAGAGAAAGAGAAACATCGATCAGTTGCCCAAGCTATCCGACAGGGATGGAACCCACAACCTGTGTACATGCCCTCACCTGGAATCGAACCCATGACCCCTTGGTGCGTGGGAGGACACTCTAACTATTGATCCACACCAACCAGGGCTTGGAGGTACGTTTAAAAAAATTTTTTTCAGGGACCCCACCCTCCACCCCCAGTGCACCCCCACCTGCCCTGGCCAGGTGGCTCAATTGGTTGGAGTCCCAACCTGTACACCAAAGGATTTCCTGTTGGATTCTAGGTTAGGGCACATACTTAGGTTTAGGTTAGATCCCAGTGGGTCAGCAGGTGCAGAGGCAGCCTACTGGTATTTCTCTGTCACATGGATGTTTCTCTCTCTAAAAATCAACTTTAAAAACATCCTCAGGTGAGAATTAAAAATATATATATTAAAAAATTTTTTCAGATCTAAAATTTTATTTGGTTCTTTTTTAAATTTTATTTTTCATTTACAGTTCACATTCAATATCCTATCCTATATAATAAAACCCTGCCGAAACCGGTTTGGCTCGGTGGATAGAGCGTCGGTCTGCGGACTGAAAGGTCCCAGGTTCGATTCCGGTCAAGGGCATGTACATTGGCTGTGGGCACATCCCTGGTAGGGGGTGTGCAGGAGGCAGCTGGTCGATGATTCTCTCTCATCGATGTTTCTAGCTCTCTATCTTTCTCCCTTCTTCTCTGTAAAAAATCAATAAAATATATTAAAAAAAAAAAAATAGCCAAGACCGGTTTGGCTCAGTGGATAGAGCGTCGGCCTGCGGACTGAAAGGTCCCAGGTTCGATTCCGGTCAAGGGCATGTACATTGGCTGCGGGCACATCCCTAGTCGGGGGTGTGCAGGAGGCAGCTGGTCGATGTTTCTCTCTCATCGGTGTTTCTAGCTTTCTATCCCTCTCCCTTCCTCTCTGTAAAAAATCAATAAAATATATTTAAAAAAAAAAAAAACAACAACAAAAAAAACTACAACAACAAAAAAAAATAATAAAAATAAAAATAAAACCCTAATATGCAAATCAACTAAACGGTGTAATGACTGGTCACTATGAACTGACCACCAGGGGGCAGACGCTCAACATAGGAGCTGCCCCCTGGTGGTCAGTGCATGGGAGCGCCGCTCAGCCAGAAGCAGTGGTAGCGGGAGCCTCCACGGCATCCTCTGCGGCAGCACTAAGGAGCAGTGAGTCAAGCGGTAGGGAGCAGCAAGCAGGTGGGCGGGCGGTAAGGAGCGAGGGGTCCCAAACTGCGAGAGGGCATGGCCAGGCTGAGGGACCCCACTCTCCACCCCCAGTGCACAAATTTCATGCACCGGGCTTCTAGTATGTATATAATAGTGTATATTACATCAAAGCTATGATAGTATCGAATACAACATGCATCATTATTTTATGTTCCACTAACAAAGAAAAAATCCTATCTAATAAAAGAGTAATATGCAAATTGACTATCACTCCAACACACAAGATGGCTGCCCCCATATGGTCAAAGATGGCTGCCCCCATGTGGACACAAGATGGCCTGCCACAAGATGGCCTGCAGGGAAGGGCAGTTGGGAGGGACCAGGCCTGAAAGGGAGGGCAGTTGGGGGTGATCAAGCCTGCAGGGGAGGGCAGTTAGGAGTGACCAGGCTGGCAGAGGAGGTAAGTTGCGGGCGACTGGGCCTGCAGGGAAGGGCCGTTGGGGGGGACCCAGGCCTACAGAGGAGGGCAGTTAGGGGTGACCAGGCCTGCAGGGAAGGGCAGTTGGGAGGGACCAGGCCTGCAAGGGAGGGCAGTTGGGGGCGATCGAGCCTGCAGGGGAGGGCAGTTGGGGGTGACCAGGCTGGCAGGGGAGCAGTTAGGCATCAATCAGGCTGTCAGAGGAGTGGTTAGGGGGTGATCAGGCTGGCAGGCAGAAGCGGTTAGGGGCAATCAGGAAGGCAGGCAGGCGAGCAGTTGGGAGCCAGCAGTCCTGGACTGTGAGAGGGATGTCTGACTGCCCGTTTAGGCCCAATCCTACCGGGATCAGGCCTAAACGGGCAGTCGGACATCCCTCGAGGGGTCCCAGATTGGAGAGAGTGCAGGCTGGGCTGAGGTACACACACACACCCGTGCATGAATTTCGTGCACCGGGCCTCTAGTTGTTAATAATTGTTCATTAATTATGAAATACCATCAATAGTAAGATGCCTCTCAGTATGAGAGATTCATCATAATTTCAAAGATGTTAAAGCAGTGGTTCTCAACCTTTCTAATGCCACGACCCTTTAATACAGTTCCTCAGGTTGTGGTGACCCCCAATCATAAAATTATTTTCGTTGCTACTTCATAACTATAATTTTGCTACTGTTAATGAATCATAATGTAAATATCTGTGTTTTCCAAGGTCTTAGGCGACCCTGCTAGCGGTTCTCAACCCGTGGGTCGCAACCCACAGGTTGAGAACTGCTGCTGTAGAGCCTAAGACCATCGGAAAACACGGATATTTACATTACGATTCATAACAGTAGCAAAATTACAGTTAAGAAGTTGGTTTCAGGTTCTCCAGCCCGATAGGGGTGTAGGAGGCAACATTGATGTGTCTCTCTCTCTCCCCCCCGCCTCGTCTCCCTTCCATTTCTCTCTTCTTCCTTCCTTTCACTCTCTCTAGAAATCAATGGAAAAAATATCCTCGGGTGAAGATTTAAAAAAGAGGGGAAAATATTACTTAGCAGAAATTTAAGATAACAAAAGAATGCTTTGAACAGCTTTATGCCAAATACTTTAAGAACTCAAAGTAGATGTATTCTTAAAAAAAGAAGAAAAAACTTTCTAAAAACAAACTAGAAACAGAAATCCTAAAACCATGTAGAAAACTGAATACATACCTCTCAAAAAATACTAAGTCCACATGCCTCCCCCAAAACACTAAGTCCAGACAAGTTGAACAGAAGTTCAACCAAACTTTAAAGAAACAGATCATTCTAGTCTTAAAGAAATCCTTTCAGAGGGGTAAAGATTAGTTCTCAACTCATTCTTTGAGGTCGGCATTAGCTGGATACTAAAATCAAATCATGACAACATAAGAAATAAAAATTATGGGCCAATTTCACTCATGAACATAGATGCAAAAATCCTAAATGAAGTACTAATAAACTAAATCCAAATGTATAAGAAAAGATCACCATGATTAATTTGGGTTCATTCCAGCAATGCAAGGGTAATTCAACATTAGAAAATGTAATTGTCATTCACTGCATTAACAGAGTAAGGGAGGATAACCACATGATCTCATAAATGCAGAAAAATCAACTGATAACATTCAATATTTATTCTTCTCTCTCTCTCTCTCTCTCTCTCTCTCTCTCTCTCTCTCTCTCTCTCTCACACACACACACACACACACACACACAATCTTATCCAACTAGCAATAGAAATGTCTTTAACCTATAGAGTGTCTATCAAAAATCGATAGCAAACATTATTAATGGTGGAACATATCAATGCCCACTATTCAAAAATTAGGTGCAGCATAAGAATGCCCACTATTAACACTTGCATTGAATAATGTTCTGGAAGTCCTAACTAGTCTAGTAAGGCAAGAAAAAAACAATGGTATAAGCACTGGAAAGGAAGACAAAATTTGCATTTGTAATACTTTAATAAAATATTTTAGTAAGGTTGCTGAACAGAGATGTATATACCAAAAAAGCTTATCGCAGCAAATAGAAAATGGAAAGAAAAAAAGGAAAAATATATGATTTACAACAGTAACAAGAAATAAGGTATCTAATAATTAAATCTAAGAGAAGACTTGAGAGATCTTTATGGAGAAAAATATTTTACTGAAAGATATTTTTAAATATATAAAAAAAACTAGAAAGATATACCATATTTAAGGACAGAAAGGCTCAATATGATAAAAAGAATAAATTAGCCCTGGCTAGGTGGCCATTGGTTGGAGCATTAGCCCATACACCAGTGGTCGGCAAACTACAGCTCGCGAACCACATGCGGCTCTTTGTCTCCTTGAATGTGGCTCTTTCACAAAATACCACGTGCGGGCACGCACGTACAGTGCAATTGAAACTTCGTGGCCCATGCGCAGAAGTCGGTTTTCAGCTCTCAAAAGAAATTTCAATCGTTGTACTGTTGATATTTGGCTCTGTTGACTAATGAGTCTGCCGACCACTGCCATACACCAAAAGGTTGTGGGTTTGGTTTCCATTTCCGATCAGGGCAATGTTTCTCTCTCACATGATGTTTCTCTTTCTCTGTCTACACCTTCCTCTCTCTCTCTCTCTCTAAAATCAGTAAAAATATATCCTCAGGTGAGGATTAAAAAGAAAAGAAGAATAAATTAAATGCATGTGTAGATTAAAAGCAATAGAGATCTTGGGCTCGCATATGAGACAAGTCCCATTTTTTAAATGACAGCTTTTGAGAGCTTATTTGAAAATTCTAGTAGAGGAATGGTACTTTGTTCTATTGGGAAAGGTCATCCTCTTCAACAAAGTGTGCAGCTTCGGGAGGGGCACACGTGGGTGAGGAAGGAAGGAGAGACTCACCTAGCCAGCCAGATCAGCCAAATCAACCCTGGAGATCAATGGGGTAACAGATTTTGCAGCCAGATCTCCTTATATCCTAACAGCAGTCTTTAAATTTTTGCGTAACTTGATTCAAATTACTCCTGTTCATAGATATTTTTGCAATTGGCATAAACTTATTATCACTAATTATAAAAATTTTATTTTAACCAAATTGTAGTAATAGCTGATATGGCACTTCAGAATTGACAGCTGCATTGAACAAGTGTGAATGAAGAGCACTTGATCAATATTCGGCTGAGTTCTATTGAATGTCCCATTGGTTCACCACATGTAAGCTCTGATAACCACTCCTGGAAGTGATAAAATGTAGCCAACAATTTATATAACATAAGGTTTTGGTTCTTGGTAATTCTCTGTGAACATTGCCAAAACACCATCTCCTTAAAAGCCACCTAAAAATGTATACATCTATTCTAAATACAAATTTCTTTTACAAAAAGAAAACAGACAAAACACATTCATAATACAATGACTGTACTGGACTAAAAGAGTATTCTAGTGGACCTATTTGTAGTTCTCATACATACAATACCCTTGTACATGTGAGACCTATAAGCAGTTGCCCAGTTTGCGTTACAACAGATCTGAACTCAATCAAATGTATGATTTTTCTTTAGGTTTACCTTATACAAATTTAATTTTTGTTCATGTAAGTTTTGTGATATCTTATATTGCCTCTTAAATTTGGCTTTATCCAAATTTCCTACACAGAATTAGAAATAATGATCATGTTTTACTAGTTGCTAGATGATAATACTGGGTACCAGGCACTATTAAAAGTGCTTTCTACATATTAAATCATTTAATCTTAACAGCAACCCTATCAGATGTATAAGACTGCTATCATCATTTTACAGATAGGAAAACTGAGGTATAAAAAATTTTGTTAACTTTCCCAATGTCACACAAATAAGTGGAGAAATTTAGGGACTCATGCCCAGACTCAAACGCAGAGTTTCAGACCCTTAATTACTATGTTATACTATATTTAAAAGATATAAAATTATTATGGATAAAGAAACTCACCATTAAAAATGTATCAGAAAAAGTTAAACAACAGCTAAGCAATACTGGTATCAATACAACTTATCATAGGTTGATATTTCACAGTTATTTAAAAGATTCATGCCCATGATTAAGAGTTTGAAGTTGGACAGACCTGTCTCTGAATCTTGGTTGTGCCCTTTACAAGCTGTGTGACTTTGGACAAGTTTCGTAACTTCACCAAGCCTCAGTTTCCTCATCTGTAAAATGAGAATAATAAAAATCTCACAAAATTGTTGTAACATAATTATTGCTACATTACACTAAGATGGTAACGAAATAAAATACAGGAAACAAAATTAAAAGAGGAGGTTCTCAAATTTCCCCAGAAAACAGGACTTTATTATAATACTAGTGGCCCGGTGAACGAAATTCGTGCACATTAAAAGCGAATTACAGGAAATATTTTAATATTGCTATTTGCCCTTTCTCTATAATAGAAGTGTCAGAGATGAAAGAAAATTAGTAAAATGTATATGAAAATCTTCCTCCTGTCAGAGTCTGGGGCGCGCCGCGGGACCCAGAATCAAGTCCTCGCCCACCCACGCGTGCTTTGAAATCGCGCAAGACCCAGATGCAACTGGCCCCACCCCCGTCAAGCCCCACCGGGCAGGGGGCACAGCCTCAGGTCCCCCGTCAAGCCCCGCTGGGCGGGGGGTGCAGCCTCAGGACCCCTGGCCCAGGGTGAAGGGCATGGCCTGAGGTCCCCTGGCCCAGCACCGTCGTGGGGGGTGTGCCCTAATGTCCCCCGTCAAGCCCCGCCGGGCGGGGGGCATGCCTTGAGGTCCCCCGGCCCAGCACCAGGGGGCATGCCTTGAGGCTCCCTGTCAAGCCCAGCCAGGCAGGGGGCACAGCCTGAGGTCACCCAGGCCAGCGCCGGGGCGTGGGGGAGCGGCCTCAGGTCTCCCGGCCCGGGGCGAAGGATGTGGCCTGAGGTCCTCCGACCCGGCACCAGGGCGGGGGGCGAGCCTTGAGATCCCCCGTCAAGCCCCTCTGGGCAGGGGGGCGCAGAAGCCTCAAGTTCCCCGCCCCGGCCCGGCTCCACGCAGCCTCAGGTCCCTGCTGATCACTCGTTATGGGAACCCCGTTCCCGCTGTGGGTGCAGCCATCTTGTGTTACGGGAACCCCGCCTCCACTGTGGGTGCAGCCATCTTGTGTTACGGGAACCCCACCTCCACTGTGGGTGCAGCCATCTTGTGTTATGGGAACCCCACCTCCACTGTGGGTGCAGCCATCTTGTGTTACGGGAACCTCGCCTCTGCTGTGGGCATAGCCATCTTGTGATGGTGTGATGGTTAATTTGCATATTACCTCTTTATTATATAGGAAGGACTAGAGGCCCAATGCACAAATTTTGTGCAAGAGTAGGCCTTCCTTCCCCCGGCTGCTGGCACCGGCTTCCCTCTGGCACCTGGGACCCAGGCTTCCCTCGCAGCCCTGTCTTTGTCCAGAAGGACATCAGGTCTAATTAGTATATTATGTTTTTTTATTATAGATAACAAAGATGACTACTGCAAGTCATTGCAGCAAACTATAAGAGCCACACACTAATGTAGAACCACAATCTCCTCTAATTCATAACAAATAATTCTCCTAGATCAGTGGTCGGCAAACTGCGGCTCGCAAGCCACATGCGGCTTGCAAGCCGCTATTTGCCGCTCTGTTGACTAATGAGTTTGCCGACCACTGCTAAGACATTACCCTTACCCAGAAGTTTTGACTTCAGGTTAAAGACATTAGTACATTATTAAAATGTTTTTTAAGTGTTTTTCCCTAAGGCAGTGGTTGGCAAACTCATTAGTCAACAGAGCAGCAAACTGCGGCTCGAGCGCCGCATGTGGCTCGAGAGCCGCAGTTTGCCGACCACTGCCCTAGATAAAAGTCAAATGCCTAGAGCAGTGGTCGGCAAACTCATTAGTGAACAGAGCCAAATATCAACAGTACAACGATTGAAATTTCTTTTGAGAGCCGAAAACTGACTTCTGCGCAAGGGCCACGAAGTTTCAATTGTACTGAACAAGCACGCCCGCCCACATGTTGCATTTTGTGGAAGAGACAAACTCAAGGGGCCAAAGAGTCGCATGTGGCTCGTGAGCTGCAGTTTGCCGACCACTGGCCTAGAGGTAAACTACTGGATCTTGGAATATAAAATACTGTATGTACATATAGAAAGAGACAAACAGATAAGACATTATTGTTTGTTCACAACAACTCCCACAAATCCTATTCCACACATATCCTTTTTAAGACCAGCAGTATTCAAGAAGCTCAAAACAGGAAGAAGCAATTCCCAGCATTGGTGGAAGCAATTTTTATGAGAGAAAAACAGAAAGAAACAGACATGTCATCCAAGTATGGTAGAAATATCATTACCACTGAAGAGTGATTATGTCTATCATACCTGACATTTTACTAGTCAAAACAACTTAAACAATCATTAATGCTGTCTTTAGAATCTCAACCCAATAATTTAAAAATAAAAAATCACGTTTCTACCAATGCCTGCATTTACCAGTAATATACCTATTTGTAATAAGGCTAGGTGTTTCTTTGAAGGTGATGATTTTAGAAATATACTATAAAAATCTTTTTTGAAAATGAAAAAATAGAAATAATATTTTACAAAAAATCCTATAGGATAATTGTTAATTGGCTCATCAATACTATTATCAAGGTGAGTTTTTATTAATATCACCAGTCCAAGAATTGAGAGACACATAGACTGGTTGCCTCCTGCACACCTCCTGACAGGGGCTAGGGATCAAACCTGCAACCCAGGTACATGCTCTTGACTGGGAATCAAACCTGAGATCCTTTGGTATGCAGGCCGACATTCTAACCATCGGTCAGGGCCTCACCATTCCTAGCCAATGGAATAAGACAAGAAAATAAAATAAAAGATATACAGATTGGGAATGAAGAAACAGAACTGTCTTTGTTCACAAATATGATATGGTTGTCTATGTAGAAAATCAAAAGAATTACCAAAACAAACAAAAAACCCCACACAAACACCTCCTGGAACTAATAAGCAATTATAACAAGGTTGCAGGATATAAGGTTAATATAGAAAAGTCAATTACTTTCCTATATACCAGCAATGAACAAGTGGAACTTGAAATTAAAAACATTTACATTAGCACCTAAAAAATTAAATATTTAGGTATCATTTAGGGCAAATCTAACAAAATATGTACAAGATCTATATGAGAAACTACAAAACTCTGAAGAACAAAGTCAAAGATGAACTAAGTAAATGGAGAGATATTTCATGTTCATAGATAGGAAGACTTACTATTGTCGAGATATCAATTCTTTCCTGTTTGATCTACAGGTTCAATACAATTCCACTCCAAATCCCAGCAAGTTAGTTTGTGGGTATTAACTCATTCTAAAACTAAAGCCCCACATAAATACAGTTAACTGATCTTTGACAAAAGAGCAAAGACAATACAATTGGGGGAATGGGGACAGTCTTTTTACAACTGTGGCTACAGCATCCTTGTTAAAGGAAGGATAAGATATGAGGTCAGAAAGAAAGCCAAGTGCTTCATAGGGTTTCATGGGATATTGCAAGTACTGTGGTTTCTATTCCTAGTAAGATGAATGCCACTGGAGGGTTCTGAGCAGAGAAATAATGAGATTTATATTTTTAAAGGATCACTTTAGCTACTGCATTATAAACAGACTAGAGGTGCACCGGTGGGAACCCTCAGCCTGGCCTGCGCCCTCTCACAATCCGGGACTCTTCGGGGGATGTCAGACTGCCAGTTTCGGCCCAATCCCCGCAGGTATGGCCTGGTAGTAGGGCACAAAGCCTGGGCAGGCGCCAGGGAGGAGCCCAAGCCCAGGCCAGGCACCACGCAGCTCCCGCTCATCCCAGCCCCACTGTGCCTGCCTGCCTGCCTGCTGCAGCTCGGTAGCACTGTTGCGAAGGCAGGAGAGGCTCGCGCCACTGCCACAGTGCTTGTCAGCCATGAGCCCAGCTTTGGGCTGAGCGGTGCTCTTTCTGTGGGGATGCACTGAACCACCAGAGGTAGCTCCTGTGTTGAGTGTCTGCCCACTGGTGGTCAGTGCGCATCATAGCGACCAGTTGACCAGTTGTTCAGTCAACCAGTTGCTTAGGCTTTTATATCCTATACTAGCTTTCCTGTTGCAGGAAAAATCCTGCAATAGGATTTCCTGCTGCACTCTACCCCGCCTCCGTTCCTCCCTTGTCCCCCGCCGCACCTTCTCCTCCAGCCCGCCTGCGTTTCGCTTCGCCCCGGGCCCCGCCTCCACCCCGCCCTTGTCACCCGCCCCGCCTTCTCCTCCAGCCCGCCCGTTTTTTCCCTTCACCCCCAGCCCCGCCTCCGCCCCGCCCTTGTCCCCCGCCTCGCCTTCTCCTCCAGCCCGCCCGCATTTCCCTTTGCCCCTGGCCCCACCTCCGCCCCGCCCTTTCCCCCCCCCTACCTTGCTTGCTTCTTTGAAGCTTTACTCCCTTCTGCAGCTCTTGGCTTCTTTGGACGCTGTCTTGATATGCAAATTAGCCGCCATCTTTGTTGGGGTAATTTGCATACTCGTCCTGATTGGTTGGTGGGCGTGGCTTGGCTGGTGGGCGTGGCTTAGGTGTAGCGAAGGTGCGGTCAATTTGCATATTTGTCTATTATTAGATTAGACTAGAGGCCCGGTGCACAAAATTCGTGCATGGGGCGGGGGGTCCCCTCAGCCCAGCCTACACCCTCTCCAATCCGGGACATCCCTCTCACAATCCGGGACCACTGGATCCTAACTGCTCACCTGCCTGCCTGCCTGATTGCCCCTAACTGCTCCCCCTGCTGGCCTGGTCACCCCCAACTGCCCTCTCACCGGCGTAGTTGCCCCAAACTGGCCCCCCTGCCAGCCTGGTTGCCCCTAACTTACCCCCCCCGCCGACCTGGTCACCCCTTAGTGCCCCCCATGCTGGCCTGGTCACCCCCAACTGGTCGCCCCACGCAGTCTGCTGTTCAGTCGTTTGGTCGCCCCTCACTAACCCCCCTGCCAGCCTGGTCGCCCCACGCAGCCTGCTGCTCGGTCGTTGGTCACCCCTCACTAACCCCCCTGCCGGCCTGGTCGCCCCACGCAGCCTGCTGCTGAGTCATTTGGTTGTCCCTCACTAACCCCCCTGCCAGCCTGGTCACCCCACACAGCCTGTTTGGTAGTCCGTTCAGTTGTTTTGGATGCGATGGTCGCTTAGCCTTTTATATATATAGATAATGAAAGGCTAATATGCAAATTGTCCCCTTGACCAGGAGTTCGACTGGGAGTTTGACCAGGGGCGGGGCCAGCCTGCCAACCACCCATGGCCCCTCCCCCAGCTGGACCTGCCCCCAATCAGCCGCCCCCATCCCGATCAGGGGTGGGGCCGGCTGGCCAACCTCCTGCGTCCCCTAACCCTGGCCAGCCGGCAGCACCCCATCCATGCACGAATTCATGCACCGGGCCTCTAGTATATAGATATCTCTCTATATAAAAAGGTAATATGCAAATTAGGCCGGGACTCCATAACGGGTCACGACCAGACAGGAGGAGGTTGCGTGCGCAGCTGAGGCCCGGAGCATGAGGCAGGGGACAGAGGCAGGGGGCCTGCCTGAGCTGGCACGGCGGCTCAGGGGGCCCTGGAGCGAACACAGGCCGGGGGGCTGGCGCTGTGTGGTGCTGGGCTCATGGCAGCCATGGGCTTAGGCAGCGGTGAGCCCTGGCGGCTGCAGGCTCAGGCAGCTGCGAGGCCCAGGACTCAGGCCTTGCAGCCCCTGCAGCTGGCAGTGGCAGCAGCAGCAGCGGGATGATGGGGGCGGCGCCTTCCCTGATCAGACTGGTCACCTCCAACAGAGGGAGTCCAGACTGTGGCTTAGAACATCCCCTGAGGGCTCCAGGACTGTGAGAGGGAGCAGGCCCCCCTCTCCAGTGCACGAATTTTCATGCACCGGGCCTCTAGTATAGGTCATAATTAGTTTAATTATAAGGCTATTAAACTAATCTAGGTGAGAGGTGATAGTGGTTTGAACCAGAGTGACAGCAGTGGAGATAGATTAGATAGTCCACTTTTTATTTGTGCCCCAAGCTCCAGTAGAGACCACATTTGGAGCAGCAGTTGCCTACAGAAATCACCAAATGAATAAACTTATAATAATCCATTGCTCTTTTTCAGGACCTTTCCAAAATGGTAGGGTTCTGAATATATCTTAAGAGTGGAGCTGACAGGATTTTTTTTTTTTCCTTCAGGATTTTATTAATGAATTGGATGTATACAGAGAAAGTGAAGAGTGAAAGATAATCTTTAATTGAGGCTGCTGGTTGAGCAATTGAAAGAATGGAGTTGCCATTTACCAAGATGCAGAGAATAAAAGGAGAGCAAATCAGGAGTTTGGTTGTTCAGTCTGATAAAATGTAAATGTTTATGAATGGTGTAGTTATATGTCTAACTGTTGAAAATGGCTAGCTCCAAGTCTAACAAACATATTATATTCACCATTAAACAGTCCAAATCTCCAAGTCTGAATGTAATATCTCCTTCCTCTGTATCACTACTTTTTTTTTCCCATTTCTTATAACATTTATTACCTTTTATGTATTATAACTATTGGTGTATGTCATATGTCATAGAACTTAGGCACCCTGAGAGTAGAGTTCATCCTATCTAATAAAGAGGGAATATGCTAATTGAACCTCACACCATCACAAAGATGGTGGCTCCCACGGCCAATAAGGAGGGAATATGCTAATTGACTGCCCCATCCTCAAATATGGCAGAGCCCACAACCAATATGGAGGGAATATGCTAATTGATTGCCCCGCCCTCAAAGATGGAGGCACCCACAGTCGGTAAGAAGGGAATATGCTAATTGACTGCCCCGCCCTCAAAGATGGTGGCGCCCACAGCCATAAGATGGCAGCACCTAGTCCCCTCAGCCCCGCCGGGGCAGCAGGCACGCGGCAAGGCCAGGCCTGCCCCCAGGTGGGCCCGACCGCTCCGTGAGCCTGCCTCTGGAGTCTCCCAGTCCCCTCAGCTCTCCAGCCACCCAGGGCTGGCCTGAGGCGCAGGCAAGCCTCGGATGGCGGCTGCCCAGCCACCCAGGGCTGCCCAAGGCTCAGGTAAACAGGGCCGGCCGAGGCTTGCGCTGCCGGCAGTGGCAGCAGCAAAGATGTGATGGGGCGTCGCCTTCCCCTGATCGCTGGGTCGCCTCCCACCCCTGAGGGCTCCCAGACTGTGAGAGGGGGCAGGCCGGGCTGAGAGACCCCCCCTCCAGTGCATAAATTTGGTTTATAATTGTATAACATTACAAAAAGCCACCATTTATTGAATATATTTACCAATTAGCTAACTTAATCCTTCTATTATCACTTCTTTTAGTAGTATTTAACACATAAGAAAATTCAGGTTCAGAGATATTAAGTAACTGATGCAAAATTACACAGCTAGCCCTGACCGGTTTGGCTCAGTAGATAGAGCGCTGGCCTGTGGAATGAAGGGTCCAGGGTTCGATTCCAGTCAAGGGCATGTACCTTGGTTGCAGGCATATCCCCAGTGGGGGGTGTGCAGGAGGCAGCTGATTGATGTTTCTCTCTCATCAATGTTTTCAACTCTCTATCCTTCTCCCTTCCTCTCTGTAAAAAATCAATAAAATATTTATTTTTAAAAATTACTCAGCTAATAAATAGGCGGACATTTAAATTCAGGTTTATCTGAATCTAAAGCCAATGCTTCATATTGTCATTAATCAACCTCAGTACCTAATTTAAAGCCTTGCCTACAAAAGGCACCTAACATATTTGTATTGAATAAATAACTAGATTAAAAAAGTTAACTGTCTTGGGACAGAAGGTAAATTAGAATCAGACTTAATGATCTGATCAGAATAGAAAGATACAGGAAAAGAGATAAGAAAATCCTCAATAAGGCTTACAAAGCTTGGCATAATTTAGCCAATGCCTATCAGGCAGGCCATCCACACTGGCCTTCTTGGATGCCTTAAACCTTCCATGCTTCTTTTCTCCTAAAAGTTGCTAAAACATAGTTCTAGAACCTCTTACTTTTCCCTAAGTTAATTCCATTCATCCTTCAGAGCTATGCTCAAATAGCACTTCTTCAAGGTAACTGTACTTGACTACCTCCTCTCACTTGAACTAATTTCTGTAATAAGCTCATAATACCCCACACTTCTTTACTTATCACAATATAAATAAACTAGAGGCCCAGTACACAAAATTCATGCACAGGTAGGGTCCCTAGCAGCTGCTGGCCAAGGGCGCCTCCCTTCCCCCTGCCACCTGCCGCTGCTGCCGTCAGCCCCGCCCCCTGGTCAAACTCCTGGTCCAACTCCCAGTCGAAATCCCAGTCAAGGGCACAACTTGCATATTAGGCTTTTATTATATAGGATATGTACTTAGTACCTCTCTTCCCTATAAGAATATAAGCTGCATGAGGGCAGGATCCTTATATGTCAAGTTCATTGCAATAATTAATATATGCTTTAAATTATTTATAATTCTTATTATAAATTATTAATATTTAATAAATACTTTATAATAAAAGCCTAATATGCTAAGTGTCTGGTTATCCAGTCATCCGTTCAGCCAATCAAAGCGCAATATACTAATAATATACTAAGGCCGCTCAATGCTTGCTATGATGTGCACTGACCAGGGGGCAGACAGTCGACCGGTAGGTTAGTTTGCTGCTGGGGTCCGGCTGATTGGGGCTGAACAAGATGGGCCGGACATGCCCTGGAGCCCTCCCACGATCCCTCCCTGGCTGGCCAACCTCCCACGTCCCGCCCCGGCCCCGATCATGCACTGGTGGGGTCCCTCAGCCTGGCTTGCGCTCTCTTACAATCCAGGACTCCTCAGGGGATGTCGGAGAGCCGGTTTCGGCCCAACGGCAGAATGACCGGTCACTATGATGTGCACTGACCACCAGGGGGCAGACGCTCAATGCAGGAGCTACCCCCTGGTGGTCAGTGCACTCCCATAGGGGGAGTCCTGCTAAGCCAGAACCCGGGCTCACAGCTGGCGAGTGCAGCGGCGGTGGCAGGAACCTCCCCACCTCCGCAGCAGCGCTAAGGATATCTGACTGATGGCTTAGACCTGCAAGCGGGCCTAAGCTGTCAGTTGGACATCCACCAAGGACTCCCGGACTGCGAGAGGGTGCAGGCAGGGCTGAGGGACCTCCCTGAGTGCACGAATTTCATGCACCAGGCCTCTAGTATTTAATAATAAGTAAAGGCAGCCAGTGTGGCTCAATGGTTGAACATTGACCTATGAACCAGGAGGTCATGGTTCGATTCCCTGTCAGGGCACATGCCCAGATTGCAGGCTTGATCCCCAGTAGGGGGCATGCAGGAAGCAGCCTACCAATGATTATCTCTCATCTCTCTCTCCCTCTCCCTTCCTCTCTGAAGTCAATAAAATATATATTTTTTAAAAAAGTAAAGACAGCCATTATAGATTATCACAGAGTAGATTATATCAGACCAATTCTCCTGGCTTTCTTAACAATAAAAACTGGATTTAAAAACTAAATTAACAAACAAAGAAAGCAGCCAGCATGCGAGAAGCTAAAATACCAGAGAAAAAGGAAATGCAGAGTTAAGTCTGACAGTCTCCATTACTTTTTCCTTTTGAGGCAACTAGCTGCAGACTAGAGTTTTTGGCAATCTCACAGGACTGCAGAGACAGAGATTAGAGTTCAGGATTTAGCGAGACAGGCAGGATTTGAGGGGCTAAGATTCTAGAGGAAAGTCACCACAGAAAAGTGAGCCTGGACATTCTGTACTGCTCTTCCCTTCAGGGTATTTACTGAATCCTAACCTGCATGGGGGTGCGAGGCCAAAAGTGCCTATTTTGAAGCAAAAAAGGTAAGCAGAACTTTTGGTAGCCTCACAGTGCTAGAAAAAGAAAAATTACAGTTCAGGGCCTGCCAAGAAGAGAGGCCCTGGCAAACACCCCAGGATTCCATTTGATACCTCTGAAAGACAACACTCTTGGAGTAAGGGGAAACTGGATTTAAATCAGCCCTTAAGAAGTCTAAAACAAAGACTCAAGTCATCTCAAGCCTGTATTGGATCAAGGTCATCTGCTCCTACTTTTAACTACCACCAGAAGAAAATTAAATCCTCTCTAGAGAACAATATCATCATCAAGACCCTCTATAACTTCTTATACACAATGTCTGACATTGATTTTTTTTTAATTACCAGGAATGTTATGAGACAGGACCAAATGACTAAAAGTCAAGGAAGAAAGCATACAACAGAAAAAGACCAAAAGGGGATCCAGATATTGTAATTATCAGACACAGACTTTAATATGTGATTGATATGTTTAGGAAAATAGATGGCAAAATGAGAATTTCACCAAGGAACTGGAATCTATAAAAAAATAAATAAATGAAGATTCTAGAATTTTCAAAATACATAATATGAAATTATTAAACAGATGCTTATAATAGCAGATTGGACACTAAATGAACTAGAAAACAGAAATTATCCAGATAAAGTACAGAGGGGGAAAAAGATGGAAAATACAGAAAAGTACATAAAACATACTGGATGCAGTAAAAGACCTAACATACAGATATCCAGAATCCCAGAAGAAAGTGAAAGAGTGGGGCAGAATTAATATCTTGACAAGACACTAAGCTACAGATTAAGTGGGTCTATGGAACTTAAGCATCTCAAAATACAAAGGAAATCACAGAGAAGCATTATTGAAAGCTGATGAAAATTAAAGGCATTGCTTCTCTAACAAAAACAATTGAATCAGAAGACAATGGGATGATGAAAGAAAATAAATGCCAACCTAGAATTCTATGTCCAATAAAAATGTCCTTCAAAAATAAAGACCAAATTTAAAAATGCTTTCAGACAAAAACTACCAGTAGATTCACACTAAAAAATTAGGAATTATCTATGAAGAAAATAATCTCATATGAAAGCATCCTACCTAATAATAGACAAATATGCAAATTGACCGCACCTTCGCTATGCCCAAGCCACGCCCACCAGCCAAGCCAAGCCCACCAACCAATCAGGACGAGTATGCAAATTACCCAACCAAGATGGTGGTTAATTTGCATATCAAGACAGCGTAGAAAGAAGCCAAGAGCTGCAGAAGGGAGCAAAGCTGCCGAGAAGCAAGCAAGCCGGGGGGAGGAGAAAGGAGGAGCGGAGGCGGGGCAGGGGAGAAGGAAGGAGAGCAGGCAGGCTGGCGGAGAAGGCGGGGCGGGGGAGAAGGGAGGAGAGCAGGCGGGGCCGGGGGAGAAGGGAGAAAAGCAGGCGGGCTGGCGGAGAAGGTGGGGTGGGGTAGAGTGCAGCAGGAAACCCTACTGCAGGATTCTTCCTGCAACGGGAACGCTAGTGGTAATATAAGAAAGAATCAAGAATACTAGAAAGAGGAAATATGCGACTAAAATTCAATAACTAAAACGAAATAAAATGACAACAAAGTGGAAAGATAAAAGGGAAATGATGAATGGAATGAAAGGGCTGTAAGGTACTTGTATTATCCAGACAATAGCAGTAATTTATGTACAATATGGCCATACTTCCTCCCATTCCTTATGCACACTCCTTTACAATGTGACTTGCTACTCCTCATATCAAGAATATTTCTCTGGCTCTTGAATGAGGGTTTAGTCATGTGACTTGCTTTGGCCAATAGGGCATTAGAAATGTCAGCAGGGACTAGATGGATTTATCTTTTCTCGATACTCTTAGAACTATCAGCCATCAGTTGAATGAATCTGTCTGCTGGAAAGGCCATGTAGAAAACAGACTCCCTTACCCCTACGCTGGCCAAAAGCCTGCCAACCAATAAACATATGAGTGAGGTTATTCTATATCTGGTCCCAGCCAAATCACTGTCAGATCACAGAGATCAATATAGCCCAAGCCAAACTGCCAATCCAGATAATCATGAGCTATTATGTGATTTATTTTAAGCCATAAGCTTTTTATGAAACAAAAACTATCTGATACAGAGCTAATATATGTAGGTAGATAAGGGGTTCTCAAATAAGGTTGACTTTGCTTCTCAGGGGTCACATAGCAATATCTGAAGACATTTTTGGTTATCAAACTGGGTGAACACTACTGGTATCTAGTGAGTAGAAAGGCCAGAATACTGCTAACCATCGTAGAAGGCCTCCACAACAGAAAATTTATTCAGCCCAAAATGTTAACAGTGCCAAGTAAAGCATGCTAGAACAAGGCAGCCTTGAGAACAATCTTATCCAAAAGAACTTTCTGCAATGATGAAAATGTTCAGTATCTGTAGCCACTAGCCACATTTGGCTAGTAAGCACTTGAAATGTGGTTAATTTGACAGAGGAACTAGAGTTTTTATTTTATTTGTTTTAATTAATTTAAATAGCCACATATAGCTAGTGGCTTCTGTATTGGATAGCACAGCTCTAAAATTTAGATGCTAATGTTTCTAAGAATAGTGAAATTAGGTTGGGTAACGATGGTAACAATGAGTTTTGATAAAGTTAAGGCCCGTAGTCACTTGCTATAAATAAATATTCTACTTTGCTTCAATATCTATAAATTCTAAAATGTACTATTCTGATAAAATAATAAACTGAAAAAAAATTTTAATAAGTTTACCAGATCCTGCAAAAAACAATTGTTCATGAAATAATGGCTAACAATCTTAACTAGAGGGCTCTTCTAGATTATTAGTATGAAAGCCCTAGGAATTTCCTATTTTTTTAAGTTTAAAGTGATTTGAGAACTGCTGCATTGTAGAGGCCTTCAAGTTTTACCAAATGAATAGTTTTTAATCAAATCATTCAGTCATTTAAATATTATTTTACTGTGCTACTCCCCTGCAGCAGTTCACTATCCTTTCTTATCCTCTTTTCTACCAACACCCTATCCACCATAAGAGAAGTTGATCCAATGCTGGTACAATTCCACAGACTTTTTTTTTTTAACTTGTCAGCATTAAGTAGGTCAGTTTTCTGCTCTAGTGGGTATTTGGCAATAGGTTTTCTTACTAGAATACAGTGCCTGGTAAGCACATACCACAAATAAAAAAGACTAAATAACTCTGCTAAGAGAAGAACAGGCTGCCTGATCTCTAGAAGAAAATCCCTGCATCTTAACTAAATACTACCAGAAAATTCTGACAGAAAACAAAACGAAACAAAAATAAAGAAGATTCCAATTCAAAATGTGTTCTATATGGTGAAGTCTAGAGTTTTTAAGGTCTTCAGTATCTAGCAACCCACAAAGATTTTGTTGGGACTATGATAAGTGCTCAGCCAAATTCTAATCACTGAGATTATACTTTTTCTTTTTAAAGGTAATAAGGGACACACAATCTATTAGATGTTTTGTTAAGAATTCTAATAGAAGAAACCTTACCACTAAAACTAAAATTCTGGAAAACCTCTCCCTTGTAAACTATGACTTCCCGTGAGAAAAAAAAATTTTTAAGTCATAAATAACTTTAAAATTTTAATGATTGTATTATAGCAGAAAGAAAATCTGGTATAAGTTTATTAGAATAAATGATACACATTATTAAGTTATTGTTATTTCTTTAAAAAATCAGTACTGTCTATTGTGAGTCTGACAACTCAGTTTTATGTTTTTAATCATTTGTAAATCAAATATTAAAGAAGAAACTTGACAGATACACATTCAGCCAGTTAATGTATTTCACATCAGATCAAAAGTTCCTGCAGGGGCAAGATTAATATCCCCTATTAAGAAAGTTATTAAAATTAAAAAAAATTTAAATGGTTGAAACAACATATCTATTGGATTTGTTTTCCAGAAAATTCCAAGAATTTTGACAAATCCTAGAAGAATAAAATGTAAAGCTTACAAACCAGATCACTAAATGAGGTAACTATAGAACATATTCACTAGAAATAAATTACATAAAAAAACCAAAGCAATGTGTTGTGACCAATTTTCACATTGTTGTAAAATAAGCTGACATTCACTTTACCATATTGCACTCATTGTTAAAAATCAAAATAGTAAGAAAATAGTAAGAAATATAGATAATTCCAGATATAATATAAATTCTAGGAACTAGATAGAAACTCATTCATCTTTACTTAAAACTGAAAGAAATGCACTGAGACTTATTTTTATTAAGGACTCTTAGTCAAAAAGCTAACCACTCTCTTCTCCACTGCCAGATATTAAAAAGTAGATAAAATCAAATTTAAATAAGTAAAAATTTTTATATCTGAACTAGTGGCCCGGTGCATGAAATTCGTGTACATTAAAAGGGAATTAATTAGAGGAAATATTTTAATATTGCTATTTGCCCTTTCTCTATAATAGAAGTGTCAGAGATGAAAGAAAATTAGTAAAATGTATATGAAAATCTCCCTCCTGTCAGAGTCTGAGGCGCACCATGGGACCTAGAGTCAAGTCCCTGCCTACTACCTGCACGTGCTTCGAAAAAACAGGAGACCCAGACCCGGCCAGCACCCCCCCCGTCAAGCTCCTCTGGATGGGAGGTGCAGCATGAGGTCCCCCAGCCCAGCGCTGGGTGGGAACCATGGTCTGAGGTCCCCTGTCAAGCCCTGCCGGGCGGGGGGTGCAACCTGAGGTCCCCTATCAAGCCCTGCAGGGCAGGAGGCACAGGCTGAGATCCCTTGCCCCTGGCCAGGCACCAGGCAGCCTCAGGTCCCTGCTGTTCAGTCGTGACATTACGGCATCCCAGCTAATTTGCATATTCCTCTATTATTAGACTAGAGGCCCAGTGCATGAGTGAATCATGCACGTGTAGGGTCCCCTACAAGCTTTCGCTTTCGAGCTCATGTCCCACTGCAGACCATCAAAAGCGGGGGAGCTGGGTGCCTGTCCGCTGGTGCACCAGGCCTTTCGGAAGCCTCTGGCGCGGCTGAGGCTTCTGAAAGGCCTGGTGCCGGAGCAGACAGGCACCCAGCTCCCCCGCTTTTGATGGTTCACGGTGGGACATGAGCTCGCTGCCCCAGAGACCCCATCTGTTCCGCAGTACAGCCATGGCGCAGACGCTGAGCTCACGCCGCCAGCACGGCGCGAGCTCAGCGTCCCGCTGGCCCAATTGGCTACCCCTGCCACCCCAAGTCCCGCCCCCTGTGCCTCCCGCTGGCCCAATCATGGGCGTAGCGGAGTGATGGTAATTTACATATTACCATTTTATTAGGTAGGAGGTCAAAATATGCAATGGCTATTTAGAGAAAAAAAAGAGAAGAAATAGTCCCATCATCATGACCAATTAACAAGTTCTCTTTTATTATATTCTGTTTTTGAATGTACTTACTCCTTGACAAAATGTCATAAAGTTAGCAGAATATATAGTAAAAAACTGAGAGATTGTTTTCAAGACCAACAAAACCACAAAGAAATATGAGAGTGTGTTGGTTTTTTTCATTTATACATAAAGCAGTTGAAGATAACAAGGTAGCTCATTTGCTACATGGCCCAACTACTTCCATTCATTCGTTCAATTCTAATTCAGTTCCCAGAATTTAGCTGTCTGAAAAGTCCCCAAGATGACTAGGATACCTTTGTGAAGCCTGAAATCATTCTGGAGCTAGTAAGCTAATAATGGCCCATCCTAATATATAAAAACCCAGGGTCCGTAACATCCAAAATGACCGAAGGTCAACCGACCGGAAGTCAGTGCTGGGTTGCCGTGGCGACTGCAACCCAGCACTGATTGCCAAGGGGGCTGCAGATCAGGCCTGAAGAGAGGCCTGGAGAAAGAAGCAGGGTCTGATCCATGGCTTCTCACTTTCTCTGGGGGCCTGGCCAGCAGCCGTGCCTCTTTCTCTCGGGCCTCTGCTGGGGCTGCTGATCAGCCCCGCCTCTCTGATTAGGCCCGTTGATAGGCCCGGAGATGCTGACTTGGCATAGAAACTGACCAATCAGAACCAAATCTGGCCGAAACCGGTTTGGCTCAGTGGATAGAGTATCGGTCTGCGGACTGGAAGGTCCCAGGTTCGATTCCGGTCAAGGGCATGTACATTGGTTACGGGCACATCCCCTGGTGGGGGGTGTGCAGGAGGCAGCTGGTCGATGTCTCTCTCTCATCGATGTTTCTAGCTCTCTATCCCTCTCCCTTCCTCTCTGTGAAAAATCAATAAAAAAATATATATATATATATAAAAAAAGAAATATTATAAAAAAAGAACCAAATCTGGGTGAAGTGTGAGGATCCAATGGCTGCCTAGGAGGCAGAGCTTTTGATGCTGACTGGCATAGAAACCGACCAATCAGAACCTATCTGGGTGAACTACGAAGGCAGAACCTAAGGTGGGGGCTGAGGAGGGGTTTTAAGGGCAACAGCTGTTTGGTGTAAGGTGTAAGAAAGTGGTTCAATTTTTTAATGACCAGCTTGGCAGTATAGTGCATATGGCTGGCTATCAGTCCAGATATAGGGATAATGTATTTCTGTCTGCCAAGAGCATCTTCTTCTGATGAAAAAGACCTGCCCCCCCCCCCCCAATTTAAGCAATCCTATCCTATATAATCTATCTATACTACTAAAAGGGTAATATGCTAATTAGACCGGGTCAACTGGCCATCTTCTGGACGTCCGACTTCCTTCTGGACAAAGCCATGGTGGTGGGGGCTAAAGCAGAGGCCATTAGGGGCAATCAGGCTGGCAGGGGAGGGCAGTTGGGGGCGAGATCAGGTCGGCAGGGGATGGCAGTTGGGGGCGAGATCAGGTCGGCAGGGGAGGGCAGCTGGGGGTGAGATCAGGCCTGCAGGGGAGGGCAGGCAGGCAGGTAAGCGGTTAGGAGCCTGCGGTCCCAGGGATCGGGCCTAAACCAGCAGTCAGACATCCCCCAAGGGGTCCCCAATTGGAGAGGGTGCAGGCTGGGCTGAGGGAAACCCTCCTCCCCCGTGCACGAATTTTGTGCACCGGGCCACTAGTTCATTAATAAGAATCAAATCTACTGGGGTGGGGTATGTGTATGTGTGACCCAAATCAGCTCCATCCTTGATACCTTCAGAGAACTCTCTCTACCTTAAGGATGAAAAAAAGCTTGCTTAGAGACAAAAAGCCACTGCACTAATAATAAATATTTCTATTCTTTAATATTTGTTTCTGCTTGTATCTTCCTATATTCCAGTATTATCTATGACACAGTTCTTCTAGTTCTATAGTATAATTTTTCTTTTATACTTTCATTTCTATAATTTTCTCTTTTATTATCAGTATTCTCCTACCCATCTCAGAATCCATTCTTCTGTTCATTTAAAATTCTACCCTACTACTCTCTGCCACTAACTTGTTGGGAGGGGGAGTAAACTTCAAAGGCATGTTAAAAAAAAAAAAGACTATGGTATCATGGCAAAAACTAACAGATGGTTTGATAATACATATATACTTTTTCTCCTACAGTTCTTTTGCTCTGTATACCTTATCTCCACTAGGGCTGTAATACAGTGATAAAACACTGCACTTAAAGTCAGAAGTACTGTGCTAAAAATCTGACTGCCACTTTCAAACTGTATGACTTTAAATAAGTCACATAAGCCCGAGCCAGTTTGGCTCAATAGATAGAGCATTGGCCTGCGGAACAAAAAGTCCCAGATTTGATTCCAGTCAAGGGCACATGCCTGGGTTATGGGTTTGATCCCCAGTGGGGGACATGCAGGAGGCAGCCAATCAATGATTCTCATCACTAATTTTTCTATCTCTCTCTCCCTCTCTCTTTAGATAGATAGATAGATAGATAGATAGATAGATAGATAGATAGACAGACAGATAGATGATAAGTCACATAATGTCTCTGACCTCTATTTTATACATATCTTCTCTTTTGACTCAATAAGGTGGGCAAAAGCATAAAGCTAATACCATTCGTATGTCACAAGTAGGGAAATGAATACATGATGAAAACAATTTTAACATCAGCTGGTTTGGCTCAGTAGTTAGAGCGTCAGCCTGCTGTCTGAAGTGTTGGAGGTTCGATTCCAGTCAAGGGCATGTACCTCATACCTTGGCTGCAGGCTTGATCCCTGGTGCCAGTTAGGACACGTGCAGGAGGCAACCAATTGATGTGTCTCTCTCACATCCATGTTTCTTTCTCTCTGTCTCTCCCCCTCTCTTCCACTCTCTCTAAAAATCAATGGAAAGGCCAAAACCGGTTTGGCTCAGTGGATAGAGTGTTGGCCTGCGGACTGAAGGGTCCCAGGTTCGATTCCGGTCAAGGGCATGTACCTTGGTTGCGGGAACATCCCCACTAGGGGGTGTGCAGGAGGCAGCTGATTGATGTTTCTCTCTCTCATCGATGTTTCTAACTCTCTCTCTCTCTCCCTTCCTCTCTGTAAAAAATCAATAAAAACATACTTTAAAAAATAAAATAAAATAAAAATCAATGGAAAGAATATCCTCAGGTGAGGATAAACAATAAATAAATAAGTACATAAACAAATAAATAAAATCATATGATTAGTCACTGTTTAAGGTGGAACCAAAATGTATATATCTCCTGATTTTCACTGGTATTCTTTCTTCTCCAATATACTACCTTAAACTATATTATCAGACACACACTGGTTATTTGTATCATCTTACTCAACAGGCTTACATGCCAAAAGGCCACCAGAAATTACCTGATGTTTTACCTTATCAACAAAAATAAAAAACAAATGTACCAAAAAGCCCTATAATATAGTCCATGTTATGAAGACATAATGTGTAAAGAGCATTTTAAGAACAAAAAAAAGGCAGTAAGAGATGACAAAGGAAGAAATATAAATCCATAAAGAAAAATATTTGACCCAGCAATTCTCTTTCTAGGAACTATACTAAAGGCATAACACAAGTATACAAAGATGAATATTTAAAAATGTTAATTGGGAGAAAACAAGATGGCAGCGTAGGTAAACACATAAACTGCTGCCTCGCACAACAATTTCAAAACTACAACTAAAAGACAAAACGTCTATCACTCAGAACCATGGGAAAGCTGGCTGAGTGGAAGTTCTACAACTAGAAGGAAAGAGAAAAGAGCATTGAGACGTGCACAAGCGCTTGAAAGCTGAGGTACGGAAGCGTGCAAATCGGGTTGGTGGTGGGCGATTGGATGTGCTGCTTTTTTTCAACCTGAAAGGAGACAAGCTCCCGATTACTCTGAAATCCAGTTTCTGGGGAGACGCAGGGGACCCAAACTCCTACGGGGAGAGGCTGGACTGTCGGCCATCGGGTCGGAAAGTGAAGGTGACTTTCTTGCAGAGGTGCACCCAGAAATCATTGTTTACTGCACTGGAGCGCGGGACGCGGGGACTTGAAAACGTGGAAACTCAGAGAAGGCTGACTGGCAGCCATTGCTGTTTGCCATGCCCTAGCCTAGTGATGCCCTGAGACTCCGCCCTGCACAATCTACAAACACATCCAATCTCCGTGCAACGGCTTTTGCATATAAATGGCCTGCCCTATCACAGCTTAACCAAACTAACTGCAGCTCCGGTCAGACAGCTCCAAAACCTCCAAACCCCAAGCAAAGAGGAGAAAACTACTTCTTGCTGTAGCTCCTGCTGGGTGGCCTCAGACAGTAGCTGACCTGCACCCCATTGGAGATCCAGAAGCTAGTGTATCTAGTGGTCTGTGTGAGACGACACCAGATTTCAACTACTCTCATAAGGGACACATTCAAGAGGCAGACTCAGTGAGCACCAAAGCCCCACTAAAGCAAGTCCTGCCCCATAAGCGTTTCTCCAGCACAGCAATTCTTCTGTTATAGACACAGCGGGTCCTCACAGCCAATTGGCCTGGAGGTCAATTCCTCCCAGTGACACCAACAACAATCAAGACTTAACTACAACAAGACTGTACACACAGTCCACAAAGGGGTGCACCAAGAGTGTCCACCTCAGGTAACTGGGAGGCTGACCCATTGGACCATATAAGACACCTAGCACACAAAGCCACCCTACTAACTCAGGGAAGCAGTGAAAATGAGGAGACAAGGAAACAGATCACAAACGAAAGAAATGGAGGAAAACAAAAGACTGGATATAGAGTTCAAAACCATGGTTATAAGGTTTTTCAAGAATTTCCTTGAAAAGGCCAATAAATTTAACGAGACCCTCGAGGATATGAAAAAGGACCAACTAGAAATTAAACATACACTGACTGAAATAAAAAATATTATACAGAGACCCAACAGCAGACTAGAGGAACGCAAGAATCAAGTCAAAGATTTGAAATACAAAGAAACAAAAAACACTCAACTGGAAAAGCAAAAAGAAAAAGGAATCCAAAAAGTTGAAGATAGTGTAAGAAGCCTCTGGGACAACCTCAAGCCAGAATTATGGGGGTGCCAGAAGAAGAGCGAGAGCAAGATACTGAAAACCTATTTGATGAAATAATGACTGAAAACTTCACCCACCTGGTGAAAGAAATAAACTTACAAGTCCAGGAAGTGCACAGAACCCAAAACAAAAGGAATCCAAAGAGGACCACACCAAGACACATCATAATTAAAATGCCAAGGGCAAAAGACAAAGAGAGAATATTAAAAGCAGCAAGAGAAAAACAGTTAATTACCTAAAAGGGAGCACCCATATGATTGTCACCTGATTTCTCAACAGAAACTATGCAGGCCAGACGGGAGTGGCAAGAAATATTCAAAGTGATGAATAGCAAGAACCTACAACCAAGATTACTCTACCCAGCAAAGTTATCATTCAGAATTGAAGGTCAGATAAAGAGCTTCACAGATAAGAAAAAGCTAAAGGAGTTCATCACCACCAAACCAGTATTATATGAAATGCTGAAAGGTATTTAAGAAGAGGAAGAAGAAGAAACAAGTAAAGATAATAATTATGAACAACAAATATATATCTATCAACAAGTGAATCTAAAAATCAAGTGAATTAAAAATCTGAGGAACAGAATAAACTGGTGAATATAATAGAATCAGGGGCATAGAATGGGAGTGGATTGATAATTCTCAGGGGGAAAGGAGTGTGGGGGGTGCAGGAAGAGACTGGACAAAAATCGTACACCTATGGATGAGGACAGTGGAGGGAGGTAAGGGCAGAGGGTGGAGTGGGAACCAGGTGGAGGGGAGCTATGGAGGGAAAAAAGGAGAAACAATTGTAATAATCTGAACAATAAAGGTTTATTAAATTTTAAAAAATAAAAATGTTAATTGTAGCACCATTTATACTATTAAAAAGTTTATAAACTTAAATATTAAAAAATGGGGACTTTTTGAATAAATTATGGTATATCTAAACCATGGCACACAATATAGCTTTTTTTTTTTTAGCTGTTTTTTCACTCAGTTGCCTTATTTTTTTAATTTTTAAAAATATTTTTATATTTCAAGAAAAATGATTTTAAATAATATTACCAAAACTGTACTAACATAGTATAATATCACAAAAGTTATAGGAAATATTAAAAATCTGCAAATAACAGGATTACTTCTATTATATTATAAAATATTTTTCTCCTCTGGCTCAATTTTTTTTAATATATTTTATTGATTTTTTACAAAGAGGAAGGGAGAGGGAGAGAGAGATAGTAACATCAATGAGAGACAAACATCAATTAGCTGCCTCCTGCACACCCCCTCCTACTGGGGATGTGCCCGCAACCGAGGTATATGCCCTTGACCGGAATTGAACCTGGGACCCTTCAGTCCACAGGCCAATGCTCTATCGACTGAGCCAAACTGGTCAGGGCTGGCTCTCTTTTTGTTAATCAGTTTATGTTGTTCATTATATTCCACAAATGAGTGAGATCATGTGATATTTATCTTTCTCAGACTGGCTTATTTCGCTTAGGATTTTTACAGCAGCGTAGTATTCCATTGTGTAAATGTAGCACTGATTTTTAATCCATTCATCTGCTGATGGGTACTGAGGCTGTTTCCAAATCTTAGCTATTGTAAATTATGCTGTTATGAACATAGAAGTGCATATATCCTTTCTGATTAGTGTTTCTGATTTCTTGGGATATATTCCTAGAAGTGGGATTACTGGGTCAAATGGGAGTTCCATTTTTAATATTTTGAGGAAACTCCATAATGTTTTCCACAGTGGCTGCACCAGTCTGCCTTCCCACCAGCAGTGCACCAGGGTTCCTTTATCTCCGCATCCTCGCCAGCACTTTCTTGTTGATTTGTTGATGATAGCCATTTTGACAGGTGTGAGATGGTACCTCATTGTCGTCTTTACAATATAGCTTTTAAACTTATGAAGTGCTAAAACAAGCCCCTCCTCTGAAAACGCGTTAGAAGAGTGGGATAAAGGGCAGATGTAGTTTGAAAAACATTCTAAAATCATTGCTTTGATTTGCTTTTAGAGACAGTAATTTTTGATATTTCACTAAACATGAAAGCAGAATGAGATTTTCGTGTTTATCAAAGTAATTTTTTAAATGTTATCTACTTAAACATCAAAGATCACATCCTTCTTTGAAGCATTCCCCAAACCTCCAAAGCAAAGTCAGATGCTCCCTCCACTGTTTCCCAAACCATTCTTTCTTTCTTTTTTTTACTAGAGGCCCATTGCACGAAGATTCGTGCAATAGGCTTTCCTTCCCCTGGCTGCAGGCACCGGTTTTCCTCCGGCACCCAGGACCCAGGCCTTCGCTCTGGCTGCCACCTTCAGTCTTCACTCCAGCCAGAGCACTGCTCCTGTAGCTCCCTCCACCCCCCGCCCTCCCCCTCATAGCAGGCATCCCGCCCCACCCGGGCACTCCGTGCCTGTATGCATGCTGCCCAGAGGCCTGGAGCGGCTGGGGGGTGGGGCCGCCTCCATCCTTGTTGGGTTAATTTGCATACTCACTCCTGATTGGCTGGTGGGCATTGTGAAGTGATGGTCAATCTGCATGTTTCTCTTTTATTAGTGCAGATTTCATTTTTTAATTCTTGCCCGAGGATATGTTTTATTGGAGAGAGAGGAAGAGAGAGGGAGAGAGAAAAACATCTATCGGTTGCCTCCCACATGCACCCCCCCCCCCCCCCCCCCCAATTGGGGATGGAACCTGCAACCTGGGTGAGTGTCCTGCCTGGAAATTGAACCTGAGACCTTTCAGTGTATGAGATGATGCTCCAACTAACTGAGCCACACAAGCTGGGGTCCAAACCACTCTTTAGATAGCATTGTCATAGGAATCATTGCCCTGCACTGTCTATCTTCTTTATAAGACTGAGTCCCTTGAGAACAAAAACTAGATCTTAAGCATTTGTATTCTTGATACTTATACAGGTCCCAGCACATAGTAGGTCCTCTATAAAATGCTTGTTGAATGTCTACATTCAAACTCTATTTTTCTGCTTATCAGATACACTCACTGCCTTAGGAAACTTTTTAAACCTCTTTCAGCAACAATGCGGACACAAAACCAGTGTGAGGGATTAAAGCACCATGGTATATATATGGCACCAAAAAATGCTACTTTGCTTTCCTTTTTTCCTCCTGACAGTACATCATAAAATTAAAGAGCTCTAGCTGGTTTGGCTCAGTGGACAGAGAGTCAGCCTGCAGATTAAAGGGTCCCAGGTTCAATTCCCGTTAAAGGCACATGCCGGGGCTGCAGGCTCGATCCCCAGTGAGGGTGTGCAGGAGGCAGCCAATTGATGATTCTCTCTCATCGTTGATGTTTCTATCTCTCTCTCCCTCTCCCTTCCTCTCTGAAATCAATAAAAATATTTTCTTTAAAAAATTAGAAAAACGCATCTCCTTAAAGAGAACTGAAATGCTTGAAATGAACTGCACAGACAATAACCTTGCAGAAATTAAAAAAAAAAAATCTGCCCTAGCCAGGTGGCTCAGTTAATTGGGACATTGTCCCATACACCAAAAGGCTGCAAGTTTGATTCCCAATCAGGGCACATACATATGCTAGGTTTCAAGTTCAATCCCAAGTTGGGGTGCGTATGGCAGACAACTGACCAATGTTTCTTTCTCATGTGGATGCTTCTCTCTCTCTCTCTCCCCACTCCCCTTCCTCGCTCTAAAAATCAATAAAAATATATCCTTGAGTGAGGATTTTAAAAAACGTTTTTCTTTAATTTCCAGCAGTGCTTGTTAGGGACTGTAATAAAACCACTAATTTTTTCTAATAGTGAAGATGCCTTCTCCTGTTTTCAGGCAGCTATGAACACTGATAATACAGATAACTGGAGTTCTCAAGCTTTAGCATACATGAGAGTCACCTGGAAGGCTTGTTAAGGCACCGACTGCTGGGCCCTGAGGTTTCTGATTGAATAGGTCAGGGAAGAGGCCCGAGAATTTATATTGTTAACAATTCCCAGATGATGCTGGTGATACTGATCCAGGGGCCACAGTTTAAGAATCATTTATATTCTGACATGAGGGAAAGATTACTTCTTCTTCTCTGAGATTGCAAATATAAAACTAATATAAACTGGAGCTGATTACATGAAGAAAGCTACCTGTCTTAGAAGGAAAAGAAAAACAGAGTTGAGAAATAAGAAATAAAACTAAGACAGTCTTTTGAGCCCCTAGTATCTCTACTAAATCAGATGTGACTCTGGATTATTCAATTACTTGGGCCAATAACTCTTTTTCCCCCTTAAACTGGGTTTCTGTCACCTGAACTATTAGAGTCCTAACTAAAAATGTGGGGAGTAGAAGGTGTGGAAGAGATGAGGCTCTAGTAACATACAGACATGAGGCTCTAGTAACACACAGACATCCATAAAACTAGCTGAAACAGCAAACTTTTAGATAAGATTACGTTTTGGCTATAACCTATAATCTGAAAGAAGTTACCACAATATTTAAATAATAAAAATAAAAGAAGTTCCATATTTTGTGGTTTCTTGGAAATTGATTTCCTGGCTACAATTTGTGACCAAAACCCTTTTCAAAAGTTTACAAGTAAGCTTTAATAGATACCCCAGGAAATTAGACAGTTGTGCCTTAGTATTTAACCTCATTTAGCTTGATTAGTTGTTGTTTACAGTGAGCACAGATCTCGTCGAGCCACACAGTGTCATAAAAATTATTTAGCCTATAAGATCAGTAATTAAAATGTGTGCTTTATCTCTCTATTCACTTATTTTAATCTCTCTACTACATAAAGATAACCTGATAAATATGTCCAGCAGGTAGAAATTCACAAGAGAACCAGATTTAGGAGCCATCTACACTGATTTGACAATCAAAGTCAGGATTAGATAGTCTGCCAAAAGAAGATGTGCAAAAATCCTTAACTTGGTTCATGCATGAGTTTCAGTGGAGTGGGTGGAGGAGTGGTGTCTATAAAGTTCCAAAACTGCAGGTAAAGTTTAATAGACATGTGCATTCTTCTGGTAAGAGGAGTCATTACCCAAGACCTATTCTGAAAGGAGGACAAGACCCCAAAAGGGTTAAGAACTACTGGTGTAAGGAGAGAAAATATTAAAGAAGAGATTTATGAAATGGTGACTTTGGATGATGAATTCACAATTTATAGATGATTATAAAATTGTACATATGAAACCTATGTAATTTTATTAACCAATGTCACCCCCAATAAATTCAATAAAAATTGAAGAGAAAATGAAAGGGATTTATCAATTACTAAGTGCCTATGAGAATTGTGTTATGCACATTACATATCATATTGCATTTAATCCTTATGATAACCCTGTGAGATGGGTATTGGTAGCTCAATTTTATAAGCTAAGGCACAAAGAAATTAGGCAACTTGACTAAGGCTATGTAGTTATCCAATTTACCATACTGTAGTGGAAGGTAAGATAAAACACTAAAGAATAATTGGGGTATCATTTCATCTCCAATGTTCATCATTTATTTCAGACCAAGCAGTATGTCTGAGAACTAATTATTCAAGTCAAAACTATAAACTTTGGAGATATCAATAAGAACAAAATTATTGAATGCTTAACTAAGGCATTAAATTATTAAATCATCAAATTATTTTCTAAGGCTGTATAAATCTGGAAGCTTGGCAATTTGGAAGACTCTATTAATGCCATTCGAGTCCAAAGCAATCATTCTAGGGGAAAATGTCATTTAAGGATGAAGATTGGGATAAGGGCCAATTTTAGTGTTTGCAACTGCCCTTTAATAAAAGTCTGAGAACCACTGATCTATGCAAGGACGTCTATGAAGCCATTAAAAAAAAGTAGATCTATATTTATTGATATAATGTACATATGCAGTAGTGTGCTAATAATTTGGCTCTGGATGGAATTGGGCACAAAGAGGGAAGCTGTGATTTGTGTCATTTGCCAACTTCCATGGTGTAACTACTGCCATCATAGCTAATATCAAATTATCAATGGTTTGGGCTTGCATAATTCATTAATTATTGGGCCTAGTGAGCCAGTGTACACCACTTAGGAAGGCATTTAAAAGTATATAAGGTAAAATGGTAATAGCAATTATCTTTGAGTAGAAAGATTATGAGAATTTTCTTTTCTTTATTGTTTTCTATATTTTAACTAGCGGCCCAGTGCATGGATTCATGCACCAGAGGGGTTCCTCGGCCTGGCCTGTGGGAATCGGGCTGAAACTGGCTCTCTGACATCACCTGAGGGGTCCCAGATTGCGAGAGAGTGGTTCTTGGGTGACACACCCTGGAATTGGCTCCCTCCTCTCTTCTCCCACTATTATGTCACTTTCTCTCTGTAGCTATCTCGCTTCTTTCATCTCACTATACCCTAAGTTTGGCAGTAACTGATGACCTGTGGGCATTTAGCTACAAAATGCAATTATTTAGCAAACAGGATTTACTTAGCCTGAAATCTAGTTGAGCTGCTCAATGTCAGGCTTCTGCCCAGGCGGAGGCCAGTGGCTGTGGGAACCTCCTTCTTCCCACCTGAGCTGCTTCTTCATCTCCTTCCCTCCCCGGAGGTTGCCAGCTAGCGCTGTCTGCCCAAAAAGAGGAAAGCTGCAGCCGGTTTCCCAGCCTAGAGTGGTAGCAGGAAAATTTGTTGCCTCCACTGGAAATCAGTATTAAGCAGATGGGCTGGTGCCGGCGCCAGACATCAGGGCCACAGCCAGGAGGTCATACATATAGCATCATTTAGCTAATCAAGTTGAAAAATTTCTATAAGGGCCAGACCCACGACCTCTGCAATGAGCTAGAGGCCCGGTAGGGAGCCAAACCCAAAGTGGGGAGCCAATGGGCTAGAGGCCTAATGCACAAATTCATGCACTGGTGGGGTCCCTCAGCCTGTTCTGCAGGGATCAGGCCGAAACCAGCTCTCCAACATCCCCAAGAGGTTCCAGATTGCAAGAGGGCAGTTCTCAGGTGACACACCTCAGAATCGGGCTCCCTCATCTCTGGTTCCAGTTGCGTCACCCAAAAACCACAGCTGCCAAGTCACTGCGGCTCAGGAGCTCCTGCGTTGAGATTCTGCCTCCTGGTGGTCAGTGTACATCATAGCTACCGGTTGGTCGGTCAAATGGTCAGCCAGTCACTTAGGCTTTTATGTATATATAGATTGTTTTGTAATGAACATTCTTTTTATAATAAAAAGCTATTAGCATTTTGAAAAATAATCAATTTAGATTAGACTTCTTTTTAAAAAAATACATTTTATTGATTTTTTACAGAGAGGAAGGGAGAGGGATAGAGCTAGAAACATCAATGAGAGAGAAACATTGATCAGCCGCCTCCTGCACACCCTCCACTAGGGACATGCCCGCAACCAAGGTACATGCCCTTGACTGGAATCGAACCCAGGACCCTTCAGTCTGCAGGTCGACGCTCTATCCACTGAGCCAAACTGGTCAGGGCTAGATTAGACTTCTTAATAGTTGCAATTTAGTAGCCCCTCTGGAGAGTATTATGCTAAGCGAAATAAGCCAGGTAGAGAAAGACAAGTATCACATGATCTCACTCATTTGTGGAATCTAAAGAACAAAACAGAATGATGAACAAAATAGATCCAGAGTCATAGAAACATGGAACAGACTGATGAATCTCAGAGGGAAGGCGGGGTGGGTGGGTGGGTGGGTGAGAAGAAATTAACGAAAGATCATATATATGTCCGGTGCAGGAATTTGTATATATATGATCCATATATGTCCGGTGCAGGAATTTGTATATATATGATCCGTATATGTCCGGTGCAGGAATTTATATATATATATATATGATCCGTATATGTCCGGTGCAGGAATTTGTATATATATGATCCGTATATGTCGGTGCAGGAATTTGTATATATATGATCCGTATATGTCCGGTGCAGGAATTTGTATACTCGGGGATGGGTCCTGTGCCCTCTTGCAGTCTGGGAGCCCTCGGGGGATGTCTGACTGCCAGCTTAGCAGCTGCGGAGGCAGGAGAGGCTCCCGCCACTGCCACTGCACTCGCCAGCTGTAATTCTGACTGGGCAGCACTTCCGCGTTGAGCAGGATTGGGTTGAAACCAGCTGTCCGACATCTGCCGAGGGGTCCCGGATTGCAAGAGGGTATAGGCCAGGCCAAGGGACCCCACCGGTGCATGATCAGGGCCAGGAAGGGATGTGGGAGGTTGGACAGCTGGGGTGGGACCGCGGGAGGGCTCCAGGGCGTATCTGGCCCATCTCGCTCAGTCCCAATCAGCCAGACCTCAGCAGCAAGCTAACCTACCAGTTGGAGCATCTGCCCCCTGGTGGTCAGTGCACATCTTAGCGACTGGTCGACTCTTTGCCCCCTCTTGGTCAGTGCACATCATAATGAGCGGTTGAGCAGCCTTAGCATATCATTAGCATATTACACTTTGATTAGTTGAACAGATGACCGGTTGACCGGACACTTAGCATATTAGGCTTTTATTATATAGGATATGCTTAACCCATGGACACAGACAATAATGTGGTGAAGGCCTGGGGCAAGGAGAGAGGGGCTGGGCTAGAAGGGACCAATGGGGGGGGGGCAGGGAAAGGTACATCTGTATTACTTTCAATAATAAAGATAAATTTAAAATAAAATAAAAGTAAAGAGATACCAAACCTCACTCTCAATCACAGAAATGTCAATTAAGACAAAATACTTGCCTAGTATACCCATCAGATTGACAAGACTAAATAGATAACACCAAATGCTGGTGAGGATTAAAGGAAATTGGAACCCTAATACATTGCCATTGGGAGCATAAACTGGGTAATCATTCTGGAAAACAATCTGGCAATATTTACTGAATATAAGTATATACAATTCCTTTTCCACAATATATACTACAGAAAAACCTTTGCACAAGTTAATAGGGGACATGTATAAGGAGGTTTATAGCAGTACTATTTGTGTTAGCAGTTTCCAAGCCAAACCCAGAAATCCGTTATTAGAAAAATGCGTAAGTAAAATGTAGAAATGCATATGCAATGAAATACTATGCAACAGTCAGTAGTTATAAACTAGATTTACACTTATGTTTCAATCTTAAAACAGTGTTGAACAAAAAAGAACTGAGACTCACAGCACAATACCATTCAATCTAAGGTTCACTTTGCATAACTCAAAGCTCATCTTCACAACAAAATTTAAAATCTTTTTGTTTCCAACAGTAATAGTCCAATTTCTGCAGTTGACAAATTTTTCTGAACAGATTAGAATTTCACTATTAACCAACAATATCCCTCTTAGCACAAATAAAGTAAACCTCACATAAATTCCTAAAGTAACTTCAATGACTGATTCCCTATTATATGGATTCCAAAATAAGAAATGATAACTAGCCGAAACCGGTTTGGCTCAGTGGATAGAGCATCAGCCTGTGGACTCAAGGGTCCCAGGTTCGATTCCGGTCAAGGGCATGTACCTTGGTTGCGGGCACATCCCCAGTGGGGGGGGGTGCAGGAGGCAGCTGATCGATGTTTCTCTCTCATCGATGTTTCTAACTCTCTATCCCTCTCTCTTCCTCTCTGTAAAAAATCAATAAAATATATTAAAAAAAAAAAAAAAAAAAGAAATGATAACTAAAGCCTGACTGCCATGGCTCAGTGGTTGAGCGTTGACCTATGAACCAGGAGGTCATAGTTCGATTCCCTGTCAGGCCACATGCCCAGGTTGTGGGCTCGATCCTCAGTGTGGGGCATGCAGGAGGCAGCCAATCAATGATTCTCTCTCATCATTGATGTTTCTATTTCTTTCTCTTTCTCCCCTTCTCTCTGAAATCAATAAAAATGTATTTTAAAAAAAAAAAAAGAAATGATAACTAAAAACAGCAGGAATAGATGCCTTTTACTGAGAGCCTACATGGCACTGCACTGTACATATATAACCTCTAGTCCTTCTAAAAATCCTGAGACATAAACACTACACATTAATAAACTTTCTTATAGATTAATTGATTTGTCTAAAACCATACATCTAGTGCAAAGTGTAACTAGGAATAAAATCAAGTCTGTCCACTATGAAGTCCATGCTCTTCCACTCTATCACAATGTACACCCCCCAAAACAAATATAATAATATCTCTTATTATAGTACCTCCAATGTAGCAGGCACTGTGTTAGGTTACTTTACATAAATTATCTCCTTCACTCTTCATAATTACCCTAAATGCAGTCAGGTATTATTGACCCCATTTCACAGATGAGAAAACAAATACTTATAAATTCAATAACTTGTCCAAGGCCCCAAAACTCAAGCAAAGTTTCACCTTGCACAACCAAAAGCTCACCTTCACAACTAAACTTAAAATTCATTTTGTTTTCCACATTATCCAGTAAAATGTTCCTATGTAATTATACATTATACTAAAGTAAAATGAATACACTTTTTTAAGTTAAATAAATATAAATATTGCCAAAACCGGTTTGGCTCAGTGGATAGAGCGTCGGCCTGCGGACTCAAGGGTCCCAGGTTCGATTCCGGTCAAGGGCATGTACGTTGGTTGTGGGCACATCCCCAGTAGGGGGTGTGCAAGAGGCAGCTGATTGATGTTTCTCTCTCATCGATGTTTCTAACTCTCTATCCCTCTCTCTTCCTCTCTGTAGAAAATCAATAAAATTAAAAATAAAATATATTAAAATATATATATATATATATATATATATATTATTTAACCTTAAAAATGAACAAAATTCTGGCACATGCTACAACATAGAATATCCTTGAAGACATTATGTTAAGTGAAATAAGCCAAAAACAAAAAGACAAATACTGTATGATTCCACTTACATAAAGCACCTTTATGACTACCTAGATTAGTCAAATTCATAGACAGAAAGTAGAATGTTGGTTTCCAGGGGCTAAGGGAGGGGAAAACAGAAAGGTGTTGTTTAATGATTATAGCATTTCAATTTTGCAAGATGAAAAGTTCTGGAGATTGGTTGTACAACAATGTGAATGTACTTAACATTACTGACCTGTACACTTAAAAATAGTTACTATGGTAAATTTTATGCTTTGCTATAATCACTTCCTTACTACAAATTTTAAACATTTTTGTTAAACATTTCATACAGAAAGGTACTATACTTGTTAACAATGGGAAGGGGGGAGACATGAACAAGAAGAAAGTCACACAACTTCTGTTTTGCCAAAAACCTGTATAAGTATGAACTGAATGCCATTTTCAACTGAGAATTATTATAATTTTAGAAATAAGAATCTCACCAAAAAATAATGGTAAGTAGGAGAATCACTAATCAAAGAAATATAATTTCTGCCTATAACTATTATTCAAAATTATTTTTACATTTAAAAAATATTCACATAGTCATTTATATTTTTTAAATAATTTTAGAGAGGAAGGGAGGAGAAAGAGATAGAAACATCAATGAGAGAGAATCGATGAGCTGCCTCCTGCATGCCCCCTACTGGGGATTGAGCTCACAACCTGGACATGTGCCCTGACCAGGAATCGAACCCTGACCTCCTGGTTCATGGGCTGACGCTGCTCAATCACTGAGCAACACTGGCCGGGCCCAAGTAATTTATGTTTACAAGAGAACCTTATCATTTACCTCCTTCCAGGGACTGAATGAAGTGCCATAGACTCACACCACTATGTTTGTAATTTCTATAGAGTATTTTTGGAGTTTTGTTTTGGTGGGGGTTTTTTAATATATTTTTATTAACTTCAGGGAGGAAGGAAGAGGGAGAGATAGAAACATCAATGATGAGAGAGAATCATAGCTTGGCTGCCTACTGCACGCTCCCACTGGGGATCGAGCCCGCAACCTGGGCATGTGCCCTTGACCAGAATCGAACCTGGGACCCTTGAGTCTGCAGGTGGATGCTCTATCCACTGAGCCAAACCGGCTAGGGCTGTTTTTGGAGTTTTTATTGTTGTTTGTTTTAGTTTCAGTCAGAAAATAGATCTCACTCACTCAAGGAGTTTTTATCCCCTCAAACATAGGTCTTGTAGAATGGAGACAAGATAAAGCAGTGAACAAACCTGACAAAGATGTTATCAACAATTTATCTACTCAGATTTCTTAAAACCAAAAGTGGGCTAAAAAAATGCTTAAAACAAAAAAGGCAAGTTAATGGCTTAAATATGTTGTATATATGTTCATATGTTTTGTTAAGATACAATATTTTACACTACCTATAATCATTAATCCCAATCTATGTCTACTGGAAAACATCTCACTTTGTTTTCAAATGCAAAAAACAAAACACAAACAAAATAGCTTTCCCAATTATTGTACCTTTTGAACTAAAATATATTGTTTCATGAATTCAGTCAATTCTGATTATTCACAGTTGAGAACAAGTTTCTGAGGTTACCTTTATTATCACAATATCTGGTTCAGTCATTTCCCACTGCAAAATATCTATCTACCTGTGAGTACTGGGGAAAGAGTACTGAGCTAACTCTGCTGAATTAGGCTAATATGATGTAAATCACCTAGGAATAGGAAAGCACCTCGACAGCAAGAAACTTTTCTGAGTCTAATAGATAATGGACATTCCCTAGAGCTTATTTCCCAGATATAGTGAATGGACCAACACCCCCATGTAATGCTCAGAGGATTATCTAAAAATATTATTCCATTACACCCAGAAATTAAGTGCCAGCTATATTCAAAACTGTCATAGGCAACGGTTATCAATGGTGTGATCAATAAGACAACCAAATATTGGCACTACTTTCTCAAATCTATGTATTGGAAACCAGTTTCCCAAATAATTCTCAAAATTATTAAAATAAAACAAAACAAAATACCCAAGTAGACTTTGAACTAAATAACTAGCTTTTTCTCAAAAACAAAAAACCCCAACTACAAATCTTATTTTGTATCTTGTTTATAAGTTCTGATGATAGCAGTATTCTTCTTGTTGATTAAAAAAAAAAAAAATCAAATGTATTTCACTTCTTCCAGTTTAGGCATCTTACCTTCAGTATCAGACTCTATTAGACAAGAAGAGCACACAAAATTCTTATTGGACTCATACATCATAATTTCCAGTAAATACTCTTTTTCATATAACCATGTTATTTATATACTTTATCTTAAAAGTAATACAACCCTAGCCAGGTGGCTCAGTTGGTTGGAGCATCATCTGTACACTAAAAGATTGTGAGTTCGATTCCTGGTCAGGGCACATACCTAGGTTTCAGGTTCGATCCCAGGTCTGGGCTCATATGGGAAGCAACTAATGGATGTTTCTCTCTCTCTCTCTCTCTCTCTCTCTCTCTCTCTCTCTCTCTCTCTCTCTCCCCCCTTCCTTCCCTTCCTCCCTCCTTCCCTCTTTCCCTCCCTTCCTCTCTCTCTAAAATCAATAAAAACCTATCCCCGGGTGAGGATTTTTTTTTAAAAAAGTAAGCCCTGGCTGGTTTGGCTCAGTGGATAAAACATCGGCCTGCAGACTGAAGGGTCCCTGGGTTCGATTCCAGTCAAGGGCATATGCCTGGGTTGCAGGCTTGGTCCCCACTGGGGGGCATGCAGGAGGCAGCTGATCAGTGATTCCCTGTCGTTGATGTTTCTATCTCTCCCTCTCCCTTCCTCTCTGAAATAAAAATATATTTAAGAAAAAGAAAAAGGTTTTCTAAAAAGAAAAAAGTAATACAAACTATGGCAGATTATATTTTCCAAAGATGGCTACAATGGCAGATTCCATCCAATAGCACTTCTTATAATGTGATATTCATACTCCTCTCTTCAAGTGGTGGGATCTACATCTACCACCCTCCTCTGGAGCTGGGTGGACCTTTATGACTACCTCAACCAATAGAAGAGAGCAGAGAAACACTAGATGACTTTCAAAACTAAGTCAAATATGCCATGCAAATTTGCCTTGCTCTCTTCTCTGGGAACCCAGCCACCATGCTGTGAGGAAATCAATCAGCCAAACGGAGAGGTCATGTGTAGGTGTTCTGGCTGACAGCCCAGGCTGAGGTCGTGCCAACAGCCAGCATTAACCACCAGACACTTGAGTGAGCAAAACTTCAAATGATTCCAGTTCCCAGCCCTTGAGCCACCCCTACCCTTCCAGCTACTCCACCTCACACCACATGTTGACAGAGACAAGCTGTCCCCACCAAGTGAGCCTTGCACAAATGGCAGATACATGAGCAAAACAGATAACTGGCATGTTTTAAACCACTAAGTTGGAGTGGTTTGTTATGCAACAATAGATATACTAACACGTGCTCATGAATACACTTTGGAGAATGCATAGAGACTATAGTTTGGGTAATATTATTTTATTTAAAATCTTTTTTTCTTGAAATATTAATTTGTATTATATGTAACATTATACTTAAAATCATTTTTCTTGAAATATTAATGTTTACTGCATGTAACTTTATATTTAAAATTGTTTTTCTTGAAATATTAACATTTACTGCATGTAACATTATTATACTTAAAATACATTTTTTGAAATATTAATGTTTATTGCATGTAAAAAAAAAAAATAAAAGAGAAAGAAAATATTTAATTACTCTAAGTTTTACCACTGTTCTTTTTTTTTTTTTTTTTTTAAATATATTTTATTGATTTTTTACAGAGAGGAAAGGAGAGGGACAGAGATAGAAACATCGAGAGAGAGAAAATCGACCAGCTGCCTCTTGCACACCCCCTACGGGGATGTGCCCGCAACCAATTACATGCCCTGACCGGAATCGAACCTGGGACCTTTCAGTCCGCAGACCGACGCTCTACCACTGAGCCAAACCGGTTTCGGCTGTTTTTTTTTTTAATATATTTTTATTGAGTTTATTTATTTCAGACAGGAAGGGAGAGGGAGAGAGAGAGAGAGAAACATCAATGATGAGAGAGAATCACTGATCGGCTGCCTCCTGCATGCCTCACACTGGGGATTGAGCCCACAACTCAAGCATATGCCCTGACCGGGAATCAAACCTGTGACCTCCAGGTTCATAGGTCGACGCTCAACCACTGAGCCACGCTGACTGGGCAGTTTCACCACTGTTAATATTTTGACATGTATTTTACAACCAAGAAAATGTTTTGCCCCACCAACTTAGATTCCAACTGTTTTGTTTTTACCAAGATAAAGGATTAAATTTTTAAAGATAGTCAAATGTTTCCATCTAACAAGAAACAGAAAGGAAAAACATTAGCATCCATTCTATTTTTCTTACTCTCTCTTTCACTTACCTGTCCTAAGTCAGGTGTCTGAGGATGGCTGGTCCACCAATATTCCAATCTCTGGATATGGATCAAGATCTTTGGTTGCAAGAACAGAGGCACTGGCTCTCCTCCCTAGAAGTTGCTTAAGGCCCAAATCTGAAATTTTCAAACAAAGAAAATGCTTAATATAGACATTTCCTTTCAATCACTTACAATTCCATCTCTACAACTAAATAGAGGCTGATAGAGTGGGTTAAGATTACATGGAAGTGAATGCACAGGCTTCACTAAAAATGGAGTTGGGTGATGTGGATTCAACTTCCAGCTCTACTTCTTACTAGCTATATGAACTTTGTTAAAGCACAAACTATCTGTGCCTAAGTCTCATCATGTGATGAAGATTAAGAAAACATGATCAAAACTTTGAGCTGGAACTTAGAAGACCTGTTTCTAAACTCAGTTATCATTCTGCATTGCTATAAGAACTTTGATATTTCCTGGGCTCAGAAACATCATCTCTGAAAGGAGAGGGTTGCATTAAATAATGGTTTCTGAAATCTAATCCTTGAACAGGTGCCATCCATGACCAAGCATGGGTGTAAAGTTACAACTGTGCTTACTGTGAGATTGTCCCTCGTACTCTTTTGGTGTTAAAATGAGATGATGTGACAGACAGTAGCTGTTTTTTTGTTTGTTTTATTTTTATTGATTTCAGAAAGGAAGGAAGAAGGAGGGAGGGAGAGAAACATCAATGATGACAGAGAATCATTGACCGGCTGCCTCTTGCATGTCCCCCACTGGAGATCGAGCCCACAATCCAGGCATGTGCCCTGACTGGGAATTGAACCTTGACCTCCTGGTTCATAGGTTGACGCTCAACCACCGAGCCACTCCAGCTGGGCAGTAGCTGTTTTTTGAATACCCCAAAGGCTAGAAATAAAAAGCCTATAGCCCCATGCAAACAATCTAAAATTCTTTTTAGAAATTCTAGTGTCTGTATGATTTACATGAGCTCTAAAATTCCTTCTACTTCTAACATTCTGAATATTCATTCACTACTCAGAATATATAGCAAAGGCTTATATGATCCTAAGGAAAAATGAGCTAAAAACTGGAAGACATTAGAAACTTATTTTGTATGGACATCTGCTTTCAGATAATAATGTTTTTAAAAACCCACAGACTAAGAAAAGCTAAATTTCATTTCCAATAGATAGATGCTCTCACAAAAAAATTTCAGATGTAATTTGCAAAATGTATTTTTAGCCAATGTGTTTCACTTCATTTCTTCATTGGCCTGATTCTAGAACAGACTATAATGCTTTTGATGTTTTACTTTCAGTTTTAACAGTTGTGTTCAGAGAGAACTAAATACATACACACACACACACACAAACAACCACAGGGTAAAATAGGTGTAGCAAATGCTTTTCAAATATGCCAGAAATCACATTGGGTATGTTACTAGTGAAAACACTTCACAAGTATTTCATTATAATGAGCCAATATAACTAAAGCAATATTTATATTTTGTCCATGATTACATTTCACATATTTCTTCCTCCATTACAGCACAATGAATTTAAAAATCTCCTTTATCATATTGTAACTATTTTCAAGGAAACCAGAATTTCAATGATACTAAAACATGGAGCCATAATAAATTATGAATGTTAATAATTTTCCAATATTTTCAGATTGAAGCAGGCTAGGTGCCATATTGAAGAGGAATTATGAATACAGAGCATTACTGAAATAGGACCAGAAAGAAAATGTAAATTTCTAAAAACACAACTGGAAACACAGAACTAAATAAAAGACTGCTGTTTCAAAGATTTGGCTTGCCAAATTTTCCCCTATGGATAAATGTTAAATACCCATGGAACATTTTACACTACCTCCAAGATTGAAAGTCTTCTGCTAAAAAAAAAAAAAAAAAGTCTTCTGTTAATACTATGAACATAAATTAACTCCCAGATTGTTTATGCTCCAAGTAGCTGCCACTAGAGCAACAAATCAAAGACAACTTACACACAACATTTAAGACTTATGCAGACCTAAAAACAAAGAAATTTGACATACTTTCCACAGAAAATATGCCTATGGAAAATATTATATTATTTTTAAAAAATAGCATTCAATTCAACTTTTTAAAACTAGAATTGCTATGTTAGAGTAAGTACAAAGAGAGGAGGAAATCTTCTCAATTACAAATTAGTCTTTCTAGTCAACACTTAACTTTTAAATTTTATCTGAGTAGATAGTTACTTTAATCGTATCTGATGATTCTTGTCTCTTTCACCTCCTACCAACTTTTCCAAGATTTCAGACCCATCTACCAGGGAAGTTCAGTTCTGGATGCCATTCAAAAAATAGGTGTTTATACCCTACTCCCTCTTAGAATATGAATGCACATTAACAGCTCTTACAATTTCATTTCACCAAGGCTAAGTGTGATGTGCTACTCATTTTGGATGAGTAACTCCAAATTACTCTTCTCAAAATGGCAGCACTTATTCCTTGCTACTCATAAAGTGCGGGAGCTTGTAACAAATGCAGAATTTCAGGTCTTATCTTAGACCTACTGAATGAGAATTTGAATTTTAACAAGCTCCTCAGGTGATTGATACACAACGAAAATTTTGAGAGGCACTGTCCTACCTAGTTTACTCATTCAGGTTCCCCTCCTCCAACTTTACAGTTCCGCCTTACCAATTTGGCATTTAAGAAATCAGAACCTTTTTCTTTTGTGCATATTAATAACGACCAAAATGTAATGAGGATTCTTTTTTTTTTAAGTCCACTTTCTTTAATGTAAAAATGTATGAGTAGAAACAAAAGCAAATTAAACATTATCACATATGTTTACACCACTATCTAGGTTCTTCATATCAACGTTACTATTCAAACAATAGAAAGCAGGTGGCAATTTGGGGGGGGGGGGGAGATGAAACAAAAAATCTTTTCTACCATGTTTTTTTCTAGACTGTGCAGAGCTGTGCTCACAGAGACGGCTTCTTTTACTTCTCCACTGTGCAGGAATTCAGTTGTATATAAAATTGAACCTGCTCAAAAGCTGAGGGAGACTAGAAATGACGGGTCCATATTCTGGTGCGCAGTCATACAGTTCGAACAACGATGCAGCTACCAGCTTGTAATTTTTAGAGACTGCAAACAAGACTTTCTCTTGAAGTTGAACCAAAAACAACTTACGTTCCTTCGGTTTTGTAATATGTACAGGAATATATGGATACTGAGGAGGTTCAAAATTTGGTCTCCACCAGTTACCAATGCAGTCATCAATGACCCAGTCTTGTAGGACTCCATCTTGACGGCCTAGTATGTCTGTCATTAAGCGTTTTAGTCCCTCAACTTTGTCTTCTCCTGGGTTAAGTTCACCACCAGGTAGTTTGAATTAAGTTGTACCCAGCTGTAGGAGTAGCACATGGGGTAGTCGGTGCTCATGTACAATCAGAACCCCTTCTACAGCCTCCTCATTCCAATTTTATCAAATTCCTCCCTCATGTGTTGAAATCTGGCTGCAACAGAGCTTCCTACTCATAGAGGGGCTCTTTTGTACCAAAAGTATAATTGATAAGAGGGTACAGGTTGATGGTGCGCTCCAAGGTGAGTGGGTTTGGTTTGCTGGATGTACTTGTTGCCGAACTGGCTGATCCCCTCACCCCCACCCCACCCCCGACCTCCCTTCACCCCCCACCCCTTCCACACACTGGCTGATCCCCTCACCCCCACCCCACCCCCGACCTCCCTTCACCCCCCACCCCTTCCGCACACCCCCACCCCCGCCAGCCAGTATGCGAGCGATAGGGCGGCACCAGGGACATGCTGGCAAGTATTGGCGGTGAGCGGAAAGTGGGAGAGGCAGGGAGAGTTTCCCGGTGCGGGCAGTGGTTGTCTGCGTCCCACTTATAAGATTACACAGTTTCTCAGGAGTATGCCCGCACCTTTCCCATACCCCTCCTTTTTCCCCCCAGAAGCATTACCTGTGCTTTTCTCCTAAACTCCAAGGAGTTTGCTCCTTCTTTTGCTTCTACACCTTGTTTCCTGAGCCTACACAGCTCATCTGGCTCACTTCTACTACCTCTGTAACTTTCTAAATAAACTTTTTCTTATAATTGAAAAGAAAAAGGTTACATAGTTTCTTCCCAACCTTCTTTTCATAAAAGACTATAATAAGCTCCATGAAGCCAGGCACTTCATTGTATCTTCAAAACCAAATCAGTGCCAGGCAAATATTTGTAGAAGGAACAAAATAGATAGCAGATGATCCCTAAACTCCTCCAACTCTTCACAAGGCACATTCACTATTGAGTTCATAAGGCTCAATACTTTTATCTTATCATTATATCATTATTAATATACTAGAGGCCCAGTGCATGAAATTCGTGCACGGGGGGGGGGGGGGGGGTGTCCCTCAGCCCAGCCTGCACCCTCTCCAATCTGGGACCCCTCGAGGGATGTCCAACTGCCCGTTTAGACCTGATCCCAGTAGGATCGGGCCTAAATGGGCAGTCGGACATCCCACTCACAATCCAGGACTGCTGGCTCCCAACTGCTCGCCTGCCTGCCTTCCTGACTGCCCCTAACTGCTTCTGCCTGCCAGCCTGATCACCCCCTAACCACTCCCCTGCTAGCCTGATTGATGCCTAACTGCTCCCCTGCCAGCCTGTTTGCCCCTAACTGCCCTCCCCTGCAGGCCTGGTCCCCCCAAACTGCTCTCCCCTGCAGGCCTGGTCCCCCCCCAACTGCTCTCCCCTGCAGGTCTGGGTCCCCCCCAACTGCCCTTCCCTGCAGGCCCGGTCACCCCCAACTTCCCTCCTCTGCCGGCCTGGTCACCCCTAACTGCCCTCCCCTGCTGGCCTGATTGCCCACAACTGCCCTCCCTTGCAGGCCTGGTCCCTCCCAACTGCCCTCCCCTGCTGGCCATCTTGTGGCAGCCATCTTGTGTCCACGTGGGGACAGGATCTTTGATCACATAGGGGCAGCCATCTTGTGTGTTGGAGTGACAGTCAATTTGAATATTATTCTTTTATTAGATAGGATAGAGGCCTGGTGCACGGGTGGGGCCCAGCTGGTTTGCCCTGAAGGGTGTCCCAGATCAGGGTGGGGGTTCCCTTGGGATGAGGGGTGGCCTGGGCGAGGGGCCTGTGATGGTTTGCAGGCCGGCCATGCCCCCCAGAGACCCAAGCAGAGGCCCTGGTATCTGGGATTTATTTATCTTCTATAATTGAAAATTTCTAGTCTTGAGCGGAGCCAAGCCTCCTGCTCGCTCCATGGCCACAGCCTTTTTTGTTGGGATTTATCTTCTATAATTGAAACTTTGCAGCCTTGAGTGGAGGCCTGGGCCCACCAGGGTGTGTGGAAAGCTCCATTGCCAGGGAAACCCAAGTTTCCCTCCTGCTCTCTGTGGCCGCAGCCATCTTGGTTGGGGTTAATTTGCATACTCGCTCTGATTGGCTGGTGGGCGTGGCTGATGAGTGTAGCAGAGTGATGGTTAATTTGCATATTACTTTTTTATTAGATAGGATTTTAGGTGAAATGACAATGACACTTCCTCTACATATACACTCTCATTCAAGTAGCTAGCAAACTCAACTATCCAGAAGAGCTGTGCACTCAGAGCTTAAGGTAGCCTAAAATATACAGAGCTGGAAAAAATCTGTACATAAAAAAATAAAGATTACATGCTGTGATTAATTTCTTCAAAACCAGAAGAAATAAGTGCTTTTAACCCTTAGCTCAAGTTGAAATAGAGGAAAGGAACAAAAAGAAAAATATGGAAAAGACAAAAAAAATTAGAGACATATAACAATAAAACAGAGTATTAAAAGCCATGAAAGGTTTTAAAGAATGTGATTTAGGGACTAACAAGCAAAAGCAGCTACAAAAGCCAAGAGCAGAATACAAATGGAAGCAGCATCTACTTCAATAACCTCTAGTGATGACACATAATGCAAGAAATTTTTAGAGCAAGTAAATCCTAGAATATCTCATGGGGTTATTGTATCATTTCTCTCATCTACCATATCCTACATATCTAAATTAACAAGGAACAAGGAAATACGTTCCTAACCCTTAGAGATCAATAAAAAGCAAATTAGGCTCAATATGTGCTTTGTTTTCTGTGGCAAGTATTGGTCTAACAAAAGTTTTAATTGATCTCTATGAGATTTTCATTTTTTAAAAAGGTTAAAGTACAATTTTGATGCCTCACCTACCTTCTACACCTAATTTTCCTAATTACTTACAATAATAAACTTAGTCAGAAACACAGACAATAGTGTGGGGAAGGCCTAGGGTGGGGTAGGGTTTAAATGGAGGGGAGGGGAGAAAAGACAAAAAAATGTAGTCAAAAATATAGATGTAATCAGTTCATACTGAGATTTCTATTTCTAAAAAACACTTTCTAGAAATCTCTCAATATGCAAAAAAAAACTTAAAGTTAAATCAGGACGGGGCAAGGCTGCCATCAATGGACCAAAAGACTACTAAAACTGAATATAAAATGTAAAACATCTATACTGCAAAAGACATTATGAAGAAAAGTTAAGAGACAAATGATAAGTTGGAAAAATATCTACAATATAAAACAAAGATTTAATATCCTTAGTATATAAGGAGTTTTACAAATTAATAATGATACATAGACAATTGACAAAAGAAATAAAGTCATAAGCACAAGTTGTTCAACTTCCCTAGTAGTAACCAAAGAGATACAAATTAATATCATTTCATATTGACAAACACTAAAAAGATCAATAATATCCAGTGTTTTATAAGGTATAGGGAATCTAGCACTCTGATTTTTTATTTATTTTTTTATTGATTTCAGAGAAGAAGGGAGAGGGAGAGACAGAAACATCAATGATGAAAGAGAATCATTGATCGGCTGCCTCCTGCACGCCCCACACTGGGGATCGAGCCCGCAAACCCAGGCATGTTTCCTGACTGGGAATCAAACAGTAACTCCAGGTCGACATTTAACCACTGAGACACGTCGGCTGGGCCCTATTTACTATTATTAGGACTGTATCTAACAGTATAAAAGTTTTGAGGAAAATAATCACATTTCAAAATATGCCCATCCTTTAACCCAACAGTCCTAATCTACTTCTAAAAAATTTATCCTAAGTAAAGGGATGTGTGCAAATATGTATGAACAGAAGAGCTATTACATATGCCTAGCACATAGTAGGTATTCAATAAATATCTGAATAAATGAACCATAGTATAGTTTATAATAGCAAAGATTATTAACAGAAACATCTACAAATAAACTATGGCATATACAGCTATTAAAAATAATAATGCATATCTATAATTATTGATTTACTTGAGGCCCGATGCACGAAATTCATGCAAGGGGCTCTGCCCTCGCAGCTCCTGCTGCCTTGGCCCTCACAGCCCTGGCTTCGTCTGGAAGGTTGTTGGACAGTCGTTCTACTGTTCGGTCTAATTAGCATATTAACTCTTTATTATATAGGAAAATACATCTAAAATAAAATATGAATATTAGAAAAACAGTAAAACATATGGCAGTTCCTCAGAAAAATTCAACATAGAACTACCATATGATTCAGCAGTCCCATTTTTGGGTATATACTCAAAAGAATTTAAAACAGAGACTCGAACAGATATTTGCACACCAATGTTCACAGCAGCATTATTCACAATAGCCAAAGGATGGAGATAATCCAAGTGTCCATTGACAGAAACACATAAACAAAATGGTATATACATATAATGGAATATTTAGCCTTAAAAAAACAATGTTCTGACACGTTATAACATGGATGAACCTTGAAGACATTATGCTAAGTGAAATAAAGCAGACACAAATGGACAAATACAGAATGGGAAAAAATAGGTTTATAGATGGTTCATATGGAAAATAATACAGTACTTAATAAATAATATAAGAATAAATTGTTTCACATAATCACAACTGTAAACCTACTTTTGCCCCACACTGTATTATATAGTTCTGTGTATATGAGATATTCAGAACAGTCAAATTCAGAGACAGAAAGAAGGAAGGTGGTTACAATGGGCTGGGGTGTGAGGGAGGGAAAATGGGGAGTTACTGTTCAATGGGTAGAGTTTCAGTTCTGGAGCTGGATGGTGGTGATGGTTGAACAATGTAAATATACTGAATCCCACTGAACTATTACACTTCAAAATTGTTAAAATGGTAATTTTTATGTTATGTATATTTTATCACAATAAAAAAACCAATAATGCAAACCATAATAACTTCTAGACTGGAATGAACATTGTGTTTATTTTTGAGTCCTAAAAAATGAAATTAAAACAAACAAATAGAAAAGCCCACCAAAACACTACCATGGTTATTCTTGAGCCTCGTCCTATTATTTAGGACCCCCCAACACAAGTCATCAAAAATAGTACCAGCCTGGGGTGGGGGGGGGCGGGGCTAGAAGAGGTCAATTGGGGGAAAAGGGGACATATGTAATACTTTCAACAATAAAGATTTAAAAAAAAAAAAGAATAGTACCAAGTGTGAATATTCACACTCTGAGGTTCAAAGCATAGCTCTGTAAGTTAGTTTGCATATACTGTATACTCTAATAATGAGACATTGAATCAGAGCTAAAACATGTAGCTTCTTTGCCTAATTTTACAATTACTTGAGATTAAACCCATGTAAATTAACTTTCTTTTCTTTGGCAAAATACTCAAAGTCTCTAGTAGAATGCAAAAGAAGAACTCAAATAAAAATACCTGAAATATCTGAATATGCATATTAGAAAGTCTCCAGAAAACTGAAGAGTAAACTATTGAGATCTGAGCCTTCAAGAATACATAGTTTATGGCCAAAATAAGTAAAAGGGGGAACCAAATCTGACATAAAAGTAAATATCAAGAATAGAAAGCCCCAACCAATCCCATCATCCTGTTTCTTGCATCCTTAGAGAAAGGTGTGACTCCGGCATAACTTGAAATGTTTAGTTAGGGCATACCTAGGGAATTCATCCCATCAAGGAGTGGCAGGTACTTAAGGACTGAATCCAAATTTTTTCCTAGCTAAAACTTCATTGAACAGGATATTCCAGGTGTAGAAGCAGTGCTCCTGCTTAGCCAGGTGTACTCTCACCTCATGGGATGCTGCCTTTTGACTCCCTCTTATAAGCAAAGGAAAGCCAGGTCAACATACCTAACCTCCAAAGAAAACCAATACTGCTATCTTGAGCTGTGAAAAATCAACAGTGAAATCATTTAGGTCACAATCAGCACTTAGAGAGAAAGAGAGAAACAGAATGGAAAAGATGAGTGCATTACATGTAATAAGTAAAGGTGAATACTGATTCTCATTTATCTTTCAACTGTGGGTATGTACGTTGGAGGGGTCACTATAAAAAAATGTTTAAAACTCATTCTTGTAGAGCAGTGTTTCTCAACCTTTCTAATGCCGCGAAACTTTAATACATACAGTTCCTCATATTGTGGTAACCTCCAACCATAAAATTATTTTCGGTGCTACTTCATAACTGTAATTTTGCTACTGTTATGAATTGTAATGTAAATATCTGTGTTTTCCGATGGTCTTAGGCGATCCTGCTTGCGGTTCTCAACTTGTGGGGCCCACAGGTTGAGAACCACTGCTGTAGAGCCTAAGACCACTGTAAAACACAGATATTTACATTACAATTCATAACAGTAGCAAAATTACAGTTATGAAGTAGCAACAAAAATAATTTTATGGTTGGGGGTCACCACAACATGAGGAACTGTATTAAAGGGTCGCGGCATTAGAAAGGTTGAGAACCACTGTTATAGAGAAATGTTTATACATGTACACTGATGACATAAACAAGAATATGTTTGTAATACCAACAAAATGGAAAACTACAAATGTGCATCTTTAGGAGAAAAGATAAATTGTGGTATAGTCATACAATTAATACATGTATCTGAGAAAATAAACCAGTTACACATATCACTATAGATTACATAAATTTTAAAATAGAATGTTGAAAAGAAACCATCAACAAAACAAAAAGGAAGCTCATGGTATGGGAGAACATATTTGGCAATGATACATCTAATATAGGGTTAATATCCAAAATATATAAGGAACTCATACAACTTAGCAAAAGGAAAACAAATAATACAATTTAAAAATGGGCAAGCCTTAAGTGGTTTGGCTCAGTGGAAGAGCGTTGGCCTGTGGACCAAGAGGTCCCGGGTTTGATTCCAGTCAAGGGCACGTGCCTCAGTTGCAGGCTCCTCCCTGGCCGGGGCCCTGTTGGGGTGAGTGCAGGAGGCAACCAATCGATGTGTTTCTCTCACACTGATATTTCTCTGTCTTTCCCTCTCTCTTCTACTCTCTCTAAAAATCAATGGAGAAATATCCTCAGGTGAGGATTAAAAAAAAAAAAAAAAATGGGCAAAGGACCTAAATAGACACTTCTCCAAAGTGGACATACAGATGGCCAAGAGACATGAAAAAATGCTCCAAGTCACTGATCATCAAAGAGATGCAAATTAAAATGACAATGAGGTATCACCTCACACCTGTCAGAATGGTTACCATCAACAAATCAGTAAAAGACAAGTGCTGGTGAGGATGTGGAAAAAGGGAACCCTAGTACACTGCTGGTGGGAATGCAGACTGGTGCAGCCGTTATGGAAACAGTATAGAGTTTCCTCAAAAAATTAAATATGGAACTGCCATTTGACTCAGTGATCCCATTTCTAGAAATGTATCCTAAGAAACCAGAAAAACCAGTCAGAAAGAATGTATGCACCCTTATGTTCATAGCAGCACAATTTACAATAGCTAACATCTGAAAAGAGCCCAAGTGCCCATCAGTAGATGAGTGGATAAAAAAGCTGTGGTAGCCCTAACTGGTTTGGCTCAGTGGATAGAGCGTCGGCCAACGGACTGAAGGGTCCCAGGTTCGATTCCGGTCAAGGGCATGTACCTTGGTTGCGGGCACATCCCCAGTAGGGGGTGTGCAGGAGGCAGCTGATAGATGTTTCTCTCACATTGATGTTTCTAACTCTCTATCCCTCTCCCTTCCTCTCTGTAAAAAATCAATAAAATTATTTTTTTTAAAAAAGCTGTGGTATATTTACTAGTATACCATGGAATAGCTTACAGCAGTAAAAAAGAATCTCTTACCCTTTGAGACAGCAAAGAGGGACCTGGAGAGGATCATGTTAATTGAAATATGTTAGTCAGAGAAAGACAAATATCACATGACCTCACTCATATGTGGAATCTAACTAACAAAATAAACTGATGAACAGAATGGATCCAGAGACATGGAAACATGCAACAGAGTGCAGAATCTTGGAGGGAAGGTGGGAGAGGATGGGTGAGTAGGAGGTAATCAACCACAGACCTTATATGCATATATGCATAACCAATGGACGAAGATAGTGGGGTGGTAAGGCCCTGGGGCGGAGGGCGGAGGAAGGGGGAGGTGGAGCAGGAGGGCGTCAATGGGAGAAAAAGGAAACATATGTAATACTTTCAACAATAAGATATTTTTAAAACAATTTAGATATCATCAAAAATAAATAAATAAACAAAATATAATTTCAATTAGCCAAAGCAAGTAAGAATATATATGGTTCCATTTTTATGGTTAAAAAATAAGCAAAAGTAAACAATATATTTTTGAAATACATAGAAATCTGGGGTCAACTTAAAACGAAGGGAATGATAAATGAAACAACATTCTGAAGAGCTTTATCCCTGGTGGAGAGACAGGTGAATGAAAATCAAGAAGAAATAAACCATTAAGAAATATAAGATTTCTTAAGCTGGGGGATGGGTTCAAAGGTACTGGTTTTATTATATGCTTCATTATTTACATATACAGTACCACATACTTGTCTATGTATCCAATACTTCATAGTAGAAAGGGAAAATAGAAAAGAATAGGAGAGGGGAAGGAGAGGGAAGGGGAAGAAAGCGAAGAAGAGGACAGACACCCATAATGTAGGCCAACATAAATCTTCTACCTTCCTCTAGAAAGGTAACATAGATTTCTGTTAAATACAGGTTCCATCTTGAAACCCCACAAAACAAAAGTTGAGTTATTTTAAGAGCATAAACCTAAAATTAAATGCAAGTAGGTCACTTACCTATCTTCGATTTTAAAAATTAAGATAATGTAATATAAGAGAAAAAAAGTAATTTTCAATAAAATCATATTTTAATCTGTAAATGCTCAAGTATAACCAGCCTAGAATTCCTATTAATAAGGAAATAGACACTTGCAACGATACATAAAAATGCTATGAATGTGACAGCTAAAAATGTAAATTAACCCAATAAGTTGTACTGGAAAATCAGATACCATGAGGGGCAATGCACTGGTAATATGATTTTTCTGAAAAAGTTAACAACCATTGTTAAATTTCTGAACAAAACAAATAAAGTACAATTTGTTTACGCAACAGTTGCATTCCTGGAAAATCCAGTATCTATTAAAATCATGCAAAAATACTTTGTGTTTAAATGTAAAACAGAATTAGGATCAGATAAGTACAAATTTTTCACCTACAAGGAGGTCTGGCGGAATGTCCGAAAATCATGCAGAACTCTCTCATACCTTGTGGTATGTATGGCATTCCTGGCTCCTGCTCACTCAAAGCCAGTGCTGCAGCCACCCCGCCCAAATCACTGTGGCAACAGAAAGTGCACCTCAAAGATCCAAACACCTAATAGGGGAGGTACTGACACTTAAGAACGAGTGACGTCAAGAAAGGCTAGATCCCAGTGTAGTCTCCACACCACAAAGCTGAATGTAATGATAGATTTCTAACTCTGGCAAAGGAGGAATCCTCATTCTGTGAAAAAATTCATTATTAAGGAAAACAAAAAGGCAGACAAAAACCTAAGGATAATCAACCTAAATAAAAGTGATACATCAAACCAAAGGTGGGCAATCTTTTAACCCATATGATAGCAACCCATATGTTGTTTTACTAAATACAACAAATGTCCCAATTGAAGAACATAGTAACTCTCAAAAAGTATGTTATAGTTTACAAAGCATTTTCATTTTAATTGGTTAATTGCAAACTTTAATTACTATGCTTATAGCAATTCTATGAGATAAATATCATTATTCTTTTCATATTACTTATAAGGAGAACACTCTCAAAAAGGTTAAAGTCATATAGTTAGTAAACTGACACAGACTTCAAAACCTGATTTCAAATCCTGTGTTCTTCCCATCAAACTATACTGATCTAACATCTTCTACTTAAACATTCCAGAATCCCACAGTATATCTGACAAGAGTTAACAAAGTCTCTTTTAAAATCTTTCAGTTTGGGAGTGCATTTTCCCTTTCACTAAAGACTGAAGATTGCATATCCCTGGCTGAGCTGAAACATAAAAGTCTCACCAGAGCAGAACAGAGCAGAGCAGAGCACGGATCCACACACAAAGCAAAGCCGACTGGCACTGAGCAGAGCAGAGGGGAGCACACCAGAGAGGAGCAGAGCTGTCTGCAGGAGAGGCGCCTGGCTCCAGGGCAGCCTCGGAGCCTTGCTGTTTTCACAGCCATGCTGTATCACAATTGAGCTGTTTTGCACTTAATAAAGTTTCCTTCTTCAATGCATCCCAAATTGGGTATTCCTGTTGGTGTTGAATTGGCACCAATGACCATCAACCAGATACCATAAAATGACACATATTACTTCCTGAAATAACTTAGACTTAGAGGTAGTAAGAAACTTGCCCAAGTTCAAATAACAAATCTAGAGCCCGACCTGAACTCCTATTTTTAAATCTCTAAAACCATGCTATTATATTCTACAATCTCTAGCTCTTGAAAGCAAGCACGTTTTTACTTCTTGGTTTAGTCTGTACAAGCTGCTATTTACAAACTACCAGGCTGAGTAGTTTAAACAGTAAATAAACCTTTATTTCATACAGTTCCAGAGACTGGGAATTCCAAGTTTAGGGTGTCCACAGATTTGGTGCCCTCTTCTTAATGCATAGCTGGTCATCTTCTCTCTGTGTCCTCTCATGGCATAAGGGGACAACAGAGCACTCAGGGGTTCTTTTCAAACAGAACTAATCCCTCTCATGAGGGATCCATCTTGACCTAATTATCTCCTAAAGGTCCCACTTCCTAATACCATCACACTGGGAGTTAGGATTTAAACACATGAATTTTGGGGGCACACAAAAAACGACCCTTTAGTTAGGGGAGACATGCATAACCATTAAGAACTTTGTAAAACTAGAGGCCCAATAAACAAAATTCATGCACGGGGGAGGGGGTTGTCCCTCAGCCCAACCTGCACCCTCTCCAATCTGGGACCCCTCGAGGGATGTCCGACTGCCCATTAAATGGGCAGTCGGACATCTCTCTCACAATCCAGGACTGCTGGCTCCCAACTGCTCACCTGCCTGCCTTCCTGATTGCCCCTAACCGCTTCTGCCTGCCAGCCTGATCACCCCCTAACCCAGTGATGGGCAACCTTTTGAGCTTGGTGTGTCAAACTTCGCCAAAAAACCGAGCATAACTCGGGTAGTGTGTCACTTTGAGGAAAAAACATTATTTCATAATATTTATAGTTTAAATAACATAAATGTTTCATCCTCGGCATGCGGCCGCCTCAGCGGCTGTGTGTCATCAGAAATGGCACTGACAGGCGTGTCAGAGGTTCGCCATCACTGCCCTAACCACTCCCCTGCCAGCCTGATTGATGTCTAACTGCTCCCCTGCCAGCCTGTTTGCCCCCAACTTCCCTCCTTTGCCGGCCTGGTCACCCCTAATTGCCCTCCACTGCAGGTTTAATCGCCCCCAACTGCCCTCCCTTGCAGGCCTGGTCCCTCCCAACTGCCCTCCCCTGCTGGCCATCTTGTGGTGGCCATCTTGTGTCCACATGGGGGCAGCCATCTTGTGTGCTGGAGTGATGGTCAATCTGCATATTACTCTTTTATTAGATAGGATAGAGGCCTGGTGCATGGGTGGGGGCCAGCTAGTTTGCCCTAAAGGGTGTCCCGGATCAGGGTGGGGGATCCCTTGGGGCGTGGGGCGGCCTGGGCGAGGGGCCTGTGGTGGTTTGCAGGCCGGCCTCGCCCCCCTGTGACCCAAGTGGAGGCCCTGGTATCTGGGATTTATTTATCTTCTACAATTGAAACTTTGTAGCCTGGAGCAGAGCCAAGCCTTCTGCTCGCTCAGTGGCGGCAGCCATTTCTGTTGGATTTATCTTCTACTAGAGGCCCAGTGCATGAAAACTCATGCACTGGAGGGGAGCGGGTCCCTCAGCCCAGCCTGCCCCCTCTCACAGTCCAGGAGCCCTCAGGGGTGGGAGGCGACCCAGCGATCAGGGGAAGGCGACGCCCTCATCACACCTCTGCTGCTGCCACTGCTGGAAGCTCAAGCCTCGGCTGGCCCTGGTTACCTGAGCCTCTCGTGGCCCTGGGCAGCCGCCATCCGAAGCTTGCCTGCGCCTCAGGCTGGCCCTGGGTGGCTGGGAAGCTGAGGGGACTGGGGGACTCCAGAGGCAGGTGCGCAGAGTGGCTGTGCACCTGCCGCCCAGCAGGGCTAAGGGGACTGGGTGCCACCATCTTTGAGGGTGCAACAGTCAATTAGCATATTCCCTCCTTATTGGCCGTGGGCACCGCCATCTTTGTGACAGTGTGACAGTCCATTTGCATATTCCTTCTTTATTAGATAATTGAAACTTTGTAGCCTTAAGCGGAGCCCAAAGCAGGCCAGGGCTGCAGAAGCTTGGCTTCCTCCATCGCCGGGGGCAACCCTAGCCTCCTGCTCTCTCCAGCTCTGTGGCTGCCGCCATTTTTGTTGGGATTTATTTATCTTCTATAATTGAAACTTTGTAGCCTTAAGTGGAGGCCTGGGTCGGCCAGGGTGTTCGAAAAGCTTGGCTTCCTCCATCGCTGGGGAAACCCAAGCCTCCCTCCTGCTCTCTGTGGCCGTAGCCATCTTGGTTGGGTTAATTTGCATACTCACTCCTGATTGGCTGGTGGGTGTGGCAGAGTGGTGGTTAATTTGCATATTACTCTTTTATTATATAGGATATTTTATTTTATTTTACTTTATTTTATTGTTTAAAGTATTACAAATAGTAGTACATATGTCTCCTTTTTTCCCCCCAAGGACCTTCCCCGGCCTCCCCTACCCCCCTATCCCCCCACCGCCAGAGTCTTGTGTCCATTGGTTAGGCTTATATGCATGCATACAAGTCCTTCGGTTGATCTCTTACCTCCCACCCCCCAACCTTCCCCAGCCTTCCCGCTGTAATTTGACAGTCTGTTCGATGCTTCTCTGCTTCTGTATCTATCTTTTTGTTCTATAAAATCTTGATTAACCTCTAACATTGTCACTAGATCAATCCTCGCAGAAACACTTAAGTTCATCTGAGAATGGCTACAAAATGGGCTGGCATACTGAATTAGCTCTCATTTATGACAGGCAGATTAACTTTAAGACTTTAAAGGATACTGTGCCATGACTCTTTTTTTTTTTTTTTTTTTTAATTTCTTTATTGATTAAGGTGTCACATATTTGTCCTCATCCCCCCATTCCCATCCCACCCCTCTCCCCACGCATGCCCCAACCCCCTGTTGAACTTAACCGTTGGATAGGCTCATATGCTTGCATACAGGTCCTTTGGTTGAACTCTCCCCCTCCCCCCACCCTCCCCTTCTCTCCCTCTGAGGCCCGATAGTCCGATCGATGCCTCCTTGCTTCTGGTTCTGTTCTTGTTCCTCAGTCTATGTTGTTCATCATTTCCCCTAGATGAGCGAGATCATATGTCACTAGATATATACTTATAAGAACTGAATGTGAGACGAGCAACAATAGTTATGCTGACAGGCAAATGAATCAGTCTGTAGCGAGCTTCCCCCTGGACCAACAGTTCTTTTGAGACCCAATTTCAATGTCCAGCAGTTCCTTATGTGTACATGTCAGCACTGACCCCTCAGCTCTGGATGGTGGACAAATGGTGGTAACGGAGGTCCGACTCCCTCTGGTTTGGTCTCGGCCGGACCCAGGGGCACGGCGTCACCCGGATTAAGGGGCACGTGGCCACACCCATACCCAAGGGGCGCGTGGCCTCACCCGGGCCTGAGACCCAGCCTCACCCGGATGGATCCAGGGGCACACGGCCTCACCCGGACCCAGGATCCGGCTTCACCCGTACCCAGGGACGTTTGGCCTCTCCCAGACCCAGGGGCACGTGGCCTCACCCGGGCCTAGGTGCACGAGGCCTCACCCGGATCCAGGGACACATGGTCTCTCCCGGACCCAGGGATGCTTGGCCTCTCCCAGACCCAGGGGAACGTGGCCTCACCCGGGCCTAGGTGCACGAGGTCTCACCCGGATCCAGGGACACATGGTCTCACCCGGACCCAGGGACGCTTGGCCTCTCCCAGACCCAGGGGCACGTGGCCTCACCCGGGCCTAGGTGCACGAGGCCTCACCCGGATCCAGGGACACATGGTCTCACCCGGACCCAGGGACGCTTGGCCTCTCCCAGACCCAGGGGCACGTGGCCTCACCCGGGCCTAGGTGCACAAGGCCTCACCCGGATCCAGGGACACATGGTCTCACCCGGACCCAGGGACGCTTGGCCTCTCCCAGACCCAGGGGCACGTGGCCTCACCCGGGCCTAGGTGCACAAGGCCTCACCCGGATCCAGGGACACATGGTCTCACCCGGACCCAGGGACGCTTGGCCTCTCCCAGACCCAGGGGCACGTGGCCTCACCCGGGCGTAGGTGCACGAGGCCTCACCCGGATCCAGGGACACATGGTCTCACCCGGACCCAGGGACGCTTGGCCTCTCCCAGACCCAGGGGCACGTGGCCTCACCCAGGCCTAGGTGCACGAGGCCTCACCCGGATCCAGGGACACATGGTCTCACCCGGACCCAGGGACGCTTGGCCTCTCCCAGACCCAGGGGCACGTGGCCTCACCCGGGCCTAGGTGCACAAGGCCTCACCCAGATCCAGGTGTGCCATGACTCTTACTTAATAATATACTTCCATGGTTCCAAACACCTATATGCACACAACAGTTTACAATATAAGACAAAAATAAATGCAAAGGCATTCTCAGGACTTGATATAAGAGAAAAAAGGAAGTAATATGCTTATTATTTCAGCTGAAGAAATAAGGAAATTAAGATCATATATCAGCAAGCCTAATCTTAGACACATCTCTAAAGGGCAGAATAATATGCTCCAGCTTCCCTAAAAAATAGTAGATGATAATCTACAAGACACTAATTCAACCCCAAAATTCAATAAGAAAAAATAACTTAATTGACATTTATATTTTAAAAGAAAAAAATGTCATGCTTCTGAATTCATGGGTAAAGTTTAACTCACAAGAGTAGAGTGAAGGCTTCAGGAATTATAATATTCAAGCATGTTAGTTATAATCTAAACATACAAACTGAAAGTCTACCTTTTATCATTTTATCCCTCCTTTTTGTTCCTCTTTCCCAAAGATGATTTTTACCTCTGTCATAACTATGGTTGTCTAAGTCAAAATCTCTACCTCAAACAACACATATTTCCTCGCTTATATACAGTCTTATATTCCTTTTTCCTTACTTAAAATTCACTCCATTACAACTTCCACATCTCTAGACACATTGCACTAATTTATTTTATTAGTAGTTAATGGAAACTACGTGCAATAGAGCTTAAAAGAATATCAACTACCTGGATATTTCTAAAATATGACCACAAATACAAACAAAGCATTTCAGCCTGTTGTTATATTGAAAAAAAATGTAATTTATTCTAAAAAACCTCCAATTCAAGGTTGCTAGGGGCATAGGTTAAAATTAGATTGAAATGTCTTACCCTAAAGCCTCAAGACATGCCAATCCCCAGACACATTTACAGAAATTTCAAAGTGATTGACATGAGTTCTGGGGGACACACACACACACACACACACACACAGAAACCAACAAGGAAGTATAGGACTCACTTGAAAATATAATAGCTGCTATATATATATGTCTATGTGTGTATTTATGTACATGCATGTGTGTGTATATATATCACTTACTATATATTAGGCATTATTCTAATAATATAAATACAAGTGTATATATATTTCATCAACAGAAAGAAACACTAAGAGGTCAGAACTATAATTCCAATTTTCAATATGAGAAACCATGGCTTTGAAAGATTAAAAAGACTTCTAGTCAAGATAGTGTAGGACATTCACCCAAATAACAATCAATATATAAATGTATCAAATATATATGTAAACATAGCTGGCTCAAAAAAATTAATTTAAATACTTCTCAGTGACAGGGAAAATAAATGCAAAAAGGTGACACTGAAGCCTGAGGCCTCCTCGGCTCCTGGTCCAGAAGCAGAGCCCAAGAGACAAAGTGTCCTTGTTTTTTAGACAAAGAGCCAGAAGCCTAGGTTAGGTTAGCTAGTCACACAACTAGTTAGTGGCAGAGGTAGGTCTATCACTTAAATCCTAAGTGATAGATTACTAACTTCATGCTTGGTTTAATGAAGCACACTTTTTATTCTGAGTTATTCTTCCTAGAGACTATTTTTAATTCCTTTTCAGAACCTTTCAATTGTGTCATCCCAAAGCTGGAAACCACTCCCTTCCTAGTGGTAGGAAAGTCCTGTGTCTGGTTGATAATAGAAGGCTAAATTTGAGAGATCCTACATCACAAAGTTTGCTTAGACATGGTCAATAACTTTAGTTATAAAGACACTTTCTTTAACTATGGGAAACTGACTGCTTAGTATTGGAGCTGTCGGAGGCTACTAGTTAGAAACAGGTTTTTGTAACTTTATTGCATTTAAAAATAATCTTTCCGATTATCATTATTGATTTACTGGGAAGGTAGAAAAGGTTCAAAAGTGTTAGCTTCTTATTTCCTTAGGTAAGGACGATATATCTTGTAACATTCTTTTAAACATGATAGGAATGTTTGCTAGGTGTAGACAAACTCAGCAGTTACAAGTTTTCTGAGCTTCAAAGAACTTTACAAATGCTAATGATGCTTATGCACCATTTTTCTCTCATTAAAAAAAATAGAAACAAAACATAAGCAGAATCTAAAACCAAAACATTTTCAGGCCATAGTTCTCTAAAGCACTTTTTAATATGGTTACATATGTGCTAGAACTTTAATTGAGGTATAATTTATATGTACTAAAATTCACTTATAAATTACACCTCTGAGTTTGAAAAACACATACAGTCATGTAACCACCACGACAATCAAGATATAGATCAGACATAAACAACAGAAAACACCCCCAAAAATGTCCTCATCCCTTGTAGTCAAACCATCCCCGTACAACTTGGCAACCACTAGTCAGTTTTCTGTTCCTTTAATTTTGCTTATTCCAATATATTATTTAAAAAACCCACATTCAAGCCAAATGAATATGTAGCTTTTTGAGTCTGGCTTCTTTCACTTATCATAATGCATTTGCTATCCATCCATGTTGTTATATGCACTGACAAATCGTATTCCACTGTATGGATATACCAAAGTTTATCAGTTCACCAGTTGAAATATATTTGGGGTTGCTTCCAGTTTGGGGCATTAGCATACATTTATGTGTGACTTTTCATTTCACTTAAGTAAATCCTTAGTAGTGGAGCTATTAGGTCATTATAATAAGTGTATGTTTAACTATTCATGAGAGCTTGCCACACTGTTTTCCAAAAAGACTGTACTAACAGTGAATAACAGTTATTTTTTCTAAGTTCAGATCTTGTCATAAATTTCATAGAGAGATCCTAAATGGATCCAGTTATTTTCAGAGGAAATTATTTTCCTGTGTCCTATTTATAGAAAGAAGTTAACAAAGGAAGTTGGACTTGAAAATTATTAGTCTTTAAAATAATGTTATGTTTGAGATCACACTCACAAGCTCTATAGGTCACTAACTCTGTGGGTGTGTGTGGGTGTGTGTGGGTTTGTGTGTGTTTCAATCCATTTGGCTTGAATGTGGGTTTAAACTGCTTATTTAGAATGTGAGATCCCACAATATACAAATGCTATATTATAGAATTGTACACTTGAAACTTATAATTTTATTAACCAACTGGAGGCCCGGGGCACAGATTCATGCACCAGTGGGGTCCCTGGGCGTGGCCTGCGGGGATCAGGCTGAAACCTGCATCCAACATCCGTGAGGGATGTAGTAGTGTGCAAAGCAGCAGGCGGCCAGGGAGGAGCCGCCCCAGCTCATCCCAGCACCAATCATCCCAGTCAGCTGAGCAGCGCTCCTGCTGTGGGAGCGCATTGACCACCAGGGGACAGCTCCTGCGTTGAGTGTCTGCCCCTTGGTGGTCAGTGCGCATCATAGCAACCGGTCGACGGGTCGTTCAGTCGCTTAGGCTTTTATATATATACTAGGAGCCTGTTGCAGGAAGATTCTTGCAAGCGGCAGCAGGTGCTGCCCGCCCTGCCCCACCCTCCGCCACCCTCCGCCGCCCGCCCCGCCTGCGCTTTCCCTCTGGCAGCCGTCTTGCTTTCTGCTTTCCCTCCCTCTTCCTTCTATGCTGTCTTCAGTCTTCACTCCTCCCTCCCTCAGCGTATGCAAATTAACCACCATCGTTGTTGGGTTAATTTGCATACTCGCTCTGATTGGCTGTGGGCGTAGCAAAGGTACAGTCAATTAGCATTTTTCTCTTTTATTAGTGTAGATATAGACTAGAGGCCCAGTGCATGAAAATTCATGCACTCGGGGGGGTCCCTCAGCCCGGCCTGCACCCTCTCACAATCTAGGACCCCTCAGGTAGGGTCCGTAGGCCTGGCCTGAGATCAGGGTCTATCAGGGCTTTCCTTCCCTGGGCTGCGGGCAGCTGGCCCCATCCCTGCTGCTGCCACTGCTTGCCATCTGTGCAACACTGCCCCCCCTCCCCTGCCACCAGTGGCCTCCCTCTGCAGGCGACAGACTGGGGTGCAATAGCTTGGCTGGCCTGGGCCTCCCTCTTTTTTTGCTGGGGGGCCTATCTGGTCACCCCTAACCACTGGTCTGCCTATCTGGTCACCCCTAACCACTCTGCCTGTCTGCCTAATTGCCCCTAACCACTTGCTTGGGGGCGGGGCCAGCCCGACAAGGGGCTGTCTGCCTACCTGATCTCCCCTAACTGCTGATCTGCCTACCTAATCACCCCTAACCCCTCTGACTGCCTGCCTGACTGCCTGATTGTCCCTTACCGCTTGCTTGGGGGCGGGGCCAGCACTGATTTCCAGTTGGTCAGCCTCTGGTCATTACTGGTTGTTACAATCCAGGGTTTTTATTTATTTATTTATTTTTATTTTTTTATTTTTTTTTAAGAGAGAATCTTTTTTTTTAAATATATTTTACTTATTTTTTACAGAGAGGAAGAGAGAGGGATAGAGAGTTAGAAACATCGATGAGAGAAAAACATCAATCAGCTGCCTCTTGCACACCCCCTACTGGGGATGTGCCCGCAACCAAGGTACATGCCCTTGACCGGAATAGAACCTGGGACCCTTGAGTCCGCAGGCCGACACTCTATCCACTGAGCCAAACCGGTTTCGGCCACAACCCAGGATTTTTATATATTAGGATGTCACTCCAATAAATTCAATGATTTTTTAAAACCACTAAAATGAAACATAAGAATGGGAGATTCCAAGTGGCGAGTGTGTATAAATTCTGGTCATTTTGGACATAAATAAAAAGGAAGCAGAAAGAAGAAATACATATAATAAAAGATTTGATCTTTCCAACTCACTCTTTTTTATCCAGTTTAGATTTCACAGTTCATCAATATACTCACTGCTCACAATCAATTCAATGTTTCCCATGTCTCTTTCCTCTCCCTCTCTCCTAGCACCTCCAACTAACCTTCAAGACTGCAACAGACCAGTAGAATATTGAAGAAAACCACATATCCAGGGAGACCAATTATTGCCATAAATTCACAATTAACAACCTCAACCACAGCAATATTACCCTAAAAGCTCCCTGTAGTGGCTGTTTTATATATTTCCCCCAATCCTTAAATACTTCACCCATCCTCTCTATTTCTCCCACCACTTTCAATTTAAGACACTTTCATTAAGAAAATAGAAGCCATCAGAGAAAAGCTCCCTATTCTTTCCACAACCAAATCTATAACATCCCACCCAAACTAAACCAGTCATCTCTTTTTCCCCTACTTTAAAATGAGTAAGCATCTCTGATTATTATTAAAGGACAACCAGAGTTTGCTCTTTATATTATCTCTTGCACTTGAAAATTTCTTGCCTTCCATAATTCACTCTCTCCTGTATCATCAATCTTTCCTCCTTTATAAGATCAGTCCCATTATCATGTAAATATGTACCATTATCTCCCACTATAAATTTTTTAAAGTATTCTATCATTCCCTACTCAGCTATGCTCTATCTCCTCCCCCATTTCTCAATTACCCTTTGCAGCCATAATTCTCAAAAAAATATCAACTCTCACAGTCTCTAATTTCTAACCTTCATTCTGTATTCAACTACTCCAAACTGGTCCACTTCCACAAGTTCATTGAAACTGCCCCTTAAACAGAGTTAAAACAGATGGCACACTTAAAGGGATGAATGAAGAGACGATTAACAAAAGTGTGGGCAGAATTAAGGTAACATTTTTTATTTTAAATGTATCATCTTTGTCACATATTCTCAAATGGTACTTTTCCTATGTATTTATCTTCTTATTGTGCATCTCTTTCCACTACTCTATATGCTCAATGAGGGCAGAGATTATTTTTTTTTGTTTTGTGTTGCTTTGTTAATCCTCACCCTAGAACATATTTTTTCTATTGATATTTAGAGAGAGTGTAAGGGAGGGGGAGAGACAGAGAGAGAGAAACATCAATGTGAGAGATAGACACATCAATTGGTTGCCTCCCACATACACACGCATACCTGGGGATCAAACCTGCAACCGAGGTATGTGTCCTTGACCTGAATTGAATCTACAACCCTTCAGTCCACAGGCCAACACTCTAACCATTGAGCAACCAGCTAGGGTGAGCTTGTTAATTCAATTCAAACACCACTGAAAACCCACTACATGCAAGGAACTGTGAGTTATCCTATATAATAAAAGCCAAGTATGCAAATAGACTGAACAGCAGAATGACCAGTGGAACAACCGGTTGCTAAGATGCACACTGACCACCAGAGGGCAGATGCTCAATGCAGGAGCTGCCCCCAGCCTGCAGGCCCCAGGCCAGCCAAGGGAGATGCCAGCGGGGACCCCCCCCCCCCCCCCCCGATTGCCCCGCTGGTCACCCTGGAGAGGAAGGTGACCAGCGATGGCAGCAGGTGGCGGGGCTGGCGAGTGGGCGGCACCAAGCCAGCTAAGGCAGGTGCCAGTGGGAGCCCTCTGATCACCCCGCCATTCGCCCCACAGATCGGCCCTGATCACCAGCCAGGCCTAGGGACCCTATCTGTGCCCGAATTTCATGTACCAGCCTCTAGTAAAGAATAAGGCAAAGTGCCCTGGCTGGTGTGGTTCAGCTGGTTAAGCATCGTCCTGTGCACCAAAAGGTGGTGGGTTCGATTCCCAGTCAGGGCACATACCCAGGTTGCAGGTTCGATCCTGGTCAGGGCACATACAGAAGGCAACCGATCCATGTTTCTCTCTCACATCGATGTTTCTCTCTCTCTCCCCTTCCTCTCTCTAAAAATCAATAAAATTTAAGGGAAAAAAATTAGAAAAACAATAAGGCAAAGTGACAAGGATCCTGTTCCCTGTATGTACATAATCTAGGGAGAAAAGATATAGTTAATTATAATGCAAAGCAGACAATAGGTCAGGCAGTATTGCAACAAAGTGCTATGGAATCAAAAGCGAAAAAGATAAAATGTAGAGAAAATGATGAATAAGAAAGCCTTCATCCTAGCCAGTTGCTCAGTGGTTAGAGCATTGGCCCTTGGATTAAAGGGTCATGGGTTTGATTCTGGTCAAGGACTTGTATCTCAGCTGCAGGTTCAATCCCCAGTCCAGGTTGGGCGAGTGTGGGAGGCAACAATAGATGTGTCTCTCTCACATAGATGTTTCTCTCTCTCTGTCTCTCCCCACCCCTTCCACTCTCTCTAAAAGTCAATGGAAAAATATCCTCGGGTGAAGATTAACAAAAAAAACAACAAACAAACAAACAAAGAAATTAAAGAAAGCCTTCACGTAAGAAGGTGGTTCTATTAAGCTTGGAATGAAAAAGAAAAAGCATTCAAAGCAAACCAAATAGCCTTATTAAAAGGAGAGAAAGTAAAGGGCATATCACTTCAAGTTCTCTTGAGTAAAAAATACACACACACACACACACACACACACACACACACGCCATTTATTGAATAGCACACCAAAGGGAGTATGAAATGGGGTTGCAGGCATTCAAGATATTTAATATTACACTCAACCCAAATTTCAAAGTAATTTAATTATACGCTTCCAAAAAGAAAAGTCAAGTATTTTAGTGGAATTCTCAAGAGTCAGAGTCATAATTTTACTGATATTAACTTATAATATTTTGTTATTCATAAGCCTTTACAGAATCTTATTAGGTCACATATTCATTCAATAAGAATGTATTAATTACAAATCAAATCCCAGAGAGTTCAACCAGTACTTCAGCACTATACACAAAATCACAGAATTTTAAAGGTTAACAATGATTTAGAAGAATAATCAATATAATTTTAAAGAATAACAAAATGTGGGGTGGGGCCTCACATATGAGTTATTTAAAAGTTTATTACAAAGCTACAGTAAACATAGTATAGTACTAGCTAAGGGACAGGTAACTAGAGCATAAAAACAGGCCCACATGTATAAGGAAATATGAGTTAAGATCCTCACTTAAGATCAGTGAGGAATGAATGCTACTCAATAAATGGTGTTGGTATTATTTATTTGCTATATGAAAACTGAATTATATTCATTATAATTATTAGAATTTAAATATTTCAGAATCAAATCCCCCCCAAAAAACTTTAAGAGTATCCAATCCAGTACCATCCTATATAATAAAATGGTGATATGCAAATTGACCGTCACACCCTCACACAAGATGGCCACCCCATGTGGTCACAAGATGGCTACCACAAGATGGCCAGCAGGGGAGGGCAGTTGGGGGCGACCAGGCCAGCAGTGGAGAGCAGTTGGGGGCAATCGGGCCAGCAGGGGAGGGCAGTTGGGGGCAATCGGGCTGGCACGGGAGTGATTAGGGGGTGATCAGGCTGGCAGTCAGAAGCAGTTAGGGACAATCAGGCAGGCAGGCAGGTGAACAGTTGGAAGCCAGCAGTCCCGGATTGTGAGAGGGATGTCTGACTGCCGGTTTAGGCCCGATACCTGTGGGATTGGGCCTAAACCGGTAGTCGGACATCCCCCGAGGGGTCCCAGATTGGAGAGAGTGCAAGCTGGGCTGAGGGACACCCCTCTCAGTGCATGAATTTCGTGCACCAGGCCTCTAGTCACTTTAAAAAAGAAGAAATAAAGACCCAGAGAAGTTAAAACACCCAAATCATAGTGTAGAAGCACAGGAATTAAATTCATATTTCATAATTTATTTATTCAAGAATTTATATTCTCTCATTTAAACCATGCAAAATGCTTCCCATCCACCCCAACTTCTTTACATCACCCATGATACACTGACACCAAACCAGAAGTGGAGGAAGCCACAAAAGGTATGGTGAAAGCAAAGTCAATATATACTTTTATTTCCTCCCATTCCCAAATCTTCTTTCAAGGAAATTGGCCCCCAAAAATCTAGACACCCAGCTAGCATGGCTCAGTGGTTAAGCATCAACCTATGAACCAGGAAATCATGGTTCGATTCCCAGTCAAGAAACATGCCTAGGTTGCGGGCTCAATCCCCAATGTGAGGTATGCAGGAGGTAGCTGATCAATGATTCTGTCTCATCATTGATGTTTTCTCTCTCTCTCTCTCTCTCCCCCTCTCATTTCCTCTCTGAAATCAATAAAAATAGATTTAAAAAAAAGAAAAATCTAGCCTTCCCTCAAAGATTAATCTTATCTAAACCCAAACTAATGACAAAGATGAGTTCCATGGTTTTAGTATGCAGGGGATTCCAAAATAAAAAAAAATAATAATTTTAAGAACTGTGAATCTGTGCCAACACATCATAAATACCTATGAATATCAAGTATCTAGGCAGTGCTGTTATTAGGTCCAACATTTTTCAGACACAAATTCCATCAACCTCAAATTCACTCAGTTTGTTTCCAGAGGATGTTAAACATTTACATTTAGAGATTTTCACAAAGACCAGTTAAACAAACACTGTTGACTGTCTGAAAGTGACTGCTCCAATTCCAACACTCAACTAAAGTAAAGAGAGAAATTACATCTTCTCTAGGAAAGCACTCAATATCAGGTTACTAGGGTTGTCCACCATCTGTTAAGTCAGATAAAACTTTCCTTCTATAAATCAACCCCTGGGATATATTACAGGAGTACTGATAGTAAAGGAAGAGAAACTGGTAGAGAGTCTATTTACAAACTTAGAAATCTTAAACTATAAGAATGCAAAACTGACTGCATTTAATTTAATCACTTTAGCACTGAGTAGTAAAAGTATGAGTTCTGGAGCCAGACTATCTAGGTTTGAATCCCAGTAGACGACTTGCTCTATGATTTTGGGCAAACTGTTTAACTTCTGTATCTCAGATTCCTCAACTGGAAAACAAAGACAATAAGAGTACCTACCTTCATTCAGGTGAATAAATTCGTGTATTTAAATTGCTTAGAACATGCCTGGATATAGTGTTAGCTGCTGCTAGTATTATTACCTGATACCCTTACTAGACTATCAGTTCTCACGTGTGACTCTAACACAGAATAGTTTACTAGCCAAATCATGCAATTTTAATGTTCCTGAATCAATGATTCAACATACCAAATTCAAAAAAGAGCACTACAAAAATACAGTCTAGAGTCTTCCTCTTGAATCATTTACTTATCAGTCAAATAAAGTTCTTACAAACATTAATCAACAGCAAATGTTTATTTAACTCCAAAAAAACTATATAAATTTTCACTATGATATAAAAACTTTAAAAAAAAATCTTACACTAGAAATAAATGTTTTTCATTTTACTTTTAATTACAAATTAACCTCTGATCTTACAAGTCAGATAAAAAACCGAGTCCATATATAGTAATTAAAATGATTCTTTTATTAAGATACTAGAGGCCCAGTGCACGAAATTCATGCACAGGTAGGGTCCCTAGGCCTAGCCAGAGATCAGGGCCAATCTGTGGGGCAACCAGCAGGGTGATCGGGGCCCCCACTTGCACCCACCTGGGCGGTCCTGGCGCCGCCCACTCACCGACCCGTTCCCCACCACCGCCGGTTGGGGCCTGCAGGCCAAGGGCAGCTCCTGCATTGAGCGTCTGCTCCTGGTGGTCAGTGCACATCATAGCGACCGGTCATTCCGCCGTTTGGTCTATTTGCATATTAGGCTTTTATTACATAGGATTTACTATCAATCTGCAAATTTGCCTTCGTAAAAGATTTTAACAACAAAGAATAAATGCTCAACACCTTTAGTCATCTGGAAAATATACATTAACCCTTTGCACTCGCTTGCTTTTTTCTCGATTCCTTTATTCTAATGCTAACCGTGTTGAGTCACACTCGACATTCGAGTGCAAAAGGTTAAAACCATTCTAAGATATCACTTTATATCCACTAGAAGGGCTAAAAATCAAAGAGACTAACAACCAAAGAAAGCAGTGGAGAAGATATGGAGCAACTGGAGAACACTGCTAATGGAGAACCATTTGGCAATCCTATATAATAAAAGCATAGTATGCAAATTGTCCCCTCAACTGGGAGTTCATCTGGGAGTTCGGCCAGGGGGCGGGGCCAGCCGGGGAAAGGGAGGGAGGCCCCATCTGGCAGCGGCAGGGGCGGTGGCAGGCGGCTGGGGGAAGGGAGGGAGTACCCAGCTGGCAGCCGGCAGCCACTAGGGACCCTACTAGTGCATGAATTTTGTGCACTGGGCCTCTAGTCCTATATAATAAAGAGGTAATATGCAAATTGACCATCACGCCCTCACACAAGATGGCCACCCCCATGTGGTCACAAGATAGCCACCACAAGATAGCCAGCAGGAGAGGACAGTTGTGGGTGATCAGGCCAGCAGGGGAGGGCAGTTAGGGGCAACCAGGCCAACAGGAGAGGGCAGTTGGGGGCTACCAGGCTAACAGTGGAGGGCAGTTGGGGGCAACCGGGGCTGCAGGGGGGGGAGGGCAATTGGGGGGGACCAGGCCTGCAGGGGAGGGCAGTTAGGGGTGACCCAGCTGGCAGGGGAGGGCAGTTAGGGGTGACCGGGCCAGCGGGGGAGGGCAGTTGGGGGCAATCAGGCTGGCAGGGGAGCAGTTAGGCGTCGATCAGGCTGGCAGGCAGAAGCAGTTAGGGGCAATCAGGCAGGCGAGCGGTTGGGAGCCAGCAGTCCCAGATTGTGAGAGGGATGTCCGACTGCTGGTTTAGGCCCGATACCTGTGGGATCGGGCCTAAACCAGCAGTCGGACATCCCCCAAGGGGTCCCAGATTAGAGAGGGTGCAGGCTGGGCTGAGGGACAACCCCCTCAGTGCACGAATTTTATGCACCGGGCCTCTAGTTTCTTATAAAGTTAAATATACATCTACCCTGAGAACCAATAATTTCACTCCTTGGTATTTCTACCAAGGGAAATGAAACATGTTCACAAAAAGACTTATGCAAGTATGTTTATAGCAGCCTTATTCGTAAAAGGCAAAAACTAAAAATAATGCAAATGTCTATCAAAAGAATTGAGAAACAAAGTTTGATATATCCATAAAATGGAATACTGTGCCACCTAGGAATTTATCTGTTGTTTCCAATAATTATTTGAATTTACTATTCAATACAAATGTCTTATTTTATTCAAATTCTGTCTCATTTTAAAATGCATTTTTAAAAATCCTTAGTTGCAGGTAATTGTTATACTAAAAATAACCTTTTTTTGTTTAGTAACTCACTTGGGTGTTCTTGCCACAATATAAATTTTTGAGGAATTTTTTAATTGGTGTTTTTAAGACACAAATAAATCCCAGAGTTTTATTAAGTGACTAGAGGCTCAGTGCACGAAATTCGTGCACAGGGGGTGAGGGGTCCTCAGCCCGACCTGCACCCTCTCCAATCTGGGACCCCTCGGTGGATGCCCGACTGCTGGCAATTGGACATCCCTCTCGCAATCCAGGACCATTGGCCCCTAACCACTTCTGCCTGCCGGCCTGATCGCCCCTAACTGCTCTCCCCTGCCGGCCTGATTGCCCCTAACCACCTCTGCCTTGGCCCCCGCCACTGTGGCTTTGTCCGGAAGAACATCCAGAAGATGTCCGGTCTAATTAGCATATTACCCTTTTATTAGTATAGATATTCCTATAAAACTCTTAAATGTATTTGCACGTATTTTTTTTCTTATGCATTTTTGGTGCACTTTCTTATCCATGGTTTTGCTTTCCATGGTTTCAGTTACCCACGGTCAACCACAATCCAAAAATATTAAATTTTCCCAACCACTGACATCATCTGCTCCTGACATCTAATCACCAACATCGTCATGGCTTAATGCTCCAGGATCATCCAAAGGAGATGATGGCCCTAGCACAGTGGTCAGCAAACTGCAGCTCTTGAGCCACATGCGGCTCTTTGGCCTCTTGAGTGTGGCTCTTCCACAAAATACCACGTGCGGGTGTGCACGTACAGTGCGATTGAAACTTTGTGGCCCATGTGCAGAAGTCGGTTTTCGGCTCTCAAAAGAAATTTCAATCGTTGTACTGTTGATATTTGGCTCTGTTGACTAATGAGTTTGCCAACCACTGCCCTAGCAGATTTGGCTTAGTGGATAGAGCATCAGCCTGCAGACTGAACAGTCCCAGGTTCGATTCTGGTCAAGGGCACATGCCTGGGTTGTGGGCTTGATCCCCAATAGGGGGTGGACAGGAGGCAGCAAGTCAATGATTCTTTCTCACCATTGATGTTTCTATCTCTCTCTCCCTGTCCCTTCCTCTCTGAAATCAATAAAATATATCTAATCTAATAAAGAGGGAATATGCAAATTAACCATCACTCTGCAACAAAGATGGCTGCGCCCACAGCGGAGGGAGGGTTTTCCGTAACATAAGATGGCTGCACCCACAGCGGAGGCCAAGTTCCCATAAGGAGCAATCAGCAGGGACCTGAGGCTGCGCCCCCCCCCGCCCAGTGGGGCTTGACAGGGGACCTCAAGCCACGCTCCCATGCCCTGGCGCCAGGCTGGGGGACCTCAGGCCGTGCCCCCCATCCCAGCACCAGGCCAGGGGACCTCAGGCAGTACGGCCCCACCCCAACGCCAGGCCAGGGGACCTCAGGCCATGCCACCCGCCCTGCAGGGCTTGACAGGGGACCTCAGGCCATGCCCTCTGCCCCGGTGATGGGCTGCGGGACCTGAGGCCGCCCCCCCCCCCCGCCATGGCACCAGACCAGGGGACCTGAGGGTGCGTGGGGGACCTGAGGCTGCACCCCCCGACCTGGCAGGGCTTGACAGGGCCCTGAGGCTGCGCCTCCCCACCCGGCAGGGCTTGACGGGGGACCTGAGGCTGTGCCCCCCGCCCAGCACCAGGCCCAGGAACCTGAGGCTGCACCCGCCGGCTGGTGGGGCTTGACGGGGGTGGGGCCAGCTGGGTCTGGGTCTTGCATGATTTCGAGGAGCACGGGTGGGCAGGGACTTGACTCTGGGTCCCATGGTACGCCCCAGACTCTGACAGGAGGAAGAGTTTCATATACATTTTACTAATTTTCTTTCATCTCTGACATTTTTGTTTTAGAGAAAGGTCAAATAGCAATATTAAAATATTCCCTCTAATTAATTCCCTTTTAATGTGCACGAATTTTGTACACTGGGCCACTAGTATATATATATAAAAACAAACCAGATGATGATCCTTCTGACTGTGAAAATTAATAAAATGAAATCTCACAACTACTAAAGTAATGAGTAAGAATCTTAGTAAACTTTAGAAGTCTACTACAGGGGGCCAAAAGGAGGAGCTCTCATACAGTTTCACTAGAGATCCACTACAGAAAGAATTGTTAACTACAGATCCCCCAACAGGAAAGAATCACAGTTACAGGCCCCAACAGAAAAAAATGTACATTGCATTTCCCACAGAAATTGACTACCACAATTCTCAACCAATGAGAAGCCCCCATCACCCTGAACTCCTGCTTCTATCCAATTAATTTTCATTTGAAACAACCCTTCCCAATTTCCTCCTTTTTCTCTATAAAATAATGGCCCTTTGTTTGTTGGACATGCCTATGACTTTTACTATAGTTTGCTTGTCCCAAATTGCAATTCTTTGCTGTGCCCAAATAAACTCATTTTTGCTGTTTTACTTTTAAGGTCAACATGATGTATAGTCAGAAGGTCATTCACTTCACTACATTTCATGTAGGCATTTTATCATCTCACATCAACACAAGAAGGGTGCACACTAGTACAGTATACTATTTTGAAAGAGAGACCATAGTCACATAACTTTTGAGAGAGAGACCACGGTCACATAACTTTTATTGTCATAATTGTTCTACTTTATTACTGTATGAAATTCAAGAACAGACAGAATTAGAAAGTAGTTACAGGGAGGGAAGGCAAAACTAAATTGAAAGGGACATGAAACAACTTTTTGTTTATCATTTATGTAAATTAAGTCACATCTTTTAATATAATACATCCCCAGGTCCATGTAAAAATTAACAGCCACTCAAAAAAAAATGGACAAAGAAGAGGAATATAACTTCACTAAAAGGAAATATTTAAAGATTAATGTTCATATTTTAAATGATCAAATAAATACACATTTCAGAAACCAATTACTACTTTCTCCCTAACAAATTAGCAAATCTTTTATTTTTATTTTTTGTTAATCCTACCCAAGGATATTTTTTTCCAATGATTTTTTTTTTAGAGAGAGTAGAAGAAAGGGAGGGAGAGAGGAGAGAGAGACAGAGAGAGAGAGAGAGACAGACAGAGAGAGAGAGAGAGAGAGAGAAACATCACTGTGAGAGAGACACATCAATTGGTTGCCTCCTGATGGGGACTGAACCTGCAACTCAGGGAGCCCAAGGAACCTCCAAAGGGAGCCCTGGACAGTTTGGCTCAGTGGACAGAATGTCGGCCTGTGGACTGAAGGGTCCCAGGTTCGATTCCAGGTCAAGGGCACATGCCAAAGTTGCAAGTTCAATCCCCAGTAGGGGGCGTGCAGAAGGCAGCTGATCAATGATTCTCTCTCATTATTGATGTTTCTCTCTCCCTCTCTGAAATCAATAAAAAAATATTGAAAAATTTTTTTAAAAAAGAAAGTGAAAACACAGCCCACATACTGGAAAAAAAAAAGTACAAATCATTCATCTGATAAGGGATTTGTATCCAGAATATGAAAGGTTTTTTAAAACTCATAACTCAGTAATAGAAGGCAAATATCCCCATTTTATAAATAGGCAAGGGATCTGAATAGACATTTCTCCAAAGAAGATATACAAATGGCCAATAAACCCGTAAAAAATTTCTCAACATCATTAGCCTACAGGAAAATGCAAACAAAACCACAATGAGCCCTGGCCTGGTAACTCAGTTGGTTAGAGCCAAGGTTGCAGATTGATAGCCCATCAACCAATGAATGCCTAAGTAAGTGAAATAACAAATTGATGTTTCTTTCTTTTCCTTCCTCTCCCTCCCTCGCCCTCTCTCCCTCTCTCTCTCCCTTCTCCCTCTCTCCCTCCCCCTTCCTCTCCTTCTCTTAAATCAATTAAAACAAAACACATACAGTAAATTATCACATCCTAACTCTAATGGCTATAATAAAAAAACAGATAATAACAAGTGGTGGTGAGGATGTAGAAAAAATGGAATTCCCATTCTCACTTATAGTGGGAATATGAAACAGTATAGCTGCTTTGGAAAACAGTTACCATATGACCCAGTAATTCCACTATTATATACCCAAAAGAAATGAAAATATGTGTTCATACAAAAACTTCTACATGAATGTTCATAGAAGCTTTATTTGAATAGCTAAAAACTAGAAATAATCCTATGACTATCAACAGAACAGATTTTAACAACAGTGATATAGCCATATACTGAAATACTACTGAGCAATCAAAATAAATTACTGATACACAAAATAACATAAATAAATCTCAAAATAATTAGACTGAGTGAAAAAAGCCAGACCTCTCTCTCAAAAAAGGTGTATACACTATATATCTCTTTTTTACATAAAATTCTAGAAAATGCAAACTAATCTATAACAACAGCAGGTTAGTGGTTACCTCTGGGAGTAGAAAGAGAGATGGATTACAAAGGGGCAAAAGGAAACTTTTAGAGTAGTATGTTCCTTACCCTAGTTGTGGTGTATAAATAGGTCAAAACTCATAAAATTATATACTTTAAATATTGTGCAATTTCATCATATGTCAATTATCCCTGAATGAAGATGTTTTTTAAGGAAAAAAATGCAGCCGAAACCGGTTTGGCTCAGTGGATAGAGCGTCGGCCTGTGGACTGAAAGGTCCCAGGTTCGATTCCGGTCAAGGGCATGTACCTTGGTTGCGGGCACATCCCCAGTGGGGGGGTGTGCAGGAGGCAGCTGATCGATGTTTCTCTCTCGTCGGTGTTTCTAGCTCTCTATCCCTCTCTCTTCCTCTCTCTGTAAAAAATCAATAAAATATATATATTTTAAAAAATGCATATGCGTCCTAGCTGGTTTGGCTCAGTGGATAGAGCATTGGCCTGTGCACTGAAGGGTCTCGGGTTCAATTCCAGTCAAGGACTCATGGCTGGGTTGCCGGCTTGATCCCTAGTGTGGGGCATGCAGGAGGCAGCCGATCAATGATTCTCATCATTGATGTTTCTATTTCTCTCTCTCTTCCTTTCTCTCTGAAATCAATAAAAAAATATATTTTTAAAAAATGCATATTCCGCCGAAACCGGTTTGGCTCAGTGGATAGAGCGTCGGTCTGCGGACTGAAGGGTCCCAGGTTCGATTCCGGTCAAGGGCATGTACCTTGGTTGCGGGCACATCCCCAGTGGGGGGTGTGCAGGAGGCAGCTGGTCGATGTTTCTCTCTCATCGATGTTTCTAGCTGTCTATCCCTCTCCCTTCCTCTCTGTAAAAAATCAATAAAATATATTTTTTTAAAAAATGCATATTCCACACTGGGGGAACAGAATTATACTAGTATTTCTGAAATGGCACATTGGATAAGAAAAAGGTAGAAAAAGTATGCCGAGAGCTTTTAAGTATGACAAGCCTTTTAAAAGTGAAAATGGTAGCTGAATTTTCAATATCCATTGATGTAGCAAATAGTCAAAAACCACCAAAACTATTATGAATAACCTTTAAAATAAAATAAAAAATTTTAATTCATCTCAACATATAGATATGATATATAAGAATATGTAAGAATATATCCTTCATATATTTATATATACATACGTATAAAAGTTCTAAATATATATGTATGTGTATGTATACATATGCATACTGAGAATGTATTAATTTTGTCTATATATACTATTTGATGAGCAAATGGATCTGAGAACTCTTTACTAACAGAAAACATCCACCCTCAATCCAAAGAGTTTCAGGTAACAGATTGAAAGCTATTGATAAGGATATTCAATGTCAAGGAGATTGAATATTTAAATATCATCTTAAATAAAATAGAAATCGGTTTAATGAAAATTTATCTAATAGGTTCTACAGCTACACTTTATAATCAAAAGAATTTAGGGATTAGCTATAACACTGCTAATCTAGATATAAATAAATAATTAAGACTTTACTGTGACTTAAAGGTACAAATGTAGCTGAATTAAAATATTCAAGTTCTGCCACAGACTGGACTGAAAATACAACAGAGTTGAGAAAAAGTTAAGATTTTTAAAAATATATATATTTTTTATTGATTTCAGAGAGAAAGGGAGAGGGAGATAGAGACAGAAACATCAATGATGAGAGAATCATTGATCAGCTGCCTCCTGCATACCCCGTACTGGGGATCGAGCCCGCAACCCGGGCATGTGCTCTTGACTGGAATTGAATCCAGGACCCTTCAGTCCACAGCTGACACTCTATCCACTGAGCCAAACTGGCAAGACTTCAAGATTATTTTTAATGTTTAAATGAAGTTTAAGTCTCATAGTTCAACTTTATACCAGTATACAAGACTCATATTTTGCTAGATCATTTTTTTTATTAAAATTATTGGGGTGACATTGGCCAACATAAACATTATATACAAGACTCTTTTACAGGCCATGCACTGTATTAAACTCTTTACATAAATTATCTATAATAATAAAAGTATAATAGGCTAATTAGACCAGACGTCCTTACAGACGACCTTCTGGACGAAGCCAGGGCTGCAAGGGAAACCCAGGTCCCAGGTGCCAGAGGGAAGCCTCCAATCAGGATCTCCCCACCATTCATTCAGTACATTTATGTATGCCAGATAATACTAAAAAATATAAAACAAAGTCCTAACTACAAAAAATGTATAACTTTATGAAGAGATTAAATATCACAAATAACTCAAAAACAGGATAAAATACCAAACTATATGTTTTCTAAAATTAAGCTAGAATATAAGAGAAAGAGATCATTAAGAAATGAACAGTTATGCCTAACCAATGGACAGAGACCAGGGGGGTGAGGGCATGAGTGGGGGGTTGAGAGGAGTAATGGTTAATCAATAAAGAAAAAAAAAATTTAATAAATAAATAAATGTAAAAAAAAAAAAAGAAATGAACAGTTTTTGCCCAGCAGAAACTGTAGCTCAGTGGTTGAGTATTGACCTATGAACCAGGAAGTCACGGCTCAATTCCCGGTCAAGGCACATGCCAGGGTTGCAGGCTTGATCCCTGGTATGAAGCATGTAGAGGTAGCCAATAAATTATTTTCACTCATCACTAATATTTTATCTCTCTCTCCCTCTCCCTTCCTCTCTGCAATCAATAAAAAAATATATTTTAAATGAATAGCTTTTGATATAACATGTTAATATTAACATTTTTAGAAATGATGACCAGTCCTACAAATGGACATTTACAGTTCATTTTCTTGCCAATATTTTCAATACTGTATTCTTTGCAAAAATACATAAGGCTTGGCTATCATAGAAAATGTCATCCCTTCAGACTACCAATAATAAATAATTTTTAAAAAGAATGAATCAACTCTTTAAAATGATTAACATTCAAAAATTGTATTCATTGATGACATTTAAAGAAAACCCATTACATCATGAATGTAAAGGAAATTGTACACCTGCTTTAAGAGACAATTTAAGAGATAGCACCCTGGCCAGGTAGCTCAATTGATTAGAGCAGTGGTAGGCAAACTCATTAGTCAACAGAGCCAAATATCAACAGTACAACGATTGAAATTTCTTTTGAGAGCCAAATTTTTTAAACTTAAACTTCTTCTAACGCCGCTTCTTCAAAATAGACTCGCCCAGGCCATGGTATTTTGTGGAAGAGCCACACTCAAGCGGCCAAAGAGCCGCATGTGGCTCGCGAGCCGCAGTTTGTCGACCACGGGGTTAGAGCATCATCCTGATACACCAAGGTTGCCAGTTCTGGTTCAATCTCTGGTCAGCACACATACCAGAAGCAACTAATGAATGCATAAATAAGTCGAAGAACAAATCAAAGTTTTTCTCTCTCTCCCTAAAATCATATATTTTAAAAAGAAAAAATACAGCTTTTAACAATTTTCTACAGATGCAGAAAATTTTTTCTTTCACCTCTGACCAAATCCTTAACTAAGGAAAGGTACAGGACTTAACTTAGAAATAAAATCTACTTCTGGGTCAACAGTGAAGAGGAATGTATTAAATGTTGTGGAGATAGATAAACATTGATTCTTTCCAACTGGAATTTATAAGTAATTTATAATCATTAAATCTATAATGTTCAGTTTCTTCTAGCAGTAAGGTTAATGGTTCCCACTGTTAACAAAAATGCATACAGCCATAGCCAGTTTGACTCAGTGGATACAGCGTCAGCCTGTGGACCGAAGGATCCCAGGTTCAATTCTGGTCAAGGGCATGTACCTCAGTTGCAGGCTCCTCCCCAGCCTAGGCCCTGGTCTGGGCTCCTGCAGGAAGCAACCAATCAATGTTTCTCTCACATGGATATATCTCTCGGTCTTTCCTTCTCTCTTCCACTCTCTCTAAAAATCAATGGGAAAATATCCTCGAGTAAGGACTAAACAATAATAATAAAATAAATAAATAAATAACTTTTTAAAAAAGCATACATATTTGGAAGAGGATCAGGTAATGCTAGAGACACAGCCAGTGACAACACAAAAAATTTTAGCCTCATTTGCCACATTTTTTAAACTAAGCCACCAAACTAAACGAACCACAAAAACAAAATAATCAATGCTTAAAATACAGGCCCTGGCCGGGTAGCTCAGCTGGTTAGAGCATCATCCCGATACAGCAAAGTTGTGGGTTCAATCCCATTCAGGGCACATACAAGCAGCAACCAATGAATGCATGTATGAGTGAAACAACAAATAGATGTAAATGCTTAAAATACATGTAAAACTTTAAAATCAACTCTGGTTTTCCTAACTGCCACTAATCATAGTATCTGGAATAATAGACCTTCCTAGAAAGAGAAGTCTATAATAGGCCTAGTATTGTTATAATTATTATTAATTAACATTGCTACATGTTGAGCACCCACTATGGGCAAGGCACTATACAAAATGTTTTTCATTCAGTTCTCACCATCAGACTAGTAAAGAGGATAATTTAAGCTCCATTTTACAGATGACAAAACTGAGGCTAAGAAAGGTTGAATAAGCTGCTCAATTAGTAAATAATAGAGCCAGGATTAAAAAAACATGGTCATACAATTATAAAACCTGGACTTTGTCCATTCTATCATGCTTCCTCAGAACACAAAGTATGCCTTTTTCAATTTAATAATATGGTAGTTATTAATATACTTCTGTCATAATCAGGCTATTCTATGGTTCTGTGAGATTCCAGGTTGAAAAAAGTGTATCTAAATTAAAGAATACTGACGTAAGGTGGTGAAGGCCTGGGGCTAGGGGTAGAGGCAGGCTAGAAGAGGTCAATGGGGGGAAAAAGGAGACATATGTAATACTTTCAACAATAAAGATTTTTTTTAAAAAGAATACTGACAGCTAAAATTCCTTAGAACAAAGTTGGTTATATTAAAAGTAATTAAATGAACCTTCATAAATTTGCAAAGCAGCACCCCATGACACAACTGAAAGGTACCTGAGGTGGACTTTTGCATAGCCGACCCAGACAAAGGCATCACTAACTTACTGTTCTAAGGTCAAAGGTAGCCAAGGTCAATCTTAAATCAAGTTATGAATGTTGTTGTTTTTCTGTGCTCCTAGCTTCCCTTTGCTTATATTCAGGAGCTAAACAATGTTCTACAGCTTTCAATCCCTCTCTCTCCCTAACTAAACTGGAAAAAATCTGATCAAATAATAATTTTCCTAATTAACTATATACACCTTAATACTATAAACAATTTACCACAATTAAGATTTTGCGAGCTGATCAGAAAATTCAAGACTTCAATCCTGATTAGAAGAATATAAGGTATCAGCAAGCAAGTGGGGAGAAATAAGAGTTTTGGTGGGGAGAGAAGAGGAAGTCACTGAACATTAATTATTAATATAGCAGCTCCTTGGTTAATTCATTTAAGATGACTAGGAATCTCTTTCTACTGCTTAATCCTAAACTCCATTGGAAAGGACCAGTAAGAAGGCTTGGTCTAGTTATGATTGCTGGGGACCTACTTCCAAGAGCTGCAGAAGCAGAGACTAGTGTCCAACCTTCTATTTTTTTATTTATTTTTATTTATTTTTTTAAGAGAGAGTGTGGAAGGGAGGCGGGAGAGGAGGAGAAAGAGAAACATCAGTGTGTCGGCATTGAATGGTTGCCTCCCACATGTGCCCCGACCTGGGGAGGGGATGGAACCTGCAATCCAGGTACATGCCCTTGACCAGGAATCCAACCTAAAACTCTCAGTGCACAGGCTGATGCTCTAACCACTAAGCACACCAGCCAGGGCCCAATCTTCTTCTAAATCTACAATATCTTACCCAGGCTCCCCCATCTTCTAGGACTAGCAATTGTCAGTCTATTCACTTGCATTCTGACATGCTTTCCTGAGTGGAAGAAAACAAAGGAAGAGTTAAAGCAAGCCATGGAAACTACACAGAACAAAAAAATATGTCCATGGGAGAATGTTGCAAATAGGATCATCCTCCTTTACATATGTCACTCCAGGAAAACAGCCAAGAACAGCTCACTCCTCTAGACATACTTCCTGCAGATGCTCCAGACTCCCGCTTAAGCACATCATCAGTGTTCTCATTCTCCCTTAGTTTCAACCCTCCTTTTGCCCCAAGATTTCTAAATGCATACTTTATATTCTCAAAAATATATGGCAATGAGATAATGCATACATGGCAATAAGATATGTAACAGTATCTGTGTCTCACACCTGAACAAACACCCTAAAGCCTTACAGAGTATTTCTACCTTTAATAATGAAATTTTCAATATATTACGGAAACAGATTTTCTTTGCAAATAAAAGACTTAATATGCCAAGATTTTTTTAAATAAGATAAGCAAAGCCCTAACTTTGGCTCAGTGGATAGAGCATCAGCCTGTGGACTGAAGGGTCCTAGGTTCGATTCCGGTCAAGGGCATGTACCTTGGTTGCGGGCACATCCTCAGTAGGGGGTGTGCAGGGGGAAGCTGATCGATGTTTCTCTGTCATCGATGTTTCTAACTCTCTATCCTCTCCTTTCCTCTCTATAAAAAATCAATAAAATATATTTTAAAAAAAATAAGATGAGCAAATTTTAAAAATAAAACAATTGTTTCCTTTCTCCCTAGCCCTATCAAAGAAACATATCAGAATTCAGAAATCAGCAGAATTCAAGATCTATTATGTAGAAATCAAAATATATTAAACCCAAAATAAAATGTAGCTTTTCAAGTACTCTATTAAATAAGACTTTACTTCAAGGTGATAAGTTCACTGGGACCTTTTCTATAAAAGGAATTCTCCCAGCAAACTAAAAACCAAATATAGGTGTTTTGTACTTTGAAAGAACTAGGTTTTAAGTACCAACATTTCCATTAGGATTTACTATATGGGTAGCTAGAGCGCTACCCATATAGTAATAAGTGGAGAAAGATTAAAAGTTATTTATAAAAGACAAAACTTTACTGAAATAGAAAATAAACTTAATTAACTAGTGTTAATTGAATTCCACTTTTGAAAATCATTTACATGAATAATCTTTGATATGTAAAACTGAGTCTCATTTAAAATGATTTAAATTGTACCATCAGGAGCACACAGTTTCTTTGGTATTGAAAAACCACTACAAATTAAGAAATCTCACTGTAAAATGAGTTGAGCAAGCAAAGCTATTCATAGATAAGTATGATTAAATTATGGATAAGTCAGCTGACTAAAGTCCATTTATTAAGAAGCAAGTACGTAGCCCTGACCAGTGTAGCTCAGTTGGTTGGGCCTTTTCCCATGCACCAAACGATTGCCAGTTTGATTCCCAGTCAGGGCACATGCCCAGGTTGTGGGCCTGATCCCCGATGGGGGGCATGCAGGAAGCAGACTAACATGTTAAGCTCTCACAACAATGTTTCTCTCTCACTTTTTCTCTAAAAAGCAATAAAAATATGTAAGAAAAAATAAAGGAAAAGTAAGTAGCCATGGCCAGGTAGCTCAGTTGGTTAGAGCATTGTCCAGATATGCCTGGTTGCAGGTTTGATGGAGTCAAGACACATACAAGAAGCAACCAATGAACACATAAATGAACAACAAGTCTCTCTCTCTCTCTCTCAAATTCAATAAAGAAAAATAAAGAAGCAAAACAAGTCAATGCTTAAAATTATAAGGATGAACATTTACATTTTCCCACACTTGATTATTAAGATTTTGCATTCCTCCATCAGTTAGTAAAGAACTAAATGATCTATACAAATGTGCTCACCAACTGTATAATGACTTAAAGCAGCAGCCGCCAACCGGTGGTCTGTGGACCACTGATGGTCTGTGAGGTCAGAAAGGTTGGAGACCGCTGATTTAAAGAATAACCATTTTGGTGGTAGGGATCCTACATTTAACTCAATGCAAGGAATTCAAAAGCTTTCATCCTTGGAATCTTTGTTCCCCAAAATTAGTAAATTTGTTTTGTGAAAAGACTGCTTATGATTTTCAACTCAAACATGCAATGATTATGTTTTGCAGTCTTCCAAACAAAAATAAAAATTTTAACAAAACAAAAATCTGAAATAAAACTACAAATAATTTTTGAGAGAGAAAAAAATTAAACATCCTACTGCAAAGCTTCATCAATATTCTTCAATTTCACAAAGCGTTAATGAAAAGGTTACATAAATCCACTAGATTAAAAATTTTAAAGAGGGCTGCAACAATCTATTTTCAATGCTGCTTTCTCTGTTCTTATACCCATAAAAACAGATCTAAATAAACTCTTTCCAAATAATAAACCACCTAGTTTTTATAGAAAAATCAAACCAAGAAAAGCACAAAACATACATATATATTCTCAATATACCTTAAAGTAAGTATCGTGGATTACATTTAGGTCCTTCAAACAAGTTACATTAATAGCATATGCCACAGCCAGTTCATTCCCAAGGGAGAAAACCATCAGAACAAAAGTTCCTACTTAATAAACTATTTACTTTGCTGTGAAGCCTCTACCGTAAGTGTATTTTACTGTCCAGTATTATTACTATTTTTTTTCTTTTTTAAATTGATCTTTATTGTTGAAGATATTACAAATGTCTCCCTTTTTTCTCCTATTGAACACCTCCACCCTTCTCCCACCTCCTCCCCAGGCCTTCACCACACTATTGTCTGTGTCCATGTGTTATGCATATCCTATCCTATATAATCCTATCTAATCTAATAATAGACAAATATGCAAACTGACCGAACCTTCGCTACACCTAAGCCACTCCCACCAGCCAAGCCACGCCCACCAACCAATCAGGACAAGCATGCAAATTACCCCAACAAAGATGGTGGCTAATTTGCATATCAAGACAGCGTCGAAAGAAGCCAAGAGCTGCAGAAGGGAGTAAAGCTTTGAAGAAGCAAGCAAGCGGGGGGGGGGTGGGGGGGGAGGAGAAGGGAGGAGCGAAGTCAGGGCCGGGGGCGAAGGGAAAAGCAGGCGGGCTGGTGGAGAAGGCGGGGCGGGTGACAAGGGCGGAGCGGAGGCGGGGCCGGGGGCGAAGGGAAAAGCAGGCGGGCTGGCGGAGAAGGCGGGGCGGGCGACAAGGGAGGAACGGAGGCAGGGTAGAGTGCAGCAAGAAATCCTATTGCAGGATTTTTCCTGCAACGGGAACGCTAGTCCTATATAATCCTATATAATAAAAGGGTAATAAGCAAATCGACCGAACAGCGGAACGACCGGTCGCTTTGACATGCTCTGACCACCAGGGGGCAGACACTCAACGCAGGAGCTGCCCCCCTGGTGGTGGTCAGTGTGCTCCCACAGGGGGAACACCCGAGCCAGAAGCCGGGCTCACGCACAGTGGTGGTGGTGGGAGCCTCTCCTGACTCCACGGCAGCACTAAAGATCAAGATGTCCGACTGCCTGTGGGGAGCAGGCCTTAGCCCTCAGTCACACATCCCCCGAGGGTTCTGAGACTGCGAGAGGGTGCAGGCTGGGCTGAGGAACACCCCCCCACACCCACACACACACACACACACCCAGTGCACCAATGTCCTGCACTGGGCCTCTAGTATGCATACAAATTCTTTGGTTAATCTCTTCCCATTGCCCCCTTCCCTCTGAAATACATGTCTGTTGCATGCTTCATCGCTATTTCTTCTCCAAAAATCTAAAATACACAAGTGAAGTATATCTCGTTCCTTTAAAAATGCTTTTCTAGCCCAGCTAGGTGCAGGTTAGTGGTTGAGCATCGACCTATGAACCAGGAGGTCATGGTTTGATTCCCAGTGAGGGCACGTGCCAGGATTGTGGGCTCGATTCCCAGTGGGGACGAGCAGGAGGCAGCCAATCAATGATTCTCTTTTATCATTGATGATCTCTCTCTGAAATCAATAAAAATATATTTTAAAAAAACAAAAATATTAAGATGCTTTTCTATTATGTTTTGTATTAGTGTAAGGCCATGAACAGTTTTAAGATACTTTTACTCTAAAAAACAAACACCCTTTCGCTTTTCTCTTTTGAAATGTGTCATACTTGGTTTTTACTTATTTTCTGTTCATATAATGTTCTCAAACCAGTCCATTCCAGTGTTAATCATTTACTGTAAATATGTCTGTGTATATTTAGGGTTTTTTACAAACAATACTTTACAGTAGGGTGGTAAAAAAGAAAGGGTGAAGGAGGCACAAGTGAAACAAAGTGTGCTACATCTGAAAAACACCACTCAATTTCATTTCTCTGCCTCAACTTCCCTTAAATCCTAGTGCCAAAAATTCTCAATCTCTAAAAAGAGGTACAACACGATACATGATAAGGCAAACACAGAATAAAATCAGAAACTTAAGAAATTTAATAGAATTTATCACAACCTGAGAAAGAATTAGCACAAAAAGAAGACAAAGAAATGAGTAATAAACCCAGTCCCTAGATACCCCTACTGAGGGGCTGCTTTTGCTGCACTGTATGGCTCAAAACAGTTTTTCAGTCTTTTGACTGTCAGAAATACATTTTACATTGTGACCTAGTACACAATTGTATGAGAGAAATTTCCCAAAACAATACTTTTCCTTACCAAGTGCAATCCTAGTCAATTCTGTTCATCTATTTCATTTTCTTTTCTTTTTTTTTTTTTAGAGAGAAACACCCCTGGGAGAGCAAAACATCCATTGGCTGACTCCTGCACACCCCCTCCAGGGGATAGTGGTAAGCCACTAAAAACTGATTTGATAAATTACTAGTAAATCATGATCCCACAGTTTGAAAAACAGGCTTAAAATAGAGGGCCCTTATATTAAGATCTTTTCTGCAATATGCCTCTGTCCCTAGCTGGGTAGACAGGTATTTTAAGGTTGCCACAATATTACTGTTTTCATTTAAAGCAGTGGTTCTTGCCCTAGCCAGTTTGGCTCACTGGATGGAGCATTGGCCCACTGATTGAAGAGTCCAGGTTCCATTCCAGTCAGGGAAACTTACCTGGGTTGCAGGCAACTTAGTCGACCTCACATCTAAATGTCTCTCTCTCTCCCGGTCTCTCCCAATCCTTTCCACTCTCTTTAAAAAAAAAAAAAAAAAAATCAATGGAAAAATATCCTCCGATTAGAATTAAAAATAAACAAATAAATAAAACAGTGGTTCTTAAAGTGGATCAACATAAGCATCACCTGAAGTAAATGTAAATTCTCAAGCGCCACCCAGACGTACTGAATCAGAAATGCCCTGGGGCCAGCAGTGTGTAGTTTACCAAGCCCTCCAGGTGATTCCGGTGCAAGCTAAGGTTTGAGAACCACCTCATTAAAGAACTCTGGTCTGTCTTCATCCTCTATTTTAAAATCCAGTACACATGCTCACTCTGTACCAGTCACTATTCTAAAGGTTCTACAGATATTAACTCGTGTGAAAAATACAAACCTATAAAGTAGAAATTATTATTACCCCTATTATACAGCTGAGAAAACTTTTGCACAGAGACGTTACGTTGTCTAAGCTAAGTGGTGGAACTAGAATTCAAACTTAGTTATAATTTGGCAAGGGAATGCCTCTCCTCTGCATGCCTCTCCTCTCTCTGTTCAAGTCCCCAGTCCCACTTCTTTATAGTCCTCCCCTTTCCTCTTTCAAATTCCCCCAGCCCGTCAATGTCCCTATTTTCTAATATTACTGTGCTGTCATCCTAAAAACAAATTTTTCTAAAACACTGCAATGCAAGTCACTTAAGCCTTGCTTTTAGGACCCTTTCTCTGGTTCTTCGTGGCATCTTCGTACTAGGAGGCTTAAGTTGCTTCTGTTTCTGAAGTCCTTAGAGCTTCTTAATGACCTCGCTGTTAATTTCTCTTATCTCCTGGCCAGTTTGCACAAGACCACTGCTCTCCTCCTGAGCAACTCTCTGGCTCGCTCCTACTCCGCCCTATCTTCTCACTCCCTTCCCACAAGGAAATTATTTCTCCCCGCCCACCTGCCTGTCGTGGAGCTAGACTCCTAACTGAAAGAACTTCCACTCCCCGGCCAGACCTCTCACCCCAGTCTCAAACTCGAGTTACTCCTCGAGGATTTTTTTCCTCCCTGGTGTCGGGGATCCTCAGACTCAGAGGAGTTCCCAGTTCAGTCCTGAGTCTCCCATCCCAGACCAGCGATGGCGGGGGCAGGGCGCTCCAGTTCCGCCCCAAGCTGTTCAAGGTCTCCACCGGACCGACCCTCCTAAGACCCGCAGTTCCCTAACTCCCCAGGAGCCCTCCTCCCTCCGATTGTGACCGATGCTCAGGAGGGTTCCCACCCCCTCCCTGCCATTTCTCCACGCCCTCGCTAGGACTCAGGTCGCTCCCTGTCATCACGGACCCCCGCCGCCCTCGGTCTCCCATCTCCTTCGAACCCGGGCCCCTCCCAGTTTCCCGACTCCTACCTAACCCCCCCCCCCCCTCCCAGCACTCCGCTCGACCGCTCCCGGACTTCTAGGGTTCCTCTTCTCCCTCGAACCCCAACTGTCCTGGGTATTCCCGAATCACCCCGTCCTCGGACCGGGTCATTACCGGTCACCACCCTGTCTGGGACCCCGGGTCGCTCCCGTCTCCCCAGGGACCTACCCCACACACACACCGGCCGCGGTCCGTGTTCCAGACCCGAGCAAGCACCCCGTCCCAAGGGACGTCCCGGCCTGACCCGCTGGGGTCTGGCCCCAGCCTACCTGGCCGACGCGAACTCCGCCGCCGGGAGCCGGGCCATTCTCCCACCAGCCCAGTCAGCGCGAACTCGCCGCCGCCGCCGCCGCCCCCGCCTCCGCCCTGGCCCCGGCCCGACCCGCAGTCCAGCGCCCCTTCCTCTGGCCTCCGCCTCCGAAGAGCCGAGGTCGAGTTTCCGCCCCGCGACGGCCCCCAGACTTCAGGCCGGCGTTACCCGCACTCACCTGCCGCTGCCCCCAACCAACTCCAGCGCCACTGCCTCTACCTCGGCCGCCAGAAGCCACCAAGCGCCACCACCTCCCCCATGACAACAGGCCCACCCCGTTTTATACTTCCTACCTCTCCATTGGATGGTGAGGCAGAGGATCTCTGCTCTAATTGGCTTACTGTACTTGTCCGTCATAGCTTCCTTACCGCCCCTTTTCCTGGACCCGGTGTTAGCTCCCGCCCGGACCTGGAGCGTTCTGGACCAAGCTGTAGCTGTGATTGGCTGGTGGCTGGACAGCTCGAAGTTACGATAGGCTGGCTAAAGTGTCTGTTAAATCAACTGGTAAGCGATGTGACGGCCACCATTGGCGCAAGCACAGTTTGGTTGCGCAGTAGAAAGCCAGGAAGGGGCCGAAGCTCACGTCTGGGGTGACCCGGGAAGGGTTAACTCTTTTGTTGTGGAGTTTACTCTGTGAACTCCCCGCTTTCTCCGGCTTATCGCTGCGTGCTTATTCGTAGGGTAGTACTTAGGAAACACCAACATCAGAGGTGGTGTTTAAGAAGTGCTTCCCACTCCTTGGGAGAAAAAGCACTGTGTAGATAAATTTCTCCGTTTCTTGAGGTCCCAATGCGCCCAGTTTCTTTGAAGTTCTTCCCAGAAGTCTCCATGTTAAAAGGCAAAGCACAACCGTTTACTTAGCAGAAGTCAGTCCGTTTCAGTCGCAGTTATAAACGTTAATAAGTGCCGCGTTGAAAGTTCTCCAGGTTCCAGGTTCACCCCTGGTCCCTGGTTGGTGACTGCGAAGTGACCACGCAGCCATCAGCAAGTTTGTTCTAAATGGGCCACATTTTATTTACCCTTGTGATGCTCTGGAAATGAGGATTCCTCTCTTCCCACCCCCATCCCCCCGAACTTGATTTTAATGTTCAGCAGTTCTTAAATAGCCCTACTAGATGTGTGTCAGATACTTAAAAAGCTTGCCTTTTTTTTTTCTAAACCGCTCCTCTTCCTAGCAGTCTAAATTAGGACCATTGAATGAATTGCAGTTCTTTTCTCACATTGGCACAATGCACAAGAATAAATGATTGCATTTTTTTATTCATTTGGGTACAAATCACAGTAGGCACTTTGAGAAATCTGGTGTTGCTATAAAAATTCTTCTGCTCCCAGAAATATATTCGTCATTAGCTTTTTGCTTTTCTTTTTCATTCCACCCACTTTTCCTGCTCCTAAATAACAAAATGCTGTCCTGATTACTCTTTCAATTTCTAAAACAGATTTAAATGTACCTCCCCCACAACTCCACCTATAATACACAAACCCATGGGCCATGACAAATTCACTCAGGGATGGATTAGGATAGATCCAGGAGGTTGTCCATTTATAAGCATTACTTTATAGTTGGAAACTTGTGTGGGACCAAGAATCTGGACTTTTGAAAATTTGTGTTTGCCCCTTTCTTCTTTCTGCTAACTCCTTGTCCCATATCCCTTCTATTTACCCTCCTGTCCTTTGCGGAGCAAGCTACAAGGAGTCTAAAATTGCATAATACATTATCTAGAAAAAATAATGTCTATTTTCTAGCCTATAAACTACATACCTCTATCACCAACCTAAGCGGAAGTTATTCCTCCAGTAACTATACATTACAACAAGGAGTCTTTTCCTAGTTATTTTTTGGAACTTTCCTCTCCCTTCTCTCATCTTCACCTTCCAATTTAGAAATAACCTCCCCTTCAATTCAATGACTCATAAAAAGCCTGTAAAGGAAAGTGGAAAAGCCAAAATAACTTCAGACTTGCCTGAATCATTCAATTGAAGGAAAGATCAGACATTGGCCATGATAAGATGGAATCCAAGACATAAGGCAAGCTTAAACTAACATCCCATAACAAATGAAGTACCATGCAAATGTAAAGATGCTCCAATGAGAAGGAGGTATCAGTATGTCCTGAACACAGCCTTTTAATATATTATCAGCAGCTTGCTTCTCTCTGGTCTTGACAATGTGTCCTACCTACCAATTTTAGAACAAGATGGAAGGCATTTAACGTCCTGGTAGATAGGAAACAATACACAGGAGGGCATGGTCATTATGATGGTATTTTGGGTAATAATGGCTCTTGCACATCCATAGTGACTAGGTGCCATAGAGAACATAGAATTAGGCCAGCCTCACTAAGAGGATTTGTCGTCTAGTTCAGGAGCTCAAAAATTACTATCACAAAACTAGGAAAACTGCCACGAAGGTCAGCTATTTTATACACTAAAAAAAGATGTTATAGATATGTTTTGCTTACACATGCACATACACTGTACCTCTCCCATTTCTTGTGAAAATCAGTTAAGAAAAAGAAATATAAAATAAACATGTGCAATCCAGTAAGAAGAGATAAAGCCTTGAAGAAGGGAAGGTTTTAAAGAATAGTCTTTGATCCAACAGAAAGCTATTGTGCTCTTAAAGCCCATGCAGTATACTGGAAAGGTGATTGCATATACCCTATGTCTTGAATTTGCATGCACAGTGTAACCTTATAACGTAACGACTCCATCCAACTTCTCTTTTCTTCCCTGTGTTATGTGTTTCTCCATCTCTCTCAAGGCCCCCTCTTAGAAAGCAAGAACACTGGAGTCAGGGAGTCTGCAGCTTTGTGTTGTGTGGCTGGCTGTGGAGGTGGTGCAGATGGTATCTGTCCAGAGCCACTTGAGCAAGACCAGGATGGCAGGTATATTAAAGGCAAAAACAGCCTTTATAAATCCTGCTTAAGTGGAAAATGAAGGACTAAGAATTGATGCCCCAATATCTAAGGAGTAGTATGGTTTGCCTTGGGCTTTAGTATATGCTGATGCTACTTTTTGCTCTCTTTTCTTTGCTATTCCTGCCCTCTTTTCATCATATCACTTTTCAAGGAAGTAGAATCCAAGTCTCCTTTCATTTTTATTTTAGTCCAGCGGAGCAATCGCACTAGGAAAAAGTTCAATTTTTTGTTTGTTTATTTTGTTTATTTTTTATCTCCCCCCGCTCCCCCCCCCCCCCCCCCCACACACACACACCCTGGATTCTACACACAATTTCAAAAAGATTAGAAGAACAACTAGTGAAGAAGAAACTCAGTCAGATTGCAGAAAGGGCCAGAGCTGCCTGCTGCCAGCAGTTGGAGGCAAGCCAAGATATTTGATAAGAGGTGGTTCCCTGAGTTAGAGTTAGGGATCCCTGAGTTAGGAGGCTGACAGGGATGAACGGGATTGGAGAGGAAGGAGAGGAGGCCCTGAGCGTTTGCGGGGAGGGAGAGGGAAAACTGAGAGATATGAGAGAGCAAAAGAGAAGACCAGCAGTAAAGAGGGTAAAGAAAGCTAAAAAGAAAATTAAGAGGCCAGAGTGCTGAGCCAGCTTAGAGTCTCACCCCACCTCCCTGGCTGTGGACTTTACTCCAGGTTGCACAATTATACCAGCCTCTGCCACTGGTTGAAAGGAGAACCATGCCAGAACACTACCCTATGGGACCATTGCTCTACTGCTACCTGGAAATCCTCCCTGAGTTCAAAGACTGCTGTCCTGGCACCAGGGCAAAGCTGACAAGGAAAGATACATTCATGCAGCCAGCCAACGGGTATATCTTCATTTGATTTCATAAAGGTGACCACTGGCATGAAGCTCTGGATGAACAAAGGGAATCTATCTGGAAGAAGATGTATTTACCATCCCAAATTGGGGACCTTCCAGCACAGGGAAGTGCCAAGCTGCTTTCCATGCTGGAACAAAGAGCACCGTGGTTTCAAAGTTCAAGGATGGGAAGAAGCAAAAAAAAAAAAAAAAAAGATTAGTAGAAGAGAGTGTTCTTTCAGGCAGAATCATTTGCTTTCCAATTCTAAGGCTCATGTGATTTTCAAATAGCACACCATACCTTCTACTCATCTTGCATATTATAAGTAAGATGGCATGGATGCTTCTAAAATGGATGGGCTGCAGCTCTCAGCTGCCTTTGTGCTATTGAATGGAGCCCTTAGTTACTATCACCAGATCTATGGGTGGACCAGCCATTCTTTTGCAACAGGGAGTAGGCCACTCAAAGCACTTAGCATCATTTGAACTTTTGTCCATCCCTGTTTTACACACACACACACACACACACACACACACACACACACACAGAGTTTCCTGGAAACATGGCTATCCTCCAAGGATTTCAGAAAATAGAATGCCTTCTAGAACTCCAGTTTCCCAATCACTTGAAATCTCATAAAAATAAAAATAAAAGTAGACTTGAACTCAGACTCTTGAACCTAAATGTGTTCAAATCCTGGCTCTGCCATATCCTAGCTGTGTGACTTTGGGAAAGTTGATTCATCTCCCTAAGCGTTAATTTCTTCGTCTACAAAATGGAATGTTTTTAGTTCTCTTTTGCTGCATAATAAATTACCCCAAAGCTTAAAGCAATATTTTTTCTCCATATCTAGAGCTATTGGCCCAAGGCCTCCCTCAATGCCTTGTCTGGTGGGTCTCTCCATGAGCATCCTGGAACACGGCAGCTTACTTCATCAGAGCAGGCAAGCAAGAGGGCAAGAGAAAGGGCCAGCAAGAGAAACACTGCTAGCAAGACAAAAGTCGTAGTCTTTTGTAATCTAATCACAGAAGTGACATCCCATCACTTTTGTCACATTCTATTAGTTAGAAACAAGTCATTAGATACACCCACACTCAAGGAGAGGGAATTAAACATGGCACAAGGATGTAAATACTAGGACGGAGAATAACCTTTGGAGCAGACTGCCTGATGATGAGAATGATGATGGTAATAATAATACCTACTTATATATTTTATTTGAAGATCAAGTGAAAGAAAATATTCAATTCAGGACCTGGCCCTGGCATATATTATATAACTGGCATATATAATAACTATTATTATTATTATTATTATTAATGTTATTATAAAGTAAATGATGACTGGTTTTCTCTCCCTTCTAGTTAATAGAAGGAAACTTTTTATGAGAAGTAAATGAAATTATCTACATAATTTAAGAAGGACCCAACACACAGTAAGTACTCAGTAGCCATTAGTGAACGTTACATGAGAATATGATTTCTGGTTGCCACTCCAAGGTACTGGAAGGATATGTTAAGACTATGAGAACTTTTCCAGGATGGTCTTACTTTCAAATATTCTGTCTCATTTATTCATATGTACACTACACTTGGCAGACCACAATTTCAGATTTAGGGTTCATAAAATATGAGCAACAAAGCCATGATCCCGTTTCATTTCCTGCCTGCCCTAGACTGAGAAAAAAAGCTTGTCACTGTGCAGTCTGAGTCATTCCTCAACTGAGGACAGAGAAAGAGGGATCCTACTCATGGAGAGGGAGCAGTGAGAGGGCCTGAGGAGATGAATTTTGCAACTAGAAAGTTGGAAAAGGAGAGTTCAGTTTGCAACCTGAAAGAGAGATCACTAAGAGGTTGGAGTGAGCCAGCAGGGTGGGTTCTAGCTGGCTTCCTTGTAAGGGAGTAGGATGTTGAGGGCTGGCCTGTGGCCAGAGAAAATGAGGAACTATAATCAAGGAAACCCCATTATTTTGGCTTTGAGTCATTTCTCAGAGATCATCCAAGATTACTATATGAGGAAGATGGGGGGAAAAACCCTCCTAAAATGTGATTGATCTTTAAACCAAAAACAATGTAGGAAGACAAAGGTTCAAGAGCACAGTTCATCTTATCTCATCTTTCAGACGAGGGGTATCTATTCAGATTATGTATTTCTCTCACCTCTCCCTTCCCTCCCCACCCTCACGCCCCACCCCATGTTTGTACATGTTCTCCCCTTCTGTGTTCCACACAGAAAAAAGCAACAACTATCCTTATAAGGAAATGACTTCGGATCCTTTAGACTAGAACTGTTTCCTGATCTAGAGTCACCTTCTTGAGCGGTTTATGCTGTGGTGCTACACCATTAGAGTTCAATAAATACTCAGAGATAATGTCAGTTTACACCTCTGCCCCCAAATCGCGTCATCTGTGCAGGTGTGGTGTAAACAAGCCACTGATTTTCTGAGATGCACCAGCCCTGACCCCTTCTTCTCCTGACACATTCCCAGACATTACCAGATTTTTCTCAGAAAGATTCAAAGCAGAAGTTGAAAGGAACGTTGTGTGCGGTTGAAAGAGAGGTGTGTAGCAATATCAAGTTCCTCTTCTTGGGACTCTTGTCTCTTCTTCTTTTACCTCTGTTTTCTCTGTGTTTGAGAAAGAGGAGCCTTGTGAGTCACAATACCTCTCCGTAGCCAGAGGGGACATCTGTCTGTTCTCGGCAGCATGGCTGGTTTTAGAGGGGAAAGAGGGGCTGAGGAGACCAGGACATGCCCCCAGGAAGTCTGCCTGCACAATAGGGATGGTGTATTTATTTACTCAGCCTTTTCCTACCGGCAGCCAGGGCAGCAGCCATGCCATTTAGCCTCCAGGAAGTGTATTTAGTGGTAAGCTTTCGTTCTTTTCCTGTTAGTTTCCTGCAAAAGGACATCACTGTCTTCTCAGTGCAGCCGCTGATAAGAAGGATGTTGTTGCTCAAGTGGAGACAAACATATTTCCTGTCCCAGACTCAGCCATCCCAAGGCCACAGAGAGCTGGGCCTGGGTGCAGAAAAAGAAAACCTGATTTTCACGCGTACTTCACCGGCGACGTCTTCCTCCCTGAAATACTTTCTTTAGTGGGGTACATTAATGACATCTTCCAGTTGTGTAAAACTCCACATTTTTCCAAGGCAGCGTCAGGCTGTACAGACGCAGTCAGGGGCACTGTATGGGCACAACCTGGGAGTTCCTTTGGAGGGTTCAGAGGAGGCGGCTCTGGGTTTAACATGCTCTGGGGAAATTATGCAAATAGAATAGGTTTACGCTCCTACTCATCCTGTTGCAGGCACAGGAATGGCACCAGGGGCCTGACCGGTGGGATCAGACCAAACCTGGGCTCACCAACCTCAGGACTTGGGTTCTAGCTAGGAAAGAGCTTGGGAGTGAGGAAGGTAATGGTAATGTGCGGGGCGGGGCGGGGGGGGGGGGGGCGGCTGGGGGAGGATGAGGGAGAAGAGGGAAGGGAAAGTAAAAGGGAAAGGTGTTGGCTTGCTCCTGGGAGGGAGAGTGCACTGGGTCCTCATCCTAAAGGTTTTAAGGGTGGAGACTTTAGGGGAGGTGCCAGGGGAAGATCTTAATAGAAATTTCAGCAGCTTTCCAGGGCTGTCCTTTCAGGGTCTAGGTCTCCACTGATTGGTCCATGCCATGGCAGGGGGTCATTATTCAATGCAGCTGGTCCTGAGGGCAGCCATGGGGTCCCTGGTCTGGTTCTGTTGCTTTTCTGGGCCTGGAGCTAAGATACGACTGAGGCCTAGATGTTATCTCCAGGGAGGAAAAGTCAGGGGGTTCAAACTGCATGACCAGCCATATGCTAGGGGAGAAAATGTCACCCTTGGGTCAGGGTCCCACCCTGCAATTGTCCTTTGCTAGGTACCCGGGCTTTCCACCCTAATGACTTTCTGTACCTAGCTCATTGTCCTTGCTCTGCTCCTGTCTGTCTAACTGCCTACCACAATCCTACAGATCTCACCTTCAAAGTTACTACTGCAGGGGAGCCTCCTGACATCCCCTCTCCCAGACACCACTGGGCTGGGTATCCCTGTCATACATACTGTGCTTCTATGTTGGATACATTCCCCCCAGCCCCCGCACCTCCAGGTGTCAACTTGCTTAGTGCCTGTCAGCATTGTGATACCAAGAACTACATCTGTCCTGCTCACAGCTGCCGAGCACAGGGTCTGGCCTGCAGTAGCTCACTGAATATTTCGTGAATGAGTGAGTCGGGAGTTGTCTCTAGGAGCAATCTTGCCATCCCACACCACCATTTATTTTGGGGTGGTGCTCTTGGAGTTATAAAAAAATGTGCTAATTATCATATAATGACCACTAGTGGTTACAGTAATTAGTAAGTAAAAGCACAGTGGTGAAGTATGACTAAATAAAGCCCTCCACCAGGGTGTATGGGGCCATCCCTATACTCTGATTTTGGAATCCCACTGCCAATCTCTGTGGGACTCCCCTAGACAGGGTCATTCCTTTGGGGAAATTCTGTTCAGTTACCAACGCTGGGAACAGGGAGAGCTCAATTTCCTCTGACTCAGTGAAACCATTCTAGTCTGAAAATTAAATTAAAAGACTGGGCCAATGGTGGCCCTCAGGCTCTGAGACAGATTTCCCCATCAAGGGTCATCCCTCCTCCTGATTTAAAAAAGAAAAAAAAAAAAAAGGCAACTCTTTCAAGGATGGATGATGGAAGCAAAGGCTTATCCTGCTAATTTCCTCCTTCTCTCATTGGAGTCCAAAGTTCATGGCCTCAGCCCCCTTCTGAGAACAAGAGGGCAATCAGAGAGAAAATGAAAGATTTTCCCTTCCCATTCCTTCCTATCTCACAAGCTCTTAGTCTGTGGCTTCCTCTTCGTCTACTGAAAGGAGGTAAGGATTGAGGATAGAGAAGGAGAAAGAACGTCAGAGGATACAGTACTTGGATGGCCCTGAGATTGTGGGGGGAGGTGTAAATTGGGATGAAGGATGGCAAGACATAAAGAATCTCTGGAGATTCTTCAACAATTATCACATCCCAGACAACCAAGAGACAGACAGCCCAGTTGCCAGGACATCAGGGAACCAGAAATGCAGTCAGTGGGAGGTGATGACAGCAAAGAAGCAGGCAGATTTGATACACAGGCCCCTACACTACAAAGAACTGTGCCCTGTGGGAGCCTGCAAACTGCTTAATATTTGGTAGCGAAAAGGAGTGGGTGTTGAATGTGAGACCTTGAATCATGAGATTCATACTCTATTTCCAGCTTAGTCATCAATTTATGGGAGGACCCCAAGCAAAAAATGGATGTCAGAGATGTTGCTTAATCTGCTACCTATGGGATGGGTACATATTTGTAAGAGGCTTTGAAATCTCTAGATGAGAAGAATGCCAGGAAGAGCTATTATTATTCTGAGTGTTGATCATATCAGAGCCAGAGCATCATTGAAATCAGAGGCCAGACTATTTTCATCTTGGGTGGATCAGTCCCTGGAGATCTGTTTTCTAATAACCTCAGTTGAGAACAGGGTCATTGTTGAGGTCCATAAGGAATACAACCAAAAATCTCATCAGTGGTTGGTAGAAATTTCCAACCAAGCTCCAACAATTTTTCTGTGCAGGCAGATCCTGGATCCTGGCCAAGTAAAAGTTGCCTAGAAGGATGTACAGGCTGTGATCTGATAACACCTTTCCCTCTGGGTCTCCCTCCCAAGCCAGCTTTCTGCTCTCTCTCTTTTACACGTGTGTAAGGCTACTTAGAAACTTTGACTCATCAGGGGACACTTGGAGATTCCAAAATGATTACCTCAACTGTGAATATCCATCTCCAACCACGTAGCCTTTTTTTTTTTTTTTTTTTTTTTAAGGAAGTGGTTAGACCAGACCCCTTTCCTTTTTATTTGGCAGATATGTGACCCTGGTATTCTCCTTCTCTATTCACTCCCTTATATCCTGTACTATAAACACATGTCCCACTCCCACCTCTGGTTTCTGTTCTGCAAACTATCCAGGTCGCCACTCCGAAGGGATATGTTAGTAATTGAGCACTTAAATGACAGTATATTTCCTTTCCTGGTCTCTTCAAGGCTAATAGGCTGGCTAGATTCATAACAGGACTTTAACCTAAGTTCACAACAAATGTTAACCTGTCCTGAATAATCTAAGTAACAGCCATCCATCGCATAATCCTCACAGAAACAGATATTATATTTTTTGCTATTGCACAAAGTGGGCAAAGGTTGTCTAGCTGAGGCAGAATGAATCACTTGATAAAGCCAGAGCTGCTTGTAAAGCAAGAAAAATCTTAAGAATGGACATGTGACTGCTAGGCCATGCTTTAGGGAGAGAGCTGAGCTAAATCTATAGTATCACAAAGATCGTGGGTGTGATCAACATGGACCATTCTCTCAAATCTCCAAATCCTGGAGCTTAAATGTCGTTTAGAAACTTCCAGTAGAGATAAGCTTAGGACTGATTAAAAGGGAAACTGCTTCAAAGTGCAGTTAATGAATGCATGGAACTCTTATCCAGGGAGGCAATATAATAAGAACATAGAAAAGATCAGAGCAAATTTATGAGTTGCAGGGCCATACATGAATGAACTGGCCATTTTTTCAACCCTGGTCCCACCTCAGAATCCCAGGTCCCTCTCCTAGTTTGAGGGGTTCCGCTTAACTAGCTCCCTCAAGTGATTCTGATTCATAACCAGGTATAAGGACCACTACTTGAATATATTTTTCTCTAAGGTAAGAGACTATAGGTTTGACCCAGCCCACTAATCCCTATGGTCCTAATTGTCAAAATGTTTGGTTAGTGGATGACAACTCAGAAACAGGCACAGCTGGTATCCTTGTGACATGGAACAAACTCCAGAGAAGCCATTAGACTCTGGATCCACCGACCAAATCTAGTCGTAACATAATCCTCTGGTCCCTGGCTCATTTAGAACCTTCTCTGAGATCTGTGAGGCATTCCCGCCTCAGGGATGAATCAGTTGGGGCTTTTGAGAACAAGGTACTGCCCTTTGGAAGGGAATATTCAGATTTGCTTCCCAGAATAAGGTACAGACTTCTTTAAATATTTCCCTCGTGGCTCTTTTAGCAGAGTGCAAGGCATTCCTTCATTCAGTCAATATTCATTGACTAGAAATTAGACACGTACTGTGCACTAATAGTTCGTTGCTGAGAATATAAGTAAGATAGTGGTAAAACAGACCAGATAATGTCCCTAGCCACCTAGGTTCTTAATAGGCTCCTAAAATTTTTAAATTTTATTATAGTATCTGGGTATAGTGGAACAACCCTCCCAGGAAACTCTACCTAAGGGTGATTCTACCCTCTTGGGAACACAGTGTTTGAGTTCTTCGGAGGACATAGCTGACGTGAGGCCATGAACAACTGTACAAGGAGATGCCCACCTTTTCTTTTCCAATGTACATACAAGTGAAGGATAAAAATGAACTTCCGGAGGATGAGAACTATACCTTACTCACCTTTGGATACCTAATACCAGATACAGTACCTCCTGCATAGTAAGTGTTTGGCTTTTTTGAATGAGTGAATGAATGCATGAAGCTTGAATCTCAGTTCTGCCACTTCCTGTGTAGCCTGTACAAGTCACAGAATCTTTCTTGACCCTCTGCTTCCTCATAACTGGGAGAGTAACCACCTTGCCTAATTTATATAGGATTAGAAATCACAAGTTTTAAGAGTCATTAGGACTGTGGCTGGCGTAAGACAGGCACTCAACAAACAGTTGTGGTGATAGTACATAGTTGTTCGTCTGAGAACCCAGGAACCAGAAGCTCCTAAAAACCAAACTGTATGGTAAAACTGACACCTAGTGGTGCAGTCTTAGAACGTGTACCTAACCTATTGCTGGTTTGAAACTTAAATTGGGGAATAACTAAGAACTAAAGAGTACCTGTTTATGATAAATGAAACAAGCCAGTAAGAGAAAGGAAAGTACCATGTGGTTTCTCTCATATGTGGAATTTAATGAAAACAAAAACTGATCTAACAAGCAAAATAGAGACAGACTCACAGGTAGAGAGCAGGCAGACAGCTCTGGTGTGTGTGTGTGGAGGGTGTGGGGAGAAGGGGTAGAGGGATTTAGCAAAAATGTAAAAAAAAAAAAAAGAGAGAAAGAACTCATGGACATGGACAACAGTGTGGTCTTTGCGGGGGATGAAGGGAGTGAAGGTGGAAGAGGGTATCGGGGGAATAAATGGTGATGGGAAAAATAAAATAAAAAATTTAAAAAGAGTACCTATTTTACACAAGTAACAGTTGTTTTCAATCCTGACTGCATGTTAGAATGATGTCTGAAGCTTTTAAAAACAACTGATGTCTGTATTTCACCCTCAGAGATTCTGACTTAATTTGCAAAAGGTGTGGCACAGGCTGTAACATTTTTAAGAAAACAATTTTAATATGCAACCAGGTTAAGAACCACTGCAGTTGACCCATTAGACAATTACTTTTCTTCTCATGTTACAAATGATGAACATAAAACTCAAAATGATAAAGTAATTTGTAGAGTGACGTAGTTATTCGCAGCAGAAGGAAATCTGGACTTGAGTTTACCATTTTTCTACTACATCACATTGCACGTACAGAGGCTTTTGGAGTTCTGATGTGCTTCACTGTGGGAGACTCAGACTCAGAGGCTGTAGGGAATTCCATGACTCTATGGGATGAAGCCCTCCAAACAAGTCTGGTGTTGATGGGATAGTATGGTCCAATGAACCCTCTCTCTAGACACCCTCTTCTCAGAGCTTTAAACTCTACTGCTCTGTCCATGGGTAAGTGAGCAATATGAAGTTCTTTGACTCTGAACTGATAGCTACAAGATAAATTTAGCCCAGCTGGTGTGGCTCAGTGGTTGAGAGTCGACCTATAAACCAGGAGGTCTCTGGTTCGATTCACGCTCCGGGCACATGCCCGGGTTGTGGGCTCAATCCCCAGTGGCTGCTGTGCAGGAGGCAGCTGATCAATGATTCTCTCTCATCATTGATGTTTCTATCTCTTTCTCCCTCTTCCTTCATCTATGAAATCAATAATATATACATATATTTTAAAAAGATAAATTTAAAACTTGCTTTTCCTTTTCTGAAATCATGGATATGTTAGAGAATTAAAACAGATTAAGTGAATCATCCATTATGGAGTTCCAGAAAAGAGCTGCCTACACTGCTACTGCACACTTACATTTTTTGCCAAAACCGGTTGAGGTGATAGGTATGAACCAGTAAAGGAAGATGAATGTGTTTAAATTCTAACATCTGAGACTGTGCCCTGAATTGGCCTCCCACAGAGGTCCTCAGAGGACAGATGATCTTGAAAGGCGTGAGAAGCACAAGTCTCTTCCAAACCCATCCTGTACAAACTTCCAGCTCAGCCCAGGCATGGGAAGTGAATGGGGCCTCACGGGGTCAGTGAGGAAGGCTGCAGCATCTTATAGTGAGGGATGGGATCCAGGCCACTGCCTGGCTCAATTACTTGCTATGATGATTTCCCTGAATTTTATGAGGAATGATTCTTCAATTAGGGCTGAGCAGCAAATGAGAGCAGGCTGAGGGGGCCAAGGTTCAGCCAAGTGGGCAATATACTAGAAAGTTACCATCTGAAAAACCTACATCAGGGGGTCACAAACTGCCAGTCCAAGTTTGGGCCACATACAAAGTGTTGGCTTACAGGGTTTTATTATTTTAAAATTAATCTTCAATATTTAACATTGGAGAGATTTCATGTAAAGATCTGCATTTTTTTAAAATGAGCTATAGTGTAGAGATTCTTGGCTGTCCTAGTCCTTGCTGTGGAGCCTAGGATAGTGCCGGGTACATAATAACTGTTCAATAATGTTATTCAAAAACAATCGTATGGCCGAAACCGGTTTGGCTCAGTGGATAGAGCGTCGGCCTGCGGACTCAAGGGTCCCGGGTTCGATTCTGGTCAAGGGCATGTACCTTGGTTGCGGGCACATCCCCAGTGGGGGGTGTGCAGGAGGCAGCTGATCGATGTTTCTCTCTCATCGATGTTTCTAACTCTCTATCCCTCTCTCTCTTCCTCTCTGTAAAAAATCAATAAAATATTTAAAAAAAACAATCGTATGAAGTAGGAATTATTTTCTTCATCTTACAGTGAATAAAAGAAATCTGAGAATTTAAGTATGGTCACACAATTGATAAGTAACAGAATATTTGGATTTAGGTGTGTTTGACTTCCAAACCCGTGTTCTGTCCACCACACACACCACACTGCCTGGTGCCCTACACATAGTCATGAAAGACTTTCAATGTAGACTTTTAAAAATCAGATTTACTGAAATATAGTTAACACACCCTACAATTCACCCATTTAAAGTGAAAAATACAGGGGTTTTTGTACATCCACAGGGTTGTACCACCATCACCACAATCTAATTTTAGAACATATTTATTCCCCCTAAGAAACCTCATTACCAGTCAATTCCTATTCCCCTTCTCTCCAGTCCTTCCAGCCCCAAGAAACCACTAATCTACTTTCTTTCTCTATAGTTTTGTCTATTCTGGACATTTTATATAAATGAAATCATACAAAATGTGGTCTTTTGTAACTGGCTTTCTTCACTTAGCATAATGTTGTCCAGGTTCAGCCGTGTTGTAGCATGTATCAGTACCTCATTTCTTATTGACAAAAAATATTTCATTGGATGGATATACCAAATTTTACCTATCCATCCATCAGTTGATGGAAATTTGGGTTGCTCCCACTTCCTGGCTATTATGAATAATGCTGCTATGATATCAATTTAGATTTTTGACACCATTTCAAAAGTTAGTCAATTTTTGTGTTAAAAGCAATGTTAAGTGTATACATAAAAAAAAACTACCATCATTTATAAAAATTCAGCTGGGCACTTCATTTAAAAAAAATAGTTGGAGTCTCGCCCTGGCTGCTTTGGCTCAGTGGATAGAGCGTCAGCCTGCAGACTGAGGGGTCCCGGGTTCGATTCCGGTCAGGGGCATGTACCTGGGTTGCGGGCACATCCCCAGTGGGGGGGTGTGCAGGAGGCAGCTGATCATGTTTCTCTCTCATTGATGTTTCTGACTCTCTGTCCTTCTCCCTTCCTCTCTGTAAAAAATCAATTAAAAAAAAAAGTTAAAAAAAATAGTTGGAGTCTCAAAAAAGGCAATGTCTAGCTCAACCTTGACCTCTGAGAGGCTCTGATGCTGCCTCCAGTGAACAAGCCCATTTTATCCAACTAGACAACAAACTCCTAAAAGTCAGAAAATATTGTCATATACTTCCTGGTATATCCATGATGACTAAATACAGGCATTTGGTGACTATTTGCTGACAACACAGACATCAAGAAATGGATACAGCCCGGCCCACATGGCTCAGTGGTTGAGCATCTATCTAGGAACCAGGATGTCACGGTCTGATTCCTGGTCAAGGCACGTGCCTGGGTTGTGGGCTCGATCCCCAGTATGGGGCATGCAGGAGGCAGCTGATCAATGATTCTCTCTCATCTTTGATGTTTCTCTCTCTCTCTCTCTTCTCTCTCTCTCTCTCTCTCTTCTCTCTCTCTCCCTCTCCCCCCTTCCTCTCTGAAATCAATTAAATAAAAATAAATGAATACAACCCTGGCCAGGTAGCTCAGTTGGTTAGAATGTTGTCCTGATACACCAAGATTGCAGGCTCCATCTCCAGCCAGGGCACATATAAGAATTAACCAATGAAAGCACAAATAAGTAGAAGAACAAATCTCTCTCTCTCTCAAATCAATACATAAATTAAAAAATATTTTTTAAAGAAATGGATACACAGAACAAATTGATGGATGCCAAAGTGGAGAGGGGTTGGAGGGCTAGGTGAAAAAGGTAAAGGGATTAAGAAGTACAAATTGGCAGATATAAAATAGTCATGGGGATGTAAGTACAGCATAAGTAAATACAGTCAATAATATTGTAATAATTTTGTATGGTGTCAGGTGGGTACTAGACTTTTTGAGGGGATATATGTACTAGTAAGTTATATAAATGTCTAACCACTATGCTCTATACCTGACACTAGTATAATATTGTATGACAATTGTAATCCTATATAATAAAAGGGTAATATGCAAATTGACCCTAACAGCGGAAAGACTGGGAACAACTGGTTGCTATGATGTGCACTGATCACCAGGGGGCAGATGCTCAACGCAGGAGCTGCGCCCTGGTGTTCAGTGGGCTTCCACAGGGGGAGCGCTGTTCAGCCAGAAGCTGGCTCAAGGCTGGCCAGCACAGCGGCGGTGGTGGGAGCCTCTCCTGCCTTCACAGCAGCACTAAGGATGTCCGACTAATGGCTTAGGCCCGGGCCTAAGCCATTAGTCGGACATCTGGGAGCAGGCCTAAGCCATTAGTTGGACATCCCCCAAGGGCTCCCGGGCTGCCAGAGGGATGTCTGACTGCCAGCTTAGGCCCGATCCCTCAGGGAGTGGGCCTAAGCCACCAGTCAGACATCCCCCAAGGGGTCCCAGACTGCGAGAGGGCGCACGCTGGGCTGAGGGACTGCTCCCCCGAAGTGCACGAATTTTCGTGTACCAGGCCTCTAGTTAAAAAATAAAATGTTTTAAAAATGGTGGGGTAGGTTGAGAGGATTATTAGTGAGGACTTAGAGGAGGTTGTGGTAGGATAGAGAATAAATTCTAACACAGATGCTTTTCTTCTGACCCACACCCCACCACTTAGTTGTTGGTCTGGTCAGAAAGAATTCTGTTGATGTAGTTGGTTCACTAATGATGCTAACTCAGATGAAGTATGTCAACCAGTAAAGACATGAATCTCAGTTGAAATTGAAAATGCTCTTTAGGTCTTGACCAAGAGAAGGTCAGCACGGTGTTTCTCCCACATGCTGGGCCAAACAGAAGCTTACAGTGACGTTGATGGATATCTGTGGCAGAAGAAAGAAAGATGAAAAGAGGAGCAATAAAGAGGAGATAACTGAGACATTCTTTGTGAGAAGAAAATCTCCTACAAATGCTTTAGTCAGGAAAGACAGGCAAGGCCTTTTATAATGGATCTGTGGAACTCCTGGAGTATTTTGTCATTATCATATTTTGTTAATATGAATGGATTAGGTAAGGAGAATGGATGCCCAGCTTCTCTATTGCAAAGTAACAAGTGATCCAATTTGGAAACAGGAAGGAAAAGGGAAGTGTCATGGACCTCTGCCAAGCTCATTCTTTCCTCCAGCCTTTTCTCCTGTCCTTCCCCTCACCTGGAAGGTCTTCACTCCTTCTCTCTGCCTACCTAAGTCTTGTGCAATCTCTGCGATCCAAGCAAGTTCTGTGCCTCCATCTCTACTCCAGTACTCAAAAGCCCCCTTCACAGGGACTCCCACAGCACATCTTCTGTGAGCCACACAATTCCTACTAGATGGAGCATATTGTCCTTGAAAGGTTCTTATATGTGTGTCTTAGAAAAACCTCTTGTAAACTCCTCAAAGACAAGGGCCATTTCTTCTGTGGCTGCTATATCTCTCATAGTGCTGACGTCCTAAAAGACCCTCTGTTTGGCCTTGCTGACTGACTGGAGGGTTCAGTTCTGCTTACTTGTTCTTGCCAGCAATGCAGAATGGACAATAAAGTCCATTCACTATGAAATGACAAAGTCAAAGATAGAGGGGCCAAGAAAGTACTCATACAGAATTACTTATTGTCTCAAAGGACTTGTGGTAGCTAGATCCCAGAAACCTCAGGTTTGACAGATGTGGAAATAACTTTGAAATATGTGATAGTGCTTTTGAGATTACTATTTCACTTGGGTGGGAGGTGTAAACTAATAAACAAAAATATGGGTTACAGACCTAACCTGTTTGGCTCAGTGGATAGAGCGTCAGCCTTAGGACTCAAGGGTCCCAGGTTTGATTCCGGTCAAGGGCACATCCCAGTAGGGGGTGTGCAGGAGGCAGCTGATTGATGTTTCTCTCTCATCAATGTTTCTAACTCTCTCTCCCTCTCCCTTCCTCTCTGTAAAAAATTAATAAAATATATTTTAAAAAACTGAAATGATTAAAAATATATATGGATTACATGAGCCAAGAAAAAGGAAGGTTTTCTGTTATGTAATTAACTGATATCCCACAATGTTCTTTCCTGCCACAGTCTTTCGCAGCAAGGGTTCAGGAATCTGGAGAAGGGGCTGCGACATAAATGAAGAGACTAGACAAGAAATATAAATTTGGAAGGCATGGGGGAAAGCCAGGCAGATCACTTCCCTCTAGTGGAGAAGCTTCCCTGAATTTTCTGTCCCCTTTGCTTTTATTTACTAGAACATACATTTTCCCTTTAGCAAAACAAACAGACATATCAAAGGTAAAGTTTGGTAAACAGTAAAAGATTATCAGGGCAGGGGAACTGCCTTCGGCCACCATTGTCTCGACAGAACAATCAGTGCATAGCCTTTAGCCCTTGGTCCTAAAAGCCCTACAATCTAAAAGCCCAAGGTCCATCAGCCTTCTGAAGGACTTCTTGCATAATTATGACCTGCTGGTCTTAGCCTCCAGCACTTTCCCCACCATGTTCCATAGTTAGTAGGAGTTCAGAATATTGCTTTTCATACTTCTGACATTAACAGTGCTGCTGAAAGAAAGGATGTGATTAGGGGAAGAAAAAGGGAGAGAAAGATTCATATTGCCGTATTTTAATCATTGGATGCCCCAAAGCTTTTTAGGGTGTAAACAACAATGAATATTTAGGAAAGAAAGCTGGATTCACACTACTTTGAATTCTGGGTCTTTCCTCTTCTGTGGCAATTTTTGGAGTATCATATGCTCTTACACTGTAAGACTTACAGAGTCCCATCTTATGACACAGACATAGTTTCCAACTTTTCATGATGCTTAAATCACTTAAGCATTCAGTACATTGAGGCTCATGAGAATTGCTAATTGGCCTTGTGAAACTGCAGCAATGCTTTTCAAGGATCTAAAAGTATTCACACCAACCCACACAGCAGAGTGGGGAAATGACCGTGCTGGCTCGTCCAGTGCTTGTAATAGTCAAGTGACATGGCTTCCTCATTCCCCATGAGCTACATTTAAAGAACCTGCTCCAGAATAAGACTAGACTTGTGGCAAAAAAATAAAAAATAATAAATAAATTTTAAAAAATCACCTAAGCTATTTCTTTCCTAGAAAAAATGTGATTCTAGTTTGGGTTTCAGAAAGCTCTTTATATAGCTTGCAAAAGATGCTGGGTCTTTCAGTATTTCTACTCTAGTAAAACTTGAAGTTCTGACTTATATTTAGTATGACTTTTCTGGGATATGGAAAAATATGCTGTATCACTTAATGCCGTGGTTCTCAACCTGTGGGTCGTGACCCCTTTGGGGGTCAAACAACCCTTTCACAGGGGTCGCCTAAGACCATCGGAAAACACAGATTATTTACATTACGATTCATAACAGTAGCAAAATTACAGTTATGAAGTAGCAACGAAGATAATTTTATGGTTGGGGGTCACCACAACATGAGGAACTGTATTAAAGGGTCGCAGCATTAGGAAGGTTGAGAACCACTGACTTAATGTGATATCTTTAACCCTCTGTGTAAATGGTGCACATTAAAAACCATGTCTAGCCCTGCCAGTGTGACTCAGTGGTTGAGCGTCGACCTGTGAATCAGGAGGTCACAGTTCGATTCCCGGTCAGGGCATATGTCCGGGTTGTGGGCTCAATCCCCAGTAGTGGGGCGTGCAGGAGGCAGCTGATCAATGATTCTCTCTCATCATTGATGTATCTATCTCTTTCTCCTTCTCCCTTTCTCTCTGAAATCAATAAAAATATCTCTATATATAAAAACATAAATAAATAAATAAAATAAATAATTAAATAAATAAATAAAAGGCTATATGCAAAGTGTCCCCACAGGAGTTGGACCAGGAGACCTGGAGTTTGATCGCTCACTATGATGTGCTCTGACAACCAGGGGGTGGCGCGGAATGAAGAAAGGCCCTGACCAGGAGCTGGAAGGCCCCTATTGGCCCTGATCGCTGGCCAGGCCAAGGGACCCTACCCGTGCACAAATTTCATGCACTGGGCCTCTAGTATTTAATAAAAAAATACAAGTCTACTATTAAATAGATATTTTTTATAAGCATAATGACAGATTATACAGCATCAATGAAAGAATATGACTGGGTTCACTGCTACCTGTGTCTTGGAGCAAGAGAAGGGTTCATCCTAGAAATAATCACCTTTCCTTCCAAAGGAAGAGGGATATGACCCTGGAAAAACCTTGTCTCAGCTAGAAATCTGGGCTGGCAGATCCAAATGGTCCCATTGCAATCCTTTTTTCCCAGGTGGTGCGCAGATCTTTGGCAAGTGATGAGTGATTTCTCCTTTTTGTGTTTAGGCTGAATGCTGGACTCTGTGACCAGGGATCTGGTGTGCGAGATTTCACAGTCTGCAGAGAAATATTAACACATGAGTGCATATGCAAAACACATGGTCTCATATGAATGTAGACACAAAAGAGAACGCCTCTTCAGCCATGGTTTATCAAGATAGCTCTATGAACTACTATAATAAATATGAAAATAGAATCTATGTGTTTAAGACCTGCCTCCTTTGACCCAGTCAGGAGCCTCATGGGGAGAACACACCTGAATTGTCCACACAAGAAGGCTTGAGTATATATCTGTGTGGTGATCTTTGAGGTTAGCCTCTGTTTTCTATGCCTTTATTATTATGCAGAAGTAGCAGCAACTCTGAGACACTCTTGTAGCTATGACTAAAAAGTCTTATTCCTGGGATGTGTTGAGAAGGTGGATTCACTTAGGGTGAATAGCCCCTGGGGACCCAGCACTGCTCTATTTCAACCCTATAAATCAATGTAGTGATGGCCAGGGTAGAGATTGTACCTAGGTTAAAGCTAGATGAAAGTACCCCCAGGAACCTAAATAGTTCTGATATCAAACAGATTTCTGCATTACTCCATGGAATAATAAGAGGATATCCTCATTGCTAAATGAATTCTCAGGTTAGGACAAAAGTACGAATAGAAGCCCATTTACCATATGTCTAAATAGTTAAATGTTATAAGTCAAGCTAACAAACTGCTGAGTAAAATTGATTCTATCACCTACCTTGACAGGAGAGCAGGCCTGCATTTGAAATGTTTAGATTCTTTGGAGTTCCTTATCAAAACTTAGCAGTGCAGGAAAGCTGCCCTGCAGTCCACCCATCTCTTTCTGTTCTCAGCTCCCTTTCACACTGTGAGGACCTCACACATACACACGTAAAAACTTCAGACTGCATGTCCAAGTTATGTTCACATACTGCTTCAAACAACAAACAACTACTGTTGGCCACCCCTTGAGTCTAACGGTACACACACTTGCAATGCTGACCACCCTTGGGAAGACACGAGTCCACACAGCCCTAAGAATGGGCAGGGAATTCCAGAATCTTGGTACCCAGTGTGTATGGTCTATGAGGTAGGGTGTGGCCCCATAGACTCCTTACTTTATGAAGCCCTAGGGCAGGAGTCCTCCTGACTGTTCCAGTGTGTCACTGGTTTGCTTATTGCTAGTTGTCCTGACATAAGTTTGCCTCACAGAAAATCTACTACTGCCCACAGTGCCCACCAAACTGGTGATGTGACATGAAGGCACAGGACCCTAGGTCAATAAGAATATGTCCTATGGTGCCCAACACTGAGGAAAAACAAGGTTTGAAATGTACAGGGTCAGAAGCTAGTTTGTAGAAAATTCTTCTAATGATAAAATGTATGAAATTATAAAAGGATTGTTTTCACTTAATGCCTAATCAAAAAAGTTTTGTCCTGATAATGCAGCCTTATAAATGCACCATCCATTTTTTTTAATTAGGAATGAAGCAAAATGGAATATATTAGATTGTGCACTTGTAGGAAACAAACCTATAGTGAGTGGTACTACAAACAGTGAATTTGTCTCTGTGTATATGTATCTTCCTTTTTTAAAAATATTTTTTATTGATTTCAGAGAGGGAGAGAGAGATAGAAACATCATTGATGAGAGAGAATCATGGATAGGCTGCCTCCTGCATTCCCCACACTAGGGATTGAGCCTGAAACCTGGGCATCTGCCCTTGTCTGGAATCAAACTCGGGACTCTTTAATCCACAGGCTGATGCTCTATCTACTGAGCCAAACCAGCTAGGGCTGTATCTTCCTTTTTTGTTAAGTAAATAGGAAATTTTTTTATTATGACACCTAAAGATTTAATGGGATTATTTGTGATTTTTATACTTGATTATTCTTTAATTAATCTCAAAAGACTAATACCAGATTTTAAAAAATACATATATTTTTTTTATTTTCAGAAAGGAAGGGAGAGGGAGATAGAAACATCAATGATGAGAGAGAATCATTGATCAGCTGCCTCCTGCATGCCCCCTACTGGGGATCGAGTCCACAACCCAGGCATGTACCCTTGACTGGAATTGAACCCAGGACCCTTCAGTCCACAGGCCGAAGCTCTATCCACTGAGCCAAACCGGCTAGGGCCCAGATTTTGATATATGCCCACTCACACATTTGCAGAAAGAATACTATGCCTCTTATAGTATATATTTTTAAGCAGTACAGAGGTCTTTTATTTTTTTGCACTTGTCACGCCATGAGTTCACAGGGGATGGGTCCCAGCAGCTCAGGCTCCTTTCCACTGGTTCTGACAAAGTGCTTCTCTGGGTGGAGCAGGCTGGCGCTTCAGCTGAACCCAGGAACCTTTCACTTTGGCTTCCTTCTTTTTCTGATCATTTTCCTCCACACGTTTCAGGAAGCTGTCTCAGCTCTTCGAGTGCTTTATATGCTCAATATGTACATTAATCCTCTGGGCAAGAATCTTGCCCTTGTTTGTTTACAACAATGCCCACCGCAGGCTGGCTAACTGTAGACTCCTCCAGTTTTGCCATGGTAACATTTGTGGGGCATTCCTTTTTGAACAGTGCCCATTCCTCTGATGTCTGCAGTATCACCTTTCTTGTAGATTCACATGTATGGGGCCAGAGGAACAGCTCCATGTTTTCTGAAAGGCCTAGAGAACATATAGCAGGTGCCTCTCCTCTTCCCCTTTGGGTTAGTCATTTTGGCAAATTATTGGAAGATGGCGGTTCCAGTCAAAATGAGAAATGTTAGTATAAATGTTATTAACATTTATAATTTCACAAATAACATAATTTCAGCTACACATCATATTATGTTGTGTTATTAATAATAAGAGCCAAACCATTATTTATTATCTTGTTTTTCATTGCTTTCAAAAAATGAATAAATCAATTATAATGGACCATTTCATTTTAATTTTGACTTTCACAATGTATTCCTCTATTTATCGATTATTTTTATTATACTCTTTGAAAAATCAAGTCATGTTAAAAATAACTCTGACCTGAACACGAATGCTTGTTTGTAGCAGCTTTATTCATAATCACCAAAAACTAGAAGCAACCAAATGTCCTTCAATATGTGAGTGGAGAAACAAATTGTGGTACACTTATACAATGGGATAGTGGTCAAAGACAAGAAATGAACTATCAAGCCACAAAAAGACATGGATGAACCTCTTTAAATGCGTACTGGTTGCTAAGTGACAGAGCCAGCCTGAAAAGGCTACACATAATATATGATTTTAATTACATGACATTCTGGAAAATGCAAAACTATAGACATAATAATAAGGTTCGTGGTAATCTTAACATCAAGTTCCTTTGATTTTTTTAAAGGGAATTATATTGATTAAAAAACCCCAGAAGAGCTAGGCAAGCAATAATGAGAGATTGGAAAAAATAAGATGCATTAGGGAAAGTGTAGTTTGTGGTTTAAAAAAACACTCTACTCACACGATTCGTTTACTTGTAGGTGACTCTGAGTTCATCAGAAGGGAGATTATGCTAGGTGGGTCTGACCTAATCAAGTGAGTACTTGCAGGGACTGGGAGACTTTCCTGAAGGAAGAGATTAAGAAATTCATAGAGTGACATATGTGGAATCTAAGTAACAAAAGAAAGTGATGAACAGAGTGAATCCAGAGACATGGAAGCATGGAACAGAGTGCAGAATCTCAGAGGGAAGGCAGGGGAGGGGGGGTGGGTGGGTGGAAAAACAAAAAACCAAAAGCAAAAAACAAAACAAACAAAAAACACACACTCTATTTTTAATGGCACAAGTGATACATGTTCAATGTAGAAAGTCCAGAACATAAAAATAAACAAAAAAGAAGAAAATAAAAATTACCTGGAATCCCACCATTAAAGATAAACACTGTTGAATATTGCAGTGTAAAGACTCCTATCTTTTTTTCAGTAATATGAATGGATCTATATATGAATGAATAGATATATACACATACAAATCGACACACAAAGTACCCCAACTGGGATCCTACTGTAATACTTATTTTGTCTGTTTTTTCCCACTCATGATATATTAGGAACATTATTCCATGTTCTTAAATTATATTTCTAAAAATGGTTATTAATAGCTGCTTTTGTAGTGAGAACTAAGTAGAGCCACAGGAAAGTGATGAAATTAAAGATAAGTCAAGATCCAAAAGGTACCTCCCAGTCACTACGGAAACTAAGAGACCAGGCAGCGACAATATTCTTCCAGGAAATCACAAAATGCTGAAAAAAATAAAGGATGAGGTCACAGGAAAGACTAGGAGGAGGAGGTATGTGTACAGGATGTGGAAAAGACAAATTTACAGCCTTCCTCTAGCTGAGCAGACTGTCCCTCGCTTTGAGAGCAAACAAGCACAGCTCATCCCCCTCATTCACTGCAGAATGTGTCCATTGTATACTGAAAACCAATCTCTTTAAAAAGGCAATTAAAGCTCCTATTGACAAATGTGACCTGCCTTCTTCAGCATTTCCCCGGGGGACCTGATGTCAGAGCCTCATCAGCACACACAGCCCCTCTGCTGTCCCTTCCTTCAGACACTGCAGCCCTGGACTAGGCCACAGGACTTGGAAGGAGGACAGTTGGTATCAGCCCCTACTCTGGCTCTTGGCCAGGTAACTTTGTACAGAGCAGTACCTCACACAATGGTTTTGTCTGATATCGTCCCCACTGACTCAACTTCCACGGGGCATATGCAAAAACAATCTAACCTCCCTATCCCACTCTGTCATCCTGCCCAATTCAAGAACTTCTCTGCCTTCCCAACTCCTGATTCCTCTGAAGTAGGCTAGTGACACCCAGGCATCATATAGGTAATACGGGGTTTTGCGCCATAATAATAAATTATTATTATAGCTACCATTTTTAAGTGTTTGGCTTTAAACCAGACTCTGTGCTAAGTGCCTTACATGCATTGTTTTATCTTTACAACAACCCTATAAAGAAGTAGGTTAAAAAAAAAAAGAAAAAATTAATAAAATTGTACAAAAATAGCACTTCCCATCTATCAACTGGCTAAAATACAAGTTTAAAAAAAAAAGAAGAAGAAGTAGGTTCAATTTTTATCCTCATTTTACAGATGGGATTCCTGAGGCCTGAGAGAGTAACTTGACTGAGCTAATGCCATGTAGAATGAGTGGGAGGGACTCAATCCTGGGTGGTCTGCTTCTCAATAAACACTTTCTGTGCACCTTCTGTGTGAAAAGCAGTGTGTGAAAAGTAAGAGCAAAAAGCAAAGGAAATCCTTTCCTTGAAGGATTTTACAGTCTAGGAAGTTTAGGAGAGAATATGACAAGTACATTATATACCAAAACAGGCACAATGTGCTAAATTCATGTGAAAAGGTCACAGTTCTCTTGTGATTAGAGATGGGAGAGACTTTGGTGAGAAGATGGAATGTGAAAGAGACTTAAATAAAGGTAGTGACAAAAGATGATTGGGAGACAGCATTTAGGGGAACAGGATGAGTAAATGTATGGAGCAGAACATAGGCAACGAACAGCAAATAGTCTAACTTGCAGAAGTAATGTGCAGCAGAGTTGTGGCTGATAAGGCTGTCTCACTATGTGACTTCAGTATCTAGCTGAAGGGCTTGGATTGATCGATGGGGAACACAGATGGGTTTTGAGTAGGGCAATGGCACATTGGAGCCACAGCTTGAGAAAATTGACATTGTAGCTACCCGTGTTACAAATTGACTAGGGAGAGACTAAAGTTAGAGACTAGTTGGAAGCTACTTGTAATTGTGATCGAAAGGGGGCTACATAAACTTGACAAGCTGGGGATTAGGTGGGAGGCACATGGCAGGCCTAACAAGCTCAGTGACCAAAAGTAACCACACAGGATGTTCTGATCATAAATTCCTAACTGGGTAGGTCATGTCCCAGGCCTAAAGCTTCCTTAGCAAAGATCAACCTTCACCTTAAGTGAGCTCTGTCCATTTTTCTTCTGCATCTAGGATAACATACTTTTGAAAGGACAGAGTAATTTTCTTTCATTTAAAAACAAAACACAGAGAGGGAACCAAGATGGCGCCATAGGTTAAACACCTAACCTGCAGCCGGGCACAACAATTTCAAAAATACAACTAGAGGTCAGAACGGACATCGTCCAGAACCACAGGAAAGTTGGTGGACTGAAATGCCCACAGCTGGGGGGAAGGAGAAGGCCACGGGGACAGTCGGGGAAGCCGTAAAAGCCTGAGGTATGGAGAAACGGGCGGAGACACGAGCACACGCGCCTGTGGGGAGGATGGAACCGGAGAGGAAGGGGCGGCTGATGGCCTGGCCGGCGTTCACTGGCGGGAAGGAGATAAAGGCTCCGGAATGCGCTGAGCGCCGGCTCCGATTGCACTGAACCCCATTCCGGGCGAAACCCTGGGAAACTCACTCACTTTCGCAACTCCGCCGCCCCCGCAGGCCGCCCGGCCCGGGACGCTGGGGACGCCGCCGCAGCGGCGGCGCCCGGAGCCCGGCGGCCTCCCAGCACCCGTCCCCGCCGCACAGCCCCCGCGCGCCTGGTTCCGCAGGCCGCGCGCCCCGCACACCGGACGGAGGCCCGGGCGCCCTCTCCGTGCACCTCCCGGCGGCGCTAGACTTCAGTAGAGTTGACTGAATTCAAGGGATTAAGAAGTACAAATTGGGGGGACGCCGCGGCGGCGACGCCCGGAACGCGGCGATGGCGGCGCCTGGAGCTCGGCGGCCGCCCAGCGCCCGTCCCCGCCGCGCGGCCCTCGCGCACCTGGTTCCGCGGGACGCGCGCGCCGCACACCGGACGGAGGCCCGGGCGCCCTTTCCGTGCACCTCCCGGCGGCGCTAGACTTCAGTAGAGTTGACTGAAATGAAGGGATTAAGAAGTACAAATTGGGAAGTTTGAAAAAGATGGCGGCGGAGGTTAAAGGCTGTTCTGTTGCCTCGCACCCAGCGAAATCGGAGGGGATGAGGTGTGGAGGCGCGTGGGTCTGGCTGGTGGCGGGGGAAAGGGGCTTTTGTTCCAAACCTAGGGGAGATTAGCTCTCCATCACCCTGAAATCCATCTTCTGGCGAACCGCGGGAGACCCAGATGCCTGCGGGGAGAGGCGGGATTCTTGCGGAGGTGCGCCCAGCAATCAGTGTTTGCTGCGCTGGAGTGCGGAACGAGGGGACTTAGATACGTGGAAGGCAGAAGGACCAGACTCACAGCCATCGCGGCTCGCCGCACCATGGCCTGTTGGCGCCCTGAGACCCCGCCCCGCCCTGGGACCCGCCCCGCACGTTTTGAAGACCTGCCCCGCAAGTCTTGCAGGCACACCTGCGCCCCAAGCAACGGCTTATGCATGTGGGTGGCCTGCCCTCTGGCAGCGGACCAGATGAACTGCTGTTTTAGTCGGACTGCTCCAGGGCCACTCAGACAGGAGGAAGAAACTACAGTTTTTGCTGTAATCCTTGCTGAGTGCCTAAGGCAGTAGCTGATCTACACCTCATTGGAGACCCAGAAACGAGGGCATCTAGTGGTCTGTGGGAGATGACACCAGATTTCAACCACGTGCATAAGGGACACATTCAACAGGAATATTCAGTGAGCGCCAAAGCTTTGCTGCACCAAGACCCGGCCCATAAACGTGTCGCCTGCACAGCAACTCTTCCTTTATAGACAAAGAGAGCCCCCCTAGTGACACCAACAACAATCAAGACTTAACTATACAAAGGAGGACCAACATGGAGGCATAGGGCGGAAGCCTGATTGTTGCCTACCACAACAACTTTGAGACTACGACAAGAGAGCAGAGCAGACACCATCCAAGACCACCATAGGGCTGGCTGAGTGGATGCTCTACAACTAGAATAAAAGAGGGGTATGTGGGATGATGCTGATGCCGGTGACCCAAAGACCACACTTTAAGAACTACGGCTCAGGCGACACAAAAGAACTATGGCTCAGGCGACACAACGGCGGCCTGGAACGTGCTCGGCGCAGTTCCCCCGGCGGTCTCTGGCTGAGGGGACGGTTCCACTGGCAGCCAAGCACGGACAGACGAGCCCCTATGAGACATGGGGTAGGAGACTCCGCGCTTGCTGACCTCCGAGTCCGTCAAGAATCTCAACGCCCCGGAAGCGGCCAGGTGCGCATGCTCGGCGACCGGCCACCGATGCAGACCCAAGGGCCGACGCAGCGACGCCAGACCGGCCCACCGCCATGCACCGGGCGCACCGGAGCTTCGCCGAGCCGCCGCCCGACGAGTTCTGCAGCAGCCATACTGGAGCTCTGGAAGGATGGCTAGGGGAATTGCTGAGGGGGGATTGACCGGCAGGAATTGGGATCGGGAAGACGGGGCCCCGCTGAGACCCGGGTGTGGGCGGGGTTGCGCGCCTCTGGGCTCGGGTGTGGTCACACGCCTCTGGGTATAAGTGAGGCCTCACGTCCCTGGGTCGAGGTGAGGCCACATGCCCCTGGGTCCAGGTGAGGCCGGACTCCGGGTCCGGGTGAGGCCATGTGCCCCTGGACCCGGATGACGCTGGATCCCGTGCCCGGGCGAGGCCAAGCGCCCCTGGGTCTGGGAGAGCCCACACACCCCTGGGTCCAGGCGAGACCATGTGTCCCTGGATCCGGGTGAGACCTCGTGCACCTAGGCCCGGGTGAGCCCAAGTGGCCCTGGGTCTGGGAGAGGCCAAGCGTCCCTGGGTCCGGGTGAGACCATGCGTCCCTGGATCCGGATGAGGCCTCGTGCACCTAGGCCCGGGTGAGCCCAAGTGGCCCTGGGTCTGGGTGAGGCCATGTGTCCCTGGGTCCGGGTGAGACCATGCGTCCCTGGATCCGGATGAGGCCTCGTGCACCTAGGCCCGGGTGAGCCCAAGTGGCCCTGGGTCTGGGAGAGGCCAAGCGTTCCTGGGTCTGGATGAGACCATGTGTCCCTGGATCCGGGTGAGGCCTCGTGCACCTAGGCCCGGGTGAGCCCAAGTGGCCCTGGGTCTGGGAGAGGCCAAGCGTTCCTGGGTCTGGGTGAGACCATGTGTCCCTGGATCCGGGTGAGGCCTCGTGCACCTAGGCCCGGGTGAGCCCAAGTGGCCCTGGGTCTGGGAGAGGCCAAGCGTCCCTGGGTCCGGGTGAGACCATGTGTCCCTGGACCCGGATGAGGCCTCGTGCACCTAGGCCCGGGTGAGCCCAAGTGGCCCTGGGTCTGGGAGAGGCCAAGCGTTCCTGGGTCTGGGTGAGACCATGTGTCCCTGGATCCGGGTGAGGCCTCGTGCACCTAGGCCCGGATGAGCCCAAGTGGCCCTGGGTCTGGGAGAGGCCAAGCGTCCCTGGGTCCGGGTGAGACCATGTGTCCCTGGACCTGGATGAGGCCTCGTGCACCTAGGCCCGGGTGAGCCCAAGTGGCCCTGGGTCTGGGAGAGGCCAAGCGTCCCTGGGTCCGGGTGAGACCATGTGTCCCAGGATCCGGGTGAGGCCTCGTGCACCTAGGCCCGGGTGAGCCCAAGTGGCCCTGGGTCTGGGAGAGGCCAAGCGTCCCTGGGTCCGAGTGCGACCATGTGTCCCTGGATCCGGATGAGGCCTCGTGCACCTAGGCCCGGGTGAGCCCAAGTGGCCCTGGGTCTGGGAGAGGCCAAGCGTCCCTGGGTCCGGGTGAGACCATGCGTCCCTGGATCCGGATGAGGCCTCGTGCACCTAGGCCCGGGTGAGCCCAAGTGGCCCTGGGTCTGGGAGAGGCCAAGCGTCCCTGGGTCCGGGTGAGACCATGTGTCCCTGGATCCGGATGAGGCCTCGTGCACCTAGGCCCGGGTGAGCCCAAGTGGCCCTGGGTCTGGGAGAGGCCAAGCGTCCCTGGGTCTGGGTGAGACCATGTGTCCCTGGATCCGGGTGAGGCCTCGTGCACCTAGGCCCGGGTGAGCCCAAGTGGCCCTGGGTCTGGGAGAGGCCAAGCGTCCCTGGGTCCGGGAGAGACCATGTGTCCCTGGATCCAGGTGAGGCCTTGTGCAACTAAGCCCGGGGGAGGCCACGTGCCCCTGGGTCTGGGAGAGGCCAAGCGTCCCTGGGTACGGGTGAAGCCAGATCCTGGGTCTGGGTGAGGCTGTGCGCCCCTGGATCCATCCGGGTGAGGCTGGGTCCCAGGCCCGGGTGAGACCACGCGCCCCTTGGGTATGGGTGAGGCCACGTGCCCCTTAGTCCGGGTGACGCCGTGCCCCTGGGTTCGGCCGAGACCAAACCAGAGGGAGTCGGACCTCCATTACCACCATTTGTCCACCATCCAGAGCTGAGGGATCAGTGCTGACATGTACACATAAGGAACTACTGGACATTGAAATTGGGTCTCAAAAGAACTGTTGGTCCAGGGGGAAGCTCGCTACAGATTGATTCATTTGCCTGTCAGCATAACTATTATTGCTCGTCTCACATTCAGTTCTTATTAGTATATATCTAGTGTCATATGATCTCTCTCATCTAGGGGAAATGATGAACAACATAGACTCAGGAACAAGAACAGAACCAGAAGCAAGGAGGCATCGATCGGACTATCGGGCCTCAGAGGGAGGATAGGGGAAGGTAGGGGGAGGGTGGGGGGAGGGGGAGAGTTCAACCAAGGGACCTGTATCCATGCATGTAAGCCTATCCAACGGTTGGGTTCAGCAGGGGATTGGGGCATGCGTGGGGAGAGGGGTGGGATGGGAATGGGGGGATGAGGACAAATATGTGACACCTTAATCAATAAAGAAATTTAAAAAAAAATAAAATAAAATAAATAAAAATAAAAATAAAAACAAAAACAAAACACATTGGCCCGGCTGGTTGTGGCTCAGTAGTTGAGCATCAACCTATGAACCAGGAGATCACGGTTTGATTCCTGGTCTGGGCAATACCCCAGTTGCAGGCTCGACCCCTAGTACAGGGCGTGCAGAAGGCAGCCAATCAATGATTCTCTCTCATCATTGATGTTTCTATCTCTCTTCTTCTCCCTTCCTCTCCGAAATCAATAAAAATATATTTAAAAAACACATTGTAGTCATTTTATTTTATTGTTAAATATGTTTTTATTGATTTTTGAGAGAGAGGAGGAAGAAGGAGAGAGAGAAACATAGAGGAGAAACAACAACATGGATTGGTTGCCTCCTGCATGCTCCCTGCTGGGGATTGAGTCTGCAACCTGGTCATGGGCCCTGACCTGGAATCAAACCAGGGACCTCTTGGTGCATGGGTCAATGCTCAACCACTGAGCACACTGGCCGGGCCAGAGTAATTTTCTTTTCCTTCTCCTGGAAGGCACAACTGCTGGCACCAGATCAGTACACCACAGAACCCCTTCTTATTATCTTGTTCCCACAGACTATCTCTATGAGCTGTGAATGTTAATTATTAATTATCCTGTACCCACCAATGTAAAAGAAGTGTTTCTCCATTTTGCTTTATATCCAATCCTAGAGATTTCCCCACTTTGCTTTCTTCTGCCTCCTTAGTCTACTACCAATGTGATGAAAAAGGATGAAAATAGCTGCACTAGATGTTATAAGATTCCCTTCCCCTACTCAATCCCACAAGCAAAGTGTTCCTTCTGGAGGCAAAATCGCCCTCAATTGACCATGTGAGAAATAAAAAGGGTGGACGTGGCATATCGTAGGGATAAAACCTAAAAGGTTTGCCAAGTGTTTGGATAGGAATGTGACTGAGGAAGAGGATTGAAAGATCAAACAGAGCCTGGCTGGTGTGGCTCAGTGGTTGAGCATCAACCTATGAACCAGGAGCTCAGAGTTAGGTTCTCTCTCTGTCTCTCCCTTGCTCTCTGAAATCAATAAAAAAATATATATTTTTTAAAAAGATAAAAAGATCAACCAGAACCACAGAAAATGCCCTAGAGGCCATGTAGTCTAATCTGCTCATAACTGCTTGCAAGATTGTAAACTTTGGAAGGAATGCAGTAAAACCTACTAATAATCACAAAAATTATCTTGCTCTTTGATTCAGAAATTCCATTCCTAGGAATTTATCTAAAAAAATTAAAATGAAGACAATCTTTATGACAAAACAACAGTAGTTACATGGAGATAGTGACTATGTTGTTCTTAACAATTAAACTGTTATGACTACTATGGTGCCTGGAAACAAGAGATCCACATTTAAGAGGTTGATTTAAGTTGTACGAGTTCCCTGCAAATTTTGGAGATTAAACCCTTATCGGAGATAACATTTGCAAAAATGTTCTCCCATGCGGTGGGCTTTCTTGTTTTGTTGATGGTTTCTTTTGCATGTATCTGTCCAATTTTCCCAACACCATTTATTGAAGAGACTGTCTTGACTCCAGTGTATGCTCTTGCCTCCTTTGTCAAATATCAATTGAGCATAATGGCTTGGGTCGATTTCTGGATTCTCTGTTCTGTTCCATTGATCTATATGTCCTTGTGCCAGTACTAGGCAGTTTTGAGAACAGTGGTTTTGTAATATAGCTTGGTATTGTGATCCCTCCAACTTTGTTCTTCTTTCTCAAGATTGCTGCAGCTATTTGAGGTCTTTTTTTTATTCCAGACAAATTTTTGGAGAGTTTGTTCTAGGTCTTTGAAATATGCCATTGGTATTTTAATGGGGATTGCACTGAATCTATAGATTGACTTGGGTAGTATGGACATTTTAATGATGTTGATTCTACCAATCCATGAGCACAGTATATTTCTCCATTTGTTTATGTCTCCCTTTATCTCTTTTTTCAGCGTCCTGTAATTTTCTGAGTACAGGTCCTTTACCTCCTTGGTTAAATTTATTCCTAGGTATCTTAATTTACTACTTAACAAAAGGAAGATAAACAATCTAATAAAAAAATAGGCAAAGGACCTAGATAGACACTTTCTGAAAGAGGACATACAGAAGGCCAAGAGGCATATGAAAACATGCTCAAAGTCACTACTCATCCGAGAGATGCAAATCAAAATGACAGTGAGGTACCATCTCACACCTATCAGAATGGCTATCATCAACAAAGCAACAAATGACAAGTGCTGGCAAGGATTCGGAGAAAAAGGAACCCTCGTGCACTGCTGGTGGGAATGCAGACTGGTGCAGCCACTGTGGAAAATAGTATGGCGTTTCCTCAAAAAATTAAAAATGGAACTCCCATTTGATCCAGTAATCCCACTTCTAGGAATATATCCCAAGAAACCAAAAACACCAATCAGAAAGGATATATGCACCCCTATGTTCAGAGCAGCACAATTTACAATAGCTAAGATTTGGAAACAGCCTAAGTGACAATCAGCAGATGAGTGGATTAGAAAACTGTGGTACATCTATACAATGGAATACTATATTGCTGTAAAAAAGAAGGAACTCTTACCATTTGTAACAACATGGATGGACCTGGAGAGCATTATGCTACGCAAAATAAGCCAGTCGGAGAAAGATAAATATCACATGATGTCACTCATATGTAGGATATAATGATCAACATAAACTGATGAACAAAAATAGAACCAGAGTCATAGAAGCATAGAACAAACTGTCCAACCTATGAGGGAAGGCAGCGGGTGAGGGAGTAAGAGATCAACCAAAGGACTTGGATGCATGCATATGAGCATAACCAACGGACACAGATAGTAGGGGGGTGAGGGCCTGTGCTGGTGGTGGGAGCGGCCAGGGAGAGGTCAATGGGGGGAAAGGGAGACTTATGCAATACTTTAAACAATAAAGAATTTTTTTAAAGGTTGATTTAAGATTCAGAGATGAGATTGAAGATTCTGGAGAGAGAAGTTGTAGCTAATGAAACAAAATCCCAGAGCAGGTGGGAAGGGCAGATAACAAGAATGCAAATAGAGAGCTGGCCAGTGTGGTTCAGTTGTTTGAACCTCGTTTCATGTACCAAGAGGTAGCCCTTGGATTCCCTATCAGGGCAGGCCCAGGTTGGGGCTCCATCCCCAGTAGGGGGCGTGCAGGAGGCAGCCCATAGATGTTTCTCTCTCATTGATGTTTCTCTTTCTTTCCCTCTCCTTTCCTCTCTCTCTAAATCAATAATTTAAAAAATATATTTAAAAAGAAAAAAAGAAGAATGCAAGTCCTAACTCCTTTTTCAGAGAGAAGGCAACAACCGGGAGAATTTGTAATGGAGAAAGTACAAAGGGAAGTTGGGTGGAGGAACTTACAGAGGGCTTCAATCGATCACATCATCTGCAGAGTAAAGAAGACCAGAACCACCCAAGGTTTAAACAAAAATCTCAAAGTTTGCCTGAGGGCATTTCTTGAAAACAAGATTTATGCACTTTCTGTGAAAAACTGCTCTGGAACATGCTGTTCAGAAATGAGGACTCCTGGGACATGCAATATGTAGAGACTAGAAAGAATAAGGAGTTAAGTAGACAACTTTCTTTCTACTGAAGTCCCTAGCAACTTGATTTTTATTTTTATTTTTTTATTTTTTATTTTTTTTTTATATTTTATTGAATTTTTACAGAGAGGAAGGGAGAGGAATAGAGAGCTAGAAACATCGATGAGAGAGAAACTCGACCAGCTGCCTCCTGCACACCCCCTATGTGCCCGCAACCAATGTACATGCCCTTGATCGAACCCGGGACCCTTGAGTCTGCAGGCCGAATCCACTGAGCCAAACCGGTTTCGGCACAACTTGATTTTTAAATTGCCCTCTAGCTCTGGTTGGAGTGGCTCAGTTGGTAGGAGCATTGTCCCATGCACCAGAAAGTCTCGGGTTAATTCCTGGTCAGGGCACATGCATAGGTTATGGGTATGATTCCCCTAGTAGGTACAAGAGGCAACCGATCGATGTATGTCTCGCGTTGATGTTTCTCTCTCCTTCTCTTCTTCCCTTTCCAAATCATTAAAAAAATTAAAATAATTATAAATAAGTAAATAAATTGTCCTGTAGTCCTGAGCATCTACCCACAAACCAAAGGGTCTGGACTTCCATTCTGGGTCAAGGGCAGGTACCTGGGTTGCAGACTAATCTCCATCTCTTACATTGGATTCTCTTCCCTTCCCTTCCCTTCCCTTCCCTTCCCTTCCCTCCACTCTCTAAAAAAATAAAAAAAAATAAATAATCAATGGAAAAAAATATCCTCCAGTGAAGATTACAAAAACAAAAACAAAAGCAAAAAAGCAAATACTTAAAAAAAATTGCCTCTAAATATGAAATCCCTGTTAATTTGGCAGAGATTCCGCGGTTCTAGTGTGAGGCCACGCATTTCAATTAAACTGCTGTTTTGCTAAGTGAAATAAGCAAGTCAGAGAAAAATACATGATTTCACTTATATGTGGAGTCTAATGAACAAAATAGACTAACAAAATATAAATAGACTCATAAAAACAGAGAACAGACTGATAGCTGTCAGTGGGGAAGGGGGTTCGGGCTGGGGTTGGGGGACTGGATGAAAAGGGTGGCGGGATCAAGCAAAAAAAAAAAAAAAAAAAAAAAAAAACCCACAAAAAACAAAAAGGAAATCCTCCTGACAACCATATGGTGATGACCAGAGGAGAGGGAAAAAGGGGTGGGGAAGGTAGAAGAGTGTAAGGGGGAATAAGTGGAGAAGGGAGGAGATTTTACTTGGCGTGGTGAACACACAATACAATACACAGTTGATGTATTATAGAATTGTAAAAAAAAATAAAATTAAGGTACTGTTGAGCATACAGTGAACAGAAGGCGCTGAGCGGAAGAATGGTGGGCGTGGCCAACCCGAGAGGGCTGGAGGCCCGCCCCCTTCCCACAGTACACCGCGGCGGCGGCCACCGCGCGCCCCTTCCTCGCTCGCTCCGGGCTCCGAGGAGGATTCGACCATGGACGGGCTCCGGGCTAGCGCAGGTTTGCTGAGGCGCGGGCGGCTGAGACGCCGGCGCCAGCCACAGTCACACAGCGGGTCGGTGCTGGTCCTGCCCTTGAGGCCCCGGAAAATCCGAAGGCAGCTCAGGAGAAGTGCCGCGTCCCGCATGGCGGCGCTGAGGGCCCAGACGCTGCCCAGCGAAGACTCGGAGGACTCGCGGGTGGAATCGACAGTGGACGGTCCCCGGGACCCGCCGCCTGGAGGGGCGACGGCCACCCCGGATGCGGCCCGGCGAGAGCCGCCCTCGCGCCTGGCGGAGGCACCCGCCGCCCCAGCCCGCTTGGTGGAGACCTCGGCCACGCTGGGCTCTGCCCAGCACTTGGCGGCCGCGCCCCCGTCCGCAGCCCCCGCCACGCTGTCGGGGTCGCAGGTGGACAGCACCGGCGGGGAGCCAGCCTGGAGCTCTCCGTTGCAGCGCGTCTTGGCCGAGCTTAACCGGATCCCCAGCAGCCGGCGGCGGGCAGCACGCCTCTTCGAATGGCTCATCGCGCCCATGCCGCCGGATCATTTCTACCGGCGCCTGTGGGAGCGGGAGGCGGTGCTGGTGCGGCGGCAGGACCACACCTACTACCAGGGCCTTTTTTCCACCGCCGACATCGATGCCATGCTGCGCAACGAGGAGGTGCAGTTTGGGCAACACCTGGACGCCGCGCGCTACGTCAACGGGCGGCGCGAGACCTTGAATCCGCCGGGCCGGGCCCTGCCCGCTGCCGCGTGGTCCCTGTACCAGGCCGGCTGCTCCCTACGCCTCCTTTGTCCACAGGCCTTCTCCATCACCGTGTGGCAGTTTTTGGCGGTGCTCCAGGAGCAGTTTGGAAGTATGGCGGGCTCCAACGTTTACCTCACGCCCCCCAACTCGCAGGGCTTTGCTCCCCACTACGACGACATCGAGGCTTTTGTGCTGCAGCTGGAAGGAAGGAAACTCTGGCGTGTCTACCGACCCCGGGTCCCGACTGAGGAACTGGCCCTGACATCCAGCCCCAACTTCAGCCAGGATGACCTTGGTGAGCCGGTGCTGCAGACCGTGCTGGAACCTGGAGATTTGCTCTATTTTCCTCGGGGCTTCATTCACCAAGCCGAATGCCAGGATGGAGCGCACTCCCTACACCTCACCTTGTCCACGTACCAGCGCAATACCTGGGGTGACTTCTTGGAGGCTGTATTGCCTCTGGCAGTGCAGGCTGCAATGGAGGAAAATGTGGAGTTTCGGAGGGGACTGCCCCGGGACTTCATGGATTACATGGGGGCCCAGCATTCGGATTCTAAGGATCCTCGAAGAACTGCTTTCATGGAGAAGGTGCGGGTCTTGGTTGCCCGCTTGGGACACTTTGCTCCAGTCGATGCTGTGGCTGACCAGCGAGCCAAAGACTTCATCCACGATTCTCTGCCTCCTGTGTTAACTGACAGGGAGAGGGCACTGAGTGTTTATGGGCTCCCCATTCGCTGGGAGGCAGGAGAACCGGTAAATGTAGGCGCCCAGTTGACCACAGAAACAGAAGTGCACATGCTTCAAGATGGGATAGCTCGGCTGTTGGGCGAGGGAGGCCATCTGTTTCTCTATTATACAGTGGAAAACTCCCGCGTTTATCACCTGGAAGAGCCCAAGTGCTTGGAGATTTTACCCCAGCAAGCTGATGCCATGGAACTCTTGCTCCGCTCCTACCCAGAGTTTGTGAGAGTGGGAGACCTGCCCTGTGACAGTGTGGAGGACCAGCTGTCCTTGGCAACCATGTTATATGATAAGGGGTTGCTGCTCACCAAGATGCCTCTTACCTGAACTAGTTTCTTGTTGATGGCTGGAAACAAGGCGATAGTGATTGATGATTCTCTCTTACCACCTTGTTCTGGAGGGGAAAAAACTCATGTTCTTACCTTGAGGACCATCATTGTGTGCTTATGTTTACCTTTAGGACTGCTGCAGTGTCACAAAACTCTGATGATTGTTTAGGAACCACCACATCTAGGCACAAACATAAAAGCAGAAGTTGGAGGTGGAAAAAAGCTCTTTCTACCGAAGTAACCTCGATCCCTGTTCATTTCAGAATACTAACTTAATCATCATCCTCAGGCTTCAGTGTACTGTGTAGCACGTGCTGTCATTCTGCTTGAGACATTAGAAGTTTTTATTTGGAATTGGTTTGCATCCTTAATTTGAGTTCTCATTCATCAGTTTGGGGGAGGGTTGGAGTTAGTATCCTGTTTGTTATTGTGAGTTTGTATGAATGTTAAAAGTTATTAAAGTGCCAAAGAATGTTTCCCTTTTCTAAGGCTAGATTATTATATGGCATGGTTTGAAGGAAGATTGGAGAGCGGGGAGGAAGATGGGGAAAATCTATAATGGCCTAGGCCAGTGGTTGTCAAACTTAGGCTCACGAGCCACATGCGGCTCTTTGGCCCCTTGAGTTTTTAGCAAAGGCCAGCTTAGGAGTACCCTAATTAAGTTAATAACAATGTACCTACCTATGTAGTTTAAGCTTAAAAAATTTGGCTCTCAAAAGAAATGTCAATCGTTGTACTGTTGATATTTGGCTCTGTTGACGAATGAGTTTGCCGACCACTGGCCTAGGCCCCAAGTGAAAGGTAATCTGGTAGTTGTAGGATTGGGTCCAATTCTATAACTTTGGGGGTAATTTATTCATTTTAATCATGCTACTTGAACCCCAAACAGCACAATCATAAAAATTGTGATATATTATCTTCTTAAGAGTATGTTTTTGCTCAGTGCTTGTTTGCATCAGTGGCTGGCACTGTCTCCTGGTTATGATATCATAGGCCTTAGTAAACCAGCTTGTAGTGAGCTGGCCCTGAGGGAAGGCTGGTGTTGAAGTTACTTTCCACTCTCATTTTTTTCTGGCAGTTGGAAGAAACTTCCCCATATCTGGCAAGTGAATATTCTCATGTTGGTGGAAAAGAGCCTGTTGTACCAGAGAGAGCATTGGATTTGGAACCAGAAGACCTGGGTTTGGGGTGGTGGCTGGTAGGCAGCTGGCTGAATGACCCGAGGCTGCTGCTACGCCTGGGCACACAGATTTTGTAAGTATATATTGGTCCAGGTTGATGTCTTCACCGCATCATTTAGATTTTATATGGAACTTTTAAGATCCTATCACCATAACTGATACAAAGTTGAGAACCTTATAAAGTCTTTTAAAGTTGTAAAACCATAGATGTACGTTCATATGATAGCTCTCCCTCCAACCCCACTTTCCAGAGGTAGCCACTATTAAAGGTTAAGCCTAAATGGCTTTTTCAGGGTGCTCTACATTAGTTTTTATTTTGTTTTGTACTTGTTTTTCTAATGTCATTCCCCCCACACACACACTTTCAAATCAGTTCAAATAGAGCTCCCTCATTCATTTTTAAAAGGGATAAAACAGTAAATAAAAGCAGGAGGGTGTGTGTGTGTGCAGGGGGAGGAAAAAAATAACAGAAGGATGCAGAAGAAGCCCAAGAAGGAAAGGAGGTAGGTAGCCTTTCCTGGCTCTCCTCCTACAGGACACAACTAAGTCCCAAAACATCCAGATCCTGCCCAGCTAGAGTGCCTCAGTGGTTGAATGTAGTCGACCTGTGAACCAGGAGGTCACAGTTCGATTCAGGGCACATACCTGGCTTGCAGGCTAGATCCCCAATAGGGGGTGTGCAGGGGGTAGCCAATCAATGATTCTCTCTCATCATTGATGCTTTTACCTCTACTTCTCCCTCTCTGAAATGAATAAAAATATCTTTTAAAAAAAAAATACAAAAACACCCAGATCCTAAAAGCATTGGACTCACTCCTGGAAAACCTACCACGAAAAGTTTCTTGAAGAAAAGTACGGAGTTTCAGTGGTTTTTGCCCCTCTTTGGGTTGCAAGTAAATATGTTTTGCTTCCCCCTTTACTTTTTTTATGACCTTCTCCATCCTGAATATTTTCTGCGTCAGCAAGTCCTTTTGGTTTAGTGTTCGAATCTAGATCAAAGCAAACAATATTGAAGAAAAATAACAACTAGGCTACAAATCATTAAAAAGCATTAGTTAAGTAACGTATTGCTCATGCTTGTTAGTATTAGGTGGTACATAAATGCCTGAGAGCATTGTTCTCTTGTGATATTGGTGGGACATTTTTACATTTGTTAATGAAAAATTAACTTTAGCTTTTTGAGCATGATGAAAGCAATCTGCTAAGAAATGCCAGCTTGGTGTGAGGTTGGTTTTGTGAATTATATATGAAGAAAGAATCTTTTACATTTTTAAAGTCCTTTTCACTATTTCTTCAACTCCTCTTAACAGCTTTGAAAAATTAGAACCACCTATTCAGCTAGAGTGTTCTTTTGGTGACAGAGCCCAGATTAGGAAAGTTTAGAAGGAAAAAGAAAACCTAGGAGGCCAGCTCCAGTCCCTCATTCCTTCATTATACCTATCTGCAAAACAACAACAACAACAAAAAAAAAACTTTGGTTTAGGAGATGGTAAGGAGAAAATAGGAAAGGAAGGAAACTATTTTAGAAACAACAACAAACCCTGATTTTGAGAACTACTTGATAGAACTAATAGGATTTTGGTTTTGTCTTTTTACTAAGAGGATTTTATAATCCTATTTTGCACAGATGTTTTGTGTCTTCAAATGATGTGGTATCTGTCTAGGACTGCAGAAAGTACTTCCGTGATGGGGAAAATGGTGTGTACACATGCTTTAGGGGCAAAAAGGGTCTGAAGAATTCTTGCAAGCCCTGAATTTTCCCTTAAAAACACAGGAGCATTTATCTACCTTGTTCTTGACCTCCTGAAGCATTTCTTGGTTTCCTTCACTTTCTAACTTGAGTATCTTCATTGCCTGGTGAATTTCCCTGAAAAATAAGAGGACTTCTTAGATTGTTTCTATCCTTTAAGAAAGCATGGGGGTGGAAAATATAGGACTTGGAATCAGTCAAGAATCCTAAATTTCAATCCTAACTATGCGCCTTTTGCTGTGCCTTATCCTCAAGTGGTATGATGTTTAACTTTTAAGGATGTTATGTAGTTTTTGAGATGATATATTTGAAGGTACTAATAAATACCATTTATTGAATGTCTTTATGACAGGTAGTGAACATTAATCACCACAAACCCATAAGATAGACTATTGTCTGCATTTGATATAAGAAGAAAAAAAGGCTCGGAGAGTTTAAGTCATTTACTCGGACTCACATAGCTTGTGCAGGCATGAGTTGGTATTCAAACCCTAGACTTTTTTACTTTAAAGCTTGTTGTCACAGCAGGCACTTTTGATACATGTTAGTTGAATAAATTAATAAAACAACCTAGGATAGAGAATAGGTGTGTGAACTATATGAGCTTGACTTTCAATCTAATGTAAATTCATTTTTCTGTTACCCATTTTGGTAAGTAGGTGAATGACACAGGTGAGCCCATGCTTTTACAGCCATTAGGCAGCCACAAGGCTATATTTTGTTAACAAGGGTGGGCAGTACAAGGGGTAGGGGAAGGAACCAGAGGCTTAGTGCTTACTTTAGAACAGCATCATGTTTTTCTAGCAGCAGCACGTCTAGGAAGGTGTTCCTGACCCGGTCCCCTTGAAGGTTGAGGGCTAGGATGCTACGGCAAGCTTCTACACGTACACCTGGTGACCTTTCATAGTGTATAGCCCAGAGCAGGAGGTCTGTCAGCTGGGGACTCACGTGGCCAATCTGTCCCAAAGCTGCAGAGATCAGAGGGCAGCGTCTTCCACTGTCACTTAAAACTAATCTGGCTATATCTGGCTATATCTTAACATCCAGAAATGGTCTTGTTAATAAATGTGAAGGCAGCCACAAAGTATTTGTTTTATTTCTTCCCTTTTGGATGATGATCACCATTAGAATTTCGGAGATGCGTTTGAGTAGGACATTATCTCCAAAGGATTCTTAGGAGGGGTGTTCTATCCCATCCTTGCCCATTAGGATAGGAGAATACACTACCTATCATAAATAGGTAAATGTAAGGGTGAGATACGGGACACATAACTCAGAAAACTCGCGTAGTCAAGGCAGAGTGATGCTATGGCAAGCTTTAGTTGTACACCTGGTGACACTTCATAGAGTCTAGCCCATAATAGGCCTGTCCGCTGGCCAATCTGTGAAGAAAGGGGGCACGATAACTTCACAGGTTTACCTAGGGCCGATTCTGCTAGGGACCTGCCAAAGACTCAAGCAACATAGAAGATCCTTAAAAAGAAACCAGGAAATGTTGAGGGCGGGGTTTTAGGTCTATAGCAGTCTTGAATGTGGTCTCACTTGTAGAGAGTCCTATAGTTGAAATCTCCAGAGAAAGCAAGTGTATCCAACAGTGTATTCCAAGTGGACACCTACTTGGAACTAAATTGTCAGGGACTGTCAGCCCTTTGCCTTAACAAGTTTGACACTGACCCAGACTCAGGATCCTTAACTAAAAATTTAAAAGCAAAAAATAATCTTTAATTTCTCAGGCAAGGAACTTCTGAGCAGGTGTGATCATCTCCTCCCCTACACTCCACCCCTTACTAGAGAAATTCTGGGGATCACTTGTTCTAGCATATGGAAAGATATTTGAGGTTGAGGAGCTGGGGCCATTTTCTCTGTCATACCTCGAAGGGCAAAGGCCTTGATTTTCCAGTAAGGATCTCTCTGTATCAGATACCGGAGGCATTTAAAAACCTAGGAAGAGAAAGAGAGAAAAAAAAAAAAGACCTGGGATGGATAAAAGGCAATGTTGAGTGGAGAAGACCAGAGCAAAAATGAACCAGAGAAAGGGACCCCTCTTGTCTGAGAAATGACATACCCTAGTGACAAATGAGCTGGAGTCTGAAGTATTTACCCTGCACACATAATATATTAGCTGAATTATCTCATATATCTGTCTATTGTTTTTCTTAGCTCACAGATCTATATGGTGATACAGGCTTCTTTTGAATACCTCCATCATGTTTTCCCCTAATAACGTGGGATTACAACTTCATTCACTGGAGTTGATCTTAAAGCCCATAAATAAGGTGAGAAGAAGATTCAAGGATGTCTGGGCTGGCTGGGAGCTAAATGTGGTCCTAACTGATTGATGTGGCCTATATATCCCCTCACCTTCCTGGTTCTGATCTCTCATTCTGTGTCCCCACAGAATGGTGAGTGTACTATGCACAACAAGGGAAGCTCAGGGTAATGCTCTCTTCGGGTTGATCAGGTAAGATGGGATCGTGTTTCCTTGACTCACCATTGGATTACGGATCTGCAGGGCACCTGCTGCCAAACAGGCTGCTCGCCTAACTGCCATGAAGTCATCAGAGAAGCAGTTTAGGAAGCTTGGGAAAAGCTTGGCGGTCATGAGCTTGAGTCCACCAATCAGAGACAGGGCTTCCACACGCTCTTGGGAATTTCCTAGACTCAGCTTGATTCTGTAAAGTACAGGTGCTTTTATTTCCCCTCCTCAAACTTTTGATGCTCCTTCCCCCCCATTGCCCTCGGGATAAAATCCAACCTCTTTAGGCTCTCCATTATCCATTTCTACCCTTTCCTAGTCAGCCTTATCCCCTATTAGGTTAAGTTTCACTGGGTAGAGACTCAACTGTCTTATTTACTTGAATCCCTATTACCTAATTATGTTGAATGACTAAATCAAAGAAACTTTCAAACATGCACCTCTTGCTTGCTACAGTTCTCTTTGCTGCCTTCACCTGTGCCATGCTCATTTCTACATTTGGCTCCCAAATGTCTTTCCTTCTCTTCTTTGCCTATGTAGTCTTAGCTGTCCTTCATGAAACTTGACCTTATTAGGTATTTGTGTATCTTGCCTGTATAATCAGAATCATGTCATACTTTTGAACTCTTTTGATCATCCAAAATAGTGTCTAACATCTAGTAGGCACTCAATTAATGATTCTTTCCTTAGCCACATTGTTAGTATCTATAAGGACTGTTAACCTTTTGTTTTATTTTTTTTTAAAAAAAGTAGCCGAAACCGTTTTGGCTCAGTGGATAGAGCATCGGTCTGCAGACTGAATGGTCCCAGGTTCGATTCTGGTCAAGGGCATGTACATTTGTTGCGGGCACATCCCCGGTAGGGGGTGTGCAGGAGGCAGCTGGTCGATGTTTCTCTCTCATCGATGTTTCTAGCTCTCTATCCCTCTCCCTTCCTCTCTGTAAAAAAATCAATAAAATATATTTTAAAAAAAAAAAGATTAAAAAAGAAAAAAAGTAATCCTGCAATGGCACCTAGTACGATGCTGAGCATACAGAGCAGCTCCCCAAAGGCTGGCTGGCTAAATCCCAGGGCCTCTGAACATTTTTTTTAAGAATAGAAAAGTTTCTTTCTTCATGTTGCCTCAGTTTACCTGATTGTGTCATGCAGCTCTTTCCCAAGATGCATTTGCCCCAGAGTTTTGGCAGCTGCTTGTCTTACTTCCTTATTCCAGTCATTCCACATCAGCTGGATCAACTTATGTTTCATATCCTATAAATAGGTGTAATAATTAGCTACCATTTATTGAACTTCAGTTTTGTACTTGACACTGTGCTTAGAGATTTTACCCATCACTTAATCTTCTCAAACAATCCAATAAAGCAGATATTACCATTTACAGATGACAGAATGCAGGCTTAGATGTACTTGCCCAGTGTTAACAAGTTGAGTGCTAGAGCCAGGACTCAGACCCAGGTCTGTTTTCTAAGCTCATGCTTCAAACTACTATACTATCGCCCTGGCCTATTTGACTCAGTAATTAGAGCACCAGCTCTCGGACTGAAGGGTTGTGGGTTCGATTCAGGTCAAGGACAACATACCTTGGTTGCAGGCTTGATCCCCGGCCCCATGTGCAGGAGGCAACCGGTTGATGTATCTCTCACATCAGTGTTTCTCTGTCTCCTGCTCCCTTCCACTTTCTCTAAAAATCAATGGAAAAAATATCCTCGGGTGAGGATTAACAAACAAACAAAAAATAAATAAACTATACTATGTTGGGGGCCAATGTAATCTGTACTTGAGAGACTTAAGATTTGAAAGTGATACGTTAATAGGGTGACCAATTCATCTTAATTTGCCTGGTACTTTGCTGGTTTTAGCACTAAAACTGCTATGTCCTAGACCAGTGGTCAGCAAACTGCGGCTCGTGAGCCGCAGTTTGCCGCTCTGTTGACTAATGAGTTTGCCGACCACTGACCTAGACTCTTGATTCCAATAATTACAGGCTATTGTTGTTCCTTGTGATTAAGCCCCTATCCCGTGGTCGGCAAACTCATTAGTCAACAGAGCAGCAAACCGCGACTCGGGAGCCGCAGTTTGCTGACCACTGTACCTAGACAAACCAGAACAGTTGATACTTCTGTATATTGATACTTCTCTCAGAGGGGAAGGGACAAAGATTATTACAGTTGTAGTTGTTGATTTTGTGAATTTGCCTGAGCTATTCTCCCTGTTAGAAACATCTGTTTTTCACCCCTACCTGGTACCTGATGTTTTTTCTACTCTGCTTTTCTGATTTAGCTCAAAGGCATCTCTTCAGTGAACTCTCCTCTGTAAGCATAGGGCAAACCCCCATACTATCTTAAAACTGCTTCTGTTATAGCTATTTATAACCAAGTGAAGACATTACCTTTGCATGCCCAGTGCTAGCATGTGGGATGTGGTCAGAAACTGCTCGCTTACTAAATGGGTGAACTGATGGACATACTACCTTTCTTAATTCCAGCAATCTGATGGAAAGTTCTCATCTTTACCCTGGCCCTGCTTGCTCTGCATGTCTTTTGACTTTTAATCCTGAATGATAACTGCTAAGGGCAGTGGTTCTCAACCTTTCTAATGCCGCGACCCTTTAATACAGTTTCTCATGTTGTGGTGACCCCCAACCATAAAATTATTTTCGTTGCTACTTCATAACTAATTTTGCTACTGTTATGAATCGTAATGTAAACATCTGTGTTTTCTGATGGTCTTAGGCGACCCTGCTAGCGGTTGTCAACCTGTGGGTCGCAACCCACAGGTTGAGAACCGCTGCTGTAGAGCCTAAGACCATCAGAAAACACAGATATTTGCATTACGATTCATAACAGTAGCAAAATTAGTTATGAAGTAACAACGAAAATAATTTTATGGTTGGGGGTCACCACAACATGAGGAACTATATTAAAGGGTCACGGCATTAGAAAGGTTGAGAACCACTGGCTAAGGGGATGAATGTGCAGATGAATTGGATGTTAAAATGATACTGTTAAAATGCAGGTTATGACTGAGTTGACTTGAGGCGAGATTTTGCATCTCTAACAGCTCCCACGTGATGCCTGCGCTTCCCGTCCAGGACTTGAGCAACAGGGTACTATAGCAATTGAGAGAATTAATTCAGACTAAAACGTCTTCAGGTGATTGTACTGAGTGGCCAGATTTTTTGCTTTGCACATCAAAATGTGCGGATCTAAGAGTGGAGGGTGTTTGTTCACTTCTCATGGGAATGGGAATGTTCTGGGCCGTTCTGGAGGTACTCAGTGTTATAAGAAAAAGATATAGGGACACATAGGAAGAAGGAGAAAATCCCACTTGGATAGCTGAAGGTGATTTAAAAATTATGGCAAGAAGAAAATTAGTTCAAAGCCTAAATGATGCTCAAGATTTCCATGCCGTGTGGAATCTTGGAAGAAGGTGGGAGGAGAGTGGGTGGGTGGGAGGTAATCAACCAAAGACCTTGTATGCATATATTCATAGCCCATAGACACAGACAATAGGGTGGTGAAGGCCAGGGGTGGGGGTGGTGGGAATGGAGAGGATCAATGGGGGGGAAAAGTGACATATATAATACTTTCAACAATAAAGATTTTTTTTTTTAAAGATTTCCATGCTGGAAGTCTCCTTTATTTCTGTCCAAGTCTTGCTCAACTGTCCCATACTCCTTCACAGAACTTTAACTGATAAGTTCAGCTATACTAATCTCCTCTCTCTGAAAAGTTTTAAGAGCACCTTACATTTATTGCTTGTTCTTGAATCATTTGTGTCTGTTAGTCTTGTTACTTCAACTATAATGCCAGTTTTTAAAAGTAGGGACTCTTTTATACCTTCTGTGTTTACTAAATAGGGAAAGCTAGCATAGACACTGGTGTAATTGGGTTGTTGGGTAGTTTAAGTCAGTGCTTTTTAAACTATCTGTGAAAGAGGACCAGTATTTGAGTGGGAAAATGTCATTGACTGATACTTAAAAAGTACACTGATATTGAGGTAATGTCAAATTACTATAAAAGTTTCTTTAAAATTTGATTTTAGAGAGAAAGAGGGAGAGGCAGAGAGAAACCTCAATTTTGTTGTTCCACATATTTATGCATTTGTTAGTTGATTCTTGTATGTGCCCTGACCAAGGATCAAACCTACAACCATGGTGTGTCTGGATGATTCTCTAACCAACTGTGCTACCCAGCCAGGGCAACTATAATAAGTTTTTTAACTCTTTTGATTTTTTTTTTTTTTTTTTTGCCTATTTCATGGGTGGGTTATAAACAATTTATGGATGGCCAGTGGTTTAAGTCATAGAAAGACGTTGACATTTGGTAATTCTGGTTTAGGGGTAAAAGATAGTCATGTGAAACCTGGCTGGATTGCTCAGTTGGTTAGAGCGTCATCTGGATACACCAACGTTGTGGGTTTGATCCCTGGTCAGGGCACATAGAAGAATCAACCAATGTCCCAGCCAGTGTGGTTTGGTGGTTGAGCATTGACCTATGAAGCAGGAGGTTATGGTTTGATTCCTGGTCAGGGCACATGCCTGGGTTGCAGCTCAATCCCCAGTGTGGGGTGTGCAGGAGGCAGCTGATCAATGATTCTCCCGCTTCCTTTGTCTCTCAAATCAATAAAAAATATATTTTTTAAAAAGAACCAAGGAATGCATAAATAAGTGGATCAACAAATGGCTCTCTCTTTCTGCCTACCTTCCTCTCTCTAAAATCAATAATAAATAAATCTATATATATAAAAGCTTAAGTGACCGTTATGACTGGTTGACTGAACAACTGGTGGACTGGTCGCTATGATGCACACTGACCACCAGGGGGTAGATGCTCAATACATGAGCTGCCTCAGGGTGGTCATTGTGCTCCCACAGCCAACCTTCTGTGGTCCCTCCCTCTGACCTGCCGGATCCGATGGGCCCAATCACCGGCCAGGCCAAAGGACCCCACCTGTGTATGAATTCATGCACCAGGCCTCTAGTAAATAAATAAATAAATAATAAATAAATAAATGGTAGCTATGTGAGGACAGAGATCTCTTTGGTAAGAATGGGATACTAGATAGCAGTAAAAGGTGGAAGGTTCTCTAGCATAGATTTTCTGTCCTGGAAACACAGAGAAGACTTACCAAACAGACATTTCCACTGACTCGTGAAAGAGCCCGGCAGGCCACAACCCGATCCTTCCATTGATGGCTATTCAGCTCCACAGCAAGCATGGTGTGTATCAGGGTCTGAGGAAATGAAAGACTCGGATGGGTGTTCATGATCATCTTTACAGGTACTAGAACCTTGAAGAACTTCCATCCTAACATGGCATCCAGCATAATGTCACAAACACGTGAGATACTCATCCCTAGCAAGGAATAGGTTATAAAATGTGGAGCACTCTTCATCTCATGGTACACGTGAACTAATTACTAAAATTCTGCAGCACACCAAAAATATATTTTTTTGCCAATCTGACAAAAAAAAAAGTAGGTATAATTTTGATTCATTCACACTGGACAACTGTTGTTGTGTTGGCTATTGTACTTTTTTTATTTGACAATCTAAGCGGTCCAGGCCGGGTGGCTCAGTCAATTGGAGTGTCATCCTAAACACCAAAAGGTTGCAGGTTCAAGTTTGATTCCCAGTCGGAGCACATACAGGAGCAACTGATCAATGTTTCCTCTCTCACATTGATGTTTCTCTCTCTCTCTCTCACTCTCTCTCTCTCTCTCTCTCTCTCTCTCTCTTTCTCTCTCTTTCTCTCTCTTTCTCTCTCTCTCTCTCCCCCCTCCCCTCCTCTCTAAAATCAATAAAAAACATATTCTTGGGTGAGGATTTTAAAAATAACAAAATAGCTCTGGCCAGTGTGGCTCAGTTGGTTGGGCTTCATCCCATGCACCGAATGGTTGCTGGTTCGATTCCCAGTCAGGGCATATGCTTGGGTTTCAGGCTTGATCTGCAGTAGGGGGAGTGCAGGAGGCAGAGGATCGATGTTTCCTCTCACATCAATGTTTCTCTCCCTCTTCCTCTCTCTAATAATCTTAAAATAATAACAATTCTTGGCACACCAGTTGAAAATCACTGATCTAAGCCAACTGACATCTGGGATTATGAATCAGGAAACAAAATACAGATGTTGTCATCTGAACAGAAAACTGGGGCTTGCTTTCTTAGATGTTTCGGAGAGAGAGATGGGAACATGTTCCACCTATTCACGCACTCGCTGGTTGGTTCCTGTATGTGCCCTGACCAGGGATCAAACCCACAACTTTGGCGTATGGAACGATGCTCAAACCAACTGAGCTACCAGGCCTGGGCATTCCTCTTCCTGACTTTAACTCCCTTTACTCCTAAAATGATGTTTATGTGCCTCAATCTTTGTGTTTCATGTTTTTGCTGAAAGTAAATAATTCTAGATCTGTGTGGTTTCAAGGGTAAATTTATGGCAAAATTCTCCATGTTACAACTCTTGTGGCATACACAGAAACCATCTGCAGTCTACTTTTTCACCTTTCTCTAGTGGTTGGCAAACTCATTAGTCAACAGAGCCAAATAACAGTACAACGATTGAAATTTCTTTTGAGAGCCAAATTTTTTAAACTTAAACTTCTAACGCCACTTCTTCAAAATAGACTTGCCCAGGCCGTGGTATTTTGTGGAAGAGCCACACTCAAGGGGCCAAAGAGCCACATGTGGCTCACGAGCTGCAGTTTGCCAACCACGGCTCTAAGCTAACTGTCATCACTTTTTCTTGTATTCATCTCTACACCCCAGTTCAACCACTCCGAGTCTAGTTTTACCTATGCTTGAGATCATCCTACTCAACCACACCTGCATTTTCGATTCTTTACATGCACTGAGACCCAGTTGTTCCCAAACTTGGTTTCTTTTTCTGACCCTGTAATGCATACATACCATCTTCCCACTGAGGTGGCTCAGGAGCAGGCAAGCCTGGTGCTCAGTGTCCTCATTCTTCTTGTTAAACAGCTGATGGAGGATCCTCTTAATCACAGGGTAAATGTCCACACCCTCCAGAGCCAAGCACTGAGCTGCAGCCCAGCTGTCCACGTTATTACCTGCCACAGTGGGGTGAATAGAGTCCAGATAGGTGACCTGTTTACCCCGCAGAGAGAACAGCCTTCGGGTCGGTATCCAAGGCTGTTACCTGCCTCATTTCTCACTTCCCTGTGCCCCCTCTCAGTCTAGAAACCCAATTCCATATTTAAACCATATTTAAATGGCTCATGTCAAGGTTTTAAATATAGACTGAAAAATATTTTTTTAATATATTTTATTGATTTTTTTACAGAGAGGAAGGGAGAGGGATAGAGAGCTAGACACATTGATGAGAGAGAAACATTAATCAGCTGCCTCCTGCCACCCCCTACTGGGGATGTGCCCGCAACTGAGGTACATGCCCTTGACTGGAATCAAACCTCAGACCCCTCGGGTTGCAAGCCGAGGCTCTATCCACTGAGCCAAACCGGTCAGGGCTAGACTGAAAAATCTTAAACCTCAAAAGTTAAGTCTTCCCCAGCTGCAATGAATTTCAAGTTCCTAAGGTATTGTCCCCTCTACCACTCCCACTTTTCTACAGATGAAGGTTTCTGTTACGTAGTAGAGAGGGGGGATAGGATCTCTTCCCTGGGGTTTGCACCACACTGGATACTTCTTAGAACTCATCCCTGTCTCCCATCTCTTGAGGTTCTTACTCCACAAACTGGGATTAGAAGAAAAAGAGCACATAAGAGGATACAGGGTTCTCCAATCTCTGATGTCCTCACTGATTTCACATATTCTTGCCAGCCTCTACTTGGCCTTCACTAATTTGACCACAATTCTAGCTGAACTTACTGGTCCCAGCTGTGTCTGCTTCAGGTGGGTGAGTGTTCATGTCTTCTCTTCCCCTGTAGGCATTGCCTGACCTTACATTCTGAAGTTAGTCAGGTTCTTTTTCAGTGTAAGGGTGGGAGTAACACTCCTTCCCTCTACATCCAGGGCAGAAAGTGAAAGACCTGAATATTTTTTTCTACTCTTATTTGGAATAAAAATATTTCCCAATGACTTTTATATTTCCAATATTTAAAAATCCCAATGTGTAAATGAACATGTACTCAATTCTTATCCAATCCCCACCCTAATTACATTTTTATTTTTGTTAAAAAGATTGGTTCATTGGCTATGCATACATTTTCTATGGGAAAAGGGAAGATTTCTGCTTTGGATCGCACCCTTTAGAGAGAATTAAATGTGATCATAGAATTTATCTTCTGTGGCTTGTTGATTGTAAAGAATAAAATATACACACGTGTGGTGGGGGGAGGGGGGGAGTTAAATCTTAACAGATTCTTGTTAGGTAACAGCAATAAGGCACTTCTGGCCTGGCTGAAAGATACAGTTTTTCTTCCCCTTAGAGTTTGGGAAGTCTAGAGTGGAGGCTTTCTTAAAACAAATGAAACAAGTTGTTGAGTTTCTGTATGCAGGAGGCCAAACCAGTCTGTCCGTGTTCTTTGTGCCGATTTCCCAGACAAAGAACAGGCACATCTCTGAGCAGGTAGGCACTGTGGGCATATCACTGGACCTTTTTGCTGTATTACTACTCCAGCAATGCGTGTGGACAATGCCTATAAGTTAATGTGCACAGATGGAAGCATGATGTGTTCAAGTGCTGATTTTTAATTTTCAGGAAGTATTCTTAAATATTGTTACATCATATTTTCAATTAAAACAAAATCCAGTTGTGTGAAAGGGCATGGTTTCTGGTCAAACTCATCTATGAAACACCACTAGGTGGCAGTGTACCTATTTTGTCAAAGAACCTAGGAAGAAGTACTTTTTCTGTGTTCTAAGATGAACTGAAATCCAATACAGTAGACATCACAGACACGACAGTGGAGAGGAACAGATGGAGAAGCTCTAATGGTAAGATATCTCCTCTTTACCCCATATTCCCAGGTCAGAAGAAACGGAGAGTTCCTCACCTTTCAAAAGGGCAGTATGCATGATGTCCCGGGCCAGGGGATTCTGTGACTGTATAGCATATTGGCATATTGCTGCCGCCATCCGCACATTGACATTCTGGTCACCAAGAGCAGCCTCCAGAGGCGGGAGTAGGACCTCTGGCAAGTCCTGGATTGATGGGGCTTCCACAGTCTTCTTGTCTGTGATCAAAAGAGAGTGCTAGCCCCTTTGCGTTTCTCTGAAACACGGCTTCCTTCCCATGGCCACATACCAGTTGCAGGTGCTTACTTCTACGTAATATAATTAGAGGTTAGTTGGGCCCCTACAATGGGCAGGATTTTATGACTCACTTCTGTGCTGGGTATGCCAGTTCCATCCTTTATCATCCTGCCTCGAAGAAGCTATATTCAAGCCGAAGAAGAATGTTTCCAGCTAGGCTATGGTGACTTGCACCATTAGTTTTAGTGATAAAAATCAACCTATTTACCCTATATACTTTTGTGTTTTTACATTACATTTTTGTACTTTTATATTATGTTTCATAATAATAGCAATTATATTTAGGTAGTGCTTTGCCATCTATATAGTGTTTTCTATTCATCTCATTCGTTCTTCGAACCTTTATTGAAGTAGACAAGGCAGAATTTACTGCAGAGCTGAAATATGTGTATGTTTAACAAACAGACTCACAAGGCTATTATGAGCCGCACAGTGCCCGTCTTCCGAAGGATATAGGATGGGGGCACAGTTGCCAACAGGGCAGCCTCAGGCACTCCCTTTGGCCAGAGTTCGTGAGGTGGTTTGTATAGCATTCCACAGATCCCTCTGGAGACACCTCAGGACTATGGAAAACACTTTGAGGACAAGTCTTATGTTTCACTGGAGTTAGTATCTCTTATAACAACTCCATAGATACAGTCTTAGGGTCCCTAAGGGGAATGCTGTTATATAAGTCCCAGCATTCATGGAAACCTAAAGGATGGTGCCCCTTGACAGATTTACATTTCATTTATAGTTCTTCCCAGTCCAAATGTAACTAATCAGTCAGGGTTCATTTCTATCATAAGCAATGTTGCCTATAAAGATAGTTCCTGTCTTTATCAGGTTAACAGAGTGACAGGTATGCATTTAATTAAAGCTCAAATTCTCAAGTAGAAGGGGAAAGATTTTATTAACCTTTTGTCCACAGATAGCCTCTGTGGACAAAAGGTTAATAAGGAATTTATAGATAAGGAATTTGAAACTCGGAGAAGCTGGACCTGTGACTAAGGTTTTAGGACTTCTAATCTGTCCTTTGTACTACCGCTGCAATCCACTATGCCACCTGTTAAGAATGACCTAGATGGAAATACATATTTCAGGGGAATAGAAACAATTGATTATTTCAAGAAATAATGAGTAGATCATTTTCTTTGGGAAGGTGTGGGGAGGAAACCAAACAAAATCTAGACACCTGGGACACGTGAAAGGGATCACATGAAAGGCATAGTTCTGGCGGGAGATAAAGATGTTTGTATGTATGTGGAAAATCTGGGGATAAGATTATGATATATGTTGCTGTTTATTGAAGGTTTTCTCTATGTGACAGGCACTGAGAATATACCATCCTATTTAATACCGAAGGAAATAAGCAGTTATAATAATAAATGTATATGTGTGAACACATGTCTAGCAGGGACACCAAACCAAGTCTGGGTGGTGGGGCAGGGAAGACTTCTCAGAGGAGGTGACACCTTAGCTGAAAATTGAAGGGCAAGTATAGTCATTAATCAGATGAAGAGAGGAAGAGTTTTCCAGGAGAGGAAGCAACAAATTTGAAAACTTGAAGGAGAAGTGCCCATATCTGGAACTCAATAGACAGGATATAAGTGTAATGAAACTTTAAAAACCTGGCAGTTTTGTAGAGCCAAAATAGTCCCTACCCTGAAAGAGTTCCTTGCCTGCTAATGATGGCAGAAAAGTAAACATACAATTATGATAGAGTGCTAAATGTTAGGACTGGAATGATATTAGGATGCTACCTGCAGCAGAGAAGAAAAAAGTGTCAGCCCAGGCTTCGCATGAAAGGTGATATCTGAGAGGGGGCTTGAGGGATCAGTGTCCATTGGTTTTATGTCCTTTCAGTGGCATTTATACACTGAGTGGTCAGATTATTATGATCTCTAAACGCATAATAATCTGGCCACTCAGTGTATATATATTAGAGGCCCGATGCATGAATTCATGCATGGGTGGGGTCCGGCCAGCCTGGCCGGGGGAGGGGACATGGGCAGTTGGCCGGCCTGCCTGCTGGTCGAACTCCTGGAAGAGGGGACAATTTGCATATTAGCCTTTTATTATATAGGACAGTGGTCGGCAGACTGCGGCTCGAGAGATGCGGTTTGCCGCTCTGTTGACTAATGAATTTGCTGACCACTGGGATAGGGGCTTAATCACAAGGAACAACAACAGCCTGTAATTATTGGAATCAAGAGTCTAGGTCAGTGGTCGGCAAACTCATTAGTCAACAGAGCAGCGAACCGCAGCTCACAGTTTGCCAACCACTGATATAGGATATACACTGAGTGGCCAGATTATTATGCGTTCAGAGATCATAATAATCTGGCCACTCAGTGTACTTTCCATCATTGGGTCCTGTGTCTTGTTAAACCTGTTTTTGCTAACTGAAAGAAAACTGAAGAGGATTTTCGCACTTAAAAAACGTCGTTACCATACTAACGACTTCCGTGAAAACGAAGAGGCACGTTCGAACTTGCAGAAAGTGGGAGATGATGCTTCGCTTCACGCCACTTTGGCTTACCAAGGGTTTCACGGGCGCATTCTGCTTCCGGAGAGCAGGGGAAACCTGTGGGTAGTGTTCGCAAGCAGTCCAGTTCTGGCTCTCACCTGAGTCCTGCGCCATGGCAATCCGGGGCCGTTCTAAAGCCGCGGTGGCACACGTGATGATGGCTTGGATCCGAATATCATCATGCATGTCCACCAAGCTCCGCAGCAGACCCTCTATTGTCTTATGGCGCCACTCGATGACTGTGACGCAGGGAGGGAAATGAGAAGAGAACCACCGGGTCAGGGTTAGACACTGTACTGCAGGCAGGTGACAAGAATCCCTCTTCCCCCTCGCCCTGCCGCCCCCCAGGACAATTCAAGCAAAACTTTAGCTCAGAAAAGTAAAGGGCCTCAGAGATGGGATCCTTAGGGAAGTTATTTCTCTGATGCTCCATATACTCTAGTTCAGTCCCAAACAACTTCCCCTCCACCCCCAATCTCATCCTATATTCTGTCTCTCTCTACTTAAACAGCTTCATTGTTACCATCTGGGAAATAAAAGGGGCAATAAAACATGGTGGTTAAGGGCACTTGGTTATCAGACATACCTGTTTTGGAATCACAGTTATTAGCTTGTGTGACCTTGGATAAGTTACTTAACCTGTCTGAGCCTGAGATTTTTCATTTGTGAAATGGGAATGATACTAGGATCTACCACGTTGAGTGACTGAATAGTATCTGAGTTAACTAGACAACGTTGAGCAAAATACCTGGCATGGTATCATCAGGTTTCCTTGCCTTTGAGGGCTCCTCCATCTGGCTTTCAAGGTCATTCTCTCTTTTTTTTTTTCAAGGTCATTCTCATTTGATCGCTAACGGCTCTCTTTGTGGGTATCAAGCTTTGATCTCAGTGCTCCCACCATCTGCAGTTGCTCCCTGATAGTGGCTTTTACTTAGTATCTCTCTTTCAACTCTTTTATGTTTATCTGCTCCGGTTTATGAAATGGACCACCTCTCTTCTTCCTGCACTAGCTAAATTAGTTTCTTAGGTTCTGAAAGGCAGCAGCCCTTTCGTCCTCAAAACTTATAGCTTTCAATAGTCCTTGCTAGGCGCTTACTCTGCCCCAGGCACTCAGACTTCTACTCCCATATCTCTGAGGGCAAAGTAGATATAGGATAACCCCAACTCCACAAATGAATTTTGGAGAGGGGTGGTTTATACCACAGACAAACTACCGTGTGAATAAAATAGTTATAAGCGTTTCTTGGGTTTTTTTTGACCCTTACATTTCCATTGCTTGGACAGCATGTTTCAACCTTCCCTTCACACATTATCTATTGAACATAAGGTTTCAGAGGTCAGTAAGTTAGGGTCCCTGCCTGTGAAGAGTTCTCAACGTAGTGAGTTTCCACAGATTACTGAGGTAAAACCCACCCATGCAAAAAGTATTCATATGTCAACTAGCATTGTGTGAAAGGCTCTTGTCTAGTCTAACCTTGATGAGGCAACCAGACTTTTATGTTTTATGAGAGGGATGGATTTTCAAAGACTGAGAAACACTAGTCCAAGGTGAGACCCTCATCCCCCACAAATACATGCTGGTACCCCTTGATGTCCCCGCCCCCGCTCCCTCCACTCACTCAGAGCCCAGGCCGTCCTCCATTCCTGCAGCATCCTCCGCAGGACCAGCAGTTTCCAGGGCACATCCTCCTTCAGTGAATCGGCCTGCATCTTCAGTTTCTTGGTCTTACTGCACACGTCCTCAACCCCCTGCACCAGCAGATCCTTGGCTGGGGTGGGCAAAGCAGTCCAGCGCGGGGCTCCGCTCACGGGCCTACAAGCTGTGCAGTGTGCCAGTGTGAGGTACTGCCCTCGGCCCTGTGTTCCAGCCAGCATCTCACTCCTATTCCTGACTAAGACCAAGGCAAAACCATATTCTCAAGAGCAAACTTCCCTGTGGTTATAAAGGGAACTGAGTACAAGTCCCACAGGGAGCTGTGACTGCAGACATGAGAAAGCCACGCTGGTGGGGGAGAAAAGCTGAGCTATTTACAAACCTTTCTGTAAGTTTAATACATCTTTGGGCACATAAATATGTTTATAATAGAAGCCCAGCACACAAAATTGCACCGTCCTGCCCACGCCCGCCCACCCGCCCGCTGCCCCGCGGTGATTGCAGCCCTGCCAACCCGTGTGCACCTCGCTGTGCTTGCAGCTCCGTCCACCCGCACGTGCCTCGCCGCCCACTCATGCCGGTCTTTGGTCGTTAGGTCGTTAGGGCCACTGGGTTTTTATTATTAGATGTAAATGGGTTTGCTCCTAAAATTAGATATTTGATAAATTGCAATTTAGAGTATAATGGGCCATTAATTCCTAGTTTAAGTGTTCTTTTTAATGCTTTTAAATTGGGAGGAAGAATGGTCCTGCAAGCTGCTAAATTTTGAAGATTTTAGCATCTCTGAATTTTTCCTAATTATGACAAATAACAGTTGGAACTTTGAGAACAGAAGAAAATCCTATATAATAAAAGACTAATATGCAATTAACCAAACGGTGGAATGACCAGTTGCTATGATGTGCACTGACCACCAGGGGGCAGGCGCTCAGTGCAGGCGCTGCTCAGCCAGAAGCCGGGCTCACAGCTGGCGAGGGCAGTGGTGGTGGCAGGAGCCTCTCCCACCGCTGTGGCAGCGCTAAGGATGTCCAACTGACGGCTTAGGCCTGCTCCCCGGCAGTCGGACATCCCACAGGGGCTCCCGGACTGCAAGAGGCTGCAGGCTGGGCTGAGGGACTGCCCCACCCCACCCACCCCTGGCCCCGAGTGCATGAATTTCGTGCACTGGGCCTCTAGTATTATATAAGTATAGTTGTTATATAAAAATAGTTATAGCTGTTATATTTTTCTAGACTTAACGTGATCCCTGATATGAGATTCAGAAAGTGTCTTTCTCAGAGGAGTAGTTGTGTAGAGAAGAGGGCAAAACAGATAAAAACATTTCCGGCCTGGCCAATGTAGCTCAGTGGTTGAGCATCAACCTATGAACCAAGAGATCATGGTTTGATTCCAGGTCAGGGCACATATCTGGATTGTGGGCTCGATCCCCAGTCGGGGTGTGCAGGAGGCAGCCAATCAATGATTCTCTCTCATTATTGATGTTTCTATCTCTCCCTCTCCCTCTCTGACATCAATAAAAATATATTTTCAAAAGAAAACAAGCTCTAACCGGTTTGGCTCAGTGGATAGAGCGTCCGCCTTCGGACTGAAGGTCCCAGGTTCGATTCCGGTCAAGGGCATGTACCTTGGTTTCAGGCATCTCCCCAGTGGGGAGTGTGCAGGAGGCAGCTGATCGATGTTTCTGACTCTCTATCCCTCTCCCTTCCTCTCTGTAAAAAATCAATAATATATATTTTTTAAAAAAAGAAAGAAAACAAAACATTTCCAGACTACTAATTTCATTATTTGCCACATTGCTTCTCAGTTTCATGTTCTCATCTGTCACTATCAGCAGTTTCTGCTTTTCCAGAGTTCATTCCAACTCCAACGTGTTTAGATGTGCTCTGAATCAATTCTTTTCTTTGAGCAAGGAGGGCAACACCACTTCTTTCTTCTAACGTAAAAAGAGTCCTGTGAGGCTCCAGGGCAGTTGAGCTCAGATGCTCACATAGACCACACCCTAAAAATGGTGCTCACCCAGCTCCATCACACTGGGGGAACTCAGTCACCCTGAGTTCAGGGCTTCCTTCCTTTGCAGTGTAGGATGTGCACAGCCAGAAGCCATAGAACCAGCTCCAGACAGGTCAGCTCCCAGTGAACAGATCCTTGGCCACATGACGTCCCCCCACTTCTCTCAGCCTTCTTAAAATCCTTTTCCTGCAAGTGAGAAGCAGCTGTTCCTCCTGTGTGCCCCTTCCCAGGGAGTTAAAATCGATGTGGTCAGAAAGTCTTAAATCTCTGCCAGTTAAACTCTAAGAGAATAAACATGTACAACTACCAACATTTATTTTACTTCCAGCCCTTGAGTTCTAGGCAGGTAGAAATCCATCCACTAGCCACCTTCCGCCTCCGAAGTCACCTAAAGGGAGCATACAAAGAAACAACCCTTTGATTGTCTATGGGAGAAAAGGCTGGCAGAAACAGATGGTGCCTTTGTGACGTGTACTGTGAACCTGTGCTTGGTATGTAGGAACCATAATGATCTAGGCACACTAGGAGAGTTTTCTGTCAGGCTGTACACTTTCTTTCTTTCTTTTTTTTAAAAAATACTAGAGGCCCAATGCACAAAATTTGTGCAAGCGGCTTGGCCCTCGCAGCCACGGTGGCTGCCTCGGCCCTCACAGGATGGGCTTTGTCCAGAAGGATGTCCAGAAGGTCATTCAGCTGTCTGGTCTAATTAGCATATTACGCTTTTATTATTATAGATATTTTTATTGATTTCAAAGAGGAAGGGAGAGGGAGGGAGAGATAGAAACAGCAATAATGAGAGAATCATTGATCAGCTGCCTCCTGCACACCCCCTACTGGGGATCCAGCCCGCAACCCAGGCATGTGGCCTTGACCAGAATCGAACCTGGTACCCTTCAGTCCTGAGGCTGATTCTGTATCCACTGAGCAAACCGGATAGGGCTGTACACTTTTATTTCTTAAGAATTTTAATCATTTTAAGGGAATCACCATCTAAGTTTTTCAATTCAATCAAAAGTGTGTGGGGGGGGAGGGATCTATGCACATCTAACCTCAGGAAGTTTTCTGTTATTTCCAGGTTCTTTCATATCCAGTATTCCTTGAGATGAGATGGTGAATAAAATAGTTATAAGAAGATACACACACACACACACACACACACACACACACACACACACACATATATATATATTACTATTCTGACTTTACTTCCCTCAGATCAATTTCAAATACTGTTTTAAAAAGAGATTTGAGCCCTAATTGGTTTGGCTCAGTGGATAGAGCGTCAGCCTGCTGAAATGAAGGGTCCCAGGTTCGATTCCGGTCGAGGGCGTGTGCCTTGGTTGTGGGCACATCCTCAGTGTGGGGTGTGCAGGAGGCAGCTGATCAATCTTTCTCTCTCATTGATGTTTCTAATTCTCTATCCCTCTCTCTTCCCTGTAAAAAACACAATAAAATTTAGAAGAAGAAAAAAAGAGAGATTTGATGTCAAAAACCTATAGCATCAGCTCATTAAATGTTCTGTGTTCTGGGGGGGGAAAAGGTGGGTATCCAGCTCTGTTGGGGATAAGGTGCCTATGAAGCAAGTGAGATAGGTCGTGAGGTTTCTGTGAATGCAACAGGATCCTCAGAGGATTAAAAAATAATAATAATAAGCCCTAACAGATTTGGCTCAGTGGATAGAGCGTCGGCCTGCAGACTGAAGGGTCCCAGGTTCGATTCTGGTCAAGGGCATGTACTTTGGTTGCGGGCACATCCCCAGTGGGGAGTGTGCAGGAGGCAGCTGATCGATGTTTCTCTCTCATCGATGTTTCTAACTCTCTATCCCTCTCCTTCCTCTCTGTAAAAAATCAATAAAATATAATTTAAATAAATATATTTTAAAAATGATAATAATAATAGCTTCATTAAGGTAGAATTCACATCCTGTAAATTCCATTCTCTTAAAGTATATATAATTCAGTGGTATTTTAATATATTTGCAGAGTTGTGCAACTATCACCCAGCAACCACTGATCAACTTTGTCTCTGTGGGTCTGCCTTTTCTCAGAGCAGAGGACATGTGGAATAGAGCTGGCTTGTGGGGAAGGTAGTATACTAATAATAGTGCCTTGAGTTTGTACAGCACTTAATGGTTTATAAAACATATTCACAAAGTCACCTAAGTCAATAAGTATCACAAAAGTGCCTTGCTATAGGAATGATTAGTGTCTCAGTTTTTAAAAAAATATATATTTTTATTGATTTCAGAGAGGAAGAGAGGGGAGAGAGAGATAGAAACATCAATGACGAGAGAGAATCATTGATTGGCTGCCTTCTGCACGTCCCCTTCTGGGAATTGAGCCCATAACACTGACATGTGCCCTTGACCAGAATCAAACTTGGGACCCTTCAGTCCGCAGGCTGATGCTCTAGCCACTGAGCCAAACTGGCTAGGGCTAGTGTCTTAGTTTTTTGTTTGTTTGTTTTTAAATATATATTTTATTGATTTTTTACAGAGCGGCAGGGAGAGGAATATAGAGTTAGAAACATCGATGAGAGAGAAACATCAATCAGCTGCCTCCTGCACACCTCCTACTGGGGATGTGCCCGCAACCAAGGTACATGCCCTTGACCAGAATCGAACCTGGGACCCTTCAGTCCGCAGGCTGACGCTCTATCCACTGAGCCAAACTGGCTAGGGCTAGTGTCTTAGTTTTAAAGAAACAACTAAAGCTCCAGAAGGTGACTTGCCAAGACCTAACCCAAGGCTCTGCTGGGGTGCTTTCTCCACTGCTTTATAATAGTGGTCCTCAACAAAGAAGGAGGGGGTGTGGGTATTGGGGAAGCTATGCATACCACCATCAGTAGCATCTCTACTGTAATGACTGATACCAGGCCAGGCAGCACTAGAGACAGAGGTTTAGGGCCTGGTGGGAAAAAGAACGGGTCACTACTGCTACTAGTTTCTGCACATGAGGGGACCACCTCAACAGTGACACTGCAAAGAAAAGAATCATGGGAAATGGATACAGAGTCTCTTGGAGGATGGGCACTTTTTGTTTCATTAGCTCATTTCTTGGCTATTTTCCTTCCCTCTGCCTTACCTGCCTTACATAATCAAGAATGATGTACTGGTAGAGGAGATGCTATGGCCTGAGAAGCAGATATTGGCCTGAGAATGGAGTGGGAGGGTAGAGCCAGTCCAACGGAAAAGAGCAGAGTACTCGATCAGGGGTCTGATAAACGTGCCCTGGAAGCATTAAGATGGGATCTGCCTTATTGTTAATTACTGGCACTTATTACACCTAAGTTTTATTTTATTTCAACTGAATGGATGCTTCACAAAACCTCTTCTTAGTTATAGTTACTATTTTATGAGATGATTTTTAAAAAATATATATTTTATTGATTTTTTACAGAGAGGAAGAGAGAGGGATAGAGAGTTAGAAACATCGATCAGCTGCCTCTTGCACACCCCCTACTGGGGATGCGCCCACAACCAAGGTACATGCCCTTGACCAGAATCGAACCTGGGACCCTTCAGTCCGCAGGCTGATGCTCTATCCATTGAGCCAAACCGGTTTCAGCATGAGATGATTTTTAAAAGGATTTTTTATTGAGAGGAAGAGAGAGACATCAATGTGAAAGCGAAACATTGATCAGCTGGTCATGTGCCCTGACGGGGAATCTAAGCGTCAACCCTTCCGTGCGTGGGATGATGATGCCCAACCAGTGGCCAGGGCACGGAGATGATTTTTAGTTGGTAGGAAGAGACTCTCCTCGCTGGTGGCGCCCTGCCCTATGAAACCGGGATCTTAAAGAAATGGTGCCTGGCCAGTGTGGCTCAGTTGTTTGGAGCATTGTCCCCTACACCAGGGTCAAACCCTGGTTGGGACACAAACAGGGAGTTGCGGGGGGAACAACCCATTAATCTCTCTCTCTCTCTCTCTCTCTCTCTCAGATCAATAAAAACATACCTTCGGTGAGAATTTTAAAAAGAAAGGAAATGGCCACACTTCCATCTTTGTGCCCATTATCAGCTTCCTGCTTACGTGCTTCAGGAACTGGCTGGGAAGTCCACCTTTCTGGGGTTTCAGGGAAGACTCTAGCCAGCTGCTTTTGGTACTGGTTGAGGTTCTCCAGGAAAATGAGGTCTCTCTTTGCACCAATCTGGTGGGCGATCTGGACTTTATCTATGAACAGATAAAGGAATAATGAGTCAAATACATAAAATACACAGAGGGGGCAAAAAATAAAAAAGAAATAATGAGTCCCCCAGCACCTCCCATCTTCCTCTTCCTGGGTGTTTAGTCACCAGGACCAGATCCAATTTCATTTTACCCCCCTCCAAACCCCTCGTACGCATGGCTGCCATGCTCTGTGAGGCCTGGAAGGAAGGCAGAGCCTGTCTCACTAATGATACTAATGAAGGGCCACCTAAGTCATCTCCTCTTGGTCATGAATGCTTTTTCCTAAGCACTTTAAGGATGCGTTCAGTTTATAGCAATTTAGGAACAAGATGGGAGTAGAAAAGGATAAACAGCTTGGAACATGCAGACTGAGCTCCTGTATCCTGGAAGCCCAAGCATCTGAAGGATTGCAAGCTGGCAGGGAAGGTGGTGGATGGACCTTTACTGGGCATTGGGCAAGAAGCATTATAAATGCTTTCCTGTCTACTGTTTACATGAAGTGCATTTTTGTTAATATTGTTTTACAAATGATGTACATAAGGCTCAGAGAGATTATATCATTTGCTGAAGGTTAGTAGGAAAGGATTAATCCAGGATTTAACCTCGGATCTGCCTGACTCCAAAGCCTGTGATATTTTTTGCCAATATAGCACCTCAGTGGGGGAATATCTCAAAGTGAGAGGAGGGAGAGGGGTGTACAGAGAAGAGGTAGATTGTTCCCAAAGCCACATCTTGCTTGCTTTACAATCCCACCCTCCACTGCCTCCTTAGAGAGCTAGAGAAAGGAGGAAGAGGGAGGACCATTTTCTCCCCACCAGACATCTTCCCCCTCCCCCCACACACACATCCCTGACAAACAAAACAAAACAAAAACAAACAAACCACACGCAAATAGCTTGTAGGAGAGTAACCAGGGAATGTTATGGAAATGTTACCATGAACACCTGGGTCATCCAGGACCTCATCTACACCCATGACTGTGTCATCCCCCAGCTACCTTCCATCTCCCCCACCAAAGGGCCCCAGCTCTATTACCAAAGTAAATCTCCTGTTCAAAGGTGTTGTCGGTGGAGTAAGCATACTTTCCAGCTCGGCGAGTCACCTGCCGGATGTAGCTCTGGTTTGGGGACTGGCAGATGATCTTCTCTTCATTGATACACTCAGTGGTCTTGTTGTCAGACATTGTTTCAACACCCTGCTCTTGAGGCAAGTAATTGGGCAATCTTGGCCGGAGTGAGAGAGGGAGGGAGAAAAGGAGGGGAAAGGTAGGAGATGGACTTCCTCCTTTTTATCAGATCTACAGCTCACTCTCTTTCCTATTTTTTAAAAAAACAATATGTTTCTATTGATTTCTAGAGAGAGAGGAAGGGAGAGGAAGAGAGATAGAAACATCAATTGGCTGCCGCCTGCACACCCGCTACTGGGGATCGAGCCTGCAACCCAGGAATGTGCCCTGACTGGGCATCAAACCATAACCTCTTAGTGCATGGGACGATGCTCAAACCATTGAGCAACACCGGCCAGGCTCCCTTTCCTTTTTAAGCTCAACGCATACACACATGAGCATTTAAAGAACACCTCTATTTAGCGATTGGCCTTGGCCCCGAGGTGCCAATTGAATATGGAGCTGCCAGAAGGGCCTGACTGCAGCCACCTTCCCCCTTCCCTGGTGGAGCCACTCCTTCTGCAGCCACTGGAAAGCTCAATACAGTGCCCATCCTCCCAGCATTACCCTTCTTTAATGCTGGTGCCCTTCGTGGTTACATGGACTTGGGGAAGGGAACCACCTCCTACAGTTCCTCACTTTATTAGGTGTGGTTATTTAATGTCTGTTGGACAGACTGTAAGCACATTAAAAGATAGGTTCATGTCTATCTCATTTACGTTGCATTCCCAGCACTTTGCAAAGTAACTGGAAAGTAGTGGGAATGCAATTTATATTTTACTAATAAATGAATAAATAAATGGGCTTCCACTTATTTTTAGTTCATTTTTGGGAATCAGAGATATTAGAACAGCTCCAGTCTTCCCTCCAGCTATAAATGAGAAGGAGAGACATGCACAGTAACCCTCTTCTCTCTGGTTGTTTACTTCTCTGCCCTGCTGCCAGTCAGTTTTTGAGTCAGTGTCATGCTGGATTCTCATTCAAAGTGAGGCAGGACCAAACCTCAGAGCCAGGAGGGCTCTGCCTTCCTTACTCTCGTCATACATACATTTCTGGGAGCACCTGGATAGTACACTGGATCAGCAAAAAGGGAAAGGCTGAGAGTCAATCCCTTTAATGGCACTGTTTCTCAACGGGGAGCAATTTTATCCCATGTGTCAATGTCTGGAGACATCTTTGGTTGTCACAACTGGAGAGTATCAGTGGCATTCATAGGAATGCTATTAAACATCCTATCTAATGAAAGAGTAATATGCAAATTGACCATCACTCCAATACACAAGATGGATGCCCCCATGTGGTCAAAGATGGCTGCCCCCATGTGGATACAAGATGGCCACCACAAGATGGCCAGCAGGGGAGGGCAGTTGTGGGCTATCAGGCCAGCAGGGTAGGGCAGTTGGAAGGGACCAGGCCTGCAAGGGAGGGCAGTTGTGGGCAATCAAGCCTGCAGGGGAGGGAAGTTGGGGGGACCAGGCAGGCAGAATAGGAAAGTTGGGGGTGACCGGGCCTGCAGGGAAGGGCAGTTGGGGGAGACCCAGGCCTGCAGGGGAGAGCAGTTGCGGGGGGGGGGGGGGGACCAGGCCTGCAGGGGAGGGCAGTTAGGGGTGACCAGGCCTGCAGGGGAGGGAAGTTAGGGGTGACCAGGCCTGCAGGGGAGGGAAGTTAGGGGTGACCAGGCCTGCAGGGGAGGGCAGTTAGGGGCAAACAGGTTGGTAGGGGAGCAGTTAGGCATCAATCAGGCTGGCAGAGGAGTGGTTAGGGGGTGATCAGGCTGACAGGCAGAAGTGGTTAGGGGCAATCAGGAAGGCAGGCAGGCAAGCCATTGGGAGCCAGCAGTCCTGGATTGTGAGAGGGATGTCGGACATCCCTCGAGGGGTCCCAGATTGGAGAGGGTGCAGGCTGGGCTAAGGGACACACACTCCCGTGCATGAATTTCATGCACCAGGCCTCTAGTCTTACAATACACAGGGCCGCCCCCTGTAACCTAGAATGTCGGTAGTGCTGAGGTTGAATACCTTACTTTATGCAGATCTACAGAGCCAGGCTGGCAGGGAAAACACAAGAGGTTGGTGGGAGAGTGTAAGCCCACCCAGGATTCCTTGAAGGGAAGCCCAGGATTCTTAAAGGCATGTCTGGGGCTCAGCCAGTCTACCTGTAATAAACAGGAAGCAGCATCTCTGGCTCCTTTTTCTCCTTGGTGGGCAGAATGACACTTTGTTCCTCAAAATCTGCCATCTCTGCTTCCTCCAGTTCTTTTAAGAGCTCCAGGTCGCTGGCAGAACTGAGCTCATCCCGGATGTGGCTCCAGTCGTATTGATGGCGCAAGAAACTCTGCCACTTGTTGGGGGATACCCCAGGCCTTAAAGGACGCTTGTTCTGTATCCACCTGGCAGTGCGCTTGTTCAGTTTTTCCAGCACGATGGCCTCCCAGGCTCTGGCCTCCTTCTCATGGGGCGGAAGCCAGGTTTCCCTCTCCAGGTTCAGATCTGGAGTAGGTTGCAGGCTCAGAAGGTCTGGAACCATGCAGGGATGAGGAATGGGAGGGCAAGGCTTCTTCCGGACTGCGCTTACTGAGTTGGACTTTGTTAGCTTCTTCCTAAAATAGGTAGGACTTCCTGTTTTCTCAGCCCGGGAGGTGATCCTGGCTGAGGGACTTGAAGAATCCAGCGACTTGAGTCTGACAGGTTTCTCAGGCCGGGCCTTCCTGATGTGGGGAGGCTGGATGATGCTGTCTGCATTGTAGAGGTGATCAAAGCTGTACTGGCTGTAAGGAACACTGGCTAGCCCTCGCTGCCATACCACCTCCTGAGAGAAGGTGAGGTTGGAAGCTGCCTTTTTAAAATACTGGTTCTTGAGGTCTGCACAGTGCTGCGGGCTGAAGTGAAAGACTGGAGGCACTCTGGAGATAGAGGCGCACTCCTCCTTGCTTCTTGGTTTTACGTAGGAGAAAAGCATGCCCCGTCCCAGAGGCAGGGGGAGTGACTGCTGGAGAACTTGAGGAAGAATGGTCTTTTCCTTTTGGTTCCTGGCCATTGTGTCCCAGCAAATGCTTCCTGCCACACTGCCTGGTCCAGAGGCAGGGCCTGGAGGCGTGGCCTGTTAAAGGGATGAGAGGAACGGGTGAGAGCTCTAGGTCATAGGAATAGGTAACCCACAGCAATACAGAAAGAAAAGAGCATGGAAGATAGATGGGAGGAGGGAAAGTCGTGTGAATTAGAAGGATGAGAGAAAGGAAAGGTACAACATTCTAAATACTCCTTGCATCAGACCCTTGCTTCCAATCTCACACTTGGACCCAAAGCTCAGCCCCCCATCTTCTTACGAGGGATAACTGCTTTTCAACAGTATTCCATGCTTCCAGTTTTTCCTCAGACCTTGCTTTCTCTCTGTTCAAAGGCTTATAGCATAAAGTTCAGACAACTCAACTTGGCACTCAAAGTTCTCCATGAGTGCAATCGCCAGTTAATGACCTTGTCCTGACATGTAACCTCTGGGGTCTCCTAGCTCTTCTCCGGGTATTCCTCCCTTCACGTAGTGGAGCTTCCGTCTGTGCCTTCTATATGAAACTAGTGGCCCAGTGCACAGATGCATGCACATTGAAAGGAAATTAATTAGAAGAAATATTTTAATATTGCTATTCGCCCTTTCCCTATAATGGGAGTGTCAGAGATGAAAGAAAATTAGTAAAATGTATGTGAAAATAATATATAAATTGATTAATAAACAATAAAACATGATATAACAACAACAAAGACATGATATAAAAACAATAAAAACATGATATAAAAACAACATTGATAAAAATAATGACTGATAAGTTGATTAACTTATTCTAATATCTCCATGTGTACCACATTAAGAGTAAAAACACTTTCAGAGTGCTTGACTAATTTCCCTTGTGATGAAGTATTTACAACATTAACTCTAATGTCACGTGCTCTTTGAACTCGAGAGAAAGCAACATATAACAGACCATGTCCAAAAACGGGTTCAAGTAGGAATATTCCTACTCTGTCTAGATTGGTGCCAGAGAGAGCTTTATATGTATTGCACATGCGTGAGTCAACGCTTATTTTTAAATTGCCAGTGCATGTTATATCTACCAGATGGTCGGACGGTCGGATGGATGGACGGTTGGTCATTTAGCCTTTTATATAGATAGAATCCGTGGCCTGGTGCACGGATTCGTGCACATTGAAAGGAAATTAATTAGAAGAAATATTTTAATATCGCTATTCACCCTTTCTCTATAATAGGAGTGTCAACCAAATTCACAATCAACAATGACAGATCAAAACACACGCATGATATTGGCACCAGTGAGAGCTTTCTATGTATCACAACATGTGTGAGTCAACTTAACCTTTTATAGATATATAATAAACTTGCTTAATTAGACCTGCTTTCTGATTTAGCCAAACTTTTTCCAGCCCAGTGAAGCACCCCAACTTCTCTTTCAGGTAATTGTCAGCAACACAGCAGTAAATATCAACACAAAGCAGATTATTATTGTAGGCCACACAGGGAGAACAACAGGTAAAATATTTAACTGCAGAAGTGTTTAACTATATTCTGCACAGTGAGAAAACCTGAAGTAATTTTCAAGTTCCACCATTTCTTACTTCTTTTCAGTCAGGTCAAGTTTCTAAGCTTTCTAAATCTCCATTTTCTGGCTAATGAAAAGAAAATAGGATTCCACCAAGTCTCCTATCTACCTACTCCAGGACTTCTGTGAGGATCAAATGAGATGAAGCACAGGAAAACACATCACAGACATTTGGTTAGTGTAAAATGTTTCCACCTGGCTATAAAGCAAGTCGTGTTCCTGGGCTGGAGAAACTGCAAGGAGGCTAGTCGCTAGTCACAAGGGAGAGGAAGCCGGGCATTGCTATGTAACATCATTACCCAGACAGACACATAGCATATTAGCCTTTTATATATATAGATTGCCAGGGTGTGTCATATGTACTAGCCGTCAGTTGGATGGTTGCACGGATGTACTGTCGGTCACTTAGCCTTTTATATATATAGATAGCCTTTCTTCCATATTTAACACAAATTCTATCCATTTTCCCAGCTAAATTTCTGCCTGCTCCATAACTTCCTTGACCTATCTGGGCTTCCATGTCATATGAAAATTTATAAATTATTTCTAGTCCATGCCAGTTGTTCTAAATTTTAATACTGTGACACTTCACATTATTAAATATGTGGCTCTCTAACTGCATTGCCCTGTCTCTGCTAGCCTTCAAAATCACCTGGTACTTTTCCATATTGTTTCATAGTCATCATTGTTAGAATTTCTAACAGCTGCAAAATATTTTATCAAGTGTATAAATCACCTTAGCTCTTCCTTAATTGCTGGGCAAGCTGTTTCCAGGTTGTAGCTAGCATGGAAAACACTGTAGAGAACCACTGCCTGGATTTAGTGCTTTGAAAAAAATTTTCCTTCTGAAGCACTTACTTGGACTAATAATGATAAAATGACAATTAGGGAGTACTTTGCTAAGGGCTTTACACAGGGAAGATATTATAGTCTTTATTTCCTCTGGGAAGAAGCTGCAGCTCAGAGAGGTAGATAAGTTATTTCAGATCACACAGGTCATAAGTAGAGTAGTCATGCTTCAAACCCAGCTGCCATTTTCTAGCTCCAGAGCACTTAACCTCTGGGCCACACTGGCCTTGGTTCAAGCTCCACTCCCTACCACTCACTGTGCTGGCCTTGCCATTCCCTGAGGGCAGGTAGGCCTCGTGCACAATGACACAATTATCCTGCCTTGTTTGCCCTGTGCACAAGGTGCCCTTTAGCTCATATCTGACTTATTTCTCTTTCCTTTATAACACTCAGCACAGTACCTTCTCTCCTTATGATTTGGTTTATCCCACTGGCTTCTGTGTATTAAATCTCATCTCTCAGTGGATTTCTTTTTGTTAAGGGCTAGCTTTCATCTAGGTGTCACTAGGCCAAAATTGATAACCTCACTCAAATGAAGTCTCACATGATTGATATGCTATCCCTCTAGGATTTTTTGCACATAAGATGGAATTTGGTTGTTCTATCTCTTCACAACCATGAAGGCAACATGGCCCCAGTATTTTTAAGTATTTAAATGCCGGAAGCCAGTTCCAGCATGTCATAATTGCAAGAGTTTCATCGAAAGGTTGATGGAACTTGAGGATTCAACAAGGGCTGAGTCACATATGTTATCACCTGCTGGGATGGCATTTCCCCAAACCTGAAAAGGATACATAAATTGATTGTTTGCTGCCAGACAGCTAAGGGCATCTTAATCTACATGTTATTGCCTCCTGTTGGCCAAACACCTGAACAGCCGAAGGCAATTCCCCAATCTGACAATGCTTCTGTACGAAACCCTACTCTTTGAAGTGTATATCTCCACCTTGCCTTAGGACAAATTGTGTTAATAAAAAGCAAGGGGTCCTGAGACAAGGAGAACTTAGTTTCTTTAGCTAGGCTCCTCTGACCCCCAATGCCTTTCAAAATTATCTTTCATCACTGGACTCTTATTTAATCTATGTACAGACCCCACTCACTCTGCAGATGCCAGGGAGGGACCGCGGGAGGTTGGCTCCAGGGCATGTCTGGCCCATCTCGCCCAGTCCTGCCCCACCAACCACCTTCTAATTAATTTCCTTTCAATATGTATGAATCCATGCACCGGGTCACTAGTATAATATAAAGAGAAGAAAACATATGATAGATATATTTTGAAAAGGAATGGAGACAGGACAAAATGTTATAAGGTTTGATCCAAAGAGGCTTGTCCTGGATGGATTTAGTCAGAAGATAATTGTAAGGCCAGGTTCTGCACTTCCCAACCTTGTTTCCTTGGGACTATTGTCCTTAGAAGGCAAGTCTCTGGGGTCCCACAACTAGATGCACTGGGCACTTAGGGAACAGTTTAGTAGTATTGAGCTGTAGGCAATTAAAAGAGAAGGTGCATAGCCCCATCTGGGTGGCTCAGTTGGTTGGACCAATGTCCAGTACACCAAAAAAGTTGTGGGTACAATCCCTGGTCAGGGTGCATACAGGAGGCAACCAATCGGTGTTTCTATCTTTCTCTCTCTCTCAAATCAATGAACATATCCTCTGGTGAGGATTAAAGAAGGAAGACGGGGAGGAGGAGAAGGAGGGGGAGGAGGAGGAGGAGGGGAAGATGAAGTATAGAGAGGGAAGAAAATGCCTATGAATAGAGTTTGGAGACTCCATATTTATATTATCCAAACTTAAATGTTACCTGGACCAACATTGTGAGGCACAGTCCTCTCCCCCAACAAACAGCCCTTAAGAACCCAAAGCAGAGTGGCAGGTCTCAGGTGCCTTTGTGCATTGTCAGGAACCAAGAGTCGGTCAAAGGATTAACTCTGACCTTCAGTAAGTTACTGAAACTAGGCCCACTTCCTCTTGCCTGAGGACAAAGCATTTCTTCTGTAGCCGCCCTTCAACTGCCACACCCTTTATCTATAGTTACGACTTTAGCCGATTATCTAGGTCAGCCCCCACCCCTCCTAGGCATCCACCCTTCTAGAAATCACATATAAGGAACGCTGTAAAAATAAAGTTTTGAGGCTTGATCAGAATCCCTTTTGTCTTGCCTCCATTCTTTGCGTCCCTTGTCTGTCTCTCATTCTCTTAGGTGCGCCGCCTCGGTACCCCCGTTAGAAGACCCCGCAGGTCGGGGAAATAATGGCGCCCCACGTTGGGAATAGGTACCTCCCACGCCATTGGATTGGCTATAGGAGCGGCTCTAGAAAATTTTACCCGAAAACAGCCAAATACACAACAAAAAACCTGCTTTAATTGCAAACAGCCAGGACACTTCATAAAGTATTGCCCCAGTGGCAAACAACCACGGGCTCCCCCAAAGACCGCTTGCCCTCGGTGCCAACGCGGTCTCCACTGGGCTAAGGAATGTTACTCAAAAACAGATATCGAGGGTAAAGCCCTTCCACCCCGGCAGGGAAACTTCTCGAGGGGCCAGCCCCTGGCCCCGAACACGGTGCCGAACCAAGGGGCCATCAGGTTCGTCCCACAACAGATCCTTCCCGCCCAGGCATTAGCTCCCTCTGCCGAGCCACCCCAGGAAGCGCAGGACTGGACCTCTGTTCCGCCTCCGATACAATATTAATACCAGATCAAGGCATTCAACTTATTTCCACTGAGGCTTTTGGACCCTTGCCTCCAGAAACATTTGGTTTAATCTTAGGGCGTGGTAGTTCCTCCTTGGCTGGCCTTCAGGTTACCCCAGGGGTCATTGACAATGATTACACAGGACAGATTACCATTCTAGCTTCAGCCCCCTCAGGGCCCATATCCATTTCCAAAGGACAAAGAATAGCTCAGCTTATCTTACTTCCCCTAAACTCCACCAAATATCAACCCGATACTGGCCCCCCAGTTGGCCCTGCGAAGCCTCTGTAACAAATCTTAAAGGCATTGGCCAATCTACCAACCCAAAACAGAGTGCAAAAATCCTAACCTGGAAAGATACTGAGGGAAACTCAGGGCAAGTCCAACCTTATATTGTCCCAGGACTACCTGTTAACCTATGGGGACGAGACATTCTATCTCAATTAAAGCTCATTATGTGTAGCCCCAATGAAATTATTACCCAACAAATGCTTAACCAAGGCTTTTTACCAGGACAAGGACTAGGAAAAAATAATCAAGGCATCAAACAACCACTTTCTATAACACCCAAAAATGACCGATTAGGACTAGGAAATCAAAATTTTCCATGACGGTCATTGACTTTCCTGTACCCCATGCAGATAAGATCAAATGGAAATCTGATTCCCCTGTGTGGGTAGATCAATGGCCATTAACTAACGAGAAACTTACAGCCGCCTCAAAGTTAGTACAGGAGCAATTGGCCGCTGGACATCTAGAACCTACAACCTCTCCATGGAATACTCCAATATTCATAATTAAAAAGAAATCTGGATCTTGGCGTCTTTTACAAGACCTTAGAGAAATTAATAAAACCATGTTCACAATGGGAGCCCTTCAACCTGGGCTCCCTTCTCCTATTGCCATTCCCATTAATCATTTTAAAATAATTATAGATTTAAAAGATTGTTTCTTCACTATCCCTCTTCACCCCCAAGACCGAGAACGTTTTGCATTCAGCCTCCCAGTCACTAATTTTAAAGGCCCTATGCAACGTTATCAATGGAAGGTTCTCCCTCAGGGCATGGCAAATAGCCCCACCCTGTGTCAGAAATTTGTTGCACAGGCCGTAGACCCTCTCAGGCCTCGATGGCCCTCTATCCCCTCGCCAACTCTCTCCAGAGGCAGAAAAAACACTCCACATACAGCCATTCAACAACAACAAATCACATTCATATAACCCCCCAAAAGAAAAATAATCTCACATCCAGGGAAATTATCCCTGAGACAAATTTATCTACAGGTCATGAAAACAATTATTGAAGTCCTACTGCTGGTCCTGATACCAATGACTTACAGCGGTTTTGGACCTCCAGTTAACCATGAGAAACTACTCTTAAAAATGTTTGGCAATCCCTGTGAATCTAGCCTATATAGCCCTGCCAGGGGATGAGCCTGTTCCCTTACCCAGTCTTGATTACATTGCTGGGCATAGTAAATGGGCTGTCCAATTCATCCCCTTACTCGTTGGTCTAGGGATCTCTGGAGCCGTAGCTTCCGGCACAGCAGGTCTAGGAGTAGCAATATACTCCTTCACAAAACTCTCTAATCAATTAATTTAGCAGAAGTCGTATTACAAAATAGAAGAGGGTTAGATTTGCTCACGGCAGAACAGGGAGGGATATGTTTGGCTCTACAGGAACGATGCTGCTTCTACGCCAACAAGTCTGGCATCATCCGAGACAAGATCAAGAAGCTACAAGAAGATCTCGTCAAGAGACGAAAAGAGCTATTTTAGAACCCGCTCTGGAGTGGACTTAATGGACTCCTCCCCTACCTCCTCCCCATCCTTGGTCCCCTTGTTGGTTTTCTCCTTATTCTTACATTTGGCCCTTGGGCATTTAGAAAAATAACCGACCTCGTAAAACAGCAAATAGATTCAGCTTTAGCAAAACCCATTCAGATTCATTATCAACGCCTGGAAATGGCCGATAGGTGGGGCTCGGTTTACCAAGAGCACGAGCACCTCCGGACCCAGACTCGCTCCTTCCCTACGGGGACAGCATCTTAACCAGAGGGATGCTTACCTACGCTCTAGCCAGAGCCAGAGGTATGGGTATCGAACCGGGTGCAGAGCAAAGCATTGCAAGGGAACGTTGGGATATTTTTCCAACCTCCTCTGGATTTCCCTGAGAGTATACCTGGTTTGCATAGAGGTTGACATCGATAAAAATAATGGCTCTGCCTCTCCTCCCCAAAAGATGTCAAGAGCCACACACGGTGGGTATGCAAAGCCCACGGGAGGAACCAGGTCAATGTCTCCTCGGTCGATTAATGCCCACTCCCGTTTCTTAAACAGAGAGGGAGGAGATGTCAGCAACCAAGAGTCGGTCAAAGGATTAACTCTGACCTTCAGTAAGTTACTGAAACTAGGCCCACTTCCTCTTGCCTGAGGACAAAGCATTTCTTCTGTAGCCGCCCTTCAACCGCCACACCCTTTATCTATAGTCCACACCCTTTACGACTTTAGCCGATTATCTAAGTCAGCCCTCACCCCTCCTAGGTATCTCCTCTTCTAGAAACCACATATAAGGAACGCTGTAAAAATAAAGTTTTGAGGCTTGATCAGAATCCCTTTTGTCTTGCCTCCATTCTTTGCGTCCCTTGTCTGTCTCTCATTCTCTTAGGTGCGCCGCCTCGGTACCCCCGTTAGAAGACCCCGCAGGTCGGGGAAAGTGCATTGCCAGCATAAGAAGTTGAATAAATGGCATCCTACAGTTATTCCAACCTGGCATAAGTGCAGACCAGGCCCTGCAATCTGGTAGGCAGCAATCACCAGCATTCTCTCTGCACTTTTAGGAACTTGGGTGGACAGGCAGGTGTGGGGTTGGAAGAGTTAAACTACATGCCTTCAGTTAAAACCTGATATAAGAATCCATGCTCAGCCGAAACCGTTTTGGCTCAGTGGATAGAGCGTCAGCCTGAAAGGTCCCAGGTTCGATTCCGGTCAAGGGCATGTGGTTGCGGGCACATCCCCAATAGGGGGTGTGCAAGAGGCAGCTGATCGGTTTCTAACTCTCTATCTCTCTCCCTTCCTCTCTGTAAAAATCAATAAAATATATTAAAAAAAAAAAAAAAAAAGAATCCATGCTCAAAATGTGTGATATCTCAGAAGTTCCAAATTTAGTTCCACTCTCCCTTCACCTTCCCTGTTCCCTCCCCTCACCTCCTGGGTCTGGTACTGTTATTCTGCAGAAATTGTTGAAGTGGGCTGAATAGTATGTGTAAAAAGAGCAATATTTTGCTTTCTTCCTTCTGTTATTAAAGCAGTAGAAACTGCCACAGAAGAAAAGACTAAAAAGCAATGAACCTTAGCACAGTTCATGTCTGAAAGCTTTAAAAAGGTAATACAATCTCACCTCCACCCACAGATTCTCAAGTTCTGAGGTAGCACCCAGAGGGCAGTCAGCTTCTGACAGTGTTTTTTTTTTTTTTAACCTTTATTGTTGAAAGTATTACATATGCCCCCTTTTTACACCATTGATCCCTTCTATCCCACCCACACCCCTCCCCCCAGGCCTATTGTCTGTGTCCATCGGTTAGGCATATATATATATATATATATATATATATATATGCATACAAGTTCTTTAGTTGATCTCTTCCCGCCCATCCTAGATATTGGTAAAGGGCCCTCTGCATCAAGATGGGGGGTAGGGGAGCGAGGGAGTTATAACACATTAAAGAAACCACAGCACCAAGAGGCATCTGTGGGGTGTATGAAGGAAGCTTGTCTGGTAGGGAGAGTGCGATAGGGGACTTGTTTTAAATCCCTTCTCTGCTGCCTCTTATCAGACATTTTCCTTCATTTTTTCCCCCTCTGCTTTCTAATTCCCATTCCTAGCCATGTAATCACACAAATATACTGCTGTCTCCTGAGATTACTGTGGAAACTGCCTCAAAGGTGATCTGTTCTTACTCTTATCTTACAGGTTTCAAAACTGAGGCCCAGAGAAGAGACGTGACTCAGATCACAGTACTGGTTAGCCCCTGAAGCAATACTGACCCTTTAGACACCTAATCCAAAATCTCTTCATCTACTTCAGACTGTCTCTCATCATTCAGCTGAGCTAATAAACTCCTTTCAGACACCAGTAAAGCAGCAGCGTTTTGAAATTACCTTCAAAATAGCCTCCCACAACAGTCTTCAAAGGGAAGCAAGATTTTGCTCTTAAACCTTCCTTAGTTTCCTATGTTCCAAACTGTTTACATTGGTTACTTGGCAACCACCTCTTTAGAATTCATGAGTCTGATCACAGAACCTGGGGGTTCAATCAGGGGTATTTTCAGTTATTTACTAAACTTCCTTCTTTGTGAGCTGAGCTTTTGGAAATTGCATTGATTGGTGACAAAGTTGGTTTCTTCGTCATTCTTTGAAAAATAAATCTTTACACCCTGGCTGGTTTGGCTCAATGGGTAGAGTATTGAAAAGAAAAAAATAAATCTTTAGCCCTAGCCAGTTTGGCTCAGTGGAAAGAGCGACGGCCTGAGAACTGAGGGGTCCTGGGTTCAGTTCTGGACAGGGGCATGTAACACGTTTGCAGGCTGGTCCTGGCCCTGGTTGGGACCCGTGCGGAGGCAATCAATCCGTGTGTCTCTCACATCAGTGTTTCTGTGACTCTCCCTCTCCCTTCCATTCTCTCTAAAACTCAATGGAAAAATATCCTTAGGTGAGGATTGGAAGGAAGGGAGGGAGGGAGGGAGGGAGGGAGGGAGGGAGGGAGGGAGGGAGGGAAAGAAAGATAAACCTTTAGGTCTGTGCAGCTCAATATTTTTCCCCACAGGAGTTCTTAAGTCCTATAGAGTCTTGGCAAAGCAGGGAACACATGAACCCAGCTCTGGCATGCTTCAGTCTTTGGGGCCTTTTCCATTCCCCTTTCATCTCTGTCCCTACTTAATCTGCTTCCTTTACACACTTCAATTCCACCTCCCCTGCTCCCCAAATCCTGGCTAGATTATCAACAAACTCTACTCTTTTTATAAGGGGACTCTTCATGTCTTGTTTTGTTTTGTTTTTAATCCTCACCAGGGGATATTTTTCTCATTGATTTCTAGAGAGAGTGGAAGGGAGGGAGGAGAGGGAGATAGAGAGAGAGAGAGAGAGAGAGAGAGAGAGAGAGAGAGAGAGAGAGAGAGAGAAACATGGACTTGAGAGAGACACATTGATTGGTTGTCTCCTGCACACACCCTTACTGGGGCTGCAGAACCTGCAACAGAGGTGCATGACCTTGAATAGGAATTGAACCTGAGATCCTTGGCAGACCGATGCTCTAACCAGTGAGCAAACAGTCCAGGGCCATAACCTGTACTTTTTTTTTTTTAATATGTACAGATTGTGAATGGCTTCTTTAAAATATATATATTGATTTCAGAGAGGAAGGGAGAGGGAGAGAGAAAGATAGAAACATTAATGATGAGAGAGAATCACGTGTTGGCTGCCTCCTGCACGCCTCTGTACTTGGAATCGAGCCTGAAACTCAGGCATGTGCCTTTGACTAGGATCAAACACAGGACCCTTCAGGCTGATGCTCTAATTCACTGAGCCAAACCAGTTAGCACCATATCCTATATTTTTAATAGTAAAATTTCAGGCTTACAGGTTACTGTTTTTCAGAAGTCCTGACAGCAGGGAAGATTTCTGGGCATAAAGTTCTGTCTTTTTTTTTTTGCAAAAGTTTTTATTGTCAGTGATAGCTGTATACTTTATACAATAATCTATTTTATTAAGTTTATTGGGATAACATTGGTTAATAAGTTTCAAGTGTACAATTCTATAATACATCATCCATATATCGCATTGTGAGCTCACCACCCAAAGTCAAGTCTCTTTCCATGACCATATATTTGACTCCTTTCCCCTCTTCAACCTAGGTTCTGTCTTTCTTTTTTTTTTTTTTTTAATTAATTATTTATTTTTTTTACTATTTTTTTTATTGAGGTATTATATGTGTACATATCTTACCATTACCCCCCCCACCCCACACCCATACATGCCCTCACCCCCCAGAGTTTTGCGTCCATTGTTTATGCTTATATGCATGCATACAAGTCCTTCGTTTGATTTCATAACTCCCCCACCTCTCCCTAACTTTCCCCCCGTAATTTGAAAGTCTGTTTGATGCTTTACTGTCTCTGTATCTATCTTTTTGTTCATCACTTTATAATGTTCTTTACTATCCATAAATGAGTGAGATCATGTGGTATTTTTCTTTCATTGACTGGCTTATTTCACTTAGCATAATGTTCTCCAATTCCATCCAGGCTGCTGCAAATGATGAGAATTCCTTCTTTTTTATGGCAGCATAGTATTCCATTGTGTAGATGTACCACAGTTTTCTGATCCAGTCATCTGCTGATGGGCATCTAGGCTGTTTCCAAATCTTAGCTATTGTAAATTGTGCTGCTATGAACATAGTGGTGCATATATCCTTTCTGATTGGTGTTTCTAGTTTCTTCGGATATATTCCCAGGAGTGGGTACTGGGTCAAATGGGAGTTCCATTTTCAGTTTTTTGAGGAAACTCCATACTGTTCTCCACAGTGGCTGTACCAGTCTGCATTCCCACCAGCAGTGCACGAAGGTTCCTTTTTCTCCGCATCCTCGCCAACACTTGTCGTTTGTTGAGGTTCTGTCTTTCTAGGGACCATGCTATTCAGGCCATCTTGTACTGATCAACCTGACCACTGATTTTAGAACTTTGGCTCAGAACCTGGGACCCTTACAAAAGGGTTAAAGGGCATGTTCTTTGAAATGAAAAGACTAAAAGACTTTTTTTAAAAAATTAAATATTACAACTTTGGCTAAGGTTCATAAAATTACACAGAATTACCATATGATCCAGCAATTCCACTCTTGGTATATACCCAAAAGAATTAAAAGCAGAGCTCATAGATATTTGTATACCCATGTTCATAGCAGCATATTCACAACAGTCAAGAGGTATCCAACAATGGATGAGTGGAAAACAAAATGTGATATGTATATATACAAGAGAATATTACTCAGCCTTAAAAAGGAATGAAATTCTTGTTGGTTTTTTTGTGCTTTTTTAAAAAATATATATTTTATTGATTTTTTACAGAGAGGAAGAGAGAGGGATAGAGAGTTAGAAACATCAATGAGAGAGAAACATCGATCAGCTGCCTCTTGCACACCCCCTACTGGGTATGTGCCCGCAACCAAGGTACATGCCCTTGACCGGAATCGAACCTGGGACCCTTGAGTCTGCAGGCCGACGCTCTATCCACTGAGCCAAACCGGTTTCGGGAGGAATGAAATTCTTATATATGCTACACATATGGATGAACCTGGAAGTCGTGATAAGTGAAATAAAGCCAGACACAAAAGGACAAATACTGTATGACTCCACTTATATGAGGTATCTAAAATAGTTAAATTTGTAGACAGTGGAATTGCATGGGCTGGCAGGAGGGAGGGGGAAGGAATGGGGTATCCTCCAGGCCCCTTCCTACAAGGAGGGCTGGGGATGGGGGTAAAGGAAAACGGCTGCATCTCTGCATTTTATAATGAAAAGACTCCTGCTATGTAGAGAGGAGAGCTGATTTGTTTCTAGCAACACCTGGCGTGTCCCCTGCCCCAGCCCTGAAGCCTGACAGCACCTAGCAAAGGTGTGTCCGCACAGCCACGTTGGCCTGGCTCCTGGAACATTGGGAGCAAGTTTGAGCTGCATTGATTTAAAAAAAAAAAGTAAAGATTGAAAAGCACCTCTTTGTACTCAAATGGCACTATAAAATGCAGATTACAGCTTCTGATTTTGTCTTCTGTGTTGATTTTGAGGCAGAGCGCCAATAGGTTCATGGGAAAAGCAGAAAAAAACAAAGGGAAAGGGAGAGGATTCTGCCGTCCACAGCACTGAACGTTGTTTTTTGTTTTTTATTGTTATTTTCCCTTTTGTTCTTTAAGTCAGTATATGCCATTTAAACCACTTTATGGTGTTAGGTAATGAGGTAATGCTTCCTCTATTAAGAGCAAGCAGCAGTGCCAAAACCGGTTTGGCTTGGTGGATAGAGCATCAGCCTACGGACTGAAAGGTCCCAGGTTCGATTCTGGTCAAGGGCATGTACCTTGGTTGCGGGCACATCCCCAGTAGGGGGTGTGCAGGAGGCAGCTGATGGATGTTTCTCTCTCATCGATGTTTCTAACTCTCTATCCCTCTCCCTTCCTCTCTGTAAAAAATCAATAAAAAATAAAATCAATAAAAAATATCCTACATAATAAAAATGTAATAGGCAAATTAGCATCACTCCGCTACGCCCACGATTGAGCAGCGGGAGGCGCAGGGGGCGGGACTCAGGGTGGCCGCTTGGCTGGCGGTAGGAGCGGGGGTTGGGGACTCACCGACCCCCCGCTCCTCCCGCAGGCCTAAACGGCCAGCGCTGCGGAAGGACCCATGGGGCTTGCGGAAGACGCTGGTGGCGGAACTCGGGGTGGCCGATTGCGTGGCTGCCAGCACCAGTTTTCCGCCAGCACCAGTTTTCCTCTGGCCACCCGCCGATCGGAGCGCCTCCCGATCTGAGTTCCTCTCGGGGTAGCTGATTGCGCTGGCGGGAGGCGCTCTGATCGTCGGGTGGCCAGAGGAAAACTGGTGCTGGCGGAAAACTGGTGCCGGCAGCCAGGTGAAGGAAAAGTCTATTGCACGAAACTTCGTGCAACGGGCTTCTAGTATATATATAATAAAAAAAGAGCAAGGAGCAGTGCCTTTCATATGAGTCACATACATTTAATCCATTCAAATGGAGCATACTGAGTGGAGAGAATGGTATGTGTCATTATATAAAGAACTTGGCATTATGATGCTATCTAGCTGAAGATCTTACTTATTTTGCAATTTAGAGAATGTAGACAAATCAGGCATTGAAAATGAATGTGCATACTTAAGTGCATGACATTATTTTCATCCATAACGACCAAACAACCGGTCACCAAGAGGTGCATTGATCGGTCCCGCAGTGTGGCAGGTCTGGGGTCTCACTGCAAAATGGGTCTGGGTGAGGCTGCATGGCGAGGGCCAGGGCTGGGGGACCTGAGCCGCGCCCCCTGCCCCAGCGCCCGAACATGAGGCTGCATCTCCCACTTGGTGGGACTTGACAGGGGTGGGGCCGGCCGGGTCGTGGTGTTGCCCACTGGGGGTGGGGCCAGCTGGACACTTCTATTATAGAGAAAGGGCAAATAGCAATATTAAAATATTTCCTCTAATTAATTCTCTTTTAATGTGCACAAATTTCGTGCACCGGACCACTAGCTTAATTATAATAGCCATGGTTTTTTTTCTGATAGAAATACTAGAAACACTAAAATTCCCACTCCCAACTACTGTACATGCATTCAACTATTGGTCCACTGACAAAATGATAGCATTCATGAACCGGTATTGGTGGGGAAATATTAATAAGGCTGCAAAGATTGCCTACCTGACTTGTCCCGCTTATCCAAAATACAACCCAGGGAAGCCTGTTTGCACTGCTCCTGGACATTTTAAATTGCCTAATGGACCATTCAAGGTTTGACAAATGGATGTCACACAGCTTTCCTGCCACATTGGTAAAAATATATGTTAGGCCCCGGCCAGTGTGGCCAACTGATTAGAGTGTCAGCTCTCGCACCAAAGGGTCACAGGTTCGATTCCCAGTCAAGGGCATGTATCTGGGTTGCAGGTTCGATCCCCATCCTGGTTGTTTCTCTCTCTCTCTCCCTTCCACTTTTTCTACAAATCAATGAAAAAAATATCCTCAGTTGAGGATTAAAAACACACACACACACACACACACACACACACACACACACACACATATATATATATATATACTAGAGGCCTGGTGCACGAAATTCGTCCATGGGGGGATACCCTCAGCCCAGCCTGCACCCTCTCCAATCGGGGACACCTCGGGGGATGTCTGACCGTCCAGCAGTGGGACATCCCTCTCACAATCCGAGACTGCTGGCTCCTAACTGCTCACCTGCCAGGCTGCCTGATTGCCCCTAATGGCCTCTGCCTGCCAGCCTTATCGCCCCTAACTTCCCCTCCTGCCAACCTAATCACTCCTAACCACCTCTGTCTGCCGGCCTGATAGCCCATAACTGCCCCCTCTGCCGGCCTGGTCACCCCTCACTGCCCCCACCCCCCGCCTGCCTGGTTGTCCCCAACTGCTCCCCCTGCCGGCCTGGTCACCCCTCACTGCCCCACCTGCTGGCCTGGTAGCCCCACGCAGCCTGCTATTAGGTTGTTGTGTGAGGGCATTGTGACCAATTTGCATATTACCCTTTTATTGGTATAGATATTTTTTCCCTTAGTCATGGTGTATCTGTTTTCTCACTGGACTGAAGCTTTTCCCTACTGCCTCTTCTGTGGCTGACATCTTTTGGAAAAGATTATTCCTACCTGGGGAACCCTTCTTGAACTCCATAGTGATCGGGGAACCCATTTTAGCCATCAGGTGCTTTGACAAGTCTATGCCTCTACTTCAGGTTTAGTTGAATGCATTAATGGCATTATTAAGACTCAACTGGCAAAATTTGGAGAGACCCTCCAAGTACCTTGGCCAAAAGCATTGCCCTTGGTCCTTCTAAATCTCAGATTCATACTCTTTGGAACTCATAAACTGCCACCCTTTGAGATAGTCACAGGACACCCAATGCACCTGGTCCCTGCCTGTTTTGATCCACAGCTGATAAGAAGAAATGTACTTCAATATTGTAAAAGCCTAGCCAAAACCGGTTTGGCTCAGTGGATAGAGCACCGGCCTGCGGACTGAAGGGTCCCAGGTTCGATTCCGGTCAAGGGCATGTACCTTGGTTGTGGGCACATCCCCTGTGGGGGGTGTGCAGGAGGCGGCTGATCGATGTTTCTAATTCTCTATCCCTCTCCCTTCCTCTCAGTAAAAAAAATCAATAAAATATATATTTAAAAATATATATATATATTGTAAAAGCCTAATTGCCTCTATCAAAATTAACCATGTTCGGTGCACTCTCCCTCCTGGGAGCACAACCTTGTCTTTCCCTTCCACCTCTTCTTCCCCCACAGGCATGCATCTCCTAAACTCTAGGGGGCCCCGGAAATTTCAACCAGGGAAGCAATGGCAGCAGCTCATACTGAGCTAACCCCTTTGAACCTCTCCCAAAGACACCCTTTTCTCTGTCATTTCAGTGAGCCAAAGCAGCCCACCAGAGGCTCCCATGCCCGCCTAGCCTCTTTCCTGTTACTTCCTCTACCCTACACACTTCCTTTTTTTCAGTGTCCCCAGCTTTAATAAACGTACTCTCAAAAAAAAAAAAAAAAAAAAAAAAAAGCCCTGGCCGGTGTGGCTCAGTTGGTTGAGTGTTGTGCCATACACTGCTCAATTTCCAGTCAGGGCACATGCCCAGTTAGTGGGTTGGGGATCTGCTGTCAGGGTGCATGCAGGAGGCAACAGACAGATGTTTCTCTCTCTCCCTCTTCTCTCAAATCAATGAAAATATATATAAACTATAATAATAATAATAATAATAATAATAATAATAAATAAATAACCAGAGAGTAGGCGCGAGGTCTGAACGTTGGCGGAGGCTGTTGTGGCTGTTCCCTGAGGCGGCTGGAGCCCGACCCGGTCCAGCTGGCTAGGCCTCCTCAGCGGCCAGGAGGTGCACAGGCCCCGCGGTTGCGGCTGGAGGGCTGGACCGGGCAGCTGGCAGCAGAGGAGGCGCGTGGAAGGGGCGGAAAGTGCAGGTGGGGAGCCAGAGGGTGTTTGCGGAAGGGGGAGGGGCAGTTGGGGAGCTGGGAGGTGATGAGTCAGAGACTGAGACAGGAACAGCTTTTGGGGACTCAAAGGCGAGAGGGAGAGGAGTCTGAAGAAGGGTGAAAACTGGAGTTTGGGGAGGGCGGAAGGCAGGAAGACAGGGACCGCAGGTTTCCAGGTCCGGGGCGAGGACTATGCTCGGATGAGTGTGATCCCGCAGACTCCTCAGGACCTCAGAGCCCTGTGAGGCAGCAGGAGGAGAGGTTCAAGTGGTGGGCAAAGGGAGGCAAGAAGAGCACCTAAAATAATGTCAGCATTAAAAATGAAAGACAAAGGAAAAAAAGAAAAGACTGAAGTCTTGGGAAGTTCCCATCCTGAGGAGCTGCCAGCTTGCAGGCCATCTGAAGGAACCAGGACCTTCGGGGGGGAAATAGAAGACGGGAAAGGGAGCTGGCCTAATATTTATTGAGCATCCACTGGCTGCCGGATATTGTATTAATATGTGTTATATGTATCATCACCCTAATGGGAATGAGGAAACCGAGGTTGATACTACCCCAGGTGTGCCCAACTGGGAAGGCTTGGAAATCACACCCAGGGTTGTCACATAGATGAGGTTCTGTGCTAGTCATTGCAAAGGAACAAAAGTATGAGATACTCTTTAATGTTTATTGAGCATTTTATGCTGGGCATTGTGCTACGTATTTCAGATATGTTATCTTGTTTGGTGCAACTCTATGTGGGAGGAAGAATAATGATACAGACACTAAAGGCAGGCTTCTTGCTCTAACGTGGCTTACAGTTTAAGGGGAAGAAAAGAGGTGCACTTTCCTGGAGTATTACATGCCTTACTATTTTTTAAAAAAAATATATTTTATTGATTTTTCACAGAGAGGAAGGGAGAGGGATAGAGAGCTAGAAACATCGATGAGAGAGAAACATCAATCAGCTGCCTCCTGCACGCCCCCGACCGGGGATGTGCCCGCAACCAAGGTACGTGCCCTCGACCGGAATCGAACCTGGGACCTTCAGTCCGCAGACCGACGCTCTATCCACTGAGCCAAACCGGTTTCGGCACCTTACTATTTTTTAAAGTATATTTTTTTATTTCAAAAAGGAAGGGAGAAGGATAAAGAGATAGAAACATCAGTGATGAGAGAGAATCATTGATCAGCTGCCTCCTGTACACCCCCTACTGTGGTTTAGCCCAAAACCTGGGCATGTGCCCTTGACTAGAACTGAAACCAGGACCCTTCAATCCACAGGCCGAGGTTCTATCCATTGCGCCAAACCGGCTAGGGCTACATGTCTTATTAATGGCAGGTGCTCACAAAAATGCAGTGATATAGATACTGCCATTATCTCTGTTTTAAAGATGGAAAAAAATGAGGCTTAGGTTAAGAAATTGACTCAAGTAAGTAAGGGTTCAAGCCCAATTCTTACTGCTACAGAGGCCAGTGCTCTTACCCTTTACAAGGCAGCATAATAGGACCAGGTGAGTGGTTTCAAGGGAAATGTGACTTTGGAGGCAAGAGAGATTATTATGATTTGGGATTAACAAGTGGTTTACAGTTTAAGGTAGAAAGGGATTTGAGATTAGCCAGGTATGTTGAATTGGGATAGTCTGGACAATAGTCTCAAGACCAGGTGGTTAACCTAATCTAAACCATGAGTGACAATCTTTTTTTTTTTTTTAAATATATATATTTCTTTATTGATTTCAGAGAGGAAGGGAGAAGGAGAGAGAGATAGAAACATCAACGATGAGAGAGAATCATCAACTGGCCGCCTCCTGCACGCCCCCCACTGGGGATCGAGCCTGCAACCCAGGCATGTGCCCCTGGCCGGAATCGAACCCAGGACCCCTCAGTCTGCAGGCTGACGCTCTATCCACTGAGCCAAGCCGGCCAGGGCATGAGTGACAATCTTTCCAGTGGGTGGCTACAGCTTGCTTGACTAAAACCCATTAAGCACTGTTAAAAAAAAACACACACACAATTTAAACCATGTTCTGATAGAGCAATCTTCACAGTGCTCTCCAGGGAGACAGAGACCTTAAGCAACACACTTTGCCCCTCCCAAGTCCATGAAAGAGCATTTCTCTCCTTTGTGTCTCTGGACTTGCAGTGGTTTACCTTTAGACTGCATGTCTCAAATTACAAGTTTCTGTTGTTCCCCGATTAAAGCTATTTTGCTGGAGAAATATCTGGCTCTCTATTTTGTCAAATGTGAAATAAAATGAAGTCACTTGTGTTAAGGAGCTTTAAAATGGAGCCGAGAGGCCATTAAAGAAATGAGTCTTATGCACATCCTTACTGGACAGAACATGAACTTTTGAAATAGGCAAAACTATAAATATTCTAGGACGCTGTAAGAACACCTGCAACTCCTCACAGAGATGGACTTTTTACTTCAAGATAGCTTTAGCAATTAATTTTGTTTAGCCAAGGTTAGTTTTCTGTCACCAGCACCAATTTAAATTCTTTATGAATGACTTATGCAAACTCCATTTTTGCCTTTAAAAATCCCCTGACTTCTCTGGCAGACACTTTGGGTTGCTATCTGAATCAGTGTGCCCAGATTTTCAGCTCCTTTAAACCCCAAATAAATGCTTTTCTGTATTTTTGCCTCCTGACAATTTAGGTTACTAATTTGCTTGAGGTCAATAGGGGGCTTAAAGTATATGCAGTTTGCTGATTTCTCTACTAAAAAGAATATCCTATATATTAAAGAGGTAATATGCAAATTGACCATCACACCCTCACAAGATGGCTGCCTACAACCAGGCTGGCAGGGGGGTTAGTGAGGGACAACCAAACGACTGAACAGCAGGCTGTGTGGGGCGACCAGGCCAGTGTGTGTGGGGGGGAAGTTGGGGGCGACCAGGCCAGCAGGGGGGCAGTCAGGGGTGACCAGGCTGGCAGGGGGGCCAGTTGGGGGCGATTAGGCTGACAGGGGGGCAGTGAGGAGTGACTAGGTCATTGGGGGGGCAGTTGGGGGTGACCAGGCTGGCGGGGGGGAGGGGGGCGGCAGTTAGGAGCGACCAGGCCGACAGATGTGGCAGTGAGGGGCGACCAGGCAGGCAGGCAGGTGAGCAATTAGGAGCCAGCGGTCCAGGATTGTGAGAGGGGTCCCAGATTGGAGAGGGTGCAGGCTTGGCTGAGGGGACCATCCCCACCCCCGTGCACAAATTTCATGCACCGGGACTCTAGTGAAATTATAAATGTAAAATCAAGTACAAGGTCTTGGAAGAGGCCTGAACTGAAGTTTGATGAAAAAATCTACCACAGAGTAAAATCTATAATTCATGAAAAAGTAGGAAATGTTTTTCACCTCACATCCAGGATGAGGAGGAGATACCATTTGCCTAGAAATAACATGAGAATCCAGGATATAACAATAATTATTACCTCACTTGGCTGTTTTTACTCACACAGTAATATGCCAGGCCCCTTAGATGTGGCATGGTGTGGAAGGTAATCAGATGCACAAATACTACAAGCAAAATACCCTGCTGCACATTTTAAAAGACCTGTGATTATTATCAACGAAGTGCTAAAACTCAGTTCCAGCCCTGCACTATTTAGCCATTAAGAGTGGGGACTGGAGACGGCTTTGTTGCCAGGCTCCTTCAGTGGCAACCCTGGTACCATCCACTGCCCAGGCCCAAGGGCTTTTGAGAGGCAGAACTAGGAAATTCTTTTCCCAAAAAGGTGGAGGTTTTTCAGCCAGGAGGCTTTGAGCATGTTCATGTGTGTCTGATCTCTCTTGCTTTCAAACATAGGCTACTGCCTAGCCGTTTTGGCTCAGTGGATAGACCGTTGACCTGCGGACTGAAGGGTTCCAGGTTCGATTCCTAAGACATGTACCTTGGTTGCAGGCTCTATCCCTGGCCCTGGTCAGGCTTATGAGGGAGGCAACCAATTGATGTGTCTCTGTCTCTCCCCCTCGCTTCCACTCTCTCTAAAAAGCAATGGGAACATTTTCCCGGATGAGGATTAACAACAACAACAAAAAAAACCTGGGCTGCTGATTGGCAGGGCCAGGTTCCATTTAGTAGGCTGCCCTGGCCTATTGGGCTCTTAGCCTGCAGATGGGCAGCCTGCCATTAGGGGCTGTCAAACACCAGTTCTAACTTTCTCCAGATCCCCATTCAGTTGATCCGCGGTCTGAAATTAAGTCGCAAAACGATGGACTCTTCTCTTGCTGTCCTGCGAGTGTCTGGACTCTGCCGATGGGGCCTGAGGAGTTGGGCACTGCCCAGAACTCCAAAGTTGAGTGCTAAAGGACCAGTCTCCTGGGCTCCTGCCAGGATGGCGGCAACGCTGACCTTGGAGCCGGCGGGCCGCAGCCGCTGGGACGAGCCTTTGCGCATCATTGTGAGCGACCTGGCCAGGGGGCAGCCGGTCACGCTGCGAACATCCCTGCGCGACGAGAAGGGCGCGCTCTTCCGCGCCCACGCGTACTACAGCGCCGATGACAGCGGAGAGCTGGACCTGACGCGCGCGCCCGCGCTGGGCGGCAGCTTCACCGGGCTCGAGCCCATGGGGCTCTTCTGGGCCATGGAGCCCGAGAAGCCCTTCCTGCGGCTGGTGAAGCGGGACGTGCAGACGCCTTTCGCCGTGGAGCTGGAGGTGCTCGATGGCCACGAGCCTGAGGGCGGACGGCTGCTTGGCCGGACGGTGCACGAGCGCGATTTCCTTGCGCCCGGGGTGCGGCGGGAGCCGGTGCGCGCGGGCCGGGTGCGCGCCACGCTCTTCCTGCCACCGGGTGAGTGACACCACTTCAATTTTTCTTCTTCTTTTTTTTTTTTTTAACCTCCTCCACTTCTACTGAGAGGATGGAGGTAGCTCCCAATGTTCAGGAGGTCCGTGGGGCGTTAAAATGTCAAGGAGACGGGAATGGAATGTAAGGCTGGCTGGGAGGTGGCTCTGCCAGTTGCAAAACTGAGAGGTCAATTATAAGATATCCTGCCTCTCCGAGTGGCCCAGCTGGTGGAGTGGCTCAGTTGGTTGAGCGCAGGCCTGTGAACCGAAGGGTTGCCAGTAGGATTCCTGGCCAGGGCATATACTTGGGTTGCAAGTTCCATCCCCCAACTGGAGGGACCAATGATGTTTCTCTCTCTCTCTCCCCCACCCCCCACCTTAAAAAAAAAAAAAATCAATGGTAAAAATATCCTCCAGTGAGGATTAACATTAAAGAAAAGGAAAAGACAGTTGTAATTTTTAAAGTTATTTTTTATTGTTGATACTATTACAGATATCTCCCATTTCCCTCCCTTTATCACCCTCTCCCAACCCCTATCCACCCCCCAGGTCTTCACTACCCTATTGCCCCTGTCCATGGGCTATGCATATCCTATCCTATCCTATATGATAAAACCCTAATATGCAAATTGACCAAACAGCAGAACAACCAGATGCTGTGATGCACACTGACCACCAGGGGCAGATGCTCAATGCAAGAGCTGCCCCCTGGTGGACAGTGTGCTCCCACAGGGGGAGCACTGCTCAGCCAGAAGCCTGGCTCACAGCTGGTGAGCCCAGTGGCAGTGGCGGGAGCCTCTCTCACCTCTGCTGCGGCACTAAGGACCCCTTGGAGGATGTCCGCCTGCTGGATTAGGTCTGCTCCCTACAAATGTCAGGCACCAGGCCTCTAGTCCTATATAATAAAAGCCTAATATGCTAAGTGTTCCACCGTTGTACCAGTCGCTATGATGCGCACTAACCACCAGAGGGAAGACACTCCCACCCATAGGTTAGTTTGCTGCTGGGGTCCAACCCATGGGGACTGGACGAGCTGGGCTGAACACGCCCTGGAGCCCTCCCGTGGTCCCTCCCCAGCCCGATGGTGCACTGGTGGGGTCCCTTGGCCTGGCCTGCACCCTCTCACAATCCAGGACCCCTTGGGGGATGTCGGAGAGCTGGTTTTGGCCTGATCCCCACAGGCCAGGCTGAGGGACCCCACTGGTGCATGAATCCATGCACTGGCCTCTAGTAAGTATGTAAGTTCTTAGTTTATCTCTTCTCATCCCAATCCCACATTGAGGTATGTCAATCTGTTCCATGCCTCCATGCTTTGGGTCTTATTTTATTGGTCAATTCATTTTATTCATTAGATTCCACAAATAAGTGAGATCATGTGATACTTGTCTTTCTCAGATTGCCTTATTTCACTAGGCATAATATTTTCCAGACAGTTGTAATTTTTAAAAAAACCATTTATAGGAAGTTTCAAGTTTTTAATTTCTTAAAGGTTTCTCAATTTTACAACTTTGCTTATAATTCCCATTATATATATATATATGTTTTTATTGATTTTTAGAGAGAGGGAGAGGGAGAAATAGAAACATCAATGGGAGAGAAACATCATCGATTGGCTGCCTCCTGCACAGCCTCAACTGGGGAGTCCGAAACCTAGCCATATGCCCTGACAGGAAATTGAACTGATGACCTCTTGGTTCCTGGGTACACTGAGCCATACAGGCCATGCTCCCACAGTATATATGTTAAGGTTTAAGAAAATTAGCATGAAGGAGGAAGGCCTCTTGCTATTAACTGGAAATCTTTTGAAGTTATTGAATAATTTTTCCATTACATAAAAAGCAATTGGCCAATGAAAAAAATAAAAAGATGCTTATCCTGCCCTTACCAAGTGGCTCAGTTGGTTGGAGTGTCATCTGGTATACCTAATGGTTGCGGGTTCTATTCTCAATCAGGGCATATCCCTAGGTTGAGGGTTTGATCCCAGTCGGGGAGAGAATGGGAGGCAAACAACCAATATTTCTTTCTCACATCACTTCTTGTTTTCTCTCTTTCTCTCTTTCTTCCTCTCTAAAATCAAACATGTCCTTGGTGAGGATTTTTTTTAAAACAGGTACTTATACTATTAGGAATCAGGGAAATGCAAAATAAAACTACACATTTCAAACTCTCAAAATTTAGAAGTCTAATATTACCAATTGTTAACAAGTATATAGAGGAAAAGGAGTTCACACTGCTAAAAGGAATATATTCATCTACTCCTGGAAAATATTTTTGTTGTTAATCCTCACCTGAGGATATTTTTTCCATTGATTTTTAAAAATATATTTTATTGATTTTTTTTACAGAAAGGAAGGGAGAGGGATAGAGAGTTAGAAATATCAATCAGCTGCCTCCTATACACCCCCGACTGGGGATGTGCCCAAAACCAAGGTACATGCCCTTGAACGGAATCAAACCTTAGACCCTTCAGTCCATAGGCCGATGCTCTATCTATCCACTGAGCCAAACCGGTTAGGGCTGATTTTTTTTTTTTTTAAGCAAGTGGAAGGGAGGGACGGATCAGGAGGGAGAGAGAGAGAAACATCCATGTGAGCAAGACACATCAATTGGCTGCTTTCTGCACATGCCCCAACCGGGGCCAGGGATAGAACCTGCAATGCAGGTACGTGCCCTTGACTGGCATTCAAATCTGAGACCCTTCAGTCCACAAGCCAACACTAACCACTGAACAACACTGACCAGGGCTGAAAATAATTTAAAAACTTAAAAAATATATATTTTTATTGCTTTCAGAGAGGAAGGGAGAGATAGAAACATCAATGGTAAGAGAAAATCATTGATCAGTTGCCTCCTGCATGCGCCACACAGGGGATTGAGCCCGAAACACAGGCATATACCCTGACCAGGAATCGAACCATGACCTCCTGGTTCATAGGTCAACGCTCAACCACTGAGCCATGCTGGCTGGGCAAGAAAACAATTTTTTACTTAGAAAGTTGACTATATCATTCTACTCCTGGTTCATGTGCACCAAGAGGTATTGTTTGTAAGAGCAAAAACAACTGCAAACATTCCAAATGTCCAACAACAATAAAAATGATAAATTGAGGTATGTTTACAGCAGCAAAGTGATTGAACTACAGCCACAAGAGTCAACATGAATGAACTTCAAAAACTGTTGAATGAAACAATCAAATTCCAGAATACATTCAATTTCATTCCATGTAGATAAAATTCAGAAAATAGGCACAATAAACAAAATACTGTTTAACACACACACACACACACACACACACACACACACACACATACACACACACATAAGTGGTAATATGGTAAAGAAAACCAAAAGAATAAAAGCCAGGACAGTTGGGGTGGGGGGGCAGAGGGGTGGGCAAGGGGAGTAAAAAAATAATAAAAATAAATAAAAGCGAGGACAGTGGAAAGGAAGGTAAGGAGCAAGATATTCAGGGGCCTTTGACAATTATTACTGAGTTTTTTTAAATGGTAGATATAAAGTGTTTGCTTTATTATTCTTCTTTAAACTTTGCACGTTAAATACAAACTTTTCCTGTAAATGGTCAAAGTACCCAGTAAATGGAATCATACAGGGTATGTAGCCTTTTGTCTAGCATAATGCATTTGTGATTCATTTGTGTTGCTCGATGTATCTTGTTTTTTAGTAGTACTCCATTATATGGTTGTTTATTCACTCACCACTTGAAGGACATTTGGGTTTCAAATCTTTGAAGATTATGAATAACGTCACTACAAACACTTGCATACAAGTTTTTGTGTGGACACAAATCTTCATTTCTCCTTGATAAATATACCTAGGAGTGAGATTGTTAGATCATATGGTAAGTTTATGTTTAACTTTATACAAAACTGCCCAACTGTTTTCCAAAGTGGCTATACAATTTTGCATTTTTACCAGCAATGCATGAAGGTTCCAGTTGCCCTGCACTCTCACTAGCATCTGGCATTGTCAATTTTGGGGGGAGAGGGCAATGATTTTGCTGTTTTCATTGTCTGCGAATTATTTTTAACCACAAAGTGATTCATAATCTTTGTAAAAATCTGTGGGGCTTTAGTCTATGCCATTGTCTGGATCTCTAAAGACCAGGGGTCTTTCAGCATTTCTGATTATGAAGAAAACTTTGACATTACCAAGTAGGCAACAATTGGCTTTTGACATCACTGTAGAGCAAGCATGTCAAACTCATAGCCCACGGACCACATGTGGCCCACAATGAATATTTATGTGGCACAGCTAATATAACGGTATGTAAGAAACATTTTAATACAAATTGCATAACTTTTTACAATATCCTGTTATACATAATTATTAATAACGAACTACAATGTTCACTAATGACTGATTACTATCATCGTTTTGCAATCATTTCCCTTACTTGCTTTATGCGCAGGTACACCATTTTTCTCCACTAATACCAGCAGTGAATATTTTAGCAGCTGATTGCCATGTCATTAGTCTTATACTGACTTGTGTGGTGTGCACAACAGGAAATATTTCGCTTTTGCAGAACAAGAAAAATAGGTTTATTTGTATTACACTTACTAATTTGTGCAGTTATTCAGTGTCTGGTAAGTTAATGTTCAAGAAAAATATTAATTTTTATTAAAATGTTTTGTTATTTTGTTAACGATTACTCATTTATTTCAGCCCTTTGTATTTAGCATTGTCTCTATTAAAATAAACCTACATTTCTATGAAAATTGAAGCTTTTGGTTTTTTGTGGCCCACATAAACTTAAACCTTGTTTATTTGGCCCATGTTAGCCTTTGAGTTTGACATGCTTGTTGTACAGTTTCATTTATAGCCTGGCTGGTGTGGCTCGGTTGAGCGTCCTTCCACGCACCAGATCACAGGTCATGGCACATGCCCAGGTTGTGGGCTTGTAGGGGGTGTGCAAGTGGCGGCCAATAGATATTTCTATCTCTCCCCCTCTCCCTTCTTGTCTCTCTAAAATTAATTTTTTAAAAAAAGTGTTTCCAAAAAAAAAAATAAAAAAATAAAAAAAGTGTTTCAGGAATAGTTTAGTTTTGTGTTTTGTTTCTTTCAAAGAACCCGGACCCTTTCCTGGGATTGTGGACATTTTTGGAGTTGGAGGTGGCCTTCCAGAATATCGAGCTAGTCTACTGGCTGGGAAAGGTTTTGCTGTGATGGCTCTGGCTTATTATAGCTATGAAGACCTCCCCAAGAGCATAGAAAACCTCCACCTGGAGTACTTTGAAGAAGCTGTGAACTACCTGCTTAATCACCCTCAGGTTGGAATTTCTCTAAGTTTTGTGGTCTACATATCAGGTCTCCTCTTCATAAATGCCCTTGGTCTTCAAGAACTTGACTAATTCATGACAGCCACTCCTTACCCCCAACATACCACCTTTTATAGTCACTTCCCATATAGTTTCTATGCAATCACATTTTACTGTGACATAGTTCCTACTAATAAAGAAGTTCTTAGTTGGCATTATGGAATTTTTAATTCTAGTGGTTTATAGCATTTCATAATAATAATAATTTGAGAACCCTAGGTTTGACACAGGAAGTAGAGGGAAGGGGGAAAGGAATCACTGCCTCCAGATGGCCCCAGTTTAATGTATCAGAGGAACAGAAGATTAATTTGCAATTCAGTTAGAGCTCATAGTAAATGGAAGTATAGGAGCTCTTAGAAAAAGTGACAGAGTATAGTGGAATCAGAATAAGATGTGGATAGAGAAAAGTTAAATTTGAGTTTTGATTTCACCAAATACTAGCTTTGGGATTAGTTTATGTTTCCTCCTTTGAAAAATTGGGATAATAAAATCATTTAATTCCTAGCACTTTCATGATGAATAAATGTTTGAAACCAGTCAAGAGTGCTGTTGTAGAAGCCATGAGAAGAAGAAAAAAAAGACTGCTGTTGAGAGGTCAATAAAATAGCTATTTATAATACAAGATTTTGGTAACTATGACATGATCAGTCCTTGTAGAATAGTGCAAATCCAAATTACCCTGGAGGAGACTAAATAGAGATTAGAAGACAAGAAAGAGAACAACTACAAACAACTTTTTCCACAGTTTTGCTGTGAAAGAGAGAAAACTATGGCAGAGTAGCTTTGGGGGTCAAGGAATTGGTATTAAAATGTAAGAGTTACTACAGCATGAAGTACGCTGATGGGAATGAGCCAGGAGAGAAGAAAATTATGAAGGAGGAGAAAGAGAGAAGTAGTTGTAGGAGCAAAGGCTATGAGAATGAGAGTGGATGGGATCCCAAACCAAGCAGAGGGATGGCCTTTGATAAAACAGAGATACTTTTGGAACCAGGAAGGAAGGCAGAGAGTTTCAATTCATTCGGAACTATGAATATTTGGCAGGGGGGAAATGAGGAAGCGTTCCCACTGGAAGCTTCTATTTTCTCCATGAAGTATGAGGAGCTGAAACTGAAAGGGAATAGAGAGGAATTCAAGAGGTTTGAGCAAATAGGAGAAGCTATGACATTGTCATTGGAGAAGTGAAAAGCAAACTCAGTGAAGTGTGGCAGAAGTGATAGGCAGTCTGAATGCATATTTGAAATTTGTGGTCATGAAATTAAAGATTTGCCAGCACAAATGTGTATTTTTTCCCTTCAGTGTTTATTTGTACAAATGCAGGCCTAGAGGAACTGAGGTGGATTTAACCAAGGTTATCACTTTTCCAGGCAAGTATGACCAAAGGAAGAAAGGAATTAGCTAAGAGTGCTTACAAGGGAGGGATAATAACAATGAAGTTTGAAATCTAAACTGGATGGGGTAGGAAATGAACATGAGAGATACTGATAGAAAAAAAAAATGGTGGTCAAGGTCTCAAAGAAATGGAAGCAGGTGGCACTAAAATGGCTGAACAGAAGTATTTAAGATGGTAATTAGAGAGTAGAATGCTTGCAGCTGAGATTTTGGAGATGAGGTATTTACTGATGATGACTTGGTAAAGGTTATGACAACGGGAATGGGTGGCTGAAGTGGGGTAGGAAAAAAGGTCATTGGAAGTATGGAGGTCAAGGAACTGAAAGGCTAAAGTCCCCAACAATGGTGATGGGAGAAATTGCGGAAAGGAAGAGAGAAAGGAGGAATAAGTAAATATCCCAGGTTGCAAACCTTGGTAAATGGCAGAGCCCAGATTAGGCTCAGTTCCAAGTGACTTCCAATTCCAGGCACTACTCACCAGACTGATTGGTGGACTCATTATTATTTCTCTGTCCTTATCTCAGGTAAAGGGTCCAGGAGTTGGGCTGCTCGGGATTTCTAAAGGAGGTGATCTCTGCCTCTCCATGGCCTCGTTCCTGAAGGGCATCACTGCTGCAGTCATAATCAATGGCTCCGTGGCCAATGTCGGAGGAGCCTTACACTATAAGGACGAGACCTTGAACCCTCTAGGTTTCAACCCAGCTCGAATCAAGGTAACCAAAGATGGCTTTGCAGACATTTTGGATGTCCTGAACAACCCTTTGGAAGGACCTGACCAGAAGAGTCTCATTCCTGTGGAAAGGGCTGAGAGCACCTTCCTGTTCCTTGTAGGTCAGGATGACCACAACTGGAAGAGTGAATTCTTTGCCAATGAGGCCTCTAAGCGCTTACAGGCCCATGGTAAGGAGAAGCCGCAGATAATCTGTTACCCACAGGCGGGGCACTACATCGAGCCTCCGTACTTTCCCCTGTGCCGGGCTTCCCTGCACTCCCTATTGGGCAAGAATGTCATTTGGGGAGGAGAGCCCAGGGCTCATGCCGTAGCCCAGGTGGATGCTTGGAAGCAACTCCAGATTTTTTTCCACAAACACTTGGGGTAATCCCACCAACACTGTGATTTTTTATTTGTGTGGCATCTCTGATGTTAATTTATCCTGGGAACAGCAGTTGCAATTAGTGTGTAAATGTAGTTTTTTTTTTTCTTTTTAATAAGTACTTAGTTTTTCCTTCCTTACTGTTAAAATGAACTTACCAATGAGTTTTCAAGATTTTTATAAACTACATGCCTTTTCAGTTGTTTAGGAGGAAAAGAAAACATAATAGATGGACAAGGCATACCTTTTTAGTCTCTCCCAACACACAAGGCTTTAGTTCTGAAAGGAAAAGTGAGAACGCTGATTAATAGTGACCCATACATAATTGATACTCGGTAATTAGTTAATTATTTACTATTATTTATTGAATTTGTTTAATTCTATATAATAAAAGCCTAATATGCTAAGTGTCTGATCCCCCAGTCATCTGTTCAACCAATCAAAGCATAATATGCTAATGATATGCTAAGACTGCTCAACTGCTTGCTATGACGTGCACTGACCACCAGGGTGCAGGCACTCCAACTGGTAAATTAGCTTGCTGCTGGGGTCCAGCCAATCAGGACTGAGCAAGACAGGTGGACACGCCCTATAGCCCTCCCACAGTCCCTCCCTGACACCCATCATGCACTGGTGGGGTCCCTCAGCCTGGCCTGTCATCTCTAGCAATCCAGGACCCCTCAGGGGGTGTCAGAGAGCCAGTTTCAGCCTGATCCCACAGTCCAGGCCAAGGGATCCGAATTCATGCACCAGGCCTCTAGTAATAAATAAATAATTACCTGCCATACAAGAAAAGCATATATCAAAAATATTATCAGATTTGAGCCCTAGGCGGTCTGGCTCAGTGGTTAGAGTGTCAACCGGAGGGTTCAATTCCAGTCAAGGGCACATACCTTGGGTCCAGGCTCTATCCCTGGCCCTATAGAAAGCAACCAATCCATGTGTCTCTCTCACATTGATGTTTCTCTCTGTCTCTCCCCCTCACTTCCACTCTCTCTAAAAATCAATGGAAAATATCCTCGGGCCCTAAACAGTTTGGCTCAGTGGATAGAGCATCGGCCTGTGGACTGAAGGGTCCCAGGTTCGATTCCGGTCAAGGCCATGTACCTCGGTTGCAGGCACATCCTCAGTAGGGGGTGTGCAGGAGGCAGCTGATCGATGTTTCTCTCTCATCGATGTTTCTAACTCTCTATCCCTCTCCCTTCCTCTCTGTAAAATAATCAATAAAATATATTTTTAAAAAAAGAAAAGAAAATATCCTTGGGTGAGGATTAACAACAACAAAAAAGAATGGAAGTGAACAGGGCCAGTGTGGTTCAGTGGGTTGAGCGTCGTCCCATGCACCAAGAGGGCACAGATTAGATTCCCGGAGAGGGCACATGCCCGGGTTTCATGCTCAATCTCCAGTAGGAGGTGTGCAGGAGGCAGATTATTGAGGTTTCTTTCTTATGGATGTTTCTCTGTTGTTCTCCATCTCCCTTCCTCTCTCTCTAAAATCAATAAAAAACATATTTAAAACAAACAAACAAACAAAAAGAATGGAAATGAACATTTTAGCTGTAAATTACTAAACTACTACTTAGCTGTAAAACTACTAAAAATTTTCATAGCAAATGTATTTTCAGTTCTTTGATATCTTCTTAGATGAACTGGTATTGTCCTAGTGTAAATAAATTTTAAGTTATGTTTCTGGTTACACATATGGGCCTTTAAGATTTAGTTGTTTTGAAAGCTGGCAAAACATTATTTAGATGAATTACATAAGGGATTTTAAAAATTAGTGTGAAAATAAACTGATTTAATATTTATATCACTTGATATAAATAGTTCCACAATAGACTTACAACACTTTTTTTAAAGCTTACTGAATTTAAAATAAACAATGCTTCACCTTGTGATTATGGTGTTATTTCCTCAATTACATTTTTTAATAAAGCAATTCTTGACATTTTTTTCTCCTGAAACTCAAAAACAGTACAGTGCTTTTTGTTTTGTCAGCTTTTTCTTATATACTACAGTGTGCTTGTCACTTAATCCTCACCAACCTGTAAGACAGGTGTCATCCTCATTTTACCAATGAGGAAACAGAGACTCAGAGAAGTTCTTCACATAGTAAATATATGTAGAGCTGGGCTCAAATCCCCAAATCCGGTTTCTTTTCTCTTTGTTAAGCTGCTTCCCTTAGCTCTGTGGTTCTTCATTTTATTTGAGCACAAAGCCATTTATCCATCAATTTCTGCCTCTTCTCATCCACCCAGTAGAATGCACTTTGTGTAAGTTCGTTCACATTCACACACACACTGTGTTCTTCAGGTATATCATCATGAATTTCCTTAAAGCCCATCCATGCTCTCTGCAAGATAACCACTTGGGAACTGTCGAGAATAGTGGCCAAGTTGAACCAGTTCATTGGAGTTTTAAGGATGTGTAAACTGTCCAACCAGTGTAATTTCTTAGTTCATTCATAGAAAACATTGCATTTTTTCACTTAGACACATCAGTGTCTAATATTTTGTTTTTATTTTTTTTGTCTTAGTTTTGTGGTGATATTACCACAGATATTGAGTTTACTTCACTTCCTGAGTAATATAAAAAACTAGTGGACCAGTGCACAGATTCATACATATTGAAAGGAAATTAATTAGAAACCAGATTTGGGGCGATAGTGCACCAGCAACAATGTAACCCACAGCTGAAGGTGGAATCGCATGCCCCACGAGGAATTGGGCTCCCTCCTCTCTGGTTCTGGGTGCATTACCTGAGAACCACCTCTGTCAAGTTACTGCAGCTCCTGCAGAGCATTGCCCCCGTCAGCTGGCTGGTCACTTAGCTTTTTATAGGCTAGAGGCCCGATGCATGAAATTTGTGCAATAGTAGGCCTTCCTTCCCCCAGCGGCCGGCACAGGCTTCCCTCTGGCACCCGGGACCCGGGCTTCCCTCCAGTCGCCAGCCAGCACCCAGGACCTGGGCAGCCCAGGCTTCATCCAAAAGGTTATCTGGAAGGACATCCAGTCTAATTAGCATATTATGCTTTTATTATTATAGATTCAATTATACCCTGCCTGGTATAGAAAAAATAGATGATTTCTTCAGCCTCACAAAAAAATAGATGATTTCTTCAGATACCCATCACTCTTGGGTATCTCTTCTTTGCATCACCTCTTCAGAGTGTCAAGACAGACTGCTGATTGAGCTAACTGACAATATTGTTTCTTCCATACTTGTTGAGAGATTTGTCAGAAATAGGTTCTAGGAACATGACATGGACTTCTTCCTCACCATTTTCACAACACACATTTTTTCTCTATTTCAATACTTGCTACTATTCCAATATCACAAAAATTTTTGCTATGCAGAAACTTTACTTCTGTCCTCTTAGGGTTTCTGGTTGGGCCTGAGAATTAAATTTACATAAAAACAGATTAACAAGAAAAAAGCATACCAATTTTATTTTTACATGTACAGAAAGTCTCCACAAGAAAATAAAGACCCAAAGAGGTGGCAAAACCTAAGTACTTACACACTAGATTGAACAGAATGGCAACTGTGGAAAAGTAAAATACATGAGGAGACTAAAGGAAATTATTTTAATACTAGTGGCCCAGTGCACAAAGTTCATGCATGTGTGTGTGTGTGTGTGTGTGTGTGTGTGTGTGTGTGTGTGTGTGGTGTGTGTGTTCCTCAGCCCGGCCTGCACCCTCTCCAATCTGGGACCCCTCAGGGGACGTCCAACTACCGGTTTAGGCCCGATCCCTGCAGTCAGACATCCCTCTCGTAATCCGGGACTGCTGGCTCCTAACTGCTCACCTGCCTACCTGATTGCTCCTAACCACTCTGCCTGCCGGCCTGCTTGCCCCTAACTGCCTCTGCCTCAGCTCCGTCACCATGGCTTTGTCCAGAAGGTCTCCTGGTCTAATTAGCATATTACCCTTTTATTAGTATAGAAGATCTTGTACAGAATTTCTGGTGATAAGACTGAATTTCATCTTCTGCTTTTAACGGGAAAAGGGAGGGAATGTGTGCCCTTCTTAAACCTGCTGTTTTTCAAGTGCCTTTAGCTCAAAATTATCAATATCCCATAATGACACATTTGGAGGAATCTTTCCCTCCTTCATCTGACTTGTTTCCACAGTGTCTCTCATCCCCACCTGATTTTGAAAATTGAAGAAAAACTGAGGGAGAATTTTCGTCTTGCTATGTGCTGAATTTCTTGTTTCTGAAATGTATTTTTTAATGTCAAATTCCTTGTTCAAATTTAAATACACAACAGTCTTCTAAAAAGTCAACCTCAAAATTCCATCATTAGTCCCGTTAATAGTCATAACTTCTGTTAACCTATTTTCTTTCTCTACCTTTAAAAAAATGTCCTTTCTTGCCCTCATTTCTAAAAGGCCACCAATACCATAATGGGTCTCCTCCAATGCTCTCAAGGATACTGCCACGTTCTTCCTCAGCATCCATTACCCATCTTCCTTTTATTAGAGGACCCAATTTTCATTCAGGGATTGCCTTAGGCCTTCAGGGTAAGCCAACTCCACCCTGATGCAAGGGTATTCAATGATGGTGATCCTTGGTTTGGTTTAAGTCCATCTCAATATCCCATCCAGTGGAAAGTATGTGATTTCAGTCACATACTTGGAATTCTTGCTCTCCCACTAAACAGGAACAAAGAAGCATGAAGCCCAATTACTCCAACAGCCACCTCCTTCTGATATCGCCAATGGCAGAGCAGACAGAGAGCAGATGGTGGTGCCATCACTGAGCAAAAGCAGAGACACTAAAGCAGCTCTCTGGTTGCTCAGTGGTTAGAGCCACCCACCAAAGGTTAATTGCTCAGTGGGTTTGGGCCACCCACCAAAGGGTCGGGAGTTCCATTCTCCGTCAAGGGCGTGTACCTGGGTTGCAGTTCCATCCCTCGCCCCAGTCAGGGGTCCCTGCAGGAGGCAAACCCATGGATGTTTCTCTCTCACATTGCTGTTTCTCCCTCCCTCCCCCTTCCTCGCTCCCACTCACTCTGAAAATCAATGGGGAAAAAATATCCTCGGGTGAGGATTAATAAAAAAAAAAAAAAAGAGGAAGAAACGAAAGAAAGACAGACACTAAAGAAAACACACTGAAGGAATCATTCCCATAAATAGCGGTCAGAAAAACAAACAAGCACATTTTGTGGGAGCCCCTAACGACGCCCCCTCTCAGCAGGAAGTAGTTATGGAAGACTGACCTTCATCCCCTGACCCTGCCCGGACTCTCAATTTTTTTTTAATATTAGCAAAAGCCTGGAATGATAGATCCTCCCTTCCCCCCAACTGATGGACGGAGCATGACGTAAACTCCACCTGCAGCCGGACATTCCTGAACACCTTAAATGGACTGTACATTGAACCACCAATCAGCACCTGCCATATACCCTAAGCCCCCAATTCCTAAATCCCTAGGCCCCTAACCGTGTACCTCACCTGAAACCACCAATCAGCATGTGCTGAGTGCCCTAAGCCCTGTCCCCTTCTTTCCTCCCCTTAAAAGGCACTCTCACCCCGGCAAGCTCTATCTCTCTCTCTCTCTCTCTCTCTCTCTCAAGCTCTCAAGCTCTCTCTCTCTCTCTCTTCCCTTTCCCCTCTGGAAGGCGGCCGGCAGGGTGATCGCCAATAAAGCCTGTGTCCTGGTATCCCATGGTCTCCGGCCCTCTGTTTCATCTTTCATCATGGTGCTGAACCTGGGTGAGCATGGACTATCCTCGAACCTAGCCCCGAGCTTCTGACTCCTGCTCTGACTCTGCTCGGCGGCATGGTTCTGAGTCGATTGGCCTGCTCAGAACACTCCTCAAACCCTGCCGTACCAGGACACGTGGGAATCTCATCGCTTCCTTCTAACCGGTAGGCTTCAGGGATTTTCCCAACCACCCCCACCTCTGGTTCCCTTGACCTGGAAAGGCCTCAGAGTTTCCCGTGCGCGGCTCTACGTTCTACGTTCTACGTTCTACTTTCTACGAAAGCCCAGGTACCTGGCCGGGAAAACTCTGCTCTACTCCACGGGAAAGGTTCGGGGTGACGACCTTGCAACCTTCTCCTGTCCTTTTTTCTACAGGTTGGCAGAGGGAAAAGAAGGACGCTTCTTATTCCTTCCCCAACTTCTCCGTGGCCTTTCCCTCCGGTCAAGGGAACCCCTCAATCCAAACCCTCTCGTAACTTCAAAGAAGCTCTACCTGGCCACAATATAAACTTAACAGTCTCTCTGTGGCCTGAAAATTCCAATTTCCTCTGAGATCTAGATGATTTTTGCCACCAGATTGGGAAGCGTTCGAGATTCCTACGAACAGGCTTTCCCCTCCCCACCCACCCTCCCGCTCTCCCCACTTGCTTTATTCCTCGTGTTCCACCCATCAGATCCTCCTCGCAAAGTCCTCTTTGCCCTCTCAAACCCCTTTCTCTGTCTTCTGACTCTTTCAACCCAGCGGATCGTTTCTCTCCACGTGTCTCAATCTCGCCACCTCCTTACAATCCTAAACCTGTCCCTCTCTGCCTAAGCACTCTTTTTCCCAGGTCAACGCTGGAGTGCAGGAGTCCTTGGAGGACTCCGGAGTACGTTTAACTTTTTTTTTTCCTTTGCACACACTGGTCCTGCCCACTGACCAGTGGCAGCGGCTGCATTTACAGGCCCTTCCTCTCCCTCAGGGTGTTCGCTTCCTGAGCTTCAGTCTCCCTGAAACGTCCCTCCTGGTCCCGCCCTCATTTTGGGAGGCAGGATGGGGCATTTCTACCTCTGAGAATTCTAACCCCCCCCCCCCCCCCTTTCCCTGTGTTCTCCGCCTTATCTCCGCTCCCGTGGCCTCCAGCAAACGAATTCACAGGTGGCTGGCCATTTCCCTTCTCACTCTCTGACCTTTCTCAAATTGAAAAACGTCTAGACTCTTTCTCTTCAGACCCTCTTAACCAGCAGCCGCCTTCTCCCCAGTCCCGGAGCCCAAATCCTGAGAACCTGAGCTCCAAAACAGCCTTTCCATCTAACACTCATTCTCAGGCCCAAAGACTGCCTTCCTCAACAGCTTCTTCTACTCTCGCGTCCACTCTACCCCTGAGGAAGGCAGCAGGAACTGAGGGCACACTCTTTGAGTCCATGTCCCATTCTCTATGTCCAGCCTCACAGATTGAGAGGCATCTCAGGTTTCCTTTCCCACTGACCTGACCATCTTTACTCCCCGACATATGCCGCAACTGCAGGTCCACAAACCCCTCAAAAAGACCTCGTTAACCTAACCTTTAAGGTATTTAATAATAGAGACAAGTGTTATGGAGCAGATGCGAGTGAACGACCACTGGAGCCCAGACCAAATTAAAATTTAGGGAGCCTTTATTAGCCGGGTGGCCAGGAGACCCGGCGACTGCTCTGCCATTCTCCATGCAGGGAGACCAGAGAGCAGCAGCGACCCTTTGTGTAGGACCGCTTTTAAGCACATTAACCACATCCGGTTTTTGCAGAACAAGTAACCCAAGACAAAACAGTTTTTCCCAAGCAACGTCAGGATCATGCCAATGATGACCATGTTATTCAAAGGGTCATCCTGTTCTTCAGAAAGCTGACAGTGTTCTGTGAAAGAAGGCTACGTGCTGGGAAGGGGCCATGAGACCCTATCTCAATGCCTGGCCTGGTGTCAGCACTGATAACTCTATCTGGGGCATAGTCCACGGCCTCAGTAGTGCTCAAAAATTCCCACTCTCTAACATTCCCCACTGGTTTTATGTACATGAGTCAAATCATTGACTCTTTTGGGTCATTGTTGGTGAGGGAGTTATATTGACCCATGAGGACTATAAGCTTGATAGAATTAATTCTCTGTTGAATAAAGTCAGTGGGCCTGTTTTTAAGATAAGGGCCCAGAATGAGGGCCAGGACTAATCTTTAGAGGGTCCGAAGAGTTTTGGACTCTCTATGTTGCCTGGGCTGTCTTAAGCCAGGTGTGATGAAGCCACGTCGGGATCCCGTCGACCTTGACTGCTGTGGGGGTGGTCCTTTCCAGGTAGGAGTCAGTCAGAGTCACCAGGGTGGAAGGATGGACCGGATCAGAGATGCTTCTGGACTGCTTTCTGGGTAGACTGTGAAGCCTGTAAGAACTTGAGTAAAGATTGGTTATGGATTTCAGCTTTTCTAGATTGGGTTTCCATGTAAGCTGGTGAGGTGGGTAGGTCAGGGTTTGGAAGAGTCACTAGAATCTGTAGCGGCCCCACTGGTTTTAGGGCAGCCTCCTGGGCTGCTTTATCTGCACCCTCGTTCCCTCTTGCTTCTGGGGAGTCCCCTTGTCTCACATAGGTAGAGATGGAAAGACTTAACTACATCTGGTAGTGCTAGTTGGCCCATCGTCCTTGCTCTGCTCATATCTGTCTAACTGCCTAATGTATTACCTCAAGGTTCCTGGCTCTGAATTCTTTTAGGGAAAATGGACGTCGTTAGGCTCTTCTAGCTACTTCCTGCTGAGGCGGGTCAGAAGTTTCTCTCAGAGCCAAGAGATCCTTGCTGTCTGTCAGAGGGACAATGAGGCCTGGGCACAGAAGGAGGTGGGCTTGTGACCCGGCGGAGACAAACTGTAACAAATGGTCTGGTGGAAGGGAAAGAAAACCCTTCAGTTTTAATAACCTCTATTGAAATAGAATTTTTCTCTTCAAAATTACCCCTATGTTTATCAAAAAAGCCAAATCAAGATTAATTTACCTAGTGTATTTAATTTGGCCTGATTGTTTGCATAAACATAACAAGAATGGTAACCGACTACCTTTGCCGGAATTTCATGATTGAATCTTAATGTGCCCCATAGGGCCAGGAAGCCAAGCCATCCAGCTGCCATCAGGCCTGCCTGTAGTACCTGCTGAGTTAGGTGAATCCTCACCTGTAGTGGCTCTACCCGGGCCCATGCCCTAGGCTTCAAGGCCCATCTCACCAGCCCTCCTACTCATCGCGGCTCAGAGTGTGTGGGGGTCCCGCAGGGACGCAGAGGCACCCTTATTGCTCCCCTTCTGCTCTGACCAACCGCCAGTGATGGTAGGGTTTGGGCCTGATGCTCCAGCACCAGCTATTTTCAGGGCTACCAAGCAGGATACCAGGCTTTCTCCGTGGCACTCTTATTGGCTTCAAGTCTTCAGAGTTCAGGCAGGGCTCTTTGAAACATGATAATCCAGTCAAAGTTTCTGGTTAATAAAACCACTATTGGAAACCGGTCTTATTGTATTTATGCAAAGAAATGTATTGCCATGATTTATTAAGTATTACCAAATTTCGGAGGAATTGTATAAGGAGAAAAATACACTGACCTGCTTTAAGATCTGATTTTCCATGCCAGTCCTTTTTACGGACTTTTCAAATCATAAAAAACAGTAACTGTTAGATTTCTTTTATTAGTCCCTCCCTAAGTACTTTGGCATAAGCTATTTACCCTCTGTTTAGGGAGGCAGAATGTAAATTATTTACTCTTTCTGGCTTACTGGCCTGTATTATTTGATTTCTTTACAACATATCTCTTCTCCTTCTTACACCTACACAACCTTCTATTGAAACAGACACTTCTAAATTATCCTTTAAACCTTCTGTCTATGTCCTTTAAAAATGCATAACCATGCCTCAGACCTTCTACTCAGTATTCCTTATTCTTTGAAACCTCAATCCTTTAATGAATCCTAAAAACTAAACAGCCAGAATTTCTTCGACCTTCTGTGATAAAACTAAGAGCTGGCAAAAATATTTCTTTTTGAGAGACAGAGATTTTTAACTTAAACTAGTTGTCAGCCTTAAAGATATTATATCTTAAAGTTCCTTTGCTGAATATTCCAACACCGCCCAAGAAGTACCCAGTAACCCCACCCTGCCAGGCTCAGTCTTCATGTGCATTGGAAGGTCAAAGAGAAGAAAATGGGCAGAGGAAGATCCACTGTGTTTTGCCAGCAGAGTTCAGATAAGCAAGAAACCAAGGACGCCAGCAGAGCTGGTTGTACCCAGCAAAATCAACAAAAACCTATCTCTCCCTGCTCTCCCCCTTTTCTGCATTAACCATTTACTCTGTCCTTAGCAGGGGAAATAAGGCAAGCTTTCTGCGATTCTGTATAACCAGGCTTTTTACACTTAAGGAATAGCTGTTCTCCCTCCCAGATTTTCCTTCTTTACTCCAAGGTCCCAGAGGATCTCAACCTTCACCACTTCTGATATCTCCAACCATCCCCTGTCGCCCAGCCTAGGGCTTCTCTATCTCAGCAGGCTGAGAGTGAATTCTACCGCCTCTACTCTTTCTGACATCTGCTCCGGAGAAATTGCAACCCAACAAGCCTTTGCTTAAACTTCTCTGGATTGGCAACCTTCACAAATTAACCCTAGAATTCCAAAATTTCAATTTAATACAGCAAATTCACAAATCAGAGTAAACTGAAACCCTTACTTATACAAACATAGACAGAAATTTGTATTAGCTAAGTGGGCTGATTCCCTCTCTGACGGAGAACAAAAGACTCTGAGAAAAGGTGTCTCAGCAGCTGCTAAAGACTTTTGCATTCCGTCATAGCAGGTCCGCCCTATCTTTAAACAAATTAAACAACAGAAAGAGGTAACAAATACTCTCACACTTACATTTATACACCAGACAGTCTGAGATTTTGACCTAGGGGAGGTGATCAAGCTCCCCCTTCCACTCACTGGGATATGGGAAAGTTGGCCATTCCCGCTCACAAAATTTCTGTAAATCAAAAGCATTAACGGAAGCTCCATAATCATCTGCTCGCCCCTTGAATTCCTGAAAATTTTTCAAAAAACATTGCAGGGGAGTACAGACAGAAGCAGACTGACCTATTCTAATGATAAAGACAATTAGACCACAATAACACAGAATAACAAAGACAATGACAACCAACAGGATCACCGGGCACCGTCGTGCACCAGGATCTGGTCTCAGAAGTTGCGCTGCGTCCAGCCTTCCAGAGACCCCAGATGGGCGCCCACAGAACAGAACCAGAAATAAGTTTCTTACCGGTAAGAACCAGATCCAGGTGGCTCCGATCAGAGTCAATCAGGAAATTTAGCAGACAGGGTTTCCGAACTCTACCAGTCCCGGGGCTGAGGAACGTCTCTCAGAGATCTCCCCCTGGGTTGGAGAGTCTGGGGACCCCGGTGGGCTCCGGTCACAGGACCAGGCAAAGGCTGGTTATCTCACTGGGGCATCTCCAAATGTTATGGAGCAGATGCGAGTGAACGACCACTGGAGCCCAGACCAAATTAAAATTTAGGGAGCCTTTATTAGCCGGGTGGCCAGGAGACCCGGCGACTGCTCTGCCATTCTCCATGCAGGGAGACCAGAGAGCAGCAGCGACCCTTTGTGTAGGACCGCTTTTAAGCACATTAACCACATCCGGTTTTTGCAGAACAAGTAACCCAAGACAAAACAGTTTTTCCCAAGCAACGTCAGGATCATGCCAATGACGACCATGTTATTCAAAGGGTCATCCTGTTCTTCAGAAAGCTGACAGTGTTCTGTGAAAGAAGGCTACGTGCTGGGAAGGGGCCATGAGACCCTATCTCAATGCCTGGCCTGGTGTCAGCACTGACAACTCTATCTGGGGCATAGTCCACGGCCTCAGTAGTGCTCAAAAATTCCCACTCTCTAACACAAGGAGACCCAAATCCAAAATCAAAGACGAGATCAGGCCAAGGCGGAGGCCCATTAGGGGGCCTTCCAGCTCCTAGCCACCACTCTCACAAACCCCAAACGGAGTGCCGGTCCTCCAACCACGGGTAAGTCAAGGGCTAAGCCTCCTCTGGGCCCATGCTTCAAATGCAACAAGGAAGGACACTGAGCCAAGTCCTGCTCAAACCCGAGACCCCCGCCTGGGCCCTGCCCAAGGTGCGGAAGGGAAGGCCACTGGAACTCAGACTGTAGTCTGGCTCCTCCGGTTCTGGCCTCAGCCAGTCCAGCAGGCCACCCTCTGGATCCGGTTTGGAGCTCCCAGACCTCCTGGGACTGGCCACTGAAGAAGCTGCCCAGGCCCCGACAGGGCCCCACAGACTTACATCACCAGGACAGAGCCTCGGGTAACGACTGTGGTGGCAGGTAAGCCGATCTCCTTTTTAATTGACACTAGGGCCACTTATTCTGCCCTCTCTGAATTCGCTGGGACCCTTGTCCCTCCTCAGTCTCTATTATGGGGGTTGACGGATTAGTCTCACAGCTATTAGCCACCTCATGTCTACACTGCATCTTACTAAATTCCCCCATTCACTCTTTTCTCATTCTACCTCGGTGCCCGGCCAGGGCTACCATGCATCCCCTCTTAAAACCCAGTTGTCCCAAACCACAGTCACCTACCTCAGTTTCACTCTCTTACCCCAAAAGGCCAAGCCATTCCTTGGACTGTAAATGCCTTATCTCCTTATCTCCTCTATGATCATTATCTCTAGGAAGAATGTGGCCGTTTGGGACTGAAGCGGCTGGAGGCCTGGCTAGCCTGGGAACCGGCTGTGGAGCCTGCTCCCTCCCCCGCCCCCTGACTTTTAGAGAAAGAAAGAAAAAAGAAAGGAAGAAGGAACTCTCAGCAAGAAAGTGAAGCTTCAGTCTCCAAGCCTGGCAGGACAAGGTTGCTGGATACTTCTTAAGCTAAACCAGAATATTCAGTGTCTAACCTCTTATCCAACCATCCAGGTCCCTGGCTCTCACTACTCCTTTCCTTCCTTTCCCTCCCACTTTCACTGCAACACAATCTCAATCACTCATTTGTCACCCCTTATTGGTAGCGCCATGGTGACTACTCTCTCAGCTTGAAGTGCGGAACTAGAAAAAGGACTCTCATACCCTTTAGCCCACCTCTTCTCCCTACACCTTTCAGCTTGTCTCCATGATAGGAATTTTTCTTCCTCTGTGGGGAAAACACATACATCTGTCTCCCCATCAGCTGGACAGGAACCTGTACTCTCATCTATCTCTCACCCAATGTAGATGCAGCCCCAATAATCAGTCTTTACCTGTCCCGTAACCCATCATATCTGACACAAAAGGGCAGTCCAGATCATCCCTCTCCTCCTAACCCTCAGCATCACAGCAGGGCTCGGAACTGCCACAGGGAGCTTAACCACTGCTCTACCTACTTTGAAACCCTGTCTCAGGACCTACAAGAAACATGTGGATGCCCAGCAAGGGGCAAAACTGGGAAAGCAAGAACCTCACTCCCAGGGTAACCTATTCTCCCCTTTCATATCACTAGTGAGGCAACTGAAACCCTACTCTTTCCCCCCCTAAAAATAACATCTAGGTCTCAGCTGTATTTTAGCTCCAGGCCCAGAAAAGCAGCAAAACCAGACAAGTGATGCTGTGGCAGCCTCAGGACCAGCTTTTACCTCCCAAGTGACTCAACAAGACTTCACTCTCAAGACTTCACCAACCAGTCTCTTGGGGAAATCATGCAGCTGCACCCCTCATCAAGCACGGAAAACACTACCTGTTTTTGGCTCACCTACCCCATGGCTCCTCCCACTATTAGACCCACTGGTATCTATACTCTTAATTTTGATCTTTGGCCCATGTCTCATGCGTTGTTTCACTAGTTTCTTGCAGAACAGAATGCAGGCGTTCGCCAACCAGAAGGTGGGAGAGATCTATCTGGCACTGAATTCAGAACCTAACACCAGAATCCTTGAGACCCTGGGTAGACACCCCTAACGACGCCCCCTCTCAGCAGGAAGTAGTTATGGAAGACTGACCTTCATCCCCTGACCCTGCCTGGACTCTCAATTTTTTTTTTAATATTAGCAAAAGCCTGGAATGATAGATCCTCCCTTCCCCCCAACTGATGGACGGAGCATGACGTAAACTCCACCTGCAGCCGGACATTCCTGAACACCTTAAATGGACTGTACATTGAACCACCAATCAGCACCTGCCATATACCCTAAGCCCCCAATTCCTAAATCCCTAGGCCCCTAACCATGTACCTCACCTGAAACCACCAATCAGCATGTGCTGAGTGCCCTAAGCCCTGTCCCCTTCTTTCCTCCCCTTAAAAGGCACTCTCACCCCGGCAAGCTCTCTCTCTCTATCTCTCTCTCTCTCTCTCTCTCTCTCAAGCTCTCTCTCTCTCTCTCTCTCTCAAGCTCTCAAGCTCTCTCTCTCTCTCTTCGCTTTCCCCTCTGGAAGGCGGCCGGCAGGGTGATCGCCAATAAAGCCTGTGTCCTGGTATCCCATGGTCTCCGGCCCTCTGTTTCATCTTTCATCATGGTGCTGAACCTGGGTGAGCATGGACTATCCTCGAACCTAGCCCCGAGCTTCTGACTCCTGCTCTGGCTCTGCTCGGCGGCATGGTTCTGAGTCGATTGGCCTGCTCAGAACACTCCTCAAACCCTGCCGTACCAGGACACGTGGGAATCTCATCGCTTCCTTCTAACCGGTAGGCTTCAGGGATTTTCCCAACCACCCCCACCCCTGGTTCCCTTGACCTGGAAAGGCCTCAGAGTTTCCCGTGCGCGGCTCTACGTTCTACGTTCTACGTTCTACGTTCTACTTTCTACGAAAGCCCAGGTACCTGGCCGGGAAAACTCTGCTCTACTCCACGGGAAAGGTTCGGGGTGACGACCTTGCAACCTTCTCCTGTCCTTTTTTCTACAGGTTGGCAGAGGGAAAAGAAGGACGCTTCTTATTCCTTCCCCAACTTCTCGGTGGCCTTTCCCTCCGGTCAAGGGAACCCCTCAATCCAAACCCTCTCGTAACTTCAAAGAAGCTCTACCTGGCCACAATATAAACTTAACAGTCTCTCTGTGGCCTGAAAATTCCAATTTCCTCTGAGATCTAGATAATTTTTGCCACCGGATTGGGAAGCATTCGAGATTCCTACGAACAGGCTTTCCCCTCCCCACCAACCCTCCCGCTCTCCCCACTTGCTTTATTCCTCGTGTTCCACCCATCAGATCCTCCTCGCAAAGTCCTCTTTGCCCTCTCAAACCCCTTTCTCTGTCTTCTGACTCTTTCAACCCAGCGGATCGTTTCTCTCCACGTGTCTCAATCTCACCACCTCCTTACAATCCTAAACCTGTCCCTCTCTGACTAAGCACTCTTTTTCCCAGGTCAACGCTGCTGGAGTGGAGTGCTGGAGTCCTTGGAGGACTCCGGAGTACGTTTAACTTTTTTTTTTTTTTCCTTTACACACACTGGTCCTGCCAACTGACCAGCGGCAGCAGAGGCGGCGGCGGCATTTACAGGCCCTTCCTCTCCCTCAGGGTGTTCGCCATGCAAAGCCCCTCCTGGTCCCGCCCTCATTTTGGGAGGCAGGATGGGGCATTTCTACCTCTGAGAATTCTAACCACCCCCCTCCTTTCCCTGTGTTCTCCGCCTTATCTCCGCTCCTGTGGCCTCCAGCAAACAAATTCACAGGTGGCTGGCCATTTCCCTTCTCACTCTCTGACCTTTCTCAAATTGAAAAACACCTAGGCTCTTTCTCTTCAGACCCTCTTAACCAGCAGCTGCCTTCTCCCCAGTCCCTGAGCCCAAATCCTGAGAACCTGAGCTCCAAAACAGCCTTTCCATCTAATACTCATTCTCAGGCCCAAAGACTGCCTTCCTCAACAGCTTCTATTCCTGGGTCCACTCTACCCCTGAGGAAGGCAGCAGGAACTGAGGGCATAGTCTGAGTCCATGTCCCATTCTCTATGTCCAGCCTCACAGATTGAGAGGCATCTCAAATTTCTTTTTTCACTGACCTGACCACCTTTACTCCCAACATACGCCGCAACTGCAGGTCCACAAACCCCTCAAAAAGACCTCATTAACCTACCTTTAAGGTCTTTAATAATAGAGACAAGGAGACCCAAATCCAAAATCAAAGACGAGATCAGGCCAAGGCTGAGGCCCAGAAGGGGGCCTTCCAGCTCCTAGCCACCGCTTTTAAACCCCAAACAGAGTGCCGGTCCTCCAACTGTGGGTAAGTCAGGGGCTAAGCCTCCTTCGGGCCCATGCTTCAAATGCAGCGAGGAAGGAACTGAGCCAAGTCCTGCTCAAACCCGAGACCCCCGCCTGGGCCCTGCCCAAGGTGCGGAAGGAAGGCCACTGGAACTCAGACTGTAGTCTGGCTCCTCCAGTCTGGCCTCAGCCAGTCCAGCATGGCCGCCCTCTGGATCCGGTTTGAAGTTCCCAGACCTCCTGGGACTGGCCACCGAAGAAGCTGCCCAGGCCCTGACAGGGCCCCACAGACTTACATCACCAGGACAGAGCCTCGGGTAATGACTGTGGTGGCAGGTAAGCCGATCTCCTTTTTAATTGACACTGGGGCCACTTATTCTGCCCTCTCTGAATTCGCTGGGACCCTTGTCCCCTCCTCAGTCTCTATTATGGGTGTTGACAGATCAGTCTCAGCCATTAGCCACCTCATGTCTACACAGCATCTTACTAAATTTCCCCATTCACTCTTTTCTCATTCTACCTTGGTGCCCGGCCAGGGCTACCATGCATCCCCTCATAAAGCCCAGTTGTCCCAAATCACAGTCACCTATCTCAGTTTCACTCTCTTACCCCAAAAGGCCAAGCCATTCCTGGGACTGTAAACGCCTTATCTCCTTATCTCCTCTATGATCATTATCTGTAGGAAGAATGTGGCCATTTGGGACTGAAGCAGCTAAAAGCCTGGCTAGCCTGGGAACAGGCTTCGGAGCCTGCTCCCTCTCCCACTGCCTTTTCTAGCATACAATACTGAAACATTGATTGCTGGACATGTTTAGAAATACTTAATAGAAGGTCTGAGGCATGGTTATGCATTTTTTAAGGACATAGAAGGAAGGTTTGAAGGCTAATTTGAAATTGTGAAGGTTTTTGTGAAGGTTGTGCATGTGATGAGATGGAGAAGAGAAAGATAAAAAGAAAGGAAGAAGGAACTCGCAGCAAGAAAGTGAGGCTTCAGTCTCCAAGCCTGGCAGGACAAGGTTGCTGGATACTCCTTAAACTAAACCAGAATATTCAGTGTCTAACCTCTAATCCAACCATCCAGGTCCCTGGTTCTCACTACTCCTTTCCTTCCTTTCCCTCCCACTTTCACTGCAATACAATCTCAACCACTCATCTGTCACCCCTTATTGGTAGCGCCATGGTGACTACTCTCTCAGCTTGGAGTGCGGAACTAGAAAAAGGAATCTCATACCCTTTAGTCCACCTCTTCTCCCTACACCTTTCAGTTTGTCTCCATGATCAGGGATTTTTCTTACCCTGTGGGGAAAACACGTACATCTGTCTCCCCATCAGCTGGACAGGAACCTGTACTCTCATCTATCTCTCACCCAATGTAGATGCAGCCCCAATAATCAGTCTTTACCTATCCTCATAAACCATCATATCTGACACAAAAGGGCAGTCCAGATCATCCCTATCCTTCTAACCCTCAGCATCACCGAACTGCCACAGGGAGCTTAACCACTGCTCTACCCATACTTTGAAACCCTGTCTGGATGCCCAGCAAGGGGCAAAACTGGGAAAACAAGAACCTCACTCCCAGGGTAACCTATTCTCCCCTTTCATATCACTAGTGAGGCAACTGAAACCCTACTCTTTCCCCCCCTAAAAATAACATCTAGGTCTCAGTTGTATTTCAGCTCCAGGCCCAGAAAAGCAGCAAAACCAGACAAGTGACACTGTGGCAGCCTCAGGACCAGCTTTTACCTCCCAAGTGACTCAACAAGACTTCACTCTCAAGACTTCACCAACCAGTCTCTTGGGGAAATTATGCTGCTGCACTCCTCGTCCAGCCTACCATCATTAGGCCAACTCGTGTCTATTCCTTTAATTTTGCTCTTTAGCCCCCTTTCTCATGCGCTGTTTTCTAGTCTTTTGCAGAACAGAATGCAGGTGTTCGCCAACCAGAAGGTGGGAGAGATCAATCTGGCACTGAATTCAGAACCTAACACCAGAATCCTTGAGACCCCGGGTAGACGCTCCTAACGACGCCCCCTCTCAGCAGGAAGTAGCTATGGAAGATGGACCTTCATCCCCTGACCCTGCCCGGACTCTCAATTTTTTTTAATATTAGCAAAAGCCTGGAATGATAGATCCTCCCTTCCCCCAACTGATGGACGGAGTATGACGTAAACTCCACCTGCAGCCGGACATTCCTGAACACCTTATATGGCCTGTACATTGAACCACCAATCAGCACCTGCCATACCCAATTCCTAAATCCCTAGGCCCCTAACCATGTACCTTACATGAAACCACCAATCAGCGTGCTGAGTGCCCTAAGCCCCTCCCCTCTTTTCCTCCTCTTAAAAGGCACTCTCACCCTGGCAAGCTCTCTCTCTCTTCCCTTTCCCCCTCTGGAAGGCGGCCAGCACGGTAATCGCCCATAAAGCCTGTGTCCTGGTATCCCATGGTCTCCGGCCCTCTGTTTCATCTTTCATAGAGTACCTCCGGGAAGGGGAGGTGAAAGTGGCTTCTGGGGTGCTGGTCATGGTGTTCCTGGATCTGAATGCTTGGTTATGCGGGTTTGTTCAGGGAGCGGAAATGCATGGAACTGATCTGTGCGCTTTTTAGAATCCACTAAGAGTTTTCCTTTTTCTAGTTACCCTTTCCTGTGGGAGGAGCTGGAATTCTTGGAATTCTGCCTAAACTCATTCAGTTCTCGTTTCACCACGAATCTATTTACCCAACAACTTTCACTTCCACAGGTGAGTGGTTTGAGGCTGAGAAGCTTCCCTCGGGTCCGGCGCCAAACCCGGACCTCGGGCCGACCCTGCGCCCCCCGCCCCGCCTCGGGAGAGCCGCCGGGTGCCGTTACCCCGGAGGAGTCGCGAGTCCCCGGTGCACGGCCCTGAAGAGACCAGACGTCTCCACAGATGACTCAGCCACCGGCCGCCCCTGGAACCTGAGACCTGATCCCGTCCGACCTCGCGGCGCGCTCCCGCGGGCGCGGGCTGCTTCGGGCTTCCGGCCCCGGCCGGCGCTTCCCTGCTCGCCGCCCGGACAGCGCAGCGCGCGCGGCCAGAATGGCAGTGACGGTGACGGTGGAGCCCGCGGGCCGTAGCTGCTGGGACGAGCCCGTGCGAATCGTCGTGCGCGGCCTGGCGCCGGAGCAGCGGGTCACGCTGAGAACGTCCCTGCGCGACGAGAAGGGCGTGCTCTTCCGGGCCCACGCGCGCTACTGCGCCGACGCCGGCGGAGAGCTGGACCTGGCGCGCGCGCCCGCGCTGGGCGGCAGCTTCGCGGGGCTGGAGCCCATGGGGCTCTTCTGGGCCCTGGAGCCCGAGAAGCCGTTTTGGCGGTTTCTGAAGCGGGACGTGCAGACGCCCTTCGCCGTGGAGCTGCAGGTGCTCGACGGCCACGAGCCTGACGGAGGACGGCTCCTGGGCCGGACGGTGCACGTGCGCGACTTCCTTCCCCCCGGGGTGCGGCGGGAGCCGGTGCGCGCGGGCCGGGTGCGCGCCACGCTCTTCCTGCCGCCAGGTGAGCCCGGGTTGCTGCGGGAGGTGCGCCTGGCCCTTAGTTTGTGTTCTGCGTTAGGGGAGTTTGGCTCCGAGGCAGGGGCAGAGAAGTTGGCATGTGACTAAATAAGCGGCCGCACAACCAAAACAGAGCATTTGGATGTGTTAGGCTCGGTGCTAGGTACTTCGTTTGCATAATCTCATTTCATTGATATGATATCCCAATGAGGTGAGTACAGTTAATGCAGATTAAAAAAAAAAGACCAGGGTCGGTGGGTATGTTGTCCACTTTGCTATGGAACTATTCTACAGGTCTCTCAGCGTCAGCCTTACAGGTCTCCCGCAAAATGCTGGTCAAGGAAGCTATTGCCATGTCACCCTTCCCCAGTGGCCTGGGTACACTGGGCCTCTCCTCCATTTCACATTTCTCTCTACCACAGAACAGACTTCAGACTTTCCTGCCTTCTTCGCCTAAAGTCATCGCTAGATATTTTTCTTTCCTCGATCTAAATAGACAGCTGAAATATGAATATACACGAAAAAGCCAAGGGTTGATGCAATGCAACACAAAACTTTGTTGTTGTTGTTTGTTTTGTTTTTTAAACACATTTTATTGATTTTTTACAGAGAGGAAGGGAGAGGGGGAGAGAGCCAGAAACATCAATGAGAGAGAAACATCAATCAGCCGCCTCCTGCACACCCCCTATTGGGGATGTGCCCACAACCAAGGTACATGCCCTTGACCAGAATCTAACCTGGGACCCTTGAGTCCCAGAATCTAACCTGGGACCCTTGAGTCTAACCCTTGCTTTATCCACTGAGCCAAACCGGTCAGGGCCAAAACTTTGTTTTAAGATTCTTTTTAAAAAAAATGTTTTTTTTATTGATTTCAGTGAGAGGAAGGGAGAGGGAGAGATAAAAACATCAATGATGAGAGAGAATCATTGATTGGCTGCCTCCTGCTCGATCCCCAGGAATTGAGCCTGCAACCCACGCATGCACCCTTCAGTCCAAAGGCCGGCACTTTATCCACTGAGCCAAACCGGCTAGGGCCGTGTTCGGCAAACTGCGGCTGACGAGTCACATGCGGCTCTTTGGCCCCTTGAGTGTGGCTCTTCCACAAAATACCATGGCCTGAGCGAGTCTATTTTGAAGAAGTGGCGTTAGAAGAAGTTTAAGTTTAAAAAATTTGACTCTCAAAAGAAATTTCATTCGTTGTACTGTTGATATTTGGCTCTGTTGACTAATGAGTTTGCCGACCACTGGGGTAGGGCTTAAGATTCTTAATTCTATGTCTCCTCCTCTTGCAGATAATTTATCATAGAATCATATGAAGGGTAAACTCATCAATGAGAAGGTACTGCTGGAAGCCAATTCCAACATGTCAGCAGGGCTGAGTCATCTGGAGTTGGCTGAGGGGATTTCCCCAAACCTGAAAATCAGGAAGCATTGATTGCTTGCTGCCAGACAGCTAAAGGCATCTTAATCTACATGTTATTGCCTCCTGGCCAAGCACCTGAACAGCCGTAGGCTGTGCCACGCCAGCACAGCCAAGGGTTCGGTGAGCCTGAGGGAGGGCTGGCGAAGGATGAAGAAAAGACAGACAAAAAGAATAAGCTGGGTCTAGGTGGATCTTCTGTGCGTGACAGACCACAGAACAGATCCAGACTGCAAGCTGATGCTTTATTTTATAGTCAGGGACAAACAAGGTAATCTACAATGTTGTTGTAAGTTTCACTTGTTTTGGCAGCACTTGCTGCACCTCCCACAGCCCATTAGCTACCCAGGAAAGATCTAGGGAGCAGTCACAAGATCAAGCTTAATTATGCTAAGAGGGCTGTGCCCTCTAAGCTGGGACTTGTTTGTGGCTTTGCCAGCAGGTCAGTCCAAGGCTTAACCCTATAACCGCTACCTACAGTAGACAATTCTTCCAATATGGCAATGGATTCTGTACACTAAACCCTGGCCTTTGATGCGCATATATCTACCTTGCCTTAGGACAATTTGTGTTAATAAAAAGCAAGGGGTCCTGAGATAAGGGAGAACTTGGTTTCTTTAGCCAAGCTCCTCTGGCCCCCCAAATGCCTTTCAAAATTATGTTTAGTCTCTGGACTCTTGATTAATTCCTTCCTTTTATAATATTCCCTTCTCTAGGACCTGGACCTTTCCCCGGAATCATTGATCTCTTTGGTGTTGGAGGGGGCCTGTTGGAATATCGAGCCAGCCTTCTGGCTGGCCATGGCTTTGCCACATTGGCTCTAGCTTATTACGGCTTTGAAGATCTCCCCAAGGAATTCGACGGCAGAAATACAGACTACTTTGAAGAAGCCCTGTGCTACATGCTTCAACATTCCCAGGTTCTCCTAATGTCCTTTATTGTATCATTCTCCATATACTATCTCCAGAAGGCATCACTTTGCACGCATGGTGCTCTACTCTTCTTTCACAGAGATTTCTTTTGGAGACTTCCTTGACGTTATGTGCCTAGTTCCCCTTTCTCTGTCGGATGGATTCACCATGCAGAATTAACCATAAAATACATGTGAGATTTTATTTAAAGGAATTATTTAGTAATATTAAAATTCCTTTTTTAAAAAAATATATATTTTATTGATTTTTTTACAGAGAGGAAGGGAGAGGGATAGAGAGTTAAAAACACCGATGAGAGAGAAACATTGATCAGCTGCCTCCTGCACACGCCCCCTACTGGGGATGTGCCCGCAACCAAGGTACATGCCCTTGACCGGAATCGAACCCGGGACCCTCCAGTCCGCAGGCCGACGCTCTATCCACTGAGCCACACCGGTTAGGGCTTAAAATTCCTTTTGTTATGGAGCTTCTGATTTGTTAGTTTTGCATACTTGGTTTTTTTCATCTTTTTCTGACAACAGAGTATGTTCTCAGATTTTGATCAGAATTTGCCCACCCATTTCAGAAGCTAAGAATGACTTAGACTCTGAAATCTCACTTTGTTTGTATCAAGTTAATCATTTGCTGACATATTTTGATGGGGTCTGATAAATGATTCACTTCTTTTTTTAAAAAAATATATTTTACTGATTTTTTACAGAGAGGAAGGGAGAGGGATAGAGAGTTAGAAACATCGATGAGAGAGAAACATCGAACAGCCGCCTCCTGCATACTCCCCACTGGGGATGTGCCCACAACCAAGGTACATGCCCTTGACTGGAATCAAACCTGGGACCCTTGAGTCCACAGGCCGACGCTCTATCCACTGAGCCAAACCGGCTAGGGCAATGATTCACTTTTTGAAACAGAACTTGATTCCACGCAGTTAGATACCCAGGCATGTTGAGACAGTGGCCATGCCCACCTACACTTGTCAGGCTCCATGACTCAGCATTCTGTAATGGACAATCGATTCTCTGGAATGTGTGTAACCAATTCCCAAACTTGCCAGTGAGTTTAAGGTGTGTTTGCCGTGTGTCCAGCCAGATATTATTTTTTTTTTAATAGTGGGAGCTCACACCTGTCTATAGGTGCCCAATTTATTTTTTTCTTTTTTAAAATATATTTTATTGATTTTTTACAGAGAGGAAGGGAGAGGAATAGAGAGTTAGAAACATTGATGGGAGAGAAACATCGATCAGCTGCCTCTTGCACACCTCCTACTGGGGATGTGCCTGCAACCAAGGTACATGCCCTTGACCGGAATCGAACCTGGGACCCTTGAGTCCACAGGCCAATGCTCTATCCACTGAGCCAAACCGGTTAGGGCCAGCCAGATATTCTTTACTACGTGGGAAGAAACTCCTATCAGCTTAGTTTGATTCTCTTGTGCCCAGTTCACATATTAAATCCAGCGGCACCTCTAGTAGCATTTAGAAAAACATTTTTCTATTGGGTAGGTTCTTGACTCTTGACTCTTCTCCCTTCTTTTCTTCCAGGTAAAAGGCCCAGGCATTGGCCTCTTGGGCATTTCTTTAGGGGCTGATATTTGTCTCTCCATGGCCTCATTTTTGAAGAACATCTCAGCTACAGTTTCCATCAATGGATCTGGGTTCTGTGGGAGCAAAGCCATATGCTACAAGGATACTTGCATACCACCATTGGGCCATGACCTGAGGAGAATCAAGACAGATTTCTCGGGCCTCCTGGATATTGTGGATATACGGAATGATATTGTAGGCGGGTGTGAAAACCCCAGCATGATTCCAATAGAGAAGGCCCAGGGGCCTATCCTCTTCATCGTTGGTCAGGATGACCATAACTGGAGGAGTGAGGTATACGCCCAAATAGCCTCTGAACGGTTACAGACCCACGGAAAGGAAAAACCTCAGATCATCTCTTACCCTGGCACTGGGCATTACATTGAGCCGCCTTACTTTCCCATGTGCCCAGCTTCCCTGAACAAATTACTGGAAAAGCCTGTGATTTGGGGTGGGGAGCCCAGAGCTCATTCTAAGGCCCAGATAGATGCTTGGAAGCAAATTCTGGCCTTTTTCTGCACACACCTTGGAGGTACCCAGAAGGGAGCTTCCTCCAAATTGTAATGCATTGGTTTGTTGTTGACATGAGAGATACAAGTCAAAGTCTAGTGTTTAATAATCGTAAGGGAATAAATTATTCCCTGAATGATATCAACTTCATGTCATTGGTATTAATGTGATATTTTAGGTAACTTTTTTGAATGTCATTTTTTCACTAATTTTACTAATGTAGCACATGCCTATTATAGAAGATTCAATTAAAGATATACAACAAAGCCCTAGCTGGTTTGGCTCAGTTGGATAGAGTGTTGGCTTGCGGACCAAAACGTCCCGGGTTTGATTCTGGTCAAGGGTATGTACCTCGTTTGCAGGCTCCTCCCCAGCCAGGGCCCTGGTGTACATATATAAGTGAGATCATACAGTATTTGTCTTCCTCTGACTGACTTATTTCACTTGCATGATACTCTCTAAGTCCATCTGTGCTGTCGCAAAAGGTAAGATTTCATTCTTTTTTATGGCTGAGTAATATTCCATTGTATATATGTACCACAGCTTTCTAATCCACTCCTCTACTGATGGACACTTGGGTTGCTTCTATATCTTGGCTATTGTAAGTAATGCTGCAATGAACAAAGGGTGCATGTATTCTTTCGAATTAGTGTTTGGGTTTCTTCAGCTATATACCCAAAAGTGAAATCAAGAAGTGTTGATAGTCCTAGCTGGTTTGGCTTAGTGGATAGAGTGTGGGCCCGTGGACTGAAGGGTTCCAGGTTCGATTCTGGCCAAGGGCACATGCCAGGGTTGCTGTCTCAATTCCCAGTAGGGGGCATGCAGGAGGCAGTCGATCAATGATTCTCATCATTAATGTTTCCATCTCCCTTTCCTCTCTGAAAGCAATAAAAAATATATTTTTAAAAAAAGAATTGTTGATATATTTTACCAGAATGATAAAAAAATAATACAAACCATAAAATGAAGCAATTGTCTGAGACTGGTAAGTTGAGAGACAACTTAAAAGTCAGGTACCACTTCAGTGTATCATGTATATTAGAGGAGGCAATTTTTTGATCTAACATTGTAGATATTGTACCTTATTATTAAACAACTAGAGGCCCAGTGCATGAAATTCGTGCACTCGGAGTCTGGTGGCTCCTTCAGCCTGGCCTGCGCCCTCTCGCAGTCCAGGAGCCCTCGGGGGATGTCTGACTGATGGCTTAGACCGGCTCCCCACTAAGCCAGCAAGCAGACATCCTTAGCACTGTTCCCGCCTCCACGGCTGTGATTGCCAGCCTGTGAGCCCTGCTTCTGGCTGAGTGGCAATCCCCCTGTGGGATGTTATCACACACACACACACACATATATTATCATGTTATCTACAGTTATTATGCTGGTGGCTGTAGCGGCCTACATAAATTTTTTGGAAGCTGTGTTTCTATATTGAGGACAGTCAAACAATTTTTACTTTTAAAAAATATATATTTTTTATTTCAGAGAGGCAGGGAGAGGGAGAGAGAAATATCAATGATGAGTATCATTGATGGGCTGCCTCCTGCAGTGCCCCTGACAAGAATCGAAGTCGGGACCTTTCAGTCCTCAGGCTGATGCTCTATCCACGGAGCCAAACCAGCTAGGGCCAGCCTGAAACACTTTAAACAACAGGTGTTTAAAATCTGTTTCAGGGAGCGCCGGGAAGAGGTCAATGGGGGAAAAGGGAGACATATTTAATACTTTCAACAATAAAGAATTCAAATTTAAAAAAATGTTACAGCAATTACTTAAGGAGGTGGACTGGGGAAAGCTCTCGGAACTCTGACTGGGGTCCTCATCTGTTCCTCATCCTTTTTGTTCAGTTTGTAAAATTTATTGAGCCTCCATTTGCTGGGCATCTTCCACGCGCTCCATCTACTGTTCTCCACCCTGCTTTATACCCAGGTAGGCTGAGCTGTATGGTTAGGTTCAGCCAGAGAGAGCAAGTGGCTGTTTTGAAAACTCATAAGACATCCAAGGGCAAGAGGAGAATGAGGTCCAAGTTTTCATTCTCACCACTCCTGCCACCTCACCATGGGTGCCTGCCTCCCTCTATGAAGAAGCCTGCCTCCCTCTATGAGCCTTCAGACCCAAGGATCTGCGCCAAACCTTTTTTTTTTTAAAACCTTGTGCATTTCTTTGCAAAGAGTCCCTTTATGAAACGCTCCTCAGATTACCCAGTTTGCAAGTGCCACTGTTTTCCTGCCAGTCATCTGATACAACTCAACACTGACACTGCGCGTGGCCAGCATTGTGATCGTCACCCCCGCAAAAAAAACTTTTACAGATAAGGAAACTGGATTCTCGGGCTCAATTACATAGCTAGATGAGAATCCCCACACTATCAAAAGGAGCAGGGTCACACTGGAACCCAGGGAGGTCTGACCCCATAAACATCTACCTGCTCTGGAGGCCGCTTTAGGGACCCTGCGCGCTAGGAAAAAGGCCTGGTAAAGGCCTGAGGGATAAGGGAGGGATTAGGACTATGCCTCTGCGCTGATCCCCTTAATTACTAGTTCTACAGACTTCAGACGGTGCCGGAGGTTGACTTCCCTAACCGCACCCCGCCCCTCGTTCAAGGGTCAACTGTACACATCTGAGAAACTTTTTTTTTTTAAAGTCCGGACTCCTGGAATGTTCGATACCTTTCCCAATCTGTACCTTTCAGCAGTCTTTGTACCTCTGTTTCAACACTCACCACGTTGGATGGCAGGGTTAGTAATTAACTCTTAGCAGACACTTCATCCTCTTCAGGCACTCGTGAATGTGCACCAATTCTAGGAGACTTCGCACAGCGGCTTAGAGGGAGTCCACAAGCCAGCAAGGGGTCCAATAGCGGCTGATCCCCAGGGAGGTGAAGGGACGCCAGGCCCCGCCCTCGACTCCGCGGAGCCAGGCTGCCCCTTTTCCTCCGAGGCCGCGATGGCTGCAACCGTGACGGTGGAGCCCGCGGGCCGCAGCTGCTGGGACGAGCCCGTGCGCATCGTCGTGCGCGGCCTGGCGCCGGAGCAGCGGGTCACGCTGAGAACGTCCCTGCGCGACGAGAAGGGCGAGCTCTTCCGGGCCCACGCGCGCTACCGCGCCGACGCCGGCGGCGAGCTGGACCTGGCGCGCGCGCCCGCGCTGGGCGGCAGCTTCGCGGGGCTGGAGCCCATGGGGCTCTTCTGGGCCCTGGAAGCGGAGAAACCTTGGGGTCGGCTGGTGAAGCGGGACGTGCACCAACCTTTCGCCGTGGAGCTGGAGGTGCTCGACGGCCACGAGCCCGAGGGCGGGCGGCTCCTGGGCCGGACGGTGCACGAGCGCCATTTCCTCGCACCCGGGGTGCGGCGGGAGCCGGTGCGCGCGGGCCGGGTGCGCGCCGCGCTCTTCCTGCCGCCAGGTGAGCGACCAGCGGCCGTGGCTATTCCGGGCTGTTCTGGAGGCGTTGGGTGGAGGTGCGAGACCCTGCCGGCCTCTGGCCTGGCCTGGGAACCACGTGATTGTGGCACTTACCAAAATTGGTCCCCGCGCTCCAGAGTCTATTGTGGATTCCGGGTGGAAGTTTTTCTTCAAGTTGAAGGGCACTTCCTGAGGCCCTGTCACTCAGGCATGTCCTCAGGGGAAGGACCAACTATTTATATTAATAGAATATATTGAAGTTAAATTAAAAGGGATCCTTCTTCCACCAACCCCCACAACCTCAACTTTCCTTGTTTCAAAAACTTCTCTTTCCTGATTGCCAAAGTCTGAAACCCAAGGATGTCTTTTGAGACTCTAAAGCTCCTTTTGGTTTGTGGTACCCTCTAGGTGCAGGGCCCTTCCCTGGGATCATTGACCTGTTTGGAAGTGGTGGTGGCCTTTGTGAGTACAGGGCCAGCCTCCTGGCGGGACATGGTTTTGCGGTGCTTGCTCTGGCTTATTTCAGATTTGAAGACCTCCCTGAAAGTCTGAATGTTGTGCACTTGGAGTACTTTGAAGAAGCTGTGGACTTCATGCTGCAGCATCCAAAGGTGGGTTCTGGTGCTCCTGTGAATGCAGGGGAGAGGCAGAACGGACACAGGGCTGGATCCAAAAGCCCCAAGTATGGCATGAGACACAAAGGCTCCTTCAAAAGTTTTATTAGAAGGATTATTATTTCAGTTTCTACCCATCTCTCTCTAATTCCTTAAGAGTTGACTGTTTAGTTTCCCTTAATTCTTTTTTTTAAACCCTCTCCCAAGGATATGTTTATTGATTTTAGAGAGAGGAAGGAGAGAGAGAGAAACATTAATGTGAGAGAGAAACATCCATCAGTTGCTCCTGTACACACACAGACCAGGGATCGAACCTGCAACCTGGGTATGTGCCCTGACCAGGAATGGAACCTGCAACCTTTTGGTGTATGAGACAATGCTCCAATCAACTGATCCCTAACCCCCACCCCTGCCACGGCATTCCCTTTAATTCTTGACTATAATTCAAAGAATTGGACTAAAAAGCGACTAACCTTGAGTTCTGGTTTTATAGCTACTACCAAGTAACCTTATGATCCTGAATTAGGCAATTGCCCTCTCTGGGATTCAATTTTTCTCATGTATAAGATTAATGTAAATGTGTAGAGGAAAAATTTTGACTAGAAAGAGAGACATCTTTGAGACAATTGGTGACATTTGAATGGGGACTGTGTATTTGAGGATATTAAGGAATCATTATTCATTTTGTTAAGTGATAATGGTATTAGGATTTTGTAGAGAAAGTTCTTATCTGATAGTGGAAAAAATGAATTAAAACATTTTAGTAGTGATAATAAATGGAATACATACTCTTTGCTACTATCTAAACTTAGAGACCCACACATTTTAATGCTAAGGAATAAGATGTTCTACAAGGTCTGTAGGATGATTTAGCTCTGCTAAAATTCATGGACTGGTCTTTTAGCAGAGCTGCTAAAACCTAGACGATCTTGAACTGTGATGACTGGTTTATTTAGGGGACATAAGACCCCAGAAAAAAGAAGAGAACAGTATGTACTATCAGTTCTGCCCTCAAACCTAGGCAAAAGGGGCTTCTTCCTTGGACCCTTTGTTTTAGATGATCACACTCTGGCCTTTCTCTGGCAGCATCTCTGCCCACAGGGTAAGGACTCCAAGGGACCAAGGGAATGTGTTCACCGGGAACCTAGGTGGCCCCTCGCTCACTATGCCTTTGGGATCTTGAACCCCAGAATTCTCTGCCGAACAGCACTGTTCCTGCTTCCAGGCCCAATGCCTCTCCTTGGGGTCTTTTTTTTTTTTTCTCATAAGGGAGAGGGAGAGAGATAGAAACATCAATGATGAGAGAGAACCATTGAATGGCTGCCTCCTACTCGCCTGGCCCCACACTGGGGATGGAGCCCGCAACCAGGGCATATGCCCTGACTGGAAATCGAACCGTGACCTCCTGGTTCATAGGTGAATGCTCAACCACTGAACCACACCAGGCAGGCTTTAAATTGTTTTTATTTTATTAATCCTCACCCAAGGATATTTTTCATTGATTTTTAGAGAGAGTGGAAGGGAGGGGGAGAGACAGAGAGAGAGAGAGACGAACATCGATGTGAAAGAGACACATCGATTGGTTGCCTCCTGTATGCCCCCCAACTAGGGCCAGAGATCGAGCTTGCAACCAAGGTATGTGCCCTTGACTAAAATAGAACCTGTGACCCTTCAGTCTGCAGGCTGACGCTCTATCCACTGAGCCAAACCGGCCAGGGCTCAGGGATATGGCTCTTTCGATGTTAATACACCAAGGCTTTATACATATTGGTTGGGTTGTTCACACATGTGTGAAAGGCCCCTCAAGTTGCATGATAGAGCTAGGGGTGGAAGAGAAGAGTGTTGGGCCAGGGACCAGGGATTGGGGCCAGGACTGGCTCTCCCCTATGTCATGTTCCAGTATAAAACTCCAATGAGTTCCAAGATTTTAAATTTGAGCCTTGTAAATTGTTATGGAGGCATATTATGAAGATAGGAAAAAAGAATATATTTTATTTAATCGTTTGTTCATTTGATATCTAACTTTTAAATATTCAGGTATAGGGAGTATTGCTCTCTGTGTATATTCTTAACCCAGACCCCATAAATATTGGTGGAAGGCCTGTGTACTAGGAAATCAATTAATTTGATTATTAGAAGACACTTTTGGACATTGTAGATTGTTGCATAAAGAAGGAAAGCAAATGACATTTGAGAAAACTGCCTAGAGAATATAAAATCACTGTTTATGTCCTCTACTTATGAATTCTAAGCTTATTCTCTCTCTCTCTCTCTCTCTCTCTCTCCTCATCAGGTGAAAGGCCCTAGTGTTGGGCTTCTTGGATTCTCCAAAGGAGGTGACTTGTGTCTCTCAATGGCCTCTTTCTTGAAGGGCATCACAGCCACGGTGGTTATCAATTCCTGTGTGGCCAACACAATAGCTCCTCTGCATTACAAGGATATGATTATTCCTGATCTCGGCAGTGACCTAGGGAAACATACAACCACCGAGTCAGGCCTTTTAGATTTCATGAATATCTGGAATAATCCACTGGAAAAACCCTACCACCAAAGTCTTATTCCATTGGAAAAGGCCCAGGGACCCTTCCTGTTTATTGTTGGCATGGATGATTACAGCTGGAAGAGTGAATTCTATGCTAATATAGCCTCTGAACGGTTACAAGCCCATGGGAAAGACAGACCCCAGATAATCCACTACCCAGGAACTGGTCACTGTATTGACCCACCTTATTTTCCTCCTAGTAGAGCCTCTGTGCACGCAGTATTGGGCCTAGCAATATACTATGGAGGTGAGCCAAAGGCGCATTCAAGGGCACAGGTAGATGCCTGGCAGCAAATTCAAACTTTCTTCCATAAGCATCTCAATGGAAAAAAATCTGTCAACAGCAAAATGTAACATTACAATCATAGGTGAGAGGCTATTAATAAAAATCCTATTCATGCACCATGTATTGGGTTTTCCTGAGCACCTAGGAGTCTTTTTGTAACAAAGCAAACATCTTGGCTTCCTTGTCAGGTCCTACTGGATTCTCAACCTTTGCAACCCTATTTTCTTCACTGCTGGGTCTACCCTTTTCTCCCCTGAACTTTATCCAGTGTATAGGCTTAACCCTGATCTTATTTGTAAGAACAATCTTAACCTTAAGCAGGAGAAACGTAAGAAGTGCTTGACCAACTTTCAATTGCTGGCCTAGATTTGGCCTTGTGTTCTTGTTCTATGGACTGAGATGCCATATTGCTAAGAGTCCCGTATACAGCTTGGGCCCTAACTGACCTTATCTGAGCTTTGGGAACCTGCCCACTCAAGTTCCTGAAGGAATGGACTCTGCTTAATTCTTACCAGTACACATTCCTGAACGTGTGCTCAAGACTTGTTTTTGAATTCCAGTTGGGACATTGGTACAGTAGTACCCCCTTATCTGCAGTTTCAGTCACCTGTGATCAACAGTGGTCAGAAAATACTAAATGAAAAATCCCAGAAATGAACAACTCATATGTTTAAATTGCATGCTATTCTGAGTACCTCACTTCATCTCATCACATAGACATTGTGATCGCACATCTTCACAACAAGGGTGAGTTCAGTACAATAAGGTATTCTGAGAGAGAGAGAGCAGCACATTCACGTAACTTTTGTTATAGTATCCTATATAATAAAAGCCCAGCGACCAAAACGGTGGAACAACCAGAGATCAGAACAATGGCCCCTCGCCCCAGCCGGCCCCACCCCCCAGCAGGGACCCCCCACTCCGATCCAGGGCCCCCATCAGGGCAGGCCAGCCAGCCCCTACCGGTGCACTGAGCCTCTATCCTATATAATAAAAGGGTAGTATGCAAATTGATCTAACAGCAGAACGACCAGAACAATTGCTTGACCAGTCACTATGAGGTGCACTGACCACCTCTGGGTTCCTTTTCCTGGCCGGCAGGCTCCAATCGCCCATGGCAAACGGGGAACTGGGGGTGGGTGGTGTGGGATGTGAGTGACACCAGGCCAAGGCCCCTGCCCTACCAATTGTCCCACACACACAGAGGGCAACCGTGGTGGGGGCAGGGCAGGTGAGCGGGTGGGAATGGCTGACCTCTTGGTCCCTTCCCCCAGCCATCAGGCTCCGATTGCCGGATGGTGAACGTGGAAGCGGGGTGGGTGGTGGCGGGGGATGGGGCTGGCTGCGGGCAGCCAGGGAAGATGGCCCTGATCGCAGGCCAGGCCTAGCGACTGTACCCACGCACGAATTTTGTGTGCCAGGCCTCTATTTCATTAGTTATTATTAATTTCTTATTGTTTGATAAATTTTATTATAGGTATGTATACATATAGGAAAAAACAGTACTGAATATATAGGGTTTGGTACTATTCATGGTTTCAGGCATCTACTGGAAAGATAAAAGCTTGTGAAAGGTATTTTATTTTTTCAGATGGCACATGCAGAGATGCACAAAATCCAAAGTTCATGGGCACTATAATGATGGTTTTGGGGGGCAGAAGTAAAAGGATCTTGAGCTGTTTTTCTAAAACTGGGGGGGTCAGCCACATATGTATGTATTCTCTAAAGACAGCCTTAAACAGGGTTGTTTTATGAGGCAAGAGAGGCCATTTGCATGGAAAAGCCAATGGAAATTGGGTGGGACAGGGTCTCAGGGAATCATCAGGATGGGGCTATCAGTGTAAGCCAAGTTGATAGAGTCTCAGATATGGCTTGCCTGCCGGCTCTGTGGGGAGGGCTCAGCAAAGAACAATGGCCTCTGCCAGCACGTCTGTCTAGGAGAAAGCTGCCCTCAGCCTTTTCCTTGAAGCCAGACAATTCAGTTCTTCTCCTTATGTCCCTGGCTCTTTTGAGATCCTGCCCCAGCATTGGAGCTCAGAGGGAGTGAGTCCTAGTAAGTCCATGTGCCAGCCCTTTAAGAGGAACTCCTGGACCCAGCCTGAGTGGCTCAGTGGTTGAGCATCAGACCTATGAACCAAGAGGTCATGGTTCAATTCCCGATTCCCCATCAGGGCACATGCCCTAGTTGCAGGCTCCATCCCCAGTGAGGGGGGCGTGCAGGAGGAAGCCAATCAATAATTCTCTCTCATCATTGATGCTTCTATCCCTCTCTCCCTCTCCCTTCCTCTCTGAAATCAATAAAATATTTTCATTTAGCCAAAACCGGTTTGGCTCAGTGGATAGAGCATCGGCCTGCGGACTGAAAGGTCCCAGGTTCGATTCTGGTCAAGGGCATGTACCTTGGTTGCGGGCACATCCCCAGTAGGGGGTGTGCAGGAGGCAGCTGATCAATGTTTCTGGCTCTCTGTCCCTCTCCCTTCCTCTCTGTAAAAAATCAATAAAATATATTAAAAAAATATATATATTTTCATTTTAAAAAAAGAAGAAGAATGCCTGGAACTCCAGAGCCCTCTGTCTTAGCCACAATCCCCGCTGGTTTTTACAGTCAGAAGTTCTGGGGACTTCTCTTCCCTGCACTGGAATGCTTTGCTGGAGATTCTGATGTGAGGCTGGGACCCCTCATTCCTTAGGGGGCATCTCTATAGCCAAGATATCTTTGCTTATTATTATTATTATTATTATTATTTTTAGGCCTCATCTGAGGATATTTTTCCCCCCATTGAGAGTGGAAAGGAGGTTGGAAGGGGAGAGGAGAGAGAGAAACTTCTATGTGAGAGAAGCACGTTGATTGGTTGCCTCCCACACGCAGCTGGATCTGGGCCCAGGATCAAACCTGCAACTCAGGTATGTGCCCTTGACCGGGAATCAAACCCATGACTCTCCAGTGCGAGGGTCGACGCTCTAACCACTGAGCATGCGAGCCAATGCTGATTTTTAAAAATACGTTTTTATTGATTTCAGAGAGAGGAAGGGAGAGAGATGGAGAGAAACATCAATCAGCTGCCTCCCGCATGCCCCCCAGTGGGGATGGAGCCCGCAACCCCAGCTTGTACCTTGACTGGCAAGCCCTTGAAGAGTTCATAGGTCCATGCTCAACCTTAGAGCCTAGTACACGTTGCCTCCTTTAGGTTTAGGGAACAGTGTCACCTGGTGTCCAGTGAGGGATTTTAGAGAAGGTAACTGGCAGCATTTTCTGTCAGATATCAACTTCTCATTCTCGTTTGGTAGAGGGGTAGGTTCGAAATGGACTTGTACCTCTTTCAGGCGGTCTCCCATAGGACTTCCGAAAGCACCACGGACCCAGGGCCTGCAGAGGTCGCCCCTTTTTGCAGTCCTTCGCTGAGTGGCACTCCAGGGACCAGCCCACGTCCTCTTGACCGCCCCGCCCACTTTGGCCCCGCCCCTGCCGGCCCCGCCCCACTCCCTCGGGCCATTGCCTGCCCTGCTGGGCTTCGTCCCGGAGCCCTGACCCTCCCTCTGGCAGGTACCAGTCCCCTCTCTGGCCCCGGTCAAATCCGCGAAGACCCTGGATTCTCATGGCCTCTGAAAGCTTTTAAAAGAAGTAAAAACACTCACTTCAAGTTCATCAGAGCCTGTAGCTTTGATACTATCCATGTTTCTCCATGTTTGAGCTTGAACTCAAGGTAATTGCTACAAGCCGGTTTTCAATCTGCCATTTATCCACCCTTTCAAGGATTTTAAAAAAACCTGGTATAATTAGTTTGCTGTATCTGTCCCAGAGGGTTTACAACTGTTTTGAACAAAATAAAGATAAGTCTCTGTTTTTACAATGGGGAACAATTGACCTACGATAACTTGCTCATAACCGAGGCTGGAATGAATTCTAACAAGATAACTTGGAGGTTAATTGGTGGTAGACCGAACTCATAGAATCCTTTCTGTTGTTAATCAGATTTTGATATTTTTCTAGTTGCCACCCATTCTAGGATCTTTAAGAAAAGTTGGAAATCCTAAGATACTGCTTTAAAAATGGCAATCAGTTACTAAGAAATACTTAGATTCTCTACAGTTTGTTTATCTCTGTATTTGTACTTTTTTTAAAAATATATTTTATTGATTTTTTACAGAGAGGAAGGGAGAGGGATAGAAAGCCAGAAACATCAATGAGAGAGAAACATCGACCAGCTGCCTCCTGCACACACCTCCTCCCGGGATGTGCCCGCAACCAAGGTACATGCCCTTGACCAGAATCGAACCTGGGACCTTTCAGTCCGCAGGCCGACGCGCTATCCACTGAGCCAAACCGGTTTCGGCTGTATTTGTACTTTTAAAAAAACCTTTTCTTCACATTAGGTTTCTTTTTTCCTTTGTTTGTTTTTGTTTTTTGTTTGTTTGTTACTCCTCACCCGAGGATATTTTTCCATTGATTTTTAGGGAGAGTGGAAGAGAGAGGGAAAGACAGAAAGAAACATCGATGTGAGAGAAACACATATTGATTGGTTGCCTCCTGCACAAGCCCAGACCAGGGCCTGGGCCGGGGAGGAGCCTGCAACCCAGGCACGTGCCTTTGACCAGAACTGAACCCAGGACCCTTTGGTCTGCAGGCTGATGCTCTATCCACTGAGCAAAACAGGTTAGGGCCACACTAGGTTTCAAAAATATATTTAAAAATAGGTCGATTACAGGTCCTAGTCCCATGTAGCAATGTAATTATCTCAGGGAAGACAGAACTCATCACTTACCTTTCACCACCTTCACCAAAAATTAATTACAATTTGTTAGGTGAGCCTTAACTTATTTAAATAATCTTAGCTGAATTTCTGAATTTTTATTCTAAACTTTAATATGTTTAGAGCCCGGCCGGCATGACTCAGTGATTGAACGTCAATCTATGGACCAGGAGGTTATAGTTCGATTCCCAGTTCAGGGCACATGCCCAGGTTTCAGGCTTGATCCCCAGCCCAGGCCCCGGGTGTGAAGGACCCAGCTGATCCATTATTCTCTTTCATCATTGATGTTTCTATCTCTCTCTCCCTCTCCCTTCCTCTCTGAAATCAATACAAAAATGTGTGTGTATATTTTAAAATATATTTGTATTGATTTCAGAGAGAGGAAGGGAGAGGGAGAGAGAGAATCATGGATCTGCTGCCTCCTGCATACCCCCTAGTGGGGATCAAGCCTGCCACCCAGGCATGTGCCCTTGACCAGAATCGAACCTGGGACCCTTCAGTCCACAGGCCGACGCTCTATCCACTCAGCCAAACCAGCCAGGGCTGTGTGTGTGTATATATATATATATATATATATATATATATATATATATATATATATATATATTTTTTTTTTTTTAATAAAATAAAATAAAATGTGTGTAGAATTAGAAAATATTAAAAGTTCTGGCCCTCACCGTAATTTTTTTTATATACTTGAGGGGAAAAATGAAGGTATTAATTACTAGCCTTTGCTTTTGGTTGATCAGTAGAACTTGTGGTCAGAACTATATTTTGGGTTCTTCTTGGCAGAAGATGAAGTATTGTCAACCTAATTTGTAGTATTAATAGTTCTCCCAAAATTAGCATTATTTTTATTATGTTTCAAATTATTAACATACCCATACATCCTCCTGAATTTTGAGTTATTCATGTAAGATTTTTTAAAGGATTATTTTATTTTATTTTTTAAAATATATTTTTATTGATTTCAGAGGAAGGGAGAGGGAGAGAGAGATAGTAACATTAATGATGAGAGCAAATCATTGATTGGCTGCCTCCTGCACACCCCCTACTGGGGATCGAGCCCACAATCTGGGCATGTGCCCTTGACAGGAATCAAACCTGGGACCCTTCAGTCTGCAGGCTCTAGCCACTGAGCCAACCAGCTAGGACAAAAGAGGACTATTTTAAAACAGACCAAAAACAGTGAGGGGAGGAACTGGCTTTTCAGCAAATAACTATAATGAGAATCATAATCTGTGAAACTGACTATTGAAATTTGATACAATACTCATTCTAATTTGAATTTATACACCTCTTGACTTAATAACCTAAGAATTATTGACTCTATTAGGTGATAAAGTGGTTTTTTTTTTAATTTAGTTATTTTGCTAAATTTCTAATCATTTAACTGACAATTTTTCTCTTTTATTCAATTCACATTCTTGTTTAAAAATTAAAGACTTCTTAACATACTTGGTTTTCTATCATTTCAAACTATGTATTTTATCTATACTTTTCAAAAGGTCTGTTAGATTTTTTTTTTTTAATTTGGGGACACTGTTTTAATAATAATTTTAACTTTTCTCTCAACTTTCTGTTATCCAGTCCTGCAATAAGAGCAAGTGGACCCAAAGCCATATTCTCTGGCGAACAGCTTTTGGAATCTATTTTGTCATTTTTCAGGGTTTAAAAGAACAGAGAAAGGATCCAAGTTATATAATTCTTTTTCCTTTTCCTGTGTGAATATTTTGTGTGTGTGTGTGTGTGTGTGTGTGTGTGAATACTTTTTAACCTTTGAGGATGTGAAACTCAAAATGTACTTGATGGGAAATGTACCAAGATATTGTGAATTAATTTGCAGAGACAAGAAAATTTCTGTTTATATCGTGGTAAATAGTTTATATACAGTACATAAACGATATTCATGACAATGTAGAAATAATGTTCTTACCAATCATTAAGATTGGTGTAATCTGTAGTTTTGAGTAAAAGAAATACTCTGCTGGGTTATGAACTATGTTTAAGGATTAGATTCCCATTACAACCACATCAACAAAAACAGATTTTTGCAGGAGAGTAAGAATTCTAGTTTGGAGAGAGCAGAGGTTTGAAGATCTGGGGGAAAAAGTCACAGAGGTAGGAAAAGTGGGCCAGCTGTGTGTGGGCTTAGGAAAGAAGTTACAGAGGCAAAAGAAGGGCCCTTGGAGCTTGGGAAAGAGGAAGTTAAAGGTAACACACCTGGGGGGAAGAAAAGGAGGAGGGGAGAGTGTTTATCTGGAAGTCTCTGGGGAGGATCCCAGTAAAATAGTCCTCAGCTTTTCAGGTGTGTCCTTTCAGGATTGTGGTTTCTGCTGATTGTCGGTACCAGGGCAGGGGTCATCAATCAATGAACTGGTCCTGATGTCAGCCATGGCATCGCTTGTCTGGTTTTGCTGCTTTTCTGGGCCTGGAGCAGAAACACAACTGGAGCCTAGATGTTATCACTAGATGTTACCTTCATGCAAGAGCCGGGAGTCAATGGGGCCACTCTTCAACCCTTGTTCCTCCTCCAAGGGAGCCCACTGCATTACTAGTGACATGTCAGGGGAGGAAAGGTCCGGAAAGGTCAGGGGAGGGTCCTAATCGAATTGCATGACCTGCAATATGAAAGGCCAGGGGGTCTAAACTGAAAGAAAGGTTACCCCGGGGGCAAGGTCCTTGTTTTACCAGTTTTGCCTGTTGCTAGGTCCCCGGGGCTTTCCACACTGGTGACCTTCTGTATCTGGCCCATCGTCCTTGCTCTGATCAAGTCTGTCTAACTGCATACACACAAGAACAAAGTTGGATATGTCATAAATATACATTTTTATTTTCTCCAGTAAAATTTTTTACTTTTTCCTAGTTTTATAAATGTGATTGTTACCTCTTTGAAAATGAAATTTCTTTCTTTTTTTTTAATGCATTTTATTGATTTTTTTTACAGAGAGGCGGGGAGAGGGATAGAGAGTTAGAAACAGATCAGCTGCCTCCCACACACCTCCCACTGGGGATGTGCCCGCAACCAAGGTACACGCCCTTGACCGGAATTGAACCTGGGCCCCTTCAGTCCACAGGCTGACGCTCTGTCCACTGAGCCAAACCGGTTAGGGCTGAAATTTGTTTCTTATTCCAAAATTTAAAACATCCACATTCTAGAGCAATTAAAAAATAGACAAGTAAAGTGAACATTGTATCTGTCTGCTCAAGTTGCCATAACAGAATACCACAGACTGGATAGCTTAAACAGCAGAATTTATTTTCCCACATTTCTGGAAGCTGGAATGATCAAGGAGTCAACTGGGCTGGTTCTGGGTGAAGCTTCTCTTCTTGGCTTGCAGAGGACGCCTTCTCACTGTGTCCTCCCAGGGCCTTTTCACTGAGCAAACCGCTTGTGGTGTCTGTTCTTTTTCTTATAAGGACACCCGTCCCGGGGCTCCACTCTTACTGACTCTTTTAACCATAATTACCTCCTTACAGGCCCTATCTCCAAATACATACATTCACATTGAGCTTCAACACATGAATTTTGAGGGGACACAATTCAGTCTGTAAGAAACATTAAACCCTCTTGATATCCTTTAAGTTTTCTCATGTATATCTGTGTGTGCTACGTATAATTTTTAAGAGGATCACATCATTTTGTTTGATAACTTGTATTTTAAATGAACACATCATGACTATGCATGTCAATAGACGCATTTCTGCAACATTTTTAATGGAAATATTATGTCATTGTTTGGATGTTTAACAATACCAATTATGTTGACATTTGGGTTGTTTTCTTTTTGCTATTAAAACTTTGAACATGTATCTGTGTGTACTTGGGTGATCATTTCTTCAGCAGGAAGTTCTAGAAGTGGAACTGCTGAGTCACAAAGGTGCAAAGTTTTAAAAGATTTTCTCAATGTAAGAAACGTCCCAATTTCTAAGAATTTTTTATGAGTTTATTTGAGCCAAACTGATGACAATCGCAGGAAAGCAAAATCTCAACGGAAATGGCAGTTTTACCATTTATTTAATATATTAAAATCAAAGGGCAACGCCTACAGGGGTTACATGAAATACATTGGTGATAGATTAGGGAGGCGGAGAAAGCCCAGCAGAGAAGTCTCTGGGATTGGATAAAAAGTAAAACAGACACCTACTTCTTTTACGTTTGTGGGTATAGGATAGTTAACAGTCAACAATTAACATGATAATAACCGTTCGGGGATTTGTGGTTTGTTCTGGTGCCGTGAGGAGTGGAGGGGGGCTGAGGGGAGGAAATTACCCTGTCGTTCCAAAGGTATGCTATCCTAGATGCAACAAGACAGCAGACAGACTTCGTTGGGAAAGACTGGCCTTTGTTAGAGAAAAACCGGTCTAGGAACATGACCACCTGCCACGGCTTTTAGTTAGAAAGGTTCCATGCCAGACCATCCTTCGTGGGTACTTTCGGACTCTGGAGTTTGTAAGGCCGCCCTGCACACACTGTCAGATTTAGTGTGTGGCCCTTTTCGTCCATATTTTTTTTTAATATATATTTTATTTATTTTTTACAGAGAGGAAGAGAGAGGGATAGAGAGTTAGAAACATCGATGAGAGAGAAACATCGATCAGCTGCCTCCTGCACACCCCCTACTGGGGATGTGCCCGCAACCAAGGTACATGCCCTTGACCGGAATCGAACCTGGGACCCTTGAGTCCGCAGGCCGACGCTCTATCCACTGAGCCAAACCGGTTTCGGCCGTCCATGTTTTTAATACTGCCAACAGCCCTCCAGAAAGGTCGTATCCGTTATAAACTGCGCCCCGTTTCTCCATACCCCTAGCAACTCTTGAGTATTTTTTTTACAAACTTTTGGCTCATTTGCGAGTTGGGAGTAAAAAGACACTTGGATTATGTGAAACCTGGCACCCTGGAGGGAGGTAACTGAAGAAATGCGGCCGAGTCTAGCTGAGTTTAGCTTCGGGTACCCTCAGCGGGCACGCCAGGTTAATGACAGCAGGCAGCCCAGAGAAGGTCAGGAAGGGCAATTAGCAGGCAAAGCGAGTTTCACAAATCCTTTTCTGGGAAGGGCAGTGGCTATAGGGAGGTTTCTCAGTGTTAAACTTCAGGCGGGCACGTCACGCCAGAGGAGCTGCCGCTGCATTTCCGTCGGGAAAAGCACATCCCCTGACCCCTGGGCGCGGTTAAGCTCCCGAGCCCGGCGCGGGCACTGGCAGTCGCGCTGCGGCTCCTGGGCAGCGATCGGCCGCGGGGCCGGAGGACCCGGGCGGCCGCCCCGCCGTCCCACAATGCCCCGCTCCAGCCCCCTGAGGGCGGAGAGAAGGGACAGCGGCGGGGCTAGGGATCCGCGGAGAACTCCGAGAAGTGCGCACGCGCACTGACCCCGGCGGGCCCTAGCAACCGGAGCAGTGACAGTAGCAACCGCCGGAATGGTGAGTATCTTCCAGGCCTGGTGAGCAAAGCCGAAGAGAGATTGGAAGTGGGAAAGGGTGATGGTAGAGTGGGGAGGGCTGGGAGGGCGGAGGGTGTCCTTGAACGGCGGAAGGGAGCCCGGGAGCGGATGCTGGCTCCTTGGAGTCAGAGGCCTGGGGCGGAGGAGAGGCTGGGTGGTCTGGGGTGACGGCGGCTGGGGCGGATTAGAGATTGGGTTAATGTGGAGGGACTCTGGCAAAGAGAAGGGAAGGCCAAGAGCAGGAAATCCTCGAACAAGTGGGGGTTGGGGTGGGGACCGGTGATGGAAGGGAGTGGGTGAAGGAGGATGTCTTTCACAAAGAAGTAATGCCCCTTCTCCCCCGCTAGCGGGGTGGAGTGGGGGAGCTGGTTCCGAGGGGGATGTGTGTCACACCATTGCAGCGGTGTCTAAAACCTGGGATGTGCCCTGAATGACCGTGAGTGCAGTTATTAGGTGGCGTTGTAAAACCCAGTCTGATAGAATGTATTGGGGTGCTGTTGCTCAAATTTCAGTATGCATATGTATGGTTTTAGGGGGCCCAAATACTATGAGCTTGTTGGAATACAGATGATGAGTTTTTAACATGATGGGGGAGGTTCAGGAATGTGCATTTTGACCATGCATCTCAAGTTATTCTAAAATGGGAGTGCGCCCCACCACACTTTGAGAAATACTGCCTTAGCTTTGAAATCCATCATCCGTTTATCCAATGAAAACCGTTATGAAGTAATGGTTTGACCTGGTGATGCTCCTCAATTCCTACTTAAAATGTGCACTGTCTTGCTTGCATACTTGGCAGTTCCAACTAGCAGTTTGAAAAGGGATGTTGTTGGTTAGTTATAGACCCAGCCAAAGCTGTTTAGCAAAGGATGTGATTGTCTGGCTGGGATGGAGATGTTTATGAAGAATAAGTATAATTAGTTGTCTTCATTTTGTGATTCCAGTGCTATATAGGTGGGCAGAAATTGAGCCCAAGAAATGGAAATGATAAGGAAGTCATTCATGCGCACACTCAACCACAAGATTAAATACCACTCTTTTTAAAGTAGTCCCTGTCCCTTCCTTACTTTATTCCACAGGCATTTAGCTAAAACCACTGCCAAGTAAAGTAAAAAGTTCTGGAACCTAGATTTATATTCAGGCAAAGGAACAATAAGCTCTAAACCCTGCAAGCATGAAACATAAGAATGATTGCAAATCTTCAAATAAAGAATCAGAACCGGTAATTAGGTGAAGTTAGCTGAGGCTGCAAACTGTTAGTTCTGGTGCCCTCCAGAAATACAGGCCCACATAATGTGTTATTTACTTGTAAAGGGCTTTCCTTATATATTTTTTATTGATTGATTTTGAGAAAGAGAGGAAGAGAGAGAGAGAAAGAAACCGCTCTGTTGTTCCCCCCATTTATGCATTCATTGGTTGATTCCTGAATGTTCCCTGATCAGGGATCCAACCGCAAAGTTGGACCACACTTTAATCAACTGAGCCACCTGACCAGGGCCTCATATAGTTTGTTGTTGGTGGTGTTTTTTTTTTAATTTAAAAAAATTTAGCCGAAACCGGTTTGGCTCAGTGGATAGAGCGTCAGCCTGCGGACTGAGGGTCCCAGGTTCGATTCTGATCAAGGGCATGTACCTTGGTTGAGGGCACATCCCCAGTAGGGGGTGTGCAGGAGGCAGCTGAATCAATGTTTCTCTCTCATCGATGTTTCTAACTCTCTATCCCTCTCCCTTCCTCTCTGTAAAAAAATCAATAAAATATATATTTTTTAAAAATTAGCTTCCAGTGTCTTAAAAATGATCATATTTCACAAGGCTGAGATTTCTGGCTTCTCTGAAAAATAAGAAATACTATATTTCACTATCAGACAATTTTTTTTACATTTTTATATTATTGAAAATTTTTGTATTACTGTCATATAATTGGCAGCATCTTTTCTTAATGGTACATAAAATAAGGATGTTGCTTTCATTAATAGAGTTTTCATGTTTGAAGAAATGTGATATTAGGATAATTCTTATCCCAAGTCCCCCCTGTCAACAGTTTTCTAGAGCCAAGCAGAGGCTCTTGACATGGCGAGCTTTATCCATTAATGATATTCCACTGGTTCTTTAGGCATTTCAGTTTTTGATTCCTGCCCTCTAGAGGGGAACTAGTGACCTTCCAAGATCAGACAAGATCGAGTGTGTTCAGGATGGTATGGCCTAAGACGGAATTAGTGATCTTATAAACCAATTTATAGATAGTTGATTGCTTCCAGCTTGAAAGTGTTCTTATGTGTCTTTTTATGGACCCATGCAAGGATTCCTCTGGGAAATATACTAGTAGTGGGACTGCAGAGTCGTAGGGTCTGTGCAGACTTAATTTACCTACACACTGTCAGACTGCTTTCCAGATTGGCTTTACTAGTTTTTACTTCTCTCTACATTGTCACCAACTTTCTAACTTTGGCCAGTCTGAGGATGTATTTTAGCATTCCATTGTTTTACTCTGCATTTCTCCGATTCTTAATGAGTTTGAATACCTTATGATATTCTTGTTAGTCATCTGGATTTCCGTTTCTGTGCATTTTCTGTTTATGTTTTTTGCCAACTTTTCCATATTTCTTTTGGTTCTGAATTTTAGGAGTTCCTTATATATCTAGATATTAGCCCTTTGTTGGATTTACATTGAAAATATCTTCTCCCAGTTTTTTACTTACTTTGTCAACACTGTTCTTCACTTGCTGAACTCCATTTGTTCTAATATTTGTGAGTTTATTCTATGTGATTTTTATATCGATGACCATCTGCACATAGTGAGTTTTATTTCCTCCTTTTAACCATAGCAGTTTGTATTTCTCTTTATTATAACACTAGAGGCCCAGTGCACGAAATTCGTGCATGGTGGGGGCGGGGGGGAGGTCCCTCAGCCCGGCCTGCACCTTCTCCAATCCAGGACCCCTTGGGGAACATCCCTGTCGCAATCCAGGACTGCTGGCTCCTAACCGCTCACCTGCCTGCCTGCCTGATCGTCCCTAACCCCTCTGCCTACCTGCCTGATTGCCCCTACCTGCCCTCCCCTGCCTGCCTGATTGCCCCTAACTGCTCCCCCCACCGGCCTGATCGCCCCTAACAGCCTCTGCCTGGGGCCCCGACACTGTGGCTTTGTCTGAAAGGAAGGCAGGATGACCAGAGGATGTCCAGTTGACGTCGGTCTGCGGACTGGAAGGTCCTGGGTTCGATTCCAGTCGAGGGCATGTACATTGGTTGCGGGCATATCCCCGGTAGGGGGCGTGCAGGAGGCAGCTGGTCGATGTTTCTCTCTCATCGATGTTTCTAGCTCTCTATCCCTCTCCCTTCCTCTCTCTGAAAATTCAATAAAATATATATATAAAAAAAAAAAGAAGATGTCCAGTTGACCTGGTCTAGTTAGCATATTACCCTTTTATTAGGATAGGTTTTAAAGATCTCGTGTACCATGTTAAATAGTAGTAGTGATAGTAGACATCTTGATGTGTTTGGGATCTTAAAGAGAATACTTTTAATGTTACTGTCCCAGTCTGGCCCACCTTAACCACCTCATTTAAAACAAACATCCTCCACATACATATACACATTCCCTGATATCCTTTACCAAGCTCAACATTTTCTCTTTCTTTAGTAATTGTCATCTTCTAATATAGTAAATAATTTCTTTATTTTAAAAATTGTATTACCATTTGTCTCCTGCTAATAGTTCTATGAAGGTAGGGATCTTTGTTTTATTCATTTATATATCCTAGGTGTGTAGAAGAATATTTGGTATATGGTAGATGCTCAATGAATATTTGCTGAAATGAATGAATTTCTCCATTAAGTATGGTGCTTATTATAGCTTTTTGGTATGTAGCTTTTCTTTTCTTTTTAAAATCCTTTTCTGAGAATATGTTTTTATTGATTTTAGAAAGAAAGGGGGGAGAGAGAGATAGAAACATCATGTGTGAGAGAAACATCAATTGGTTGGCTCCCATACACATGACTGGGGATTGAACCCGAAACCTAGGTATGTGCCCTGACCAGGAATTGAACCCACAACCCTTTTGATGTATGGGATGATGCTCCAATCAACTGAGCCATCTGGGACCCCTTTAACTCTTAAATGAGAGCTTTTAATATCAAATGTAGAACTTTATGGGCCCTGGCCAGGTTTTTCAGTTGGTTTAAATGTTGTCTCCATATGCCAAGGTTGCGAGTTAGATGCCTGGTCAGGGCACATACAAGAATCAACCAATGATGCATAAATAAGTGGAACAACAAATTGATCTCTCTCTCTCTCTCTCTCTCTCTCTCTCTCTCTCTCTCTCTCTTTCTCTCCTTCCCTCCCTCTCTCCTTTCCTTTCTCTCTAAAATCAAGAAAAATTGTTTAAAAATTTAAAAATGTAGAACTTTATCAAGTACTTTTCTGCACTTATTGAAATAAATGTGATTTCCCCCCTTTTAATCCAATAATAAATGATTTACATTTATAATTTTTTTCTGTTAAGCAATCCTTATGCTCCTGGGATAAGCTTTTCTTTATCATGTTCATTATATATCATTGGCTTTGGAGATCTATTATCATATCTAGGCTTTTCAAATCTGTGTTGAGAAATGAAGAGGGCTCCTTATCTTGTTATAGCATCAAGTTATTCTAACCTCATAAAATACGTTGGCAGCTTTCCCTTTTGTTCTGGTTTCTGAAACAACTTGTATTACAGGAAATATCTGTTCCTTGAAAGCTTGGTAGAACTCATTTGTAAAATTAGGCTTGGAGCTTTAGGGGAGGAAGATGAGGGTAAATCTCTTTGATTTTCTTTTTAATGTTTTAAATAGTTATTGGTCTGATTCTTGTGACAATTCTGGCACTTTTCTGTTTTTTGTTTGTTTTTAGAAATGTATACCTGGCCTAGCTTTTCAAACTTATTACCATGTATTTGCTTATAATATTTTAAAATCCCTGTGGTATCTATGTTATTTCCCCTTATTTAGTTTACTAGAGGCCCAATGTACGAAGATTTGTGCAAGAATAGGCCTTCCTTCCCCTGGCTGCTAGCTTTGCTCTGGCCGCCGCCTTCCGCCTTCACTCTGGCCCAGAGCTGCCTTCCACCTTCACACACTGCCCAGAGGCCCAGAGTGGCTGGGGCGGGGTGGAACGCCTGCGTCATCACTATGGTGACGACACAAGCATCCTGGCCCAGCTGCCGTCATCTTCGTTGCGTCAATTTGCATATTCCCTCCTTATTGGCTGTGGGTGCCACCATCTTTGTCATGAAGTGATGGTCAATTTGCATATTCTAAATATTCTAAAATATCTTTTTTAGATAGGATATTTTTAACTTTTATCTCTCTCTCTCTCTCTTTTATTTTTATTTATTTATTTATTTATTTTAATATATATTTTATTGATTTTTTACAGAGAGGAAGGGAGAGAGATAGATAGTCAGAAACATCGATGAGAGAGAAACATCGATCAGCTGCCTCCTGCACACCCCCTACTGGGGATGTGCCCACAACCAATGTTCGTGCCCTTGACCGGAATCAAACCTGGGACCCCTCAGTCCGCAGGCTGACGCTTTATCCACTGAGCCAAACCGGTTTCGGCTCTCTCTCTCTCTTTTAAATTCTCACTCGAGGATATTTTTTTCCATTGATTTTTAGAGAGAGTGGAAGGGAGAGGGAAAGACAGAAACACCGATGTGAGAGAGAACATCAATTGGTTGCCTCCCACATGCTCCCAACCAGGGCTGGGAGCGTGCAACCGAGGTAGGTGCCCTTGACTGGAATTGGAATTGAACCCAGGACCCTTCAGTCCAAAGGCCAACGCTCTACCCACTGAGCTAAACTGGCTAGGACTATCTTTCTTTTTTGATCAATCAGGCTTGCCAGAGATTTAATAACTAACTTTTAGTTTTATTAATCTTTTCCCCGCTGCTCTGTTTCTCATTGACTTTTTCCTTTTTATTTCCTTTTTTGGGTTTATAATGATGCACTTTTTCAAATATCTTGAATGCTTAGCTTATTTGTTTTCTATCTTCTGTTCTCTCTTCTTGAAAAATAAATGTATTTGAAGCTGTAAGTTTCCTTTTATGTGTTATATGTATTTCTCATATTTTTACTTTCTTGTCTTTTATTTTATTATTTTACTTTAATTTATAATTTTTTAACCCAAGAGTGATTTATTAGTATGCCTTTATTTTCTAGACATAATGCTATATACTTTTAAAACTTTCCCTTTGTTTTTGTTTAGGATTTTCTCTCTCTCTTTAATATGTTTTTATTAATTTCAGAGAGGAAGGGAGAGGGTGAGAATCACTGATTGGCTGCCTCCTGCACGCCCCAAACTGGGGATTGAGCCTACAACCTGGGCATGTGCCCTGACCGGGAATTGAACCATGGCCTCCTGGTTCATGGGTCAACACTCAACCACTGAGCCATACTGGTAGGGCTCTCTTTCTTTTTTTTAAAGGAACTCTAGCAGTAATTCAATGGATGTCTTCCCTTTCTCATCTTTAAAGTTTTAAATATAATAAATGGAATCTAAGATATTATCTATACTAATAAAAGGGTAATATGCAAATTGGTCAGGATGCCCTCACAGTAACAACAGAACAGCAGGCAGCGTGGGGTGACCAGGCATGCAGAGGGGGCAGTTGGCGGCAACCAGGCTGGCAGGGGGGCAGTGAGGGGCAACCAGGCCAGCAGAGGGGGGGCAGTGAGGGGCAACCAGGCCGGCAGGGGTGGCAGTTGGCAGCAACCTGGCCGGCAGCGGGGGCAGTGAGGGGTGACCAGGTCAGCAGGGTGGGCAGTTGGGGGCGACCAGGCTGGCAGGGGGGGCAGTAAGGGGTGACTAGGCCAGCAGGGGGGCAGTTAGGGGCAACCAGGCCAGCGGGGGGGGGGCAGTTAGGGGTGGCAGGACCGGCGGGGGGGGGGGGCAATTGGGGGACCAGGCTGGCAGGCAGAGGCAGTTAGGGGTGATTAGGCTGGGAGGTGAGCAGTTAGGAACCAGTGGTCCCGGATTGTGAGAGGGATCCCAGATTGGAGAGGGTGCAGGCTGGGCTGAGGGACACCCACACCCCACCCCGTGCATGAAATTCGTGCACCAGGCCTCTAGTAATTATTGCATGAAAAATTAATCAACAGATTACACCAATAAAGATGGCCTTGTTTTTCCTTCTCTTTTTAAGGCAAAAGCAACAACAATCAAAGAAGCCCTAGCCAGATGGGTGAGTATATGAGTTTTTAACTTCTTTTAGAAACAATACAAGGAGAATTTTTAGATAGTTATTTAAATCTGACCATTCAGTAAAAGGGACCTTTGTGGTATTGGAACTACTTAGTTATGTTGACTGTGGTGGGAGATACATGAACCCACACAGGTGATAAAAATGTGTAGAACTTATTGCACCCATACAAACATAGTCACACCATATACCGTATTTTCTGGCGTATAAGACGACTTTCTAACCTAGGAAAAATCCTCTCAAAAGTCGGGGGTCTTATACGCCGGAAAATACAGTACTCACTCTCAGCTTCAGCACTGGGACAGCTTGCAGGGATACAGGTACTGTATTTTCTGGCGTATAAGACCCTGACTTTTGAGAAGATTTTCCTGGGTTAAAAAGTCGTCTTATACACCGGAAAATATGGTATATAAATGAGTACATGTAAAATTGGGAAAATTTTATTTAAATCAGTGGATTGTATCAATATTCTGGTTGTGATATATTTAGAAAATATTATTAAGCAGCATATACTGGTAATTAAATTTTAATTTTGTATTCTTAGTACCAAAATTAAACTCTAAGGTATAACTTAATAGTATATTACTGTAAATAGTTGTGACCCAGCTGGGTTGTAAAGAGAATATCTTCCAAAATTCTTGATATTTTGGGGTTCTAGTTCAGAATGAATTGTGTATAAAAATAAAGAAAGCTGAAATGACAAAGAAAACAGTTGATCTTATAGGTCTGAATCTGATATTTAAGGAAATGTTATTTAGAGACAATGAATTCTTCCCAGGAAGATGTTTTTGTTGTTGTGTTTGCTTTTGTTTATTAATTGATAGGCTCTTAAAGGATCTATATTAATAAAAGTGTAATATGCTAATTAGACAGGACAGCAAAACGACCCTCCTGATGTCCTTCTGGATGTCCTTCCAGACAACCTTCCAGATGAAGCCAGGGCTTCAAGGGCCGAGGCAAGCCGCTGTGGCTGTGAGGGCTGAGCCTATTGCATGAATTTCATGCACCGGGCCTCTCGTTTTGAATATTACAGAAATTAGTTATTTTCTTTCCTTTTTTTCCCCTTTGGTACAGATCTAACAATGAATTACCGTAGTTGTCCATGTAGAAGCTTGATTATCAGGAGTCAATAGTGCCCTAGCTGGCTTGGCTCAGTGGATAGAGCGTCAGCCTGCGGACTGAGGGGTCCCAGGTTCGATTCAGGTCAGGGGCACATGCCCGGGTTGTGGGCTCGATCTCCAGTGGTGGGGAGTGTGCAGGAGGCAGCCGATCAATGATTATCTCTCATCATTGATGGTTCTGTCTCACTTTCCCTCTCTCCTCCTCTCTGAATTCAATAAAAATATAAAAAAAATAAAAAGAATGCACAGAACTACTAAATTCTAATAGTTGTTTTGAAATAAAGATAGAAAAGCCTTGGGACATTCTAGCCTCCTTTAACTCCACATTACAATCAGGAATCATTTTTTTCCAAATTAATTTTTGTCACAGGAAGAGAAAACCAGTCAGAAGCCATCTGAAGCCAAAGAGGTAAAGCTTTATGCCCAGATCCCTCCTATAGAGAAGATGGATGCGTCCTTGTCTATGCTTGCTAATTGCGAGTAAGTTCTTGTCTTTATTCATCCTTCTAGTTGTCTGAACAATTAAAGAATTATTCCCCCACCATATTCCCAGTTTTAAGGAACTCAGTTTTTCATTGGTAGTTCTTGGGAGAGGGGGATGACTAGAAAATATGCAGATTTGATCAGTAATTTACACTGTACAGTAATTGACTTTGCTGTATCAAGTAAAAAAATGAATAATTCCTCTTCAAGTTAAATCAGAAAGGATTCGATCACATGTTGTAGAGTCAAACTTTTTGGGTTTTAAATTTGCTGTGCCACTTTCTGGCTATGTAATATTAGGCAAATTGTTTAATATCTTTGTATCTCAGTTTCTCATTTGTCAAATATGGATAATAATAATAATAATACTTATTTCACTTATAATTAACTATTATAACCATTACAACCATTGTTGTAATGGTTATAATAGTTAATACATGTAAAATACTTAAAAGAATAATAGGCATGCATTAAATATTCAATAAAATTAGTTTTTATTATATTTTTGCATGAAATTTACTAAAATATTAAAAACATTTTGTCAAGAAAGGAAGACTAAGAATTGTATATATTGTCCCTTTAAAAATTTGTTTTTATATAATTAAAGTATGTATAGAAAAAATTAAATAAATATATATGAACTATTAAAAATAATTATCTCTGGGGAATGTGTGGGGTGGTTAGGATTACATATGACTTCTTACAATACACATATCTGAAAGATTTAACACATGAGAAAATAAAATGTATTGTTCTGTTAGATGGTTTTAAAACTTAACTACATATCATGGATATCTCAAGTTGGTGTCAGTAGCCCAATGTCATTTGTTTTAATGGCAGTATAGTAATCCTCAGTTGATGGATGTTTATAGATTTTCCCCCCATTTTTTTGCTATCATAATAATAATATAATCAATAACCTAATTCATATAACTTTTGGCATTTGCATTAGTGTTTCAATAGGATGTATTCCTAGAAATGAATTACTGGGTCAAAGAATACATGCATCAAAATATTTAATAAGTAACACCAAATTGCATTCGAAGAGGTTTTTTATTTTTAAATTTCCTACAATGAGTATTTATTAACTTTTGTAATCAGAAAAAAATATTAAGATTTTAAAGTGAAGGAATATGTGCCATGTCTGAAGGGGATAAAAGAATTCACTATCAAAAGGAAGCATGACTTAAATATCATCTTTTATAGGCACTAGAGAAATAATTTCTGATATACTGTTTACAATTTTTTCATATTAATTCAAGTTTTCCTTTGTTCTTTTTAAGGAAGCTTTCACTGTCTACAAACTGCATTGAAAAAATCGCCAACCTGAATGGCTTAAGTAAGTGATCCACAATAGCAGATGGTTCTTGGATTTTCTAGTTATTGGAATAAACATTCCAGAGACACTGTGTAATCCCAGAAGTCAGCACCTGTTTTATACAGTAATTGTCAGATGACGGAGAGAATATAGAAATCATTTGTTTTAAGTTTGATTATCCAAAGAAAATGACAGATATATAAGACCTGAACATTTTAAATATATTTTAAAGCTAAGTGTTTGAATTGAGATATCTTAAAAATCAGATTTTTTGTTATGTTTTTGTGTTCAGATTTGTCTTGTGTTTCATATTGGTTATGTTTAACTTTTAATTTCTCATCGTCCCTGTTTTTCCTGTGCTTCTTAACTTTGTTAATGACATTATCACCTACCAAGTTGCCAAGGCCTCTGACTCTTGTGCTAGTTTCCTATGGCTGCTGAAACTTGTTGGCTTAAAATAACAGACAGTTATTCCCTCAGTTCTGGTAGCCAGAAGTCTGAAATCAGTTTCCCTGGGCCAAAGTCAAGGTTTTGTCAGTCACACTCCCTACGGAGGCTTTAGGGGAGAATCTGTTCCTTGCCTCTTCTAGATTCTAATGGCTGCCACATTCCTTGAACTACATCACTCCAGTCTCTGCCTCTATAGTCATATTGCATTCTCTCTTTATTTTTTGTCTGTGTCTAGTTTTTCTCTTTTGAGTTTACTTGTGATTGCATTTAGGGAACACCTGGATAATTGGGGATACTTATCTTAAGATTCCTAACTTATTCACAAGTGAATAAATAAACATTAAAACAAGATATTAATATTTTGCCTATCAAGTTGGCAATGACATTTATTTATTTATTTATTTATTTATTTATATATATATATATTATATTTATTGATTTCAGAGAGGAAGGGAGAGGGAGAGAGAGATAGAAACATCAATGATGAGAGGGAATCATTGATTGGCTGCCTCCTGCACACCTCCTACTGGGGATCAAGCCTGCAAACTGGGCATGTGACCTTGACCAGAATCGATCCTGGGACCTTCAGTCTGCAGGCCAACAATCTATCTCCTGAGCCAAACCGGCTAGGATGGCAATGACTTTTAAAAAGTATAATACTTGCCCTAACCGATTTGGCTCAGTGGATAGAGCGTTGGTCTGTGGACTGAAAGGTCTCAGGTTCGATTCTGGTCAAGGGCATGTACCTTGGTTGCAGGCACATCCCAGTAGGGGGTGTGCAGGAGGCAGCTGATCGATGTTTCTCTTTCATCCATGTTTCTAACTCTCTATCCCTCTCCCTTCCTCTCTGTAAAGAAATCAATAAAATATATTTAAAAAATAAAAAAGTATAATACTTGCTTGGCCAGCATGGCTCAGTGGTTGAGCGTGGTCGACCTATGAACCAGGAGGTCATGGTTTGATTCCCAGTCAGGGCACATGCCTGGGTTGTGGGCTTGATCCCCAGTGTAGGGTGTGCAGGAGTGATGATTCTCTTTCATCATTGATATTTCTATCTCTCCCTCTCCCTTCCTCTCTGAAATCAATAAAAATATATTTCTTAAAAATGATTAATAAAATGTGATTTTTGCCCCCAAGGAGTTCATTATCTAAAGAGACAGAACATATTCCTCACTAACTATGAAAATGACTAACATTTCTTGAGCATTTATATGTACCTGGCACTATTCTAAGTCCTTTATATACACTAACTCATTTTATTATTCACAATAGTGCCCTAGCTGGTTTGGCTCAGTGGATAGAGCATTGGCCTGAGGACTAAAGGGTCCCAGGTTCAATTCTGGTCAAGGGCATGTACCTTGGTTGCAGGCTCCTCTCCTGGTTGGGGCTTGTGTAGGAGGCAACCAATTGATGTGTTTCTCTCATATCGATGTTTCTCTGTCTTTCCCTCTCTCTTCCACTCTCCCTAAAAATCAATGGAAAAATATCCTCGGGTGAGGATTAACACAATAGTTATGAAGTAGGTAATTATTATTATAATCCAAGATAGTCTTTTACAAATGTTTACAAAGAAAGAGTAATTAAATTAATTAAAACTAAAGTTTATATAACGTATATGCCTGATACACACACAGACACAAACACACCATTTACTGTGTACTTACCATGGATTAGGCATTAGGCTGAATGTTTTATTATACACACACACACACACACACACACATATGTGTGTGTGTGTGTGTGTACATATACATATAATATATATATATATATATGTATGTATGTATATATATAAAATTGATTTCAGAGAGAGAGAGAGAGATAGAAACATCAATGATAAGAGCGAATCACTGATCAGCTGCCTCCTGTACGCTCCCCACTAGGGATCTAGCATGCAACCCAGGCATGTGCCCTTGACTGGAATCGAACCCGCGACTCTTCAGTCTACAGGCCAATGCTCTATCCACTGAACCAAACCAGCTAGGGCTATCTCAGTTCTTATATGCTTATAAAATAGATACTGTATTTCCTTATTTTACATGATAAAACAGATTCAAAGAGGTTTGGGTGCTTCCCTAAAAGTTGGGATTTGAACTCAGTAATTGGTTTTGTATTCTTAACTATTAATTTATGGATGTTATAGAACAGTGCCATCCAAAAGAACTATCTGCACATTCCCAAAACAGTTGCCACTACTCTTACACAGCTAGTAAACTCTTGATATGAAGCTAGTGTGACTGAGAAACTGAATTTTAATTGTGTTTATTTTTAAGTTAAATAGCCATGTGATTAATAGTTACCATATTGTTTCAATAATAGTGTAGTTATTGAAATTTAAGTTGTGAAAACTAAATGTATAACTTATGCATAAGTAATCACAGTAGTTTTTTAGAACAGAAATGAGATTTCCTGTGTTTACTAGAAATCTTTTTTTAATTTTGAAAATAATACATGTACATGGTTTTATGTAAATAGTTCAAAAGAAGTCTTTTTCTGACCATACACTCTCAGTTCCTCCCCTACAATAACCACTGTTTCTTCTTCCTTCTTTCTATTCCACAAATAATCTATAGATATACAGGTAGAAACATCCTTATAAAAAATACAAATAGCCATCTTTTAAACCAAATCACAATCTAATTATTTAAAAGATTGAAAGTAAAAGATTGTAAAAGTACTAATTAATTTGATTTCTAATCCTTTGTGGAGTGAGGTGTACTATACTTAAATATGTTTTCTAGTATGAGTCCTCATACCATAAAAGATTTGAAGTATATCTGTGCTCTCAAATCTAAAGTTCAAATCTTCTTTACTCTTATTTTATCCCTATAATATTTTTATTAGCCAGCAATTTAAGACCATGCATTCTAAATAGCTAACAATTAAAAAAATTTAATATTGGCATGATGTGAAATTACAGTTGTAGTGTTTACATTATTTTCTTTTAAATATATTTTTATTTGAGAGAGGAAGGGAGAGGGAAAGGGAGAGATAGAAATATCAACAATGAGAAAGATTGGCCGCCTCCTGTACGCCCCCAACTGGGGATCGAGCCCCAAACCTAGGCATGTGGCTTGACCTGAATCGAACCTGGGACCCTTCAGTCCACAGGTCGACGCTCTGTCCACTGAGCTGAACCGGCTAGGGCATGATTACCTTATTTTCTACTTGATTACCACTTTTAATTAATACAGCCTTTCTTACTCTTATACAAATATATCTGTTATATAAAATTTATTAAAGCTACATTATACTAGATTTACAATTGTGTAATATGATTCTCATAAACAAAAAATTGCTTTTTTCCCCCCGCTACAGAAAACTTGAGGATATTGTCTTTAGGAAGAAACAACATAAAGAACTTAAATGGACTGGTAGGTTGTTATTTATTGCTTTAAAAAAGCATATACTTCTTTCTTAGTATAAAAATAATACTTGTCCATTGCAGAAACTTTATAAAGTAGAAAAGTAACTTTAAAAAGTACCTATAGCCCTGGCCGGCTTGGCTCAGTGGATAGAGTATCAGCCCTCAGACTGAAAGGTCACGGGTTCAGTTCCTGGTCAAGGGCACATAACTCATGCGGGAGGCAACCAACTGATGTATCTCTCTCACATCCATCTTTCTCTTTCTCTGTCTCTCCCCCTCCCTTCCACTCTCTCTAAAAAATCAATGGAGCCCAGCTAGTGTGGCTCAGTGGTTGAGCGTTGACCAATGAACCAGGAGGTCAGGGTTTGATTCCCAGTCATGGCACACCACCACTCTAATCTGTAAAACATGGAATGTTAAATTGAATGAAAGGGATCTATTGAAAACTACTGGATGCATAACCCATGGACACAGACAATAGGGTGGTAAAGGCTTGGGGGTGGGTAGGCAAGGAGGGCTAGGAGGGGTCAATGGGGAGAAAAGAGGACATATGTAATACTTTCAAAAATAAAGATTTAAAATAAAAAAAAGATTAAAAAATAAAATAAAACTGGAAAACTGACTATTAAGGTACATTATAAGCCCATGTGTATATATGATCTGGCCTCTGCCTTCCTTTCGGATCTCATTTCATATTACTCTTCTTTCTAGCTGGTAATCTCCAGCTACTGGCCTTTCTCTTCCTGGAATATACCAAGTCCATTCCCACCTGAATTTTGTACTTGCTGTTTCCTCTGCCTAAAAAACTCTTAGTTACTATGTATTTCCACATTACTTGCTCCTTCTTAACTTTCACACTTCAGCTCAGATGTAACCTCCTCAAAAGTGACCCAGCTACCCTATATCTAATGTGGCAATAACATATATATATGTGTGTGTGTGTGTGTGTGTGTGTGTGAGGAGATGTCACCTCCTCAAAAGTGACCCAGCTACCCTATATCTAATGTGGCAATAACATATATATATATGTGTGTGTGTGAAAAAAAAATTTGAATTGACTTCAGAGAGGAAGGGAGAGGGAGAGAGATAGAAACATCAATGATAAGAGACAATCATTGATCGGCTGCCTCCTGCACGTCCCCCACTGGGGATCGAGCCCATAACCTGGGCATGCCCTTGACCAGAATCAAACCTGGGACCCTTCAGTCCGCAGGCTAACGCTCTATCCACTGAGCAAACCAGCTAGGGTTACTGTCTGAAATTTTTATTGGTTTGTTCTTCTCCATCTTGTTCAACTCCCTCCCCCATCCCCGCCCTCTCTCTCTGTCACTTGCACAAATCCTAATGAGCACGTTGGTTTTGTTAATTAGTATCTATATTAGTGCTTAATACATGTAGTAGTCATTCTATAAGTATTTAATGAGTGACTCAGTATGTCTTATTACTAATTATAAAATCTATTAGGTTAAATTTTTAATTCTGAAAGTAATATACCTACATTCATTGTAAAAAATAAATCAAGCAATTTATAAGTATATGAAATACACTATGAAAGTCTTTTTTCTCCATACCTACTTCCCCAATTCCATGCGGTAACAAATAATATTGTTTTGTATACTTTAATATTTTTTCTGTGCAAATATAAATAGATATCTGTGTAAATGTGTATGCCTGTGTGTTATATATTTTGTACTATTGATATACAGGGTTAATATATTTTTTTCTGCTTTCTCACTCAATAGAGGGTTGGGCAAAAATAGGTTATAATAATAAGTAATACAATAATTAATTAGTAATAATACACAAATAAACTCTGTTTTGTGTACTTATAACTATAAACCTACTTTTATATCAGTAATATTTTTCCATGTCAAAAGGTGACTATTGTAAATAATGCTGCTATTAACATGAGTATTTAAATACCTTTTTGAAACCCTTTTTTAAGTTCTTTAGGGTATATGCCCAGAAGAATTGCTGGATCATATATTTTTAATTTTTGGAGGACCTGCCAAACTGTTCCATAGCACCTGCAGTATTTTGCATGCCCACCAACAGTGCGCAAGGGTTCCAATTTCTCCATATCCTTGCCAACATTTCTTACTTTCTCTTTGTTTGATAGTAGCCATCCTAATGAGTGTGAGGTGGTCTTTCATTGTGCCAACCTCCTCATTTTACAGAGCAAGTCACTAAGAAATTATTTGTTTACTGGCAGAAGTGAACCGATTTGCTGAATGCTTGTTCACTCAATGCCCAGTTCTCCAAAGGGCCAGTTTATTGAATGACAGTTTTTACTGAATTGGTTCACAGAAACTTAGCCAGGTTTCACTGATTATATTCACCAGATTGCTTCACCAAAATCTCATCTTTATTATTTACTTTTAATATATATAGAAAATTGTGTTTCTTGGAATGGTTTCAACACCTTTTGAAATTTTCTTTAAGGTTTTATTTAGTGCTGCTAATGTTACTGCAGCTGTTTCATCCAGTTTTTGGATTTGTCAGTCCATCTTTGTAGAATATTAGTTTCACTGATCACTTCTCAAGTTATTAAAACATAAAAATAGTAATCTAATTGAGCTGGCTAGCAAGTCCTTATATTTAGGGAAGTACACAAGACAGTAGAATAGATTGAAGATGTACTGAAAGACAGAACCACATCCTGGGCATTCAAAATCTGTACAACATTTGTAAGTCAGTATGCCTTAAGAAATTCTCATTCCACAAAGTAATATTTCCAAGTAAAGTCTCAAAATGTACTGAAATTTGGTTATGGCAAAAGAGTTGCATCCAAATGGCTGAAAACTAAATAGAAGCTAAATTAACACTTGGAGAATTGATCAAATTGTCTATGTTAAAATTGACCAAAGGTCCTCATCTGCACATATAAAAACAACATTAAATAAGTGGCAGAACCCAGAACTGAACCTAAATTTTCTCATCAGTATTGAAAGTATTTTTTTCTGCTATCTCACACTTTTTAAGTTGGAGACACAAAATGGATGCAGATGCACCACAATGAAAATGCAAGCAATAAAATTTAAATTATATGACTACGGATTCCCCCCTTCTGAAAGACATATGTGATATACTAATTGGATCACTTTGGTGAAGAAGATATCAGAATTCTAGCTGGGGGGGTTTGGTTAAGTCTCAAAGTTCTGATTTAAGAGTGCCAGGACGGAAAGAACCACTACAGTCTGTCTTATGTCCGAAAGAAGGACGTTTGTGCCACCACTGATTGTATCTGTCATTTAAGAGTCAGTATGATATAATTTTCTTACTATAATGGAAACTGAATTGTATACATTAAAAAAGGTGAATTAATGGATAGATAGTTGTATGAAAGATGGACAGATATTAGATAGGCAAAGGATAGTAAAATATTAATGGTAGAATTTGGGTAGTGGATATGGGGTTTACTGTAAAATTTTTTGACTTTTTTTATGTTTGAAAGTTTCCATAATAAATATTGGGGGGTGGTGGGGAGGATCCTGAAATTTAGACCCAGCTCTACTATTTAATAACATTGTGATCTTAGAAAAAGCCCTTAAGCTCTCTATAATAGAAATCAAATAACCTGCTTTTAAAGCCTATCTTAAATGTTACAAGGATAAAATAATAAAATACATAGGCAAGTGCTGAGACCGGTTTGGCTCAGTGGATAGAGCGTCGGCCTGCGGACTGAAAGGTCCCGGGTTCGATTCCGGTCAAGGGCATGTACCTTGGTTGCGGGCACATCCCCAGTCGGGGGTGTGCAGGAGGCAGCTGATCGATGTTTCTCTCTCATCGATGTTTCTAACTCTCTATCCCTCTCTCTTCCTCTCTGTAAAAAATCAATAAAATAAAAAAAATAATATTTAAAAAAAATACATAGGCAAGTAATTTGAAAGCTATACTATTCAATAAAAGTGATGAAATAGTGCTATTATTTTCCCTGTTGGTGGTTTCAGTACCTTTTCTTAGTTCAGATCAGTTTGAAGAGGAAGAGAATGTTCTGCTTGGCTTTTTTAATGCCCCAAACTCCCACACCGCCTTCAGCTCTCCTGCCAGGGGACAGGTGGGTCTTGGTTCTCTCTGAAGACCATTGTCTTTATGTTTATAAGGAAGGAAAAAAGCTTAAAAATAAGCATATAGATAAAATTGCTTTCTTTTTCAGGAAGCAGTAGGGGACACATTAGAAGAACTATGGATATCCTACAATTTTATTGAGAAGTTGAAAGGAATCCACGTAATGAAGAAATTGAAGATTCTCTACATGTCTAATAACCTGGTGAAAGACTGGGGTAAGCTGAGGCTGGATCTTTGCTAACTTCTACCTCCTGTTTATAGAAAATAGCCCAATAGGGAACAAGGAACAAAAGGAGGACATTTATTTCTAACCACAGAGGGAAATAGCTAAATGCTTTAAATTTACATCTAAATATTTACTTAAATGATTTTAATTGAATAGGTTCTGGTCCTATTAATCTTGAAGAAATTAAATTAATTGTCCAAAGGCTGGAAGAAATCAGTTTAAACTTAATAATTCTTGTGTGGAAGGCTTATCTGATGTCTATATAACTTTGCTTTTTTTAAAAATATTTTTTTTTATTGATTTCAGAGAGGAAGAGAGAGGGAGAGAGACAAAACATCAATGATGAGAGAGAATAATTGATTAGCTGTCTCCTGTATACCCCACACTGGGGGTCAAGCTCATAACCTAGGTATGTGCTCTGACCGGGAATCGAGCCATGACCTCCTAGTTCATAGGTCGCTGCTCAATCACTGAGCCATGCCGGCTGGGAGCTTTGCTTTTGCATTGTACATTATTTATTCAGTATTTACTAAAGCCCTATTATGTGTATGAACTATAGGCTAGACACCTGAAATACATAGTTGAATAGGACACTATCTCTGCCCTCAAGGAGTTCACAGGTTAGTGGAAAGGTTAGTTTATAAGCTAATAATTGTAAAACTGTGATAAATTCTGCAATAGAGGCTCCAATGAGTTGCTTTAAGAATTCAAAGATGAGAGAGGGAATGGGTAGAGACAGTTTAGCTTAGCCCATACTGATGCAATACAACATAGAGAAGACCTATCACTGGTGAATGATTTATTGTTCTTTTTTTTTTTTTATATATAATCCTCACCCAGGATATTCCTCCATTGACTTTTTTTTAGGAAAAGTGGAAGAGAGAAACATCGATGTCAGAGAAACACATCGATTGGTTGCCTCCTGTATGAGCCCCTACCAGGGCCCGGGGTTGGGGAGGAGCCTGCAACCAAGGTACATGCCCTGGACCGGAATCGAACCTGGAACCCTTTGGTTCACAGGCCAACGCTCTATCCACTGAGCCAAACCAGCTAGGGCTATTGTTCTTTTTTATTGTAAATCCCATTTCTTCTTCTTATCCTATCCTTAGGCTAGCATAAAGGTAGAAGAGGTATGTCTTTTTCCCTCCCTTTCTGTAATGTTTTCAGAGAATCAGTCCACATGGTCTAACTATCCTTACTTCCTGCAAAATCTTAAAACGACAAGTTGTCTTGACTAATCACCATCAGTGATATTGGAATTCAATCCCCAAAGCATAGCAGTAAAACCTGCCATTTTAATGTGGAAGGTATTCTTTGTACCTGTAGCTGAATTTGTGAAGCTGGCAGAACTGCCCTGCCTCGAAGACCTGGTGTTCGTAGGCAATCCCTTGGAAGAGAAACATTCAGCTGAGGGGAACTGGATTGAAGAGGCAACCAAGAGAGTGCCCAGACTGAAAAAGCTTGATGGTGAGTGTCTCTGAGCCAGCTTAGGATCATTTGTAGGTATAAGAGTTGAATTTATGACATGGAATCATGAAAAGGAGCAAAACTGAAGAAAATGATAGGTTGTCTCTTATCTCCAAGGCCATTTTTGTCCACAGGAAATTTTATGGTCCAGGTTTGGGCCAGGGTGAAATGAAAAACTTTTAGGAAATTTAGGCTGGTATAATCATCTCTAGATCAAAAGCTTATAAAAAAAAGTTGGGCTTATTCTCAAATCACAGGCATTATTTTGCAGAATAATTAGACATAAATGGTAAGTAACTACTTTTTCACAATTGGATCAAAATTGTAGTGTTCTCTTACCCCCAAAAAAACAAACAAACAAACAAACAAAAACAACAACAACCCACACACAGGATCGAAGATAGGTGTCTCTGGATATCCTTAATGACTGGGTTCTAATCCCAGTTCTACCACTTAGTATCTTTTTTGTCATTGTGGTAGTTACTTAATTTCACCAAATGGTTTTTGTTTTTCATCTAAAAACTGGAAATGATAATTGTCACAGAACTCTTAGGGTCTAACCTATTCCCAGTGGTGCTACCAGGAACCCAGGCCAGAATTCCAACTGTTCCAGAACCCACAAACTTCCTTTATCTCTGCCAGCTAGGGAAATATCTTTCTAGGAAAACCTATATCTATTCTGAGGAAATCCACTATCCCCTCCTTCTTTTCCACATCATTCTGTGTCTTCTCACAAACTCTTAACTTCTCACTGACCTTCTTAGGCTTTTCAAAGACAAAAGCCAGTAAGTCTGACAATCTTTCTGCTTTCCACACTGCCCCTAAAGCAATCATGCACAGAACCCATTGGCCTACCTATTGCCTTCATCACCATATTCACACCGATATTCACAATCCACATCCAAAGGGCCTAGTTGTCTACGGTTGAGGCTTCCTTGTTCCTCAACCCTTCAGTCCCCTCTTCATCATCCCTGTTACTCTGCCATTCTGTCCTTCCTATTCTGTGCCTCTTTATCTCTCCCTCACCACTTCTATCTAAAGGTCAGTACTCAACCCTTTCATCCACCTCAGCTTACTATGGTGGTGGTTCTTTTTTTCCCCCCAATATTTTTTTTATTGATTTCAGAGAGTAAGGGGGGAGAGAGAGAGAGAGAGAGTAACATCAATGATAAGAGAGAATCATCGATCAGCTGCCACATTGGGGATTGAGCCCTGACCAGGATTGAACTGGGACCTCCTGGTTCATAGTTTGATGCTCAACCACTGAGCCACACCAGCTGGGCTGGAATTAGTTCTTAATTAAGGACAGGGTTTAGATGGAAGGATAGTTGGGGAGGGCATTTCAAAATGGAAGAACTTTGTTAACCAGGAGTCAGGGGTAAGAGAGTGCAAGATGAGTTTGGGAGACAGTGAGTTTATTAGTTTAGCTGGATTGGAAGGTGACTGGCTAAAGAATTAAGACTAAATAGTTGACTAGGTAAGATTGTGGGCAGGTTTCAAATGCTGGAGCTCAGAAATTCCTTAGTCTAGCCAGTGAGAGTTTGCAGATGTGCTTTCTTTTCTGTACTTTGGTTCTCCCCACCCTCCAATTTATTACCAATGTTTAATATTTTGGGGAATAACATAAAAATCAGATATGCTGGATTGCATATTTTATTGTAAAAAATGATGAATATTTCTTTGTATTTAACATACAAAGTTTCAGTAGTATAGGGCTTTCTTTATTTATTATTACATTTTTTTTGGAAGGGTACCCACTCTTAGCCAATCATGCTGGCTAAGATTGGAAACTGAGATGCAGATAGGAGGAGTCTCTTGGTCAAGACCCACCATGTAGTTCAGTAGTGGAGCTAGTGGTGAGCTTTAGGCCCCTTGCACAGGCTCTCAAGGGCAGTGAGTGTGTATCTCTTCTCAACTCCACGTTGGGTGATGTCATGTTAGTAGCTTGAAATGGCCATGGTGAGAGTATTTACACCACAGGAAGTGGCAGCTGCTACAAATCACAGCTGGTGGTTGTTAAACATTTATCAGGATGTAGTGCTTTATTTGTTTTTGCCTGGCATCTGTAGGCATTTTTATTTGCAACTCTGCATTTTGAGAGCCATATATTCATAAGTACTTATATTAATCCATTTGAGAATTCTCCTGAGAGGCTTTTTGGATCATTTGAAATTAAAGAGATTATTTTATGAAATTACTTTATTATGGCATACTTCACAGCATTTCACAGCTTCTGAGGTTAACGGGAAAATATTTTCATTTAGAATTTTAACAATCTGTTGAGAGTGACCAGAAATAATTTTCTTTTTCATTTTAGGTACCCCAGTAATTAAACAGGATGAGGAAGAAGAAAACTAACACCATGTTTTCCACTTCGTGTTAACTTATTTAAATGTCATAAGAACAATAGATAAGTTTTGTATAATTGTCTGTTTTAAAGATTCTGTGTGGAGCGAAAGGTTCTTAAGATAAAACAAATCTATGATTTCTTTTTTTTTCTCTTAACCTATTCAGTGTTCCTCCCCCCAAATGGTAACACCAACTTTATATATTGTAGTCCTTTTTTTAGAAACTATAAATTTTCAGTTGTTTGTCTTCAGTCTCCATCAACTGAAATCTTTATAGACTGAACAATCATTTTTAACAAAAGAATAAATGTGGTTGTTCATTTCATTTTTTTTTTTAGGTCAGGCAGTTAAATATATATACTTAACTTTTGAATCTGTAGAACATCTTTCCTAAAGATCCATCCCCTTAGGATTCAGAAGCACAAATGTGTCATGCCTTTGGTTCCGAAGGCAGCACAGTGGCAGCAGCCACAGAAGCAAGACTCCGAAGTCATAGTGAAAAAGCTGTGGTGAAAAAAAATGAAAAATTAATATCTTGGAGGCCTTAGAGCCCATGTTATGTTTACTTACTTGGTTTTCAAAAAATATGTACATTGTCAACTGGAATTTAGGTTGTATGTACATGTGTGGCCACTCAAGTCACGGTGCATAGTCCATCAGTCATTCCGTGATCCAGCTGTGTGGGTAAAGTGACTGTCATGATTATTCCTTTGACTAGCACTGTGGCCATGTTACCCAGGTGGACCTGATCTTAGGCACACTTTTGGGTTTATAGTTCTCTGTATGTTATATAAGGAAATATATATATAAGTGGTAGCTATATTTGGATGCCTAGTCTAAATCTTGGCCATTCATATATATTAAAATTTGCCCTAATAACTTTGGTCTGTTGACCACCATGTTGGGAGAAATGATTGTTCTAAGGGTATAGAACTTAAAGACTGGATCTGGTACCTTCCAATAAATTAAATTTAGTATTTCAAAATATATTTTTAGAAAAGTTTTAAGTTAAACAGCTCTTAAAATGAATTATGTAAGTGGTATTGGAGGGAAAAGAGATGTTTCATTATGGGATCCCAGGCAAATGGCAATATTTTTGAGGATTGCTTCCTCTGTAAAGCATTGTAGGTGAGTTAACCTCAAAATTGCAGAGCAATAGTTGAATGCAGAGTTTAGAATTTATCATATAAGAAAAAAATTCTCTTTTGAGAATGCAAGATATGGTAGTCAGTAGCCAGATGAAGTCCATAGTAGGCCACGACCGAATCAGTGATAGATTGCAGTAAGGAAGTCAGAGCCCTCTGCCAAATTGTGCCTGAAGTCCCTCAACCAGAGACTATTGATTTTCATTTCCCCATTTACTTGTGTGAAAATGAGTCAAAAAGTGATTATATAAGTGGTACTGGGTTTCAGAAGTTTTCAGTTATCATTTAAATAGGAATTATATGATTTCTCAGTCACACTGATCAAAAGGGACCACTGCTTCGACAATCAATCCTAAAAAGGAAAAATTAACCCAACATTTTTTTTAGCTTCCTTTTAGCTCTTCCTCACAATCTGATAGGAAGAAATCTTTGCTCTGACTGACTTATACATTCAAAGCCTTTGGGTCTTAGCTTCTAGGACCCAAAGTTTTCTTGTAGTATGAACTTCATCTAGTAGGCAAACTTGAAGCCATATTGCTATATATGGGTGATTTTCTAAAGGTTATTCTGGAAGTGAATATAATAGGGAATGGATGACTTCATATTTACTTTTTTTAATGGCTTACAGTCTTTAGTTCTTTTTGTTTATTTTTAGTTCTGCAATAGAGAAACTAATTTTCTCTTTCACCTTTTCCTTCCTCCCTCCCTCCCTCCCTCCCTCTCTCCTTCCCTCCCTCCCTTCCTTCCTTCCTTCCTTCCTTCCTTCCTCCCTTCCTTCCTTCCTTTCTTCCTTCCCTTCCCTTCCCTTCCCTTCCCTTCCCTTCCCTTCCCTTCCCTTCCCTTCCCTTCCCTTCCCTTTCCTTTCCCCTTCCTCCCTCCCTCCCTCCTTCCTTCCTTCCTTCCTTCCTTCCTTCCTTCCTTCCTTCCTTCCTTCCTTCCTTCCTTCCTTCTTTCTTTCTTTCTTCCTTCAGAGAGGGGGGGAGAGGGAGAGAGATAGAAACATCAATGATGAGAATTATTGATCGGCTGCCTCTTGTATGCCCCCTACTGAGGACAGAGCCTGAAACCTGGGCATGTGCCCTGACCAGGAATTGAACCGTGACCTCCTGGTTCATAAGTCCACGCTCAACCACTGAGCCATACCAGCTGGGCCCCTTTGTTTCTAAATGTCTTTTAATCACTGGTAGTTCTCAGAGAAATGTAAGATGCTCTTCTGTGTCCATTTCACAAAATATCCATAGTCAGTTCCACTCAACAAATATTTGAATGACTTTTATGCATTCTTTGCATGGAATGAAACTAAGAATCCACTAGGAAACAGAAGATAGAAAATAGAAGATAGAGTGTATTAAGAAGTTCAGAATATTCTCTCAAATCATTCCTTAACTCATCCTTTACTGCTGCAAATTTAGTTGATACTAAATGCCTTTGATTTGTGCTTCTTGAATTAGATCTTTAACCTACTTGTAATGGATTCTCTCTCTGCTCCTGGTTTGAAGCATTATGCCATTTTAGTGGATCATTTAAATTTCTTCTATTCTTTTAATGATGGTAGAGCTCTGGAATCAGTTCAGCATTTTAATATTTCCACAGGAAATTTTAGCCTACCAAGTAATTAACCTTTTCTGTGTTCTCTGTTAATAGGAGTTTGTTCCTTTAAATCAGAGTCAACCTTGGCACTATCAACATTTGGGCTTGATAATGTTGTGGGGGCTACCCTGTGTGTTATAGGATGTTTAGCAGCATCTCTGGCTTCTACTTAGTAGAAGAACCTTCTTCTCAGTTGTGATAACCAAAAATGTCTTCATACATTGCCATTTGTCCCTTGGGCTAGCTAGATGGGTTGGAACAAATTCACCCACAGTTAAGTTAAGAACCAGTGCTTTATACCAACATTCCTTTTGCCCAATGTCCGTTTATTTTCACTCTGTAGCCATATGGCACCTGATTATTATAGGAGAGAAGGTGGTGTATTTAGTGATCATGGGTGGAATGAAATGATCATTGGTGTTTCCCTTCTTTGTAATGCTCACTTTAACAATTCCCACAACACATTAGAAACTCAGGACTGGAAAGTTCGACTTATTTCCCCCCAGCAGGATCTCAACTTTTATGTCTTATCTTAGCATTTTGCTCATCTTAGGAAGTGATTATTAACCTACCTCTCTCTTACTATCAACAGAATCCAAGTTTATGGTAGATTTTGCTTTGTCTCTAAAATTTAACATTTTAAGTATACTTTATAAAATGCATGTCATTTTTTAAGTGTTCATTCATTGTCAAGTCATGCACAGGATTTTACAGACTAGCAGTCATTAAATACAGAAAAATATTGTATAAAATTTGGTAATCATACATGAAAGTTAGCTGGTGTAGACACCAGTTTTGGATGTGATCAGAAGCATGTCTGGTTACTGGATCCATTCCACAAATAGGGGTGGTGTAAGACACTTAAATGTGGTTCCTGTTTGGAAAGAGAAATTTTGACTTGTACAGATGCATCTTCTGATACCTTTCACCAGTGGGCTGAAGTAGAATAAGGAGGAATAAGAAATGAATCTTAATTGTTGACTTATTGTCAGAATTGGTGATATGTAAGTAGAGTTGAAGGTAGTTATGTGTGACCCAGAATCTTTTGCCTGGGCTTTTCTTGAGACTAACTGGGAAAAGTGTAGGGCTAGAAAGGTTGGATTTCATCATTAACTTTAAAGATTGGGGGAAATGTCGAGCATCGATCACAAGGTATGTCTAACTGCAGTCTAACTGTTAGTCACAAAGACTTTATATTGTAAGCAGTGGTAAAGGGAGAAAACTAACAGCTAACCTGGGCTGCTTAATGTGTCTGTAAATAGTTAAGTATAAAACAAGCTTTAGTGTGGCAGAGTTGGTGTTTCTGACACAGCTAACTCAACCATATTCCTTTATCTTCACTCTAGCTTGAGTTGTTTCTTGTAAAACCATAAAATAGGTGCAATAAAAAGAGTTAAGGGTATTTTTTTTAATCACTGAACTTTAGAAATTCCACATTTATATCTCTATTCCTGCCTTTTTATAAACCAGTGACTGCAAAGGAAGAAAACTGAAAGGAAAAACTAAATTGAGTCTTCCCTTTTCTGACTTAAGATAAATTTTCACTTGACAGGTGGAAAAGTCATAACTGGATTCTAGTTAATTTCCCATATTGGGCAGGTTAGAGAGGAACCAGCCAACCAAATTATGATCAGCAAATTGGACAAGGGGATGGGGAGAGTCACTATTTTTCAGTAGATTTGCACTTTAAGATTATGAAATGGATGTTGGTTGAAAGCACTCCCCAAGGGCAGATAGGTAAATACTTTGCCTGCCTGTGGATATTAGAGTCAACCCCATTCTTGCTCGCATTAAGCCCACCTCTGCAGTAGTTGTCTGTTGACATAATCAGAGTTGGGATTTCCCTATTTCCCTAGTTGGTGTTGCCTTCCATGTCTACTACGTTGGCAGTCATCCTTGCGGGGACGTGTCAAGGACAGTTCTCCTGCGCAGAAACTTTATGAGTTCTCTTTCCTACGTCTATATTTTAACAATTTAGATGTTGGCTAAATTAGGTTGTGGCTAATGTTAGGGAGGGTAGGAAGCTATTTGCTGCTTTGATCAGCAGGATCCCTGCCTCTGAGGTTCCGATTGCCTAGAGGGATCAACCCCATCCAAAGACTGGGGAGTTGGTAGCTATAAGGAATATACATTTTGCCAGCTACTTCTCCCAGCGTGGCAGTCATGATTACGAGCATCATTCCAGAATCTTTGGCTTCTAGAACCAACTCCATTCTGAAGAACATTTTAACATCCATTAACATCTATTAATACTTTGGTAATTATCTTTTATATGCAGGAATTTTGTAGCATGAACTTTATGACTAAAGTTATTGTGTTAAATTATTTAGAAATGTTGAGTTTCTGAATGTTATTTTGTGAGACTTGTTTTAAAATAGTAATAAATTGTGTTATTTTATAAAAAATTAATTTGTATCTTTTTTGTTACATAACCATTAGTTTTAGCTAATAAAGAGCAACTATCTGAACTTTGAATATTCAATTCCAAAAAAATTGTCTTTGGATAACATATTCCCCAGCTTCGTGTGTGTGTGTGTGTGTGTGTGTGTGTGTGTGTGTACATGTGTGACTCATTTTTTAAAAAATGTATATTTTATTGATTTTTTACAGAGAGGAAGGGAGAGGGATAGAGTTAGAAACATCGATCAGCTGTCTCCTGCACACTCCCTACTGGGTATGTGCCTGCAACCAAGGTACATGCCCTTGACTGGAATCGAACCTGGGACCCTTGAGTCTGCAGGCCGACGCTCTATCCACTGAGCCAAACCTGTTAGGGCTGACTCATTTCTTTACCCCCCTACCCCCCAGTTCATTTCCAATGATAATTTTCTCTCTGGGTCTGTAAGTCTTCTCCAGTTCTCTGGGCACCATTTCAAAATGATTAGGATCCTAGAAAGAGTGCTATAGGTACAGCAAGTTCCTGCTGCACTTCACCATTCCTAGTCCTTTTCTTAGTTTCAGAGTGTACAAGGTTAAGGTTGGCTGATGAGCCCTTGATTTGTGGTCTGGAATAACCTCAGACAAGAAACAGGAAGAACTGAGCACTAGCAGTAACATTACACATTTTCCCAGCACATATTCTGCGCTGTCAGCCAAATGTTATTTTGGTCACAGAATGGGACCTACAGTGCAGTTTCTATTTCTTTTCACTTTAAAAAAAAAAGTATTGTTTAAGTTATTACAAATAGTAGTACATGTCTCCTTTTTTTCCCCATTGACTCCCCCCCCCCCCCCGCACCCGGGTCTCCCCTCCCTCCGTGTTTTGCGTCTATTGGTTGTACTTAATATGCATGCATACAAGTCCTTCGGTTGATCTCTTACCCCCCCAACCCTCCCCTACCTTCCCCCTGTAGTTTGACAGTCTACTTTTTTACTCCATAGTTTTTTGGTTATAAGGATATATTTCTTGCTACTGTCCTTTAAAAAGCAGATTTTAATGAACCCATAGAGAAAACCTTAATTTGAATCAGTTCATTATTTTTAGTTCATTGTTTTATAGAACAAAGGATGGACATCTAGACTCCTGATATTGTTTTGTATCATATACATGTATTGTATTAAATATTTATGGGTGTACACATAGATATATAAATTGTTATATATAAAAGAATCCTAGGTGATGACTCTCCCTCTTAAAATGCAATAAAAAAAAATGCAATCAACTCTGCACCTATAAAAAGGTGTACCCATCCCTATGTGCAGATATAGGATGCCCATATTTGGTTAAAAAATGAACCCATTATTTGTTTTTGTTATGAGTATGTATAGAGTAGGAGTGTGAACATGTATGTGGTGGCTGGTTGTGTGTATGTATGTGGAGAAATGGGAATGTATGACAGGGGTGGGAGACTGGTATAGAGGGGAGAGCATGTTTATGATGGAGTGTTCTGGGGAAGGTGGGAGTGAATGTATGAAACAAAATTGTGAGAGGTGAGGGGAGTGTATGTGTATCCAGCACATTGTGTGTGGGGGGTGGGGGGGGGGGGCGATGGACGGGGAAGCTATGTGAGATGTGAATGGGGGAGAGGGGTAATGAGGACATGTTTGTGGGGAGTGAAGATTTGCCTTTCTGTTGTGGGAGTCAAATATGTGGAGCTGTGTAGAGAGTGAAGGAAGTGAGAGGAGTGTATAGAGACATCTGTTAGAACATATACAAGTATTAGCCTTTATGACTAATTTTTACCTTATGATTGTTATAATAGGTTGGCTATCATTTTATTATTTATTTGGTTGGTTGGCTTTAATTTTAAAGCCTTGTTACTGGGGGAAATCTCCACTGAACACTATGTTCATGTAACCACTTCTGGATTTACTAGGACCTGGATCTCAAAAGATGGACATCTTCTGTCACTGAATCTCTGTAGCCAAATAAACATGTTTTAAAGCCGTATTTCCCTTTTTATATCCTCTTGATAGAAAATGGCTGCTGTAAAACCGAAGCATTCATTTTACACAGGTGTGAGTTATCCCTGCGGCAAAACAAACACTTTTAGCTAATGGAACTTAAAAGGGGAGGAAAAAATGCTCGATAACCTCCTAAACCCCATTTCTGGATTTCCTAACATTTTAGAGTAATATTTACTTGAGGTTTGATTTTCTTTAGTGACTTCAAGTCTAAGAAAAGATACAGATCTTAATTACACTGAAAATTTTTTATACATGTCAGAAAATGAGACTAGAATTTTTAAAATATTTTTATTTGTATACATGTATTTGATAACTTCAAACTTAGAACACTTAGAACCAGCACAAGTAAAGAGAAATACAAATCAATGACAAAGATTTGAAATGGGGGAATGGATACTGTAACTGGTTCATATTAACCTCCCCATGCAATTTATATCTTGTACAGTGAAAATTTTAATTTACACAGCTCTATAATTGTACTTTTCTAATACCCTATTTTGTAGTCTCAGGATACTTTCCAATTAAATTGATCCTGATGTTTACAGATGAAAAGTAAGAAATTAGCACTGTAAAGCTGAATCACTAAGAATATCTAATTCACGTTTCTTCCCATCAATATAAATCAGGAACAATTTGCAATAAACAGAAAAACTATTCACGTTATTAATAACAACAGTTCATATTTTTACTGAACACTTCTTGTGTTAGCCAGGCTCTGAACTAAACAACTGAACATGCAATTTCACATTTAGGTATCTTGATGAGAAGTCTCACAAGTTTCACATTTTTCACAACTGATGTCAAGATGACAGCTTGCACTGAGCACCTGTGTCCAAGCCTTTACCTGGCATTTCAGCATGCTAGCATGACACTGGTAGCAGCTCAGGGTACTCCCTGGCACAATTTTACTAATGTTACATGAATATGCAGGCCTGACTTCCCCCCCAAAACAGGACTTGACTAAGAGACACACCTATAAGACAGCACAAAGAAGCTGTTACCTAGGTCTGCACTAAAACTCCCTTTCCCGGGTCTCAGAAGTGCCCCTCCAGGCCTAACTGCAGGAGGGCAGCCTCAGCCTCCTCCTCCTCCTCCTTGGCCTCCTCCTCGCGGATCTGCACCAGCAGCTGAAAGAGGTTAGGAGCCGGCCCTTCCGCAGCCCCGGTCAGCCACAGCTGCCTTCGAATGGCCCCGCTGTGGTTGGCGCCGGCAATGACCTGCTCCAGGCGGGCCTGGTTCACGTTATCCTTATCTATGGCCCCCTTCTCCACCACCTTCTGCAGCAGAGGCTCCAGACGAATGACATAAGCCGATAACTTTTCTCCCGGGTTCTGGTACGTGTTCAGAAACCTGACCTGCGCATCCCTAGAACTCTCGACGCTCCCAAACACCTGCTCAAGCGCCTTGAGGCACTCGGCGGTGGTTATGGCAGGATTGTTGGTTTTGAGGATGCGGATGACGTCGGCGGCAGGGCCTCTGAGGCTCTCCATCAGCCGCCGCCGCTTCTCTATGTCGGACACCTGCCACTCCCCAATGACCTCATTCGTGTGCTCCAGCCAGGAATCAAAGGTCTCCTCCCCGGGCCCCGGGATGTCCCGCCCCGAGAACACCGTCAGCTTCTTGTACCAAATGGACTCCACCAGAGGCTGAATTACATTATCCAGAATATAGTTCAGCATCTCTGCTGGCATATCTGGGCCCGGGGCCGGGGCGGGGGTCTGAAACCCAAGGACGCGGGCAACATCTTGCACGGTCCAGCCCTCCCTCGCTAGGAAGAGGTGCAGCCTTTCCAAAAACTCGGCATCGGAGGTCGGGGGCTTAAAGACCACCTTCCAGACCCCGCCTTTCCCCGGCATCTCCCTGGGGATGGCCGCGTAATCCACGGCGCCCGTGAGCTCCAGCAGGGCTGCTTTCGCGTTCTCTTCCCTCCAGAACATCCTCCCCAGCACGCGATAGGGCACCTGGGGCATCGCGGCCTGGAGGGTCTCTTCGATTTCAGCCTCGTCGCAGTTCACCGGGATCCCCCAGACCAGCAGGGCTCTCTGGGCGTTCACGTCCATGCCCCGGCACCAGTCTTCCAGCAGGGTCATCGCCATCTTCCCGACTACCTGGGGCCCAACCCTACAGACACGGGGGAGAGCGGCTCCCTGTGCCCGGGGGCTGAGGACAGCGGCGGACACTCCCCCGCAGCGATGCCCGAGGGAAGCGGGCGTTACGCAACCACCGAGAACCACCCGCGCCGGCTCCGCGGTCGTCCCCGCGCCGCCCCAGGCAGTCGGCCGGCGCGTCCTCGGAGCGGAGCGTCGGGAAGGCTCGGGGTCCGCCCGTCACTCGGCCGCCGCCGTCTTGCGCCTCCTCAGGGTCCGCGGCCGGGGTCCTCTACCTGCAGGCGCGGGGCGGCCTCGTGGCGCCGAAGGCTCGGAGCGAGGGCGGTGGCGAGGGCGGGAGCCGCCCGGCCGGAGAGCCGCCGGGCGCGGTGGTGGGGCGCGGCCGCCTCCGCTCCGCCGCCGGGCGCTGGGCAGTCGCTGCTCCTGGAGTCGATCCGGCGTTCGCGGTCGGAGCCGGGCGTTCGGGCGGCCGAGGGGTGGCTGCTTAGCCGGCGAGGGCCGTGCCGCCCCCCGAGGGAGTGACTGTTGGTCCGGAGGTCGCCGCAGCGGCGGCAGGGTCAGCCCGCCAGGAGCGACTTCGCGGGTGCAGGGGGCCCACCGGGCGGCGGGGGCGGCCGCGGTGCGAAGACACACGCGGCGAAGCGCGGGCAGCGGCAGTTGTGGCGGGTTAGGCGGGCAGCGGCGGCGGCTGCCGGGTGGTCCGCCCCGCAGCCAGCCGAGCAGTTACTGCCGCAGTGGAGGGTGGGGCCGGCCCCGTGCGTGGCTGCCGCGCGCCCCGCCCCGCGGCCCACTCAGCGCCAGTGTAGTCATGGCAACGGCGGCGGAGGCGACCGGAGCTCCGCGCGCTCCCGCAGCCCGCGCCGGGAGGCGGGGAGGGGAGGGGGGTGTCCAGTGGTTGCTATGGTGACAGCCAGGGCTCTGGTTTCTCTGATGGCTCATTTCTTTTTCCAGATTTTCCAGATTTTTTAAAAAACCAAGCACCGCGTTTAAGAGAGAATAATAATAATACAGTGGGTTTAAGATGATACTGCTGAAAATGCATCCGTAGAGACAGACGTGTCCACTGTGGCTGCTTCAACATGAAAACACCCTCTTCGGCCACAGGGGCTTCCTTATGCCGCCTGATCGCATTCTCCACCCTCCATATTTCATCCAAATGGAACTAAAATTTGGAAGAGTGCCATTTACATGTTTTTGTGTGAGGCAGTGAATTGAGATGGCTCGAACATTTTGTAAAAAGATTTATACTCAGTAATCTTTGTAGCCAGGAAAATGCTGGTGTGTTTATTTCTCTAGTGCTGACATCATTGACAATGAGGTGATCAAACAGAATCCTTATGGTTCAAAAATGTCCAATAATCCCCAGCAAGCAAAACAAGGCCTACTTACGTCAATCCCAGATGGTGAAAATCTCCCCTAAAGAACACAGCATTCAACTCTGAATTTTTAAAACCTTATTTAATAAAAGGTTTAAAGATACAGAAGAACATTCAAAAGTAAATAAGTTACATAGATACATTACAATCACATCAGCAAGATTTTCTTTAGTGTATTAATTTTTTTTTTATAAAAAGCACACAAAAAATAAAATCTTCAGTCTGGTCTATCACAACTGTACAGCAAAAGAGGTAATATTTATATATATGTACACTATTTTAATATGTAACAGTCTTTTTAAAAAAGGGTGCCACAGGCAGCAAACACACAAAAGGCAGTGTCTGATCATTTTTTTTCAAAATAAAAGGAATATAGTTATTTATATGCTATTAAAATATTTATACAATAATTACAGACTGACTGTCAAGGCTGTTCCTGTGCTGTTCCCTCCAACAAGGCCTTCAATTGAGAGACAAATGAGAAAAAGGTGAAACAGCTGCAAATTATTAGAGGCAAAGATCAACACAGCAAAAGAGTGGAGGACATACAATTGTTTTATAAAAGTATGCATACTTCCTGTAAACCTAAGGAGTTAGGCTTTGCCAGTCTGGCAATAAATACCATCCAAGAACAGTGAGCCCCAGTGAAAGTATTTAAACAGTTCGGGCTTGAGTATATGTTGTATTCCTCCTTCATCTTAACCTCTGGCACACGAGAAGAAAGAGGTTAGGTCACTGAGGCAGTTAAATAGAGGGGATCCCTTTAGACATAAGCAGCACACGACCTCTGTGCCAGGGGTGGAGGTGGGGTGGCAGGAGGGATGGGTAGGGGGCTGCTGAAGGCATGGAGGACAGTTCCGAAGCACTGTCTCCTCAGGTGGGTAAGAGACCTCAGAAACGGTCTGGAATACAGGCACTAGGTTAGTTTCATGCCCTTGCTGAGTGCAGGTGGAGGCGGGGAGATGGCTCTGTGAGACGGTGTGGGAGGGCATTATAAAGCTGGTGGTGGTTTGTCATTTTCAACTTCTTAAAGCAAAGAGCTCTGAGTAGAAGAAAAAAAGAAAAAGAACAACTAAAGATGAGCCTAATGTGTTCACAGGGAGAAAGCACCATAAAGGACATAGACTTATGCCAGCTGACTGCACCTACTTAATTGGCAGGTCACAGGCCACAATTGCATCTGCCCTCTAAACATTTTCACTTTCACAACGCATTCGAGATATAAATCTATCCTGGAGCATGAACCCTTCCTTCTAACATGCCATGTTCCGGTGGGATTAATACAGAGAGGTACCATTTTTGTTTTCTCCACCTACATTCACCTGGTCTTGTCTCCATGAGTTTAGAAAAAGGAGAATCACTCTAGACAAAGGAGATTTGTTACAGCATGTCCATAAAGGGGCCTGAAACAAAATACAATTTAAATAGAAAAAACCTTGGGAAACGTAAGTAGCACTTTGGGGCAAAGCTGCGAAGGCACTCATATTACACAGGTGATTTAGAAGAGAGACTAAATTTGCTACCTTCCTGTTTCTGGAGGGGGTACCAGATTTTTGCAATCTTGGGATACTGAGTTTGTAGAAGCTTATGGAGGAAATTAACTGGGAAGTTGGAAATCTAGGTAGTTGTCCAGGAGTCTGGCGTGGGGGAGAATTTTGTTGCTCCTGTAGCTGGGATCTTGTAGAACCATTTTAATGCATGAAGGCTGAAAAATACCTGATAGTGCATAGTTTAGAAACAAAAACACGTTCTCCCTACCCCCAGCTACCAACACGATGCCTTTCAGCTATCTCGTGAGTAAGCAGAATGCTTTGTGGCTCCTTCCTAACATGTTGGCCTGCCGTTTACTTGCATTCACTTTGAACTTCTTTTATACAATGAAAGTTGAGTGACAAGATCAGAAAAACAACTCAGCCCTCCTGTGGGACTGGCAAGTGAAGGGGCCTCCAGAATCTTCCAGCCCTTTCTTTAGTGACTCCGTGCCAAATATGGCTTCTTCAAGCCAGAAACAAACCAGAATTCTGGCTTCCAGCCAATCCTCTCAGGCAATTTGAAAGTACAGCTAGAGCAGAGGTAGCAACAAGAACTGCCTTTGATCCCCTGGCTCCTGCTACTCTAGGTGTGACACCTTCCACCTTCCCACCCTCTTTCAGCAGGTATAGCATTCCTATTGGCAAGAGCTTCCAGAGCAATGTGAGGGGCATTAGGGTCTTGGGAACAGCGGGGGCGGGGAGAGGTGCGGATGCCAAGAAGGTGCCTTGTTTTGGGATAAATGCACTTGGGCCTCTGGAAAGCAGGCGGCCCCTGGTCCCTGAGAGGATGTTCAAAATTAAATATTAAGAATAAATAAATAGCTCCCAAATGACACAAGTCAAGGAACGAAGGCTCCTGTCCAATCTGGTTAGGAGACCTCCCCCTCCCAGGGAAGGATCCAGAAATCTCCAACATGCAGGACTGGGGGGCTGGGCGGTGGCTATCAGCGCTAGACCAGGTGGGGTGGGGTCAGGTGGCAGCTGCCAAGGTCAGGACGGAGGCAAGCAGGAAACCTGCGCCCAGGAGGGGCGGGCTGGGCCTGGGCTAAGCTCCCTTAGTCTCTAGGGCCCAAAGGTATTTGGCAAAAAGGTGGGAAGCAGAAGAGCCAAGGCTTAACTGAAGTGCCCTCAGGCCTAGCCTGCAGCTTCCCTCCTCACAGTTCCCTCTCCTCCAGCAGGCTGAGAGCTTGGACAGGAACATGGCCTTCCCCCAAACATCTGAGAAAACTTCCCGCCCCAGCAGGCTGCTAGCAAGCAGCAAAGGAGAGGCCTCGGTGAGGACAGGGGCGCTGGAGCAGCTTAGGCCTGGACACGGTGTGCAGGGGTGAGCTCCCTTTTTCCGGGGCTTAGGGGAGGAATAATGCTACATCGGGGGCGAACTTGTGCTTGGCTCTCCTTGGTGACCAAGGGGAGCAAGGGGAAGAGGAAGCAAAGAGACTGCGCAGCAGCAGGGGTCCCAGTGTGAGAAGCACCAGTGGCAACGGCTGGAGCCCCTCCCAGAGGGCAGCCCCAGCAAGCAGGGACGCTCATCGTTCCAGGAAAACGTGAGGACAACTTCTGACAGACCGAATGCACAGAGAACTGGATCCTGCAGCCCTTAACACTGCTCCTGGGGCCTTTATAAATAAAAGAGCTGTTTATTTTATTGTCTTGTTTGTTTTTCGGAGAAAAGTCCACGTGATCTCTCCTCTATCCCTCGGTAAGTCCCTGGGCGCCGGCGGCGCTTTGACAAGGCTGGTGCAGGGAGAGCCGGGCGCCAGGCAGAGGGGCCAGTCCTGGGTCTCCAGGCGGCCTTGGGCCTCAGCCCCTCTCTCCAGCGCTTTCCGTCTGGTGGGGGGAGGCAGCGGCCTCGGCCGCAGCAGCCGCAGCCTCTTTCTCCCTCTGCCTCAGAGCTGCAGCCTTCTTCTCCTGCTCTGCGTGGCTCTTCATGTGGGCGCTGCGGCTCTTCACCTTGTAGAACACCCTGCAGCCGGGCAAGAGGGGCTCAAGTGAGAGGTCTGTCCCCACCCCCTGGGCCACCAGGCTAGAGTGTGTGTGTGTGGGTGTGGGGGGGGGGGCTGTGTGTCCCTGACTCTTCCTGACATGGCGAATGCCTCTTGGCCTACCCCCACCCTCCAACTAAAGCAGAGACGAGTTCCTTATTCAGTGCCATCATCCCTCTTCTGCTGAGTGACATCACCGCCCTAGAAACCCTCTGAGCCAATCAGAAGACAAGGCGAAAGCTCAGACTACCTCCTCCTCCTTCTGCCCGCCTACCAACCACCAACACCCTCCCTCCTCGGTCCCCATGGAGATACATCTTACCTGCCACATTTTTTACAAGGGAACGTGTTCTCCTGATTCTGGGTCTTATTAAATGTCTCTGTTTTTTTCTTCTTCTCTGCAAAAGGCAGTGCCCTTCGTGGCTTCCCTGGCCCCTCCCTCGGCTTCTCTGAGGCCTGGCCACCAGCAGACCCAGGGGCGTTGGGCTCATGGCTTCGGAGGATGAGGATGTCATTGGCCTGGAGAGAATCAAACAGGGAGGCGTTGAGAGATCTGGGGAAGACAGGATCCCGAATTCCAGAATTTTAGGGAACAGAGGACTCCTAAAGGCCAGACACCCCTGCCCTGGCATTCTCTTGAATCCTTCCAGTGACAAGGCACTCACTGCCTTTTCAGCAACCCATTCCATCTTCGGCCAGCTCTGTTTTTACAGAGTTGCTGCTACAGTCATCGTGGGACAGCCCTAGCTGCCCTAGGACTTCCCGGTGTATCTGACGGGACTTGGTGTCTCAATTAATGACACACGTTGTCATGTTTCAGTCATTTAGTCCATTCGTGACTTTATTCCGTGAGATTCAAGCCCATGTGATGCACAGGTGCTGGGGATACAGAGGTGACAGACAGGAGCCCCTCCTCGGAGAGCACAGTCCAGTGCAAGGGGAAGACGGGCAGGCATCTAGCTCATGACACCACGAGCCACCATGGCAAAGGCCAGGCAGGTGCCAGCGAGCAGAGGACTCCTTGTGCTGACCTGGAGAGGGGTGCTCAGGGCATGTACTCAGGGGCTCGGGGAGCCCCAGATGGCCAGCAGAAGTATGGGCACTGGATTGACCCTACAGGAAAATGTTGACAAAAGTCAGCAGAACTCCCTTGAGCCTGTACACAGAGCACAGCTCTTAGAGAAGGAGCACAGCCAAGACAAAAAAAAGAAAACCAACAGCTGTGTGTCTACAGTTTGTGGGGGGCTTTCCTGCACGCCTAAGTGTACAACACCAAAATAAAAATCTCAGAGTAGTTCCCCCAACAGGCTCTTCCCATCCCTACCCTCTCCCGGGGGACCCCTCCCACACAAGAACAGCTCTGGCCGGTAGGTCTTGCTTCTTGGCCTGTGATGTGGCAGACAGAGCACTGCAGTAGGATCTGGGGTGGAACCTCAGGCAAGTCACTTAGTACCTCTGAGCCCAGTTTTCTCCATCTGCAAAGTGAGGGTTCACACTTGATGGGGTTCTTGTGCAGAATTAATGAGATCATGGACAGGACAGCACTTTGCAGAGAACATGGGTGAGGGGCTTTTATCTTTACGCCTGTGACCTCAGCTCAGTTTCAGACATTTTTGTCAGGGACACAGCTCTCTTAGGGGAGCCCTGCCTGAGCTACACTTCACGAATGCTTCCCCCATGTCCCACACACCTTCCGGGTTTTCATAAAACCGTGCTCCCTGAGTCTCAGAGACAAACGCAGTAGAGTGTAAAATTTAGCAGCAGCCTCTGGAGTCAGGCTGCCTACTGGCTATCTGATCTGGGGCCTCAATTTCCTCATCTGTGAAATGGGAATAATGGCAGTACCTACCACATAGGGCTATGAGGATTTAATGAGTTAACAGCATCAGGCACTGAATACATTTCCTGCTATTATGATGATGACAATCCTAGTCATGTTCCTGCTCTGCCTCCCCTCCCACCCCCTCGGGCCCTTCTCCTGGCCCTGGGCTCCCCCAGTGGAGGTCACACTTACCGACTCATTGGCCTGTAGTGTCTGTGTGGCTTTGACAGCCGCTGCCCGCCGGCTTCTCTCTCGCCCCTCTTCCTGCTCCCCCTTCTCTTGGATCTCTGGCACCTCCTCCTCCCCCTCCTTCCTGGTCTCCTTTACTTCCCTCTTGGGCTCCAGCCTCTCTTCACTGGGGGACTCTCTTCTGGGAGCAGGCACCCTGGGGAACTTCTGGGAAGTCTATGGGGGACAAGAACAGGGGCAGTGACCCTAGAGCTCAGTCATGCAGCCATAGCGCACGGATTCTGACCCAGCCAGGGCTCACTTGTCCCTGCTAGTCCTGGCCTGGCCTCCTGTGCTGACTCTACACCCTCCCCCTCACCTAGTCTGCCTGGCAAAGAAGAGCGAGCCTTGAGCCCTGGGAACCTTCAGGATGAGACCGAGCACTTGAAATGGAGCCAGGGGCAGGGAGGGAGCTTGCCAGGCCCTCCCCACAGGCCACCTATCTTCCTGGATGTGCTCAGCGACACATCCGTGGGCAGGGTGGTCTGGTGGAGCCAGGCAGCAACTTGAGCTCATTCTCAACTACCTTGTAACGCTTTCTGTATCTCCACTCCCTTCCCACCTGCAGAATGGGGGCCGAACCACTCCCCATCTTAGAGCAGCATGTCACCAAGTGTGGGCTTATAGCCCCCAAAACGAATTGCAAAGAGAATGTTGTTTAATTCCGTTTCCATGTATCAACCTAAACATGGAAACTGAATTAAACAACATTCTCTTTTCAATTCTCTTTCAATCCTGATTATGTTAAGGAGAAAGTCTCCAGCTCGTGTCACTGTGTCTTTTGTACTTTTCCAGGCCTCAGTTTCAGCGCCTTGGCAGATAATAGTATCTAGCTAGAGTTTAATAACATGGTTTGACTTTCATACACTATATTTATTTTTACTAGAACCGTCTAAGCCAAGCAGTACTTGTTTTCTATGTATGATTGTGATATAAAACTTCCCTTTAGAGTAAAAATGAGTTGATTTAAAAATATGAATAGCACAAGTGGTATGTGGAAATGACAGAAATAGTAATGGTAACATATGGTAGGATGCAGGAATAGCGGAAACTGATAAAGGTGATACAAGAATGGCTAAAGTTTGGGAATCAGTGTTAAGAGGCCCGCTATGAGGGGACAATACATTGACGCTGGTGCAAATACTGTGGGAAATTTCCCCCAAGTACTGTATCCGCACAAGGTATGATTACTACGTCACTGGCCAACACAGAGGGGATCCCCAAGGCCCACGGCCACTGCCCAGCCCAGGACATCAACAACTTGGGTTATCAGGGACACTGCCTTCCTCTCTCAGCAGCTGAGGATGGGAAGGGAATCACCTTAATATCCACTTCAACCTCTTCCTGGACTGACTTATCGTCACTCGTATCCACATCGCCGAAGGTGAGCGTCCCATTGCGGCCAATCTTCACCTGCTTCTTGTAGGTGTAGTAGAACTCCACACACTGGGCCACAGTCTTGGTCTGGATCTGGTTTGAAACGAAAATGCGGTCAGAGTTCCTGGTTCAGCTCACCTGCCTGGGGATACGCCAGCCTTCCTCATGTCTCCCCTTAAACTGAGCAAACACTAAACTCAATCAACCCCCCAAATATAAGCATGTCTCTAAGACCTGCTCTGACAAACCACTGACCAATTCAACTAACCCAAGCTTCAGCACTACTTTTCTAAAAAGCTAAAAAGCACAACATGGAGCCACTGGGGAGATTTGAATGTGGATTGCATGTTAGAGCGTATTACTTATCAGTTTAAGTTTCTTTGATGATAATGCTACTGTGGTTTTACAGGAGAATGTCCTTGTTTTTAGATAATATTTGGGCCAAGTGTCATGATGTTTGTAACTTACTTTTAATTATTAATTAAAACAGAGAGAGAGAATAGGTGCATGTGTAAGTTTATATATATAGACAGAAAGAAAGCAAATGTGGCAAATGTTAACAACTGGTATATCTAAGTGAGGGGTATATAGGTGTTCATTACACTATTCTTTCGATTTTCCTGTAAGTTTGAACTTTTTCAAAATAAAAAGTTGAAGGGGAAAAATTCTGGCCCTGGCACGTGTGGCTCAGTTGGTCGGAGTGTCATTCCGTACACCAAACGGTGGCAGGTTCAATTCCCAGTCAGGGCACATACCCAGGTTGCAGGTCCAATCCCTGGTTGGGTCGTGTGCAGGAGACAGCCAATCAACGTATCTCTCTCACATTGATATATATAATTGATATATATATATATATATATAAAGGCCCAGTGCATGATTGAATCATGCACGTGTAGGGTCCCCTACACGCTTTCGCTTTCGATCACGGGGGAGCTGGGTGCCTGGTGCCTGAGCGGACAGGCACCCAGCTCCCCCGCTTTTGATGGTCCGCAGTGGGACGTGAGCTCGCTGCCCCAGAGGCCCCTTCTGTGCCGCAGCACAGCCATGGCGCAGACGCTGAGCTCGAGCTGCCGCTGGCAACGTGAGCTCAGCGTCCTGTCGGCCCAATCGGCCACCCCGGCCCCCCCGAGTCCCGCCCCCCCGCGCCTCCTGGCCAATCGTGAGCATAGCGAAGGTATGGTCAATTTGCATACTTGTCTATTATTAGGTAGGATATATATATATATATATATATATATATATATATATATATATATCCCTGCCCCCTCTTCCTTTCCTCTCCAGGTAGCAGCGACCGATAAGCGAGGACAGAGGAATGTCAAATTATCAAGGGAGGCTAATAAGCCGGGGAAAACCGGAAAAGGAAGCAGGATTCCCAAATCTTGTTCCTAACTCTGCCACTAAATAGCTGCGTGGCCTTAGACAAGTCGCTTCCTGTGTAAACAGCGAGTGGGGTGAGACTAGATGATCTCCAAGGGCCTCCCACGCTCTGAAGTCCTAGCCTCCCGTCTCACAAATCCATTTGGCCACTGGGTTTAGTTTCTGGACTACCTTCCCACACACAGAAAACACAGAGGCTGTTTCCCTGACTCTTCCCGCTCCCCCAGGCTCGCAGACTGCTCGGCCAGCTTCTGGGCAGCACGGAGGTCCTGTGCACAGAGCCCAAGGAGTCAGAGAGGGTCCTCTGGGCCCGAGGAGAAACAGACATGCTCCATCTCACAGGAATGGCCAAATCACAGCGTTACTAATTAGATCCCGTTTGCACGTTCCCTGCCAATTCTCTCTGATCATCTGTTTGACTACTGGTCTGTTCTTTTCATTAAGGCATTAGGGGCTCCTGGAAATATTGCCCAATCAGGAACCCAGCAGATGTCTGCCCTCACAACAGGGCCCTTGTAGGAGAATTCATCAGCACCTTGTCCAGTTCCCAGAGCCATCCCTGGCACAATCGACCATCCCAAGAGGAAAGAGCACGTTCCTGGAAGCCCTTTCCCCTCAGCGGTCCACACAACGCACTCTCCCGCAGCCCAGATTCTGCCAGACGGGGCTGGTGGGAAGATGCAAATCTGCAAATTAGCAAAGCACTTTAGTCCCCCAGAAGAACACAGGGGGAGGACAAGATAAATCTAGGACAACCAGTCTCCGGCCTCCTCTAGCTGGCCAGCGCAAAGAGGAGGTGTTACTGGAAAGACGCCCTGGGTCTGACAAGACGTGGGCAGAGGCCCCCACCCAGTTCAGTTACAGTCATTTGTTGCTCTCAGTTCCCCTTATCATAGGGTGACCTCTCCTCCCACAGACTAACTGTGGCCTTCCAGTGCTCCGCGCCCCTGGGGAATGGCTCACCTCGGCCGGCAGCCCCTCCTTCTCTTCTAGCGCTCCCTTGGGTAAGCCGCTATTTTAAGTTGTTGTGGGGATTTGTTTTGTTTGTTTTTGTTAATCCTCACTTGAGGATATTTTTCCATTGATTTTTAGAGAGAATGGAAGGGAGAGGGAGAAACATTGACGTGAGAGAGACACACAACCCCCAACCAGAGCCAGGGAACCTGTAACCACGGTCCGTGTCTTTGACCAGAATCAAACCCAGGTCCCTTCAGGCCACAGGCCGACGCTCTAGCCACCGAGCCAAACCGGCTAGGTTTTTGTGGGCTTTTTAAAAAATATATTTTTATTGATTTCAGAGAGGAAGGGTGAGAGAGGTAGAAACATCAATGATGAGAGAGAATCACTGATTGGCCACCTCCTGCACACCCCTGCACTGGGGATCGAGTCCACAACCCGGGCATGTGCCCTGACTGGGAATCGAACCGAGACCTCCAGGTTCATAGGTCGACATTCAACCACTGAGCCATGCCAGCCAGGCACCACTATTTCAAGTTTGATGCCACTGAGTCTGATACCCACTCAGGCCCCTCTCTGGATTAAGACCCCAGGGTGTGGCCACACTATCCAACGGGAGGGGAGGGGGCTTAGAATGAAGGGGCGGGGGCAGTCCTTATTCCCCCCCCTGCTTGTTTTGTTTACAGAATTCTCTGAGGCTACTTAGTGCGTTGAATTAAGTGCTTCTGATGAGGGCTTGGTAAGCGACTGCGGGCCCCCACTGGTAGGGGGACCCCAAATCCTACAGGCAGCTAGCTCCTGCCCTCACTTGCCCCTGAAACAGAGCTCCAGCTCACCAGCTTCTGCACCAGGAAGAAATCCTTCTTGTAGATGGCAATGCCCTTGTTGAACAGCTTCCTCTCAGACATCTTCCACTGGTCTGAGCCTGCGGGGCAAACAGGGAGCCGGGGTAGAGAGGTGGGTGGGACTGCGAGCATCCCGGGGGCGATTCTGACCAGCAGACAAGTGTGCGATCCATCCACCGTCAGAGCTGGCTCCACAAACTGCTCCTGCCACGTACTAGCCCTGTCACTTGACCCTGAACCTCACTCTCCTCACTTGTGAAGTGGGAACTAATAATAGAAGCCACCTCCCCAGTTGTGCAGACTAAATGAGATCATGCATGTGAAACCCTTGGTGCCCAGCCTGGCACAGACGACATGGACCACTGCACAGGGATCGATAACAGTAGCTGCTATGATGATGCCCAGTGGTCAATGTCCCCCTTACAGCACAGGGTCCAGAACGGGACATGGCACTCCAGGGGTTGTCTAAGTTCCAGGTGCCTGATGCCAGTTTGGATGGCACTCCCCGGATCCCTGTCCCTTGTACTGAGTCCTGGGCTTCCTTGCCTGAACGGCTCCCACCTGCCCACGCCCTCCCGTCTTCCTCTCCAGGGCACAGTAAGCTCCTTGAGAGCCACCCCAGCTTTGGTGTCAGTGCTTCGGCTCTTGGCTTACCCACCCCCCATCTCCCCCACCCAGGGCTGTGACTCAGCACTAACTGGGCCCCACTGATGGGAGACCCTTGGAGGCTCCAGCTCTAGACCCACCCCCCACCAGGCCCACCTGTGTAGTGATAAGTTGCCAGTGGGTGGTTGTGGGGCCTCAGGGGCTTCTTCAGTAGCAGCTTATTCAGCGTTTCCTTAAAGGGGAGTGAAGCAAAGTCAGGGCCCTGGCTGGGTTCAGTAGGCAAAACTTAAGAGGGTCTCCTCAGGCCATCACAGATGCAGAAGGCCCTCAGTGCAGCTCTGTCTGAGGTGGGGTCCCAGTGGCCCAGAATCAGGGCCTGGGGTGGATGGCACCACCCTGCGCTGCAAAGTTTAGAACTAGGGTTTCCTTGGGCTGAGCCCCTACAACCCCCATCTGGGTTGGACCCTCCAGCCTGTTTCAAATCAGCATGTGAGCAGGCCTGGCTCCTGGGCAGCAGAGATGGATCCAGCCCAGCCTCCCTGAGGGCCCTCCCCTCCACTGGGGGCGGTGTCTCACCAGGATGTCTCCCCTGGACTCGTGCAGGCAGTGCAGGGCCAGCTCCTGGTTGGTGCCAGCTCCAGGGAAAATGCTGGAGCAGGCAGCTGTCAGCAGGTCTTCCACTGCATTGTGGGAGGGAGGGAGGGGGGAGGGGGGAGAGAGGGAGCGTGGGGAGGGAGGAGAGGAAATCACTTTCAGGGCAGGCCGGGCTGGGCGGGGCTAGGACTAGCCCACCCACCTACCCAAGACCATCTCTGCTTGCTGGCTCAAGCCCCCTCTCACCTTGCCTCTGCTTCTCCCGGCTGCTCTCCAGGTCCTCCCACGGCTGCCACACCAAGTCGGCCTTGTGGGGGTCTGCAGCTGCCAGGGCGCGGTCCCTCATGGAGGGGATCTCAGCTTGGAACCGGGAGCCTACATTGATCCGTCTGCAGGGGTGGAAAGGGCAGAGAGTGAGCCCTCACTTTGCTGGGGTGGGGTGGGGGTGGGGGTGGGGGGCAGGCGGCAGAATCTGACTTTCTCCCTGGGGGATGGGAGAAGGTGCAGAGGGCAGCTGACAGAGGCTGAGCATGGCAAGGCCTCAGCTGGGCATAAGGGAATCTGGCTTCTGTGAGGACACCTGGCAAACGGCACCAAGTGCTGCCAGAAAGGCGAGGCCCAGGTGTTGGGAAGGGAAGGAGGAGCTCCAGGCTTACAGGCGGGGAAGGAGCCTCTCCGACGACCCTTCTAATTCGCAGAGGCAAATGCAACCCAAACCGGTCCCTTGCTTTTCCTGTGACTTCCACACAGAAGCAGGGCGAGGAGGAGGAAGCCCAGAGGGGCCGCTCAGCCCTCGGCAGGCCCTGCAGAGCCCTCTCCTCCACGGGCCTGCCTCAATGCCTGGACCCCACGTGGCCACCCTCACACCACGGGCCGGAGGCAGGGCTGCACTTACGGCTCGATGCTCACTGGGGTGGCTTCCCCCATCACAGAGAGGACAGGTGGGGTGACTTCAGCACTATCTATGGGACAAAAGGCAGGTTGGTAGACCGTACCCTCCTCCCCTCAGCAAAGCCCTCCCTCCCCAGCCCTAGGTGGCTGCTCTCCAGCACTAGAACCACAGCGGTGACTCACAGAGGTTCACACGTGGAAATCAGGCATCCTAAGTCTTGGCTCCCAGCCTGCAATGGTGACAACTAACTGTAACTTTCCTAAATATGTGGGTGCCCCCGTTTTTCACACCTACGGAAAGGGGCTCCTAAGGCTAATAATGTGAGGAGTGAATGAAATCATGCACAAAACCTAGCCCCGGGAGCTCCCACACGCCAGGTTAACTCCAACATGAACCTGTGGTTGTACTAAGAAAGAGGCCGAAACTCTCTGCACCCTGGCGAGGTGGGGAAGGAGATCGCTGTTGCATAATTGTGTCCTCACTTCCTTGCTGGGCTCTCTGCCTCAGTTTCTCCTGAGCTAATCTCTTCATGCCTCACAGGATCAGGAGACACTCCCTTGCTGCAAAAACAAAATCTTTGCTGACTCCTCTCTGCAGCGTGAGATAAAACCTGCGCGCTCCTCAGCAGTCCCCTTCCATCTCGGCCGCCCACCGCCCTCTCGCCTGGACCCTGGACCCCAGCAGGCTGGTGACACGTGGCCCCTCACTTTCCCTGCACAGTCTTACCTCCATGTCTTTGTCACACTCATTTCCTCTGCCTAGCGTGTCTTCCCCGCCCTTTCAGAGCTCAAGCTCAGTTCTAGCCCCACCCTCTCTTGAATGCTTTCCTCCCTAGCCCAGGCTAGCAGCCTCTGCAGGTTTTGGAGCTCAGGGTCTGCTTCACTCGCTGCCTGCTGAGCCCACACCGCAAGGAGCCTCTGCTTTTCTGTCTCCCAGGCCTCCACGTCAACTCTCTAGTGACCCCGGATTTTCCTTAAAACAGACCATGGTGTCCCCATATATCACTGAAGCCCTCATAGGATCCGATTCGAGGCTTTACACCCAAGTTCTTGAGAAATATTCATGCGTGGACAGACCTTTTCTTTGGGACTAATCTGGTCTCTACAGTGACTTCTTCCTGCACAACCCAGGCAGGGAGAGAGGCTTTGAATCTTGGCGTGGAAGTGTGAGGGCAGAAGGCCAGCCAGCCCAGGTGAGCCATTTCTCACTCACAGACACCAGGGGGCACCAGAGAGCTAAGCCATGGGTGAGGTCTGGCTCGGAGGTTAATCTGGTGATGGCACCGCCTCACCCCTGTGCTGGTCTGGTAGTGTTTACTCCCGTTGAATCCTCTCCCCACCCTAAGAGATAGCATTATCACATTCTCCTGGGAAATGGATCTTTTTGTAGAGTGGGCGACATTTTTCAACAATTCAAACCCTATCAAGCCAAAATGTCTGCTCTTTCTTGGCCAAAATGACTGAGGAGAAAGGATCTGCCACGTAATATTAAGAACAAACATGAGGCATCAGGCATGAAATTGCGTGCTGTACATATGTGAATGCATCTGAACCTCACCACAACCCTATGAGGTTGAACCATAGGAAACTACCATATGTGGATCTAAAAATAGTTGAATATTGGCAATTTCATCATCAACCAAACACTACTAATATTCTCATCTAAACACCGAAGCAGCTGATGCCCAGGGAGTTTAAATGACTTGCACAGGGGATGTAATAGTAAATGGTGCAACTGGGATTTGAACCCAGGCAGCTGGGCTGACACCCCTCCTCCACCCACATGTATTCTTGAACCAGGACAACTTCCTTCTCTTTCTCAGAGATGAGTGGAGCCCCTTTTCTTACAGCATTCCAACCCAACCCCTAGCAGCCCCATAAAATGAGTCTCCTCCCTGCCCACCGAGGCCAGGGTTACTCACTAGACCGGAGCAGGGTGCGGTGGGCACTCTTTGGCGTGATGGGAGGAGGGGCTGGGATGCTGCTCGTGGACATGATGGCATTGAAATAGAGGCCGGAGCCTTCCCGCACGGGGCTGAGGATGGGAGGTGGTGTATAGGGGGGCAGCTCAAAGCTCCGCTCAGCGGGGTGGTCAGCCAGGCGGACAGGAGAGCGCAGGTGGCTCTGGTATGGGGTGATGTTGGAGTAGACCGGAGGGGCGATGAAAGTGCCCGCCTTGGTGGGGATGATCAGGGGCTCAGGCCTCGGCCGCTGCTTTGGTTTCCGCACCGAAGGTTCCCCTTCCAACTTGACACTCATGTCTTCAGCCTGGAGAAGGAAATAGAACCAAGATGGCTCAGCCTCCTATGTCCTGGGGTACTGAAGTCTTGACCACGGCTTGCTGGTCTCACCTTGGAAACTTAGTCTGCCCACCGCACCCATCAAGGCAAGCCTGAGACAGGTGGCAGGTCCCAGCCAACTGTTTCTGTCGAGGGCCAAACAGTCCATTTAGGCTTTGTGGACCACGTGTCGTCTCTGCTATATATTCTTCTCCTCCCCAGTCCCCACACCCCCACTTTCAAAAATAATCCCTGAAAGATATTAAAACAATTCTTACGTCTGAATTTGGGCCACAGCCCATAGTTCCTGCTGTAAAGTGTGCTATAGGGCAGAGGACTATCGTTAAGGGCCCAGGCCCTGGAGCTGGGTTGCTTGGATTGAGATCCACCTCCCTTACCTACCACTTAAAGTAAATTACTTAACTCTCTGTGTATCATCGTTTTCAACATGGGTCTATTAAGTGCCTACTTAATGGGGTAGCTATGAGGACTAAATGAATTAATACTGGAAATCACTGAGAACAGTACCTGGTAATAGTAATTACTCAATATATACTGGCTGCTATCACACTACGTAAACTCTAGGCATTAATGGAAGCCCCCCTTCCCCCATGTGACAAGACCCGAACTGGGCGTGGGACCCATGTCTAACAAAATTAATAGGAGAGTCCTGTCCTTGAATAATTTTTTTTTTTTTTTTTTAGAGAGAGTGGAAGGGAGGGAGGGACGAGGAAGGAGCGAAACATCCATGTGAGAGAGATACATTGACTGGCTGCTTCCCACACTCCCCCTGACCAGGCCCAGGGATCGAACCTGCAACCCAGGTACATGCCCTTGACTGGGAATCGAATGCGTGATGTACTTCAGATACAAACCGAAGTATTTATAGTTGCAACAATATGATGTTGGGGATTTGCTTCTAAATATCCAGTGGCAGGGAGACGTGGAGGTACAAATGAAAAAAGATCGACTATATTCTGATGGCTAAATATTGGGGTTGATTATAGCATTCTCCATATTTCTGTGCAAGATTGAAAAAGTCTGTACTACAAAGAAAAAAATAACGAAATAACTAAATTTAAACCTCCCCCAAAACCCTGGAAATACTCATGGACAGAGACTCAGGAGATTCAAATTCCAGGGCTAGTTCTGGCATTACTTGACTGAATGACCTGAGGTACGCCTCTTGCCTTTTCTGGATCTATTTCCTCATCATTGAAATGAGTGTGTTGAGCTGTGCAGTTGCTCAGGCTCCTTTCTGCCCATCCTCAGGACAAGCTTCCCAGGCCTCCGGGCTCCACCACAAAATTTTCCACCAACCAGAGACTAAGACTCCAGAGAGCAGAGGCTGTGCTGCTCATGTTAACCTTGGAGCTCCCCTTTCTGTTACGGAGGACAGGCATTTAGGCTGATTTTCCAGCTGAGAATAACGAAAAAAATCTGGACTCAATATAAAAACCACACTGTTATCAGAGAGCAAATGAGTTGGCAAAGAATTAAAAAGCCAAGATCCAGGAAAAGAAGGAAAGTCAAAGAGGTGAACCAGCATTTGGAGTTGCGTTTCCCTCGAGTGGATGCTGTGACTGGAAGAGGCAACGGAGAGGCTGAGAACCTGAGTAGACCTTTTAGTAAATTCAAGGCGGTAGCAGAATGAAACTTGGAGTTTAGGGCTTGTCCAGGAAGCAGAGCCTGGTAGACTCCCAGGCTGTGGACTGGAACGCCAAAGGGCTATCTCCTCAGAATAAAGGCGAATCAGAAGAAGACTAGTCCTCACATGGACTAAGGCCCAGCTTCAACTCCTCTCATCTCTATCACCGCTTAATCTCTGGTTAAATGAAAGGAATCCAGGGTAGCTGTTGCTTTTTGCTACCTGTCAGAGGCAACGATAAATTCTCTCTGGAAGAGAACTTCATCCAGAGCCTTCAATTACCTCCATACATCTCTGCATATAATATCTGACATTCAACAAAAACAACCGAATATACAAGAAAGCAAGATGTGACTTAAACACAAGAAGTAACAGATGACAGAAACAGACCTAGGGGGATGCCATTAATGGAGTTGTCAGAAATAAACTTTAAGAAAACTATGCAATAAGATAGAAGGCGAAGTTGGGAATTCCAACAAAGAACTAGACACTCTAAAAATTAACCAAATGGGAATTTGGTAACTGAAAAACTACTAAAAAATAACTCAATGAATGGGCTTAACAACACATTAAATCCAGCTAAACAGAACTGGTAAACTGAAAGATAGGTCAGACTAAAAAAAAGAAAAATATACAAAAGTACATGACAGCCCTAACTGGTTTGGCTCAGTGGATAGAGTGTCGGCCTGTGGACCGAAGGGTCTTGGGTTTGATTCTGTTAAGGGCACGAACCTTGGTTGTAGGCTCCTCCCCGGCCCAGGCCCTGGTCAGGGCTTGTGCAGGAGGCAACTAATCGATGTGTTTCTCTCACATTGATATCTCTCTCTGTCTTTCCTTCTCTCTTCCACTCTCTCTAAAAATCAATGGAAAATCCTCAGTTGAGGATTAAAAAAAAAAAAAAGAATAAGAAGAGATACACATTCCCAAAAGAAAGCTAAATATTTGACAAAGTGGACTTTAAAAGGCAAAAAGATTACTGAAATAAAAAGAAACATTTCATAGTGAAAAGTGTCTATCCAGTTCTAAATGAATATGCAACTAACAACATCAATTAAAATGTATAAAACAGCCCATGGCTCAGTGGTTGAGCATCAACCTATGAACCAGGAGGTTGAGGTTCGATTCACGACACAGCACATGCCCAGGTTGCGGGCTCCACCCTTAGTATGGGGCTTACAGGGTTCTCTCTTATCACTGATGTTTCTATCTCTCTTTCCCTCTCCCTTCCTCTCTGAAATAAAAATATTTTTTTAAAAAGTATAAAGCAGCCAAAACCGGTTTGGCTCAGTGGATAGAGCGTCGGCCTGCGGACCGAAAGGTCCCAGGTTCGATTCCGGTCAAGGGCATGTACCTTGGTTGCGGGCACATCCCCAGTAGGGGGTGTGCAGGAGGCGGCTGATCAATGTTTCTCTTTCATCGATGTTTCTACTCTCTATCCCTCTCCCTTCCTCTCTGTAAAAAATCAATAAAAAATATATATATTTTTAAAAAGTATAAAACATATACCATCAGAACTAAAAGAAGAAATGGACAAAAACCTCAATTTTAATAGGAGATTTCAACATGCATGTTTGCACTGACAGAACAAGCGAACATCTACATCCCAGTGCCTCGCACAGGGCCTGGCCCGTATTACAGGCCCTATCAAAACCTGGTGGCCTGACACCTAGGTCCGGGTGAGGCCACGCGCCCCTGGGTCTGGGAGAGGCCACGCGCCCCTGGGTCTGGGTGAGGCCACGTTCACCTGAGTCCGGGTGAAGCCGTGCCCCTGGGTCTGGCCGAGACCAAACCAGAGGGAGTCGGAGCTCCGTTACCACCATTTGTCCACCATCCAGAGCTGAGGTGTCAGTGCTGACATGTACACATAAGGAACTGGTGGACATTGAAATTGGGTCTCTAAAGAACTGTTGGTCCAGAAAGAAACTCACTACAGACTGATTCATCTGCCTGTCAGCATAACTATTATTGCTCGTCTCACATCCAGTTCTTATAAGTATATCTCTAGTGACACATGATCTCGCTCATCTAGGGGAAATGATGAACAACATAGATTGAGGAACAAGAACAGAACCAGAAACAAGGAGGCATCGATCGGACTATCGGGCCTCAGAGGGAGGATAGGGGAGGTTGCGGGGAGGGGGAAGAGATCAACCAAAGGACTTGTGTGCATGCATATGAGCCTATCCAACGGTTAAGTTCAACAGGGGGTTGGGGCATCCGTGGGGAGGGGTGTGGGATGGGAATGGGGGGATGAGGACAAATATGTGACACCTTAATCAATAAAGAAATTTAAAAAATATATATATATATAAAAAAAAAAAACCTGGTGGCCTGAATGAAAGAGATTCACACATACCATATTTTCCTAGACAGTCGCAATTTCAAATATAAAACTGTCCCACTGTCCCCCATAGTGCATCTGTCCGGTTTGGTGTGGAAAACAGACATAGTATCACCACAGGTTGCTTGAATTGCTCCTTCAGTCACACTGTCCTCTCCCCAGAGGGTCCCAGGTCCCAGGAGCACTCAGGTACCGGAGGATTTTGCAGGGGGGAGCCTCTCATACCTGAGCTGGGCCATCGGTCCCGGGGACACGGGTGGACCGCCTGCGGGTGACAATGACCGACGGCTTGTGTTCAGCAGGGTTGTGCTCAGGACCCGTCCCGTCCTCGTCAGCACCTCCAGCCTGGGCCGCGTCCGCCGGGCCCACGGTCCGCACCGGCACAGACACCGGGATGACGAGGGGCACCATCCCGCTGTCCTCTCGTGCTCGCGTGGCAGCTAAGGCGGGCTCCGAAAACTCCACCCCGCACTTGGCAGTGGAAGCCAACACACTCTTCCGCTTCTCCTCAGAGCCATTGGCATCCTGGAGAAGGGAAGGGAGCGGGGGATGGAGGTGAGGTTCAGAAGGTAAGTCCCGGTTTGCGGGTCTAGGATTCCCAGTCCCATCTGATTCGGGGATTCGCACACCTATGATGGCTCCCCATGGTCTTTGGTCACCTGGCCTTTCCCTGATCACCTTTTCTCCCACCACATTCCCAAATATCCTCTATCACCTCCTTTCTGCCGGGTCCCCCCATCCTAGCCTGAGGGTCCTAGGGTCCTAGCCTGGAGTAGGTCCCCGCATGGCCATCTCAGGCCCCAGGTGCCTGACAGATGTACTTTGCTTGGCCTGCACAGTGAGTGAGTGGCATGTGAAAAATTACCTAAATATTTAAGCGTATCTCTGTAAAAGCAAGCAAGCAAGGAACTTGTGGCAGCTGAGGGTGGTCTTTGTATATCTATCCCCCAGTGGCAGCTGGCTGGAGTGAAGTCAAATTCTACTGTCTTCTACCCATCAGCCCGGCCCTACAGGCATCGGGGGTTGAGACTTCAAGTAAAGGAAGGGGCAAACACTGGCTTTGGAGTCCGATATTAGGCTTCTATGCTAGCTTTATGACCTTGGGAAATCCCACTTGGGATTTCTTTAGCAAAAAACAAAACAAAAAACAAACCAGGATAAATGACAGCATCCCTATCAAATTATCTGGGATCAAGTGTAAGAAACTCCAAGTACAAGATGGGTGCTCACACTCTGTTCATTCTCCTCCCCCACTGTTCCTGTCTTTTCTTTTAAGTCAACTTTACTGCAGTGTAATGGACACAATAAAATGCAGCTATTTTTCATTACAGTTCGATGCATTTTGACAAGTAAAATCACCTGTATGACGACTACTACGTTCTTGTCTTTTAGCTGCTAAAATTCAGCACGCTGGATCTGGAAATGAAGGTACGTGGCACTTCCTGCCTGCCTGCAACCCTGCACCTGTATAGCCCTCACCTCCCTTCAGGTTCTGGATGCACCTGGGGAGAGGTTCTCTGCATGCAGGGAGTTCAGAATTCCCTGAAATGTAGAGGTTCTTTCATTTCCTTTAATGAAGTGAGACAAGTGCCCTTGTGGCCCTGGCGTCCTCGCTCGCCCCACACACAGCTCACCCCACCCTCTGCCAGGTCCGGCTCCCGCCCCATGCCACTCTTACCTTCGCGTTCTGCAGTGAGGCCAGCTCCACTGCCTTCTGGGCCAGGGTCAGCAAATTGGCCTCTTGGGACGCCCGGCGCCTCCTTCTCGTGCTCTGGATCACCCCACCCCGTAGCACCTGCCCACAGTCCCCTGCGCCCACTGCCCGCATGCCCTCCTCGCTGCCCATGGCGGGAGCCTCTCGCTCCCGACCATTGGGTGCCAGTCTCTCCCCATCGGACAGCAACTGCGACTCCCTCAGCTCCAGCGGGAATCCCAGCGCTTCAGGATGAGGCTGCCCCAGGGGGCCGGGTGGTGGCTGCTGCGGGGGCCAGTGATGTAGAAACAGGTTGGTGGCAGGCTCCTGCCCCGGCTGGGTGCCAGCCCCATCCAGGGCGGTGGAAGGCAGGACGCCCTCCTTGGAGAGGCGTCGGGAGCGGCGGGGGAAGGCGATCTGGGCCTGAGGTAGCACGGGCTGCGGGGCCGACTCCTGCAGGAGGGCCTTGCGCAGTTCTGGGTTCATGTCAGGGTTGGGGGGGAAGGGGTAGGGCACCATGCCGTGGTGAGCCAGGTGGGGCTGCCCCAGGGGCCCAGCCGGCTGCAGGCCAAAGTCCTGGGGCTGCTGAGAGGGCGGCTGCTGCATGGGATAAAAGTTCTCAAAGAGCTGCATCTGGGGCAGGCCCGCCTGTGGCTGCTGCTGCTGCTGCTGCTTCGGGAGCGGGTAGGCGGCGACAGGGTTGGGGGGCGGGGGGCCCTGCCGGAAGACCTGCCGGTTCACCTGGTGGCCGAACGCCAGCTGGAAAGGCTGCAGGGGCAACGTTTGGTTTGGGGGCTTTTTGGCCACATGGAACGAGTTCAAGGGCGCTTGGGGCCGCCCCACCTCCTGCGGTACCTTCTGTGGCATCATGGGCCGCACGCTGTTCCCGTAGCGGTCCAGCTGCGGGCCCCCTCCTTTCTCCCGCTTCAGTGCCTCGGGGTGGCTGTAGTAGGTAGAGACCATGCCCGGATGAGGGCTCCCTTTGTGTCCACTGTAGACGGGCAGGCTGTGGCAGTTCCACGTCGAGTGGGGCGGAGGCTGGCCCGGCTGCTGCTGCCAACCGCTGTCGCTGACGCCCCCGCCCCCGCCCCGCTCTGGGCCCCTCCCTGGAGCCATCACGGAGTTGGGCCACTTGACCGAGCCCGAGCCCATCTGCTGGGACAGCATGGCTGCGGAGGTCCGCTCGGACCCGTACACCACCGAGTTCAGCAGGGCCAGGCTGTTGGAGAGCTCCACAGGCTGGGAGGCAGGGGCGGCCCCTGTGGGGCCCTCGTGCCCAAAGTAAGGCTCCTCCTTCACTCGGGTGGACTGTGGAGGGGCCGGGGGCTGTTGTGGGGCCTGCAGGGGCGGGGGCTGCTCCTTGGCAGCTGCTTCCTGGTCCCCAAAGAGGCAACGCTTCCGCTTGTTCTGACCCCTGGGCTGGGCCTGGAGGTTCATGGTGTGGCCAACTGGGCCGGCCCGGGGAACGAGACCTACTTTACCAGTTGCCCATCCCCTAGGGGAAGGTCCTGCTGGGAGCCCCCTAGTCCAGGAGCCAGTGGGGGCGGAACAGGGGCAGGAAAAAGTGCTGGGCGATGTGGTCAGGGAGAAAGAACGGTTGGCGGCTCCTCTCTCTTCACGGAGACACTCTTGAGCTTGTCTACGCCTCCCAGTTCATGATGCTCCACGGGTCCTGGAGCCTGCAGACAGAAGCACAGCAACAGTGTCAGCCACAGCCTCCCACGATGCCCCAGGCGTCAGCCAAGTACGATGGAGGGGCCTCGAAGGCCCTGGCTGCATGTGGTGTAACTTGTGAACTGCACTAAGGCATCTGCCAAGGGGGGCGGGGGCTGCCATCCAGCCTGAGCTCCTGCGGTCAAGCTGGGACAAGGGGCGGCAAAGGCCGTGTTCCGGTTCCTTTCCCCTCTTAAGCCAGGCCTCAGTCCCCTGGGCAGCCCGGCCTGGTCCTCTCCCATCTGCCCAGGCGGGAACCTCCCCACCAGACCCAGAAGGAGCATCGGTTCAGCCAATGCCTCGTCTGACGCCCCAAGCACATCTCAGACCAGAAAGTGGAGAGAACAGGCGTCATTCCCCACGGTGCCGTCCCAGAGTCAGGAGCCCACCAGGTCCTTGCAGAGTCCAGGCCTCAAGACGAGGCTCGGGTCCTTTGCACCAAGGCTGGCAGGCGCGGCCCCAGGAGAGTGTGTGCTGTCCTAGCCCCACCCCTGGGAGGAGCTGCTGAGTGGGATGGTGGCTGCCAGAGTCTTCCCCAAACTAGCACAGGAACCTGTTTTGCTGCCCTGGCAGGCTGGAGGCAGGGTGCCACCTGGTAGCTGGTCAGCAGTGCTCACCCAGCCTCCTCCACTGCCAAAGAGCTCCTGGCATCCCGAGCGAAGGTATGATGCTGAAGGAGTGGACTGCTAGAACTCGAGTTCGGAGGGTTTCTCTATGACATGGTGTGACTGAAGTGCTTCTGTGTTTGTTTTCTAACTTGATTTGAAAAAAAAAAAAAGAGAGAAAACACAAAACAGGTCGCTCTATTTATCCTGCTACAGAACATGCAATCAAGACCAGCATAACTTACGCGTATTTTTATTACTTACGTGTAAGTGGTAACTGGCATGTATAACTTGCATGTATTTTCAAAGACTTGCTTCAGAAGTGGTTATATGTTCCTCCCTGAGAAGTGGGTAAGGGTGGGAGCTGCATGACTCACTTCTTCCCCCGGTTAATGTTCTGGTCCTGAGCCAGTCAGGCTGGAGGGGAGCGGAGGGGGGCTAAGGAAGCCCTAGGAATGCATCTGCAAGTCCAGGCTGACCTCAGCCCTCAGCCCCTCAGCCCCTAGGCGCTGCAGGTCGCTGTCAGCAGCCCAGGAGACCAGCAGAGAGCAGAGGAGGGCTGGGGCTGGGCGGTACCGGGCAGGCGCTGGTATGAAGCCCCGGCTACACCCCAAGATGCCCCGGCCCCAGGGAGGCCCCGGTGCTATCTCTCCAGCGCAGGCTTCCGCAGCTCCCCAGCCCTTCCCTCCCAGAGCTGGTGACTCACTCCAGCCCCTGCGTGCCTTTCACTTTCACCGGCACCCAGAAGGGGAGGAACTTCCTCCTCCATTTCCTTCCTCAGCTCCCAGCCCTGAAGGGAGTGAGACTCTGCCCGCTTGCACCCCCCTTTTCTTCACATGTGGAAACTGGAGGAGGGAGAGAGGCTAGGAGGGCACCCAAGGCACCTCGGCCCAGCAGGAGGGGCAGGATTTGGACAAGCAGAGTGCCGAGGGCCACAGAAAGCACCTTTTGAACAAACCCCTTTCTCTTGCTTTAAACTCTCATCCCGACAACCCAATTCGGAGCAGAAACCACAGGCTAGCCCCAGACTGAAAATGACCCTGGGTGCTATTTCGAAGCTGCAGGATGGGACTGTCCTGGCTACAGGAGGCGGGCTCTGCCTCCCCAACTGGCATGAACGAACTAGAAGTACGCGTGTCTGCAGAAGCAAGACAGAGGCAGGAAGAACGTGCTCAAGCCGAGGGGAGGGGAAGGGAGGGAAGGGGAGAGGAAGGGAGGTCCCCAGGGGAGGCTGGAAGGTCCACGTGCCTCCCAGGGGCTGGGAGCCTCTCAGGCGCTTACACGCTTACCTGAACTGGGGCCTCCCCTCCCCCCATCACAGCCCTGTCACCTAGTGAGACAGCCGCGGGCTTGGAGTCTGGGGTAAGGGAAAGCCCACGTGGCAGATGGGACGCGGTGCACGTGTGCGTGTGCGCCCATTGGAGGGCACCCAGACACCAGGCACAGGATGGCCACTCGTCACCTTGGAAAGGGCAGGCTCTGCACGCTGGGCGGGAGAGATGGGGGTGTAGCCTGTGAATGGGGCTCCAGTGCAGAGCTGCTCCTGCCCCCACCTCCCCAGGCTGGCCCGCCTGCAGCTATTTGGTCAGGCCCAGAGGGGTCAGGCTCAGCTGGTCTGCCTCCCACCACAACCCTGCACATCAGGGAGGGCCGGCAGCTCAGAAGAAATCAAGGGGGCCAATTCTGGGGAGGCTGAATTCCCCCAGAAGCTTTGGCAGAGGCCTTCCTGTCACCCCCACTGGCTGGCCTGGCTGAGAGTGCTGATCACGGACACCCAGACCTAGGATCCTCTGAAAAGAAAGGTCATTATTTGGGGAATGGAGAGAAGTGTGGGAGATGCCTGGGAATCCTGGAGGAAGGCAGCAGGGCACTAAATAGTAGCAGCAGTAGTTGTTAATAATAATAATAATAACAACAACAACAACAATGTATTTGTACCAGCCAGGTCCTAAGTGCTTTCTTTCTTTTTTATTTATTTATTTATTTTATTTTTAATTATTATTATTATTATTATTATTATTATTTTACATATGTGTCCTTATCCCCCATTACCCCCCACTCCCCAAGTGCTTTCTTTATATGTGTTTAATTCCCACACCAGCTTTATAAAGCAGCATGAAGCCAAAGCATTAGCTGTAACATCCCTTTCACAGGTGAGCTAGATGAGGCTCAGAGGGACTAAGGAACTTGCCAATGATTACACATTAATTGTGTTGCAGAGCCAGGACCTGAACCCTGGTGTGCCTGACTCTTAGACCAAGCTCTTGTTCCTTATCCCCAAGACATGCCACTGAGACACCTTCCTCTCCCAGCTCCCTCCCAGCATCTCAGAGCAAGGATTTCTGGACACAGATATTCCTTCTCACTGTCCCTGGGAAGCCCCTACCCCCGCCTGAACCTTTGGCAGGTAAACCCCTTCTCTCCCCCCCAGGCCAGCTGAGAGCCACAGTCCTACACGAAGGGAGGGAAGAGGCGGGGGCTCACCACCAGCAGGGGCCAGCATGTGTGTGAGGTCCACCTGCAGGCAGGTCTGAGGCTGCACGGGCCACTTCGGCCGCCCTCCCCTCCGGGCCTGGACTCCCCAGCCCCTGCTGCCCAACCCGCCTCAGTTCTGGTTGCTGCTGGTGGGGCTTCCATCCCCTACCCCACTGGTACTTCACAGCCTGCCGCTCCGGCCAGGACTGAGCCACTTCCTCCCATTGCTCCTGCCTAGCCCCACGCCCCCTCCCTCCCGTGGAAGTCAGCCGGGCCTTCCTCGCAGTGAGGAAAAGGAAGGAAGCCATCTCTTCTGAGGGTGGCCGACCTGTGGGCCAACTCCCCAAAGTGGCAGGAAAGAGGGTGTAATGAGGAACTCCTGCAGGCAGCTCACCCCCAGGACCAGCTGCGGAGCCTCTGACATCAGAGGCAGGAACACAGCAAAAGGAAACCTAGTCACCATGGGGCCCCAGGCACGGCAACCCACTCTCTCAATCTGACTGTCTGTCGCGGCTCCATCCACTCTCCCCTTCCTCCAGGCGCCTCACTACCCATCAGTCCCTGATCAGAGCCACAGAGACCCCTGGGCAGAAGACAGGTAAGAGTCTGGTAACCAGAGGCTGGGGGACCTGAGAGGCTGTTAGGAGGATCAATGGTGAGAAGCAGTTTCTCTCTGCAGAAGAAAGTAACGTGCACCAAGAAAAGAAAACAATGCTGAACCTGCATATGTGTTTTGCAGACACACGAGGGAAGGTGCTGGAAAGGCCTTGGGAGTCATGTGCTGATGGTGACACCAGGCCCTCCCGAGATGGCAACATGAACACATACCGTTCCCCACGTGCCATCAGCAACCCTGCCGCATGCCCAGCATTAGCTGGGAGAGTCCAGGGAGCCCTCACCACAGCGCGATGGGACCAAGCCATGACCAATCAGGGCACCAAGGGGCATTCAGTGTGGCCATCTGAGGGAAAAGACTGTTGTGAGTCAAGGTCACACAGGCCAGGAGGGAGGTGCCCAGCTTGGTGCCAGCGGCCAACGGCTCAGCTCTGATGTGGGGGTGAGCGTTGACTGGAGGACCCCCCTGGCCCTTAGAGCTAATGTTCCAAGCTCCTGATCTTACAACCGGGGCCACCCCTACCCCACAACATACACTAGGAAGAGGGAGAGTCAGAGCTCGTGCATCTCTAACCCAAGTATGGCATCCAACAAGGCCCAAAATCTCTAAGCCAGCCAGTTCCCTGAGCACCCAAGAGGCTATCATAGGACAAAGCCCAAACTTCCTCTCCTGCCCATAAGTCCCTGCAGACCGGCTCCTGCCACCTCCCTCACCCCGCCACGTTTGACCCATCATTCGCTGCTGCTCCTGTCTCAACGCGCTGTTCCTGCTTTGTTTCCAAGTCTTTGACCGGGCAGTGCCTCTGCCCGGGACACCTTCCTACCTTTGTCATCTGGCCAAGTCCTCCTCATCCTTCAGGCCTTAGAAAATCTCCCCTCACCCCGAGGGTAAGCCAGGAATTTCACCACGAGCCCCTAACGCCTCCTAAAATGCCTACCACAACACTCAGCACAGTACATTCCAGGTACGTATTTCTTTGTCCCCAGTAACTTGCCAGCTGCACAACACTGTTCTTGGAACTTGGCTGGTATCTGCCTCTTGCAATGCTCATTCAAGACTGCACCCAAGGTGAGTCAGAGCCATGCCTGGGCAGAGGTACTCCTCACAGCCAGCGTGTCCACCCTGGGCTCCCGCCCGGCCCTGATTTCTGGTCTCCCCGATCAGAGTTCCCGTGATGCTGAGATAAAGTGGAAAGGCCCACCTCCTAACCACCACCCCCTTCCCATCCCACCCCATCAGGGGCCCCAGGCCCTCACCAACTAAGCTAAACACAGATCCTTCTCCAACTGCTGGTCCACAAGCTACCTGCCTCTTGACTGTCACCTGCTGCCCCACATCACATGCAGGCCAACTGGAAAAGCGCCAGCCCTGTCACTGCCCCTGCCTCATTTTTCTTCCCCCGAGACTTCCTGCTCCGCTTAGACCCCGGCCAGGGACAAGAGCCTGCAGGTCTGTCTCCTTGTGGGTCCTGATAGGGCTGGGCGGGGCCTCAAGACACCAAGGCGTCTGGCTAGGAAGCCAGGGGGGCGTGATGAGGAGCCCTTCTGAGGGGAGCCCAGCATGGCCTAGCATGGCCCTGCAGCCCAGGCTCACATCTTGAAAAGCTCTCTCAGATACTCTGGGGCCTTTGGCTACCGCCAGACTGGGCATGTGGCCTGGAACTGCCCAGGCCCTAGATTAGGGGTGGAGAACCTTTTTTTCTGCCAAAGGCCTTTTGGATATTTATAACCTCATTCGAGGGCCATACAAAATTATCAACTTAAAAACGAGCCTGCTATATTTGGTCAAACATTTAATTAACTCACCCCGAATGCCTTGGCAGGGCCAGACCAAACGATTTCGCAGGCCGAACGCTCCCCACCCCTGTCCTAGATAGACCTTCCCTCTGGACACAGTGCCCTCATTTGCAGTGCGGTACGTCCCCCTGTCACTGGAGTTCACACCTAGGCTGAAGGGCCCCATTCCTCCCAGCCACTGGACACATCAATCTTGTTCTCACGGGGTTTGCAAACCAGTAAGGAAGGAGACACCAGCTACAAAGAGGAGGCCCTGCCTCCTAAGAAGTGTCACTTCCCCTGGGGGCATCAAAGAGCAGGCCTGATGATCTGCCCACTTCTAGTTTAGAGAGTCCCAGATTATCCTTCTCCAGACTGAACTCCAGCTCTGGAAGGCAGAGACCAGGTAGATGGGCCAGGGAGCCAGGAGCCCCAGGGGTCTCAGCCGTCAAGCTGGTCAGGCTCAAAAGGCTCAGCCAGGGTTCGAGCCGGCTGCTGTTGGAGCTTTGATTATAAAAATGCCAGCCCTAGCCTGGCCAGCGTGGCTCAGTGGTGGAGCGCTGACCTGTGAATCAGGAGATCACAGTTCGATTCCGGTCAGGGCATATTCCTGTGTTGCAGGCTTGATCCCCGGTGTGGGGCCTGCAGGAGGCAGCCAATCAATGATTCTCTCTCATTATTGATGCTTTTATCTCTCTCTCCCTCTCCCTTACCTCTGTGAAATCAATAAAAGAATATATATTTTTAAATGCCAGCACTGAGATGCTTTTAAAGGGATCCTGTGAGAGGGGAACCTTTGTCTGATGAGCATTCTCAGGGTTTCATTCAGGTGGCTACCTCTATGATCCCCCTCCCCCAATGCCCCACAAACATCCCCAGGATGTTCATGAAAAGCCAAGACAACCAGGTCCGTTTGATCGAGGGGAAGCTGAGGCAGAGAAAACGCACAGTCCCAGGCAGAGCCAGGCAAGGACGGAGTGGACGGAGCCTCCAGGTCAGCTTCCTCCCACTCCTGGGGGACTGGTCACCTCCCACCTGGGCAAAGGCCACAGAGGCTCACAGGCAGCCCAGGAAAACCCCTCCCAACAGAACTCTGGAACCCAGGGGTGGTGGGGTGGAAGATGGTGGGTTCAGGCTCTCTCCAGAAGACACGCAGCAACCGTCCCTACAGCCAGGCCCTCAGGGACCGAACCTTTGGAGGGGAAATCACGGGGACGGGTGGAGCCCTTGGTCTCCTCACCACCCTCTCTATGCTCTACAGGGCTCACCCCACCAGAGGCTGCTCCAGTCCATCCCCCCCCCCCTTTTTGGAAAGGCCTGGCTCCCCAGCAGGTCTCCCCTGGGCCAAGATACAGAGGAGATCACCACAGGGGCCTCCCTTACCATGACCTCGCCCTGCCTACGGGCCCCCACACCCAACACACAGACAGCCTCTGCAGCACCAGAGGTTTGCTCACGGCCCCTCCATCCACTCAACAAGCATTTATTGTGCACTAGGCTCTGGGGAGACACGGGAGACGAGGCACAGACCCTACCTACACAGAGCTCTCAGTCCAGTGCAGGAGAGACACAGAAGCAGAGATTACACTGAGTGGCCAGATTATTAGGATCTCTGAACGCATAATAATCTGGCCACTCATATATATATGTGTGTGTGTGTGTGTGTGTGTGTGTGTGTGTGTGTGTATTTTTAGAGGCCCAGTGCATGAATTCGTGCATGGGTGGGGTCCGGCCAGCCTGGCCAGGAGGAGGGGACATGGGAGGTTGGCCTGCCTGCTGGTCGAACTCCTGGTCGAGGGGACAATTTGCATATTTGCCTTTTATTATATAGGATATACACTGAATGGCCAGATTATTATGCGTTCAGAGATTAATAATCTGGCCACTCAGTGTATAATGCAAGGTGTCCCGTGCAGGGGCTAGAGACAGACACAATAGATCACCCCAACGAGAGTTTCTTGATTTGGGGCCTTTTCTGGAGCTGTTGCCTCTGCCTGGAACCTCTACGCCACTCTGACAACCTGCCTTCCTTCAAGGCCTGCCTCCTCCAGGCAGCCCTCTAGCACATGCTTTCCTTAAGTCTTTTTTTTAAATTTTTATTTTATTGATTTTTTTACAGAGAGGAAGGGAGAGGGATAGAGAGTCAGAAACATTGATGAGAGAGAAACATCGATCAGCTGCCTCCTGCACACCCCCTGCTGGGGATGTGCCCGCAACCAAGGCACATGCCCTTGACCGGAATCGAACCTGGGACCCTTGAGTCCGCAGGCCGACGCTCTATCCACTGAGCCAAACAGGTTAGGGCAAGTCTTTTTGAATGGTCATGCCCTTCCTCAGTGTTAACCATTATGTCATAATGCTTCTTCAATTCCCTTCTGTTTATTTTTTTTTTAAATACATGTTTTAAAATTGATTTCAGAGAAAGGAAGGGAGAGGGAGAGATAGAAATCTCAAAGATGAGAGAGAATCATTGATTGGCTGCCTCGTGCACACCCACACTGGGGATGGAACCCGTAACCCCATCATGTGCCCTGACTGGGAATCCAACGGTGACCTCCTGGTTCATAGGTTCACACTCAAAGCCACGCCAGCCAGGCAATTCCCTTCTGTTTCTGCACCAAGGCTGGGAGAAGCAGGGCCCGGAGGCAGTGTGGCCCAATGGGGAGGGCAGCGGGCTGTTTGTCAGGTAACCAGGTGTCTGGTCCAGGAGCCACTATTCACTGGTTCTTGCCTGCGAGGAACTCGGGAACCCAGGGCAGGGAAGTGGGGACAAGGCCTGTGTCCGGGAATCAAAGAAACACTGTTGTGATGAGCCACTGCCATATGAAATAGCCACCTGCACTGCCCATGTGTCCAGTGTGTGTGAATACTGCTTACTGGGTAACCATTGATTCCCATCTGAGAAATGAGGGAAGGTTGGCTCTGAAAAGTAACTTATTCCAGGTCACACTGAGAAGCTAGGATTTGAATCCAAGCCTGCTGACTCCAAACCAGGTCTCTATCACAGCCTGTTGCCCGACTATGTTGAGCTGTGGTTCTCAAACCCACCCTGAGAGATGGGTTCGTGGGTCTGCTGAGGGGTGGAGGGTGGTCCAAGGTGGGAAATCTGCAATGCTTCAGCAGCAGCCCAGGTGGTGCCCAAGTGTTGGAGCAGGGGAAAGGCTAGAGGACCAGCAGCTGGCATAAAGCAGTTTCCAAGGACCCACGGCTCCTCTCCCGCCAGAGGAGCCACCTGCCGGAGCGCTGTGCCCTGCCCAGGAAACGTGATGGGTCCCACGGAGCCGTGGGTGTTCTCTGCTCTCAGCTAGCCCTAGGGCTGACCGTGGCTCTTTCAGTGCCTGAGGCACAACCAAGTGCCCATGTCTACTGAGCACTTCCTATCTGCCAGGCACTGTGCTAAGTGCATCTCACTTAACCCCCACTCTTCTCTGTCTCATTTTATAGGTCAGGAATGGTACACTCAAAAATACCTATTTAACACAAAGAAGACAGCAACAGGAAAACAAAAAGACATAAGACAGATAGAAATCAAATAGCAGAATGGCAGACAAAAATCCTACCTTGTCAATAATTACTTTAAATGTAAATATATTAAACATTCCAATGAAAAGGCAGAAGTTGAGATGATGGGTTAAAAAAAAACACCACGATCCAACTATATGCTGTTTATAGAAGACACACACTTCACCTGGCTGGTATAGCTCAGTAGTTGAGCTTCGACCTATGAACCAGGAGGTTATGGTTCGAGTCCCCGTCAGGGCACATGCCCCGGTTGCGAGCTCAATCTCCAGGAAGGGGTGTGCAGGAGGTGGCCGTTCAAATACTCTCTCATCATTGATGTTCCTTCTATCTCTTTCTCCCTCTCCCTTCCTCTCTATAATCAATAAAAATATATTTTTTAAAAGAGAGAGACATACACTTTAAATTTAAAGACACAAATAGGTTGAACATAAAAGGATGGAAAAATATATACCATGCCAACAGCAATTAAAAGAGAGCTGAAATGACTATGTAAATATTAGACAAATTAGACTTTAAGACAAAAATTCTTATTAGAGGCAAAGAAGGATATTTTATAATGATAAAAGTGTCTACCATCAAGAGGATATTACAATTTTAAAGGTATACGCACCTAACAGCAGAATCCCCAAAATACACGAAGTAAAAACTGTCAGAATTAAAAATCGACAATTCAACAATAATAGTTGGAGACTCCAATATTATATTTTCAATAATGGGCAGAACAACTAAACAGAGATTTACAAGGAAATAGAAGACTTGAACGCTATAAAGCACGAGACCGAAGAGATATCTATAGAACATTCTACCCAACAACAGCAGAATACTAATTCTTCTCAAGCACACACAGAATGTTCTCTAGGATATAACGTAAGTTACGCCATAAAACCAATCTCAATAAATGTAAAAGGGCTGAAATCATACTAACTATGTTCTCCAGTCAAAATAAGGTAAAATTAGAAATCAATAGAAGGAAATTTGGGGAATTCACAGGAAATGAAGGCTAAAAGTAACCTGTCAAGTTCTCACAGCTCAGAAAGGCCACTCCCTCCTTACTCAGACCATGCACTCCACACCTGTGCAGCCCCAGGAGGCCTCAGATCTCCGTTTGCAAATGCCTCTCCCATCCCACACTGAGCCTGATTCCAAGTTTGAGCCCAGAATTAAAACAGCTGGGAGGGAAAGGCCTTGGGGCTGCAGCAGCTTGTTATGCAGCCTTGCTTCTCCTTGGGAAAATGGTCACATGCAAACCTTCTCACTCCCCCAACCAGTCTACAGAATACCCCAAAGGCCAATCCTTCCTAAAAGAAGGAAGCTAACATTTGCAGAGCACTTCCCCTGTGCCCGGCACATGACATACCCTAACCCCTGCCTACAAACTCCCCATCAAGGTGTCTTACTGACCTCATTTTAGAGAGAAAGAGAAACTGAGACTCTGCTGTTAAAGTGGAAGAAGCAAGATCCAGAAAAATCCCTCCATTATCCTTCTAGAAAAATCTCAAGCCTACACATGCGGGGCCTCAAAAGGAACGCTACCCGTGAGAACCCCACAAAACCAGCTGTGGACTCTCCCCTTCCTCATGCTCCCTCCTGCTGCTGCTTTTCTTGGGGGCATTTCCAAGTAGAGCACAGCATAGAACACTCCCCCCACAAGAGACAACCCCAGTCCCAGTCCACCAGAACCAGGTTCAAGATCAGGGAAATCCATAAAAACCCCTGGAAATGGGGAGAGCCCACAGGGTTCTGCGGTGAGGGGACTGCACAGGTGAGGAGGGAGCTGCTAGGTCAGTAGGACCTCACTCTGGAGGAAGAGCCTGCCCACGGGGAAAGGTGGCTGGCATCCCTTTACAGAGCCAACCAGCAAAGCAGGGCCCAAGTGGGGAAGCTGAACAGATTCCAAGTATCAAGGGACGTCAGCGTTCACTTAGCGACCCACAGGTTGAGAACCGCGAGCAGGGTCGCCTAAGGCCATCGGAAAACACAGGTATTTACATTACGATTCATTAGCATTAGCAAAATTACAGTTATGAAGTAGCAACGAAAATAATTTTATGGTTGGGGGTCACCCCAACGTGAGGAACTGCATTAAAGGGTCGCGGCATTGGGAAGGTTGAGAACCGCTGGTCTGGAGTGTGGTGCTTTCATCAGCCCAGGCTCTCCTGCCTGGCCAGTTCCAGAGGGACCAAGACCTACCGGATGGCCGGGGGCTGGGGGAATCCTGCTGGTTTGGAGCAGGAAAAATGGGAACAATGTGGCTTCCCTTTACCTGCTAGTGACCAAGAAGCACAAAAACGCCCAGTCGGCGGGGCTCAGTGGTTGAGCATCAACCGATGAACCAGGAGGTTGTGTTTCGATTCCCGGTCAGGGCACATGCCCAGGCTGAGGGCTCGATCCCCAGGGTGGGGTCTGCAGCAGGAGGCAGCCGATCAATGATTCTCTCTCATCATTGATGTTTCTATCTCTCTCCCCCTTTCCTTTCCTCTCTGAACTCAATAAAAATGTATTAAAGAAAAAAAAAAAAAAGAAGCAGCAGCAGCACAAAAACCAGCAAGGGTGGGGGTGGGTCCCTGCCTGGGGCCTCCTAGATGGGCTGCAGAGTAGGCACGGGGAGCCACCTGCCTCACTTGCCCAGCCATCTAGTTAGTGTCAAGCCCTGTCTCAGGCCTGGTCAAGATCCAGGGCCTTTGCCAAATGCGCAAACATTCCTGTCGTTTTTTCAGTCTCTGAGCAGCTGCTGCAGGGCCTTTTCTCCCTGTTGATTTATTCCTTATTGTTCCTGAAATACACCCAGAGGCCTTTGGCACTGGGCACCAGCAGAACATCCAGCCCAAGCCCCAAGTACACACTAACCAGACTCTCTGGGACCCGGGCCAAGCCAGCTGGAATAATGGGCCCCGGGGTCAGGCCCAGCAGCCACCAAGGAAGACCCGAGAACCCACCTGGCCTCAGCCTACGGTCCCAGAGATAATCTCAGGACCACAGAGGCTGCCATGTTTGGGAGGAGGAGCCGCGTGGAAGGTGTCCGGGAGGCCAAACTAAGCCTTTCCACTCCTCACGTGCATGAGCAACTCCCCCTGCACCCCCTCCCCCACACCCCCACTCACACAGCTGACCCCCACAGCCTGTTGCCCTCCACAGCAGGCCTCCTGGCTCAGCTGGGCTTCTGGCTGCCCTGTGAAGTGTTTGCAGATAAAGGCTCCAGAGGGTCTTCCCGCCCTTCCCAGCCAAATATCTCCACCATCAGCCAGTCTGATGGTACCTGGATTCCTACCATCAGCACGTCATTCCAAGGGTCAAAGCACTGCTCCCGGTGCGCACGAAAATAGCCTGGAGAAGTATGGGAGCTGCGTTATACAGAGACAGGCTTCAGGGTCCCACAGACTAGGTCCTGGCTTCTCTCACCATCAGCCTCTCTGTTAGTTTCCCTGTTGGGAAATGGGCATAATAGTGTTTGCAGCTCACAGTTACTGTGGGATTAAATGAGGTTACTATGTACATGAAGTACCGGGCACAGGTAAGGACCCAATACATGTGATCTTCTCTCCCCCTGGCTGGGCAGGAGCAGCATCACTCTCAGTCTTCACCTCCTGGGGGGTGGGGGAGACGGGATGGTCTGATGCTTCTGGTTCTGCAGTTGGCTGAGAGCAGGACTGGCCAGGAGCAGGACAAGGAGACTAGGAGCCCAGGAGGGGCACACCCGGCACACGCCTCCCCTGGACTCAGCTGGGCCAGCAGGGCCTGCAGGGACATGGTAGGACAAGAGTCCCCTGATAATACCTGGCAGAGCTCCTAGGCCTGCAATGGGGTCCCCACCCTCCTGGGCTCACTCTAAGAACAACAATAAAAGGGAAAGTGCTAGCACCTGAGGGAGGCGGGGGTGGGGGGGGTGGGGGTGGCCACAGGAAGTCTGAACAGGGGCCGGAGGAACCTGGGCCTGCAAGGAGCAAGCAAGGCCGCCCTGAAGCCACCACAGTGCACGTCCCACAAGTGGAAGCAAGTGGCAGTGCCCGCCTGGTTATTTTTGGCACCTCTTCTGCCCAGAGCCAGCAAAGAAAGGCAGCTGCCAGCAACATGGAAGGGCTGTTTACACTCAAGTGTGCAAGCCCCGCTGCAGGGACAAAAAAGAGCAGCAGCCGCCACCGAGCAGAGGGGCCTCTGCCCCTTTCTTCCTCTGCCGCCCGTCCCTGTGCAGTGCAATCTGTGCGCGGCATAGCTGACATAGCGCGGGTACTTCTGCTTTCACTCAGATCCAGTCTCCCAACCGCAAAACTCACTCGCATACACACAAACAGACAAATAAATAACTATGGAGCCAGCTGAGGACTGAGCCACACCCAGGAGCCGAGACAGTATTCCTCTGGGCTCTTCCGGCACTGAAGAGGCCCTCCCAGCTCCCAAACGGGGAGGGGCAGGCCCCAGGGACAGGCCCCAGAGCAGCTCCTCTTTCTGCACTCCTCAGGTGAAAGTGGAGGCAGTCGGTGGGAACCTCAAGGAACTCACTGCCTCTCAGCTTCCCCATTTGGAAAGGAAGGAGCTGGACTAGATGTTCCAACATGTTTTCCAGCTCTGGGAAGACTCCCGCGAGCTGGGAAGCCCAAGGCTACGACCAGGGCCAGCTAGGGGTTCGGGCAGAGCAAGGTTAGATGGGGAAGGGGGTCTGAGCAGCAGCCAGGTCCACACCCCAAGAGGGAGGAGAGGAAGAGGACAGGGAAGGGGAGGAGAAGAAAGAAGGGAGGGGGAGAACCACCAACCTACAAGCATTCTCAGGGATGAAAGCTTTAGCACTTAAGCATTACTGAGCTCCTTTCTGAGCTCTGGGGCCTGCCCCTCCAGGGAACTGGCAAATTCTGGCAACAGCAGTCTGGGTTGGACCTTCTGTCTACCCAACTGCTGGAAAAAGCTGGGAATCGAAATCCCTCATCATTTTCCTTCCTCTCTGGACCCCATTTCCCCAGAGAAGGTGGGTGGCCTCAGAGGGAACCCCCTTCTGGCTGCACGCCTGGTATACTTCTCTCTCTCTAAGCTCTGGAATGGACAAACTTTGCCCAGGCTGCTCCCCTCCCCCCTTCCTGAGACCCGTGGAGGAAGAAGCATTGCCTGGAAAAAATAACGCTCACAACCAAGAGCTCCTGCGGCTGGAGAGAAAGGCAGAGGGAACAGGGAGCACCTTCCCAGGCCACCGCAGTCCCAGGCTATGTTCCAGAGAGAGCAAGAGCAAAAAGCACTGCCAGGAAAGCCTCAGGCCCCCAGCCCCTCTCCTCCCCACCAGCCCCTGCAAAACACAGCCAGCAACAACCGGGTCCCTCCGGGAGACACCCCCCACCCCGGCAAAACCCCAGCTCTTTCCTGACATGTGGCAACTTTCTCCTTATGTAATATCTTGGTGGACAACCCTCTCTCCCCCATTCAGTTGGTGAAAGAGCCAAAGTGATCTCTGGAGGGACAACTCCCACCCCAGGCTCCACCCAAAAACTCCATTGAGGTCACCCAGAAAGGCTTCAGGTGAAGCAAATGCAAGGGGACTTTTCCCTGGGCTGAGAGAGCAGCCTTCCTCCCACCCACGTGAGCAGTTCAGCCTGAGGCCTGGGCGGGTCGAGTCCCGACTGTACAATCTGATCTCTGGGAAGCCGAGCTGAGCTAGGACAGAATCGCTTGCAAGGGTGCACAGGCACCAGGGTCGGGCCGATTTAGGCAGCTGTGGCCAGGGCCTGGGGAGTTAGAAAAGAAGCCTCATTTGCCCTCCTACCACACGCAGGACACCCTTCACGTCCTCTTCCCTGGGAGGAGCAAAAGGCAGACAGCTGAACTAGGTGGGAGCCGGGGAAATGCTAGCCATTACCTGCTGAGTACCGACTACGGGCCAGATGCGTTGCATGTAGGACCTTTTTTAGCCTTCACAGCAACCCTGTGAAGTATTATTACCATCCTCATTTTATAGATGAAGAAACTGAAGTTCAGGAAGTTAAGCAATGCCCAAAGCCATCCAGCACGTAGAGAGGCTGGAGTATGAACCCAGGTCTACCCAGGCCTTGTTCTCATGCACCAGCCAGGTTTCCTTCAGTCACTGCCCAGGTCCTGTCCACATGCCATCCAGGAATGGTGTTCTGAGTGTGGGGGTGGAAGTGGGTGTGGACAAGTTCTGCTGTTTTTTTCCCAAGTATATGACCGTGAGAGCCCCGGTTAGTGTGTGTGTGAGTGTGTGTGTGTGTGTGTGTGTGTGTGAGCGCAGGCACGCGCTGGAGGTGGAGGGAGGGCGATCTGGATTCCAAATAGCAGTTTCTAACCCCGAAGTTATGCTGTAATGCTTCTGATTCATAAAATGAGCTCACAGTCTCAGGGTATCCTGGATGTTGCTTTGAATGCAAATGCAGATCCCTTAAGTAAGAACTGGGGATTTCAGCACATTCCACATAGCTCTAGCCTGGCACACATAGGTGTTTTTTTAGGTCAACCCCACAATCAGAGTGCTTTGGAGCTGAAACAACCCTTCCAACAGAATGAGACCACTGGCTGCATTTCCTGCACCTCTGGTGAGTCAGGGAAGAATGGAGTTTCCAGGCTGCTTCTAAACTGATGCATGCACATATTACAGGAAGGGAGCCAATAAGCCTGGCTAAAGGAAATGCCCGGGTTAGCAGATTCCCAGGCAGGAGGAGCAAAAGGCAGACAGCTGAACTTGGTCCTATTGGGGTCAGAATGACTGGGACACATTCTCTAGAAGGCGGGCCATAGGGCAGTGCCAGGAAACTGGGTTCACCAGCACTAGGGTCACTGGTGCAGTAAGAGTCCCAGCAGCAGGGTTCACTGAGCCCACCACATTTTTTTGAGGGAGATCTTTCACTTATTTGTTCACTAACACATACTGAACACCTACTAGAGGCAGGCATTGTGGGAACATTACAGAGCTCACACCATAAAGCTGAAATGTGCTTTCAGGACTTTTTATAGAATCCTCGCTGCAACTCTAAGGAGGAGGGATAGAGACTCTAGCTCTGAGCTGGTGTTTTGTTTGTTTGTTTGATTTCAGAGAGAGGAAGGGAGAGGGAGTGAGGAATAGAAACATCAATGATGAGAGAATCATCTATCAGCTGCCTCCTGTACGCCCCACAGGGGGATCGAGCCCGCAAAATGGGCATGTGCCCTGATCGGGAATCGAACCGTGACCTCCTGGTTCATGGGTCAATGCTCAACCACTGAGCCACACCGGCTGGGCTCTGAGTTGATGTTTTTAACTACCACTCTACAGTATATACACAAATGACTACATAAAGTGGAAATAAGTGTTGAGGAGAAGACTGAGGCTTCTCCAAAGAAGTGGCATTTGAAACAGGACTACCGAAGGAAAGGAGGAAACTCCCAGCTCCTTGTGGCCATCCCTACTCCACCACCAGCAAGGTTTCTTTCTGGGAGACCCAGCTACAGGAGAGGGGCTATTAAGGCCAAAGAGACGTGGACTGTGCCCATTCCCCTTCCAGGCCACTAAGCCCTGTGTGTGACCACCCTCCCCTCCCCCCATCCTTCTCTTACTCCTCTCCAACTCAGGGGCCTAGGGGCCTTGGCTCCACTGGGCAGAACTTCCCTGGGTTCTGGAGCCACAAGAGGTCCTCAGCTAAGTCTATAACTACATATTGTCTTTTTTTCCCTCCCTCTCTCTCTCTCTCCATTTATTAAAAGCAGTAGTCCAGTCCTAGCCATTTTGGCTCAGTGGATAGAGCGTCGGCCCTCGGACTGAAGGGTCCCAGGTTTGATTCCAATCAAGGGCATGTACCTCAGCAGCAGGCTTGGACCCAGGCCCTGGTCGGGACCCGTGCAGGAGGCAACCAATTGATGTGTTTCGCTCACACTGATGTTTCTCTGTGTCTCTCCTCCTCCCTCCCCCTCTCTCTAAAATCAATGGAAAAATATCCTCAGGTGAGGATTAACCAAAAATATATATATATATATATATCGATTTTTAGAGAGAGACAGATGAAGGGAGAGAGAAATATCAACTTGTTCCACATATTTATGCTTCATTCGTTGCTTCTTGTATGTACTCTGACCGGGGATCAAACCCACAACCTTGCCTATCAGGACCCTCTAACCAACTGAGCTACCCAGCCAGGGCTCTGACTATTTTTAAATCCCATACTTAGAAGCTGAACTGTCATCCCCAGGGGCACTCTTTCCTAGGGTGGGGTGAGGGGCTGACAGAGGGGGTAGGGGTTCACTGGAGAGGCCACACTGGAAGTGGGCAGGCAGCCCCAGAGCAAGCTTCATGGGTGGGGGGATGGGAGGGTGCCCTCCAGGTTCCTTACCATCTTGTCCCCCTGGGAGCTACTCAGACTAGAGTAATCGGCCAGAGACCTGTCCAATTAGAGTGGAGCCTGGGCCAGGGCCATGCAAGGAGGTGGTTTATCACAGTAATTGAATGTTTACACCCCTGTTATTCAGTGTCCAGAGCAGAAAAAAAAAATGAGGACCCCTAAATTCTCAGCCTGAGAAGGTTTCTCCTTTCCCCCTCATCCTGACACCATCTAATACCTCGTGGAAAGGGTGCGTTTCTGATTCTAAAGGGGCATGTGCCACAACGTCCCCGGGAGGATCTGGAGCAAGACAGGTGACTTCCTCCCCTCAGCCTGAGCCCAGAGGAGAGGCTGCTCCTCAGAGCTGCAGTTACCCAGACCTCCAATCTCAATCCTGAAGCTGCAGGGACTAGGAGAGAGGCCAGACCTCCAGGCCACTACCAGACCAGGCTCCCCCTGCTGGAGCAAGCCAGACCTCCCCTTCCCCCAGCCGCAATCCCCTGCACACACGTGCCACCAAGGCCTTCACAGTCATCCCAGCCAGCTCTCCACCCATCCCACCGGCCCCTGAGCCCGGCACACAGGTCCCATGTGGGATGGTGGAAGCAGGAAGTAGCCAACAGAGTTCTGACCAACAAAGTTTTAAATGGGGCGAGTAACTTCCCCTTTCCTCCTTCTAGTAGCTCACTCTGGAGGCTGTGGGCTGGAATACCCAGAGGCCTCCACTTTGAGTGGCAGGTATCTCCTCCAGGTCTGCTTTCCTGGGGGCTGAGGCTTGAAAGCCCCCAGGGAGGCACCGGGCCCTCATCCAGAGTCCCGGGTCGGGGCTCTCAGAGGGGCAACCTGGTGCACACGATTCTGTTTGTGTGAGTAGGGGAGGAGATATGACTACCTCCAACAAGCTAGCCTTATGCAGGGGCCAGGCAAAACCCAGGCTCCTGCGTTTGGCACAGGCACCACCAAACCAAGCACACGGTGAAGCAAGCGCGGGGAGAGAGCTCCGCAGGCCGCAGCGCGCGGGCCAGCGGCGGCGGTGAGAGGGATGACAGGTCTGAGGTGCACCCGCAGCGCCGGGGTCCGTGGGGGCCAGCCCGCCCGCCCTAAACACTCTAAATTAGGGCTCTACCTGTTTCCTGCCACCCCTGCACCTCTGTTCCCAAACTTCCAGCGCGGGCAGTTCCCATGTCCACTTTCCCGTGCACACTGGAAGGAGAAGGGGAAGAGGCCTCCCGCACCAAGTTCCTGCACTTAGCGAGCTCCTCTCCGCGCCTCCCGGGCCTGAGATCTGTCACGCTAGCCGGTCCCTGCAGACACCACGTTTCGCTTAGGCGGAGGAGGAGCAGCCGTGCTCCCGAGCCGCCGCCGCCGCCGCCAGCCTCGCGGATGGGGAGGGTTTTCCTGCCGGGGCCGCGCCCGGGTGGACCGGGGCCGCGCGCGAGTTGCGTAGCTGCACAAACACGGCGGCGGGTTGGCGCTGCACACGCAGCTGCGGAGAGGGGGGGGGGTTGTGGGTCACGGAGGGGCGGGCTGCCGAGCAGCCAACGCATGTCCACACCCACGCACACCCACGCACACAGTTGCCCAGGCCGCAGAAGTTGACGCGCCGCGCCCCGAGCCCCGGCTCCCGGCCGCGCCTGCAGAGCTGCAGCCCCGGCGCCAAGCCGCCACCGCTTGCACGCAGCCGGGGGTACCTTGGCCGCCGCGCCAGGGCGGGCAGCGCCTCGCCTCGTGCAGGCCTCGGCCGCGGACCCGGCAGCCCCACTTACCTGCTCCTGCCCGAGCTCGGGCATCGGCTATCCCTTCTCCGCCACGGGCTGCCGCCTTCGGTCGCCTTTTAGACTCCAGCCGCCTGCACGCACTCCCCGATTTTAAAAACAAACAGGCGCCGCCGCCTCCCGCGGCGCTCGCAGGGCTTCCGCCAGCCCGCGCCTCCCGAGACTGGGAAGTTTGCTGGCAGGGGCCGGGAGGGACGCGCGGGCTGTCACCCTTCGCTCTGGGCGCAGGAGCCTCGGCGCACCCCGCGCCGGTGGTGTCCGCCTCGCGATCGCTCTCCCTCCCTCCCTCCGTGTCACCCCCAGTCCTGCGATGCAGTGTCAGGATTGCACTGCTCTGACTCATCGGTTGAGCTCACAGCTTGAAAAAAAAAAGAGCGAGGGCGAGAGGCAACAGCGAAGGAGGAGGACTCTCTGAGGTGCTACAAAGGATTGCACAACTCGGGGCTGGGAGCGCGGAGCCCCAGCGGCCGGACGGCGCGCGCGGCCGGCGGCGAGCAGGAACCAGCTCTACCACTTCATCAGCACAACAGTCTCTGGTCGGCCTCTCCACTAGCAGGCCCAGCGCCGCCCACTTCCTGCGACCAAATAAGGCCTGGGAAGGCGTCTTTAAACCTCCGGCGGCTGGCCGGGGCTGGGGATTTCCAGCAGACCTCACCTCCACTCTGCAGCCCGTCGCCACCCTCCCCGGGCGCAGGCGGCGCCCCCCGATGGTTTTGCTGGAGCAGGCCACGCGGCTCGTTCCTTTCACACCAAGGTCAGGAGGAGACGGTGACGAAATGTTTGGAAACCCATCGGGCCTGCCAGGAAAGTGTGTGTGTGTGTGTGAGAGATGTTGGGGAGGACACAAGTCGCTTTCTTCCACAAAGAATTACTCTCTGGTTTTGGATACGGTAAATCATGCACAATCCTCTCCAAGGCACCTCATTAACAGTCTTCCCAAGTCTCACTTTTGGCTCATCAGCATCCTAGTCCTGTAGAGTTTGTTGAGAAACTGGCCCCAGCCCCTATAAAAGACCCACGTCTCAATTACTTAGGACTAATGGAAGCTGCTGGGTTTCATTCTAGCAACTGAGGCAAGAGTTCGGGCAGCTTTTCACGGCGTGCCTACATTTCCCCTCCCTTCCCCACTGTCCCCCTGATGCCTCCGTGCCTGGCTGCCAAAAGGATTGGAAACATTTCTGCTACTCAGGAGGTTCTCTTGCTTTCCCCCCTCCCCCCATTCAATGAGGCTCCAGGGCCCATAGAAAGTCCAGGGGAGGGAATCCTGTTTTTCCTGGTTCCTTCCATTTCTGTTTTTGTTTGTTGGTTTTCCAAGGAGATGGGTCAGAAGGAGATCTTCATTTGAAGGAATAAAACAACACCGAAGCATACACGATGTTCTGGCAGCCACTTTTCCCCTGTGGCCAGTGCTGACAAGCAGGTGCATCCCTTGCTTTCTCAGGGAGAAGAGGAGGGACAGGACAGCAGCAGAATGGGTTTCTCAGGCCCTCTGAGCCTGCAGGGCAAGGACATGCTCCCAAGCACCCCCCCCCCCCCCTGCCCCCCATCTCCTCCAGCGGATGACAGACACCACTCAGGCCTTCTGCCTAACCTCGAAAAACCCATACTTGCTCCCAAAGGGCATGACCTTCCTGTCCTCTTCCACCCTTTGCTGGCCTGGGCACCTGTGTGCATCAAGCTCACACCCCACCTAGGAGGAAAAGCACTTATTTGCACCCTGATATGACAGATAGGTCAAAGTAATGACAACTTAAAACAGTTGTATCTGCAAAATAAAGATAATTATGCCAGGGGACTGGACTAGATGAGCTGCTGAAATGCCTTCCGATTTAAAAGTCATGATTCCGTGATTGTAGGAAGTGAATGGAGGAGCTGGGGGGACCACCTCCAAAAAGAAAAGCCCAGGCTCTCGGATTTAACCTCTTCTGTCTCAGTATTGTTCATGGCAATTCTCAAAGCACACTCCCCACACACACTGCTTAACAGCCCTGGATGTGAGAGCTTTGTCCCTCTGGATGAGAACACTGAGGGTTCAGAGAGGTTAAGTGACTTGCAGGAGATCACAGTGCAAGCCAATTGTTTGCCACCTGTCTGCTCTTATTCCTATCCCCCACCCCCCACCCCACCGCCACCCCCAGAGAAAGGCAGTGAACAATTGAAGGGTCTGGTGCTCAGGTATGCAGGCCCCCAAGTAGACTAGACTCTCAAGCAGAGGCTCAGTGTAAAATCTTCTTGTTCTTTCCACTTGCCTCGTTTCTTCCTTCCCACTGACACTTCATGCAAGTGAGGAAAGCAAAAGCAAAACCACTTGGTCTCCAGTGCCCACGGCCGGCACTGCTGCCAGGTTCCTCTGCAGACCTGTGGCCACCCTGACCTGCTTCTGCAGTCCAGCCCCTACAGCTGGCCTCAGGCCTAGCCCCTTGAAGGAGCCCCTGAGAGCCAGTGCGGACCAGCTCGGGGATGTTCCCAACCAACCAGAATACCCAGCTGGGGAGCACGTTCCTAGAAGAGCCTGCCACCACGGAGCCAGGACCCAGCCCTCCAGGGAACAAGTGGGAGCCACTCCAAAGGGCACTCCCCAGCCTAGTCCCGCCAGGACGTCCTCCCTGTCCCACGTGGGGCGGCTGCTACGGACCAGGAAGCAGCATAGGAGTAGAGGCAGATGGCAGGATGCATGAGAAACAGAAGGCAGCGACCTGGAGGAGCTCTGCTCATGTTGGAGCAACGTATCCCTTCACCCCAACTAAACTCCCAAATGCAGGGCATCTCAGAAAGGAAGAGAGGAAAGCTGTGTGTGTGTGTGTGTGTGTGTGTGTGTGTGTGTGTGTAGGGGATGACGGCTCAAGACTGGCAGGCCATCTCAGAAAGGAAGAGAGGAAACCTCTGTGTGTGTGTGTGTGTGTGTGTGTGTGTGTGTGTGTGTGTAGGGGATGACGGCTCAAGACTGGCCAGGTGGCCCCTGCCTGGCAGGGGAAGCCTACCTCGCAAAGGCAGGCAGATGAGGAATTGTAAAGAAAGCTGCGGCTCTTCCGAGAAAGCCCTGAAGGTCAGTTTTGCTGCAGATATGACAGTGCAGAATCACTGGCGTGTGAAGTGAAAGTTTTGGTTTTAGAAGTTCCAGCAAGCCCTTCCTACAGGCTTCTGGGGCAACCAAAAAGGATGCCCTTTGTGGAAGGAAAAAAAGGGGCTTTTCTCCACCATCGGCCTTCACAAACTGCAGGAAAGAGAGGAGAACCGAATTTCAGTTCACAGGGAGTGTGTCTGCTGAGAAACACTCCAGGAAGCAAAGCGCCGGAGACAGGATTCCAAACTCTGGGTCCCTGTGAGGCTAGAATATGGCCTTCGAGAGGCTTCCTGGGGCTGCATTGCTCTCTGGACTTTGCTCAGAGTGATCTGCCCTGAGTCACTGCCCTGAGTGGCCAGCACGAGTGCCCATTTCTGGGACAGCCTGAGGCCATTAGGCTTCCAATAGTGAATTTTGTGGTGTGTGAATTATATCCCAATAAAGAGGGGGGGAAAGCTTTCAAGAAAGCCAGCTTCTCACCACCGCACCCCCCACCCCCCAACCTCCATTAACTTTCTGCTGCTATCATTCACTGTTTAAAAGAGGGTTTTCCTTCTCCCCCAGTCCCTTGCGTGCCTTCCTATTCTTTTTCCATTGTCCCTTCTCTGTCAGGACCTTTCCATTGAGGCCAGCACACACAGTGTGTACAAGTGAATAAGCGACCTTTACCGGAGTGTGGGGACCTGGGGGTACGAATAAATGGAGGAAATCACAAGCCCACAATGCTGGGACTGACTTCGGGTCCCGCCTAACCGAAGCTGAAGTGCTGTGCGATCTTAGGAAGTCAACACTTGCCTTCTCCGAACCCACGTGCTGTAAAGTATTTATCACACAAATAATGAAAGAAAGCCCACCTTCCAGGGACTTGGGAGAATGACAGGACAAAACACTGCCTCCTAACTGCATCATGCCTTGTTCATACAAGACATTGCAATTATTATTTTCTTTCTAAATCCCCTTTTCCCCAAACCAGCTTCTTCTCCCTTTCAAGCACCTAATCCAGGCAAGATTCCCCCCCCCCCCCCGCCCGCTTTTATAAGATGGCAGGTCCACTCTATCAGCCTCAGGGCAACCCTCTCTTGGGCTCTGCCTAGAGAGACTCTTTCCAGCGTCAACTCAGTGTCCCCTCCTGGTGTCCCTCCAAGGCTTCTCTCCCAGTCTCTGCTTTTCATGTCCTTTCCACCAGGTGTTCCCACAGGGCTGCCTACCCAGCCCGAACAGGGACACTCTTTGGTGGCTGTGCCTTCTCTGTACCTCTTTTTGCCATGTCCTTTCTGAGTGAGCCGGAGCTCAAAACCACCCAGCCATTAAGTTCAGCAATTGTTTGCTGAGAAGTCCCAGGACTGTCTTTCACCCTTGAAAACCCAGGGGACCCTCCTCCTCAGTTCACATCGCTTCACCTGTTCCGGGGCAGGGCCATGCCTGCCACCCCAGCCCACAGCTGTCCACATCTCTTGCCTACCCCCCCCGCTTCTCTTGCAGGCTTGGGCCAGGTTCTGATTGCCTTTGTCAGGCCTGCGAGGGAGCTTCTGCAGATGTCCCCAGTTGCTGCTGTCACTCTGGGAGAGACGTCTGGCTGGGCATAGGGAGAAGGAGGACAAAACAGGTGTGGCTGCCAGGCAAGGCCACGAGGACAGAAACACCCTTTCTTCACAGAGCCCGGGCCGTAAGCTTCCCAAGCGCCTCCCTTCCTTTCAGCACAGCTCCATGCCCCTGCAGACCCAGACCCAGACCCAGACCCAGACCCAGAGAGGCGCCTTCACTAGCTGTTCTCTGGAGCTCGGCTTCCTTACCTTGTGGCGGTGGGCCAGGAGGAACAGAACCCCCGAGATCCAATGGGACATGCGTTAAAGAATTTGAAAAATTGCTTTGGAGAGAGAGACATCCATCTGTTGTCCCACTTATTTATGTATTAGTTGGCTGATTCTTATATGTGCCCTGACAGGGTATTGAACCTGCCACCTTGGTGTGTTGGGATGACACCCCAACTCAGTGGTCGGCAAACTGCGGCTCATGAGCCGTGGTTTGCCGCTCTGTTGACTAATGAGTTTGCCGACCACTGTCATATACTACCCTTTACCTCTTTGCACACAATATGCCACAATTGCCTAATCCTCACAGCTCCCAACTACACGGTAACATTTAGTCTACCAGTGGTCGGCAAACTCATTAGTCAATAGAGCGGCAAACCGCGGCTCACGAGCCAACTGAGCTACCTGGCCAGGGCAAGCATTATTTTAAAATGAAAACAAGTACTGATACATCATGTACTAGAATCTAAATTCATATTCATGGGAGTGTACAGATTAAAAGCACAAGCTGAGGCCTGAGTCCAAACCTTGGCTCACACTAGCTTGATGACCTTGAACAAAGTACCTAACCACTTGGTTTTCTCATCTACAAATGGAATGATAAGAGCTTAAAAGAGTATGATGCGGCACATGTTAAGTCTTTTGTAAGTGCTGGCTATCATTTTGTCTCATCTCCTAACTGTTCTCCTTGCGTCTAGTCTTGCACACTTACCGTCCACACTGCCATCACCTACTGAAAAATAGCTCCCATCACCTACTGAAAAAAAGCTGACAGTGGCAGCCAGTCTGTTTGGCATTTACACTTCCGGCACGATCCTGCTTTGCCCCACTTCCCAGCCTCAGGCCCACACAGCCAAACAACCTGAAGTTCCCCAAGATGTCTGCATTCTCATGCATGCTCCTCCTACCGCCACCTTCATCCACAAGTTAAACACATACCCTGGTCTCCCACTGGACTCGAGCTGAATGGCAGCTCCTCCAGGAAGACTTGCTTGATGCCTCCACGCAGAGGCAGGACGACACGAGAGTGCATACTGCTGGAACCCTTCCGTGTTTCTTTATCAGGCTGGTGCACCCTCCTCCAGCTGCTACGGGCTCACAGCTGCCCCCTTCTCAGAGACAGTCTGCTGGGAGAGAACACTGCAGCAATGGCTGACTGGGGGGAAGGAGGGTGTTGAGGACGAAGTGGACAGGTCCAAAAGTTTAGCCCTCTTGCTTCAAGGTGGGATCAAGGTGGTGCAATCCATGTTCCAGGGCTCCCTGTGGGATCCAGCAGCACGTCCTTCCTCGCGTAGCTTCTCACCCAGCCCTCACGCCCTTCCTCCTGACAGCACTTCCTAAACCAACCCCAGGCACCCCAAACTGTCTCAGTCTCTGTTCCTAAGGATCAGAAAAACCACTGCCTTCCCTGAACTCCCATGGCATGGCATCCTGTTGTTTATTTTTACTCCATCCCCTACACCCTTTCCTACTGCTGCTTGCTGTGCCATCTCTCTACGAGGATCGGGGTCTCTGAAGAGCACAGAGATCTTAGTGACCTTGTGTCCCCAGTGCTTACACAGTGCCTGCACACGGTGGGTGCTCAGGAAATGCTTGTGGATACATGCACGCATAAAATAATATATGTGGACGTTTAAGGGAAGCAGTACAATTTAACCTATTATTTTTATGACTTTTCTATTTCTTCCATTTTACATCTCCCCCCATTTTAACATCTCTGAAATCAGGATGCGCCTTACAATGGATAGCATGGCATGGTTTAATAAGCAGCATTGTCTCTTTCATAGTTGTACATAAAATCATGGTGCAACTTATAATCACTGGCTTCTTAGGCTCAATGTTGTATGGTATTTTTACTACTGCTGCCGCTGCTGCTGCTACTACTACCTTGAAGCTTGATCTCCTGGGTTCTGGGCCTGCAGGTCCAAGTCCACAGAGCTGAGGGCCCCATTACTTGAGCTCAGTACTATTGCACAATCAAACTCCCATAAATGACCTGCAATTTCCCGGGATCAGAAGGAGGGCTGTGTCCAGACACCTCTGGGAACTCCCATGAAAGCAGGCCAATGTGAGACGGAACAAGCTCTGAACTGGTGGTCAAAAGAGTAAGGTTCTAAGCCTAAGCCTGGTTCTTCTTCTAATTTTTTTGGATGACCTCGCGCAGGACCTATCAACACATTTACTGAGCAGCTGCTAAATGCTTGGCATGATGCCAGCCCACTGGATCCACCCAGCACCCTGAGAGGAAGCCATTATCCCCATTTTATAGATAAGGAGGCTAAGGTTCGAAACGTTTCAACACCTCTTCCCAGGTCATTCAGATGGAATGTGACTGCTAGACTTCCTCAGTCCTTCTCCCTGCTATAGGAGGGTACTTCTCTGGGCCTGTGTTCTCAGAAGGAAGGAAGTCAAATAATGAGGGGTCACATATTGGAGGCTCACAAACCACTCTCACCTCCAGATATATTTTATCCAACCTATATAATGTGTTTTATTTTAATTGCCTTAAATTTGCTGTCAACATTTTTTAATATCAGGAGGTTTAAGCTAAAAAAGCAGAATTTCTGGTTTGTCATGAAAAAATACGGTAACACTGGCAACACTGAGCCACCTTCTGGGAGGTGGAGCCGAGTAGCAGTGCGAGGGGAGTAGCAGTGCGAGGGGAGTAGCATTTTGAAGGTAATAGCACTTCAACAGGAGCAGCACTGTAATGGGACTCACACATCCTAATTTCCCCCCGGATTCCACCCCTTCCAAGGTCACTGGTCACTGTTGTTTATCATCTCACATGCGCTGTTTTCATGCCCACAGCCAGCCTGTCATTGAGATTGCCCCAGTTCCCTACAGGCCTTTGCGTGGGTGACCACAGCCTGTGGCTCCTCCCAGCACCTCTCCAAGGAGGTCACCTGAGGAACCTATTTTGGAACCACTCAGACAAGCCCCTGCCTTGAATCGACCTCCCCTTCAGCCTTGGTCACAGAGCCCCCCAGTGTCTGTCCCTCCCACACCCTCCCACCCCAGGAGGGTTCCAGCCAGGAGAGGGACGAGGGCCTGAGTGGCTGAAGTCGGAAACCAGGCAGGTGTGCAGAGGAGTGAGCCCAGGTGAGGACAGGCCCCACCCGGGGAAGGAGCAGTGAGGAAGGCAGGGCTTTGTGTTTCCTAATAGACATGGAAGTGGGGAGGCTCCACAGTGACAGGAGATGAGCACGGTGTGACACATGAGGAAACACAACCAGTAAATCATCAGGAGGAAAAATGTACAGTCTCAGCAGCAATTTAAGAAATGCAAATTGGAATACCATGAAGGACCCATTAGGGCCAGTGTCAGTGGAAAATAAGAAAATAAATAAACAAGAAAGCTGCTGCTGGCAGGGCCGTCAGTAAACAGCTGCACATACATCGCTGTGCCACCGTAAACGTCGAGTCTTTCTGGAATGTGATTGGGCATTGCCCCACAAGAGTTTAACACTTTGCCCAGGTAATTATGGTCAGGGGACCAGATCCCATGAAAATAAACTAAAATTACTTTCTAAAAAGAATTTTGACAAAAGTTGCTCATAGCACTTGTTGAAATCCGTTCAGATTATGGCGTCGCATGGTAACAGAATTAAATTTTTAAAAAGGGGACTGACACATGGCAACATTCTGATGAAACCATTTGATGAAATGCTCAGTGACAAAGCCAGCACAAAGAAATGATAGAGGTAAACTTAGAAACTATGTCAAAACCTCCACTGGCAGCCCGGGAGGCAGGGCTCAGTGGCTGAGTGTCGACCTAGGAACCAGGTCATGGTTCGATTCCTGGTCAGGGCACATGCCTGGGTTGCAGGCTGGATCCTCAGTGTGGGGCGTGCAGCAGGCAACCGATCAATGATTCTTTCTCATCATTGATCTCTCTCTCTCTCTCTTTTCCTCTCCCTTCCACTCTCAAATCAATAATAAAAATATTTTTAAAAAAAAAAAAACTTCCACAGGCATATTAGCAGCAATCAGAAGAGAATTCTGAACAATGTAAATTGCTAAGGTAGAATGTTTATTCTGTTAAGTTGGTCAAGATGATTTAAATAACAATAATGATGATGATGTTGATGAAGTAAGGACCATTGAATAGGATTTATTAATCATAAAAATACCTCAACCCAGGTCTCAGGGGACAGGCAAGCCCAGGCTCCAGACTAGACGAGGAAGAAAGAAGGTAAATTGGGAGAGGAGGGGTTACAACTCTGAGCAGGGGGGGGGGGGGGGGGGGGGGGGGGAGAGCGCCCCAGAGCTTCCCTTACCAGGAGAGCACCTCTCATCAAAGAAACCAAAGTTACACACATTAACACCACCATTTAACCTTCAGCGTCCTGGGTGCTAACTCTAACTGCCGTATTCGCGCTCTCAATTTTACTCATACCCATTTCAGCAACTTCGGAGGTGACAGCAGGGCTCACTGTGGGCCCGGCCACCATTTATAGCATTGTTTCTATGGAAATGTGTTTCAAGCTTCAAGAAATTGAGCTGCTGGCAACCCTGGGGCACGCACGTGGTCTCTAAATTAGGGAACTGAGATGAGCAGTTATTGCTGGGCCCTGGGCTCAGGAAGACAGCTTGTTACTTAGAACCTATGACAGTTAATACGCCATCAGCAATGATCTCGGTGGAGTAGGTCTGAGATCACTGCAGAGGGTGGGCATGGGATCAGAGCGTCTAGGAATGAACACGAGATTCCAGGGAAGCACAGGGACATACATCCCCAAACAGATAACACCAGCAGGCGTGTCGTGGAAAACGTGAAACTGGCCTGCGTATACCCCTCGTGAAGTATCCGGGCGTGCCCTGAACCCACGCGCTTTCCAATTTCTCTCTGATCCTGGCAAACCTCCATCCATAAAGCCCTATTTCAGTCTGATCTTGGAACAAAAAAAAAAAAAAAAAAAAAAAACAACCCTCCAAACCTCTGACAGTCCTGCAGTATGGCCTGGGGAGATGTCTGCTTGAAAAAACCAGGCACCAGCAGGGCCCGGCCATCTCTCCGCATGTGCTCTGCTGCAGTGGCTTCTGTTCTGCAGGCTTCAACCTGCCCGGCCAGGCCTGCCCAGCGCTCTCGTTCCTGTGTCTCCAAACAAGCACTAAGGAGGCTCCATCTCCTGTGCTGGTCACAGGGAAGGTCTGATCGTGGGCCCTCCCAAGAGGCCTTCCACATGTCAAGAAAGTTCCCCACTGAGAAGGCGACACACACAGACAGGCAAAGCCAAAGGGGGGGGGGGGGGTGGTGGTGGGTGGGTGAGAAGGCTGCTCACTGGGCATCCCGAGGCTCTGAAATGCCAGAGATAGGAAAATGTGGTCAGAAAAGGATCAGCTGCTCAGTCACAAGGCCATACCTGCAGTTGGCAAGTCCCGGCAGAGCCCACGGCAAGCTGGGAGGCCGAGGGCCCTGCCTGCAAAGCCAAAGCTAGACTGCATGAATGGGAGGGGGGGGGGGGCCTTAATGAGGCTAGCACTAAAGGGCAAGTCTAAATTTCAATACCATAATAAATATGTGCAACACTGGGAACACCCCAGACAGTACCTGACTAGGGCTCCCCCTGGGTTAGGCAGGGCTGCGGGAGTCAGTTTGCAGAGCTCATCCTCCCTGCTGCCTGTCTGAACTGCAGAAAAGAGAATCCGTAGCCTCCCCCTGTGGCCGGGGCCTGCAGGGCCAGGCAGCCTCCAGGTGAGTGGACGGCTCACAGACTAGCCTCAATGTACACACGCTCGCTGCACTGCCTCCCTGGAAACTCAGGCGGGGAACAACTGTCCGGGGCTTTGAAGCCAGTTGAAGTCGCCTGCACCAGGCGGAGTCCACGCGGGGAGCCCCACAGGGACAAAGTGAGTGGGCCTGTGAAGTCAGATCTCCAGTTATTAAAATAACCCAGTTAGCCGATCTGAATTCTCCAGCCCTGCAGTGCAGATGGTTCAGACACAGCAGTTCTGTCTTCATGGTAACAGATGAGAGGCTTGGAGTTTCTCCCCTGGCCTCCTTCCTACCCAGGTCCAAAGTCTTTGATATGTTAAGGTCCTTTTTTAAGTATATATACTATATATATATTTCTAAGGCAATTCCAAACACACAAATACTCCATTCATAACCGATCCACCAAAACCCAGTACTTACTTTATGCCAATTTATATTACAGCCAATGTAATCAGTTTGTAGGCACTCATCAAATGTATGTACAATTTTGCCTGCTAAAACAGAAGCCACTTTTCCACCAAAATTAACCCACATTTCCCCATGAGTTAATATAATTTTCATATTAATTTAACAGTGGCACAATATTCACTGTGTCTTGATATCATGAATTATATGCCATGTGGAACATTTAGGCTACTTATAGGTTTTTGCTATTTTAAACAATGTTGCTCTAAATATCTTTGTGCATATAGCTCTTTTCCTGTTTAGAATTATTTCCTTAAAACAAATTCCCAAGAGTAATACTAATAGGTAAAAGGAAATTAACATTTTTATAGTTTCACGTTCTACATCTTAAAAATATATTGTTTTGTGTGAATTACCTGGATTATCTATTTTCCAGAGTAGTTTTCCTGATTACACCTCCCAATCCTGCCAGTCAAGATCTACTCTTAAATCCACTTTTCCCAACTCCCCGGTGGGCTGGGCATCTGGAGTGCACACCCCATGATTGGATAGACATTGGAGGTGGCTCAACTGATTTGCTGTGGAGGGATAATAAAGGGGGACAGAGAGATGGGGGGAGGAGGGTGGAGGGCTGGGATGGGTAGGGGCAGGCTCTATGGAGGCAGAAACAAAGGCCACATTCGGTCCCTCCCAAAACAAACCAACACCTCCCTGGACATCAAACCTACCCCACCCCCAGCTTCCCCGAGCTGACCTTCCAGGGGCCAAGAACAAAGACACACTTCACATTTCTCAAGGAAATCTGTGCTTCCAGGGCCTGAAAACATACTTTGCAAATGACATAAGCCATGCACTTGTCAAGTGGGCCCAGGCACGTTGTGGCCTCAGCCCTAAAGGTGATTCCATTTTAAGAAAGAAAACCCTCCTCATCAGCCTGGTGGGAAAGCTGCTACTGCACAGCACCCTCTCAGTGGCATGCAGACCCCAGGTAGCTACTCCATGGGTCCCACTGTGATGCACCAAACACACTGCCTGCCTGGCTCCACTCACAGGCCTGTGGCATTTTCAAGCAGGAAAGGACCACATACAGTCTACGCTTCTCACTTCATAGACAAACCAAGGCCCGAGGCCCTGCTCCGGGGCTCCCGCTGCAGTCTGCAATCACCTCTTCCTCTTCCCCCTCCACAAGAGCCACAGCCTGTCCTGACTATCACCAGACCAGACAGGGCTTCTGTTTTAAAGAGTCCCAGACTCTCTTCTCATGATCAGCTGATCCGTCTTGTCTAGTTCCTTCTCTGTGCAAAGCCAGCAGACAGCACCAGGCATGAAAACTAAGGGGTCCACAAAGGGCAGCTGATACTTATCCTTTTTGAAGGGTTTGGGCCCATGGGGAGGGAAGTCTCTGCCACCATTAAACCAGTACCTACCACAGATGCCTCTTCCGAGTCCTCAGGGTGAGGGGGACCCAGGTGCTAGGCTCTGTGTCCCCGAAGTCCCTTCCCACCCTCACCAGGGTTTCCTCGGCAGTGGCTCCACCAGTAAGTGCGAAGACAGGCCATCATGCAGACGACCAGCTCACCAACCAAATGTCCACCTGACCCAGGCCAGCTCCTGGGCCTGCCCACTGCTCCCTCACATCCTCTCAGGCTGCCCATGGGACACCTCCTATGTGCCAGGCAGGAGACAGGCACACCTGCAGCTGATGCCAGCGTCCTACAGTGAGGAAGTCCAACCACAGAAACGCTAAGGCTGGGGCTCGGGAAGGCAGCAGGGAGCAGGTGACTTCTGGCAGGAGGAAAAGGACAGGGAGGGCTCCAGGCAGAGCACACAATGCACACAGCACAGAGCGGCTTTCTCCCAAGCCCACTGAGGAGCGGAGAGGACACCCAGGGGTGCTAAGGACGGGCGAGTGGCAGGAGAGGAGGTGGAAAGGTGGGCTGGGGCTCCCACCAGCCCCATTCTGAGGAATGTGAGGTTTCTCCTGCAGAACGTGGGCAGTTCTCAAAGGTTTTTAATAGGGGTATGGTCAAAGCTGTGTTTGAGTAAAGGAACTCGGGTCTTTCAAGATTTCTTTTCTGCTTCAATGCTGCTTTTAATGCGATCTCATTTCAACCAGATATAAATGGGCAAGTCAGTGTAGACTGGACCAGAGCCAACACTGGCTGGGAACACCCTTGCTCCATCCCTCCTAGGGGCCAACTTGATCCCATATTGGTGACCAAGCCTCAGCCTCAGGAATCACCTCCAGTCTGGCTGCCAGAATCCAGCCCAAGACACGCCCAGCTCCGCGGAGGCAGCAGCTTCCCGCTTCCAGGCATGGGGGGGGGGGGGGGGGGGGAAGGCTCTTGGCACACCAGTGGACGCCACAGCCAGGAGTCCAAAAGTGCATTTTTCTTTTCCTTTTTAACGGAAATGAATTCCTTTGTCTAAGATGACTGGGACTGAATTACCAAGATTTCAATCATCATGCCGTTGCTTCACAGCTATAACCCAAGGATCTGAGGGCAACAAGTGAGCAGGCACTCACCTCGCTGAGACCCTCTTCGTGGAGGAGGAACCTGGGCAGGGATGCTACGAAGCCCTCTCTCTGTCCTTGGGCTCTCTCTCAGGCAGGATGTTGGGTAGAACATCTCAACTAGGTCGACATCTTCGGAACTGGAAAGGTGCCAGTCCTGACACCTCAGCCAGCTTGGGCACCAGCGATCTCAATCATTCCACGAACCACGCCTGAAGCCAAAACTCCGACCTCCCAACTGAAGAGCAAGGTAGCACCTCCCAAATACCCCATGGCCCTGCCAGTTTTGCCCAACGTCAGAGGAGAAACAGAATTCAAACTGTAACTACCTGTTAGCCAGAGAGAGCCAGGCCTGGGCCGCTGTCCTTTTTCCAAGTGAAATCAAACGTGCAGGGGCGATCCAGATGCTGGGATGACCTCTCTTTTCCACTGGAATCATTCAGATTCCAGAGGAGAAGCCCAATCTATAATAATAAAAGCGTAATACGCTAATGAGACCAGACGTCCTTCCGGATGAAGTCCTTCCGGACGAAGCCGGGGCTGCGAGGGAAGCCGGTGCCAGAGGGAAGGGTCTGGGTGCCAGAGGGAAGCCGGTGCCGGCAGCGGAGGGGGGTGGGAGGGGGGAAGGAAGGCCTACTCTTGCACGAATTGCGTACATCGGGCCTCTAGTTGCTAATGAAATGTTCAGCTCTCCAGAGCATGTAAGAATCCTGAAGTTTAGCTGGAAGCTAAAGGATTCAGAAACATGTCCAAAATGATTAGGATCAAGATGTGGAAATTTTCAGTGCCCAAGGGAAATGCCCCATCTCCTCCTCCCATGTCCAGCACTGCCCCACTGTCCCAATCTCAGGATGAGAATGGGGTCAAGCTTCTACAGTGGACACGTGTCCATCCGGCATGGGCACGTGTTTTTAGGTTCCAGGCACCTGGCATTGAGTCCTGATGGGAAGCAGAGTTCCACTTGCCACTGAGGAAGCTGTAACCTCCAGTCTTCAGGACCTCCAACAAGTGAGAACATGGACATGGGGGCTAAACTGACCAACGGATGCTCAGCCTGGGCTTTGCCTCTGGAGTGAGTGGCACAAAAGAGCAAGAAAGCTCAGAACTCATTCTGAAGGGGGTGGCAGCATCCAGGTCAGTTGGCAGCAGTGATGCCAGGCCAGTGGCATGATCACCTTGGCTATCGTTCCAGCCACCCAACTACCCACAGGTCCTCATCGATGTCTGAGCCTTGTTCTCCAGTCTTGCAGGACATTTCATGAGCCACCAGATATCCTTCCAATACATTCTTTTCTCCTTATTTTGGCAAGAGTCAGCTTCTGCTAAGTGCAGACCTACGACCTGGACTTCCCCAACATATCCTTCAACCTCCACCCTGGCTCCTCAGGCACCCGAGACAACACATCTGTTCAAGTCTATCTTTTCCTCTGTGAAAAGAGTCTAATCTAAATACCCAGCCCTGGCTGGTTTGGCTCAGTGGATAGAGCGTCAGCCTATGGACTGAGGGGTCCCAGGTTCGACTCCAGCCAAGGGCACATGCCTGGGTTGCGGGCTCAATCCCTAGTGGGGGGCATGCAGGAGGCAGCTGATCAATGATTCCCTCTCATCATTGATGTTTCTATCTCTCTTTCCCTCTCCCTTCCTCTATGAAATAAATTAAAATAAAAAATAAAATTAAATACCCACACATCCGAGAGGATCACAGCCACATAATAATCACACATATGAACAAATACCATAAATACCAAAAACCATAAATTACCAACCTACCCTGCTGCTGGTTCTGACCAGATGCCCCGGTTTGGGGCAGTGGTATCAGAAATGAAAGGTATTACTGCTCCCTTGGCCTCATCCCTGTTTCTCCACCAGCTCAGGGAAATTGAACTGGAGTCAGGAAACCTGGGTTCTAGAACTTGCACATGTCATCTCAACGCTGGGGCAGGTAACATCTGCACCACCTGCTTCACAGGGAGGTTAGATCAAATGAGAAGCCCTCAGGGCAAAGCCCCAATAACTTCCTAATTCCCAAATCAATCCTTGTTTTCAGCCCTCCTTCTTGACATTCCTCAATGATCAACAGTTGATCAATTTCAATTCACAGACCATGGAGAACTTTCTGTGTGACATGTTGTACTAGATGCACAAAATCATGGTTTCTGTTTTCATAAAATGCAAAACTCCCTCCTCCTTCGGCTTCTATAACACCACGCTGTCCTGGTGTTCTTCCTTCCTCCCCGTCGGTTCCTTCTCATTCTCTGCTGCTGCTGCTGCTGCGCGCATGCACACACACACACACACACACACACACACACACACACACACACCGTCAGTCCTCAGTGGCTTCTCCACTCCCCACTAAGAGGTAAGGTCCAAACCTCTTGGCTGACACAGATGGCTAGCCATGACTGGCCCCGGCCTGCCCCTCTCGGCACCCCTTCCCACCAGGGCTCCACCACACCACACCACTGCTTGCACTTCCCAAAGCAGACCGTGTTGTGTCACGCCCAGGCCTTACCTGAGCTGCCCCCTGGGTCTAGAATGCCCTGACTCCCTTTGCCGCCTGGTGGACGCCTACTCGTTTCTCAGGATTCAGCTCAAACATCAGCGCTTCCAGGAAGCCTCTCATTCATTAATTCCACAGCATTCATGAAGCACGGGTGCCATGCAGGGCACTGGGGCCACCCTAGGCCTTCCCTAATATTCCCTAGTCCTCGAGCCTGGCAGAAGTGACCAGTTCTCTCCCCTGAGCCCGGCAGACACCTGCACATGCTCCCAGTGACATCTGTGGCACTAACTGCTCTTGGCTTTTGTGCGTGAGCACACTGCCTCCCTCACAGACCATGAGCACCCTGAAGGAGGAGGCTGAATCTCCTTTTTCTTTGTATCCAAGGTACCTAGCACAGATCTAAATAAAGCACAAAGTAGGGATTCAATAAACGCATGTAGCATAAGTGAGTGAAAGAATGGAGGGCATGAGCGAAAGGACCCCGGAAACCACGGTGGGCAGGGTTGTCACTGCTATGGCTATGGCTATGGCTGGCTTTCTTTTTCTCCGTGACTGGGGAGGCCAGATCCTAAATGCCCGCTGGATAGTTCAAAACAGCCTCCTTGAAGATGGCGGAGGAAATCCTGAGCCTTTTATCAGCTGAAGTGCAAGTGGGGTGGCTGTTGGCTCCTAAGCTGTCCCAGAGCACATGCTATTGGGAGGCCACAGAAGACGTGGACTCAGATTCATACAGAAGATTCCTTGTTGGCCTCTTAAAAAGCCTGCAGCAGGGAGACTGGGGACGGAAGACTAGGAAGGGGAGAGGAGAGCAGGCATGGAGGACTAGGCCTTAGAGCAAAGTATCTGCTACACATTGGCACTGCCTTCTCCCCGCCCCATACCAATGACAGGTCACCCCAAGCCTAAGTCCTTCATCTGCAATCCTGGGTGATACAACTCCAGTTTAAAACCAACTCCAGGGCCCTAGCTGGTTTGGCTCAGTGGATAGAGCATCGGTCTGCAATCTAAAGGGTCCCAGGTTCAATTCCAGCCAAGGGCACATGCTTGGGTTGCGGGCTTGATCCCCACCCCCACCCCCCCCCCACACACACACAGTGGGGGGCGTGCAGGAGGCAGCCAATCAATGATTCTCTCTCATCACTGATGTTTCTCTCTCTCTCTCTTCTCTCTCTCTCTCCCTTCTTCTCTGAAATCAATAAAAAACAAATTAAATAAATAAACAAAAATAAAATAAAACCAACTCCATGGATCTCCTGCTCACCTGTTCTAAGAGCCTTTCTTGCTTAACCTCATCTGATTATTCCCTAACTTATAAACCCACCATCTATTCAGGGTGAGCATGGGCTAAGAGCCTTGAACCTGCTGCCTCAAGGATAGCAGATGCCTACAAGCATCTCAGCATGCTGAATGGACTGCAGTATTTAAACACACACGTTTAATATTCCATAGCTCCCAAATTCAAGCCAACCACTTCATCCGGTGCCCAACCTTAGGAAGGGTGAATTCTCCCAGAACTGGAGGATCAGGCTAAGATGAAGTATCAAGAGCCAGTATGTCTGCCACCTACCTGGTGCTCTCCTAATGGATTTCCAAGGTTAATTTTGATTATACTAGAGGTCCGGTGCACCGGTGTGTGCACCGGTGGGGTCCCTTGGCCTGGCCTGCACTCTCTTGCAATCCGGGACCCCTCGGGGGATGTTGGAGAGCCGGTTTTGGCCCGATCCCCGCAGGCCAGAGATAGAGGGTGCACTGGGTCTCTAGTATGCATAAAAGATCTTTGGTTAATCTCTTCCCACCCTCCCCCTCTCTCCTTCCCTCTAAGATTCATCAATCTGTTCCATGTTTCCATGCCTGTGCATTGAGCATCTGCCCCCTGGTGGTCAGTGCATGTCATAGCTACTGGTCAAAGGGTCGGCCAGTCGCTTAGGCTTTTATATATATAGACTAGAGGCCTGGCGCACAGAATTTGTGCATGGGTATGGTCCCTAGGCCTGACCTGTGATCAGGGCCATCTTCCCTGGCTGTCAGCAGCCGGTCCTGCTCCCCCCCCCGCCCCCCCCCCCGCTGCCACCCACCCCCGATTCCCCATTCCCCATCTGGCGATTGGAGCCTGCCGGCCCGGATAAGGGACTGAGAAGTTGGCCGGCAGGCCCCGATCAGGCAATTGGAGGCCTGTGGGCTGTGGGCAGCTCCTGTGTTGAGCGTCTGCTCCCTGGTGGTCACTGCACATCATAGCGACCGGTGTTCCGCTGTTAGGTCGATTTGCATATTACCCTTTTATTATATAGATTCTTATATTTCAGCTCACATGCTGATTGTAGAACCTGATCCCCAGAATATGCAACTCCACCAAATTCCATTCTCCCAGGTGACAGTTCCACCCCAGGGTCTGCTTCTGCCTCTGGGTACAACCTATCTCAGAAGCTGGACTGTCAGTGTCCTGGGGGGAAGGAGCAGGTAGGACCCCACTTTGCACCCCTCATTGTGCCACGCATAGTGTTGAGAGCACTGCAGCTGCTCCATTAATGCCCAGTGAGGACAGTTGGCCCTACGTTGACTGGCCATTCATGGGGTGCCAAGCGTGTGCTCCTGGGCCTTCTCCTGAGTCCCTCACGAGACCACTGGGAGGGTTCCTCCACTTCCTCGGGGTTGCACAACCCATGTTCCAAGCACACAGACACCAAGTAATTTTATTGGCCAACTGAGGCTGGTTAGGAGGTTTTAGGAACTCAGTGTAGGTTGATAACAACTAGGATCAACTAAGATTGCAATGAGATAATATAATGGTAAGAAGTCTATTAAAAAAGCACCCCATTTTCTCCTTAAAGCCCTTCCCTGCACCCATTTTTATTTTTAAGTTTCCTCTTTTTTAATCTTTGTGTACTGCCTTAAAGAAACGAAAGAGATGGAATCCTTGGTTTACAGACAGACATGGTGGAACTGCTGATTACGATGGGCTAAAGCCCATGGTCGGCAAACTGCGGCTCGCGAGCCACATGCGGCTCTTTGGCCCCTTGAGTGCGGCTCTTCCACAAAATACCACAGCCTGGGCGAGTCTATTTTGAAGAAGTAGCGTTAGAAGAAGTTTAAGTTTAAAAAATTTGGCTATCAAAAGAAATTTCAATCGTCGTACTGTTGATATTTGGCTCTGTTGACTAATGAGTTTGCCGACCACTGGGCTAAGTGATCAATGCAGATGGCAACAGGGAATGGAATGTGGAGTTCGTGCTCTGACTCTTCCATTCAACAGCTGTGTGACCTCAGAGAAGTCACTTATCCTCTCTGAGCCTTAGTTCAAAATGAGAGAGTTACCACTGGAGCCCTTCCCAGCTTTAAATCCTTAACTTCACGATTCTCTGAGACACTGTTACCGCAATTACCATAAAGCAGGGGCTGGATGAAAGCAGTCCCAAAGGTCCTACTCAGTTCTAAAAACTGCTTGTCTACTGAAACAGCAGAGTCTAGAAAATATGGTTTATTAAACGCAGTTTATGCATAACTTTTCAAAAATAGTTTTCTATGTAAATCCCAGTTCATCAAGAATCTTCCATTAAAAGAGAATTCAACATATTGACTGCAACATTGGGTGTATTAGCCAAAGACTGGGGAAAAAACAAATGCTCTTCAGGAGGAGACTAGTTAAATAAATCCTGGCATTTTCATACAGCGGAGAATAATTTAGCCATTGGAAAAAGTGAGGCAGCTCTATATGCACTGACATAAAGCAATCTCCAAGATACATTACGTGAAAAACACAGACATCAGAATCCTGTGTATAATAGGCCACTGTTTATTTATTCATATTTTCTTCTATCTGCAGAGGCTACATCTGGAAGCATAACTAAAAAATGACAAATTGTAGTTGCTTAAGGCAAGGACACTGAAGGCTTGAAAATATGGGGACCATAAGAAGATGGGAAATTTATTCTTTCAAAGTTTTACGTTATTAAATTTATCAATATTTTCTTGCTTTGTGTCTTTTCTTAAGATGGTCTTGCTTCCCTCAAAGTTAAAGCAGATATTTATTTTTCTAATTCTATTGCATTTATATATGTTTGTATACATGTATAATAATCTCTTGTCTATGTTGAAATCCTTTTTCGGATTTTACACTGTATAACTTATCTTTTTTAAATTTTGAATTCTAGGTATTAACTGTTTGAATAAAAACTGGAGAGTAAAGTATTCACCAGATTTTATTTTTTTATTTAATATTTTTATTGATTTTTAGATAGAGTGGAAGGGAGGGAGAGAGAAAGGGAAACATCAATCGGCTGCCTCATGCATGACCCTCATGGGGACTGAGCCCGCAACCCGGGCATGTGCTCCAACTGGGAATTGAACCAGCAACCATTTGGTGCTTGGAACAACTCCCAACCAACTGAGCCACACTGGCCAGAGCCAGATTTTATTTTTAAGTAAAACAAAAGTGTTTTTTTTTTTAATCTGGTTTACAGGGTGCATTTTATGACATGTGAATTACATCTCAATTAAAAAAGAATGAATTTAGTTTATATGGCAAGGTTGAGATTAACAGCATGAGAACTGGGTGGAGACAACAGAATCTTCTTAGTCAAGCCCAATGTTAGGGTTTAGCCAGGATCTCCCCAAGACTCAGTTTTATAGTTTGGCCTAGTTTTTTGTTTGTTTGTTTTGGTTTCTTTATTTTAAAAAAAAATGTTTTATTTATTGATTGATTTTAGAGGAAGGGAGATAAAGAGAAAAACATTGGGGTTTTTTTTCCGTTTCATTTATTTATGCATTCATTGGTTGATTCTTATATGTGCCCTGACCGGGGATTATAACGGTTAGAGCACCTTCCTGATACATCAAGATTGAAGGTTTAACCAACTGAGCTACCTGGCGAGGACGAATTTGGCCTAGTTTTATAGGTTCCATACCTTTTAGGGCAAAAGAAACCTGCAGACAACCAAGAAGTCTCTCTTTGCCTTGCTCACACGTCTTACCTGAGAGTTGTCCCTGACTCCTCCTATCAGTCTGGTTCCCTTGGGAGGCCAGGTCAACCCAGGCAACAAATGCTCTTCCCTGAGAGCTCAGGCATAGGACAGCATGGGGCATGGGACAGGCCAAAATCAGGACAAAGAGGAGCCAATTCAGAAGCTGGACAGACACTGTCTGGCACCCAGAAGTAAGGGGTGCTGGAAATGGAGCAGAATATGAGGTGCAAAGCCAGGAGGCGCCAGAGAGAGACTAACAGACGGAAAGAGGCAGCGCTGGGTAAGCGTTTAGAATAAAGACTGGGAACCATGGTCCTTGGTGCTTGGCTTGGCTGTGCATGCCTATGCACAAGCAGAGACTATTGCCATTTGCATCACCATTGTCATCATTTACGGGGACTTGCTATGAGTGGAGGAGCACCAGGCCCTGGGACACAAAGACATATAAACAGGGCCTCTCAGTGTACTTGAAGAGTGATCATACTGATCCGCCCAAAGGCACATTAAAAAGCTGAATACGGGGTATGATTGGAGCCATGGCCCACAAGAGAAGCTGAAAATCCTTGCATTTTCTTCAGACTGGGGCCCCCATGGATGTTACTGGAATCCCCGGGGGAGGCCCACAGAGTGTGACGGGGGAGTTCTTGAGAAGGTGAACGTGAACAGGAGGGAGGACTAAAAGGAGAGAGCAAGACTGAGCCAAGTGGAAGAGATGAAAGAAGAGACATTCCAGGATTCCAGGGAGGCCTGGGAGGTAGGAATGCTGCCACCAGCAGTTTGGACAAACACACAGAGTGGGTCACTGGGTCAGAGCGGAGGTTCAGGCGGGAGAACAGCGAAGGCCAGACCCCTGTGTAGAAGGCCCTGACGGCCAGCCTAGAAGTTTGAGCCTTACCACGCAGACAGTGGGGAGCCATTGAAGGTTGCTGAGCAGGAGGGTGACTCTTGCAAACAGGCATTTTAAGTGAGATTACAGAGGGGCCCTTTATCCCAGGCTTATTCAAAGCCCTGTGTGTATTTCAAGTGGCACTTGAGACAGAAAGTCGTAAAGCATTGCCCTGTGTCATGTAGACGAGGGGAAAAAAAAAAAAAAGGTTTAAGGGTCTCACAAAGAGATGCTTCAGTGAGAACCAAAAATGAAGCGGGGCCGTTTTAAAGAAGGAAACAAATTTACAGGACAGAACCGCCAGGCGTCTGGAAAACAGCAGCGCTTTCTTCAGAATCTAGAAGGCCCTCTTTTGGCTGGGGGTGTTCTGCCTCCTATTCTGGAGGTTCATCGTGATGTCAAAACACTGCATTGTGGCGTAAGGAGTGAAACAGCTGGGAGGAGGCAGATGAACAGAAATATACATAAATAAAAGGCCTCCATTCTAAGACCATCATGTTTCCTGTCTTAAACCTCTGCAGGGCAAGCTCTGTGAATGCAGGTGTTCTCCATCTGCCTCTCTCAAGGGCATCTTGGGGGTTTCTGCCAGAGTTGCTGAGCCCCCTAATTACCTCCAACAGTTTTTCCTCTTAAAACAATAAAACTGTTTTTTAAACAGGTTAAGTTTTTGATTCGGAGCTTTTCCAATGTCGTTCCTAATTGTGCATAGCGAGGCAGCAGTCAGGGCTGCTCAGGGGCCGCGAACTGGGTAGCAACTTCAGGCCATCAATCAGCATTTAGCTAAGGTGGGAGAGGAAGTCAGGATTGTGTTCCCAGTCTTAAAACCCTGCAGGGCGAGCTCTGTGAATGCAGAAGCAAAGCTGAGCAAGCCGAGGGGCAGGGCCTGAGTTATGCACAAAACCAGGCCAGGTTGAGCCTGAAGATATGGGCAGGCAACTCCTTCACGTGGCTCCGTAACTCCAGGGAGTCTGCTTCCTTCTTTCTCTGGCCTTTGCAAGGGGTCCCCCTCCTGCCCCAATTCCTTGGGGGGCCTCTGGGCACGTTTAGTCTCTGCAGATTCCACGTGAACACAAAAGTTTGCAAACTCAAAGCTGTCTTTCTTTTGGGGTCAGAAGGGCCAGCTCCCACCCCCTGTTCCTCATAACTAGTGCTGGGCCCCAGTAATCCCTGGCTAAAGCTGCCCTGGTCAGGTGAGACAGCTAGCCAGGACCTTGACAGTCAAGTCCAGTAAAAAACCAAATGTACCCAGAACAGGGGGTTGTGCAACTCATGGGAACTCCTCCTGTGGTGGTGTTTTCACTTTTAACCTCCTTTCCTTGTGGATCGGTGTCTGTACATCCCAGAATACCCAGAAATGTTCTAATTTCACATGTTTTTTTTCCCCTCAAGTCTCTGGAAGCACATAGGTGCCTGCCAGGGATTGTGCCTAATGTTTTGGTGTGACCAAAGGTCACTGTGCTCATGACAAGCAGCTGGCAGGAGGCTTCAAAAAAAGCATTTTCCTTCCAGGTGAAACACAGTTACTTGGTTGGGGGGGAAAGCCAGGCAGGCAGGGGCTCCCGGGTGCCAGGGCCATTGGTACCTGCCACTCTAAGCAGAGAGGTGGATGATGCCACTGAGCCACACAGTACCCTCAGCAGGGCTGGGTGCTGCCCCCACGAGAGTCTCCCACCTAGGACAGGAAGAGAGTGGGCTGAGATTTGGAATGTGAATGGCTCTGCATGCAATCTTTGCTTTTAAAAACAAACGTTTTTATTGGTTTCAGAGAGATGAAGGGAGAAGGATAGAAGATGGAAACATTCATCAGCTGCCTTATGCAGGCCCCTACAGGGGATGGAGCCCACAATCCCAGCATGTGCCCGGACTGGGAATCCGACCAGCGGCCTCCTGGTTCATGGGTCCACGCTCAACCACTGAGCCACACGGGCTGGGCAATGTACATGCTTTATGGCTGTTTTAAACCCCTCTATTACAGTAAGCCACCTCTGAGGCTCAAGGAGGACCTGCTGCCTTCTGTCCACACTTGCAGGCTTGGCTCCCTTCCTGCAAGCAGGCAGCTTGGTGGGTGCAAGGACCCTCCACCCTGGCCTGTGCAGCATGCCTTGCTCAGGCTGTGGGTCCGGGGCTCCTCTGCAGAAGAATACGTGAGTCACTCCTCTGACTCCTCCACTCCCACCCCGGACACTGTCACAGACACAGAGTCTCAAAGCCCCAGCACATTTCCGTTTGCCTGGAACACAATAAAGGAATTAGGATCCACCAACTAAGTTTCTGCAGCCGACACTTCAGGGCTCAAAGTCTAGTTCACCAGCCAGCTCGGTCACACATGTCTGACGTGTCCTTTTCGTAACTAGGCCCCAATCAAGCCACCATGCAATTCTGCTAATTCAAACTGCCTTCCCGGTTAGGGAGGTTGATAGCCATCTCCCATCTCCTTTTCCTGCTGACGTCATCCCACATTTTCTACAGACACAAATAAGGGTACAGCTCCTGGGATAGTTTTCAGGCCGCCCAAGGTGGTGGGGAGTGGAGGGATCCTGCCCTCCTGGGTCCACCACACTTAGGGAGCGGTTGGCAAACTGTCCAAGGTTAAGGGGGAGAGGCCAGGCAATAAATCACCTAGCTAAGGTTAAAAACCAAAGAGAACTCGGTGACTGCAACTCATGCCCAGATCTGCCCTGGACATTTGCAATGCAAATCTGCGTTTTGTTCCCCGCCACTGACGTCTTGCACAATAGCCTGTGTATAAACACAACACGCCAACAATGCCTGACTGTGCACTCGCGCTGTAATTACAGGCCGGCAGGAAGCTGCTGCTAGGAACTGCACCATTCAACCTCTAGCCATCCCGTGTGCGGAGTCTCCACCGCACGGACGTACATTCCTGCACAGCCCAACGCGTCCCCGCCGCCGCCGTTACAGTTGCCCGGGAGCCGCCCGCCCGCCCGCCCGGCCCGCCAGTCCCCAGCGCCGGAATACTTTGCAGGGATGTCATAAACTTCTCAATTGTTCTTAAAACACACACACACACACACACACACACACACACACACACACACACACACACACCCTGTGCCACGAGGCTACCGAGAGCGGCGGGAACCACCACCCAAGCTCCCCAGCACATTCCTGCAGTCCCAGCAGTCTCAGAAACCAGAAAAGAGCGACAGGCCACGGAGTCCACGGGAAGCGGGTTTTGGAGTTTTATATAGAAACCACTCACATATGTACGTGGGTGTGCTGACAGTTTTCACGGCTAAACTGCCAAGTGTTAGGCCTTAGTGATTCCTGTCAGGTTCAGGACGTGGTGGGGGAGGAGAAGGGGTGGGATTTGTTCGAAGGGGGGCTTGGGGGCAATTCTGGCTTTGCTTTTGGGAAATGCGGAAGGTTGTTTTCCCCAAGCTTTTATTAAGTTGCTCTGCTCTTCCTCATTGGCGGGCAGAGCAAAGAAAAGTGGGGAGAAAGTTCCTTTAACTTCCCACCTGCGACCTCACTGAGGGCCGAGAAGAGGAACAGCACGCTTCCCCGAGAAGCACTGCGGAGGGGGAGACGCGGGGAGGGGGCTGGGGGGGGGGGGGTGCAGCGACGGCCCCGCCTGTTGGGCTGGAGGGCGCGGGGCGGAGGACGGGCCCCAGATGCAGGCCGCCGCTGGAAGTCCCTTCCCTGCACCCCCTCCTATCCGATCAGCACCGCCGGGAGCGGCCCGCCTTCGGCCAGGGCGGTTTGAAGTCCCGCGGCAAACCAGCGACCACAGGGCGCAGCCCGGGCCCCAGCCCCGGCCGCCGAGCTCCCTCCCTGCAGCGCCCGCCGCACCCCGGCGCCCTGAGCGGCGGGCCCACCACTTCCCCGCCCGCGCGGCCAAGCCCCCGCCCGGACGGTTTCCGAGCTCCCCGGCGGCGCCCCGGCGGTGGAGGGGCGCCGAGACCGCGGCTCACCTGCGCGCCGGTTCCCGGGGCGGCTCGGAGGGGCGCTGGGCGCGGACAGGGCGGCCCGCAGATCAAACTTTGTTGCTCTCGGGACGGCGCAGTCGTCACTTCCTCGCCGAGCGGGCGGCGCGGCCCAGGCTTTGACCCAGCAGCTCGCGCGGTGGCGCGCCGGGCCCTGCAGCCGCCCGCCCGCCCGCCCGCGCGCTCAGGGCCTCGGGTGCCGTCTGCCTGGCTGCGCGCCCTCGGCTCCAGGGAGAAGCGGGCGGCCGTCCGCCGAGTCTGGACCCCTCTGGGAAAGGCTGGCCCCAACCGGGTCGGGTCTGCGCTGAAGAAGTGCAGTCGAGCCTGTTCTCGGGTCTGCAAGGTGGTGTTGGGGTTCAGGGGCCCCAGAGAGCCGAGGTTCCAGGAGAAAACACACCCAACCCACAAACAAAGCAGTGGGGGAGGAAGGAGAGAAAGTTTTTCAGTTTGGTGTTGCCTAGCTAGAAGGTCATGTCAGAGAGCAGCGTGCTCTGTGTTGTGCCAGATAATGCCTAAGCAGGACCTTAAAAAAACACGGGTCTCCTCCCCACATTTCCTCAAAAGGTCTGCACGCTGATCCGTCGTCACTTCCATGGTGTTAAGCGTGCAGGATGGTTACCATTTACGACACTTCAGGGGGCTATTCAGCGACGGCAAATAATTGAGGCTGCAAAATGGTTTCCTCCCCTGCGGATTTCCACCTCTTCCTTTACACTCAACACCGAAGATCTCTTTGGGGCCTGATACATTCCGTGTTTCATCACCAGCCAAAAGCTCAGAGGGGAGGATGGAGTCCTGAGAAGAGGAGCTTCAGGCAAGAGTCATTCTGAAAGTTATCGTTACCCAAAATACACTTGCTCACCCCTCTGAACTACAACAAAAAGCCATCTTTCTATTGCTGATAAACAGCAACAAAGTAGTTAAGCAGCAGTCTTTGGGGGAGAATTCCTGATCCAGTAAAGCTGGAGAGAAAACGGGGTTAGCCTTTGCTGTGGCTTAAAAAACACACAACAAAAACAAACACCAGACAGCTGAAACTGCAGTGGAGGGCTTTCATAACAGAAACATTAGCTTCATTGTAGCTTGTTGTGGAAAACAGGGACCTTTTTAAAGGTGGCTCAAAAGCATCATTTAGGGCTCCACAATTTTCCTTCCTCCCCCTTCCCTGCCCCCCTCCAACCCCCTCAAAAATACTGCTTCTACTAGCACATTGGCTAGATCACAGAACCCCAGGTTGCAAGGCTTCATCTTTTTTACTGCAGTACAGGAAACCATAGAGTTGAGTGAAGTCTTTGTCCAGAAAGGTGGATGTGAAACTGATGGGAAGTGACATCTGGGAAATGATCTGCAAGCCTGCCTTAACACCCAATGGGAAACCACAAAGGCAGACTCACAGAGCTCTCCGAGCAACATGAGAATCCATTTCCTTGCCTTTCCCAGCTTCCAGGAGCCACCCACATTTCTTGGCTCATGACCCCTTTTCTCCAACTTCAAAGCCTTGCGTCTCTCTGGATCATTCTTCCATAGACACGTCTCCCCCGGACTGATTCTTCTTCTGCCTCCCTCTTCCACTGTTAAGGATCTTTGTGATTACATTGGTCCACCCTGAAAATCCAGGATAATCTATTTTCAGATCAGCTCATTAGCAACCTTAAGTCTATCTTAACCTTAATTCCCCTTTATCATGTAACCTAATATAGTCACAGGTTCTGGGGATTAGGACAGGGACATTTTGTGGAGGACTGTTATTCTGTCTACCTTTGTCCCTTCCTGAATTACATTTGGGCAATCAGACGTAAGTAAATGTAAAGACGTGCTCAATGACTACCTTCCTTAGCTGGCCTGTGTGGAGGGGTCATTGAGACTCCAGAAAGAAATCCAGTCCTACCAACACCTTGATTTTAGCCTGTAAAATAAAAAGCTGCTTATTTTTCAGCTACCCATTTTGTGGTAAATTTGTTACAGTAGCCATAGAAAATTAATGCAGTGGCACTTTCCAAACATCGTGTATTAGATACGTGTATTACATGGAGTAGGAGAAGGCCCAGTTTTCAGATTACAGCTGAACAGGAAGTCTGGCTGGGTGGGCCAGACAAAGTCCCAGGATGCCAGCTCACGGGGAGGTTCCCAGAGTGACAGGCTGCTAGAAGCTCTAAGACAGTGCCTTGAAAGTTCAATCTGTATACAGTCACCTGGTTTAGGAGTGAACTCCATCCAACTCACAAACCATTTCTTGGAGTTTATTCTCAGAATTGCTAACTGTAGTACTTGCCTGCCACCATGTAGAGGCCAAGTGTGGAAAAGGTTAACAAAAGTAAAACAAAAGCTGCTATGGAAATTCTGTGCTTTTTGGTGAGCACTGTTCCCCGGCAAGGCTGTCCAACCACCCAGAGTTTATAAATGAATCTTTTTGTGTGTGTGTGGTTTTTTTTTAATTGATTTCAGAGAGGGGAAGGGAGAGGGAGAGAGGATAGAAACATCAATGATGAGAGATAATTGATTAGCTGCCTCCTGCACGCCATCTACTGGGGACTGAGCCCAAACCTGGGCATGTGCCTTGACCAGGAATCAAACCGTGACCTCCTGGCTCATTGGTTGATGCACAACCACTGAGCCACACTGGCCTGGCTAACTGAATCTTTTTTTTTTCTTCTTCTCACAATAAACAGAAACATACAAACCCAGGGGTCTACACAGCATTCCTGGAATCCAGGTTGGAGTTCAATCACCTTACACAGGTTGCTTTTTCCTGTTTGAGACAGATGAACATTCACTGGTGTGCACAGCTCAAAGGTTGAGCTCACTGCACCAGGGAGGAAGTCTTTTCACAATCAGTAATAAATATTGGTCCCGGGACAACTCTTAGTTTGTTTTGTTGTTGTTGTTGTTTTTAAAGATTCTCCCTTAATTTTTTTAAAAATTATTATTCTTTTTTTTGTAGAGAGAGGAAGTTTGAAAAGAAAGAGAGAGAGAGAGACCGGGGATTGAATCCACCACCTTTTGACACTCCACCAGGTAAGCCCAGTGGCCAGGGCAGTCTTAGCATGAATGTAGGAGGTGTCCCTGAGTTCCTAGACATTCTTGAGATGACTTTAGGTCTCATGACTTCTTACGGGAGGAAGAAGCCCTCCTCTTCTGAGGGCAGTACTGTCTGGGATTACAACAAGGGACCATACACTGAAGCAGCATGTAGAGTCCATAAGCAGCTATAGCTCTTTGGGGATCTTCGTGAAATAAAACCCTTCACAGCAGCTCCAAGGAACTGTGTATAAAAGCTGTTTGTGCATTGCTTGGGTAGGGAAAAAGACCCCTTACTTATCTCCTCCTACTTCCTAAGTCCAAATAGAGTTCTCCAGAAGATAATGAGATGGAAGGACCACTTTGGATCGCCAGCTCTAAATTACATTTATATTATATTTATACTTAGAGCAGCCTACTACACTAGCTGGACCATCTGTGGCTTCCCAGCCCTTTTAGAATTACTCTCCAGGCTATTCCACTTGAATGGCCTTTGCCCTGTAGTGTTGAGTTTTGCCTGGTTTCCTGACATAATTTTTGCCCTTTGCCCCTAGTTGGAGGGTGTGGTCACTGACTCATCTTCTAGGCTCCAAGTACCTCAGTCCAGCCCATTGATTAACTCCCATCTGATGTGGCTGCAAAGAGGCTGAAGACTGATATAGAATGCCACAGAATCTCTCTGTGGACCATATCCCAGGTCCTGGTGTGGTTCTGGCAATATCTATAAGCTCCTGTACAGAACTGCATAGGTCTTCTTTAGCCTAGGAATTCATCCTCCTCCAGACAGAGGAACAAAACTAACAGCCTTGAGACCTGACAGCTAGAGGCCTGAATTCTGGGTCTTGGTTATAGATACAAACTAGCTGCCTTCAGAGATGGAGCTCATTTAACAAATAAAGCCTGATTTTGTGTCCCATTCATTAGTCCTGGTTTGAAATTACAGACTAAACCAAGTCAGGGATCTTAATGATTGGTGACTGGCAAACCTTGTCATATTTATTACAGGTATTGATGGACATGATGCAAGACATGGGTATTCATCCCAGACATGACTGAGGTATGGCCAGCATGGGTTTTCCCAGCATGCCCTATCTCCGGAAGCAAAATAACATTTGGAAGGCTATACCCTTCTCCTTTCTGTGGAGTTATGGAGCTTCTGGAGGTTTCTGACAGCTATGCAAAAGGAATAATTTGAATTGTCTAAATCCTGTCAAGGCAGTGAATTGGGGCTACAGGCATCCAAAAAGTGAGATACATGTAAAAATCCACAAGTAAGCCTCCACACACTCTTGCCATAATTGAAACCAATAAGAATCAATATACAAAGGACGGGACTAGTCAACCTGTGTTTCCACTTGCCCATCCCTTGCCTTCTGGTGTAGCTAGAGGACTGTGAGCTCACTTGCCATATATGTACTTAGCAGTTGTTGGGAGACAATTCTCCATGGGTCTGTCATATTTCTGCAAGCCTGTGAGCAGTCACTGACTGCCCTTTGTTCCTGACTATCTTTATAAGATAGTGTCTTTCTCACAGCAAAGTACAGGCGTGCTTGCTGTCTGTCATTTAAGATCTGGTTCCCTAAGCTTTGGATTCCTCTCTTGTGATGTGTCTTACCGTGTGTTCAGGTATCAGCTGGCCCTCTTTGCACCGCCTTTGGGAACTGGGGATCAGGGAACCAGCATAAGAAAAAGTCCATACTTTTGCTACTGCTTTTGCTGTGACTAAAGAAGTCCTCTGTTTCTGACCCAGAAGCCTTGTGCGTTCTGCCAGCATCCATAAAACTGTGGCAGGCTAACTTGTAAGTTTGCAAGGAAAGTAAAAATCTCCAAACTACTCATCAGAGGTTGTGACAGACCAAAGGATCAAATTAAAGAGTAAGACTGAAGCGAGGTCAGCACTGAGATATCAAGAATTTTGTTAATTTAAGCCCAGGACCGGAGAGGATCATATTAATTTTGGCCTGTTTGTACTGTATCATTGGTTATATGTTCTAGTCAACTGACTGACAGGCAATTCTAAACATGCTTTGGTGAACAAATTCATCCGTTTTCTCACATGTAAAACGAAATGAGTTGTATTAGATTATTTCTGAGGTTCCTCCTAGCTATAAATGTAGGCTTCGTGAATTTTTTAAAATATATTTTATTGATTTTTTACAGAGAGGAAGGGAGAGGGATAGAGAGCTAGAAACATCGATGAGAGAGAAACATCGATCAGCTGCTTCCTGCACACACCCCCATCGGGGATGTGCCCTTGACCGGAATCAAACCTGGGACCTTTCAGTCCGCAGACCGACGCTCCATCCACTGAGCCAAACCGGTTTCGGCAAGCTTCGTGAATTTTTAACAGGGCTGTCTAGCACACACATTAGGCATTTGACCAATTTAAATTAATGACTGCAGAGAGGACTGTGATATATAGTGCAAAGAACATAGTATTAGAAGTTTAGAAACCTGGATTCCAGACCCAATCTGCCACTACCTAGCTGTGTGACGTTAGACAAGTTACTTTCCTTACCTTAAGGAGGCAAGTGTGGGATGTTCACACAGGATGGTTCTAGGTAGTCCAAGGATGTGGCATTAAATTGCACAGTGAAAAAGTAAGTTTCTTTTTAATTCTCTTTTTATTTTTCTGAGTATGCTAAAAATAGCATCTCAGTTTGCTGCTAATGTGTCTTTTTTTTTTTTTTTCCTCCCCAGAGGATATTTTTTCCACTGATTTTTAGAGAGAGAGAGAAACATCAATGTGAGAGAGATACATGGATTGTTTGCCTCCTGCACGAGTCCTGACCTGGACCAGGGATTGAGCCTGCAATCAGGGTACCTGCTCTTGACCAGGAATCGAACCTGCAACCCTTTGGCCGGAAGACTGATGCTCTAACTACTGAGCAAAACTGGCTAGGGCCCTAGTGTATCTTTAACAGTTCTTTAACACCTACTAATCTCCCTTTTTGGCAAAGAGAAAATTCTCAAGCCCAGATACCTCACAGGCTGTGCTAACTAAAGAGCATTTAATAACATTGCCTAGGTGTTGCTGCTTTTTTTATTTTTGTTTTGACTGCCATTTATGGTAAATAATATAAGTTTTCCATTTATGGGAACAATAAAAAGTTTCCTTTAAAAGTAAGTTTATTACAAAAGTGTTCTAAAATTTATTGTGGGAATGGTTGCGCAACTCTGTGACTATACTAAAAAACATTGAATAATTTGCTTTATATGGGTGAGTTGGATGCTATGTGAATTAAGATGTCAATAAAGCTCTTTTTAAAAGCAAATGAATTAAAGTAAAAATGGAGACTAATTTTAATAAAATATTAGGCAAAGAATAGTATAGGTGGTCATTTGATATAGAAAAAATTGTACAGAGAATGCAGACCAAAGTTCAGGAAAACACTGGTGGACTTTGGAGAAAAACACATTTTGCTGGCAATGTGATTTTGGACAGATTTCTTAATCTTTCTGAGCCTATTTCCTGGCCCACAAAATGGGAATCATAATATCTCCCTTAGGGAAGGTAAAGGCACCGAAACCCTCGGCCCAGGGCCTCACACGTAAGTGACTTCTGATAAAGGGGAACAGTTGATGGCTTGACTGAGCACCTACTCTGGCCTTTCACATGTTAACCCCCATATCCTCATAGTAACCCTGTGCAATAGGTACTGTTATTCCCATTCAATAACCCTGGAGTAGATATTGTTATCCTCATGTTACAGATGAGTAAGCTCAGGCTCGGAGAGATTAAGTAACTTGCCTGGAGTCGTAAACTAGTAAATGACTCCAGATGAGGTCCAAACTTCAATCTGTCTGAGGTCAGAACTGTTCTTTTCCTTCACGACATTGCCCTGTCCCGCCAATCTTGAAGCCAGACCTCATTAAATAGGACCCATCTGGCTACAGGCACAGAAAGGGGTGCACAGAAGGAACTCTGCATCTCTGTCTTGCAGATGAGCATCCTGTCTCGCTGCCAGTCCAGAATAGCCTCGGGACCCTGGTTCCTGGTGCTGGCTTCCCATTGACTCCCCATTTCTACTTGTCCAGTGGAAAATTCTCTTTCCTCATCCAGCCTGCCAGGAGCTGACGTCCTTTCATTGGCCTCTTATTCCTGTTGCTGAGTCCCCACCACCTTTTGCTGGATTTTTCTTCTGGCATCCACTTACCTGGTTAGACTTTGGCCTTTTGCCTGACATTGGACCAGTGCTGACCCTTGACCCACTGAGGCTCACCTAGGTGTCTTGGTCTCCACCAATCTTCTGATTTTAGGGTGACCTCCTCTGCAACAACGTAACCAAACCTGGGCTACTTTTCTCTCTTGCCACTGCCAATCCCCTCTGCAGGCCACCGTCATCTCCCGACTGGACAACCGTAATGGCCTCCAGTCTTGCTTGACTCTATTCCTTCTCCAAAGTATAATTAAAAACTGAGCTTTCTGAAGTGCAATCTGATTGTGAAACTCCCCTTCAGCGTCTCTCCACTGTCCTTTGGCCTGGCTTTTAAAGGCCTTTGTGAACTGGTGCCTGCTAAACCCTTTAGCCTCCTCTCTCTCCAGTCTTCTCTCCATTCACTATGAGCCAGTGATGTTGACACTGGTTACAGTCTCTGAATGCTTCTAGATGTCCTTGGCAAACAGTCAGTGTTCACTCAACAGTAATTGATGCACCCTGGCCTTTTGCTTCCAGTCTCTGTACATGTGGTTCCCTCAATCTGGAATGCCTTTTCCTCCCTATTTTCTTTTTGGACTCTGCTTATGTGTCACCTCCTCAAGGGAGTCTTCCCTGCCCTCTCACGTCCAGAGTATTTTTATGTGCTACAACAGTACCCTGTGCTTTCCTCTATTGTGATGAGACAGAGCAAGAGTGGAGGAACTGGAAGCGTTGGCCCTATAGTAAAACTATCTCAATTTAAAATGTAGGTATGGCCCTGGCCGGCTTGGCTCAGTGGATAGAGCGTTGGCCTGCGGACTAAAGGTCCCAGGTTCGATTCTGGCCAAGGGCACATGCCCAGGTTGCGGGCTCGAACCCCTGTAGGGGGTGTGCAGGAGGCCGCCGATCAGTGATTCTCTCTCATCATGGATGTTTCTATCTCTCTCTCCCTCTCCCTTCCTCTCTGAAATCAATAAAGACATATATATTTTTTAAAATAGAAATAAAAAAAAAATAAAATGTAGGTATGCCACTCATTCCAGCTGTGTGACCTTGGGCAAGTCACTTAACCTATCCACACCCTATTTCCTCATCTGTAAGATGGAAATAATAGTAATACCTACTAATGGGTTCCTGTGAGGCTAACCTGAAACAATGCATAGTCAATAGCTTAATGCAGAGTCTGGGATATAGTGAGCACTCAATAAATATTAGCTATTATTATTTCCACATGCTTCATAATCTATTGTCAATACCAGGTCCCTGCTTTGTCTTCCTCACTCTAAACATCTTGAGGGCAGACAGTCTGTCTCATTTACCATTGAATCTCTGGGTGCCTAACATAAAACTGGACACATATGGTACTCAATACATATTTATTGAATGAATGAATGAATGAATGAATGAATCAGTGGATGGATGGATGGATGGATGGATGGATGTTTTTCTCCCTTGTTTAGCTAAGCTGACTTTGCCTGAAGTTCTCTTGGCATTCCTAAGACCAGTTTTCCCTGCTCTGACCTGGGCAAGCCACAACCCAAATCTTGTCTATGGCATTGTGGTTTCAGATCTAAATAACTAGTGTCAATACAAGACATAAATACCCCCAGGTGGCGTAGATGAAAAATAACTTTTACACAGTTTGTCCTCTCAACACCTCCACCTCCCTTTGCTCTCGTATGTTACGACTAGCTGTGGGCAGCACCCAAACAGAGCAGGCCATTCATCTCTCCAACACGAGTTTGCTAGGCCATGGTGGGTGCTGAAGATGCCAGGGAGGGGAGGGTATGAGCCCTGCTTCCAGGAGCTTCCTCAGGGTTGGCTGGGTCCAGATCTGGCTGGCCAGACAAGGAGACAGGCTGTTTCATTGTTAGAGTGCATGCAGCAGACGGCAGGATCTGACCTAGCCTCATGGCTGGGAGCCAGGGTGTGACTGCAGGACCAGGGAATCTGTTTATCAGGATCTGGAGCAAGTCAAAGGTTAAGGCAGGCGATTAGCCACACTCAGGAGGAGCCAGAGTGGAGCCCAGCAGAGGCTGGAGTCCAGAGGTGAAGCCCAGCACCAGTGTGGGGGCTACTGTCTGCTTGCTCTTTTCTTCTCTCCAGGGAGGAGCCTGAGGCGGAGAGAAAGCCACTCAGGATTTCCCACACTAAACCGTATGACTTAGTAAAGCAGCAGCAGTGGCCACAGGCCAGTATTCAAAAGCAGCTCTGGGTCTCCTGTCAGGAAGGCAGTGGCTGTGGGCTGGATGGCCAGGTCTGCTCCTGGGCCAGCTGCTGGCAGCATGACAAGAGGGAACACCAAGGACTGGGGCACGAGGCCCAGAGCCGGCCACCAAACCAGCTGTGTGACCTTGCATAAGTCATTTCACCTCTGGGACTCCATTTCTCCACTTAGACAATGCACAGGGTTTCCAACATTCGAATGTGAAGGCTTCCTTCTCAGAGCAAAACATTTCAAAGACTCCAGAGGCAATGGTAATTTTAGTATCTGTTGATCCACAAAATGCAAAATGATAAAAACAACAATCTGTTTTGTATCTTTTGAAAGTATTTGTATGGTGAAGGCCTGGGGTGGGGGGTGGGGGCTAGAAGAGGCATATGGGGGGAAAGGTGGGACATAGGTAATACTCTCAACAATAAAGATTTTTTTAAAAATTAAAAATAATAGAATTTGCAGACCTGGCTGGGCAGCTCAGTTGGTTAGAACATTGTCCCAATATGCCAAGGTTGTGGATACGATCCCCAATTAGGGCACATACAAGAAGTAACCAATGAAGGCATCAATAAGTGGAACAACACACTTATCTCTCTCAAATCAATACATAAAAAAAATAAAGGAATTTGTATTTAATGAATTTCAGGAGCATCTACTGTCACTTACAAAAATTTGGGATGCAACATCCTTTAATGCCCAGAGTCGGAGCCCCCGTGAAATCCGACCCAAACCCAGCCAGCAGAGCTTTTATCTCCCTTAGAATTCACAGAAATTAGTCACCTATGCCTCTGACTTGAAAAAAATATAAAGGACACCAGAGCAATGTTTTTTATGAAGCCCATCAATGATGCTAATACGATGGAACAAAATCTGAAAGTAGGGGTGATGGATGACATTTGCCCTATTTTGGGTGCCCAGCCTCAGAATCCCTTCCCAGGTGTGGGGAAGACTCCACCCTCTGAGTCTCAGGAGAAATTAGAGCCCACTGCTCACCTCTCCCCATAGAGGTTGAAAAGGCCAAACACTTGCTTCCCAGCCTCCTTCATCTGCAGAGCTTAGACATATGATCTGTGTTTGGCCAATCAGGTGCACGGCCTTGGACTGAACCGGGGGCCACAGAGTGCCTCAAAGAGCCTTTTCCCGTGCGGGTGGCAGCAGCAGCTGTGGGCGCCATGTCCAGATTCCAGGGTATCAGCAGCAGCAGGGTCATCATTCAGGCCCCAGCCCTGGTTGTGGCACAAGCTTCCCAGGGCTCTGAGGCCAGGGCAGGACTCTCTAGACAGCTTCTGTGTCACACTTCTGGCCATGCTCTTGGCTGCTGTCCAGCATCCTTTGTTGTCATTCCTGCCCTGAGCCTGGCTCTCTGGCCTTCCCAGAGATTCTGTGGGCTACCCAGCATGCTTTCTGTAAATTCCTCTTATGCTTAAGTCATCCAGAGCCGGTTCCTGTTGCACTTTTAAATCAGAGCCCTGACCGATTTACAGTCTTATGTCAGTCTTAGCATCCAACTTGTTTTTGTATTTTGCTTTGGTCACAGAGTTCTGAGAAAATTCTGGTCATACAGATGAATGGTGTCTTAGTCCATTCATGCTGCTATAACAAAACACCATAGACTGTAGCTTATAAACAACAGAAATTCATTTCTTATAGTTCTAGAGACTGGAAGTCCAAGATCATTGTCTGATGAGGGTCCTCTTAGGAGTTGCAGACTTCTCATAGATCCTCACATGACAGAGGAAACTAGAGAGATCTGTGGGTACTCTTTTATAAAGGCACTAATCCCAATCATCAGGGCTTTACCCTTATGATCTAATCACCCACAAAGGCCCCCCCCTCCTAATGCCACCTTGGGGATTAGGGTCTCAACTTAATAATTTTGGGGGGATACAAACACTCATACCATAGCAGATGGTTATAAATAATAATGATAGACACCATTACACAGCACCCACTATATGTCAGGCCCTATTCTAATCAATTTATGTATATTAGTAACTCAATGAACAAACCTTTGAAGTAGGTCTACCATTAGCATTCCCCTCTTACAGGTGAGAAGACTGAGGAACAGGGGAGTGGAGTAATTTGCCCAAGGTCAAGGATTTAAATCAAGGAAGTCCTGTGCCAGAGTTTGTGTTCTTAACTCCTACTCATAGCCTTTTTTTTTTTCCCCCCACAATTTGAGATTATAATAGTCTTCAATTAAGTCGATCTAAAAACTAGAAAGAAAAGTACTGGAAATTTTTGTTTGAGTTGAATGAGTAATTATCAAAATAACCCAACAACTGCTCTTTATCTTCCTGATAAACATAAAAGGCAATAAACACCTAAAACTTACAGCAAGTACTAACCAAACACGACCATGCCATCACTCCATAGTCACGGTGGCCAGGGGTCGGTGGAGCCTGGCGGACCTGGCGCGGGAAGGACTCCGTTCTTCATTGCTCTGCTCTTTACAAGCAGACGTGCCCAGGCTGGCGCAGCGCGGGTTCTTGCCGACACACCCACTGTCGGTGCCAGCTCGGTCTCAGAGACGCCAGATGGAACTTGTGCCAAAGTCCTCATAAAACTGAGTTTACACAAAACCCCACATTGATGGGGGTATGACACAGGGGCACAGGAGTCGACAGAAAGCTCTCTATGGCCAAAGCTGGAACAATTTGAGGAATGAAACAAAGTAGTATTAGATTATAACCCGAAGTATAAAATACCTATGAGTCCACACTTATATTTTTTTTAAAAAAAGAAAACTTTACAATGGGGAAATCTGAAAAACACTACTTCAGGCAGGTGATCAAGATTAATATCAACAGCCCTAACCGGTTTGGCTCAGTGGATAGAGCGTCAGCCTGCGGACTGAAGGATCCCAGGTTCGATTCCGGTCAAGGGCATGTACCTGGGTTGCAGGCACATCCCCAGCCGGGGGTGTGCAGGAGGCAGCTGGTAGATGTTTCTCTCTCATCAATGTTTCTAACTCTCTATCCACCTCCCTTCCTCTCTGTAAAAAAATCAATAAAATATATTTTTAAAAAAGATTAACATCAACAATGATAAATTATGTTGTAGCACAGACTGTTGATATGATGTGATGAGAATGGCACTTTACCTCTGTGATCGTCCTCCCCAAACCCACTACATAAATCCTGACAGAGGGATTGCAAGCAGAGGAAAATACTCAACCAGCACTCACAAAGTCATCAAAAACAAGGCAAGTCTGGGAAAGCCAAGAGAAGCCCAGGAAGACCAGACACCTTAATGTAATGTGGTACCTGGAGGGGATCCTGGGACAGAAAGAAGGCCAGTAGGTAAGAGCTAGAGAAATCTGAATAAACTATGGACTTTAATTAATAATAATGTCTCAATATAGATCCATCAGTTGTGGCAAATGTACGATATCCAGGAATGATGTTAATAGTGGAAAGTGGGCCCTGACCGGTGTGGCTCAGTGGATAGAGCGTTGGCCTGCGGACTCAAGGGTCCCAGGTTCGATTCCGGTCAAGGGCATGTGCCTTGGTTGCGGGCACATCCCCAGTGGGAGGTGTGCAGGAGGCGACTGATGGATGTTTCTCTCTCATCGATGTTTCTGGCTCTCTGTCCCTCTCCCTTCCTCTCTGTGGAAAATCAATAAAATATTTTTTAAAAAATAGGGGAATGTGGGTGTTGGGAAGGGGGCGGGTAATATGGAAATTCTGTACTATCTGCTCAATTTCTTTGCAAATCTAAATTTTTTCTGAAAAAAAAATAAAGTCTATTAATAAAAAAACACATAATAATAAAATTGACGGTCTTCCCCAGGGTGATGCAATTTAAACCTCCTGGGGTAGAAGTGTTTATTTAATGCATCCATACAGTTTTAGGCTACACACTTTTTAATAGCAGCTTTTAAAAAATATATTTTTATTGATTTCAGAGAGGAAAGGAGAGGGAAAGGGAGATAGAAACATCAGTGATGAGAGAATCATTGATCGGCTGCAAGCCCCACACTGGGATCAAGCCCACAGCCCCGGCATGTGCCCTGACCAGGAATCGAACTGTGACCTTCTGGTTCATAGGTCGACACTCGACCACTGAGTCCTGCCGCGGGGTTTAATAGCAGCTTTAAAAATACTTAAATATTTTAAAATGAAATTCTAATCTTCACATTGCATGCCTGAATCACCTCAGAGTAGCTGAGCACAGTATGAGCTGCTCTGATGGAGGGGAAATCACAAGGAATGTCCTTTGTCACTGTCCCTAAAACTGGCTGGATCTTTAAGATGAAGGAAAAACTCCGTATCTCAAGGCAAAGCACTTAAAAACAATGCCATAACTTCCCTTCCCCCCACCTTCAAGACACAGCGTGAGCAACTGTTTGAGGCCAAGGCTGCAGTTGTCTTTGTCCTGCATTTGCTTGTCAAGCCCAGCGCTCCTCAGCAGCGGGAAGGGCAGAGGCTGGTATGAAGCAGGGCAACAGATGGCTGGGACATGTCCCCTTAAAGCTCAGCTGCCCCGGCCAGCCTGCCAAGCTGTGTGCATTTCAAACGTTTGAGGTTCAACCAAAAGAGACGAGTAATGATTTTCAATCACTTGCTGAAACACATGGCTAATCCTTGGGTAGCCGAGAAGAGTGTGTTCAAGATTCACTTAAACCCAGTAGGGGGAACAAGGAAACCCTGTGCGCTTTCTCGGCTTTGTCCCCAGATCAGGCCACCCTGGAGGCAGCTGGGCATGTGTCCAGGATCCCAGTGTGCATCCTGCTTTCTATGCTTTTGGAAAGGGTGTGATGTTTTGGTACATGCGTTTACCTGGGGTGAGGGTGAGATGGAGAAAGGCTGTTGAGCAGGTAGGTTTGGATCCTGAGAAATTATACACCCTGGCCTGTGCCTCCTGGTCTGGAATTGGGAGGGTCTCTAGGTCAACCTGCTTCATAAGTTCAGTCAGTGCCATTTCCCTGTCCTGATCCAGGCCCTGCTTCTACCTGGCCTGGCTTATGCCAGTGGTCTCCTCCATTCTTCTCAGTCCTGCATCATCCGATCAGGGGAAGGGGATCTCAGGGAGCAGGTGAATCTGTGTTTGTTCCAGCGGGTTGTGATAGTTTTAAATAGTGGAGTCAGAGATGTTTGGTCTCCAAATATCATTTCCCACTGAAGGGGCTCCTCAGAGAAATGTCTTGTTCAGGTCTGGGCTGGGAATGTGTAAGATGAATCTGGAACCTCTTGGTACACTAGAAAGCACTACTGGAGTGGCATCGGAAGGACTCAGAAGCCAAGTGCCAGAGGCCCCCACTGGCCAAAGGTGGGACAATTTGAGTGTCTGAAAGAACAATAATAGCCATGGATCAAAAGATACACATGTCAAAATCTCCGAGTTCATAATGATACACTTAAGGGAAAGAACACAACTCACTGGTCACCTTTGGAGGATGCCAGGGAACTAATTACTCTGAAAATTCATAAATAAAAAGAATTAAGCATGCATCCTACTTTTCTTATATAAAAATGACCAGGCAAACCAAATAGGTGATGAGGGAGTTTCTCCTTATAGACATATTCCAGCTAAGAAATGAAGAGGAGCCCTGGCCAGTTTGCTCAGTGGTTAGAGCGTCAGCCAGAGGACCAAAGGGTCGCAGGTTCAATTCCCAGTCGAGGGCATGTACCTCAGTTGTAGTTCAATCCCCAGTCCAGTCCCGGGACCAAGTGGGAGGCAACCAATCATTGCATCTCTCTCACATCAATGTTTCTCTCTCTCTGTCTCTCCTCCTCTCTTCCACTCCCTCTAAAAATCAATGGAAAAAAATATCCTTATTTCACAGGTGAGGATTAGAAAGAAAGAAAGAAAGAAAGAAAGAAAGAAAGAAAGAAAGAAAGAAAGAAAGAAAGAAAGGGGAAAAAAGGTAGAATTCGAACATCATAATTTTATAACCTCTAGGGAAATAATCAATGTAGGCCATGATCATCATCACCAGCCACTAACATCACAAAAAGAGAGATGGCGAGGTAGTAAGAACCTCTTGATGGGTGGACACAATACCTCTTATGAAGGAGTTAGGGTTGATTTTTAAATAAATAACAAATAATGTTTAGTATAAATATGTTCAAATTTGCCATGAGACATATTCATTGTTTATATAAAATTCTAATTTAGCTGGGTAACTCATCTTCTTATTTAACAAGTCTTGCAAACTTAGAAGTAGTGAAAAAAAAATTAAAAGTAAGTGCTGCCACTATGAAAAATAATCTGCAGATGAGGGTCACATTACTCTGACTCTAGCCAGGCTTCCTCTCTGGTCTCATGCTTCCTGCCTTACGCGCTACAGTCCAGCAACACCAGACACATTGAACTGAGGCTCCTTAGCAGCAATCTTGAGAGACACTTGAGATAAGTCTTTTTTTAAATAAGCCAGGGTGCAAGTGGAGGGATAGGGTAGGGAGGAGAGAAAACGCTAAGGTCCTGCTTTTGGGGTGGGATGAGGTGACAGGCAGTTTGGGAAAGGAGCAGAGAGGCTTTAAGAAAGGGGACGATTGCAAGTTTTGTTGATGATGAGCGGTGTATGCCCCTCCTTCGCCTGCTCATGGAATGCCTCGAGAGCAGGGTGGTTTGCATGCTGGGATAGGTCTCTAACATATAGCAGAGTGGCTCAAGAGGTCCTGGTTACATTCCAGTCGGTTTATATCTCTCTCCCCACTATGAGCCCTACAAGGGTACAGACTGTGTTTCTAGCTTTAGTAGATTTCCCGTCATCTGCCAAAGTAGCCTGTCACTTCATACCTGTCTGGCGAATGAATGAATGAGTAAATGCTTCCCTCTTCACCCTTTGCAGAGATGATCTTGTTTTGACATAACAAAAGGTGGTTACTAGATAGAGGATGGCCTCACGAAACACTGAATTTAACCTCTGCCCTTTCCATACACCATAACGAAATATTTTAGAGGTTGAAACAAAGGTCAGCTCACGGAGGCAGAAGCTGGGAGTCATTCTCCAAGGCATCTGAGACATTTCCCTCTGGAATGGAAAGCCTAGCCTGCTTCCTGTTTTCACTTGCAGCTTCAACTCTGAGTGTGTGCCATGTACGTGTCTTGTGACGTGTTATGGCAGCTGTGATGAGGCTCACATCACAATTAGATGACGACCTTGGAAGAAGATCCATGGGCAAGTCAGGAAGAATAAAGAGGGCAATCTAGAGCATCGCTCAGGGAAGCCCTGGTTGTTTGGAAAGGTCTGAGACCTGCACCATCTATTTATTTATGAGTGAGATTAAGAGAAAGAAAGAGGAGGAGACAGAGATCACACTCCTTGCCCTGGCCTGGTGGCTCCATTAGTTGGAGCATCCTCCCGTGCACCAAAAGGTTTTGGGTTCATTCCCAGTCAGAGCACATACTTAGGTTTTGGGTTTGATCCCTGGTCCAGACATGTACAGGAGGCAACCTGCTAAAATTCTCTCCCACATCTTTCTTTTCTTTCCTTTCTTTTCCTTTCTTTTCTTTTTTCTTTCTTTCTTTCTTTCTTTTTCTTTCTTTCTTTCTTTCTTTCTTTCTTTCTTTTCTTTCTTTCTTTCTTTCTCTTTCTCTCTCTCTCCCTTCCTCTCTCTAAAAAATCAATAAACATGTTCTTGGGTAAGAATTTTTTAAAAAAGTTAAAGATCCTGCTCCTTTAGAGCAAAGGAAAGGAGGGAGAGGCTACCAAGTACCGTAGGCTTAAGTTAAAAGGATTTCCTTATATGACCATGATGTCACAAGACATTTAAAAAATTTCTGGCCCTAGCCGGTTTGGCTCAGTGGATAGAGTGTCAGCTTACAGACTGAAGGTCCCGGGTTCGATTCTGGTCAAGGGCACATGCCCGGGTTGCAGGCTTGATCCCATTGTGGGGCTTGCAGGAGGCAGCCAATCAATGATTCTCTCTCATCGTTGATGTTTCTATTTCTCTTTCCCTCTCCCTTCCTCTCTGACATCAATAAAAATATATTTTAAAAAAGCTTTTCTGAATAACACTGTTCTTCCACAGCATCCTCTTATGCGTTATGAACTATCCCACTGGTATGGCTATTAAGATAGTCTGGGGGTCTTTTTCCCCCTGAGGTTTTTAGGGGGGAAACAAAGACCTAGATTTTTTTTCTTCCAGCTTAATCATACATCTCATTCCCCAGACAGAGCTTGGAAAGACTCTGGGTAGTCCCAAGATTCACCTCCTCTTTCAAAGGTGGAGGTTTATCACCACTGGGGATATGCTATACGTCAGGCAGACTTTTACTCAGTGAGGAGGCTTGGCAAGGTTTAGAGATGGTGTCAGCACTGGTGGAGTAGTGTGAGGCTGCTCCTAGACTGGAGGCTCAGTGAGGGCAGGGTTCATAACTGTCTATCCACTACTGACACACAGTAGGTGTGCAATAAGAGTTGAATGAATGAATGAATAAGACAATCAATGCACATGCAAGTGTGAGTTGTGCAATGTCTCTTAAAAACTAGAAAAAAGAAGTCTAATTTCTCCTCATTCAGTCTCAGGTAGGACCTGAAATGGCATTTCCAGGTGCTTCTCAAGGCATCTGACCCCACTTCATGGGAGTCAGAGGCACTAGACTCCATTAGGACACTCCAGCACCCTCAAGAACAACATCAGAGTCCCAGGGTTTTGCAAAAACAAAATTTATGGACAAAAATGCTGAAATGATGCCCTTCAAATAAAGACTACAAACTTTTCGTGTGCAAACTGATAAGCCTTGGGAGGCCCTATAAGTTTCCTAGGGCTGTTGTCATCAAGCACCTCAGATTTAGTGGCTTAAAACAACAGCAATTTGCCCTGACTTGTATGGCTAAGTGGTTTGAGTGTCAGCCTGTGAACCAAAGGGTTGCAGGTTCGACTCCTGGTCAAGGGCACATACTTGCGTTACAGGTTCTCCCAGGCACCAAGCCGAGTGTGGCGCATGTGGGAGGCCCAACCAATGATGTGTTGTCTCACAGTTCTGGAGGCTAGAAGTCCAAATTCAGACTTCAGCAGAGCCATGCTCCCTCCAAAACCTACAGGACAATCTTTCCTTGCCTCTTCCTGGGTTCCTAGTTAGCTGGCAAACCCTGGCACTCCTTGGTTTATAGCTGCATATCTCCCATCTCTGACTTCATGGTTTTCTCCCCGTATGTCTGTCTTCCTGTGACTGTCTTCTTACTAGGACACCAGTCATATTGGATTAGGGGTCCTTCCTACTCCATCCAGTATGACCTCATTTTAACTAATCACATCTGCAAAGACCTATTTCTAAATAAGGTCAGATTCTGAGATACTGAGGTTAAGATTTCAACATATCTTTTTGAGGGAAACACAATACAATTCATAACAGCCATTTTTGGAACATGTTACATTACAACAGGATTCACTGATCCAATTGACCCAGAGAATCAAATTGTAACCTGCTCAGTCTCAGTCTTCTGAAAGTCGGTATGAAACACCAGTCTCCAGTTGACCAAATTTCCCATTGTATTCGCTAGGCCTGCTGGTTTATAGAACTCTAACCCAAGGGTCATGCTAACTGTGAGTTACTTATTTGTGGGAGACAGTAGTATTTCCCTACCCTTTCTTCCTGAGCAGAAACTACAATCATAAAGTTGTATTGCTATGGCAAAAAAGTTATTTACTCGTCAATCTCTGGCCCTTCTTGGTAAGGAAGAGTTTGAGGTCTAGGGCTGGCGATGCCACTGATGCTAGATCAATGCTTCCTTTCTTTTTTCTCTCCCGGCACACAGAGGGTAAAAGGTAGCATTTGCAAAGCACTGGGGGAAAGGGACAGGGCTCCTCTAGCCACTTGCCCTGCCCAACTTCCTGAATGCTAAAGAGCTCACCATCTCAGGCACAGCACACCCACCTCGGACCCTGGGAGGGAAGCCTGGGGCTAGATGATTATACAGATAATCTAGAGGTGGGACTCTGACCCCCACACCACTGCTCCCCTCAGTGGATCTTCATTTGGTGACTTGACTTTTTCTTCATATGCACATACACATGTATAAAAGGAAAGAATTGGCTTAAATTGTGTCATCTACATGAAGAATGAGCACAGTTCTAATTCATTAGGGGAGAAAATTGTTCACACGTAGGATAGATCTAAGGTGTCTAACATTCTAAAGTAGTGCAGTGCCTAGTCCAGCATCGGAACTAGAATCTGTGACCACAGTTTTCTTCTCTGGTTTAGAGTCCTTCCTCATGGAAGATGAAGGTCTCAGCACAAGGAGAGATTAGTTTGTGAGCTGTGATGGGCTCTCCTTTGGGTCACCTGAAGAGGGTTAGTCAGCTTCACTAGACTGCATTTTCCTGAAATGGCAGCATCTCCTCAAAGGCATGATTCCTCTCAAGTGCCACCGCCTCCTCCAGGCAGCCCTCCTTGATCACCTAACCTGAATCTGGTGACCCTTCTCTGTGCTCTGGCACCTACTTTCATCATAGCACCTGTTGTATTAATAGAGTAACTTATCATCTGTCTTTCTCACCAGGTTACAAGCTCCTGGCTCTTATATTCCCTTTATTGCCTATTGTCTAGTACCTGGTAGGCCCACAAGCTTACTGAATAAAATGAATGTCACAAATCACTTTGGGGACAGTAGATGACTACTTCCACAGGTCAGCTTCCTCAAAAACCACCCACTATCTGCTCGGTGCCCTGAACATCTCCACCTCTGCTCACACCTGGATCCAGGCAACTATAAAATTGACTATGCTTTTTAACTCAGGGAATACCCCTGCTCCTTCTATCTTCCTGTAATCCCTCTTGCTCAATTCTGGTGTCCTCAGCTCCCATGGCTTGCCAGCTCCTAGGATTTCCCCATTGAGAAGGGATATCTTTAGAGGTTTGGTTACACTTCTGCCCATGAGTGTCTCCTCAATATAATATATACTATAAAATGTGGGGTGGCAGTCACATGTGGGGCAGGTCAATACATAGGGCCCGGGGGCTCCTGCTCATCAGGGAGAGGCGCTCAGGACTGTCTGTGACCTCTCTCCCTCCATCTTTTCTCTTTCTTTTTTTCTTTCTTTCATCCTTTCCCTCTTAATTTATTTGTGTATCTATTGTGACAGCTTTATTGAGATTCACATACTATAAAATTCACATACTATAAAACCCACCTTTTTAAAGTGTGCAATCCCGTAGTTTTGGTATATTCACAGAATTGTGCAATCATTACCACTATCTAATTCCAGAACATTTTCATTACCCCAAAAGGAGCAGTCCCTTCTCATTCTCTGCCTTGCCCAGGTCTTGGCAAACACTAACCTACTGTCTATCTCTATGAATTTGCTTACTCTAGATACGTCATATAAAAGGAATCGCAGTATGTGGCCTTTTCATGCTCTCATTAACCTATTCAGTTCCTTTGCCCACTTTAAGAATGGAGTTATTTGCATTTTTATCATTGAGTTGTAGGAGGTTTTATTTATTCTGACTGCAAGTTCCTTATCAGATCTATTATTTGCAAATATTTTCTTCTATTCTGTAGGCGTTTTCACTGTCTTAAATTTTTTTTTAAAAGTTTTCAATTACAATTGATATTACATTAGTTTCAGGTGTAGGTTTTTTCACTTTCTTGATGGTATTCTTGGAAATGCAAGAGTTTTCATTTTGGTAAGGTCCAATTTATCTGTTTTTTTTCTTTTTTCATTTGTACTTTTAATATGATGTCTAAGAAACTATTGCCTAATCCAAGGTCATGAAAATATATTCCTTTGTTTTCTGCTAAGAATTTTGTTTTAGCTTTTACATTTAGATTCACTATCCCCTCTCTTCATTTTTGGTCTATCATCTCCCAAGGACAAATGCATTTTGCAGCAGGTTTTTTTGGCATAATATTCTCTGATTGTCTGTTACCTTTACACTGGGATGAGACACTTCCTTAGTAAAGTTGTTCATATTTAGTTGTTCTGCGAAATGGACATTTATACCTTCAATAAACTTTGGCTTCCATCATGTAAAAAAAACCTCACAAACAAAAAATTAAAAAATACCCACTTCCCCCCCCCCCAGCCCCCAACAACACACACACACACACACACACACACACACACACACACACACACTATTCTTTCTGGAATCCAACCAGGCTGCGCTCTGTCACAGACCAAGGCTGGAGAGACTCCAGGCAATGACAGTTCTGGAGGTGGGTTGAAGCTCAGTAGTGTAAACAGGGAGGGGAGATCATCTGTGACCTCAATATTGAGGAAGAAGGACTTCAACTGCAGAACTCTTCATAAGGGCCCTTGATGCCTGGCAAGCTGTCACCTCACTACTGACCCTGCCCTTTCTGCAGCTGTGGCTCATTGTTCCTCTGCTTTTGATTATTCAGTTCAGCCATTGTCTGAGCCATTGCCTGTCAAGATGTTTGGTTTTGGAAATCCTGCATTACACCTCTGAGCAAATGACACCACATTTTCTCTCTGAATCCTGCATTTATTGGTAACAAAATTAGTCTTAGTTTTCTTAGACATTGGTTTTGTATGGTTGTTGATCCGCTCCAAAGGGTATGCTTGTTTCACTTATCAGCAAATCCTTCAACTTTCTATTTATTTGAATCCCTTCAAAAACAAGAAACAAATTCATTTTTAAAAAAAATCAAGCTCTATTTTTCATCTGGTTAAGTTTTCTAGGCTTCAGATTTAGTACAACTGGAAGAATAGTGCCAGAAAGAAAGATAATTTAAATCTGACATATTTTTACAGATGAGGTCATTACTTTATTCTTTTGGAACACAACCTCCCCGAATGATGTAATTAGTAAGGGCTACACTGTAAATGTCTACAATGAGATAATCACCTCCTCTAGGAGCAGCAGCTAACATCTATCTGTCCAAAGTCTACTTTCTAGTAAGTCAGCCCACACAATATGCAGAGGGACAGCTTGGTTACTCTCCCAAGAGAGATTTTAAAGCTGATCTGCGATGATCTTCTGTCATCCAATAAATGGAAATAACAGCCACCATCCAGGAAGCCACTGCGTGGGGAAACCTACAAAAGGCCACAGAGGGACATAAGCTCTTGGCTGCCATAACTCCACCATTTGGAGGTGTAGATCCAAAGACGGCTTGGCTTCTTTTGCTGCTGATTTGCTCTTAGAAATGCCAGGCCCTCCGGCTCAGACCAGACCGGAAGCCCAATGGCATGGAAGTCTTGGTCCATCCTGCTCAGTGTCAGGATGCTTTTAATGGAAAAACGGGATTAATAACGTGTACACAAATTTCACTTAATATTGACCCCTTAAAAGATGCCTATGCGATCTTGCTGATCCACTTGAAAAGAAACAGCTATAAAATGGTATGTATAATATGCTGGCCCTTTTGGTAAAGTGTTTACATATGTTTTTAAAAGTCTAGAAAAGAGATACATTAAAGTGTTTTCTCCAGAGAATAAACCTACAAGTTTCCCACTTTATACTTAAAAATTGTAATATATTCACCTTCCATAATAAAATAAATAAATTGGGCCAATTCCATTTTGAAAAAAATAATCAGGCCTTTCCCTGAACTCAAATGCATGTTCAGAATTTTAAAAATATGCAGCGAAGAGTACATATTCGAATCTGCTACTCTGCGAGAAAACTTAAAAATAATCAATCTTTAATGGTGGAGAAGCAGGCCAAATGTCTGCTGCTCAAGCAGGCGGGGCCAGCCCTAAATTCCAGGTCACAGGGCAGTTTGCCAGGGCTGCGGGCTCATGATGCTTCTGCCCCCTGCTGGAATGCTCAGGAAAGTGCACGCTCTGGCCCAAAAAATTTCTCCAGGGATATGACCCTGGAAGATGAGAGCTTATGAACCCAGTGACACTTGGAAAAACTGGCCTTATTGCTCAAAACTTCGGGAAGGTCTTGCCACAGAGAAACTAGTCATGTAACAAACCTTTAATGCTCCTTAGCCTGCTTTTAACACATATATTTATTTTGTAAATGCCCCAGACTTCATTCTAAGCATTTATGTATTTATAGAACATACGTACAGATTAAAAATAGATTCCTTTTTTGTGCCACCCCACATTTTATAGTATATATTATATTGTACTATATAGTATATATTATATTGTATTTTTCTTTGACTTGCTTTTTTCACCTGTCAATATATCCTGGCAGGGTCAGGACGAGGGTGAGGCGGGCGAGACCTGCACAACCCTGAGAATGGCCTCCTTACATTTTTGTGCCCTTTGAGAGTACATGCAGGTTAACTTCATTCTTTTGGCCTTAAATAGTATTCTATGGCATTAATAGGCCACAACTAACCATTTCCATCTGGATGAACCTTTAGGTGTCTCCAATTTTTAACTATTACTAAAATGTTGTGTTGAAATCTTATAGATGCCTCCTTGTGCATGGAGTCAAAGTCACAGTTTTTTTTTTAACTTTATGGTTTATGTGTTTTTACCTTGTTGAAGAAGCCTTCCCTACATTAAGGTTATAATAGTGTCTTCCTATATTTTCTTTTTCATTTCGGGCCTGAGGTGCAGAATTGAGCTAATCATACTCCTTGGCTCCTCAGTTATCATCGGTCCATATAAGACACTTTTAAAAATATTTCCTTTTATCCCCATTTCCCACTCCAATTCCTCCTGCCCACCAGATAATCACTCTGGTGTGTTTGATAGGTATAACAGTATTTGTATGTTTTCTTATAAAATATGTAGTATGTGTATGGGAGATTTATGTAAATGATATTGTGTCACAGACCTTATTCTATTTCTTACTGTTTTCATTCAGCATTGTGTTACAAGCTATCCACATGGCTGTGGTACATGCCATTTCTTGCTCTTGACTGCTTCACTCATCCCTTCCCCTAGTAGTGAGCCCCTGGAGCCTTCAACTCCCATTACCAGAAACAGCCCTGCAATGAATAACCTCGTGTGTGGTCCATCCTGTGTGAGTTCTCTAGGGTATATTTCCAGATTGCTTACATTTTCTTCTACTACTTTTATAGTTCGTTTTTTTCTTCTATCCATATAACCATTCACATTTGATTAATTTATCTGAGCACATTTAGCTTGTGCTATGATCTCAACTCTTCGTTCTTATAATATTTTTTTGTAAAAAAAAAAAAAGGAAGAAACCTAATTTCCATTTGATCATGTTTCTTCAGCTCTGTTGAGCTAGAGGTTGGGAAGGAGTGTGTTTTGTTTTGTTTGAATCTCAGCTCTCAGATTTATGCTACATGACAATAATATAATTTAGTGCCCTAGCCAGTTTGGCTCAGTAGATAGAGTGTTGGCCCGTGGACTGAAGGGTCCCAGGTTTGGTTCCAGTCAAGGACACGTACCTGGGTTGCAGGCTTATTCCCTGGCCCTGCAACCAATTGATATGTCTCTTTCACATCAATATTTCTCTCTCTTTGTCTCTCCCCCTCCTTTCCACTCTCTCTAAAAAAAAAAAAAAAAAAATCTATGGAAAAATATCCTCGGGTGAGGATTAACAAAAAAAGATAATAATATAATTTAGGTTGGGTCCTGCCTAAAGCAGAACTGAGACAAGATGTTGGTGACAGTATTTTATTTGGGAAGCCATCCCAGGAATACCAGGAGGAGGGGAAGAGTGAAACAGGGAAGACGGGAAGGTCAATGAAAGATACATTACTGAGCTAGTTATAACTGGCACAATTTCCCTGGAGACCCTTTGAAGAGCCATTTAAAATTACCTGGAATTGTCCCTCTGAAGGATGGGACACACACACACAGACACACACTTTCCTACTATGGCTGTGCCTGCAAAGTAGCTTGGCCAAGCTGTAAGCTAGGAGAAAATCCTGAGATAGAAAAGCTGAGTGACTTCTTGGTGCTTGAGTGGGAAGCCATCAGCATACATAGGAGCTGTTGACTCTTGGCTGCCCACTTCTTTGCCTGAACCTTGCTATTCATGTATTGATGACCTCTGACCTCTCTGTACCCACCCAGCAAGACCTGCTCAGACCTCTCTGCAGTCAGGACCTATCATTACAGCGTTCCCTCTGCCTCTCCGGCCCCAGCCCCTCTGCTCACCCCTCTGACTGGCCTTTAGCCACCCACCTCTGGAAATTTGACATTTTCCTCCTGCCTAGCACATGGGCCCCTTCGATTCCTCTTTCCAGCTTCGCTGTTGCTTTCTTTCCCTCTTCTCTCCTGGTTACCTCCTTAAACCTGCCAGACAGCCTCAGTGAACCCTACTAAGATCATTTGCTACTGGGCTCTCAGCTTCAAAAATTAAAATAATCAGAATGATACTGAATACTGTTTGAGCACTTACTAAGTGGCAGGCACTGCTGTTTGTATTGGTGGAAGAACCACCTCATGAAGTAAGTACTACTATCATCACGTCAATTTCACAAACGAGGGAACCTGCTGGAGAAGATGACTTATCTGGCGGATGGAGCTGGGCCTCAAGTGTGGGTGTCTGTCCTAAGGAATTCTTCTTGACCACTTCAGTTAGCTTAGCCATTAAGTGCCAGCTGACGTGGGAAAGGGATTTCACTCCTTGTGTCTGGTTTTTGACTTTTCAAACAGCACAGTCTTTAAGGTTTCTTTTCTTTCATGAAATTAATGAAAGTATGAAATAAGATTTTAAAAAATAATAAATATAACACCTTGTTATTTTTCATGTTTGTTTTGATTTTTTGTTTCCTTGGTTCATGTGTTACTGCTATACATTTTTCTCAGGGCTCACCCTAATAGATTTCCCCCCCAGCCTCCAGATAGCTGAGATTCTACTATAAAAATGAGTTCATTTGATGTCAGTTTAGTTATATGGGAGAGCATGAGTGAGTTTAATGACCTTTCCTGAGAACTAGTTTTGAAAGAGGAGACCGGGAAGAAGCATGAATGTGCTAAGCCTGGATTAAAGGGAAGCCATGCTAGGTCATCACCCTAGAAAAGCTCTCGCACATGTCACCGGGATTTATGTTCAAGAATGTTCTTGGCAGCATTGTTCATAATGGGCTCAAACTGGAAATAACCCCATCCGTGCAGAATAGAATGGGAAAATGCATTGTAGCATATGTATTAATGCGATGGACTACAATACAGCAATGAAAATGAGTGACCTACAACTAACTACAGCCATATCCTTGAATCTCACAAACATAATGCTGAGGAAAAGAATGCAGTTTTGACAAGAGAAAACTGTATTCCATGGGAATCCATACTGGTAAGGTTCAAAGATAGGTGGTAAAATTATAAAGACTATGAAGGAAATTAATATCATGAATGTCAGGATAATATCAATCCTATCTAATAAAAGGGTAATATGCAAATTAACCATTGCTCCATCACAAAGATGGTGGCACCCATAGCGGCCTGCGGCTGGATGCTGGCGGCGTCGCCCGTGGAGGGAGGGAGGGAGGGCAGGTGGGCTGGCCTCTGGCCAGAGCCCGGCTGGGGCGCAGGACACTGACGTCGTTGCAGGCCGGGCTGAGGGACCCCTCCCCCCTGCCCTGTGCACAAATTTCATGCACTGGGCCTCTAGTTAATTATAATGGGCATGGAGGGGATTGTGATTATTCAGGTGATACACAGGCATCTTCTTGGATACTGATAGTTACTATTTCTTTATCTGGGTGTTGGTTCCACAGAGGGTTGCTTTGCAATTATTTGTTAAGCTGTCCAAATGTGTTCTATGCATTTTTATGCCTGTATGTTTTATCTCATTCTTTTGAAAAACTAAAAGCAGGGAAGAAAGGAAGGGAGGGATGGAGGAAGGAAGGGACAGACAGGAATGCCAGCCCCTCAAACCAGATCTCATTTCTCTGTTATTTTCTTTTTTATTGAATTTATTGGAGTGACATTGGTTAATAAAATTGTGTAAGTTTCAGAGGTCTAATTTATGTGTTATAGCTAATCCAGACCAGGTTATCGGAGACCTGGTCAGGTTGGAGGCAGGCGCCGAAAGGCTCTGTGCATAGCATCTATGGATATTCAACTGCCAAATAGTTTTCCATTGAACCAATTTGTTCTCTCACCAGCAGTTCCCATTGCTTTGCATCTTCACTATCAGCTGATATTGTCAGATTTTTAAATATTTTCTTCTTTTTTAAGATGTGTAAAGGTATCTCATTATCATTTTAACTTGCATTATTATAGTAATTAATGTTGAGCATCTTTTTAATGTTTTGTTTTTGTCTTTTGTAAAATGCCTTTTCAAGTCTTTTGCCCAACCCCCCCCCCCCATGGGGTTGTTGTCTTTCTTATTGATTTATTGCAATATGTATTTATTTTGGATATTAGGGCTTTGCAAGTTGAAAATATCTTTTCCCATTCCATGGCATGTTGCCTGTGTTTTGCTAGATGGATGGCACGGAGGTAGCAAGGGTTTGCCACTCTGAATTCCTTTGCTTACCCCTTGGGTGCCTTGGAATTTGCTCAGCCTTCCAGGGCTGCCTTTCTCATGCATCTTGGAGTTCCTGGCCCCACAACCCCAGCAGCCATGCTATCCCCTCTGGAGACAAGCTGCCCGAGAGGTAAGCGAGCCCCCATGAGAAGGACAATGTGAGCCCTGTGCAGACAGAGCCCATGTTCTGTTTTCTTCTCTCCTGCTCTCTTCCATGAGCAGAGAAAACAGAGTTTGGTTCTGTCTCACGCATTAACTTTTACTTTATACACCAGCGCAGGAAAGAGTGACATGGGAAAGGATTTAGAGGCCAGCCAGTTTCTGAAGCCCTTTGTACTGGCCTGGATTTCAGTGTGTGGACAATGGTAGGTGCTACCTGAGAACTGGGAACGTGACTGTGCCAGGGCAGAAAGAGAAACTCACATCTTGCCAAGGGGCAATGGGCCATGCTACCTGCATCAGCGTTTGAAGCCAACATTAAGAAGGTTACTCACGGGCTTGGAAGCCGTTAGCCGCCCTCCCTGTAATGCCTGTGTAAAAACTAGGGACCGGCTTCCAGCCGAAGTGAGAGGTAACTGAGTACTAATATTCTACCCTAATTTTCTGTGCAAGGAGGCCTGGCTCTGGTGAGAAGGGTGTGGTGGATCCCGAATCTAGGATAAATTTAAAGAATTAAAATTTACATGCAACAGGGACAATACAATTTTGAAATGAAATCAGTCAGTCTTTCCTCCCCGCTACCTTGAGCCCTTCTCTGACCCCAATCTCTTGAGCACAACTCTTGGTTTGTGTGACATGGAAACCACATGTGCAGACTGGGAGGTGGGGGGTAGTGGGAGACGGCCCACTGCAGGCTGGAGCCTGGGGAGAACTAAAGACGTAAGCAACTGCAGTAAGGGTGCAATCTGGGGGCTGAAGAACTTGCTGTGTGTCGGATAATGTAACTCTTTCCTCAACTGACGTCTGTGAGAGATATGTAGAAAAGGCTTTGTTACTTTCAAGGTTGTCTGGAGTCAGACTTGAGTTTCTTTAGACCAGTGAGCACACCCTAAGGCAGGAAATGGGGGCTCAGCTATATCTGGGTCAGACTCCTGTGCTTCTCTTTATCTGCACCAGCGGCATGCTATACACAAACAACTCGTTTTCTCCTGTTGTGGCTGTGCAGGATGTAAAATTACCCCAAACCTGGGACTCTTGGGACCCCCTCGACTTCTCACAGGCACAATCAGAAACCGGCTCCGGCACTGAGACCTGCAGCTGCTCTGGTGGTGCCCACACTGAACCAGCGGTTAGACATTGTCTCCCCCCTGTAGATGGTTTCTGAAACCTTAGAGCAGATCTTCACATTGAACCTGATCAGATTCAGGCCATTGCTCCCTGAGGTTTCGTTCCGGTTTTCTCAGAAGCCAAGAATAAAATAAGAATTTGAGTGCGAGGCATTTACTTGGGAGTCATCTCAGGAAGCAAGGAAGCACAGCGGGAACCGGAGGAGCTGGGGGCCCAGCGGCCGCTCTGCCTCAGCGAGGTGAGCCAGGAAGTCAGCAATGACGTGTGAGCACAGAGACACCCAAGGCCCCGAATCAACCTCCAGAGCCCCAAAGCTGCCGCCTCACGTCTGCCTTCCAAATCTCACGCGATTGTTCTCTTGTGGCCGAGCCTAACATGTACCACACACGGAGGGATCTGGAAAACGGAGCTCCCGCTCCACAGCTCTCCCCTGAATGCACAGACAGCTCGATCCTCAGTCCACAAGGTCTGGCGCAGAACAGCACGTTCTTTGTTTTCCGGATCAATTGAGTTCCTGCCTCTAGCCCCATTCCCACAGTCAGGCAAAATGTTAAACTTCCGCCATTCCGGGGTTCCCCACTTTGGGGTCAGGTGAAGATTCCACCATCTTTCCCAGTTCCAAGTGGGAGGTGCCTGCTGCCACTGGGTCATCCGTGACTGTCGAAGGTTAACACTGAGACGGGCACTATGCCTTTCCCAGGAGTCCCTCCACATCCGGTGGCACTTGTGTTTCCATGCCCCACTTGGGGGAAATGAGCTTGTTTCAAGGCTGGGGGCCCCCAGGCCTTTCCTCTGTGGGGTTTTGCCACCTCCCTGAAGCCCGGCCAGGAAGGGAATCTGTTCCCTTCAACTTCCTTAAACATCCCACTGTAAAACTCTAGCACCTTTTCCTTTACTCTTTCTTCTACTTTAGCCACACACCTACATTCACCGAAGGATTTGGTAATCAAGGAACAAAAGACTGCCATCTGCCCTTTCATATACCTTTAAAAAAAAGTCCTCACCCAAAGATATGTTTCTATTGATTTGAGAGAGGAGAGGAGAGGGAGGGAGAGGGGGAGGAGAAGGAAGGGGGAGGAGGAAAGAGAGAAACATAGATCAGTTGCCTCTGACCTTGGATCAAGCCCAAAACCTGGGTATGTGCCCTGACTGGGGATCAAACCTGTGACTCTTTGGTGCATGGGACAACGCTCCAACCGAGCCACCGGCCAGAGTTTCTAAGGCAATAACACATAATGGGAGAGAGAATATACAGGGAGGAGAAAAAACAAAAATTAATCTTTTAAAACACTACCCACGCACCTGGGGCTGTGATGGCGCTTCTTCTGTGTCTGGAGGAAGACGCTGGTCATGGCAGCTGCAGCTGGAGGTCAGCATTCCCTGGGCTGTCACCATCCTCTCTGCTGTCACCATCCTCTCTGCTGTCACCATCCTCTCTGCCTTGCCCCCTGCCCAGGACGCTTCTCCCCTTCTCCCGGTTGTGCTGAGGCAATGTGCTGGGGAGAGAGTGGCGCCGACGTGAGGCCTCCAAGCCACAGACCTCTGGACACCCTGTGGGGCTGAGACACATGCTGCGGAGGGAATAGTGCACCTTGCTGCCAGCAGCACTATCCCTGGTTTCTGTGGGCCTGGGAAGCCTCCCTGCCTTAGTGACCACCCCAGGAGAACTGCTGATCACTTTGGTCTATACTCGCCCAGCAGAGAAAATACAGCCACTCTGTCAGTCACAGCTCCGGGCTTGACAGAGTCAAGATCTGCTAAATGAAATACACTTGCAGATTATGAGTGACAGAGGCATAGAGAAAACAGTGAATTAAAGGGAAAAAAACATCCCAATGGATCTCATAAGCATGGCCATGTGGATACCTGACCCACACAGGCTAATCCCTGGGAAACACCAAAGCAGCTAGATTTAAGACAAGTCTAAGCCGATCTGTGGGTCTAAACCAAAACTGTAGAATTAAAGTTGGCCCCGGGAGGCCTCTAGGAAGCAAGCAGCAAGCTTCCAGGTGTTCCAGTGATGCCCACATGCATGAGCTGGGCCTTATACTATTCTCTATGTACATACTAGTATATACATGGTATGTGGAGACTATGTGTGTGCACAGACATCTAAGATGGGGAGCTCAGCAACCGCAGCATTGCATGTACCACAGAGCATAGGGAACAATGTTGGATGACTACATCACCTATTGAAGTGTCTGTCACCTAGAGTTATGTAATAAGAGTTTCCTCTGGCTGAGCCTTAAGTATAAAAGTCTTACTAATTTACTCAAAACAGTATGACTTCTAACACAAAAATGCTTATATCTTTATCTATGTTCATCTATCCACTTTTGCTACGTGTCTGTCATTTAACTGTTTCTCATGATGATGTTCAGCAGTCTGCTGCTTAGCAATCCTTTCCAACTCGTTTCTGAAAATAGTCTGGTAAGTGAATGTTCTCCCTGAGAGTCATTTCATACCGTTGCCAAGGATTTGGTTGCACATCGTGTTTTAGACTAGTTGCACTTGATACCCCTTTCAGTTTATTTTCATTCCTCATTTAATTATACATACCTTCCCCCCTGATCTTCCCTAGTCCTCAATCTCTCACACGCCCCAGCACGTCAATGGTGTGCTGTCAGAAGATATTATTGCAATGCTGGTTTATTGGATTTTGTGTCCAGATTGATGAAATGGTGAAATCAACTACAAGAGGTATGTTTATAACAATGTTGAGTGGTGATATCAGGAAAAAATGGGCAATGACTACAGTAGTGAATGGATAACTGATTAAAAGCCCGAGAGTGTGCTGCTCTTGTGACACGTGCTGCTCGTGTGACACGTGCTGTTCACATGCACATGGGTGAGCATCTCCTGGTTCCAGTTACTTTTCTCCTTGTGAATAATCACAGGCATCATTCTGAAGAGAGAGATACCCGAGTGGAAACAAATACAATCTTAGTCTATTTTCACTTCCATATCATCTCTACATCTCTACACCTTTTTATGAAATGATCTCCTGCCATAATAAATACTGAGACAGGGTGTTAATTGCATTCCACTGAGTCTGGTTCTGTGAGAGGGCATCCTGAGGTGTGGATTGGCAGCTCTTTTTAAAAAAAAAAAATTTTTTTTTAATCCTAAAAAATTAGGATATGTTTACTGACTTTTTTAGAGAGAGGAAGGGAGAGGGAGAAACATTGATCGGCTACCTCCCATACTCACTCGAACTCACTCGAACCTGCAACCCTTTGGTGTATGGGACGATGCTGGGGCCAAGTGTTAGGAAGTCCTCTCTTGAGTATCAGAGGGTCCAAGAGAGAAGCCTCACAGGACTGGAGGAGCAGCTGGGGAAGAAACAAGAACTATTTAAAAGAAGTGCTCGAGGCTATATGATGCTGAGTCTCTCATCTTCCTCTGGCTTTTCACAGATTGAATGTGGGGACAGAAAAGGAAAAAGTGCAATGCAAACAATAGCTTTTCAGGTTGTTCCTATGGCACATGCCTTTTCTCTGAAGGTCTCTCCTCTAAGCTGAGCTCCTGTTTTAAGATTCTTGTGAAATGACAAGATCAGAAGTGAGGGTGTTATTACTGCAATAACATATGCTTTGTTTTTCCATTACTGAAGGAGAAAACTTTCTGGGGAGTGAAATTTAACACTCTATTTAACAATAGCACTGCATACTAATTCATGTCAAAATATAAAACCAATCTATTCAAGGAAACATCAAGATTAAATGAAATGGGCCATGATACATGAAATGGGCCATGATAATGGTATGGGCTCATGTTATGAGGATTACAAATTCTTTCTAAATCTTAATCACGGTTCCCTTCTTGTAGCCCTAGCAATGCAGTATTATAACTACCTGATTATTTAGCCCAGTCCCTTCTAGACTAAGCTTGGTGAAGGGAGGGTCTGTGCTGATCTTGTTCACCATTGTATACCACAATGCTTGCATGTAATGGACAATCAATAATTATTTGCTCAATGGATCAATGAATGAAGCATTTATTGCCAATCTCACACTTTTTGGTATTTATCATATCCTACATATACTGTACTTCCCTGTCTTCCCAACTGGATTACAAACTTCCCTGGGTCAGGGACTCTCGCTTACGTATGATATATCACTAGCACTTATTATGGTGTTAAGCACACAAAGGCATCCACTCATTTGTTTGGAGATGAGAAGCTAGAAAATGGGTTTGATTTAAACACCTTAAGTACTTCAATTTTTTATATCATGTAATGCGTGTAGAGATGGCCTCAATCACAGATAAAACATATATTACTTGCTTAGTTATCTTTCCAGTTGTTCAGGAAACAAGGCATCAAGGTTTAAAAATAGATTTATAAAAAAGTATTTAACATGGAGGAGCAAGAAGAAAAGAGCAGGAGAGAAATAATAGAACTAAATAGTCCCAAGGGGCCAGGTCTTCAGCCAGGGAGGAGCCGCCTCCTGTATTGTGCAATATGTGTGGCTTGGCAGAAATGAGATGAACATGCACTCTTCCCTTCTATTAAAGGCTAATTGTTTTTTTAAAGTAAAATTATGACTTATACAAATACAAACTTAGCATGTGTCCAATATTTTATTTAACTCATTAATGAATGAGGGAACTAGTAAGATATTACAACTGATTCAAAAGATAATCCAAATAAGCAGAAACATATATAGACAATTAACAGTGCTGCAATTCATTTGATTAACAGACACAACACTGGTTTCTTGAGTGAGGGGGAGAGAAATCAATTGTACTCCAAGAACAATTTGCATTTGTATTTCTATGGACAAGAATCATTTGTACTACTGTCAGGTTTTTGTTTTTTTAATATTTTTATTGATTTTAGAGAGGAAGGAAGAGGGAGAGAGAGATAGAAACATCGATGAGAGAGAACCATTGATTGGCTGCCTCCTGCACACCCCCTACTAGGGATTGAGCCTGTAACCTGGGCATGTGCCCTTGACCAGAATTGAACCCAGGATCCTTCAGTCCTCAGGCCAATGTTCTATCCACTGAGCCAAACTGGCTAGGGCCTACTATCAGGTTTTTTGTAACACATAGAGTTGTAAAATAGCTCAAAGCACACTTAATCTGCTAGATTGGACACCCAGTAACCTGTAGGACCCAGTTTAAAGTCTTTCACAATTTCTCTTGACACCAATAGATCTCTCAACTTGTCTTCCAACATAATGATTCACTGTGTGAAGGCTTAGTTTTTCTCTGAAAAAGTTTAAGAAAAATAAATGGTTTTTTAAAGATTACATTAATCATACAAAGTCTCGGAGTTCCTTAGATAAGACCATAGAGTGGAATAAAAATCTCAGTTCTTCATAGACGCTTGTGTGCTTCAAAAGACAATCTGATCCTTTTCTTTGAAATGTAACTCTTTTGTCCTCCTTAAAGTAATAGAGCTGGCATTTAATGTTTTTTTCAATCATGAGATATTTTATAAATACATAAAGTTTTTCTGCTGTGGCTGAAAGGGGGACACTGTCTGGAGCAGTGGGCAATTCCCACATCCAGAGGAACTGTCAGTGGAGGTGACATCTTCCAGGCAAGTGAGCGGGAGGAGGCGCACAGCTGGGCTCTGCTAGCCTGTGGCTGAAGTTGTGATTGGGGCAAGCATATTCCTGGCTGAGGCTGCACACATGTAAGGTGGAGACCGAAGAGGGCCCAAGTTAGTCACACATGCTGACCCTGGGGTTGCACTGAACTTATTTGCATAGTAAATTTAAAAAGGCTCTTGTAGCCTAGCCAGTGTGGCTCAGTGGTTGAGTGTCGACCTATGAACCAGGAGGTCACAATTTAATTCCTGGTCAGGCCACATGCCCAGGTTGTGGGCTCAATCCCCAGTAGGGGGGCATGCAGGAGATAGCTGATCAATGATTCTCTCTCATCATTGATACTTCTATCTCTCTCTCCCTCTCCCTTTCTCTCTGAAATCAATTATATATATTTTACAAAGGCCCTGGTAGAAAATAAAACTTGAAGCATACCTGAAGACAGCCTGAATTTTGCAAGTGTTCCCTTAAACATACACAGATCTATCAATGGTGGAGGAAAGACCAGTTTAAGGTGTTTGAGCACACTTAACACAGTGTGGGCGGATCACGAGCATTCTCATCTATATATATAAAACCCTAATATGCAAATAGACTGAACAGCGGAACAACTGAACAACCGAACAACCGGTTGCTATGATGTGCACTGACCACCAGGGGGTGCTTGCAGAGCATGTTGGGCATTGGCAGCAGGCAGCAGATTACGGAACATGGCAGGTGTCAGCTGCGGTGGGATGGTGGAGCAAGTGAGCAGGGGCGCCAGACCAAGGTGGGGTGCCAGTCACTGTCATCGGGGCGAGTCTCTGGTGGTTATTGAAAATTCTTTGCTCTTGTGCACCGCAGTCCCGCTTGGCACTCACACCTGCTGCTGGTGCCAGAGCTACCACTCTCACTCGCTGCCGGCGCCCAGCACCAGCCCTGATCACTCGGCGCTGTCAGCAGGTGTGAGCAGCGGCTGCCAGTCCCGATCGCCCCTCTGGGCTTCTCCACCTCCCCCTGCTCCTGAGGGGTGATCAGGGCTGGCAGCCGCTGCTTGCACCCGCTGATGGCACCGGCCCCAATCGCTCGGCCGTCAGTGGGTGAGAGGGGGGCTGGCGCTGTCAGCGTGTGGGAGTGGCAGTGGGAGCAGGGCTGCCAGCAGACGGGGGACTGGGGGCGCGGTGGGAGGGGAAAGGTGGGGGTGCGGAGAATGGGCCAAGACCCGCCCCTGTGCCCACCACAGCCTCTTGGCCCACAGTTCCTTTCAAGGTGCACGAATTTGTGCACTGGGCCCCTAGTGTTTTCATATTTCACAGTGTTTTACATAAATGTTAAAAGCATGCCTTAAAGCCGAAACCGGTTTGGCTCAGTGGATAGAGCGTCGGCCTGCGGACTCAAGGGTCCCAGGTTCGATTCCGGTCAAGGGCATGTACCTTGGCTGCGGGCACATCCCCAGTAGGGGGTGTGCAAGAGGCAGCTGATCGATGTTTCTCTCTCATCCATGTTTCTAACTCTCTATCCCTCTCTCTTCCTCTCTGTAAAAAATCAATAAAATATATTAAAAAAAAAAAAAAAGCACGCCTTAAAATTAAATACCCATTGCATTTTGAAGTTATTTATTACATGTTCTTACAAGCTGATATCTTTTTAAAGTATGATACTTCGTAAAACGTTTTTTGTACTCGTTCAATAGAAACTTACCTGGCCACTGGGTAAAGCTAGCAATAAAACTACTGGTATACATGTGTTAACATTTATCACAAAACAAGATGGTTCTTCTCTGGCCTAAAAGTCCTTGTACTCTTGGTTAAATCCAGGTTAAGAGGAAATTCAAACAGATGAATTAACAAAGAAGGTATTAGGGTACACACGGAGAGAATGGCACTTGAATATATAGTTGAACCTTGAACAATGAGGGTGGACCACTTGAATATATAGTTGAACCTTGGACTGGGGTGGCCCACTTTTAGGCATATTTTTTTCAATTTCTCTACACAGCTCAAACCCCTGTTGTTCAAACCCATGTAAGCAAAAGCCCTCCATTCTACCTGCTTGTTATTAGTATAGATTAATGGATTTATATTTTTTAAAATGTTTATAAATCATTATCATAATTATTTTGATGTTCAAGTTGTCCCAGAGTTAGCTAGTAGGATCCTCTTCAAGCTGGCTTCTGTGTCCCTGTGATATGCCTCATCATTTTTTTGGGGAAAACTTCCTTAATTTCTAGCAAAAAAAGATGTTCCAGGCTCATCTGGAATCAGACTATTTCTCCAAGGAGCCCTAATTCTTCTTTAGTGTGCATATTAGCTATTTATTACTGCATAATTAGCTACCCCAAAATTTAGCAGCTTAAAACAAGTTATTATCTCACACAGTTTCTTCTGAGGTTCAGGAATTTGAGAGAGGTTAGCTAGGTAGTTCTGGATAAGTTTCTCTCCTCTCTTGAGGTCACAAATATGATGCTCATTTCTTGGCCTTTTTTTTTTTTTTTAATGGGAATTTATTCTGGGAAGAAAAATCACACTTGATACAAGGAGTTCTCAGGCCATAGAATAAAGAGTCAAAACTAATTCAATATTGCAGGTTCTGTTCTACTTTAAAAGATTGTTTCTTTTAAGATCAAGTTCTAAAACAAAATTTTAGACTACCTTTATTTTACTCTATTACTTTTAGTCTGTTTGAGTATTTTCTTTTTCATCAGTTGGCTCAAGTTATTACAACAAAAGGTTATTGAAGATCTACTTGTACAAGACTGATAAAAGAAATAGGCTCTGGCCTATAGGAACTTGCAAAGTAGTATAATCCTACTTCTTACAAACTTGTTTCTATTAAACAAAAATTCTAATTTTCTCAAAGAAGTAAAAATCTCAGAGGTGAAGCTACTAGGAGCTTCCACTTGTTTTTAATGATTCTTACCCCCTTGCTCACCATTCCAGTTATTTTTCAGCTACTGAATACCACAATCTGTGCTGCACTATTAGCTCGGACATGAATGCAATGTAAAAAGCAGTTCTTGACACCTGCCTAATCAGGGTAGTCTGTCCTAGATTCCCAGGGGTTCCAAAGCTGTCCCAGGAATAAGCCTTGCTCAACCCACTTGAGCACAAAAGGAAACAGTTAATAATGAAATGGAAAAATCTCCCACACTGGGTAATCCATCTTTGAGGAATTTGGGGTTCTTTGTGAAAGAAAAGGCAGCCTTGCTTTAAAGCAATGGGAAAGGGCCCCGGGCCAGCGGTCTTACAGAGCCGGTTCTGATCACCGCACTGCCCCCCAACCAGCTGAAAGGTGGGTGGTCCAATCATATCAGGTCTCGGAATCTGTTTCTCCATCCATAACGTGAGGGGTAGGCTCGACGGCCCCGCTCTCACTGCAATTTTCCAGTCCAAGGCTCACGGAGAAATCCATAAAACGAGTAAGGGAACTCACGATTTGCTCTTTGTGGACAAGCAGTAGGGGCGGCCAGTCGAGCTAATTTATTTATACACTTTGCCTAGACTCGTGACCATCCTTGCTCTGCACCTCCCCCGCCTCTCACCGTCCCTGGGAGGAACTGGAGCCAGGAGCAAAGGTCTAGTCGTGCGCCTGCGCGCTGCGGTCGGAGGGATGAAGTCGCGAGCTAGCCCCGGTCAGCGCCGCAAACCGCGCGATATTTCCTCCGGAGCTCGGCGGCGGTGAGTGAGGAGCGCAGGCGGTCTGTGGGTCTGTCGCGGCCGCAGGGACCGGGGCACCTTCAGTTGGGTAGGGCCGTCCGGGTGCGGGAAAATCTAGGAGCCAGGGTGACCTCTAGGCTTCCTCCTGGAGCTACTGGCGTTATACCTAGGACTTAGAATAAAGAAAGCTGGAGAAGCAGAAACAGGTTTGTTTTTTTTAAAAAAAGAATCGTGGGGAGTAAGCAACCTCAGGATTGGACATACTTGTGTCCAAGGTGCCTCTGAGATGTTCATTTAATACATTTTTTTTTTTTTTTTAAATATGTTTTTATTGATTTCAGAGAGTAAGGGAGAGAGAAACATTAATGATGAGAGAGAATCATTGATTGGCTGCCTCCTGCACACCCCAAACTGGGGATCGAGCCCGCAACCCAGGCATGTGCCCTTGACCAGAATCGAACCTGGGACCCTTAGGTCCGCAGTCCGATGCTCTGTCCACTGAGCCAAAACAGCTAGGGCTAATACATTTTTTGAGTATCTACCATGTGCCAGGCATAGGGGTTGGACATACATCACTGAACAACGGATACAAATCCCTGTCCTCCGGGTGCTTCCAGTCTGGGAAGTCAGCTTGAAATTCTGGGCTGTAGATGCAGATTCCTAGTCATTTCCAGATGAGTGATGGGTCGTGGGAGCCCAGGAGGAAGGCGAGTCCCTGAGAAAGGGCAGGGTCTTGCAGGAGTCCCCACATATTAGACTTGGGCAGAGGAAGGAGGAAACAAGGAGACTCAAAGGATCACCTGGCCAGCTCTGGAGGAATATATCGTGCTGTTTTCTTTTAATCAAGCCTCAGTGGGAGGCTTAATAATGATGGTATGAAGATGAATGTGTTTGAATTATGAGGCCAAAAACATTCTGCCCATTCAGTCTTCAACAAACTTGTTTCTATTAAACAAAAATTCTAATTAGACCTAGTCCTTCTTCATATATTTGTTTTAGGAGGCAAACTCTGACAGGGAACTATATCTTTTTTGGATCCTAAATATGATTTTTCTTCTCCCCACAAATGTGCTTTTTTGTTTTTAAATTGTTTAATATTTTCAAACTTCCCTTGTGATTTAAAATGTTTTCTATCAATAGGAATTACTTTATACAGAAATCTCGTAAGATCCCTGTGCAAACAAGGTGATGATTGTACAAAGAGTGGTATTGAATTCCCGACCTGGTACGTATTTATCTGTGATGAATGAAAAGCTGTGGTCTTTGATAATTATTAATGCAAATGGAGGAACAAAAGTATCCATATGATGTCAATGTGGTAAATTGAGGTTGGAAGATAATAATAGTAGCAGAGATATTAGAATAAATTCTTTAAACAATGTACTATTCAGTTTTTCAAGTGATATCAAGGCCATTTGTTGAAAAAATAAGGTATTTTAGAATTACTATATTTAAGAGATTATATTACAACTATGTGGCTTTTGTATTTTATTTATAGTATGTATCATTGGTTCTTAAAATTTGCTTTTCTTTTTATGTGAACAGCACTGACTTATGTCTGTGCTGATCTGTAACCTGAGTCATAGAAGCAGGTATGGAAGTAACCTGTGAGGTTTGGGCTCATGCTGCCTTGGTTTTGTTGTCTTTTCATAATCCTATATAATAAAAGGCTAATATGCAAATCAACCAAACCTCAGAACGACCAGTTGCTATGATGTGCACTGACCACTAGGGGGCAGACACTCAATGCAGGCACTGCCCCTTGGTGGTCAGTGCGCTTCCCCTGTGGGAGCCAGAAGCTGGGCTCGCAGCTGGTGAGCGCATTGGTGGTGGCAGGAGCCTTCTCCCGCCTCAGCAGCAGTGCTAAGGACCCTGTGAGAGGGCGCAGGCCGGGCTGAGGGACACCCCTCCCCACTAGTGCACGAATGTCATGCACCGGGCCTCTAGTATTTAAAAAAGCTGTCTATGATTTTTCATTTTTGAAATCTTCCTAAATTTTAAAACAAATGAGGTGATTTACCTGTAGTCATCTCAAAAAAGAAATCTTAAAGTTGACAGCAATATACCAAAGGATCTTCTTGGAGAAAATGAAGAGCAAGTAAAACTACTTGAAGAATTTATATTGAGTTACAGAGAAATTACAAAATAATATAGATTTATTCATGCCCAAGTTAAAAGACAGTGCTCTGGACCCTAGAGTGACCTTTTAAAGACTAGTAAATAATTATATAGAAAAATGAGTTATTTTATATTTTTACCTAATATTTTAGGAAAAAATGGTAATCCAGTGGCAGAAAATTTCCGAGTAGAAGAAGTAAGTTTACCAGATCATATCAATGAAGGACAAGTACAAGTCAGAACTCTCTATCTTTCTGTGGATCCTTACATGGTAAGAATCAGGGTTTTGTGACTTGGTGAAAATTAATTTTACTTTTATATTTTTTAATGCTGCATCTGAATTTTATTAAGCAATCCTCATGGTTAATGAATATTTGAGCAATTATATTTTGATACTTGTGAATTACAGATTGCCTTTGTTTTTATTTACTAGTGTTATTAAGGAATGTTATAGGAGGAAGATTTTCATAATAGTAACACATGTGGCTAGTCAGTTTCTTCCAAATGTCCAGACTACTTCCCAGGAGTAAGTAAAGCTTGAAGATAGTAAATTAGGATTGGAAACTCTCTCAAATTTATCCAGTTTATAAGATCTTATTTATCACTCCATCTCCAGGGACTAGCATGGTGCTTATTAAGTATTAATTAAAGGAAGGGAGGAAGGATGGAACTCAATTTTTTTTTCCCCAGGTGGCCCTGCATGGTACGGTTTGCCACTCCACTTGGGAATTATAATAATCACTTGCCTTCACTAGACATTGTTCTATAAAAAAAAGAACATAAAACAACTTTAAGTGAAAACAGAAAAGGAATCTAATGAACATTAAATCATTGCAATTTTATATCATTCCAAAATCACAACTAATTTTAATCACCATGTGTGTACAGCATTTTACATGGTTATATTTAATGTGTATATACTATTTGATTTCATATTTAAGTGACTTTATATACATATCTTCATATGAAAAACTAGTGGAAATATCATTACATTGGTGGTTCTGTTTTTCTCTAGCCTTGAGTCAGGTCCTTGGTCTGGCCAATATCCAACGGCTGCTGCACTTGCTTTCCAAAAATACATGGGCGGGACACAGAAGCAGAAGGGTAGCATGTACCTATAGAAGCTTCTGCTTCAGTTCCTATTTGGTCTTTTCTAACTGAACTAGACCACCCTTGATCAAGCAGTTTCCATCTTTTCCATCTCCTGGACCACACTGTAGGCCTCCAGTTCTTGGCTTCATGAGAGAGGCAAGAGTGAGCCACAGAGAAGAAGAGAGCCTTCCCTAATGTCCAGGATGTCTTTAGCATAGTCTCATGGGAGGGTGTGGTGTCACTGTGGCATTTTTTCTTTGCTGAATAAAGAGAACATCCACCTGAGGTTAGGGGTATGATGTAGTGCTTGATCTGAAGTTTTCCCTATCATTGTTTTATTGTGGAAAATTGAACAGTTGGGGAAAGCTTAAAATTGTTTTGGGAATAGGAAGTATTAGAAATTAGGAAGAGGAGTTCAGAAGGGATGGTGATAAACAACTGTATAAAAATAGTTTTGCACTGCCGGTGTGGCTCAGTGGTTGAGTGTTGACCTATGAACTTGGAGGTAACAGTTCAATTCCCAGTCAGGGCACATGCCGGGGTTGTGAGCTTGATCCCCCATAGGGGGCATGCAGGAAGCAGCAGATCAATAATTCACTATAATCATTGATGTTTCTATTTCTCCCTCCCTCTCTTTCTCTCTCCCTCCCTCTCTGAAATCAACAAAAATAAAAAATAGTTTCATTTTTGTATGTGTTATTTTCATTGGGAAAGTGAAATTGCTAGGCCAAAAGAAATGAGTACCATTATGGTCTATATGTTACTAATTTGTTTTCTATAAAAAGTAGACAGTTTCATAATATTGTCATCAACATGTAAGTATACTTAATTTGCCAAAATCCATTGAAACCACTGGCACAGTAGTTTGTATTGATTTTGTTAGTATAATGTCTGTAATGTTACTTAAATGTATTCAAGTAATTGTTTAAAATTTTTAACAGCTTTATTGAAATATAATATAGGTATCATACAATTCACACATTTAAACGTACAATTCATGGTTTTTAGTCTATTCACAAAATTGTGGAACTATTATCACTTTAGAATATACTTAAATTTCTATTATCACTTTAGAATATACTTAAATTTCTTTTTAATTGCACTTCTTTACTTGTTAGAGGATACAATTTTTTTTTCAGAATAAAAAACTGAAAGGAAGATAGAAATTAAGATAAATTTTATTTGTTTGATTAACGCTTTACTTAACATTACTTATTATATACCTTTCCTTTAGTCACTAGATAAATTAGTAAACTGGCTCAGTATTATTAGACAGAATTATGCTAATCAGTGTTTTCTTTTTTAGCGCTGTAAAATGAATGAAGACTCTGGGTCTGATTATTTAGCACCTTGGCAGTTGTCTCAAGTGGTTGACGGAGGAGGTATAGGGATTATAGAAGAAAGCAAACACACAAATTTTACTAAAGGCGATTTTGTGACTTCTTTCTACTGGCCCTGGCAAACCAAGGTTATTCTGGATGGAAATAGCCTAGAAAAGGTGATGTATAATATAAAAGTATTTTTCTCCACTGTAATTCTTATTTTGTACCTTTGGTCTTCAGTTGTTTGATATGGGGGTGTGGAGGTGGGGAGCATCCATTTTCTTTTAGATCTCTGCAAAAATGTGGAAAGCCTTTGTTCCTTTTCCACTATTGGCTGTAACTATATATGACAGTTCTTAGATTACCAGTGAGTGGTGGTGTTTTCCATATTTAATTTATTTCTCAAATTTTACAGATATAAAATAAAACCTGAATACTTAAGCATCAAAAAATATTTTATACTAAGAACCAGAGGCCCCTTGTAGTCGTATGCTTTAAAGTTTCCTGAGAAATTGACATTTAAGAAATTCCTTTGGTTTGGGCTTGAAATTCCATCCTGTGTCAGAAATCTTGAGTTTGGTTTCTGTTACGTTGAACCATGTGAAATTACCAATGTTTTTCTGTTTTGACCTGCAAAAACTGGCAGCTTCATGTACAGGGTGAGGCAAGAGTAGGTTTATAGTTATGAGTATGGAAAATAGTACAATAATTAAAAAATAATAATACAAGAATAAACTCTGTGTTTCGCATACTCACAACTGTAAACCTACCTTTGTCACCCGTGTATAGTCACATTAAGGGTTAGGTATTCAACATATGAATTTTAGGAGTGTCGATGTAAGAAATGTCCAAACCAGTAGAAAAATTTTTTAAAATATATATTTTTATTGATTTAGAGAGGAAGGGAGAAAGAGAGAGAGAGAGAGAAACATCAATGATGAGAGAGAATCATTGATCAGTTGCACGCCCCACACTAGGGATCGAGCCTGCGACCCAGGCATGTGCCTTGACCGGGAATCGAACCATGACCTCCTGGTTCATAGGTCGATGCTCAATCACTGAGCCACACCAACCAGGCTCAAATAAATTCTTATAAAAAATTTTCTACTCCCAGCCATGTGGCTCAGTGGTTGAGCATCGACCTATGAACCAGGAAGTCAAGATTTGATTCCTGGTCAGGGCATATGCCCAGATTGCAGATCTCCAGTGTGGGGTGTGCAGGAGGCAGCTGATCAGGATTCTCTCTCATCGTTGATGTCTCTCTCTCTTCCTCTCCCTTCCTCTCTACAATCAATAAAAATATATTTTAAAAACTTTATTTGAGCCAAACTGATGACAATTGCTGGGAAGCAAAATCTCAGACATTCTGGAGAATAAGTTTTACATTTTCTTTTATACATTTTGAAATTAAGAAGAGAACATAAGGAAGATTACATGAATGAGGGAGAAAGCAAGGCAGCAATTGGATTACAGGTTAGTTAACAAGAATGGTAACCTAAGATAGACAAGAATAATGGACGGCTTGCTTAAGGCAGAAATAAACCTTTCACTGAAGAAGTTATATGCCTGGGGAGTGACTACCCACCAAGACCTGCCCTGTTAGGAATTTATGATCAGATCACCCTGAGAGGTTACTTTCTGTAGAACCCTTTTTTGTCCACAGGAAGACACAATTCAGCCTATAACAGGTTGTTTCTACCTTGTTATCTTAAAACTGGAATTCCTAGTTTTCTTTTTAAAAGATATATATTTAGACTAAATAAATAAATAAATACAAATAAAAGATATATATTTCATTTTAGGTAGACCCGCAACTCGTGAATGGACATCTTTCATATTTTCTTGGAGCTATTGGTATGCCTGGTTTAACTTCCTTGATTGGGATACAGGAAAAAGGTCATATAACTCCTGGATCTAATCAGACAATGGTTGTTAGTGGGGCTGCTGGTGCTTGTGGATCCTTGGCTGGGCAGGTAATAATTTCTGAGAATTATTTGATTTTCTAAAAATGTCATAATTTAATCTCTAGGTACATAAATATAATTTAAAATATAAAATTGAACAAATTTATGATTGTTTTGCACATTTCTGCTAGAAATGATGTTATTACCTGCTTAGACTGTCTTTATAATAATATGAAAAATGTTCTGGACAAAAATCATACACCTATGGATAAGGACAGCGGGGGGGGGGGAGGTAAGGGCAGAGGGGGGGTGGGAACTGGGTGGTGGGGAGATATGTGGGGAAAAAGGAGAAACAATTGTAATCTGAACAATAAAGATTCATTAAAAAAAAAAAAAAAAAGAAAAAAAGAAAAATGTTGTAGTTTTTGTATCTTGTTCTCTGTTAACCAAAAATAGACATGGGAAATGCTAGAATGATCCAAGGAAGAAAATCAGAGTACCTATTTGGAATTCATGAACTAAAAATAAAAAACAAACTCGCTCTAGCCAGTTTGCCTCAGTGGTTAGAATGTCAGCCTGCGGACTGAAGGTTTGTGGGTTCTATTCCAGTTAAGGGCATATACCTCAGTTGCAGACTCAATCCCTGGCCAGTGCAGGAGGTAACCAATCGATGTATCTCTCGTACATTGATGTTTCTGTCTCCATCTCTCCCTCTCCCTTTCTCTCTCTCTAAAATCAATGGGAAAAATATCCTTGGGTGAGGATTAACAAAAAAACCCCACAAAAACTAATATTGTAAAAAAAAAAAAAGTCTTCAAATACAGTAAATATTATGATAGAATTTTATAAAATGCATTGTTTTTATGAATAGTAGCCTTTATAGTATGAAACCTCTGAAATAAAATATTTTATCTTAGTAGTGATTTTACTCACAGGCCTGAAAAGTATTTTAAAACTTTAAAAAATTTTTAATTTATTGGAGTGACATTGTTTAATAACATTATATAAATTTCAGGTGTACAACTTTATTATATGACATCTGTGTACTCTATTGTGTGCTCACCACCTGCTCCTTCTGTCACCATATATTTGACCTCCTTTACCCTCCTTGCCCTCCCCTTACCTTCTTTTCTTCTAGTAACCACCATTCTGTTGTCTGTGTCTATGAATTTTTTGTTTGTTCATTTGTTGCTTTTTGCTTTATGTCCCACATGAGTGGGATATATCCCACATGAGTGAAAACACATTCTTCACTTCTCTATCTGCCTTATCTCACTTAGCATAATACTATACACTCAAGATCCATCCCACTGAAAAATATTAAATTGCAAGTTAGTGATGTTTGGGGTCTGACTATTCTTTTTATGAAATTAGCTTTAAATTCTGAAATTTTAACATTCAAACTAAGTCTAATTTTATTCAATCTTAATGTTTTTAAGAATGACATTATATTTGTTTTCTCTTCTTTTGATTTCAAATTACTTTTAGCTGAAAGCCCTGTAATCTAACCTAAGTTGTGGTGAACACTCTCATATACTTGTAATATCTTATACGCTTTCACATTCTAAAATGTAAACGTGACATAGAAAGTTGTTTAATTTTCAAAAATTTCCCCCCTAGATTGGTCACTTGATGGGCTGTTCCCGAGTGGTGGGAATTTGTGGAACACAGGAGAAGTGCCTCCTTTTGACTTCAGAACTGGGCTTTGATGCTGCAATTAATTATAAAAAAGACAATGTAGCAGAACAGCTCCGGAAACTATGCCCAGCTGGTGTGGATGTTTACTTTGACAATGTTGGCGGTGACATAAGTAATACAGTGATAAGTCAGGTAGTTTGCTGATTTGTTTCTTATAAATTTGAATGCTATATTTTATTTGATGTGATATATTTTTACCTGATATTAAGAGATAGAAAAAAACTTTATAAAATTGTAGGGCTTATTGAGAAAAAGAAACTATTGATGATCAGTACTGTAATTAAGTGATACAGAAGAGCTTGCTGATATATCTACTTCCATTTACTTACAGATTTGCACTATGAACATCAGTTTCAGTTCTTTGCTAGCATTATTATATTTTCACCTGTAATTAATTTTTGTGAAAAATACAGTTGTATTGTTCAAATGGTGAAGTTCTGACTCTTAACTCACCACGAACCAACTCAGCCATGGCCCCTGACTTTGGGTAGGGAATAGGTTTTCATAGATTGTAGGTATTTACCTATTTTTATTGACAATGTTATAAAATATGAACATCAGCTATTAACACTGCATTGTCCTTTACTATAGGTAAAATTATTTGCAATTGAGGTTAAATTATTTAAATACAAAGAAATATTCTGCTACTACTACTACTACTACTACTAAAAGTAGCAACAACAACAGCAACAATTAATGTAATTCTTTTGCTGATTTCCAAATTCTCATTTACCTCTAATTCCTTGGGAGTGGACTTATTTTCTAGTCAATTAAAACTCTTAAGTACATATACTGGGTAAATCTTTAAAATGAAATTTATTAATTGGCACTAAAGGATTAAATTCAATGGTCAAAGGCTTTCTTTAAGACAGCCATAAAGTCATATATGGGAAAGGCATATATCTAAGGCAGTGGTCGGCAAACCGCGGCTCGCGAGCCACATGCGGCTCTTTGGCCCCTTGAATGTGACTCTTCCACAAAATACCACGGCCTGGGCAAGTCTATTTTGAAGAAGTGGCATTAGAAGAAGTTTAAAAAACTGGGCTCTCAAAAGAAATTTCAATCGTTGTACTGTTGATATTTGGCTCTGTTGACTAATGAGTTTGCCGTCCACTGTCTTAGGATATAATCACCTATTTTATCTGAACAGATGAATAAGAACAGTCACATCATCCTGTGTGGTCAAATTTCTCAGTACAACAAAGATGTGCCTTATCCTCCTCCACTACCTCCTGCTGTAGAGGCAATCCAGAAAGAAAGAAACATTGCAAGGTGTGTTCTACCTCTTCCTGTTTTTATCAAATTCAAGGGGTTTAAAGATCATAGGTGTATATGAAATGTCTTTTTCTCCATGTATAATTTTTTCTTATTAAATAAAACTTGCAAATATGTATTTTAAGCTGATTCAGTTTTTAGGGTTTGGTTAACTAGCTCTTTGGCAGAAAACTTTTAAAAAATTGCATCTGTTCTATAAATCTTTTGCAAGTAACAGAACCTCAATCACATTGGCTTAAGTACAAAGGAAATTTATTGGCTCATGTATTGAGAAGTGCAATATTAGTACAGTACTGGCTGAGATCTGGCTGGATAAAGCGTTTGTATAGTGGCATCACGACTCAGTTTTTCTCCACCTCTGGGCTGTGCTCCCTCCCAGGCTCTCCTCTTGCAGCAGCAAGAGGATGGCTCTTATCTCTAGTCTTACATTTTACCAGGTTAGCAATCCAAGGAGAAAGAGAACAGCTTTCTCCTCGAAGTTTTATCAGGTCCCAAAGCTGATACTCTATGGCTTACACTGGCCTGGCTTTGGTCACAGAGGGTGGGGAAAGGATGTTACCCACTAAGTAATATCATAGAGCTATTACCAAACTGGGTCGTAAATGCTGGGCAGCCAAAACAATAGACCTCCACTGCACTTATCCCTGTCTCTACACTTAAACCTATATCTGGCCAGATTCTGTGATTAAGTCCTAATGATTGAATGATTAACAGATAATAGAGTTCTGGAATGATTTTATTTTGGACTCTTTTATTCCCCTACTGGGCTCTGATCATTATTCTTTTCTTCCCCAATACAGAGAAAGATTTCTGGTGTTAAATTATAAGGACAAATTTGAGTCTGGTATTCTACAGCTGAGTCAATGGTTTAAAGAAGGAAAGCTAAAGGTAGAACTTGCTTCTATTCTTTATCAATGGCATTCTTACTGCTATTTGACATGCTTTTGAATTTATTATAGCAATGTACTAGTTTCATAATAAAATTCCTACAAAAGGGAAGTGTACTCCCGGGTGATATAACCTCCTAGTTGAGAAGCCCTCTCTTATTATACCCTTCACCTGAAATTTTATTAACCTTACACTTTTCTTAGATTATATTGTAAGATCAATAGATTTTCCTTCCTAAATTTTAATATTCATTAATTTAACAAATATTAATATGGAATGCTACCATGTGTTAGAAGCTGTGCTTTCTCAAAAATCTTATAAGCACCTCCTAGTACCCCCACCTCTCCACTACCATATTTCTCTCCTGCCCTCCCAGGACATTCTGATATATCTCGTTTTTGCTTTAAAATCAGAAGTTATTAATCTGGGGTCCAGAGACCCTGACCTAGCATGTTCTTAAAACCTGCAAATGATAGGCAAAGTTTATGTGTGTTTGCTTATGTACTTTTGGAAAAGAGGGTATATAGCTTGTGCTGTTACCAGTGGAAGATTAGACAGTGGGAAAATAGAATTTTATTTAAAAAAATTAATTGATAGGAAATCTTTTTGGGTTACCTACATGAGATTAAGAATATCTATTTTTAGATAGAAAGTGCTAAATAGTATTGCTGTCTTTTGCAAACATGAAAACTATTAAGTAGAAACATTGAAGTCTAAAGAATACTAAGTATAGCTATTTTGATTTACAGATTAAAGAAACTATGACAAATGGATTAGAAAACATGGGAGGTAAGATGAATGTAGATTTATTATATACTAGAGGCCCGGTGCATGAAATTCGTGCACTTGGGGGGGGGGGTCCCTCAGCCCAGCCTGCACCTTCTCCAATCTGGGACCCCACGAGGAATGTCCGACTGCCGGTTTAGGCCCTATCCCTGTGGACATCCCTCTCACAATGCAGGAGTGCTGGCTCCCAACCGCTCACCTGCCTGCCAGCCTGATCACCCCCTAACTGCTCCCCTGCCAGCCTGATCGACGCCTAACTGCTCCCCTGCCAGCCTGATTGCCCCCAATTGACCTCCCCTGATGGCTCGGTCGCCCCCAACTGCCCTCCCCTGCTGGCCCGGTCGCCCCTAACCTCCCCTGCAGGCCTGGTTGCCCCCAACTGCCCTACCCTGCTGGCCTGATCGCCCCTAACTGCCCTCCTCTGCTGGCCTGATCGCCCACAACTACCCTCCCCTGCCAGCCATCTTGTGGCAGCCATCTTTGACCACATGGGGGCGGCCATCTTGTGTGAGGGCGTGTGGGTCAATTTGCATATTGCCTCTTTATTATATAGGATATTTGCTCAGCACAAATAATACCTTTTTTCTTTTGCTTCTACTTCTCTGGGGTATTTTTCTTTTAAAATATATTTTTATTGATTTCAGAGAGGAAGGGAGAGGGAAAGAGATGAAAACATCAATGATGAGAGAGAATCATTGATCAGCTACCTCCTGCACTGGGGATTGAGCCCACAACCCGGGCATATGCCCTGACCAGAATCGAACTATGACCTCCTCGTTCATAGGTCAATGCTCAACCCACTGCTGGCTCTTTTGTTTGTTTTAAATAAAAAGGATTAGCTCGGCCAGTGTGGCTCAGTGGTTGAGTGTTGACCTATGAACAGGAAGATCACAGGTTGTGGGCTCAAATCCCAGTAGGGAAATCAATAAAAACATATTTTTAAAAAATAAAAGGGATTAATCAATTTTTTTTCTTTCTCAGAAAAAAATTTAATGTATTTGGTTACTAAGTTTACCAAACAGAAATATAATTTCACTTATTTTTCTGGCATAATGCGTATTTCACTTAGTAAAACTTTATGATTAGATTTCTGATATTTTAACTGTTATATAAAAACTAGAGCCCCGGTGCACAAAATTCGTGCACTTGGGGGGGGGGTCCCTCAGCCCGGCCTGCACCCTCTTGCAGTCCAGGAGCCCTCGGGGGATGTCCAACTGATGGCTTAGGCTTGCTCCCTGCCGTCAGTCAGACATTCCTTAGCGTGGCTGCGGAGGCGGGAGAGGCTCCTGCCACCACCGCTGTGCTCACCAGCCGTAAGCCCGGCTTCTGGCTGAGCGGCGCTCCCCTGTGGGAGTGTACTGACCACAAGGGGGCAGCTCCTGCGTTGAGTGTCTGCCCCTTGGTGGTCAGTGCGCGTTATAGCGACCGGTCATTCCGCCGTTTGGTTGATTTGCCTTTTATTATATAGGAATAGATTTATTTTTTCTTGTTTTTTTTTTAAGTTTTATTTTATTGTTTAAAGTGGAATGGATTTGTTTTGCTGATATTTTACTTTCAAACTTATTTGCCTCTAGTTTTCAGACTGTAAGCCATGAGTGTCGATATAGACAACCAATTAAACATTTCTAGTTTGGGTAAAATTTTTTTAAAAATATATTTTCATTGATTTCAGAGAGAAAGGGAGAGGGAGAGATAGAAACATCAATGATGAGAGAGTATCCATTGACTGGCTGCCTCCTGCACGCCCCACATTGGGGATGGAGCTCGAAACCCAGGCATGTGCCCTGACCAGGAACTGAGCCGTGACCTCCTGATTCATAAGTCTACACTCAACCACTGAACCACGCCAGCCTGGCGGGTAAAAACAGTTTTTTAGATGCTAATTGGGTTAGTTTACTCTGTAACTTTGCCAGTGTATATGTGATGTTTCTTTTCATGACAGTTTTCTTCTATACTTAATATTAAAATCATTGAAGTAATTTTTTTAATTAATTGTGTTTGACCTACCAATAGATATGTATGATAGTGACATTTATGTTGTGAAATAACTTCGTTTTGTTTTTTCTTTCTAGCTGCATTCCAGTCCATGATGACAGGAGGTAATATTGGAAAGCAAATAGTTTGCATTTCAGAAGAAACCTCTTTGCAGTCTCTATAAACACCTTCATCAAGGAAATACAGATTTCTTTCCATTTTGCACAAAGACTTTCATGACACATTAAAAGAAACAAAAACCTTAGAGTGCAGATAGCTTTTGGTTTAAATGTAATAATAGGTGATTATTTTCTTAGTTGCAAAATAATTCTTTCTATATCTTCCATATTATATATGTACTCTACATCCAAAGTATTATTTACAACAATAGATTGAAGTCAAAATGATCTATTTTTCTTTCTTTTCCTAAAACTATTACATATGATATTTTTATCAGATATACTGAAACCACTGGAGATTTGATACAACTATTAATGGATCATACAAAACAGCTTTTTAAAATTAATAACTTTTATTGAAAATGTAATAGTTGAGAAGGCATTTAGTATATATTTGTAGAACTGGAAATGTTTTACATAATTCTTGAACTGAAACTTGGCATAAGAAGAAAATTGAGATGGCCTTTCTATATTGTACATAAAAAAGGGACTTAATGGCAGGGTGTTTGTCTGGAGTTTGGGGAATTCAGAGCTCTGTGTTGGGACTAGTATGAGAAGATAAGTAGAGGTTCATTAGGTTGATGGAGAGACTGCATTTGCTACAGAAGATGATCTATTTGTGTTATGCCAAATTTACTGTATAGTCTAATAACTCAAATATTTATTGATAAGAGCATATGTTTATTTTAGGTTAGCAGGCACATACTGTCAAATAGTTGTCAAGATTTCCAGGGCAAATAGATAAACATCACTTGGAGTTTTTGGTGATTAAAAAGATTGAGACAGTCTGGCTGGTGTGGCTCAGTGGTTGAGCATCAACCCCAGACCCAAGAGGTCACTGGTTTGATTCCTGATTAGGGCACATGCCTGGTTTGCAGGCATCATTCCAAATAGGGGGTGTGTAGGAGGCAGCCAATCCATGATTCTCTCTCACCATTGATGTTTCTGTCTCTTCCTCTCTTTCCTCTCTCTCTAAAAATCAATAAAAATATATTTTTAAGCCCTAACCGGTTTGGCTCAGTGGATAGAGCATTGGCCTGTGGACTCAGGAGTCCCAGATTCGATTCCGGTCAGGGGCATGTACTGTGGTTGCGGGCACATACCCAGTGGGGAGTGTGCGGGAGGCGGCTTATCGATGTTTCTCTCTCATCGATGTTTCTGGCTCTCTATCCCTCTCCCTTCCTCTCTGTGGAAAATCAATAAAATATATATTTTTAAAAAATATATATATATATGTATATTTTTAAATTTCTTTATTGATTAAGGTGTCACATATTTGTCCTCATCCCCCCATTCCCATCCCACACCCCTCCCCACGGATGCCCCAACCCCCTGTTGAACTTAACCGTTGGATAGGCTCATATCATGCACACAAGTCCTTTGGTTGATCTCTCCCCCCTCCCCCCAACCTCCCCTATCCTCCCTCTGAGGCCCGATAGTCCGATCGATGCCTCCTTGTTTCTGGTTCTGTTCTTGTTCATCAGTCTATGTTGTTCATCATTTCCCCTAGATGAGCGAGATCATGTGTCACTAGAGATATACTTATAAGAACTGAATGTGAGACGAACAATAATAGTTATGCTGACAGGTAAATGAATCAGTCTGTAGTGAGTTTCTAAAATATATATATATATATTTTTAAAAGGATTGAAACAAAGAGAGCTTCAGAAAATGTTAGCACTGAATGGGCAAATTAACAAATGATTGTAAACATGAATGTTCAAGACCTACAAATGTAACTCTAAATTAGAGTTTGCCGGGGTCGGGGGAGGTGGGGGAGAGTATAGGGGGGATAAATGGTGATGGAAGGAGACCTGACTTGGAGTGGTGAATGCGCAGTACAGTGTTACAGGTGATGTGTTGTGGAACTATGCACCTGAAACCTGTAAATTTTGTTAACCAGTGTCACCCCAATAAATTCAATAAAAAAGAAAAAAAACACAGTAAAATTGAGGGTAGTTTTCTCTGAGTGTCCTGCTGGTTTATGGTCACCTGTTTATACACTGCATATACTTTTTTAAAAACACTATCTTATTGCTAAAAGTATTACAGATATCCCCCTTTCCCCGGCCCCATTGACACCCTCCACCCTCCACCCCCCTCCTGCAATATACTTTTGTTGGCAACATTTATAGAAAGTAGATTAAAATTGTGTTAGTAATCAGTCATTCCAGTTGTCTTTAGTGGCCTTCTTTCTTGTTTTATATAATTTTCCTGGGCCATTTAATCTCTGTATGATGATAACTCCCAAATCTACATCTCTGTTTTCGACCTCTTTCTTACTTGAGCTTGGGACCTTTACCTCCAAGTAAATATCCCCTTGGGATAAACGCACTTTGAATAAAGAGGAACAACCTTCCCCTGAACTGTGTTTCTCCTTTGTTTTGCAAATCACCATAGTTTATTTGTATATTCAAACTACTACTCTCTCACCCATGTCTTCAAGGCTTTCCTGTAATTTTAAGTGCCTTTCTTAGAGAACTCCTTTAATTCCCACTGTTGAGTTCTTCATGGTCCGGCAAGCAGCACTATCAAAAAATTAGTAATTTCAAGAAGTCAGTCAAACTCATAAAGCTCTAACAAGTGGTGGCATCCAGCCTGGAACGCAAGTGGTCTAGCCCCCGGTCAGGACACCTGAGAGCTCTTTACATCCAAATATGTGGAACCCAGACGCTAGGGAATTCATATTCCAAAAGTTCTATCTACACTCGAGTCTCAATTCTCACCCTGCTCGGTATACAGTGCAGAACTAGGTTCTGCAAGTTCCCTTCCCGGGGAAGTGAAGCTTCGCGAGCCTCCTCACTGAGAACTCTGATCCAAGTCTCAGCAGTGATCGTTCTCGCTCGCCTCCATTGCAGCTAGTTCAGATCTCAACTGACAGGTACAACGACCCCATCCGCCGCTGCGGGGAAGCAGTGACGTCACGGCTAGAATGAACCGACCCCGTTTTTTCGGGCTTTGCAGACCTCGGAGCCCCGAAGGCCAATAGAGGATGAGTGGGAGGTGGGAGACCACGGCGCCTTCGGTCCGGGCGCGGAGCCCTGCGCCGCAAACCACGTTGCCCGGTGGCCCCTCGTGCCGAGTCTTGCACACGCCGGCCCCGACTCAGCCTGGAGGCAGGAGAGTGGGTGTGTGCGTGGGGGGCGGCCAAACTTCCTGTCCCGCGCTCGAGCTGCTTCCGGCAGGAGCCGGAAGACGCTGTGTGTGGACGGAATTCGGGACCGATTGACCCACGGGCGGCTGCAGGGGACGTGAGGTGAGCTCCAGGGCGGGCCGGACCACACTGGCTGGGCTAGGTGGTCCCCGAAAAAGAGGGAACCAATACCAACTCCTCGGGGGGCTCGGGCCCAGGGCGCCCTCGGGGAGGACAGGGAAGCCGCCCCCCTTAGGCACCCCTGCGGGACCTGGCGGGCCCGGGAGCGGCCGGTCTGAAGCCCCACGGCTTGGGCCCTTCCCCTCGCGGGGTTTTGGGGCCGATGTTTCGGCTCCTTTGCTTGGTTTTGGGGGCCGGAGCGTGGGAACAAGACCGTCCTGAGAAAGCCGGAGTCAGCGAGTCCCGTGGGCGGGGGCTCCCGGACTGCCCTGGCCGCCGGGGCCTGCCCGCGGACCTTGGGCCCGACACGAAGGCCGGCGCGCTGGGGAAATGTGATGCCACAGGGACTCTGCCCTGGACATCTCATCCCCGAGCTGCCGCCTCTTACCTTCTGGGTCTGGGAGAAGGAAGGCTGCCGACTTAGAGCGGCCGGACTGCGGGTTTCTGCTTCGCCTGTCATTTCAAGGCAGGGCAGGGGTGTGGGCTGTGTGTGCAGCCTGTATGCGTTTCGCAGGTTGAAGTTATCCTCTGTAGTTTCTTCAAACAACCGATAAAATTAGTTTATTAAAGTTTGTGTCACTTGCTCATGAGACTCTGAAATGCATTTAGGCACTATTTGGAGGTTAAATACTATGAACGTGGGACCTAAGAATTTGCACTTCTTCCTCACTTTGGCAAAAGGTCAATGCAGCATATTTTCAAAGAGACTAAAAAAACATGTTGAAATAAAGTCAGGGACATTTTGTTGTTAAGGAAGAAATTCCACTTTGTGTTATCTTCGTGTGGACAGTCAACTAAACTAGCAGAAGATTTAGGTTCTAGTTTTTAAAGTTCTACATCGAAGCAGATGCCTAATTTTTGGCAAGTTATATAAATCTCTAGCTTTTGGCTTTTTCTCTTTTCTCTGTAAATTAAAGAGCTTACCTGTTTATTCAGCAAATATTTCCTGAGTGTTTACTTTGTACACAGCATCGTCCTAGGTTAATGGAAGAAGGGTGAATAAACTCAAACCTAACCAATGAGAAAAATTTCCATGTAGACAACTAACACCCAAAGGAAAATGAAATAATTGCTAAAAGAGGGGTTAAACTGTTTTGTGAAAACACCGAGGTAAGGACAGATTTGTTCTGACTGGAGGGAAAGGATCAGAGAGTCTTAATGGATGAGGTGGCATTTGAGTTGAATTTTAAAGGCGGGGAAGGATTTCACAAGATCAGATCTAGATTGGGGGTGTTTACCACTGATTGAAGAACTAGCCCAAGCAAAGACCTTGAGCACTGACAAAGGTTAGTGTGTTCATTTAATAGCGAATTTAGTGTGGCCTGGAGTAAATAGTTTATTAAGGAATAGAGTGGATGCTGGTGTTTGAAGACATGTAGAATATTTAAAATGCCATGTTTAGGTGTTTGACTACTGAGGCACTGAACTTTGAGTAAGGGGAATAATACAAACATTTCTATGTTTTGGAAAGGTAACTCGAGTGGCTGCATAAAAGATGGATTGGAAAGGGGAATTTTAAGGGCTGGGTGGCCAGATAGAAGCCTATTTTAATACTGTATTTGAAAGATAATGAGAAGCCTAAACAGGGCATTACAATAGGAATACATTTGGGGGAATCAGAACCACTGGGATTATTTCAATAGGGAAGATGAAAGGGATTGTTAAAGATCTAGAATTTGCAGCTGAGTGGGAGAAAGATTGGGCAATAATGAAATGAATGCTACAGGAAGAAGAACAGGTTTGGTGGTGGAGATAATAATCTGGATTTAGTACATTGTTAGGTTGAGTTGTTGTTGGATAGCTATGTGGAGATAGTAGCAAGCAGTTAGAAAGTTTGAAGTTCAGACGAGGTCAGGAATAGAGACAAAAATTTAGGTATCATTTGCAATGTCATTCATTTATTATACAGATTTATTCAGTGCCTATGAGGTGCTTACACGGAATCTTGTGTGGAAGCCCTTTAAGCTCGTAGTAAAGAAAACCTTAGAGCGTCACAGTATCAGAAATGACCCTGGAAGACCTAAATTCCTTACACTTACATAAAGTACTATGCCAGGTGCTGGGAAATATAGGAGTGAACAAGACTAGTTCTTCCCCTTGTTTATGGAGCCTGCAATTTATGGGATAGCCAGACACAAAAAAATAAATACTGTATAAAAACAAATGAAAGAATTAGAAATTGTGATTAGTGAGGATGTTAGAGGGAGTATGGCGAACCTTCTTTGAGTAAAGTATCAGGGAAAGCCTTTCTAAATGAGTTAACAGTTAAACTGAACTCTGAAGGATTAAAACAAACAAAAAAGGAACTAACCAATGGAAGAGAATGGTAAAAGCATTCCCAGGGAGAGCAAATGTCATGTGCAAATCCATAATATAAGAAAGAGCTTAATGTGTTCTAGGAGCCAGGGGAGCTTCCTCTGGCTGGGACTTGGTGAGCAAGTAAAGGAGGGTGACTCTGGAGGGTGGAGACACAGGAATGGCTCACAGAGGTTTTTACAGGCCGGAATAAGGAGTTTGGATTTTGTCGAGACACATTGGAAAGCTTAGAGAAGAGTTTCAACAAGGAAGTGTATCTATAATAGGATTCACATTTCAAGATGATAATTATTGCTGTGAAAACAGAATGGAGGGTGGCAAGAATAGAAGCAGGGAGACCAGTTAGGAGACGGTAACAGTGCTTTAGGGAAGAGGTGATGGTGGCCTGGAGTAGGGTGGTAGCAGTAGAGAAAGAAGTAGGTGGATTTGCTATATTTCCTCTTTTGGAGATGGAATCAGTAGGACTTGCAGCTGGATTGAATATTGGGAGCAAAGGAAATAAAGTAATAAAGATTACTCCTAAATGACGTAAATAGTGGTCCTTGAGTAGAGGGTTGTGGTGAGAGGGGCTGGTAGGGAATGATGGGAAACAGGCTTGAGAGAGAATTTGTTTTGAACATGTTAAAATTGAGATATTAAGTAAAAATGTTAAGTAGAGATGTATATACAAGTCTGCAGCTCAGAGGAGATATCTGGGCTACAGATAAAAATTTTGGAGACCATATGATTTAAAGCCAAGGAACTGGATGAATTCACAAGAGGGAGAGAGGATAGCAAGAAAAACGGGTCTGAAACCTATCCTGAGGAACATTAACATTTAGGGGCTGAGTGGAGGAGGAGTATAGGAGTTATCAAAGGAGATTAGAGAGATGGCCAATAAGGTAGTAGTGAAATAAGGAACATGTATCGTGGAAGCAAAGAGAATCGTGTTTGAGAAAGGACGCAGCGCTTTTGAGAAACAGTGCCAGTTATGCCTCTTCGGTTGCTAGTGAACACTTTACTTCAGAAGAGGAATTTATAACCAGGATGTGAGCAACTCACAGAACCAGAGAAAATGCTGAAGGCCCTGACTTTATAAAGGACAGGAATATGAGCAGCCCCAGGGAGGGCTGCTAACTGCATTACTGGAATGAATGGGCTGCTGCAGCATTTTTCAGCCCTGAGTTACTTTCAGGATTCATGTTCTGAGGAAAAGTGTCTGATTTGTTCAACATGGATCAAGTGTCCAATAGTTGGCCAGGATAGAAAAGAATATCTTAATCTGTAGTCCTGCCAAGAATGTAATTAATGGGGAGGGGTAGATCCCCAAACAAAATGGATCCTGTCACCCAGGCAGGGGAAATGAATGTAGGACAGTCAAAAACAATAGTTGTCCATTGCAAAGGTCAAGTAAGATGAGGACAGTAAAGTGTCCATTGGGTTTGGCAACATGAGGATCATGGGTTATCTTTACAAGAGAGGTTTTGGTGAATTGATGGGGTTGGGTAATGATTGGAGATGAGAAAGTAGAGACAACTCTTGATGAATTTAGCTTGTAGAGAATTAGGATTGTAGAGAAATGGGGAGGTGAATGGAATAAGATTCAAGGCTATAGGAATGGAACACCCAGAAGATCCTGGGAAGAGAAAGGGGAAGGCCTAGGGTGAATCCTATGGTTTTAAAACTCATTCTGGCTTCACAATTCTATATTCCAAATTTCTTCGTTAGTACCTGTTACCACTTTATCATTAGAATTTAATCAACTCCCATAATGTGCTAGGTATGATACAGAAAGTTACCTCGTTTTCCTGTTCCCAGCACTACCATGTTATACCAAAATTTAAACTGCTCTTTTAAAATAAATTTTAAGTCTTTGTAATTTACTAATATCAGTAGAGTTTTTGTTTTCATTTTTTAATGATTACTGACTTGTCTGGGTCTATATCTGTGGTCAGCCACAGGTGGCGATGGAGGGAGCTGAGAAGCAGATTGGCCCATGGTCAGAGAGACTAGTCCTTTTGGTTGAAATCATGTGCTTTATTTTATTTTAGCCTTTGTATGAATGGTGACCAGTTGCGGGGAGCACATTGTTTCTCAATTTCTTTTTTCCTCTACCCACCCACCTTCCACTTCTTTCTAAAACTGGGTCAAGGTCAAAACATTGTTGACCTTCCTCAAGTTAGAGCAGTACTGTTATTCTGGGCTTTGATTTCTAGGGTGGAATTACTTTGCCTTTTATTTTTATTTACTTTGTATCCTCACTTGAGGATATGTTCTTATTGATTTTAGAGAAAGAAAGGGAGGGAGAGAGAAAGAGAAACATCGATGTGATCGGTTGCCTCCAGTACACATTCGGACAAGGGATCAAACCTGAAACCTAGGTATATGCCTTGATCGGGAATTGACCTTTTGGTGTTCTGGACAACACTAACCCACTGAGCTACCCAGGGTCACTTTGCTTTTTAGAGGTTAACACAATGATGTTCTATGTCTTTTATGAGGCAAAGTATAAAAGTCCCTGGTCATCTTTCCCTTGGAAATATACTCCGTTTTGCATAGCAATCAGGACTGAGACAGGAGACTTGTATCATCTCTGTTCCCCTGTTGCTTGCTTGCTTTGGATTGGTTTTCTCTCCCAGTATGTGAGAGGTCTGCATTGGGGTTTGGGACCAGTAACTTCTTTTTGTTGCTGGTCATTTGCCTAGTTTGTAATATTTTCCTCTGCAGAACTCACAGGGAGGGCCTGAAGATAAGATTCAAGTAATCTATTTCACCAAAACTCCAACAATAATAATGGCTGATTGTTTGTAATACACACACACACACACACACACACACACACACACACACACATATTTACATTGAGTTCAGAGGAAGGTAGAGGGAGAGAGAGATAGAAACTTCAATGATGAGAGAGAATCATTGATAAGCTGCCTCCTGCACAGCCCCTGCTGGGGATGGAGCCCACAACTCGGGGCATGTGCCTTGACTGAGAATCGAACTGTGACCTTCTGGTTCATAGGTTGATGCTCAACCACTGAGCCACATTGGCTGGGATTAATATATATTAAAAGCAGGTTTATATCTATGGGTTTACACTTTGTATGTGATGCTATCCTATATAATAAAATGCTAATATGCAAATTGTCCCCGTGGGCGGGAGTTCGACCGACCGGGAGTTAGACACGTGCTGACCACCAGGGGGTGCCGCAGAACATGGCCGGCGTTGGCGATGCAGCGCTAGCATGGGGTGGCAGTGGAGGCACTGCCGGCCCCCATGGGCTCTGTCAAGAGTGGGACTGCGGCCCTGGCCGGTTTGGCTCGGTGGATAGAGTGTCAGCCTGCGGACTGAAGGGTCCCAGGTTTGATTCTGGTCAAGGGCATGTACCTTGGTTGCAGGCACATCCCCAGTAGGGGGCGTGCAGGAGGCAGCTGATTGATGTTTCTAACTCTCTCTCTCCCTTCCTCTCTGTAAAAAATCAATAATAATATATATTAAAAATAAAAAAGAGTGGGACTGTAGTGCGATGGTAGAGCAGGTGAGCAGGTGGCGCCAGGCCAAGGCAGGTGCGAGCGGGGGCCCTGATCGCCCCGCTGGTCACCCCACAGATTGGCCCTGATCACCGGCCAGGCCTAGGGACCCTACCCATGCATGAATTTTGTGCACCGCGTCTGTAGTGTTTAACATATGTATTTTAGACATTTTGAAGTTACTTTAATACAGTGTTTTTCAATCTGTGGGATGTAACCTGTTAGCAGCTTGTGAGATCAGTTTATTGGATCTCATCATTAAAAAATTTTTTTCAGAGTGCATGAGAGTAGTATAGTATAGGTCAGTATTGTTTCATGAAACTATGTTATCTGTGTGTGTTTAGTTTATTGAGTTATGATGGAAAATGTATCTTACTGTGGATTGCAGTCTCTATAGGAAATTTGGACTCAGTAATAAAAGGCAGAGTTCTTAACCTTTTATGTATATTAGATAGACTTACTTGTTTCTTAAGCACCTATTCAGAAGTTTTATTTCTGAAGAATTTTATAATCATTTTTATTGACTGATAGAAAAATAATCCTAAGGTTGATCTGTTTCATTTCTATATTTCAGATGAGTTTCCTGGGGCCAAGAAGATGAGTAGCTTGCCCAGGTCTCAACCTAGTCAGAGGCAGAATTAAGATTCCTGCTTTAGAGACCTTGCATTTTTGTTTTTAAAAAAACATATCTCAGCTTTTTTATTTAATTTGTTTAGCTACTTAGTGTTAATGCATAATTTGTTCAATGATGTTGGGTGTATTGAGGAAAAAGAATGCAGCTTATTAAACTTTAGTCCCCAGGGTTTGTTTATTTGGCTAAAAACAGAAGGAGAGTTGTTCTCAGGATGGTCCTGATCATAGAGATTGCTGTTGTCCTAAATCTCCTTTGCTGTTGTTAGAATTCTCTAATTCTTTTCAAGCCTTGTTTTTTTGCTTTGGTTCATTGCAGAGGTTTTTTTGTCTGCATTCTTTTTAATCTCTAGACTGACTACGAGCTAACATTCAATTATAGCAGTGACAGGGTCAGTGGATTCTAAAAAATATAATATATATGCTGGGCCAATTTTTTTTAAGCAGTCTAATATGCTTTGCTGGCCATGCACACAGTAAAAGGGGAGAGGGAAATAGGATCTGAACAGTGCTACTTTGACCAATTTCTGAGATCAGTTTGTTTTGTTGTAAAGTCTTAATCTATAGCCAAGATTCCTTACTTATGATTTGTGGAAAATATGATTCAATGGGCCTGGCCTTGGTTGCTGATAGTTAAATGTTGTTGTCTCTTCCATTATTTATGGAGCTAAATTAGTACATTTTCTATTTTAAAGGAAATAAAGATATACATTTTGCCTGTCCACCAGCTACAGATACAAAGTAAAAATGAACAAATATTACTGTCCACATTAAAGAACTTTGGATGATTTAGGTGACTGCTGTGTATATTGCATTTTTAATCTCTTATCTTAATTAATAGCATAAGAAAGCCAGGGAAGAAATTTCCTCTGATACCCATAATTTTTCTGAAAATAGCTTCCCTTTGAGTAAGAGCAGTGCCTTTCACTTCAGTGTCATATAAATTGCATTTAAATGAAAAACATTGCATTGGGACTCTCCCTCCCCCCGATACTGGCAAATTATTTTTATTTTAAATATACTCAAACATAAAGCTAGATAATTCTTATACCTCCTATGCTGAGCCTTTATAGCTCTTAATCAACTGCAACATCAAAACAAATTTACAAATCAATAATAGTAGTGCCACGATCAGTGGGTTTCTAAAATATATATGCTAAACAAAGATTATTTTCTTTAAGCAGTCTAATATGTTTTGATGGCCATGGGGAACCATGTACATCATAAAATTTAGATTATCAAGATTATGTCAGTTGTTGCCATGGATTTATATCTTCATGAATAAGTATACAGATGTAAGCAATACCATACAACAAGAAAATTCAAATTAACATTCATATTAATTTGGTAGAGATGTTGTTTGTTAAAATGAACTACATATTTAATGTTGAGCTTAACAGTGGAAAGATTTAGCCTTGTATTCAGTAATATATTTCATTTGTTTCTAAATTTTAACTTTAGTAATACTAGTGCAGAAGATAGCATACAAGGTAGTATTTGTAATGTCAAGGCATTGTTACACAGTTTATGATAATCAGATCTTATACTTAACCAAAGGTGACTGAGAAGTCCTTGAATACCAGTTTTAATGAGGTATTGTTTGATGACTATGTAGAGTTAGAATTGCCTTATTCAATTAAAGATTTGCTTTGCAAGTGAAAAGATAACATAGAATGGAAGAAAGGTTGTGCAAACCATATATCTGATAAGGTCTAAGATATGAACATATGCCCAATAAGCACAGGAAAAGATGCTCAGCATCATTAACCATCAGGTAATGTAACTCAAAACCACAGTGAGTTACTACATCATACCCACTAGGATGGCTGTTCTAGAGAAGGCAGATACTAACAAGAGTTGGTAAGGGTGTGGAGAAATTAGATCCCTCTTATATACTACCGGTGGGATTGTAAAGTGACACAACCACTTTGGAAAACAGCCTGGTATTCCTCAGGAGGTTAAACATAGTTACCAAATGACCTAGTGATTTCACTCCTAGATATGTACAGAAAAGAATAAAGACGTATGTCCATGCAAAAACTTGTACATGAATGTTCATAGCAACATCTGTACTAATAATAGAGGAATATGCAAATTTTCTGGGACGCTGTCACAGTAACAGTAACGACTGAACAGCAGGCTGCGTGGGACAACCAAGCCAGCAGGGGGGTTAGTGAGGGACGACCAAACAATGAACAGCAGGCTGCGTGGGGCAACCAGGCCGGCAGGGGGGTTAGTGAGGGACGACCAAATGACTGAACAGAAGGCTGCGTGGGGTGACCAGGTCGGCAGGGGGGTTAGTGAGGGACGACCAAATGACTGAACAGAAGGCTGCGTGGGTCGACCAGGCCAGCAGGGGGGTTAGTGAGGGACGACCAAACAACTGAACAGCAGTCTGCGTGGGGCAACCAAGCCGGCAGGGGGGTTAGTGAGGGACGACCAAATGACTGAACAGAAGACTGCGTGGGGCGACCAGGTCGACAGGGGGGTTAGTGAGGGACGACCAAATGACTGAACAGAAGGCTGCGTGGGGCGACCAGGTCGGCAGGGGGGCAGTTGGGGGCAACCAGGCCAGCGGGGGAGGGGGGTGGGAGGGAGAGTTGGGGGTGACCAGGCTGGTGGGGGTGGGGGGCAGTTAGGGGCAATCAGGCAGGCAGGCAGGTGAGCAGTTAAGAGCCAGCAATCCCGGATTGTGAGAGGGATGTCCGACTGCTGGGGATCGGGCCTAAATCGGCAGTCGGACATCCCCTGAGGGGTCCTGGATTGGAGAGGGTGCAGGCTGGGCTGAGGGGGACCCCCCCCTCATGAATTTCGTGCACCGGGCCTCTATTTATGCATAATAGCCAAACTGGGGAAACAACTGAAATGTGGAAACAACCCAAATGTCCATCAATTGATAATTTGATAAATAAAATGTATATCCATACAGTAGAATAGTATTTGGCTACAAAAAGAAATGGTGTACCAATACATGCTACATACAGTAAGGATAAACCTTGGAAACTTCATGCTAAGTGAAAGCAGCCAGGCACAAAAGATCACATATATAATTCCATTTATAAAAATGTCTAGAGTAGGTAAATCCATACAGGCAGAAAATAGATTAGTAGTTGCCTAAACCTGCTCAGTGAAGGGTTTGGGAGAAAATGGGTACAGGTTTTCTTTTTTTGGGATGACAAAAATGTTATAAAATTGATTGTGGTTATGTTTGCACAACTGAATATACTAAAAACATTGTACTTGTCCTCTTTAAATAAGTGAATTGTATGGTATGCGAATTATATCTCAGTGAAGCTGTTATTTTTAAAAATTTGCATTGCAGTTTTTGAAATCTGTTACATGGGTAACTGGAATTAGGAATAGAATTGAATTGCATTTGCCATCACACTTAGCTGGTGCTGTGTTAAAAATGAGATCCACACAGTACATTTACTATGGTACTGAGTGCTCCAATACAGATTCTTTTGAGGTCATCCTGCCTATTGTACTGCATCCGACTATTCTCTCTTTTGTTTACACAGCACACATAACAAACCACAAATTTGGATACCAAAATTGTATGGCAGTTCTCAGTAATAATACAGATACCCATTTATTCCAGAAAGTGATTGTTCTAATTTTTAAGATTATCATTGAAATGAAAACACTAAAATAAAAGGGAGTCATAGATAACTATGGATTGAGAAATGATGATGTAGAGGTGATCCTTAAACTATAAGAGAAGTGGCAGCTTCCTTTTCTAAGTTGTTATTACAGCTTTGCAAAAGTGTTTAAGATCTGCTATATCTGATTTTTCCCTTGTTCAGGGCACATATTCTTATCCTTTATTTTTCATTAGGTAAGGAAACAGAAACCCATCTCTGGAGCCAGCACCATTAGTTTCTTTAAAAAAAAAATCGAACAAATATAAAGACAGTAAATAATTGTCTAGTTTCTTAGAGATTTACAATCCTGGAATCTCAAAATTGTAGGAACATTAAGAATAACCTAAACAAACATTTGGTAATTTCTTGGCTTCTTGAGATGAGCTGGAATTGGGGAAAGAGAATTCTTAAACCTTGGTGATTCAAGATCAGATTTGAGAGATGTAATCACTATTCATGCCAACTATTCATGCCAACCTCCTCTGTGGGTAGGAGTTTGGCTCTGCAGCTTAATAACTTGGACAAGTGATATATTGAGCCTTGGTTCCTTTCAAAGTAAAAGAGGGATGGATAAGCCACATTGAGCTATTATAGTACTTGAATAAGAAAAATGTGTGTGAAAGGAAAAGTTGGAGATTTATGCTACTTTATGTGGGAAACAACATTTTATTTACATCTTGTAAATAAATTTTTAATGATGAAAAATACAGATTTCTAGCAGCTAACAAAAGGGAGAGGAAGGAACTATCAGGGCAGTAACACTTATTCAGGTACATCTAAATGCTCTTTTTGTAGAGTAAATCTTTCTAACTCTTTACTTTACCTTGGTATTAATTGAAAATTCTCATCTTGAGTACATTTTACACTGTATGATCACTTTGTATATAGTAGTGCTCCCAATTTTAACAATAATTGTACAAAATAAAGTGAACTCACTTTGCCAAAATCCCAGGGGGGAAATTAAGCTATAAGAAAGTAAGAATTTCAATTATGGGGATAAAACAGCTGCATCAGGGTCCTGAGAGTACTACTTTGGGAAAATATTATTCAAATTTTGACTGACTAAATACTTTTAGAAAAATTGGGAAATTGAGAAAATAGTCACACCAGCCTACCACCCAATTAACTACCATCACAGCTGTGTGAATTTCCTTTCACTTTTTCTTATGCTTACCTTAACTAGTTTTAATATTGGCAAGTGTGTAATTTCATATTTTGTTTTTTTAAAAATATATTTCTTTATTGATTTCAGAGAGGAAAGAAGAGGTAGAGAGAGATAGAAACATCAGTAATAAGAGAGGATCATTGATTGGCTGCCTCCTGCATGCCCCCTACTGGGGATCGAGCCCGCAACCCAGGCACCTGCCCTTGGCCAGAATCGCACCTGGGACCCTTCAGTCCGCAGGCCAGTGCTCTATCCACTGAGCCAAACTGGCCAGGGCTCATATTTTGTTTTTGTAATTTTGTAATTTAACCAACATTTTCTAATTATTGGGTATAATTTAATCAACACTCCTCAATTGTTGGGTATATGCATGTATTTATATGTTGTTTGAAGTTGTTTATTATCACAGATGATAAGATGAAATTCTTTGGATATATAGCTTTTCTCATATTTAAGAACTTTCGTTAGAATAGGTTAGTAGAAATAGAAATTCTACATCAAAGTAAAACTTTTTATGGGTTTTGATACCTACTGGGTTTGTTCTATTTTAAAACAATTGTTTTAGGACGAATTCTTTATTGCTTGCTGTGGATATACCAGGGTGGGAAATAGTGGAAAAGGACATGCAACTTATGATTATTATAGTAGATAAAGTCTTTGTTTATTTAGCTACATTTTTCCTCTGCTCTTAATATTCTCTCTCTCTCTTTCCCTTATTTTAGGCTAAATTGATTACCCACCCAGCACAGCATCTTACAGGAAAAGCATAGCATGTCCTAGAGGAATATGAGCATAAACAGGAAGGTGTCATTGACTTTGAATTAAAATTTTAACTTGTCCCCTGAACAGCTATAGGATTTGGAAGCTGAATCAATGTTATCAGATGAGTTAGAATCCAAACCAGAGGTGAGCCAAATCAGCTTGTTTTGTTTTCTTTTTAGTGGGCTGTATTCCAAAGGTTGTCCTTATTTAGTTTGGGGGTCAACAGACTTTTTCTGTAAAGGGCCAGATAGTAAAATTTTAGTCTTTGGGGGCCATATTGTTTTGATAGTAACTACTAGTTTATTATTTTTCTCTTATTAAGTACTTTTTCAAAGATTTAAGAATTCCGTTTTTACCTCTTATGACTTTTAATATTTGTTATTTAATAAGTATAAAATTATACATCTAGATAATTATATGACAAAATTTTGTATTTTATATATGGCATATATGGGTAATGTGTGTATACATATGTAAATATTTACTACCACAAACCATTCTTTTATTAATTTTGCATATATCTGAAAGTATTTTCTTTCTAAATGTAATAGGAGGACTTAAACTTTTTTAAAAGAATTTTTATTGATTTTTAGAAAGAGAGGAAAGGAGAGGGAGAGAGAAACATCAATGTGAGAGTGCAACATCAATCGGTTGCCTCCCACATGTGGTCTAACCAGGGATCAAATCCACAACCTAGGTATGTGCTCCAAGCAGGACTCAAACCTGCTACCTTTTGGTGTATGGGACAATGCTCCAACCAACTGAGCCACACTGGCCAGGGCAACATTTTTTTTTTTTTTAATATCTTTTTATTGATTTTAGAGAGGGAGAGAGAGAAACATTGATCTCCTGCCTTCTGCATGCCCCCTACTGGGGATCAAGCCTGCAACCTGAGCATGTGCCCTGACCAGGAATTGAACCAGCAGCCTTTCAGTGCATGGGATGGTCCTCAACCAACTGAGCTACACCGGCCAAGACAACATTTTAAATTTTTACTTATTTTTCTCAACTTAAATATATCTGTGTTACATAATGAAAAGTCACTGAATTTGGAATCAAATTACTTAAGTTTGAAGACTGACACTGCTTCTAACTAGTCTTATGACCTTAGAAAAGTCATCCAGTGTCTTCAACTTGATTCCTTATCTTTAAAATACATGTTCAAGCTTACTGATTTATAGTGAGGCTTAAAAGAGCCGATACACAGAAAAGCGCTTTATAAAATGTAATTGGTACAATGTGGTTGAGTTTTTAATAGCCATCATTTAAAAATATAATTATTTTTATCATTTATTTGTTTGGTGGAAGATGACAGAGGTTAAATTAATTACATAATTTAGCCTTTCTCCAGAACAGATGACTTGATAAAAATAACTTTAAATTTTATTTGTTGTTAATTTAGTTTTACAATGAATATGGCTGAGACTAGTGAGCAATTAAGACTTAATTACATCATCACCTTTTGGGAAATTCAGGTGTTATATCCATTCCTAACAACTTGTATATCTTTATGTTGTTTCCCCTCCCCCTAGCTCCTGGTACAGTTTGTTCAGAATACATCCATCCCATTGGGACAGGGGCTAGTAGAATCAGAAGCTAAAGACATTACTTGCTTGTCCCTCCTTCCAGTGACTGAGGCCTCAGAATGCAGTCGGCTAATGTTACCAGGTAAAAATTAAGAACACCACAGTTAAGATAAATGAGTCCTAAGAGCTTAGCCTACTCTGTGGTACTGGTGGAATGGATTAACTGATTTTGTAACAGACTGGTGGAAACTGTAAAAATTAGGAATCGTGGAGAAAAAGGAGCCATGGGAGTCATAAGTGCATTGATAGTTTACACCATAGGAATGGATATGATCACCCATAGAATATGAAAGTGAGAAGGAAAGAAGGCTAAGGTAGAATGCCTTGGAATGCCCTGTTTAAGGAGAGCCTGTGGAGGGAAGAAGGGAAGTCTAGAGTAGTATGGGAATACTGGCATAGAGTACAGGCATGGAACCCCAGGGAATAGTCAATGTGTCACATGTTCCTAAGAGGCCCAGTGAGATAGGGTCAATAAGGCCTTTGTTGACCTACCAGGACCTGTTCCATGGAAAGGGGGTAGAAAGCCAGGATGCAATGGATTGCAATACTTGTGTAAGATAAGTATAGAGGAAGTATCTATATTATTGTAAAGACTCCTGCTATGGGAAGGAAAAAGAGAAGGATGTAAGATAGATGGAAGAATTCTTTTCTCAGATTTGAAATATTTAAGGGTGGTTTTTGCTAAAGGAAAAGAGCCAGTTAGAGAAGTTGTGGACAGAAAATGTGGATAATTGGTGAGGAGGCTTCAGGAGAGGTAGAATGAAGTCGAATGCTAAGCATAGGGAAGTGAGATTATTAGCTTTGGATGGGAAGAGGGTGATCCAAAGCTAATAATCTCCTTGACTATTACCAAGGAGAACATTATTTTTAGATGCAATGAATTCTTTGTTTCCTGGTCCTTGTTTTAAAATTTGGAATACTAATGTTAAAATCAGGTGAGGATCAATATTTATTGGTGACAAATTATTTGTTATAGTCTTCTGGTTACTGTCTTCTAGTGGTGTTTCTTTTTCTTTTATTTTTTTCAAGTGACTTTAAATCTTTTTCAATGCTTTAAAGATTCAAGAAGGGCAGATATAATGAACTAACCAAATATTGACTTAAGGTTTCCCTAACTAGCTCCAAATTTTTCCACATTTCCTACCTTTCAATTCCCATTTTTCTGTTAGTATATTGCGAGTCTTTCCATATGTTTATGGATTTTCAATATATGAAAATTTCCATGTGCTAATACATTTTGATCTTCATTAGGCTTTCCCCCCAACTTTTCTCTCCCAATTTTAACTTATTATTTTATTTTATTTTTCTATTGTTTAAAGTATTAACATATGTCACCTCCCCCCCCAATTTTAACTTATCGAATAAATATTTAACAATAATAAAGGAAATGAAAACAGAAACAAAAGCATGTCTTCTTTTGCACATTACCTTCTTTTAGTTTTAATTTTGATTTAAAATATTTTCAAGAACCAATTGTAGATAATAAATGCAAACTCATGTACTCACCTCTCAGCTCATGAAATACACTATTACAATAGCAAATGTATCTGCACAAAACTCCCTAATTTCATTCCCCTCCCTCTTAAGTATGTGTGTATCATTCTATGGATGGCCTGCATGTTTTCTTTTTACTTGAGATATATGATAGATTCAGAAAAGTATAAAACCATATGGATATACATATTGAATATTGTAAGGAAGATACCAACCACGTAATAAAGAAGTGGAACGTTGCCAGCTCCTAAGCCCTCCATCGGAGCCCTCTCTGATAAAGACAACCTCTGTTGTCCCATAGGTCACCACTGTCCTTAGCTTTTGAGACAGTTCTTTGTTTCCAAGTTTCCAGTAACTACCCAAGTCTAAGTAACGCAGTTTGATTTTAGCTGTTTTTGGACTTTAAATTAATGGAATTATATGAAAGTATGTTGTACCTTTCTTCCTTTACTAGTACTCTGTATTTGTGAGATTAATCCAATTCATTCTTGTGTGTGTAGCTATGGTTTGTTTGATTTCATTGCTCTAGAGCATTCTGTTATATGAGTGTACCACAATATTCATGCCACAATTGATGAATATTCACTTATTTTCTGTTGTTCAATGACAAACTGTGTCTCTATGAGCTTTATTTAAAAAAATTTTGTGGTAAAATATACATAACAGAATTTACCATTTAACCAGTTCTATGGCATTAACAAGTATATTTACATTGTTGTGCAACTTCATTAGGCTTTGACATGGCAAAACTGCCCCTAGGCTTCCACTTTTATTCCTATAATTTTGTCTATTATCTCCTTAAAATGGGAAAAAATGTTATCTGCCTTTGATAGAGATGAAGGAAACTCCTGAAAACAATGGATGCTTCAGCACTGTAGTTCAGGTCCTCATTACATTGCAACCAATACCTTTGTAAATTCATCTCCGTCTTACAATAAAATTAGAAAGTATTTTGATTATTTCTTTATATCCAGTGTAAACCTAGAGTCCTAGACTATAATGAAACATATTGATGATTCTATAAAATTTCAGTTATTTCCCCAGCTATGTTCCCCCCTCTCCCTCAATAATTCACCAGAACTGTCACATACATGGAAGGGATCTCTCCCAAAGAAAAATAATTTAAAATTTAGAGCCTATTCTTAGGTTAGTATTCATTGTATGACCATGTTTTTTAAGGGAAAAGTACTGATTTCTGGCCTCAAAAGGACAAAGGTCTATAATTCCAAATGTGGATGGTTGGTTATTAGTTACTGCCAGGTGTTAGAGGAGTATGTCCCTCACTTTTTGGCTGACTCCCTTTAGAACTTAAAGCCATCTCTCTGTTCTTTTCTGGGGCAAATTTTGTATTTGTAAAATGAAAATGTTGTCTGTTCCTATATGGGTGTTAGATAATAAGGGATGTTAAAAGGGTATTAGGTGCTATGTATCAAAATTGTGAGCTCTTTGGAAATAGGTGCTTTATAAAACTGCACTATTTTTTCTTTACTAGATGATACTCCAAATCATACTAATTCCTCCAAGGAGGTCCCTCCTTCAGCTGTGTTAAGAAGCCTTCAGGTGAATGTGGGCCCAGACGGAGAAGAGACAAGGGCTCAGACTGTACAGAAGTCCCCAGAGTTTTTGTCCACTCCAGAGTCTCCTAGCCTGTTGCAAGATCTACAGCCAAGTGATAGCACTTCTTTTATTCTTCTTAACCTAACAAGAGCAGGTATTTTTTTTATCCTTTTCTGAACTCTGCTCATGCTTAAAAAAAATTGTGGTGGGCCATATTTAACTCAGTCATACTTAAAATGAAATGAAGCTTTATTATTTTATTACTTTGGAGAATTGGTATAGTCTAGTGATCAATTCAATGTGGATAGAGAGAGGGAAGACTCTAGGGTGACTCAAAAGTTTCTTGTATGGGAAATTAGGTGGTGCCGGTCACCAAGATATTGAACACAGAAAGAACAGGGCTGGAGGGAGGATGATTAGTTCCTATTTGTGCCTGTTGATGTTGAGCTATGGGAGGGACATTCAGGAGGAGGAATCCTTTAGTGTTAGAAACAAATCCAGAGCTGTAGAGAGGTCTGGTATGAAATATGTAGTTTTGGTGCTTATCAGCATTCAGGAAATGTATGAAACAGTGAGCAGGATTCTTTGATTCAGTAGTAGCCTAGAACCGTGGTCGGCAAACTGCGGCTCGCGAGCCACATGCGGCTCTTTGGCTCCTTGAGTGTGGCTCTTCCACAAAATATCACGGCGTGGGCGAGTCTATTTTGAAGAAGTGGCATTAGAAAAGTTTAAGTTTAAAAAATTGGCTCTCAAAAGAAATTTTAATCGATATTTGGCTCTGTTGACTAATGAGTTTGCCGACCACTGGTCTAGAACATCAACAGAAAAATAGGCAAATCTGGGACTATGGGAAAAACCCAGGCATTTATGAGGATAACAGAAGAATAGGAAGAAATTGCTAACGGGGTGGGGAGGAGGTAGTAAAGGGTAAAGGGGATCAAATATATGGTGACGGAAGGAGATTTGACTTTGGTTGGTAAACATACAATGCAATATACAGATGATGTGTTATATAACTATACACTTGAAACCTATATAACTTTATTAACCAATGTCACCCTAATAAATTTAATAAGGAAATAGAATGTGAGTAGTATAGGGGCATCCAAAGGAGGAAAATGTTTTAAAGAAGAGAAGTTATTAAATCATGCCAAATACTTCAGAATGGGCTAGTGAGATGAGGACTAGTGACTGTAGCAAGAGCAATTGTTTTTGCAGTAGTAGAGGTGGAGGCCAGGGTTAAAGAGATGGGGAGTAGCCCTGGCCAGATGGTCAGTGGTTAGAGCACTGGCCTGCGGACTGAAGGGTGGCAGGTTCTATTCCAAGTCAAGGGCATGTACCTCTGTCACAGGTTCGCCAGCCCCACTAGGAGCACCTGCAAGAGACAACCAGTCCATGTTTCTCTCTCTCTGCCCCCTCCTCCTTCCATCCTTCCATTTTCTCTATAAGTCAATGGAAAAAATATCCTTGGGTGAGGATTAACAAAGAGAGAGAGAGAGATGGGGAGTAGGTGGCAGGTGAGAAAGTGAATATGCAAGTTAGCAGTTACACTTGTTTAAGAAAGTTAACTTTGAAGGAACAGATGAAGGTAGACAGCCAGACAAGTACTTGGGACTTTTTGTTCTTTTTAAAAAAGTAAAGATGGAAGAGACTTGAGCTTGAACAGGTTTAAAGGCTGTAAGAGAGGCTGTAAGCTGGCCAGTAGAGAAGAGACAGCTGAAGGAGACATGGGATAATTAAAGGGTAGGATGGGGATACTAGAGGAAGGGGTTAGCCTGGTTGCCAGGAAGGACATCTTTGCCATTGAAATAGAAGGAGGTAAGATGAAGACAAGTCTGTAGGCTGGAGTGGAAAGGTGATAATAACCTAATCTTGTGTGAGAATTGAAGCTTGAGTTAAGAGGTGAAAATCTGGAACAGCTGATTCAGGACACACAGGGTTCCAATAAAAGGATTACTTGATGGCTAACTTTCATATACCTTCTTGTTTCTACTAGGTCTGAGCTCTTCAGCCGAGCACTTAGTATTTGTACAAGATGAGGCAGAGGATTCAGGGAATGATTTCCTCTCCAGTGAGAGCACGGACAGTAGCATTCCATGGTTCCTCCGGGTTCAGGAGTTGGCCCATGACAGTTTGATCGCTGCTACTCGTGCACAGCTGGCAAAGAATGCAAAAACCAGCAGCAATGGTGAGACCCTTGTGGTGTTTTCCAGTATTCTATGCAGAGATTTTGGTAATGCAATGGTTATATTTTGAGGAAATGAAATTGTTGCTCATGACAAGTTAGCAACTAGTTATGAGGGCTGTAGTATTGTTTCATTTCTTTTTTTAATGTTAACCTTTATTTTTTATTTTTTTTAGATTTCTCTTTATTGAAAGTAATATGGATGTACATCCCCCCTCCCCCATTGACCCCTTCTAGCCTACCCCCTCTCCCTGTATTTTTTCTTTTGAGTTCAGCATGTCTGTACTACTTCCTCTGCCACTTTTCTCTACCCAGTAATTTTCAAAATGTTGTCCTTGGATCATCAGTATCACTTAAGAACTTAGAAAGGCAGGTGCTTAGGCCCTATCCTCTGAAGATCAAATTCTTCCTGTGTTGCTTTTGCTGATCTCTGGATCCTGAAATCTTCAGCATCCCCACATTACATTGAGGGAATAGTGTCATATTTGCCAATGAGAAGCAGTGTAGGGAGGGAACTTGTGATTTGGTCTCTGGAGCCTGATATGCGTACCTGGTGCCATCATTTACTAGTTCCCTGCCTGGGCAATGTAATCTTCCTTAGCTTCAATTTTCTCATGTTCAGAACATAGAGGTCAGGTAGCGTACCTGATTAGGTTGTTATAAGATTCTATCTGGGAAATGCTTTGTAATCAGCAAAGCATTGTGTGGATGTTTTTATTACTCTCAATATGTTACTTTACTACCTAACAACTACCTGATATGCTTGAGTATAGGGTGAGTCCAAATATATGATAATCTTCCATTTTCTCAATGAAATGGGTGCCTAAAAGCCTTTTTGGGGGGCTATTATATATAACTTTAGGCATGTAGATAAAATTAAACATTGTAATTTACTATTTGCTAAATGTGGTTACACACACATTTTAGATTATATGAAATACATTAATGTTGCTTTTTACCCAATAACATAATGAAATTTTATTCAATATTTTAATACATTTAAATAAAAACCTTTGTCATTACTGAAGCCACATTGTGAGTCCTTTAGCAGTTTATCAAAGCATATCATCTTCACGCCTATCTAAGTTGATCGAGACAATAAAATATTTTAACTTTGTATTGGCTGGTGTTTCTCAGTGGTTAGAGAGTCGACCAGCATAGCAAAGGGTCGCAGGTTTGATTCCTGGTCAAGGGCACACCTGGGTTGCAGAATTGATCCCCAGCCCCAGTCGGGGCATTGGTAGGAGGCAACCAATTGATGAGGCTCTCTCACATCGATGTGTCTCTCTCTCTCTCTGTCTCTCTCTCTCTCTCTCTTTCTCTCTCTCTCTCTCTCCCTCTCTTTCTCTTTCTCCCCCTCCCTCCCTTCCATTTCTCTAAAAAAAATCAATGGAAAAAATATCCTTTGGTGAAGATTAACAACAACAACAAAATTTAATTTTGCATTTGATGCTTATATCAGGGTAGGCAAAGGTCCATGGGCCAAATACCCACCTGTTTTTGTAAATAAAGTTTTATTGGAACACTAGCATGCCAATTAGTTCTACAAATCGTCTATGGCAACTACCATGACAAAGTTCAGTACTTATGACAGAGATCATATAACCCTCATAGTAAAAAATATCTGGCCCTTTACAGAAAAAGTTGACTGATCCTTGCTATATATGATAATCTCACTGGAAATTGCATCCCAAATGCAAAGACCTGCTGGCATAACTGTAGGAGATTTAAACTGTTTACAGTTGTTATGCAGCTTCTGCAATATGAGGTGTTGAATTTCTTTGTCTTTCTCTTTATTTAAGTGTTTGAACCAGTGACCTCTAAATACTCAAAAACATCTTGTTGAAGTCATTTTAATCTGTCTTCTGTAAACAGTACTCCCCCCCCAAAAAAAACACAGTAATTGAGGGTGCACTTCTTTGAGTGATTTTATAAGGAGTCAAATACAAGGCAACTCACTCTTTTCTAAGGGATTTTCTTCTGCTTTATAATTATATCATTGTATCTACAAAATTGAATGCACAGAGCCCCAACTGTCACAGGCTTAAATCTCTGGATTAGCGAGGGGTTTCTGCAGACTTTTCATTAGACATTAATTAGCTGGAGCTTTGGAGTTGGGAAATTTCCTTTGTGGTGTGTGCTGTTTAAATTTTACCTATGTACAGGTATTACTTTTTCAATTAAACAAATTTTAAAAACTGTGTTTTAAAAGAGAAAGTTAATATTAACTAGCAGAAGGCATCTTAGCTTTTACTTTGACCTTGGAGCAATTAGTTTTATGACTAGCATTGATGCAGTATAGGAAGGCGAATGTAGGGCAGGAAGAGAATATCAATTGATGGGACAGACACTGCCTTTGATCAACTGTCAGGTTCCAGGGAGTGTGATAGGAACAACATATGTACCCAACTCTTATCTTTCTAAGGTATGTATGAGTGGAAAGATGAAGTCTTTATGCCTACAGCAGAATTACATGAATGTTTTTCTCAATTGATGTCCAACTATGTCTGAAAGAAAATGGAAGGAAAGGAGCACCACCTGCTACTTTGGAATATAAATACTTTTTAATTAACTGATTTATTTAAATTTAAGGAGGTACTGCAATGTGTGCTTCTCTCCTCCCCTCCTTTTATTCTGTTGAACAAAAAACTTCAGTAGATATTATCTCTCATTTTCTACAGTGTGGTTAGAAATTTTAAAATCTGCTGAGTTTTTGCATTCTTAACCCATTGTACGCCATAAGCATCTGTAGATGCAAGCGGCGGACCTTCCCCACATGCCACGTGAGTCTATTAAAAAAAAATGTTTTCCCTAAGTGGCAGCCCTGACCAACTTTAAAATCATTTTTCGTAAGAATTTTCAGCTCGCCCTAACCGGTCTGGCTCAGTGGATAGAGCGTTGGACTTCGGACTAAAGGGTCCCGGGTTCGATTCCGGTCAAGGGCATGTACCTTGGTTGTGGGCATATCCCCAGTAGGGGGTGTGCAGGAGGCAGCTGATCAATGTTTCTTTCTCATCGATGTTTCTGGCTCTCTATCCCTCTCCCCTTCCTCTCTGTAAAAAATCAATAAAAATATATTTAAAAAAGAAAAAGAAAAAGAATTTTCAGCTGAAAATATTAAAGAACACCCGAATTGTAATATATTTATTTTTATAATATTCATGGCAAATTGATTTTTTAAATTAAATTCAAAATATTTGGTGTGTGGGGATGATTTTCCTTTTGGACGCGTGGCAGTTAACTGGTTAAATATTTTATAACTGAAAAGGAGTGGTACAGAAAATTAGAAGGTGGCTCTTACTCTGTAGAATGATAGGAATAGCCAAATTGACTTCAGAAGATTGAAATATAAGAATGGCCATAGCCCTCACCGGTTTGGCTCAGTGGATAGAGCGTCGGCCTGCGGACTCAAGGGTCCCAGGTTCGATTCTGGTCATGGGCATGTACCTTGGTTGCAGGCACATACCCAGTAGGGAGTGTGCAGGAGGCAGCTGATCGATGTTTTTCTCTCATCGATGTTTCTAACTCTCTATCCCTCTCCCTTCCTCTCTGTAAAAAAATCAATAAAATATATTAAAAAAAAAAAAAAAAGAATGGCCATCTACAAAAGAAATTAACTACCATAAGCCTAGAACTAAGCCAGAATGGCTGTTCCTCCTTAAAATACAAGTTTGTTACCTACGACTTTAAGTCATCTTTTGTAGCACTCCACTCTGGGTGTTGATATATCTGCCTTCTCACCAATCTGTGTAATACAAAGTAGGTTTAACTCTGCTTTTTGATATAAAACCATTTTTGACATTTCTTACATTTGCCAAGAGGCCTAGTCTGTGCAACAAAGCATGATGGCTTTGGTAGTTCTCTGAAACACTCTCACTTCCTTTGTTAAATGGATACAAAGAGTTGGGGAAGATTAAGATAAGTATTTGATAATTGATGACTAGGAATGAAATATAGGAGCCTTGTTTGAACCAAACTATCTGAGCAGGGTTTTTTCCTGGATTACAAATCTGTGACTCTCTTATAGGAGAAAACGTCCACCTTGGTTCTGGTGATGGGCAACCCAAAGAATCTGGGCCCCTTCCTCAAGTGGAAAAGAAGCTCAAGTGTACAGTTGAAGGCTGTGACCGGACATTTGTGTGGCCAGCTCACTTTAAGTACCACCTCAAAACTCATCGGTGAGCAAAGCTGAGACTCCATACTTGGAGCCAAAGACATTGATGTTTCCAGAGGAACTTGTAGCCCCAATTGATAAATTAAAGGAAAGCAAGGGCTGCCACTCATCTGTGGTTAAGATGTCCTTTGTTCTTTAGTAGAAAGATCATCATCGTCTCATTTATCTCATTCTTGGCAAATATTTAATAAGACATTTGGCATCTAAATGAACTGCAGCAAGAGTTCTCAAATCTCACTGTAAATATAACTTCTTGGAGAACTTAAAAAGAATAATGCATAATCTTGGGCCCCCCCTAAACCTATGAAATCCGTATTTTGAGAAGAAGGGCCTGGGCATCTGTAGTGTTAACAAACGTCAGGGAACTTCAGTATATCCAGGTTTGAGATTTACTATCTGCCTTCAGAGTCAATTGGAGCTTTGACTTGTCCTCTCTAACAATAAGCATTTTTAAGTATGGTTGGTTGCTCATGCGTTTTTGTTTGTTTTTTCAGAAATGACCGCTCCTTCATCTGCCCTGCAGAAGGTTGTGGGAAAAGTTTCTATGTGCTGCAGAGGCTGAAGGTGCACATGAGGACCCACAATGGAGAGAAGCCCTTTATGTGCCCCGAGTCTAGCTGTGGTAAGCAGTTCACTACAGCTGGGAATCTGAAGAACCACCTGAGGATCCACACAGGTGTGTGCAACCCTAACCTTCCCATGGACAACTGTTTGGCTTAATGCTTGCTTGCGTATCCTTAGGAAAGGCTCTGAGGTGGAAATAGAGGCGAAGGTCTAAGGTTGTTGCTAGAACTATGAAAATGGAATTTCTTTTTTTCAGATTCCTCATGGCACTCTGCAATTCATTCAGTAACATTTCTTGAGCTTTCACCTGTGTGTGAGAAACAGTGTTAATTTCTGCCTCTAGGAGCCTAAAGTGTAGAAAGGAATATAAAACCTCTGACAGCAATGATATGATGAGAAATGGACAAAATAAGTCTTTCCAGATATCTTTGAACATTACACAACTGTAATTTGGGCATGAATATTGAGTCACAGAAACCTTACAGAGCCTGTTCTAGGCACTGAATGGGGTAAGATGGGGGAAATACAAAGGCAAAGATATAATCCCTGACTTTGAGGAGCTTGCTTGCTTGTTAGGGCCTCACAGCATGAGAAACAGAATAGAGAAATAACTTGTTCTGTGTCAAACAACATGTTCATATCAAAGCGGAAAAATAAAGATACCCTGGCTCTCATTCTGAGAAGGAGATATAAGGGGATAGGGTGACTTTCCAAGCCACTTGCCCAGCATGTGGTAAGTCTCTTGCCAGATCAGAGCTTACTCACTGAACTCAGACCACTGCCTCAGGATGTGTAACTCTTCTCTACTTTCTTGCCACTTCCTTTGTCTCTTCCTTGTTCATTCTTGCATGATTAAAATGACAGCAGGTACAGTTAAAGGGCATTTAAAAAGTACAAGCTGAAGCCACATTTGTTCCAGGTGTGATCCCCTCTAGATTGACATTACCATTGGCTGTGTTTTAGGGCAGAATAGCTCTGTTCTCAGCTCTTTCTTGAAAATGGAAACTATACTTGCTCCAAGAAAGCAGTTTGAATTAAAAAAAAAACCAACAAAACAAAAAAACTGCCCTAACCCGTTTGGCTCAATGGACTGAAGAGTCCCAGGTTCGATTCCGGTCAAGGGCATGTACCTTGGTTGCAGGCATATCCCCCGTAGGGGGTGTGCAGGAGGCAGCTGATGGATGTTTCTCTCTCATCGATGTTTCTAACTATCCCTCTCCCTTCCTCTCTGTAAAAAAATCAATAAAATATATATTTTTAAAAAACAACAACTAAGATAAACATGTAGCTGAATAGATTAGGAAAGAAGTAGAGTTCACCATGCCTTATTGTTAAGTACAGTGACTTCAGCCTTGTGCTACTCACCTTCTTTGTAGCTTTTCGTAAAACCGAACATCTTAAAATGCTTTCTTTTACTTCAGAGAATGACCTGATTTTCTCTCTTTATTCTGATTTTTACTAGCTCTCCCTTGTTAATCTTCCAGTTGTTCACCAATATCAGAATTTCCAGCTTCTTTCATTTTCACTCAGTGTGCTCTCTCATCGCATTCCCAGGCCTTAATTCAGTCACTTCTCCTAGGATGACTCACAGATCCAGGTCTCAATAATTAATATAATATACCTGGCTGGTGTGGCTCAGTTGGTTGATCGTCATCCGTGCACTGACTGAAAGGTTGCTGGTTGATTCCTGGTCAGGGCACATGCCTGGGATCTGGGCTCAATCCCCAGTAGGGGGTGTGCAGGAGGCAGCCAATTGATGTTTCGCTCTCATATTGATGTTTCTTTCTCTTCCTTCTTCTCTCTCTCTAAAAATCAATAAAAAAATCTTTAAAAAATTAATATAATAATAGAAGTTAGTATTTATTGAGGTAATTTAATATGTGCCAAGCACATATGTGTGTGTGTATATATGTGTATCTTATTTAATTTTCAAGGTAACTTTATTCATTACACACTGTATTTATTGATGAAGAAACAGAAGATTAGAGAATTACATAACTTGCCTAACATTATGCAGCTAGGAAATGGCAGAGCTGCCAATTTTAGTGGCTTACCAGGAGAGCTTACTATGCCAGGCACTATACTGAATACTTGTGTTATCTCATTTAATCCTCAAAATAATCTTTTGAGATTGTATTATGTTCATTTTATAGATAAAAAACTGATTCTTGGAGCCCCAGTTGGGTGGCCCAGTTGGTTTGAGCATTGTTCCATACACCAAAAAGGTTGCTGGTTTGATTTGATTTCTGGACAGGGCACATACCCAGGTTGCGGGTTTGATCTATGGTCAGGGCACTTAGGGTAGGCAACCAATCTCTCCCTTTCTCTCTCTCTCAAATCAATAAACATATCCTCTGGTGATGATTAAAAAAAACAAACAAACAAAAGTAATTCTTGGAGAGGTTAAATATCTTCCCCATACTAATAAGTGGTAGTGTCAGGATTTGAACTCAGGATCAAGTAACTCATGCTTTAACCATAATGCAACATTGCCTTTTAAGCCTCCTCTTCTCCTTTGTACTTTATCTCCACAAAATCACCACCCTCTCAGTGTCCAAATAGGGAGGCTGTATCTATTTCCTAGGCCAGCTTGATTCAGAGATTCATACTACTAGATTCTGTTTTCTAAATCCTCTATTTTAAGGTTATTAGTTCATCTCATTAAACATTTAATCTTATTTATTACTAGAATTTTCAGTTTTTCTGACATCTATTCATATTTTTGTATCATACACACACACACACACACACACACACACACATACACATATATATATATATATAAGATATTGTTCAGTATTTTGTTCAGTCAACAACTTTTTGAGTACCTAGCATTCTGGGGTAGGTGTAAGTACACAAATATGCTTTCAAAAAAGTTGCAGTCCACAGGAATGTCATAAACATAAAGCTGTGTGGTCCTAGCCAGTTTGGCTCAGTGAATAGAGCGTCCGCTGTGGACCAAAGGGTCCCGGGTTCAATTCCGGTCAAGGGCACATACCTTAGTTGCAGGCTCAGGCTTCTGGTTGGGGCTTGTGCAGGAGGCAACGAATCGATGTTTTTCTCTGTCTTTCCCTCTCTCTTACACTCTCCCTAAGAATCAATGGAAAATATCCTCATATGAGAAATAACAAAAACAAACAAAAAAAGAAAAACACCACGTGAAACTGTGTGGTGCAGTCTGAAAGAACAGGATAATCTAGAGCAGTGGCACTTCCTCCTTCAAGGCCAACTCCAGTGTTATCACTATGCCATCCTTACTTGCTGAGTAGGAGAAACTCATTCTTATGTTTCTCCTTTATTCTCACACCACCACACTCACAGCACTCTGACACCAAATGTGTGGGTTTTTCCCCACACCAAGCAATTCTCTGCAACACCAGCTGGGTGCCCTACTTGGAGGGAGATAGGTCAGACCTCACAGGTTAAGGGCTCAGACCCACAGACTGCTTCCACCCTACCTCTGATGCCAGCAGCAAGTAGTAGACTGCTCATAACTCCTCTCCGCCTTGGCTACAAATCAAGTTTTCATGATCCTCAGATTTTCAGATTTGATTATTTGTGAGATAGCTCACAAAACTCAGGGAAACATGTTTATCAATTTATTATATAATAAAGGATATGCTAAAGGAAACAGACAAACAGCCAGACAGAGAGAATATAGGTCGAGGTCTAGAAGGGTCCCAAGCACAGGAGGTTCTGTCCTTGTGCAGTTGGGATGTGTCACCCTCTCAGCATGTAGATGTGTTCACCAACCCAGAAGCTCTCTGAACCATGTGCTTTTGGGATTTTATGGAGGCTCCATCACATAGGCTGAAAATCCCAACTTTCTAATCATGGCATGGTCCAACCAGAAGCCCACAAAGAGTCACTTTTGCCGAAACCGGTTTGGGTCTGCGGACTGAAAGGTCCCAGGTTCGATTCCGGTCCAGGGCATGTACATTGGTTGCGGGCACATCCCCGGTAGGGGGCGTGCAGTAGGCAGTTGGTCGATGTTTCTCATCGATGTTTCTAGCTTTCTATCCCTCTCTCTTCCTCTCTGTAAAAAATCAATAAAATATATTTAAAAAAAAAAAGAGTCACTTCCTTTGAACAAAAGACATTGTTACCCAGGAAATTCCAAGGGATTTAGGGACTCTGTGTCGGAAACCAAGATCAAACCCAAATATTAGAACAAAAGATGCTCCTAGTGCTCTATCGCTTAAGGAATTTACAAGGGTGTTAGGAAACCTGCATCAGCAACTGGGATTAAAGACTAAATGATAGAACAGGAGTCTCCTAGACCCCTTATTTATAAGAATTGTAGGAGCTCTGTGTGGAGAACCAGGGGCAGAGACCAATGTATGTATTTCTTATTTCACACTTGCTGTTTTCTGAACTTGCCCCGGGCACGCTCAGTTTCAAGGCTCTGCTTAATGCTATTCCTTGTGCCTAGAATTTCCTTCCATCCTTGTCATCTTTTAAGACCAGCTTAAATTCAGCTTCTTTAAAAAAATTATCACAATCAGAGTCTCTTCCCTCTCCAAATGCTTATAGCCCTTTTTGTACAAGAATTAATATTGATGTTATTTATAAATACATTTCTCTCTCTCACACTAGTCTGTGACCCTTAGAGGATAGAGACTACATCTGATTTTTTTCACTTTCTATTTTGAAAAAATTATAGACTTACAGGAAATTGCAAAAATAGTACAAGGAGTTCTGTGTGTGCTTCTTCCACTTCCCCAGAAAGTGATATCTTATACAGTCATAGTACAATATCAAAACCAGGATGTTCACAGTACTGCCAGTTAGTCCACAGAGTAAGCTCAGTTTTTACCATGCATGTTTGATTTTTAAATAACTAAGTAATATTGTAGAAAAAATTTACAGAAAAGCGGAAAGAAAATAAGTCATCTATAATACCACTATGAGGATATCTACTTTTAACATATTTTATAGATTTTTTGTGTACTTTGCCTAAACATGTTTTTGTTTTCTTTATAAAATGAAAATATATAATATCTACTTTATAACTTTAAAAATCTGTTTTTTAATGGATCTAGAAACTGATTCTTAAAGAGAATTGGTATATAAGTTTAAAATCCTAGCGGCATGTATTACATACTGTTAATCTTGATGTCCTCAGAGGGGTATGGTCACTAAAGAAGGTAGGTCAGTGCAGTTGAGGGTCAGCTCTTGAGCCAGGAGGGAGAAAAGGGCATGGCAGTCTGGTGGGCTGTATACGAGCAGAACATTGAGAGGTGACATTTGCTAGATAGCCCAGTTGAAATTGTATAGCCTGAATTAAAGAAATCAGATTAAGTCATTGGAAACAGAAAACAGTTGGTGGGAAAAGAGAGTGAGAGAGAGTTCACCAGAAGACTGAGTCTTTATCTCATTTTCTGTTTCTAGGAGAGAAGCCTTTCCTTTGTGAAGCCCAAGGATGTGGCCGTTCCTTTGCTGAGTATTCTAGCCTCCGAAAACATTTGGTGGTTCACTCAGGTACGCCCACCGTTGTTCAGAACCACCAGGGTGAATGTTGAAGACGAGGAGAGTGGTGGCGGAAAGTGGATAAGGGGCTATTGTGAACCCAGGGTTGGAATCCTTGAGGATGGTACATATCCTAGAGATCTGTGGAAGCCTGTATGTGAAAAGGGAAGTAAATATTCTGTGTGGCTGCCATGACCTTATAGCAAAGATGTTTTATGAAGGCAACAGAACAATGGGTCTGGAAAGGACTGGGGGCTGGGAACAGTGAGGATGCTAAGTCTTCCTGGGGTACTTTTCCTGCCTTCTTACTGAAGGTTGAGAGGCTGGGGAAGGTGAGAAGTGGGAGAAGGAGCAGCCTCTTATGTAATTTAACCTTCTCTGGGCTTCTCCATCTAGGCCTTGAGTCCATTTTCTTGTCGTTTTGGCTCCCCTGTCTTAAACTGATCCCTGTTCCAGGAGAGAAGCCTCATCAGTGTCAAGTCTGTGGGAAGACCTTCTCTCAAAGTGGGAGCAGGAACGTGCACATGAGAAAGCATCACTTGCAGATGGGAACAGCTGGGAGTCAAGAGCAGGAGCAAACTGGTGAGGAGACAGGGTTTGGTGGGGCGCTGTTTCTTCTGGCCAAATAACTGGCATGCCTGGTCATCGGGAAATTTTCTGATTCTGTTTTGGGTAGAGACCTGGTCTCATTTGGAGGGCTAGTGGTTTCCAAACATAGCTATACAGTAAAACCCTTTGCAAGCTTTTAAAAAAATACATATATTTTTATTGATTTCAGAGAGGAAGGGAGAGGGGGAGAGAGAGAGAGAAACATCAATGCTGAGAAAGAATTAATTGATGGGCTGCCTCCTGCATGCCCCCTACTAGGGATCAAGCCTGCAACCCAGGTATGTGCCCTGACTGGGAATCGAATTGGCAGCCTTCTGGTTCACAGGTTGACACTCAAACACTGAGCCACAAGCTTTTAAAATATATACAGTATATTCATATTATCTACTCCTTCCCCTAAACTAAACTAAACCTGGTAAGTGAGGTTGTTTGGGAGTAAAATCCCAGAATCTGTAGTTTTGAAAGTTCCCTGAGTGAGTTGGATGGTAACTAGTGCTGATCCATGAACCAGTATTTGAGTATCACTATGATAAAGATTTCTGTATGGCAAGAGTTTAAGCATATTTTACTTATCAGTCATGACTCCCTTTTTAACATAAATTCGATACTTTTTGTTATTATTCCTTTTCCATGTCTTTCCTTAACCAGTTCTTTCACTCCAAACGCTCCTTTAAGGGCATTCATCCTATTTTATAAGCTAATTATCCAGCTCACAAGCCAGGGTGTTTATTCATAAGGCTGAACCCTTTCCTTGTAGGCTTATTCTTGCTTTCAAAAGTAGGTGAAATAGGAGGTGGTATCCAAAATGCAGGTTAATTTTTAGAAAGAAAAGGCAAGCTTCCTGTGAAAGAATGGGGACCAGGAGCAGCCTTGACTGCTGTATATCTCTCACATCCTATTCTCTGTGCAGCTGAGCCACTAATGGGCAGTAGTTTGCTTGAAGAGACTTCAGTACCCAGTAAAAACCTGGTGTCTGTGAATCCCCAGCCCAGCCTTGGTGGAGAGTCCTTGAACCTACCAAATACCAATTCTATCCTAGGAGTTGATGATGGTAAGAATTTCAGCTCTCCTTTATTTGGGGAAAGTGGGCTGCCACTAGAGACTAAGGAATGGGATTGCCTCCAAAATGGAGGTTTTAATTTCATTTCTTGTGAGTAGCTGTGGTATGATTGAGTAGCATTTGTGTTCTTTGTCTCTGGGATGGGTAAGTGTACTTAAAAAAAAATTAATTGAAAAGATGATGTAACAATAGAATAAAGAGAAAAAATTTTTAAGAAGAAGATTATCCATAATCCTAGCATCCTAGCCCAACTATTTCTATTTTTCCTATTGCAGTTATGGAAGAACTTAACTTTTAAAACATTTAAACAGAACATAACCAGGTTTTACAGAGGAGATATAAAGCAATTTCTCCATACCATCAAAAGCCATATCTTCAGGAGAAAAGAAAGGGCTCTCTAGGAAACATATGCTTCTCTCTGGTGTAGAAATTTCACCCAAGTTACACAGGCCAGGCCCTCTTCTCTGAAAAACGTAACAGGTGAGGTCAGCATGCATTTATTCAGTGCCTACTCTATGCCTGGCACCATGGGAAAGATTAAAAAGTAGAAGACAGGGACCTTAAATCTAGTTGAGAAGTCAAAACTTAACACGTGGGAAACAGAAGACAGTAATAAACAAATGTTAAATTATATGGTATAGTAAGGAAGAGCAGTGTAAGTTTAAAAAAGCCACTAAACTAAACTGAAATTTGAGGGCTAAGTGGTTTATGCATAAACTATTTCCAAAAGATCTTCATAGTGATATCACTAATGAACATTGAGTAAGTCTGAGATCTGTGTTTTAGTTATTCATATCGTACTCAGTCTATTTGGGGCATACGTGACCATTTCTGTGTAACTTCTCCATGGAGCCGACAAGGCCTTAGTGTGTGCTCTTTATTTACCTCTCCTCTGTTTCATGAATGATACCAGTGGCTAACTGAAGGATGAGGCACAGGAATTGCATGGAGGTACTTTGCCAGCCTGAAGGAAGAAAGTCGTAAGGGAGGAAGGGACACAAAGTAGGAGCTTTGAAGTGAAGCTAGGTTTAAGTTCTTGACTTGCACACATTGTGCTCTTTGTATCATTGGTGGCTGCTTTAAGGATCGCCTCTGGTTTCCTGATTTGCCTGCCTAAGCAGCTTTTGTCCTGTTTCCTACACAGTGTTAATCCAGTTAACAGTGATAAAGCCATATTACTCTAAATCGGCATATTAAAAACTGGTCAGCTCCTATATCAAGATTTTTTGCCTTTTCTTCCCATTCCCCTTTTGTAATATGGTACTTTCCAAATTCATTGATAATGATTTTTAGATAAGAATTAATTTGTAAGAAATACAGGAACATGGGATTCAGTTTTTCAGGGAACAGTTTTAAAATTCTTAAGAGGCTTGATAAGGCAGGTAGGTATCTGTGGATTCACTTTTTGTTGAAACATTTTTTTCTGCTGTTTCAGAGGTGCTTGCTGAAGGATCCCCACGTCCCCTGTCTTCAGTGCCTGATGTGACACGTCACTTGGTGACCATGCAGTCAGGGAGGCAGTCATATGAGGTTTCTGTCTTAACTGCCGTAAACCCACAAGAGGTAAATGGTCTCTTGCCCTTGTTTTGTTCCTGTGGAAACTAATGTGGAGAGTGATTGGGAATCTAGTTCAGAGGATTTGAAAAATTCTCCAATTTCAACTTCCCAGAAGCTTTGAATAGAATATCTTCCTTTAAGCTCAGAAAGGAGCCTGAGTTGTAGGGTTTCCTGAATTGAGAACTTGGTCAATTACAGGTGAGATTCTCAGTTTTAATTTTCTGTATTCACATGCCTTAATGAATATCTGCTCCTTTTTTTTCTGCCTATGAGGTGAGTTTGCTTTTATTTTTATAAAGAAAATAACATCCTTGGATAAAGTGGTACTTAAGCAAAAAAAAAGTACTGACAAATCATTTTTCAAAATTATTGTTCGTTTAAAAATATATATATATTTTATTGATTTTTGTTTTTACAAAGAGGAAGGGAGAGGGATAGAGAGTTAGAAACATCGATGAGAGAGAAACCAATCAGCTGCCTCCTGCACATCTCCTGGGAATGTGCCCACAACCAAGGTGTACATGCCCTTGATCAGAATCGAACTTGGGACCTTTGAGTCCGCAGGCCGATGCTCTATCCACTGAGCCAAACCGGTTAGGGCAAATTATTGTTCCTTTTGATAGGGTCATATGTCTAGAAGATACCAAGCTGAACCAACTGGTCATATAGAAATGTGTTCACTGGTTTATTGAATGAGAATCATCATCTAAATTAAAGAGGGATTTTAAGATCATTAAGAGCAAAGATGTGTCATTAGAGACCAAGGCTAAGATCGCTCACGGGCTCATATTCCCAGTTACTATATACAGATGCAAAACTTTGACAGTGAAGAAGGCTGAGAGGAAAAAAATGGATTCATTTGAAATGTGGTGGAGGAAAGCTCTTATGAACACCCTGGACCACTAGAAAGATGAACAAGTAGTTGCTAGAGAAAATTAAGCCTGAAACATTGCTGGAGGCAAAAATGACAAAACTGAAGTTGTCCTACTTCGGGCACATCTTGAGAAGGCAGGGTTCTTTGGAAAAGACAATAATGCTGGGAAATAGAAGGCAGCAGGATAAGAGGAAGACCAAACATGAACTGGACAGGCTCCATAAAAGAAGCCGTGGCTGAGTCTACAGGAGCTGAGCAGGGCTCTTGAACATCACTATGTTCACTAGGAGTTGGAGCTCATTCAGTGGCATATAACACACATGTCCATTGGTTCTTTCCTAAGTTACCTTCTCCTGGTTATTGCTTTGGAACATGTCTCAACTATATAGCCTTCCTTTATCTATTTTATCCTTGTTTATTTTTAAATCTTTATTATGGAAGTGTTCAAAGGGTATAGAGAGAATAGTATATCTTTTATAGTTGGTTGGTTTGAATTAGGATTCAAACAAGGCCCATACATTGCATTGCTTAATAATTCTTTTTTTTTTTTTAAATATATTTTATTGATTTTTTACAGAGAGGAAGAGAGAGGGACAGAGAGCCAGAAACATCGATGAGAGAGAAACATCGATCAGCCACCTCCTGCACACCCCCCACTGGGGATGTGCCCGCAACCAAGGCACATGCCCTTGACCGGAATCGAACCTGGGACCCTTGAGTCCGCAGGCCGACGCTCTATCCACTGAGCCAAACCGGTTTCGGCTGCTTAATAATTCTTAATTCTCTTTAAAATAGTTCCCTACACCCAACCACACTTTTTTTTTTTTTTTCTAGTATGGTTATCTATTTAAGGAATTGGGTTACTCTGCCTATAGAATTTCCGACATTCTGATTTTGACTGATTGACTCCTGTTGTTATTTAATATATTTTTCTATTCACAGATTTTCTAAAAGATGATAATTACATTTAGAGGCTTGATTAGATTCATGCTCCCCCTGAACCTCCGAGAGAATATTTCATACGTGGCATTCTTGCTTCCTATGACATCTCATCAGGAGACACATGATAATCAGTTGTTCTCCTCTTACTGATCTTAAGATTGACCAGTGAGCCCTAGCCGGTTTGGCTCAGTGGATAGAGCGTCAGCCTATGGACTGAAGGGTCCTGGGTTTGATTCCGGTCAAGGGCACATGCCTGGGTTATGGGCTCAATCCCCACAGCCGATCAGTGGTTCTCTCTCATCATTGATGTTTCTCTCTCTCTCTCTCCCTCCCTTTCCCTTTCTCTCTGAAATCAACAAAAAAATATTTTTTTTAAAAAAAAAAAGATTGACTAGTGAGTTAAGTAAAAACTTTGGCAAACATTATTGATCATGGCCTAAATCTATTTTTACATTAGAACTTGCAAAATGGTTATGTCCTAATTCTTTTTCCCTTTTTTTTCTTTTATAAAAGAAGTACTTTTTCTCACCAACTATTGGGTTGCTCTGAAAGTCAGTTCAGTCTTCTCTTTTACAAATTATTACCTGACAAAACTAATCTGCAACACTCAACCTTTTCTTTTTTTATGTTTGAAACTTTGGAGTTTTTCTCTCCTATACTGCTAAATACTTTTTTTTTAAAGTTTTTATTTTATTTTACTTTTTAAATGTTACTGGTTTCAGAGAGAGGAAGAGAGAGGGAGAGATAGAAACATCAATGACAAGAGAATCATCTATCTATGCCTCTTACACGCCCCCTACTGGGGATGGAACCCGAAATCCGGGCTTGTGCCCTGACCAGGATTCCAATTGAGACCTCCTGATTCATGGGTCAACACTCAACCACGGAGCTACACTGGCTGGGCAAAATCCTTTTTTTTTTTTTTTTTAATTGAAGCACTCCAAGCAACCCCAAACTAATGCCGGATGTATAAAATCATAATTCAGTCATCATACATTTTGTACCTAATATGTGTGAGGCCCTCTACTGGGTACTAGTTGTACAATGTAAATAAAATACAATGTCTGCCTCAAAGAACTTACAGTCAGAATTGGGACCTCTACCTTTTATAACTCCATAATTATGTAAATGGTGTCCCTGGAGTGGTGGTGTACAGAGAGGTTAGAATGGGAAGGGTGACAGATCAATAACTGGCAATTTTTACATGCTGTAGTAAGTGCTAGTCTTGGGGGAAGTCAGAGAATAAGTTTTAGTGTTTATATATTTTTTAATATATTTTTATTGAGTTCAGAGAGGAAGGGAGAGAGAAACATCGATGAGAATCATTGATTGGCTGCCTCCTGCATGCCCCACACTGGGGTTCGAGCTCACAACCCAGGCATGTGCCCTTGACCGGAATCGAACCTGGGACCTTTCAGTCTGCAGGCTGACGCAGGCCGATGCTCTATCTAATGAGTCAAACCGCGCCTCGCGAGCCACATGCGGCTCTTTGGCCCCTTGAGTGTGGCTCTTCCACAAAATACCACGTGCAGGCGAGCACATACAGTGCAATTGAAACTTCGTGACCCATGCGCAGAAGTCGGTTTTTGGCCTGGACGAGTCTATTTTGAAGAAGTGGCGTTAGAAGAAGTTTAAGTTTAAAAAATTTGGCTCTCAAAAGAAATTTCAATCGTGGTACTGTTGATATTTAGCTCTGTTGACTAATGAGTTTGCCGACCACTGGGCTAGGGCAAGTTTTAGTGTTTGAGATCTGAGGGATGATAGCAATAATCTTGATGGATAAGTGGGAGGGGTTGGAAGGAAATAATAGGCATAAGGATAGCAATGTGTACAAAGGCAGAGGATGAGAGGGAACAGGGAACTATGGAACCACAGAGGGTTGAGTATGATGGGAGCTGGAATGGAAAAATGGGAACAGGAAAGATAAGCTAGTCCCTGTCTTGAAGGGCCTTCCAGGACCTGATTGTATCCTGGGGGCAGTGGCAGCCACTGCATAGTTTTAAGTGAGGTATGATATGGCCTGATTTGTGTGTGCAGAAAGGCCAGTAATAGTGCATTTGTTCTCTTGAACCTAGGCACATGGGTCATGGAATTGACCTCAGAGTGTCCATGTCCAGGTGATGCCCACTTACAGCCTCAGGCAGACACAATAGCATAGGCCACCTAAGAAACAAAACTCGGCTTTCACCCCAGGAGAACACTAAGGATCTATAGTGACTAGTTTCATAATGGAAGGACCCGACACTTAATAGGAAAATATTAACACAAAGTGGGAAGTGCTGCCCTTAGATGTAACTAAAAATCCTGTACTATCACTTTTTCCTCATGGGTCCTTGTATATTTATTAACACACTAGAGGCCCGATGCACGAAGTTCATGCAAAAGTAGGCCTTCCTTCCTCCGGCTTCCCTCTGGCACCCGGGACCTGGGCTTCCCTCGCAGCCCCCGCTTCATCCAGAAGGATGTCCAGTCTAATTAGCATATTATACTTTTATTATTATAGATTACCATTATTACCTTCACTATTACCATTATTGCCTTCCTCTTACAACACTGCTTACCCTCCTTTTCCTTTCTCAGGGTAGGCTTATCACATCCTCCAGTACCTTAGTTGTTTTCAAGCTACAAGCCCCCAAGGCGCCAACCTTAGTCCTCTTCCTCATCAAAGGTCTAGGTACTAACTGACCATTCCTCCAGTCATTGAGGAAGGTTGATTCTTTGGGGAGACTCAGATGCCAGAGAAGGAGAAGGCAATTTGCAACTCTAAAACAACATATGCCCATTCCAAATTCTGTTTTTGGAAGTTACCATGCATTATATATTACACCTGTAAGAATCTACTGATGCACCAATTGGACTCCTAGAAATATGCTCTAAAAATAAAAATAACTTATCAAGAATATCAGAATAACCAAATCAAGTATCCACAAATTTCATGGAAAATATATCAAAACTACACCTCATTCAGATGGTGCAGATTGGACAATTTCTGTCTTCCCTCAATATTGCCAGGTCTCCCAAGAATCAGAGGACTCATTGTGCAGGCCCACTGGGACCCCAGGGCTTTTGGACCTGCCAAATACAGGTCATCCTAACTGGGGTCCCATGTCACAGAGTTCACATTCTATTCATTCATTCATTCATTTATAGAAACATTGATTTGTTGTTCTACTTGTCCTTTGATTGCTTCTTGTATGTGCCCTGACTGGGGATCAAACCTGCAACCTTGGTGTACCTGGATGATGCTCTAACCAACTGAGCTACCTGGCCAGGGCGAGTTCACATTCTTGAACTCAAGAACCAGTATAAGTGATTGCCAGCTAGTTTGACTATATCTTAGCATGTTTTCCAGATAAAACAAATTACAAATTCTATACCATTTCTCATAAAATGCCATTGCTAAGTTTTTGAGTTCAAACATCTGAATCTTGGCCTAGATTAGAAGCATACCATTCTTACATCCCTACCACACAGCATCAAATGAAATCTGTGCTTTAATTTGTTTAAATGTCTTTAAATTCTGTACTGTTACATTCTCTGTAAACTACCTTCATCCACATTGAGGTCAACAAGTAAATACATCTCCAGGTCAATAATTTATCTGATTAGATTTTAATAAGCCAAATTTGTATGCTGAATTTCACTGTATTCCTATCTCATTTTCTTTCCATAATAAAATGGAACCCAGTTCCATCAATTATTATACAAAACCACCTTTCAACAAAGTGTAGAGCAGAATGTCCATGTTAGCTGCCACCCTGCTGGAGTCTCAGGCTTGTCTCACTTCATCACAGGAGAGGTATTCCTTAAGCCCAGGGAATCCCTGGAGTTCTTCTGAGTTGGGTCTAGCTCTCATATAGAACTCTTTGGGAATAGCCTTCCATTCCTTTTATTTCTAATCGAACTTGCAGCCTGTACTTGAGCTAACACTGACATAAGATTTTTGGTCTCACCATTTCTAATTTCCCTGTAAGTCATAGATTCCTCCTTCACTGACTAGTAAGTATACGAATATGCGAACAATAGTTTGACTTATAGACTCAGGACATTTTATTGCCGTAGGGAAAATGACAGCATCATGAAGTGTCCACAGTGCTGTCTCAAGGCCAGTATCTGCATGGCTCTTGCTTTGGAATTAGATATCCTTGACTCCGCCCCTGCAGTGCATTCCCCACTCCCACTCATAAACCTTTTACTTAGTATGAATTACTTTTCTTTTATTCATCGGTACCCTATTCCAGATTTTGTTGTACTCTTTTACAGTTACTCAACCAAGGAGATTTAACTGAAAGACGGACATGAGCATGGGTACTGAATCCTGAAGAGCAGCTCTATCTGATCCCAGCGAGCAATAGTGGGAACAACTTGCTTATGGCTCACAATCTGCCAGAATCAAAATGAATCTGTGAATGACAAGACCCCGCTTTTTCCTCTGTGCATCTTCCCTGGCAAAGAAGATGAATGCAAGAGAGCTTCTCTTCAGACTCTCATCTGACCCAGAAAAGGAAGAAAGCAGGGAATGTGGGCTAGGTAACTGTACCTACCTCTCTTCCCACTGGAAAATTTTGGGATGGACTTCTCCCAAAAAATGAATTTGATTATGTGTTGGCTGACGTATCTCAGTATAACTATTGAGAGGAGATTTTCCTATGAAGAGCTACCATCCCAGCCTCTGCTGTCTTATCACGTGGATGAACTAAGTCCTGCCACCAACCATAAAACTTCACCAAGAAGTTGAGCTTTCAAGATGCCTTGTTGCTTTGGAGAAGGGAGTGATGTCAGTTCTGTTGTGATATTCTCCCTTTAGCAACCTGAGACACTCTCCGCCAGTGGGCTGCAAAAAAATAAATTACTTGAATCCCTACTTGGCCCAGGCTGAGGTACTATCTTGTCCTATACACCTCTACTTAGTCACTTTGCTTCTTTGTTTATGGAACATACAGTAGCATGTTTAAAGGGCTTTTTTTTTTTTTTTTTAAGTTAAATCACATGATTCAGAGCTTCAGTTGTTTTCCCTTTAAATAAACAAAATAGCCCAGTCAGTTCTTTGGCTTCTTGTTTCAGACAGAATTTGTTCTCTTAGAAGATTAAGAAAGTAGTTCAGTCTTCACCTTTAAGATAAGGTATTGATTTAACCTTAGGATTCCATGCAGGTAAGACTGGGCTCAGGAGTCTTGGGGAACATGATATGAACATCTTCATCTCTTACTAGCAAACCCAGATGATAGCTATTGCCGGAGTATCACTCTGTCCTCACCAGAAAGAACCATGTCTGAGTCTGGAAAATTAGCAATGAATTTTCCCAGAAAGTTAAAAAAAAAACACACATGAGAAAGGTGCTTCTGTTAGAGAAGGCACTCTTGCTGTTATCCTGTCTCTACAGCTACTGAGAAAACATCTAATTATAATTAGTGAGAAGTATTCCAAAGATCACTTACTAGAAGAAAATCTTGGCTGTCAAATTTATTTAAAATGAACCTCATGCTGACACATACATGCTCACAGATAACATTCTAAATATATAACAGGAAAGAACTGCTTTTTTAAATAAAGTAATTACAGTTCTCAATTTGTTAATGACATGTATAATCGTGCTATGTAGATTGAGTTCATGTCAATTACTTGTATTCTTAAAATACCAGTTTTTACTTCCTGTAGCCTCACTCTTATACTAGAGCAGTGGTTTTCAACTGGGAACATTTTGCTCCCAACTCTCCTAGGGACATTTGGCAATATCTAGAGACATATTTGGTTGTCACAACTGGAGGGTATTACTGGCATCTAGTGAATAGAGGCCAGCATGCTGCTAAACATCCCACATTGCACAGGACAGCTCCCTGTCCTTGCACCCAACAAAGATTCATCTGACCCAAAATGTCCATCGTGCTGAGGCTGAGAAACCCTGTATTAGAAGTTGCAAACTTGTCATCCCCCAGGTGTTTTATTTTGCCTGTACAGTATTTCCAAGTAATTTTTAAATTAGTTGCCAACATGCAGATTTCTGGCTTCTGTTGAAAATGCAGTTGATCTGGCAATTCTGGGCCTGTATTCCAGCAGAGACTCCAGTCTCTACTGTCCCCCTACTCCCTTACAGCCCGCCCATTCAACCCATTTCTGACTAGCCTCTGTAGGCATTTGGGCTTGTGCCCTTTTTTCTGTCCCTAATATTTAAGTGTGAGGCACAAAGTAAGAACCCTTAGCTCAGCTATGGTCCCTCCACCCTGAGCTTCACTTTGATTTATTTGAACCATTCCTTGATATCTGCTACTTTTCTTTTCCCCATTCTCCAAGAATAGCCATGACTCAAAACCCAAGTTTTCCCTTGCCTTGATTTGACCCCACTTTAGTTGCTAATATTATTGAGAAGCAGTAATTAAGTGTACTGGTTAGGCCGGTGGTTCGAGATTATCTAGCGATTCATAAGACAGCTCCTCCTGCTCCTTCTTGGGGCTTGTAGGCTGCTCTAGAGGTTCTTCTAAATCCTGCTGTGGGTTTCTGATGCCGAGTTTTGTAGTTTCATGGGTGCTGCAGAATAAATAAAAATATGAAAAAATGTTTAATTAAAGCATGTAAAGCTTAAGGATGGTCTCAACATTTTTATTATATGGGATGCAAAAGGAAATTTCTAGGTGGGAAATGGGGAGAGGAATTAGGACTTAAACAACAAAATTGAAAATATTAGAGATGCTTTACTCCCTTTGATGTATACGATCTCAATGGAGGAGGTGGTGCTGAGTTATTTTTAAAGAGCGCCAGAAAAACAGTTTTATGGGAAATAAAAATATACATGATTTTTCAAACATGGAGTGGAAATACTTTTGACTGGTGGCATTGGAACTGGAACAGAAAAATGATGTTTCAAATTTTAGGAATCTAGACTTAATATACAATGGTTATATATATATTTTTAATATATTTTGATTTTTTACAGAGAGGAAGGGAGGGGGATAGAGATTTAGAAACATCAATGAAAGAGAAACATCGATCAGCCACCTCCTGCACACCCCCCACTGGGGATGTGCCTGCAACCAAGGTATATGCCCTTGACCGGAATCAAACCCTGGACCCTTCAGTCTGCAGGCCGACACTCTATCCACTGAGCCAAACCGGTTAGGGCTACAATGGTTATATTTAATTCACAACTGCACTTCTCTCCAAATTCAAATGTGTTATCTGGAGATGTCTGGATAGTATTCTGTAAGTACAGGATAGTGATCTCAAAATATGAGTGGCTGTCCTAAAGACCCCTCCCAGGGGCATTACTAGGGATGGCACCTGGAGGACTGCAGGGGGACAGCAGCATCTGGGATTACCTGGGACAGTCATGCACTTCTAACTGTGCCTTCCACTGTGCAGCCCTGGTGCCCTGAACCTTGTTCCTCACAAAGTCTTCATCCAGCCCGGCCTGCTTCAGGGTGTCTTGGTACCTTTGTTCTGCTTCTTTCCTGGCAAGGTCCTGTGGAATGGAAACTAATCTGTAACTGTCTTGTGAATTTCTTGTTAATTCTAAATTACTAGCTTAACCCATATCCTTAAAATACTGCTCACCACCACTCCTCTCCCATTAGTGGGGACAAGATTTGCATAGAAATTACTTCGAGCTTTGTTTTCAAGCCTTAAAGTGCATAGGAGCTATCTGAAGATTTTGTAAAGAGTAGACTCTTATTTGGTAGGTCTCAGATGGGGCCTGCAATCCTGTATTTCTAACAGTCCCAGGAGATGCCAGCCATTGATTAGGGAGCCACACCTTTGAGAAGCAAGGACTTAGATTTTTGAAAGACCAAGTGAGGTCCAGATGAAAATGATGGACTAAAAACCCTTGGAGACCTAGCAATGTACCACAGATCTAGAGGCTGGTGATGTTCCACCACTATGAACAGTGGCTCTGGACAGCAGAAAAGACTGGATTTTCAGTCACATTAATAAGTTAAAGATGTGCTTGCTAATAGCCAAACTCACTGTGTGTATGGGACCTAACTCCCACTCTGATTCATACTGAAAGCTAGACTACAGTGAAAACTCTAGGAATTGAAATTTCCCATTTTAGATGTCTTTAGAGTCCAGTCTTTGATGAATTTAGCCCAAGTAACATTTACTATTACACTACTATTACTACTTTGGTAGTAATAAAATGGGCCCAATTTAGAATCTTTCTGAGCTTCAGGGAAATGTTTAGATATTAAACTTTCATGTCTAAGAACTCTTTCATCCAAGACAGAAAGAAGATGACTGATTGTTTAGTTTTACCTTGGTAACTTGTTCGAAGAGATATGGCCTCGTTTGTATTCTCTTTTTCATTTCCTCCAATTCTTTCTTATACTCTTTTGCTCTTTTACGGTCATTGTTCCTGGAATTAGTAAGATTTTTTAAATGCGCCTTACTCCAATCCAGAATACCCTTCATTCCAGTTAACAGAGTAAGTCTCATGGACATTGTAAATTCCTAACTGCCTGGCAAAACTCATGACTGCCGTTAGAGGAGCCTACCCTAATATTGCCGTTTTCAAGGCCAATGATCTGCTGGATCCCAAGACACTACCCTTTGATACATGGAAGACACTGACCGGTTTTCTTTCAGCTTTGCTTTGAATACCTCCTCCAGGCTTTTATGGGGATCCATGGCTTTTGCACGCAAGGTCACAGATTTGGACATTGCTTGACACTTCTTTTTATGCATCTCCAACCACTGAGTACTCTCATGTGCTTTGTTCTTTTTTTCAAGTGAACTTCTAAAGGGAGGAGGGAAAAAAAAAGAATACAGGTGACCAACTTGGATATATTTAAAAGCAATCTTAGTAACCTCTCTGGAAAGTTGGTGTTGTCTATGAGTGGGGATGGGTGGGTAATTTACCTCCCTGGCATTTCAGAAAGATTAAGATTCTGGCATCAAATGCAAGGGCATATGATGCCTTCCCAGCACTCCGGATACAGTAATATTCTACCCAGGAGAGTATCACTCATTGAACTGAAAAGAACGTGAATAAAATATCCTTACTTAAGTAGCCAAACATTCAGGCTTGTCTATCCTGAAACAAAATACTAATAGCTACCAGTAGCTGAGTTATGTACCCTGAACCAGTGCAAACAGTCCGCAAGGGCATTATGCCCACTATCTTGTGTAATCCTCATACCTGCCCTGTGAACTAAGAACTAGGAGCATTCATTGTATAGGCAAAGAGATGTAGCCTCAGATAGGGTAAGCCACTTGCCCAAACCTACCCAGCGTACCAGTGGAAAAGCCAAGGTTAGAATTAGGATATCTGACTTTAAGTCTCTGCCCTTGGTGTACACTGTGCTATAAACAGTGGGCTGGAAGGTGCCTGAGTTTATGGTCCTTTGGGAATACAGAGAACTAGAAATGGACTTCTTTTAATGCACAATTTGGGATCAACTTTTAGCACTTCGTTTGTGTAAATATTCTACAAGGTATGGAGAGTTCTACCAAAAGAAAAAAGTCAAGACTCTTGCATTTGGCCCACACTCAAGTGGACCGATTAGGAAGGGGGACATTCAAGTTTTATCTGCTAGTATGTCAAACTCCCTACTGCTAGGAAGCAGCGGTGGACATCCTCTGCAGGTGGGCCAACCTCTGGTTCATAATATCTAATTGGGACCTCAGGATATTGCTACATTCAGCCTTGATTTAGTAGCTCTATGAAATTTGAGGAAAAGGGAAATATCCATTGGATTCTAAATACATTTCTACGATCTGTGTGGGTCTTAAAGGGCCCAGTCGGTTCTGTTACTCCTCTGTGAGCTCCACAGGAAAGCACCAATATGCTGGTCCTCTGCTCACTGTCTCAGAGGCCTGGTGGAGGAGCTCTTGCTGGCTCGATGAGAACACCATGACAGATAAGGTCCGTTAAAGAGTTAAAAATAAGGAGGCGCCTGATTCCCACCGGACTTCTGACAGTGCCCCCAGATGAATCTCAGAATTTCAGTATGTGCAATGGGTGCTCGTCTCTGGCAGGCTCAGCCACCTGTCGTCGTGCTTCTCGGAGTTCCTGCTCCTAACGGGTTCCTTCCTTTTTCATCTCTAGGTCTTTACCAATGTTGTTCTTTGTCTGGAAACTTCTTTCTTTCCAGCCTCTGGCTTATTCCTCTTCCTTCAGGTTTCACCTCAGACCATCTATTACAAGAGTCCCCTCCCCAGGCTTCCCAGTGCCCCACAGTCCCCTGTATTCCCTCATCATTGCACTCACTGACAAAATAAGGTAGCTGCTTCGTTGCCTTTCTGTATTTCAGATTAGGTATTAAACTATAGGTTCCATAGGTATCTCCAGCCTTAACATTCCTCCTGGCACAGAGTAAGGCCCCGTGGGTATTTGCTGAATGATAGCTAGGTGTTTTCCCGCCCTAAGTGTGGAGGATCACATGTACTCCTGTCCTGACCAGAGAATTCCCCTCCACGCCTTTAGGCTTCCTGATAACAGGAGAGGAGGCCCAGCAGTGGGGTGGTTTCCATCATGTGGGCCACGATCCGGGCATTGTGAGTCTTCTGCAGCCTGACCACTCACCTGACTGCAGATTCCCTCTTCCTGGTGGCATCTGTGATGTGCACAGGTAGGGTGTTGGCAGAGAGGGAAGCAAGGCCACTCAGAGAACGACTCCTGGGCCGGGGAGCAGCCGGTGGCTGTGGAGAGTCCTAGAGGAAACAAAGCCTGGCATTGGTGGGACAGCATGTGTGATTAGGTTCCATCTTAGCTGGAATCCATTTCAGTTAAGATAGAAACTAATCAGACTAAGAATCTTTTTTCCGGGGATTAAAGCCAAGGGTAATGAGATTTCAAGTTTAGTAATTGGGACAGACTTGGATGTCAATCCTGGAGGTTGTTTTCATTGTTAATCCTCACCCGAGGATATTTTTCCATTGATTTTTAGACAGAGTGGAAGGGAGGTGGAAAGACAGAGAGAAACATCGATGTGAGAGAGACACATCAATTGATTGCCTTCCACACGTGCCCCAACCAGGGCCCAGGGCCGGGGATCGAGCCTGCAACCAAGGTACATGCCCTTGACCAGAATAGAATCTGGGACCCTTCAGTTCAGGGGCCGACGCTCTATCCATTGAGCCAGACTGGCTAGGGCAATCCTGAAGTTTTTAATCAAATGAGTAGAGTTCTTTGGAATTGGTATAGAGAGACAACAATTGATCCCAACTTCCTGCCTCCCAGACCTGCTTGAACTTATTTCTTCAATTTCTCTAAAGAGAGGGAAGGAAAAGAAGTATTCTTGTGGTCTTAAGTTTATAGGAATTGTGGATCTGTGATCTGCTTATAGCTGAACTGGTGTGTTTTTTTTTTTAAATTAAGATAGAAAAATGCCATGAAAAGTGCCTTCCATTGAGACGTGGCCCTCTTTGGATTTCGGGCCTCCAGGCCCTTGACCCTCCCACAACTGCCTGGGCTCTCACCTTCCTCCCTCCAGTGGCGGCAGCATCACAGGGCCGCTGAGTGTGACACAGGCTGGCGGTTCTCAGCAAGAAGGGCTTGTTGCGAGTCCCCTCTCGGGTGTCCCTTCTCTTTGCAGCTCTTCTCTGGAAGGCCTTGTAAAGGCCCTCATAGTCAGGGACAGCAGGATTCACCCGAGGCTGGAATCCAAAGTCAGTCTGCAGAAACCCAAGCTTTTCCTGCCAGGTTCGGGTGGCTGTGCGGAGCTGTGGGTCAGCCCTGCAACTGGAGGAGATGATGGGGGAGGAGGCCATCTTGAGCATGTCCATGGCTCTCATTTGGATGCGAATTTTCCTGAAGAGCTCAGCTTCTGTGAAGAAAAGTCAGGGTGGTGATGGGTGAGAAGGGACCGAGACTCATACCAAAAGGTTTGGAGAACTTTTCCTCTTTTAAACACTAGCAGTAATGTGCTGGAACCAAATGTTAACTTTTCAGGAATTTTGTGATCCAGCTGACATCATGTGGGGAAGCCTGAAATTGGCCATGATGGGCATTTTACACGACAGAAAATGGCAAACACTACAAATCAGGTTTTTTTTTCCTGGAGAGCTCATTAATAAATGTTGAGGAGAACACTGCCAGGTACCAATCAGGTTGCAGAATCAGCTCCATTCACATTTACTGAGTGCTTTCTCTGGTTCCTGAAGGATGACCAGGAGGAATGGGCCAGTCACCTGCTCCTCTCCCAGGCCTCCCCTGTCTCAGAGAAAGGCCCCACCACCCACACAACTGCCCAAGCCCATTATCCAAGTCATTCTTGACACGCCCTCCTTCATCTGATCAGTCACATGTTCCCCCGTCTCCTCCACTTTAACCTGTCTCCAGTCCAGTCTCTTTTTGTTGTCCCTGCTACTAATTTCATAATTTCTCAACTAAATTGTTGAAATAGCCTCGTTATATCAGCATCCCTGAGTCTTGCACCTCCCCCTTTAATTATCTCAACAGCAATCAGAATGATCTTTCTGAACTTCATATCTGATCATGAGCCACTCTATTTAAAACCCTCCAGTGGCTCCCCAGTGCCCTTGGGTGAAGTCCAAACTCCTTCCCACGGCCACAAGGCCCCAGGTGTGACCTGTGCCTGTCTCTTTCTTCTTCTCTCCCTCTTCTCTCCACACTCTACCTTTTCACCCCTGAATGTGCTCAGCTTTCTTACCTCCATGCTATAGCTCTGCTGGTACACTCTTCCTCCCTCTTCATCAAATTAACATAGCTCACCCTTCTGGGTCAGCCTCAGTGCTCACTTTCTCTGGGGACCCTAACTGTTCCCACCCCTCACCACACCCTAAGTTAGGTCCTCTGTTATAAACTCCATAGGAACCTATAATCCTTGCAAATGACTCATCACAGTTGTGGTTATTTGTTTATCTGTCTCCCTCCCATGTCCACAAACTCCATGTCTATTTATTCACCCTAGAACAATGCGTGGGACATGGCACATGTTACTGAATGAGCAAAGAAAGCCTGAGTCTCTTATTTGAGCTGCACTTCTTGAAATGAGTACCTCACCAGGATGGGGGAGGTTTCCTCAGAGGCAGCGGCACCGGTCTAAGCCAGTCTTTAGATGTCTCATTGGTTCTCTGTTCTCCTATCTGTGCGGCCACAGAGGCCTTCACATCCACTCACTGAGGGCAAGGCTGGTGGGGAGTGCTGCAGGACATCTTCTGGTCCCTTGCTCCCTACAGGATTCCCCCTTGTGTAAATACACCCAACCTGCTCCATGGCCTGCCACCTGAACAGCTCATCTCCAAGCCAGGCTAACCCCCGAGCCTGACTAAATCCCCACTGCACCCCCGGCAGGAGGCAGCAAGGTGGCAAGGTTGTCTTTACCCTGGAGTTTGTCCCCGAGAGCCGGCTCCAGAATGGACCTGGGGATCCTTCTAGTGGCAGTCTGCTTGGAGGCCTTGGCCGTAGCACTGGCGGCCAGTTCCCTCTGTTGAGCGGCTTCCTTCCGTTGCTCCTCCTTCTCCAGGAAGCTGAAGGGTTTGAAAGACGAGAGGAGCAGTTCTTTCCTCTTCTGGATCCCTGCCTGCCTTCGGGCCTCATTGCGCGCCATGATTTCGTGGTAGAGGGGCAGGTAGACATGCGCAGGAACGGGTTGTGCTCGGAACTGCCGGTGGCACTCGGCCTCCTCCTGGCCCTGCCTCTGGGCCTGCTGCCTCTCGAGCTCAAAGGAGGCAGGTGAGGCCAGCCACTGGGCCTTTTTCTGGGCCTCACGCACTGTCATACGGAACGGCTGAGGAACAGTGATGGAGGATGCCCAGGAGCTGAGACTTCGGTGCTGGGAAGGAGGCCTGGAGCCTGTGGGCAGCTGGGACTGAACCTTGGGAATGTCGGAGGGTAGGTTGCTCAGGGAGCTGCAGCGCCTTGTGTAGCCACACCTGGGGGAAGAAAGCAGCTGCCTTGTGCCTGGAGGACAGGGCGGCCAGGAGGCCTGGCTCCTCCCAGATCCTCCTCCCCACTGCGCTCCCTAGACCTCTCTGCCGGCAGGTTTCATCTAGCTTCTCAGCCTAACATCGCAGCCCCACAGGCCTCTAAGCCTTTGCCTTTCTCAACCAGGCCTCCCTCCTTCCCACAGGCCAGCTATCAGCCTTAGTAAGAAGTCTCTTCTCCAAACTGATCCAAAAATTGCCACTTTGCATTCTAATATTTTCATAGGGGGACAGCGCAGTGGTGCAGAGCAGGGCTTTAGAGTCAGACAGAGCCACAGTCAAATCTTGCTTCAAACAATTGCCAGCTGTGTGACCTTCAGCAAGGTTCTCTTGGAACCTCAATTCCTCATCTGTAAAATGGCAAAATAATACCTATTTACAGGGTGATGAAGAGGAGAAAAAATAAATATTAAATGAGGTAGAGTATACATACACATAACAGGGCTTGGCCAAGGTAAATGTACCTTGCTGCCATTCTCAGGGAGGTAGTGTGTTTGGGAAAGGCATCAGTTTAACCAATCCCTGTGCTTCGGGTGACTAAGGGTTACCCAGAGTGATTTAGGACTGCTGGGTAGGAATCAGAACACATGTTTGGATCTGGAAGCTGATTCTTCCGGAGCCTGAGTAAGTGGCAACTTGAAAAAGTGGTCTTTGCTTTACTGAGGAAGAAACACAGGACTTGGTTGGAATTGTGCAGTGAAGCAGCTGTTGAACTGCAGTGCCTCACCTTGGAGATGGTGGGTACTGGACCTGCGGCTTCCCCCTGCCTTTGTTCTGGAAGAAACTCGCCAGGTCCTCATCATCTTCAGAGAGGCTCTCATCACTGTCTGGGTCAGACTGATGAAGGGATTCCGACAGGCACCACCTGCCTTTCTGCTTCAGTGCCTGCAGGGTCTCATAAAAGCTCCCAGTTGAGTCAGGAGAAGTAGAATCTGTCTCCTCTAGGCTGAGGAACTCATCAAGTTTGCCAGCCCTAGGCAAAACCAGCCCATCCCCAGACAGCTCCTCTTCTGCCTCTGTGTCTGAGGAGGATCTGGGGGGAAATATCTAAAATGAAATAGGATAGACAGGGGTCAAACTATAATTTCAAATTTATTCAAAACTTAACTGTTAATTTCACTTTGAATAAGCCTCTATGTATTAGGGACTGGGGAGGAACAAAGAAAATTTTTAATTAACAGGAAAGACAATGTGGAAATAAGATGTGTTCTAAAGAAATTTCATGCCCTCGCTCGTTTGGCTCAGTAGATAGAGTGCGGGCCTGTGGACTGAAGGGTCCAGGTTCGATTCCAGTCAAGGGCACATTCCCCGGGTTGTGGCCTCAATCCCCAGTGGGGATTGTGCAGGAGGCAGCCAATCGGTGATTCTCTTTCATCATTGATGGTTCTAAATCTCTCTCTCCCTCTCCCTTTCTCTCTGAAATCAATAAAAATATATATTTTTTTAATTTTTTCACAAATTGGTATATGGGTGTGCTTGGTCGAAGGTGTCAATCCCAAGAAAGAATATACCTGCCAAAGACTCCTTGTTGTTAACTGGGCTCAAATTCATAACCAGAGTGTAGCAGCCATTGTTTACAATGGTCCCCCGCCCACACTGCGCATCAGGGAAAACCTCAGCTGCAGCTGCCAGCCTCAAGTACTGTGTTCCTGCCATCTGAGCTGACCCTCATAATAGAGCTCCTAGAGCTGTAATTTAACCAATGGGCTGAAGACCTACCCTATCCAACTGGAGCTGTGCAACTATATCCTCATTTGCATATTAACTGACCAATCAGAACACAAGAAGTCTATGGTTCATTTGCATGAAAACGGTCGATCAGGGACTAGAAGGCACTCTTCTCTGTATAAGGCAGCAGAGTGCCCAGATTGTGTTCCCCAGGTTTGCAAACTGCGCTGCAACCCTTGAGTTGTTTTACTGAATAAAATCTCTCCTGTACCGCACCCAAAGTTGGGGACTTCTGTTGGTGTTGAATTGTGGCAGCAACCTTTGGTTGACAAAAGACAGGAAAGAGACGCAAAGAGCTGAAATTGGGTCCCTACTTCATGCAGTGCGGTGAGCATTTTACAGAGAACCTACTCTGCACCAGGCATTCTGCTCCCTCCAGGAATCCTACCCATGACCTTGGCCACACTTTGGGTCCTGCCCTCTTGGGGTTTTACCAACTTTTTTCAATCTTCTTTTTTCTTGCTTTCTCTGTCTACATCTTTGCTTTCCTCATATTCTAGCTGATTTCCACTGTGTCACTAGGAATGAATAATTAACAGGAGAGACAATGTGGTCTAGCTGAATGAGCAATGTCCTAGAATGTGGGAAACCCAACTGGGTTTAAATACTCCAGAAAATATAAATTAGGTGACTAATTTGCACTAAGAATTAAGCTGAGAACAGGACAAGGCCTTGTCTTGAAATATCAAGGCCTTCATGAAGTTAACATTCCAGTAAAGGAAGACAGAAGATATAAGATAATAATTCAGTGAAATCCATAAAACTATGGGATTATAGAGTGGCTATAGGAAGCTTTCCTTATATGATGGGCTAAAAAAACCCATCAGATAAAGACTATATATATTTATGTAAAGATAGAGATATATTGTGGAAGGTATGTATATATGTACTATAATCAGAGTTAGGTTTATTAACTTGCTGCAGTAAACCATGGAAAATTATAGGGAACTTGGGAGGGGGGTAGCTTTTACCCATAGTAAGAGGGTGGGAGAGGGGCTTTTTCTAGGGTTAGCTTGTCCTGAATAATTCTGATGAGAGTTCGGGGAAGCAGGGATCAACTCTGAATGGATGCTGTCGTGAAGAGGGGACAGTTTAGTAAGTGGATGATTGAGCAATTTTTATTCAAAAGGGGGCAAGAACAAGTGGGCTGGGTAAGTAACTGATAGGTAAGCATAATCATTTAGAAGGGGGTGTTAGTCATTTTACAGTATGGTGTGGTCCTATGAGAAACACTGTTTTCTGCTGATCTTGCTGCTGGCCTTCTCTGTCCATTATGGTCTGAATTGTACTTTCTCAGGCCTGGGATGATTTTTACTTCTCACTGTGGAGGAGTTTGGGATTTACACCTGGCTGATGAGAAGGAGCCAGCCTTGCTCAGATCTGGGGTAAGCGGTTTCTGGGTTCAAGAAACAGTGAAGACCTTGAGGCAGGGACCTGAGGCAGGAACAAACTTGACTCTTGGAGAAGCAAGAGGGCCAGTGTGGCAGGTGTGGTGGTGCCAGGATGGGACCAGAGGATGACCGACTGCAGCTGGACTTGCTGATTTTCCTGGGTTTTCTAAGGTCCAGCTCTAACACTGCAAAGAACACGACATAGAGCCAAAGGTATGTATGTGCTCTAGCCCTCACTCTGCTACTGAAGAGTGTGTGGTCTTAGGAAACTTCCTTTTTAAAGGAACTTATTGAGAGATAATTCACACATCACGCAATACATACAACCCACTTATTTAAAGTGTGCAGTGGGTTTTAGTATATTCACCGTTGTGCAGCCACCACCAGCTTTACATGTTAATCACTCCAAAAAGAAGCCCCATACCATTTAGCAGTCACTCCCTGTTTTCCCCAATCTTCCCAACCCTTCCCCACCTCACTTCCCAGCTCACCCCTCATCCTTCCCCGCCGGCCCTAAGCAATCACCATTCTACTTTCTGTTTATATGGATTTGGGGGCAAATTTCTTCATCTCTCCGAGCCACAGTTTTCTCTTCTACAAAATGGAGACAACAGTCTACGACAGTCCTAGGGCAGCTGAGGGGATAAAGCGAAAACTGAGGGCCATTGCGTGGTTCTGCGAAGAGCCTGACCTAGGGCTCGGGTTCAGGCAGTTCTAAACGCAACCAATTTTAATCCCACGCCCCTCGGGAACACGCCCCTACGTCTGTCTCCAAGGCAACGTCAAACACTCCTCTCTCAGGCATTCCTTTCCGGGGCCCAGACCTGATTTTCCCCCCTTCTGTCTTCTTCCTCACCTGAAGGCTCCGAGCGCCGCCGGAGGCTCCCGCACGCCTCCCCACCGTCATCTTCCCAGCGGGGCAGAGACAGAAGCGGCCGCGACACCGGCGGTGACTGCGGCGGCGGCTCTGACTACGTGAGCCAAGTTCCGCCCCTTTCTAGATTTGTGCTCTGATTGGCTCCCAGGCGGATGCTTGAACCAATCCCCTACCAGGGAGCCTCCAAAACATCCCGCCCAACGAGGCAAGGATTGTTTTCCGATTGGCCTATTCCCTTTCCACGTTCTATTTCCGGTTCTGAGGCCGCGAGGCTGAGGCGGCAGGTGATTGGAGGACTCTGGTCTGGAAGTGCTACCCAAGGCGGGCCTAGCGGGGTGCCAAGTACGGAGCGCGTCTGCATCATGGCGGCTCTGTTGGCTGTGAGCCGGTTAGGGGCTGCACCAGCAGCTGCCCGGAGAGGCCCGCTGGTCTCCTGTCGGAGGTGGGCCGGTGCCCCGGCAGACACCGTGTACGATGTGGTGGTGTCAGGTGGAGGCCTGGTAGGCGCCGCCATGGCCTGTGCCTTGGGTAAGCTCATCTTCAAGGCCAGTAGTGTGGGGGGAAGGGGCCGTGGAGCTGTGGGGACTCGGAGTTCTGGCTCTGTTTTCCCAAAGTTTGAGGGTTGCGGATCTTGTGACCCCTTCCCTCCCCAAGGATCCCCAGGGCCCCAGGGCAAGCGTGTGGTTCTTGGGGTGCCGAAGGGTCAAAAGTGGGAGGTACCTTAGGAGTCCTTCCAACCGGTAGGGAAATAGACCTGCTCAGGGTTATTTAGTTAGGGGCAAAAAATTGCAAGCAGTCAGGCATTGTTGCATTGGGCTAGGTGTTTCCTCCCTCCCTCCCTCCTCTTCCTTCCTTCCTTTCCTTCCTTCCTTCCTTCCTTCCTTCCTTCCTTCCTTCCTTCCTTCCTTCCTTCCTTCCTTTCTTTCCTTCTTTCTTCCTTCCTTCTTTCTTTCTTTCTTTCTTTCTTTCTTTCTTTCCAGCTTCATTGAAATATAATTTGCATACCATAAATTTCACCCATTTACCACTATTTTATTTATTGATTGATTAGAGAGAGAGAGAAACATGGATTTATTGTCCCGCTTGTTTTTGCATTCATTGGTTGATTCTTGTTTGGATGGGACCGCAACCTTGGAGTATGGGACACTCTTAACACACTGAGCTACCAGGCCAGAGTTAAAGTTCACCCATTAAAAGCATACAATTTAATGTGCGTGTTTTTTTTGTATACTCATAGAATTGTGCAGCCATCACGACAAATTTTAGAACATTTTTATTACCTCCAAAAGAAATCTGAACTCATTAGCAGCCACTGCCCATTTCCTCCCAATCTTAGCTCTAGGCCGGTGATTTTCAATGGTTTTCATCTCATGGCACACATAAACTAATTATTGAAATTCTGTGGCACACCAAAACATATATTTTTTGCCAATCTGACAAAAAATAAGTATAATTTTTATTAATTCACACCGACGGCTATTGTGTTGGCAGTTGTCATTTTTGAATTTGACAGTCTGAAGGAAAAGAGGTCAGTGCCTCTGACTAGTCAGGGATTGCATGTTTTAAAAATTCCTGCAGCACACTGGTTGCAAATCACTGCTCTAGGCAACCACTCATGTATTTTTCTGTCTGTAGATTTGCTTTTACTGGACATTTCCATCTACGTGAAATCTGCTTAATGTTCTCAAGGTTCATCCAGGCTGTATCATGTGCCAATACTTCATTCATTTTTATGGTTGAATAATATTCCATTGTGTGGATATAATACGTTTTGTTCATTCATTAAGTGATGGATGATTTTGTGTATAAGCTTTTGTGTAAACATATTTTTGGTTGTCTTAAATATATTCCTAGGAGTGGAATTGCTGGGTCATATGGTAATTCAGCCAAGCAGTGTTCCAAAGTGGTTGCACCATTTTATATTCCTACCAGCAATATAGGAGGGGTCCAATTTTTCTACATCCTGGACACCTGTTAATGATTTTTTGTTTTTAGTCATTCCATTGGGTGTGGGAAGTGGTATCTCCTGGTTTTGAGTTGCATTTCCATAAAGACTAATGGTGTTGAACATCCTTTCTAATGCTTATTGGTCATTTGTATATTTTGGGGGGAAATGCCTGTTTAGAATTTTTGCCCATTTGAACTATTTGTCTTCATTTTTGAGTTGTAAGAGTTTTTCATGAATTCTCAGTACACATCCCTTGTCAGATAAATGATTTGCAAATATTTTCTCCCATTTTGTGGGTTGTCTTTTCACTTTCTTGATGGTGTCTTTTGAAGCCCAAAAGTTTTTAATTTTTAATTTTTTATTCCTCACCTGAGGATATTTTTTCCATTGATTTCTAGAGAGAGTAGAAGGGAGGGGGAAAGACAGAGAGAGAAACATCGATGTGAGAGAGACATTGATTGGTTGCCTCCTGCACACAGACCGACTGGGAGTGGGGAGTACATGCCCTTGACCGGAATTGAATCCACAACCCTCAGTCCACGGGCTGATGCTCTAACCACTGTGCAAAACTGGCTAGGGCCAAAAGTTTTTAATTTTGATGAAATTGAACTTGTTAGTCTTTTACCACTTGTGTTTTTGGTGTCATATCTAAGAAGATTCACTCCTAATCTTCCTTGAGAGTTTTATAGTTTTAGCTCTTACATTTAAGCCTGTCATCTACTTTGAGTTAAACTTTGTGTATAAGGTGAGGTAAGAACTTTGCTTTCATACTTATAGTTTAGGCTGCTTCACTACCCTGTGAGGTAGATATTACTTTCATATCTTTTATGAGAAAACTTGCCTGGCAAAGGTTAAGTAAGGACCAGAGTCTCATAACCAGGCACTAGCTGCAGAATCTGAATTCAAATCCAGGCCACCAAACTCAGGATAGTTTGTTTCTAACAACTGTACAGTGACTTTCAGAAATTAGATTTGATTTTTCTGGCCTCACAAAGATCATTAATAGTGTTTGTTGACTTGAGAATTAGAGTGTGGTTCCTCTTCTAGGAAACGGGGGAAACAATGCTATGTATAAGCTGATGGGCTTGAGTCTCAAAGTAATTCTAGAAAACAGTTATCAATTATTAAGCACTTGCTATGGATAGGCATATTTTAAAGTATTCTACATACATTTTTATTTAATCTTCATTGTTGATTATGCAAGTAAAGAAGTTAAAGCTCAAGAAAACTTAAGTAATTTGCACTCAAAAGCCAGTAATTAGAAAAAGCCAAGATTTTTGTGTGTATACCCTTTCTCCCTGACAGCTATTTGGTTGTACCTATTGATAAATGGATTAAAATAGTGCTTCTCAGGTGCATTTAAGAATCACCTGGGTTGTTTTGTTTTGCGTTGGTTTTGGGCTTTGAAAAACTAAGACAGGCACATATACAAAATTCAAAAGGAATTTTGAAATACAAAGGGTATTGGGTATATAGTATCTATATATATAAAAGCCTAAGTGACCGACCGTTCAACTGGTCACTATGACACGCACTGACCACCAGAGGGCAGATGCTCAATGTAGGAGCTGCCCCCTGGTGGTCAGTGCACTCACACAGTGGGAGCGCTGTTCAGCTGACCAAAGGGCGACAGACGCAGGGCTCACGGCTGGCCGCCACAGCCCGGAGACCGCAGCGGAGTGGCAGTGAGCCTACCGAGGGGTGGTGGCAGGCACAGTGGGGCCGGGATGAGCAGGAGCAGCGGGCAGCGTGGGACTGCGGGCCACGCTGAGGAACACCCCCCACACCAGTGCACAAATCCGTGCACCAAGCCTCTATCTAGTAAATCATATAAAGTAAGACTTCCATTTCTTATTGTTAGCCACCCAGTTCTCTTCACGGACAATCATTGTTACACGTTTGTGGGGTATACTTTAGAAATGAGGGTTCACAGTTCTACCTCCAGTAACTGATTCAGTTTGTCCAGGTGAGGCCCTTTATTAACATGTGTCTCTGGGGATGGATGCAGGAGATCTGAAGACCACACTTTGAGAATGAGAAACAGGGAAGTGCTTAATTGTCTTGTAACAACTTTACCTCTTAACTTTTATGCGATGTTATACACCATTCATGGGCAGGTGTAGTGTGGGGTGTTTCCTCCTGCTGAGTCAAGTGAACTACCTGCTTGGGATTTTGTGTGTGCTAATGCCTCCCCTTGATCATCATGCCATGTGTCCCAAAGAAAATTCTTTGTCGGTAGTTGATATACTGACTGATCTTACTTTATAGTTCAACACCCATTTAATTTTAGATAGATGCTTTAAAAGTAAGAATTTTCCAGTAGGCTCTTCATCTTGTCGTATCAGTCAGTTTATGTTTTCCTTGATTTTTCTTCAAACTCAAAATTTATGTTCTAGGCTTGAAATACCTATATTTTCCTTTTACATTGTTATTTGTAAACTTATAAATTCTCTAATTTTTTTTTGACAAATGAGTTTTCTAAAATGTTACATTAAATAGCTAACAAAATATTAAACTTGGCTATATTTTATAATGTGTTTGGAAATCTAATTATTTTCCTGTTTGTTTCCTGGTCTATTGTTTAACAAATGTCTGTGAAGACAGTATCTACTTTATGGACTGAGGAGATACAGCATTTGCTGCTGGGGATATTACTATAAGGGGAAAAAATCCCTGTCCCCAGGGAATTTAGAATCTAGCAAAGGAGAAAGATTTGTAGATAACTGATCAAAGGAAGAATGAGATGAAGCTCTCCTGGAGGAACGGGTAGGGGAAGATGGTCGGGCAATTCTAGCACATATTTTTCTCCTTTCTTGGCAGCAGCAACTCACTGCTTATTTTTCCCCCGTGTCTTTCTCTGAGACACTGGCGGGACTGACTGTAATGTGCTGCAGACACCCAGTGATGGCATCCCCAAGTTCCCCATCCCTTTTTTTTTATTTTAAATAATTTTTTATTGATTTCAGAGAGGAAGGGAGAGGGGAAAAGAGGTAGAAACATCAGTGATGAGAGAGAATCATTGATTTGCTGCCTCCTGTACACCCCACATTGGGGATGGAGCCTGCAACCTGGGCATGTGCCCTGACTGGGAATTAAACCCTAACCTCCTGGTTCATAGGTCAACGCTCGACCCTCGACCACTAAGCCATGCTAGCCGGGCCCAAGTTCCCTTTTTACTTCCTCTGCAATGTTTTAGGATCAGATTTGTAGGCACAACTGATGTATTTTTGGCCCCCTTTTCTTTTACAGACTAATTCTTTAACCTTGATTTAACCTTGAGGCCACAATGAATTTCGCTTACTAACTACATTTTTTCTGTTGAACGGGATTTGTAATTTTCAGTGATGTAATACTTTGAGGATTAGAAATATCTGGTGTCTAAAGACTACCTTCCGGTGGTTGGCAGGATGGTTCGCATGGCTGAAATGCTGGTATACGTTACTGCTTAGGACTCTGCATATGTTACTGCTTAGGACTCTTTGTGTGTGCTGTGTGAGAAATTTGTACCTAAGGATTAAGGCATGAATTGTTGCTTCTCTTGGCAATGAAAAAATAAATTCTGATTTTCCTAAAATGATATAAAATTTTGCTTTTTTTTTTTTTTTTTAGGATATGATATTCACTTTCATGATAAGAAAATCCTGTTGCTAGAAGCAGGTCCAAAGAAAGTATTGGAGAAATTGCCAGAAACTTACAGCAACAGGGTCAGCTCCATTTCCCCTGGCTCTGCAACCCTTCTCAGTAGTGAGTAGAACATCCTCTCTCATAGAACCAATCTCCGGTCTCTCTCGGCTTCCCAGTGTGCCCCAGAGGCAGAGTTACCAGAGCATCTGTGTGGAGGGAGCTCACTGAGGTGGGTGGGAGAGGGGTGTGGTTGGTAGTTTCTGAAATCGTTAATGTGCCAATTCCCCGTCTGAGGAAGGCATCCTTGGAACATATGGGGCCATCGCGTAGACTTCATTTGTGATGTTGGGTCATTATAAATGTGTGGAATAAAACTATATGAACTAATTATGAGCAGAGTCCCTCTTCATTCCCAGAGTCCGCCCTGGGAAGCTAGGGAGCCCCTGTAATAAATGCTTTTGGGGTGAAGATGGATGTGTGCAAACAGAACCAGTTGTCAGCACATTGTCTTTAGGTCTCTGCTCGGACTATCCTGTCTAGAACCACCTTACCTAAAATAGCCTCTCGTGTTACTCTCTAGCCCCTTATACTGCTTTATTTTTCTTCATAACACTACCACCTGACATTATATTATGTATTTGTTTTTTACTACAAATAGTAAGTTAGGATGTTAGCTACAGAAAGGTGGGGACTTTGTCCATTTGGTTTCCACTTTTTGCTCAGTACCTAGAAATGTACTAGTATCTGTCACATTTTAGCTGCTTTGTAAATATTTCCTCAATGAGTGAATCTCTTTCAGTGCCATGGAGATCAACAAAAAGTAGTCTTTATCCAGAGAGTTTGTAACTTCAATAGGATGGAAAAGAAGAACAGTATGGCTTTGATTTCCTTATTTATTTCCCCTACTTTACAATGTGATTTGACCTGTTGATCATGAAAGCTGGGTCTTTTTTCAGACTGTGTAATCTGAGCTGGGGAACAGAGGAGCTTAGCTCCTGCCATCAAACATAGAAGGGGAGAGTATTTCTCTATTATGGAGAACACTGAGATCAACCTCTAACTTAACAAGATGGAGGGACAAAGGGAGCCCAGGAAGGATGCTCCGGTCTCTACATAGATCCTTTCTTTTGTAGGTTTCGGTGCCTGGGACCACATCTGCAACATGAGATGCAGAGCCTTTCGCCGAATGCAGGTGCTTCCTTTGTCATTCTTGGCAAGATACTTCGGTCTGTTTTGTGCTAAGATATTGGAGTCCACATTCTCCAGGTTTTCTGAGAATGTGGGAAGAATCAAAGTCCACACGCAGTCTAAGAAAGTGGGGGAAAGCATTCCCCAGAGAATTTTCCTCTCACCTGATGTCCTGCCAGAGGGACTGACAGTTTGTGATTATTCTGCTCTGTCACTGGGAAAGCAGCACTCCGTTTCTGATTGGAGCAGAAATACAGACGTTCTTTTCCTTGGGTTGTAATACAGACGTTCCCTTGGTGTTGCCAGGTGTGGGATGCCTGCTCAGAGGCCCTGATCATGTTCGACAAGGATAACCTGGATGATATGGGCTACATAGTGGAGAACGATGTCATCATGCATGCTCTCACGAAGCAGCTGGAGGCAGTGTCAGGTGAGGCTCCCACCTCTTCCATCGTCCTTTCATTCTCTGGAAGGTGAACCTCTTTAGAGTTATTCTAGGGCTTACTGGAAGGAAGGATCCCTTTTACAGATATTGAATGTGCACCATAAACAAACATTCTGATACTTATCTCAGGGTTTTTCTTGTTTTTCTTTTACAGCTCTATGCAAGTATAATTTACATACCAAAAAATTTACGCATTATAAGTGTACAATTCAGTGATTTTTATTATAGAGTTATGCCACCATCATCACATAATTTTATAATATTTCCATTACCTCAGAGGAAACCTGGAGCTCATTTATAATATTCCCAATCTGACCCCCGGCCCCTGGCACCACTGGTCTACTTCCTGTCTTTTGGGATTGGCCTGTTCTGGACATTTCATAGAGTTATACTCATAAAATATGTATTCTTGGTGTCTGACTTCTCCCATTGAATGTATTTTTGAGATATGTTCATGTTGTAGCATGTATCAGTACTTTATTCATTTTTATTGCCCTAATCAGGGACCAAACGCATAACCTTGGCATATTGGGAGGATGCTCTAACCAACTGAGCTACTGGCCAGGGCTCCTACCCCTTTTTTAAAAAAAAATTATAGCCGGTCTTTTTGCCTTTCGGTCAATTTGCATATTAGCCTTTTATTATATAGGATACTCTATATCCCATATAGTTCATATTACCCTTGTGACTATGGAATGGTATCTCATTATAGTTTGGATCGTATTTCCCTGATGACTAATAATGTTGAGTGTCTTTTCATGTGCTTTTTTGTCATTTGTTTGTCTTTGGAGAAAGGTGTATTCAGAATCTTTTGTCCATTTAAAAACCGGATTATTTGTCTTTTTGTGAGTTACAGTGTTTTGTTTTGTTTTTAATTAAAAAAAATTGATTTCAGCCGAAACCGGTTTGGCTCAGTGGATAGAGCGTCGGCCTGCGGACTCAGGGGTCCCAGGTTCGATTCCGGTCTAGGGCATGTACCTTGGTTGCGGGCACATCCCAGTAGGGGGTGTGCAAGAGGCAGCTGATCGATGTTTCTCTCTCATCGGTGTTTCTAACTCTATCCCTCTCTCTTCCTCTTTGTAAAAAATCAATAAAATATATTTAAAAAAAAAATTGATTTCTGAGAGGAAGAGAGAGCTAGAAACATCGATGAGAGAGAACCATTGATTGGCTGCCGCCTGCACACTCCCCACTGGGGATCGAGCCCGAAACCCTGGCATGTGCCCTGATCAGGAATCGAACTGTGACCTCCTGGGTCATAGGTCGACTCTCAGCCCCTGAGCTATATCCGCCAGGCCAAAGTTCTTTATGTATTCTGGATATAAATTCCTTATTCAATATATGATTTGCAAATATTTCAGGGTTATTCTAGAGAGAGAAAATTGGAAGCAATCTTAAAAGCTTCTGATATGGGTAGTAGTTCACCCATGTAATGAGCTTCTGTGCATCTTTTAAAGATAATTTAGACCTAATATTTACTAACTTAGAACCATGTCCCACAATCTATTGGTGAAAAATATTACACGTCACATGATTCCATTTGTGTGTGAGGGTGTGCGCACCACATGTACATGTATAAGAAATTGTTTGGTAAGCTCTATGGCAAAGCTTTAACTGTAGTTGTCTCTGTGTGGTATGATTGAGGGTGGTGCCCCCCACCCCCTTTTAAACTTTTCTTTATTCAGACTTTTACAGTGAGCATATCTTTTTTATGGTCAGGAAGAAAAATGTTATGAAATCTAGAAGTTTGAGCCCGTGGTATTTCCGTGCTGTTTACTCTGAAAGCACACATGGGCTCATTTAAGCGTAGAGTGAACTGGAAGAGCAGGAGGGGAAGAGTGCCTGCTGTAGGCTGATAATTCACTGAGAGATTAATTTTTTTACACTGATTCATCCCTGTGGTTTCTGTTGTTTATCAGCTCTCAGACGATAGCACCAGTCACATGAGGTTTTTTTAGATCTTATTTTTCTTGTTTAGAAAAGGACAAGAGACAGCTGTCCTGGGACCTTGCTTTAGGTTTAGTTATGGCTTTTCCTCAGCCTGCGTGGGCTGTCTTTCTAATGTTTTGTGTTTTCTCTTCTGACCTCCCTAGACCGAGTGACTGTTCTCTACCGGAGCAAAGCAGTCGGCTATACCTGGCCTTTTCCAATTTCCATGGCAGACTCCAGCCCTTGGGTTCATATTACCCTAGGTGATGGCAGCACCCTCCAGACCAAATTGTTGGTAGTTGAATATTCTTATTTCGCCAGGGGTCTTGCATATTCACATGCTAGCCTCAATTCTAGGGCCTCTAGTTTTTCATCTACGCTACAGTTGATATTAATTTTAGGCTAAGCTTTTGGTTATAAGGACCAGTACCCAGTAAGCCAGCTCAAGTTAAGATGGGTCTTATTGTAAATCCTGTACAGGATCAAATCTCTTGGACCATCTTAGGTCATGAAATAAGGACAGCTGGCCTCACAGAGACAGGAACCAGAGTATCAGAAATTGAGGCTGTTCTTTCCCTCCCAGGAGTCCTGTAAGTCATCTCCTTGCGTCTTATATTTTTCCTCTCTCTGTTCATCAGCTTTCCCTTTTCCATGGCAGCCATCCCTCACCTTACATCAGGACTGTTCAGCTCTAGTGCCTGCCTATTGCTTTCTAGCCCAAATAGCAGGGGAATTTGGCTGAGTTTAACCTGTGGCTGGCACCTCGTGGGTCAGATGTCCAGCTTTGGTCCGTTAGCTGAGGCCGGGGTCACATATGTAGAGCCACCCCTTTAGAGGCTGTGAGTGAGGCAGGCATGATAAAAAGTTGTCTGCCATAGATGGGCTTGCCAGCAGTTAGAACTAGAGAAATCTTTAGGAGGCAGAGACAAACTTCTGGAGCAGTTTCATTTACTAAAAGATTGTAAGACTTAGCAGGCTCTCGTTTTTGTGCAGATTGGTGCAGATGGTCACAACTCAGGAGTACGGCAAGCTGCTGGAATCCAGAATGTCAGCTGGGACTATGACCAGTCTGCTGTTGTGGCTACTCTGCATTTATCAGAGGTAAGATCCTGAGCCCAGCCCTGGCCAGTGTGGTTCAGTTGGTTGGAACATTGTCCTGTATACTGAAAGAGGGCAGGTTCAATTCTGGTCAGGGTGCATGCCTAGGTTGCGGGTTTGATTCCCAGTTGGGGCACATATAAGAGGCAACCGATTGATGTTTCTCTCTCACATCGATGTTTTTCTGTCTCTCCCTTCTCCCTCTAAAAACAATAAACATATCATCAGGTGAGGATTAAAAAAAAAAATAAGACCCTGAGCCCACCATCTGGGAACCCTGCTGGTGTTTATTATGTGTACTTCTCACAACTGTTCTCCTTTCTTTTACAGGTCACAGAAAACAATGTAGCTTGGCAGAGATTTCTTCCCTCTGGGCCCATCGCTCTGCTCCCGGTAAGAAGTCTGTCTGGCTAGTCTACTTAAACATGTCCAGCCTCCCTCTTTTAGGACTTCATTTTCTCTCAGCCATTTTCAGGTTCCAAGTGAAATATCTCCAGGCTAGCTTCGTTTCTCCTTCATACCTTTATGCTTGAGAGTGCCCAAGAACAGAAGTTGTAGCTCTCAGTATTGATGGCGTTCTTTTGCGACAGCTCTCAGACACCTTGAGTTCCTTGGTCTGGTCCACATCCCATGAGCATGCAGCAGAGCTGGTGAGCATGGATGAGGAGAACTTTGTGGATGCCATTAACTCAGCCTTTGTGAGTATCAACTTGTCTGCCTGATGAGGTGTTGCAGGGGTAGATACAGAAAGGCAGTTTTGAGTAGGAAAAAGAAGTAACCAACCAGCTGCCCTTCTGTAACTGAAAGGCTTGGTCTGGATGACATGGAGGAGGATTCAGGGAAATCCAAACAATAGAAATCAGTAACCTTTGTGCTCTTTTGAGGGTCATGGGCTGCTGTTATGCTGATTGAAACAGCTGCCTGGGTGGAAGTTAGCATTGGCCTCTTTGGAAGCTGTAATTCTTAGGTAATCTTGAGCGGAGCTGCTGGGTCCCAGGTACCTGAACCTTTGAAGCCTAATTCATCAGAATGTTTTGGAGAGGGGCTAAGCACATTTCAGTGGGGGTCTTAGACCAGAGGTGGGGAATGTCCGGCCCATGGGCCATGTAAGGCTTGCAGAATCATTTGGTCTGGCCCTGCCAAGGCATTAGGGGGGAGTTAATTAATGTTTGACTAAATATAGCAGGCTAATTTCTAAGTTGATAATTTTGTATGGTCCCTGAATGATGTTATAAATATCCAAATGGCTCTTGGCAGAAAAAAAGGTTCCCCACCCTTGCTTTAGACAGACATGGGTTCAATACTGGTACTAACTGTAAATCTCCTAAAAAATGGAAATACCAACTTTTCAAGGGTTATTAATAATAAAAGTCTAAAGACTTAAGATGAGGGACTTTATGTAAAATACTTGCAGCATACCTCATACATTATAGGTGCTCAAATAGTAATGATTCTGGAGTAATATGGCTTTTAGATAATAGGGCACAATATTTCTGAACGTTAAATGCTACATTTATCTAAATTCACTAATATGACAATTGGTAACATTTATCGAGCACTTACTATGTACCAGGTACAGGTGAAGAGTTCTACCTGTATGTATGTATTTAAATCAGCGACTCTTTGAGGTAGGTACTGTTAACATGCTCATTTAGAGATAGGTAACTTTCCCAAGGTCCTACCTCTTGTGCAAAGCTGTGTTCTGAAATGAGGCTCTCCCTCAAGCCTGTGGTTTTAACTACCAAACTCCACTACCTCACTCAATTCACACCAAAGAACTTAAGCTTTGCTGCTCTATAGTAGCAACAGTAAAAGGAACTAAACATACTGAAGTGGCTTCCAAGATAACTGCTACCCCCTCGCCCCTCCTTCCCTGGGGCCATTTAGCATATATTCCTGGCACAGGCCTCTGTAGGACATTCATTTAGCAACTAGAGGCCCGGTGCACGAAATTCATGCACTGGGGAGAGGGGGAGGCCCCCCTTAGCCCAGCCTGCACCCTCTCATAGTCCGGGACCCCTCACTCCTTATCACCCGCTTGCTCACTGCTTCTTACCACTTGGCTCGCTGCTCCTTAGTGCTGCCATGGAGGCAGGAGAGGCTCTCACCACCACTGCTGTGCTCGCCAGCCATGAGCCTGGCTTCTGGCTGAGCAGTGCTCCTGCTGTGGGAGAGCACTGACCACAGTGGGCAGCCCCTGAGTTGAGCATCTGCCCCCTGGTGGTCAAAGCACATCATAGCAATTGGTCATTCTGGTCGTTCAGTCGTAACAGTCGCTTAGGCTTTTATTATATAGATCATTACAAGCGCCTTCTACGTAGAAGGGTCTGGTGATAAATGTGACACAGTCCCTGCTTTTAGGCAGCTCATAGTCATGTGAGGAGAAAGGTACATAAGTGACAATTTCAGAACAGTGGTAGAAGTATGCATAGGATGCTACGGGAACATAGAGGTGAGCACACACAGGCGAGTTTGGAGAAAGGTTTATAAAAAGAGCTGACAGCCTCGGGGTGCTCTGAGGTGAGGTCCTGGTGAAGTCTAAGTGGGAGGACATTCTAAGCAGAGGGGAGTGGATATTGTAGAATGAGCTACACAATGTGGCTGGTGCCGGTTATTGAAATTGGGGACTAGTAAAAGATCAAGGTCAGAGGTAGGCAGGAGCAGCTTAGCCATTTGGCTTGATCCTACAACCTGGAATCTGTGTTTTGCCTTTATTGGAGGGACTTGTCACTTGGGGTCTAGATTGTTTTAGGCATGTTAGGTACCATTGCCCTTGGCTTTCGTTACAAAAAGAGTTTCCTTGTTGAATTAATTCCCTGCTAGTCACTGATGAAATTTCACTTTTGTTTTGTGGCTGATGCTACTCAGTGGAGTGATGCTAACCACACAGACTTCGTTGACTCGGCCAGCACCATGCTGCACCAGGCTGTTGCCTTTCTGAAGCCCACTAAGGTCTCAGCTCGCCAGCTGCCGCCAAGCGTAGCCAAGGTGGATGCCAAAAGCCGAGTACTGTTTCCTCTTGGGTTGGGACATGCTGCTGAGTATGTTCGGCCTCGGCTGGCGCTCATCGGGTAAGATAATGGCAGAGCAGAGCTACTCCCTTCGCACCCTGCTGCTGGAGGCCACACCTAAACTCTGCTTCCTTTGCAGGGATGCGGCCCACAGAGTCCATCCACTGGCAGGACAAGGTGTCAACATGGGCTTTGGGGATATCTCCAGCTTGGTCCATCACCTTAGAACTGCAGCCTTCGATGGGAAAGATTTAGGTAAGGATTCTGGTTCCTTAAAGAAGTATCCAGAGGTCATGTAGTTAGGGAAAATCAGGACCCCTGAAGGCCCCTCAGGAGCCGGATGTGGTGGACATAAGTGTGTGTGCTTTTCTAGGAAAGAAAACTTCACTATGGGATTAGGGTGTAACTTTCCTTTTTCCTCCAGGCTCCATGAGCCACCTCACAGGTTATGAGACAGACCGACAACGTCACAACACTGCTCTTCTGGCTGCTACTGACCTGCTAAAAAGGCTCTATTCCACCAGTGCTACCCCTCTTGTGCTGCTCAGGACGTGGGGCTTGCAGGCCACAAACGCAGTGTCTCCACTTAAAGTAAGAGGTTGCTCACGGCTCTCTTAAGAGTCTTGGTCACCGAGGAATGACTTTGCCAATGACTTAGTTAATTTGAATTAATTTTCTTGGCTGTAAAATTATCCTTTTTATCTTCCCCAGCGATAATGAGCAAAAAAGACTGTGCTGGGCTTGTTGGTGCTGGGCCTATCTAAGTAGTAATTTTCTAAGTATAAGGAAGGGTTAAAATAGCAAATGGGGCTTTCAGAGATAAAGATGCTTCAGCTCCTTTTGCTGCTTGGTCAGCTTTTTCTACTGAGAAACGTCCATTTAAAGGCACTTCGGAGGGACTCTTGTGAAGAGTATCTATCTGGGACTTTTGCTGAGTTTTTGCTTTAATCACTTTGGATACTTGAAAAGTATCTCCTTCACCCGCCCTCACAGTGTCAGAGTATCACTCACTTTGTTTCATTTCTCTTTAGGAACAGATTATGGCCTTTGCAAGCAAATGAATGCTCCTCTTCTGCAGATTATATTGAAGAAAAATAAACATCTTTACCCAAGGCCATCATACAATTTCAAGATTTAATTTAATAAATTGACTTTGTATTAGCATTCTCTAGTTTCTTTGTCTCCTTTATTTAAGGGGTCTGTGGAACCCAAATAATGAGTGAGAATTTGCTGTGAGGAGGGGTATATAAACCAAGCCAAGAAAAACCCCAAAGGAAGACTATTATAATTTTTGTTGAAAAGAACTTTTTATTACTAAAACAAATCATTAAGGTGCTATCTCATTCATTTTCACTTGTTAACGATCCTTTCTAAAGAGCTATAGTTTTTTTTTTTTTAATGCTGGTCATAAATTTATACAATTACCTTTTGATAAAGAAGAATTATAAATATTCAATTGATGCATTTTTGTTAGAATTACTGTTTTAAAATTAAAAATAAATTGCTTTAACCTTTGTTATAGGTGCACTGGACTTTCTAAAAAGAAAACCAAATCTTGTTGTTCATTATTACAGCACTGGATTTCCATTTTATTTATGGTTCCTCTCTGGGACACCATTGTCTGTTCAGTGACAAAACAATAAATAGTTTCATTGCACAGGTTTGAAAACTTCAGGAGCCAGGTCAAAGGGAAAATCTGATTAATTAGCAGCAGAATTTGTCATATTTGATTGCAGACTGGTGGCTGCTGGGTGTAGGGGTGGTGTGGGTGTTTGAAGAGCTCACTTTGCAGTACTGAAGAGATTTGGGGATCCATTAGATTTGTATACTGTAGAAAAAAATTTTGCCCAAAAGTCTGATTTGATGATGAAATGAAAAGAAATAGTCTGCTTTTGAACCAAGCTAAACTATTCTTAGTTTAGCTTAATTATTGAAGGAATGAGAAATATGTTTCAACAGGGGAGCTTTTCAGACAAATGTACAAAACTTATAAGATACTAGAATAAAAAGTGATAGTGTCACAAATGTTCCTGGAATCTCTGGAAAGATGTGCCCAGAATGAAAGATGGCAACTACTGTGAAAGTTGTATGACTACTAGCAGAGTCTAGAAAGGTCACCACTGAATGGGAGGGGAAAGGTCATCTTTCACAAAAATGGGAAAGGTAGCCCAGGAAAGGAGAACATGGACTCTCCAAAAGTATGCAAATAAAATCAGGCAAAATAGGAAGAATTTTAAGGCACATCTTACAAGGCCCTCCGTAACCCACAGAGGATGTTCTTCATATGATGATGGTAAACACACAACATCCACTATGTGCCAGGCCAGATCCTAAGTATTTGAAATATATAAACACATTTATAGAAAAGAAACGTAACCAACAATATTAGACACTATAGGATTCCTCAATAAGAGGCCAAAAAGGTACACCAAGGGCAGAAAGGACATTATAGACAAGTCATTTTTTCTAAGAAATAAAAATTCTTATTCCATATTGCTCCTAACATGGATAAACTGGTTAATTCTCTCTAGATGTTCTAATCAAGATTATCAGAATTTAGGTAGACACATCTCAAGAGTTCTGGAGGTACTTGGGATGACCAAAGGAGTCTGAACAGCTTCTGTCCATAAGAAAATCTTCAGAGACAAGCTATGACAAAGACCAGGGAATCTTGCCGCTCTCGACCGTCAAACTGGCGGAGTCTCTAGTGAACACAGCTTACCTCTTGGGAATCATATGGAACAACATTTAGCGTATGACTGGTTCTAGCACTCAACCTGTGTGACACAAATGGTAAGGGGTCTAGAAGCCAAGTGTTCTATTAAAGAAGAGACCACAAAGGACTTGCGAGGAATTTTCTTCAGGAGACGGAAAGGCTATGAAAGGAGGGATGAGAGAAGACCATTGAGAGGAGAGATCCCACATAAGAAGGGATTTTTAACATAAGAGCTGTCCCAAATGCAATGAGCTGTCTCAAAACATGCCTAACCAGAAGCTAAATATAGCTACTTAGAAATGTTAAGGAGATTCTGCAACAGTTAGAAGACTGGATTATATCTTTGTGCTGTTTCCAACTCTAAATATTCTATTATGTATTAGCATTTTTTTTTAGGAAGACAATAGGTATCAAGGTGACCTTGGTATAATAAAAGTGTGAAAAAATAAAAAATAAAGTCAGTGTGAAGAATGTGAAGAAATTCCACAATGAAATTAAAAACAAAACACTAAAATGTAGGGGATAAAGATAAAATTTGGCTAGTTACTTGCACATCAGATGTTAACCACTTACTGACTCAGTGGAATAACTTTAAAAAAGGAAGTAGTATGAGGGCCAGGTGTTTAACATTTTTTTGTGTGAGAGAGCCGAAAGAAAGTCTACTGTGATAGCTACAAGCGTGGAAGATACAAACTGCTGGAAAGAAGCTGGAGGTAAAGAGCCAAGGTCAAAGAGCCAGTCAACAGGAAGATCCTTCAAGCTCAAGGGCACTGAGTGGGCAGACAAGAAGCAGGCGAGAGTCCTATGGGAAAGAACAAGATAATGAATTTTAGGGGAAGTAATTCACAAAATGAAGGGCTCAGAGCATTCCAACCCAAAAAAAGAATCCACAGTATGAGGGCCAAAATAGCCAATGAAATAAAACTACCTTTTTATTTCACCGGGTAGTTTAATAAAATGTTAGCTTATCATGGAGAAGGGTATCAGAAACCCTGGAACTAGACAATTTAGGAGATGGTAGCTAAAATGATCAGGGGCCAGGTAGGAGATGTTGCTATAAACAGAATAAAAGGGCAAACTGAAAGGAGCTATGGCCAAAATCTAGATCCTCCAATAGTAGGATAGAGATGTACTTCTTAGAAATACAAAGAAGTAAGTTTAGGATGACAAATTACTGTAAACAGAGCCTGGAAGGAAGTACTGGCACTGAATAAACACATATTCCTAGAAGGTTGTTCAGATTCATTAATCTCACAGTTGACATAAAAAGTTGATTAAAAGAAGGTGGCCTATACAAGGCAGCCACACTCTCCCAAAACTTGTCCTTAGAGACTGGATGGCCCCTTTTCTTAAGGCTGTACAGCTAGGAGTTACTCTCCCTCCTGCTAAGAGTTAGGACAGCTCTCAGCTGGCTGATTGGAGCTAGCACAAAGCAGGACCACACAACTTCAGAGATGGTACCTGTCTTTCCTCTTGAATTACAAAATCAAGCATTTTTTTCCTCTTTTTTTAGGGGGGTGGGTGGATGGGTATGATAAGGGTGGGACAAGGTAATGTGCAGGGAGGAAAAATATACTGGTGTTGATAGGCTATGGGATTGCAATCAGACAGCTAAGTTTAGCATGTAAGAGGAAAATTAAAATGTTCAAAAGGAAAGAGGCACTCAAAGGGTTGAAAGGAGATTTTTCTTTGGTTAAGTTCCAAAGCTATTCCTTTTGGCTCTCTGTGACACACAAGCATGCTCAAAAATTTAGACTCTAGTACCAGCTGTGCAAGCAGTATGGTTAGGTACCAGTTCCTATTAGATGTGTAAAATTAATTAAACCCAAATCTCTAGACTTAAAGGCAAGAGCTGTCTACAAAAACCTCTTCCTCCTGATGAAGCCAGCTGCTGGGTTTCAATCCAAGTGGTTTCCAGACTGCCTCATAACATGACTGAGTCTTATCTTCTTCTCCCGTTAAAAGGTTGTTGGCAAACGCAGGCCTCGGAGGAAGCGTCTGGCCTCAGTGGGAGACGCCCAGAGACTGCAGCAAGTGAAAGGTGGCTCCCAAGGCCCAGCCTGTCTCTATGTTGTTCACTTTCTTTGTGAGCTGTTGGGAGGAGAAAAAAAGCCTTCACATTTTCATTCAATTTTCAACTTTAGCCAGCACGACATGGGCCAAGATCATCCACATGGCCAAACCAAGGCAAACTGGAAGTAGCCAGTCTGGAGGCCTCCCCACAACCCATTTCTGCAAGTTTCCTCCCTGCCGTGGCCTATTACCATCCCCTTGCCAAGCTGATCCCTGAATCTTCTGGCCCAGGAAAGTGGTCTCACCCAGGCTTTCCAGACAGGACCTTTGGGACCCTTTCCCTAATCCTGAAATTAAATATAGCAGGAGTTGGGGTAGATTTAGAGGTATGAAAGCACAGACTAATAAGCTTCCTCACTCATACCTTGTAAGTAACTGCATTTTCTTAAGCACTATTAACCATCTAAGGTTTTTAAGGCATTCTAGGCCAGGATGAGCCTCAATTCATTCATGACCCCAAGTTAGACCCATTTTCTCAACTACATAAAAGGGATTCAGTTAGTATTTATCAAATTGTTTTCTTCAGAATCCTGAGGGTTCCTTGAAAGTGCTTCAAAGAGAAAGGGGGGCCACATGGTGAAGGAGTCCTGTACCTCTGCTTCAACCAGATGCTCCACATACCAGTGTTACTGGCATTCTGCATAAGCTTTTGTTGAGTAAAGACCACCACACACATACAAGTTTGGAAACCAGTGGACTGGTTTTAGTCTGTCTTTCTAGTACTCAGTTTTATGACACAATACTTTGTTGACCTAAGGAAATCCAATCTAGTCACTGGGCCAAACTCTGGGAGAATGGCATGTGAATCTTGAGGTTTTGTCTGAGATAGCTGAGTCAAACTGGGAGTGTCCCCCAATCAAATGCTCTCCTCTGTTCTGAGGACTGGGCTGACAGCCTAAAGATACAGATGCTGAAGTGAAGCTATCTCGGGCAGGACTGTGCACCCGATTTAAATTTTGTTGCCACTGAAATCATAAAGAGCAAAAGGATGCCAGCACTGGAAATGGCAGAAACTTGTCCTTAAATGATTTGGTTATAGTTGATGCTTAAATAGAGAATGATGTTAACTCAGTACTATGTACTAAGGGCTTAGGATGACCTCTCTAATCCACAAATCTCTCCCCAACTACTAGCAACACCAATACTAATAACTTATACTATGTGCTAGGTAATGTGCTTCACAGGCATTATCTCAATTTTCATAACAGTCCTATAAAATAGGAACTCGAAGGATACCTGTGCTTTGGGTGAGGAACCTAAAAGTTAGAGAGGAAGTAAATCATCTAAGGTCACAGAGCCAGCAAGCTTGCAGAATCAGAACTTGAGTCCAGATCTGACGGACAACAAAGCCCATGCTTTAAACACCACTATACTAATCTACTGGCAAGTAACTCTTCTGTGTTAAGCCCCTTAAATGCTGATGCTCTTGGCAGGCAAAACACATTAAGTCCAAGTACCTTAGTACGAATCAGTTTATGACATCTGTATAACCCAACAAATTGGGTAATATAAACTCATCCGAACTGATGAAACAGGAAGAGGAAATGGCACAAGGAGGGGGAGGAGGCTGAAAAAGAGTAGTCTACTTACTTGACCCCAAAGTTCAAAGCTGCCTTGTGCCATCTCCTTTAATAGACTACATGATATCTGAGAATAAAGATTACATCTTACTCATCCTTGTAACTGTGGATGAAAAAGGGTCACATAGTAAACCTGACAAGCTCAAGGTGGTCTGAACGTAAAAAATCCTAACTAAAAGTGGGTCATGGTGGGTAGTCATGTCCTAGGCCTGTAGCTTCCTTGACAAAGGTCAATCTTTACCTTTGAAATTGTCTATTGTCTTTGTGCATCTAAGATAACAAACCTCTGAAATGTCAGGGTAATTTTCTTTTCCAGACCCCTCGAAGGCACAACCACCCACACCAGAGCACAAAACCACACTGTTGTATTGTTGCCCACATGCCATTCGGTGTACCATAAATATTTGTACCCACCGATGTACAAGATGCATCTCTGTGTTTTACTTTTTATCTAATCTCAGAGATTTCTCCACTTTGCTTTCTCCCACCTCCCTAATCTATCACCAAATAGATTTCATGTAACCCCCTTATATCTCATCCTTTGATTCTAATCTATATATACAAAGAACCAGGGTCGTAACATCCACAACGACTGGAGGCTCAACCAAACGTCAGGCTGCGTGTACAGCAGGCGAGCAGGCTGAACTGCTGGCCTCTCGGAGAGAGAGAGAGGTGGGGCTGATCAGCAGCGGCAGCAGCTGCTGGTGAGGCCCGGAGAGAGAAGCAGGGTGATCAGACTCTGCTTCTCTCTCTGGGCCTCGCCAGTAGCCAAGTCTCTCTCCCTCTCCCAGAGGTCAGCAGTTCAGCCTGCTCGCCAGCAGCCTGGGCAGTTGCTGATCAGCCCCACCTCTATGATCAAGCCCGGAGATAGGCCCGGAGATGCTGACTGGCATAGAAACTGACCAATCAGAACCAAATCTGGGTGAAGTGCGAGGAGCCAATGGCTGCCTAGGAGGTGGAGCTTTTGACACTGACTGGCATAGAAACCGATTGACCAATCAGAACCCTGGGTGAACTGCGAAGGCAGAACCTAAGGTGGGGGCTGAGGAGGGTTTTTTGTTTTGTTTTGTTTTTTTTTAAACAATATGGCTTTCTTTTTTTTTTTTTTTTTTTTTTAAATATATTTTTATTGATTTTTTACAGAGAGGAAGGGAGAGGGATAGAGAGTTAGAAACGTCGATGAGAGAGAAACATCGACCAGCTGCCTCCCGCACATCCCCCACCGGGGACGTGCCCGCAACCAATGTACATGCCCTTGACCGGAATCGAACCTGGGACCCCTCAGTCCGCAGACCGACGCTCCATCCACTGAGCCAAACCGGTTTTGGCTGAGGAGGGGGTTTTAAGGGCAACAGCTGTTTGGTGTAAGGTGTAAGAAAGTTATTCAATTTTTTAATGACCTATTTGGCAGTATAGTGCATATGGCTGGCTATCAGTCCAGATATAGGGATTATGTGTTTTTGTCTGCCAAGAGCATCTCCTCCTGCTGAAAAAGGCTCCCACCACATTTAAGCAATCCTATATAATCTATCTATACTAATAAAAGGGTAATATGCTAATTAGACTGGGTCAACCAGCCATCTTCCAGACGTCCAACTTCCTTCCAGACATAGCCATGGTGGTGGGGACCAAGGCAGAGGCAGTTAGGGGTGATCAGGCTACCAGGGGAGGGCAGTTGGGGGCGACCAGGCCTGCAGGGGAGGACAGTTGGGGGCGAGATCAGGCCTGCGGGGGGGGGGGCGGGGGGGCAGTTGAGGGCAAGATCAGGCTGGCAGAGGAGGGCAGTTGGTGGTGAGATCAGGCTAGCAGGGGAGGGCAGTTAATAGCGATCAGGCCGGCAGGGGAGAGCAGTTAGGGGTGAGATCAGGCTGGCAGGGGAGGGCAGTTAGGGGTGATCAGGCATGCAGGCAGAGAGGTTAGGAGCCAGTCATCCCAGATTGTGAGAGGGGTCCCAGCTTGGAGAGGGTGCAGGCCGGGCTGAGAAACCCCGCCTCTGTGCACAAATTTTGTGCACCAGGCCTCTAGTGTATAAAATAAACTGCAAACTGCCATTCTCTGGAGCATTTTCCCAATCCACTGAGATTTTGCTTCCTAGCAATGGTTGTCAGTTTGGCTCAAATAAACTCTTATAAGACTTTTTCTAATGCTGGGCATTCTTTCATTGACATAAACATATGTGCAATTATTCAATTACTGTACTGAAAACAAGAAAATGGGATGGATGAAAGATATAAGATGTGTTTAGAACAAATAAGTTACTACAATGTTGAGCCTGCCTATTCTGGAACAGATGGACAGAGATAGGAAGATAAAGAGGAACCCAAGATTCCAAGAGGCACTAAATATACAAGGCACATATCACATATATATGACATATTACATATACACAGGTATTCAACATTCATGAGGTCTTAAGCCACTTGTTGGTGGCACCCTTCTGGTCCCTCATATCCTCTGCCAAATAAGACCATCTAATGGGCTGAGTGGGCTAATATTACCAGATAATGTACTTGCCCCTATGCCTCTCCAAATAGTGGAAATTTGTGCAATGGCACCAGGCACCTCTGTCCTTGTGCCCCCTTGACTAAACTTCAGTTCTAGTACTTGCGACCAACCACACTGTCAGCAGCAGCAGAAGGAATTAGGATATACATACCCAGAATTCAGGAAGTGTGGCACTTCCAACCTGTTTGCACCCTACACTGTGTGTTCACCTGTCCCATTTCTTTCCTGTTGCTTCTCGTCCTGAGTTTCAAAATTGATTTAATAAACCATGGGGCCTGGGCATCTTCATTTGGACTGTAAGCCTTCTCCTCTGTGACCTCTAGGATAGCTTTCCTGGCAACATACTTAGAAACTGCCTTTCCCACACTCATAGTGCCTTGCACAGTGCTTGTCCATAGCCCGAATAAAAATCCTCATAATTCCACCTTTAGCCACTCTTAACTCTTTCTTCCCACTCCCAGATAAGAAGTCTGTTATGAGACTCCTCTGCTCTTTCTCTTGCCTGTAAGACGGTGCTGTCTGCAAAGCCAAAGCCATCCTTCAACAAGGCTGTGATGTAGCTGAGATCCATGCACAGGAAAGGACTGCCTGAGGTGAAATTTTCCAAGTTGTCACACACTGAAGGGGAGAGAGAGTAAAGAGTGGAATTCAAGTTTGCAGCCAACTGAGAGGTGTATGATTTTCTCTAAATATAGACTTGGAATAAGCAAAGCAGAATTCTCCATTTGGCTGATGCCTAGGAGTCTTAAGAGGCTAGAACTGTGCACTGACAGCCTCTACAAGACTGCAGCTTCTTAAGAACTTGCAGATTTCTGATGTGATATCTTATCTACTCAAATTTACATGGACCCTCATTTATTTGCTAAATTTCTATGTCTATTCTTTGGGCTTAATTCAACCACATCCCTTACATATTATTAATGCTGAGGTCCTGAGGACAGGGAAATACCAGTTAGCATTACTTTGGAGACACTGGATAAGATTATTTATTTATGTTTTCAATGGACTCTTTCCAGGAAACTGCTGTGGCTATTTCCCATATATTTTGGTGCTTGATGTTTCATTAGCACTGATAACACTATTTCAACTAAAAAACAACACCAGAAATGTAGAAAAGCAGGTTTTCACCATTTTCCTAAAGGCTCTTCTATTCTCATATTTTTCTATGCCACTTAATGCTTTAAGCTCCTGGCAAAGACAGGAAACCAGCCTCTGAGAGGCTTTCTGCTGGCTGTGGAACTTCGGGACACGTTAAGGTCACTGGACTTTGTACAGTCTCACAGACTCACTGCTAAGGGCTGCCACTGACACTTACCTTCTTTTGCTTTTCTTTCAAAGTCTTCAACTTTTAAAATACCCCCCTTTTCATAATCTGAAATGAAGCAGAAGAGTAGCTGATGTTAAAAAGTGCCAAAGAAACATAAGAAAATTCATCCTAGTGAGATTTGTAATAAATAAAAACAGGAAATAAAATTCCCAACATTAGAGAATGGATTAAATAAACATGATATTCATACAAAATAATCTATGCATTCTGTTTATTTATAATCTATTTTATGTTATATGTATTTAACCACAATATTAAATTTGATTCATTTACAAAAACACATTAGAAAATAGAAAATCAATTCATATCTCAGGCCATGACAGATTACATACATACATCATCATAGCTTAACAAAAACATTACTATTGTGATTAAAAAAAAGTTATAAAGAGGGAGGAGGAAACTTTAGGGTAATACATATGGTTTTAAATATTGAATTTGGTAATGGTTTCATGGGTATATAAATATGTCAAAATTAGTAAACTATACACTTTTTTTCCCCACATCACTCGGGTAATGTGCTGATGTAACAAGGTTTGAGGGAGACACATCTCACAAAAGAGCGTGACACCCAATCATCACACTTATGAACTACCTGTTCATTTTAAAATAGGTACATTTTATGCTGAATGAAATAAGTCAGAGGACAAAAACTATATGATTTCACTTATATGTGGACTCTAAAAAACAAAACGAAACAGACTCACAAATATAAAGAATAAACTGATGGTTGCCAGAGGGGAGAGGGATGGAAGGATAGGCAAAAAAGGTAAAGGGTCCAAGAGGCACCAACTTCCAGTATAAAATAAATAGACCCAGCAATGTAATGTACAACATAGGGAATATAGTCAACAATATTGTAAGAACTTTGTACAGTGACAGGCGGTTACTAGACTTACAGTGGAGATCACTTTGTAAGATATATAAATAAATGTTGAATCACTATTTTGTACACCTGAAACTAATACTGTATGTCAACCATATTTTAATAAAAAATAAAGTATGTGCATTTCATTTTATGTCATTTATACCTCAATAAAAAGTAAAAGACTTCATGTAAAATTTTAAGGCCATTTTCTAGCTCTAAAAGATTCTCAATCATATGCCCCCTTCCATTCGAGTAACTGGTGTCACTCAATAACCAGCACTGAAGAAGAGTAGGATGATCACCTCTGACCAAGCATTTCAGATAATCCCTCTCGCTTTCCCACCAGAGCCTTGCCCAATGTCCTCCCTGACCTGACACCTGGAGTGAACTTACCAATCATGTGTGTGTCAACAGCTCGATCATAGTAATAAGAGAAGGCATAGAAGGAGCTTCTCTGGATTTCATCTGGTTGGTGAAGTTTTCCTTGGACCACCCTCAGCACTTCAGCATAGCAGGGCTCAAAGCCCACTTCCCCTGCCAGGGCAAAGTGCACAGGGACACGGTGAGAAAAATGATAGGGGAAGGGACCACTCTCTGAGGCAAGCTACTGGAGCCAACGAGGAGACAGGAGGAGGAAACAAGGAAAGCTGAGGCTCAGGACAACAGGCTTAGAGATCAGCTAACTTCCACAGCCTAGCTGGTCTGGAGGAAAGGCACCTGCTTCTCTATACAGCTCCCCTCCCTAACGGGTGCTCACCAAAAACAGCCCCAATCAGCCTAGACTGCTGCCTCACATTATGTCTCATAGTGCTTATGAGAAGTGGCTAGAAGGCTTGCCTGCTTCCTTTACTAGAAAAATCAAGTTCTTCCTTGATTTCAAGGTCTGTGCCTTTTATAAAACTTAAAGTGAATTATTCTCCCTATCATCTCAATTTTAAGTTTCATCCTGCTGAGGGCAGAGACCCTTAATGCTTTAGACCCCAGGTCTAATGGATCCACAACACCGGGCCAGGGAAAGAGCAGGATACAGAGTGACAGCTGTTCACTGTCACTTCCCACTATTTCTTAGAGGCATACCAAGATCTCTTTGCAACGAGTCTCTGCAATATGACAAGTTTCTCTTGAGCTCTGTAAAAAGTTTCACCTAGAACTTCTCCAGACTTCAAGTGTAAAAATAATTTCAACCAGTGAAAAATCACTTGCCTTCTTGGATGCCGCCATACTGGTATTTCACGCCCCCAAAAATCCACTCTGCTTCTAACCATCTTGGTAGACAGGCACTTCTGAAAGTATGTCCCTCAGTCCCTGAAAGAAAAACACCAGACCACAAAGTAAGAGGCAAGGATGTGAGAGAGGGAGGCAAGCAAGCCACTAAGGTGGAAAGTAATCACCAAGGTGGCTGGGCCTTCAAATCATATTAAATTAGTTCCATGATTACATCCTAGGACAGGAATTCTTAACAGGGTTCGTAGATGGGCTTCATGGTGTTGGTGAAGCCCCTAAAACTATGAGCACATTTCTGTCATATGTGCATTTGGTGGAGGGAACCATGGCTTTCATCACATCCAAAAGAAATCCCAAACCTACAATGGACTAAGTTCCCTCCTTTCTAAAAAGGGGGAGAAAATACTGTTTTACTTTTCTCATTGGTTGTTGTAAGGCTTAAATGAAACACATTTATAAACTGAAATGCTATACAATCATCATCACAATAATAGCTTACTGGCTATTATTGCAAATACAAAGTGTTTTAAATGTAAAATCTTACTTAAGGTGAGGAAAGGGGCACAGAAAGGTAGCTAACTTGCCCCAAATCACAAAACTGAAACTGAACCCAATTCTACCTGACCACAAAAGCTGAGCTCTTGCCTAGCCCTTGTGGCTCAGTGGTTGAGCATCAACTCATGCACCAAGAGGTCGCTGGTTTGATTCCTGGTCAGGGCACATGCCCAGGTTGTGGGCTCGATCCCCAGCAGGGGGCATGCAGGAGGTAGCCAATCAATGTTGATGTTTCTCATCGATGTTTCTCTCTCTCTCCCTCTCCTTTCCTCTAAAAATCAATAAAAACATACAAAGAAAAAGAATCAAAGGAAAAAAAGCTGAGCTTTTAACCCTTCTACCACCTATGAAGAGGTGAATGGAGTTGCTCAGCTATTCCACCCTGCAAGTGGATTTTTTTTGCATCTGCATCTCCCATGTAAAGCCAAGGGCTTGAGCAAGCTCCTACCAAATTTACTCTTTGAGCCTTGAATTTCTGCAGATACTTCAGCCTCCTGGCCACAGGCTGTTGTCCCATACAAACAGACCTTATTCTAGAAATGACTAATAATGCATACCAAAACTTATCTGACTCATAAAGGAAAAAAAGAATTTGCCATTATTATGTCCATTGTATAACATACTAGAGGCCCGGCGTACATTTGTGCACTAGTGGGGTCCCTCGGCCTGGCCTGTGCCCTCTTGCAATCCAGGACCCCTCTGGGGATGTTGGACTGCCAGTTTCGGCCTGATCCCCGCAGGCCAGGCCGAAGTGACCCCACCGGTGCAAGAATCTGTACACCGAATCCATGCACTAGGCCTCTAGTATGCATATAAGATCTTTGGTTAATCTCTTCCCGCAAGCTGAGTATTGGGTTCACTCTCACCATACCCCAACCAGCACAGGTACCCAGACGAACCTTCTGTTTCCAGGGCTCCCAGAGTTGCTAGTCTTGCAGCTTTCAATCCAAATCCCAAGTAACTGTAAAATACAGGATTGACTGCTGGTCCTGAAGTCCTCCAGCCTAAAGCTCCCTCTTTCAAAAGTAACATGGTTCTCTGTGACCTATTCATCTAGTGTGGCTAAGTGGTAATTTCTGCACAGTTTAGATCGGGGCGCTGCAGTAACTACTTTCCACAGCTATGACTTAAAGGCCAGAGAAAGTGATGCTGCCTAGGGTCCCACCCTGGGAACCATCCCCAGAAAAGCTCTCATCTTAGTTCCCAGACTCACTGTGATCAAATCTTAGGCTGGATTTTGAACATCTGAAGGCAAACTCAATGGCATTGGCACAGAGCTTTGGCTGAACTTTTACTGAATGTCCTCTTTATAGAGAAAACTTTTGACTCTTTAAGTCATATATGTTGGAAGCCAAGAATAGATAAATCCTTGGATCCCTTGGTACAAGCATGTCAAACCCATGAGTTTGACATGCTTGCCTTGGCATTTGGTAAGTGGGTTGAGTTTCAGGTTAATACGCCTTCAGGGACTGGTAAAGACTATGTAAGGCTTGTCAGAAGCAATGAATAGATGTGAAAATGCTTTAAAAAGTTAGAAGACTTGCCAGGCTGGCATAGCTCAGTGGCTGAGTATAGACCTATGAACCAAACCAGGAGGTCACAGTTCGATTCCCAGTCAGAGCACATGCCTGGGTTGTAGGCTCAATCCCCAGTGGGGGTCATGCAGGAGGCAGCCAATCAATGATTCTCTCTCATCATTGATGTTTCTATCTCTCTCTCCCTCTCCCTTCCTCTCTGTAATCAATGAAAAAAATATTTTTAAAATAAGTTAGAAGGAAAAAAATAAAATAAAATAAGTTAGAAGGCTCATACTACATGAAATATTTTTCCTCCCTGTTCCCCTCCTCACCTATGTGTATAGAGTTTATAAGTTTTGTTAAACATCTCAAAGGAAGTGAGGTAGCCCTTAGGGGTTTGTTCCAGGGTTTTCTGCAAATTAGAAAAAGCAAAAAGGCTATTCAGAACTGCGATTATTCTAAGGATGTTATCACCACCATCCCTGTCCCTCCCCGAGAAAATAAGAGATCAAGGAGACAGATTAAACTGCTAATCTCATATGGCTTGAGGAAGCAAAGGGACTCTGAACAGTGACAAAGAAAAGTTCACTCAGTTATTAATTTACTCTACTCAGCCTATTTGTAGTGGAGCTGCTACCTAAAAATAGGGCACCACTTTCCTAGCACCATGACATGCCTGCCAAGTGAGTTGCTAACCAAACCTTCATGGTAATGACTCACCTGAAACTGGGGTAGAAATGTGATTTGGGTGGAGGCTCCCCCCAGATCCAGGGTCCCCACAGTCTCCTGACTGTGGCCATGCAGCTGACCTGTGGATGACAGCCAGTTTGAAATGTTCTGTTCCTGGACAGCCCAATACTCCTCGGTCTGCAATTTCTCTCCTGCTCTGGAGGAATTCCATAAACACTCCATTGCTCCCTGCCCCCATGGATTACAGGCAAATGTTAACCTAGAAGGACTCTTGCTGCAGCTGAGGCCTTGAAGGCAGGTTATAAACACTAAATCCTGTCTTTCCTTTCCTCTTTTTTACAAAAGGAAAGAACAATACAGGAAAAAAGAAAGGTAATTTTGCTCTTTGACCCTGTGTGAAACCCAGTCAAAATCTTGATACACTTGAGAATGTATTACCTGTCAGAAAATTCACAGTAATCCAAGCTAATATGCCTAAAAAAGACAGAGAGACAAGGATTACATCACAGAGCACTTTCCCTCTTCTCTGGCCCCATCTTTGTTCTCTTTTCTCTCTAAAGTTCATGTCTAAAGCACACACCTCCCTTCTCCCCATCCTCCCATTCCTGCTATTCCATTCCTCCATGCTTATTTGTTTCTCCTTAGTTCCTTTTGCTTCAGCACCCCGATCCTGTTCACAGTCCTTTAATCAGATCTTTTATTAACCCTGGCCCTCTCCCTCTAGAACATATATCAACACCTCTCCACCTTCATAGGATCCATCCATGATGCTAACACTGTCATTTGGTACCAGGAAAGGTGACTTCTTGAAGATCTCTTTTACCTAGAGAAAAAGGAAAACATTTGAATTCCTTAAGGCAATAAAATTGATTTCCATATTTTGGCTATATCTTAAAAGGCTTAGAAAACTACTCTCTTCATTTTCCCTAAATAAAATCTTAGAACTCATTAATTTTCTCTAAAGAAACTAGAGAAGGCCCAGCAGTGTGACTCAGTGGTTGAGCATGGACCTAAGAACCAGGAAGTCAGGGCATATGCCCAGTTTGCAGGCTGGATCCCCAGTAGGGGGCCTGCAGGAGGCAGCCCATCAATGATTCTCTCATCATTGATGTTTCTATCCCTCTCTTCTCCCTTCCTCTCTCTGAAATCAGTAAAAATATATTTTAAAAAGAAAAAAAAAAGCTAGAGAAGAAACTATGCAAGTTAGTGATTTATTGTAAAAAGAAAACACAGGAATTCCCTTGACTTTAAAATAAACTGCAACCAACCAAATCATCTACATTTATAGGTGAACTGGACCTAGGAAAGGGCATACATTTGACCTTGCCAGCTCAAATCAGGATCCTGTAATTTTTTAAAACACCTGATTAATTCTACCTGGATATGTGCGGGAAGCTAGGAGGACCCCTGCCCACTCCATTTCTTAGATGAGCAGATAAATTTGGAGAGTAGAAAAGAGTTGGGCCTGGGGGGCTCCTGAGACTACAATAAAGTTTCTGCTGCTCTCATATCAAATTCTAGTTTTTGCCCTTCGTGGTAAAGGAGCTCATGTCCCTGGGCTGAGGTACTCTGCTGCCAGCCCCTGTCAAATCCTGGCACATGGCTGGGGCCTCAAAAGAGTCTAGAGAGATCCCAAATCTAAATTTACTTATTCTATTTTAGAAGATGAGGATGAAGAGCTTGCACAAATGCTCTTGACTCTCTATAAATATAGGTCAATAATATGGGTGTTATGTCTTATTTTTATACTAGTGGCCCTGTGCACGAATCTGTGTGCAAGTAGCTCCCTGACGCTTGCCTCAGCTGGCCGCCCCGCCCACCGCCACTAGTAGCTTGATGCCCTGCCCTCCTGTAGCTCTCTGCTGCAGGTAGCTCGCTGCCCCACCCCCCTGTAGCTCCCCACTGCTTATAGCTCGAAACTCTGCCCTCCTGCTGATTGGTCATTATGTGATGGTGTCCCAACCAATTTGCACATTACCTTATTATAAGTACAGATTGTATGTATAGATGATTATCATGTTGGGGAGAGAGAGGGTCCAAATAGAGTTAGGAAAAATTCTAGTCTTGGTTGTTCTCATTTCTGACAGAACACTTCATGCAGTTACCTCTGAACCCTATTTCAACCAGGAAACGCCAGTTAAGTGATCCATAAACAAGCATTTAAGAACACAGATAAGCCATAGCTGATTTGGCTCAGGGAATAGAGCATTGGCTTGGGGACTGAAGGGTCCCAAGTTCAATTCCAGTCAAGGGCATGTGCCTGGGTTGCAGTCTCGATAGGGGATGTACAGAAGGCAGCCAATCAATGATTCTCTCTCATCATTGATGTTTCTCTCTCTCTCTTTACCTCTCCCTTCTTCTCTAAAAATCCATAAAAATATATTTTAAAAAATAAGATAGATAAGCAAACAGGAATAAACAAAGTTTCTGCTCTTGCCCTCTCCACTCCATGCCTCTGCTCACAATTAATTCTCAACACAGCAGCCAAGAGTGGTGCTTTAAAAACAGACATCAGATTATATCTCTCCTTAGCTCAAACCCTCCTGTGACTTCCTTCTTAGAGAAAAAGGCCTTACACTGGCCTTTGATGTCCTATCACTCCTCCTCCTCCAGCCACCCTAATCTGGATGCTGATCCTTGAACATGTCAAGCACATTCCTGATTTAGGTCTTTACACCTGTTTCTCTAGCATGGAATATTCTACATTCACAAATGTTTTACATAGCTTGTTTCTTTATTCCCTTCAGATCTCTGATCAAATGCATCTTACCAATGAGGTCTTTCCTGATCACCCTATTAAAATAGCACTTCTCCCACACTACCACTAGCATTCCTATCTGCCTTACCCTGCTTTATTTTTTCGCCATAGCTTTTAAAGCACCTGACATCCTTTGTATTGACTTGTTCATTTGTCTTGGAAACTAGGATGTTAGTTCCATTAAGACAGGGACAGTGTTATTTTTGTTTCCTGCTCTATGTCTACTTCACCAGTGCCCAGTACATAGTAAAGCACTCATATGATGAAAAAATGAGTGAATGAATGAGGAATTGGAATTCAGATTCTCATAAGGACATTCCAGGCAGTTTATCTTTGGGCAAGGGACTTAAGCCCTCTGTACTGACAAAGGAGAATCTATAATAATAAGAGCGTAATATGCAAATCGACTGAACAGCCATGCGGACAACCTTCCAGACGAAGCCAGGGCTGTGAGGGCCGAGGCAGTTGGTGCTGCGAGGGCCAAGCCCCTTGCATGAATTTCGTGCATCGGGCCTTTAGTGGATTTATAAAACTGAATTAACACACCTAAACATAGAATCATTTTAAAAAAATATATTTTATTGATTTTTTACAGAGAGGAAGGGAGAGGGATAGAGAGTAAGAAACATCCATGAGAGAGAAACATCGATCAGCTGCCTCCTGCACACCCCCTACTGGGGATGTGCCCACAAACAAAGTACATGCCCTTTATCGGAATTGAACCTGGGATCCTTCACTCTGCAGGCCGATGCTCTACCCACTGAGCCAAACCCGTCAGGGCGAATCATTTTTTTGCTGTGATTTTTTGTTATAATGGGATTCTGCATATATTCTTCACAATATTAATTATTAATCTTATTAATTTACACATTTTTGTATAATAAAATGTACAATAATGTTTAAAATAGAGTTTTTTTAAAACTCTCTGTACTTAGTTTTGATCTGAATGAGCAATAAAATAGATATCTTTAAAAACCTTTCATACTTTACAATTCCATGATTCTTCTCAAAACCTTTATACTGAGAGAAAAAAGTAAGACACACAAGAAAAGAATTATAAACTGTATGACTCCATTTACAGGAAATGTAAGAACTTGCAAAACTAATCTGTAATGACATAAAGCAAATCAGTGGTTGCCTGGTTTCACTAGAGGGGGAAATTGACTACAAAGGGGCACAAGGAATGTATGTATTTGTCAACACTCATTTAACTGTATACTTAAAATTGATAAATTTAATTGCATGGCCGAGACCGGTTTGGCTCAGTGGATAGAGCGTCGGCCTTCGGACTCGGGGGTCCCGGGTTCGATTTCGGTCAGGGGCATGTACCTTGGTTGCGGGCATATCCCCAGTAGGGGGTGTGCAAGAGGCAGCTGATCGATGTTTCTCTCTCATCGATGTTTCTGACTCTCTGTCCCTCTCTCTTCCTCTCTGTTAAAAAATCAATAAAATATATTAAAAAAAAATTTTAATTGCATGTAAGTTACTCCTCATTGAAGTTGATTAAAAATAATTCTGCTGTAATAAGTTTAGAAAATTATGAGCATCATGATCCTGGCCAGTGTGGCTCATTAGATTGGGTGGTCTCCAGTGCATCAAAAGGTTGCCAGTTTGATTCCTGGTCAGGGCACATGACCAGGTTGTGGGCTCGATCCCCGGTAGGAATCGTACAGGAGGCAGTCGATCTACGTTTTGCTCTCACATCAATGTTTCTCTCTCTCTCTCTCTAAAAATTGATTTAAAAAATATTTTTTAAAAAAGAACATCATGGATAGAAAGTGCTTTAAATTTTTTAGGAAAAGCTCTATAAATTCAAGAGTAATATTTTTAAAATGTAAATAACTAGCTACAAAAGAGCCCAAAGTCACCACAGTGCTGTAGCAATGGTGGAATACTAAGGTTAACATGCCAGAGGACTTTAAACCCATAAAGAAAATGTTTATATAGGGAAAAAGAATTATCCAAGATGCAGATGATTTCAAATATTACCTCAAAGAGCAGAGCCTGGGCTTTCTGTTCTGGCAGTAAGCGCAGTCCTGCTGTTGCCTTCAAAACCACTGGGGTCCTTTTCCAATGACTTCGGGGGATTGAGTCTTTGGCTACCTCCAAGAGCTCTTGAACAGTCTCAGCACCCTGCAAAAAGAGAAGAGCCACTCAGGCAGTAAAGAGTCCATGTGGTGGCACTTGTATATTCCCTCATCATGTTTCTGTAGGAGCAGAAACCTAGAGAAGTAGGCTTCTTTGAAGGAGAATCCATTTCATTTTGGGTAAGTAGTAATAAAAATGATTCTTTTATAATGTGGTCATTTTAATTGATTGCTATTTTGTGTCTCATATAAATTAGCTTCAGGCCAGAAAATTGCATATAGTGAAGGAAACACATAATTAGGAGTTAGAAGGCTTGCTAACCCTGTGCCTAACATAGGGGCTTCCTGGACTTGGCTTCCTCAGCTGTGAGATGGGATATATTCCTCGTACCACCACAAACTGCTGTGCACATTAGATGAGGCAGACTGTGTGTAGTTTCCACACAAAGGCCAGCTGTAGCTGTTATTATGCTACACTTTATATAATTTCCATTAGGACAGAATATGTCAGGTTCATTTTTACATCACTAACACCTACATGCATGGTACACAGTAATGCTTAATTTATGATTAATTCAAAAGCATTATTTCAAATCCTCTGTTTCCCTGAGTAAACACCTATCCTGATACATGCTGCCTCTTATAATCATAATTAATAGCAATCATAACACAATCTTCTTCTCTAAATGTCAAATCAGTCTTTGATAATATAGTTGCTTTCAAGAGCTCCGAGTTTTCTAGCATTTTTGCCATTTTAAAACAGTGAGCTGAGAAAATAAACATCCCCTCAGTTCTTCAAGTTCAAACCATTTTTAACATTAGGTTTCCCTTTGGTTAATGATTATGCTCGAGACACTGAATAATATCTTTACAGCTGCTACCAAAGTTCAACATTCTATTTTATTCTGACTTATTCTATTTTAATGTGGCCTCTGACACACTGGGTTTTGCATGTTGTGGGTGCTCCAATGTGAAACATAGACACAACAAAACCATTCATCCTCTGCTACCAAAGATTTTTTCATCACATATTCTTGCCTAATTTCCAGAGTATAGGCATGGTCTGTCTTATATCAAAGTGTTCAGAAAGGAGTTCAGTGGGTCCACATTCCCTAAATTGTCTGTCATGTTTATATCTCATACCCTATAGAACTTCATGTCCATCTTCTACATCTACATTAATCAATGCAGCTGATGGCTTCAAATCAAAATCTTAAACAGTAAATACAAAGGGAGAAATCTCTTAAAGAGATTCTAGCCTCCTTCCACCAAAGCCCTAGTGAGTTCAGGATATATAATTTCTGTTATCCAGGAGATTAGCAGAGGACAGAAAACCGACCTCACATATAACCTCAGTATCAGTAGTGAACAGTACGAGATATTTAACAGCAGCTGTGTGGTGAAATTATCAAGATATTGAGAATCTAAACATCTTTTTGTAATTGTAAAAAACAAACAAACAAACAAACAAAAAACTCACCTGCTTAGGTTGATCTACAAAAGCAGAAAGTCCTGGCTTTACAGAATCAAAAATTTCCCCTTCCAGAACTGGAAGCTGTCCTATTTTGTCCAGGGATTAAAACAGAAGAGAGATGACTGATTACCAAAAGTTAGGCTGCTTCTGATACTGGGCTCTGTGTCATACGACCTACTAGATTAACCTGCTATTCCCTGAGCTATTCCAGGTAATCCCCCCTGTGGGGAATGGCTGGCAGGAGTATTGAGGAAGACAGAGGATGACAGGCAATCCTTGAGAGTCTCTCTGTCATTTCTCTGGTGGACACCTAGTTCCTACTCCTTTCCCTAGGCTTTATATGTAACTTGAAGACAGAACCCTGGAAATTCAGGAAAAATTATACTTCAGGGTCCCTTCTCCAAGATGGTAGTGATCCTTCTCTCGAGACTACCCCAATATTCTCAATATTCTGCACCCGGAAGTATCAACCACCTTTCAAGAAAAGGAAAGACAAATTTTAGCTATACTTCTTGGACACATGGGTTTCAAACTACAGGCAACCCAGATCTCTCTTAATCTCACATTGAATTAAACATTATATACTCAATTATAGTCCAAAATGTTCTCTGAAGAAAGATATTCAATAGCCATAAGATTCTGTAATGCACATTACACACTCTCAGTACATTTGTTTCTACTAGAGTATGGATTTATCGACACCGCTGAGGGTACCAATTGCACTTACCTGCTATTTTCTGCACAAAGGTGTAAACATGAATTCGTGTTCCAGTGCTCCCTGCATCAAACATAATTCCATACAAGGTGCTGGTACTGACATTGATGGGGCACATGGAAGACAGAAAGACACCCTCAAACCAAGTCTGCTGGTCTCTGTGGAAGATAGTGCTGCAAACACAGGATGCTACCAACATGAAAAAAGCTGCTCCCCAGGAAGTGGCCATTCTCTTCCCAAGACGTGGTGAGTCTAGACCTTTGTTGCAGAAGCAGTGCTGCTCAAACACCTGCAGTGGCTTAAAGGACAAAGCCACACAAGGTTAGATCAAGTGGCCTTTTTGTTTACACCTGTAAAAGAAGTAACACCCATCATAGAAGTACCACCCCTTTCCTAAGGTGCTCCTTCTTCTCTGTTTCTAATAACCAGAACAACCAGATAGACCAGGGTGACACAGACTCTTAGGACCTTTTCTGAAGGCTATCTGGTTGCAAAGGAAATTTGGGATTTAAAATATATTTAACCAAGCTCTGCTTTTAATTGTAGAGTGGATCTCACATATTCAAAGGCTCTCTCTGACACCTTGCTCCTATTGTGGAGTCCAATTTTCTTATCTCCATTTTGACAACTTTGTCTTTAGAGCATGTACTAACCCTCTCTCCCTGTTACCTCTCTTTCTTCTTTTTTACATAAGAAGCTTCAATTTCTGAATTAAAGTTATAAAGTTCCAAAGGAGTTATAAAGCCCCAGCCCCGGGGTGTTCCCAGCCTTCAAAAATCAGGTTATTGGACTGACACATGTGACCAACAATGTTGACATTGGCTTGCACATGCAACCACATTTCAAGGAAATAATTAACTTAATTTAAATCACTTAAATAGGTCATTATGGTTTTTATTTTCTTTCTTTTTCATTCATTATGGTTTTTAAAATATCCTTCACAGGTTTCAGGCCATGTTATCCCCATAAGAACTTAGGGCAGATGGACAAATTAACACAGAGACATTCAATAACTTGCTGAAAGTAATAAAGCAGGTCAATGGTGAGATATTATTATTATTATTATTATTATTGATTTCAGAGAGGAAGGATGAAAGAGAGATAGAAACATCAATAATAAGAGAATAATTGATCAGCTGCCTCCTGCATGCCCCCTACTGGGGATCAAGCCTACAACCTGGGCATGTGCCCTTGACTGGAATTGAACCTGGGACCCTTCAGTCCACAAGCCAATGCTCTATCCACGGAGCCAAACTGGTTAGGGCAATGGTGAAATTTTATCAGAAAACAGTCTTTACTCTTGCCAACCTTTCTTTTTCCCTGATTCCAAAGTGCATCTCTTATGGAAAGTTACTCCTATATTTCTTAATGTGTCCTTAGTAAAGGCATAAAACTCAGTACTAGTGCTCAGCATTCTTTGTTTTGAATTTGTATGTTACGATAGGTTGAATACAATTGATGATGAAAACCTAGAGTAAGGTGACACAGAAAAATGTCTCCTGGATAGGCTGTATTTTCCCCTGGTATTAATGAAGAATGCTATATCTATCCTCTAACATTTTTTAATCCTCACCCGAGAATATTTTTTTCATTGATTTTTTTTTTAGAGAGTGTGTGGAAGGGAAGGAAGGCGTGGGAGGAGATAATGAGAGAAAAAACATCTATTGGATGCCTCACGCACTTGCTCCAACCAGGGCTGGGGACCGAACCTGCAACCCAGGTAAATGCCCTTGATTGGAATCAAACCTAGAACCTTCCGTGCACGCCTAATACTCTACCAAGCATGTCAAACTCAAGGCCGATGGGCCGCATGCCTCGTTGCACTGAGAACACTGGACAGGGCTATCCTCTAACATTTAAGGCTTCCTTAATTGCCCCTTATGTACTTTGCTCAAAACATTTTTTAAATCATTTTTTTACTTCTCACTTACAGTGGACATACAATATTATATATTAGTTTCAGGTGTATATCCCAGTGACCAGACCTTATATAACTTACTAAGTAATCATCCTGATAAATCTCATACCCATTTGACACCATACATAGTTAATAGGATATTACTGACTATATTTCCTATGCTGTAATTTACATCCCCATGACTATTCTGCAACAACCAATTTGTACTTCTTAATCCCCTCACCATTTTCCCCCATCTTCCCAGCTATCCCCAAATTTGGCAACCATGACAACGTTTTTTTGTATCTATAAGTCTATTTCTGTTCTGCTTGTTTATCTTGTTTTTTTAGATTCAATTGTTGATAGATATGTATTTATTGCGATTTGGTTGTTTGTTTTTTATCTTTCTCCTTTTTCTCCTTCTCCTTCTTCTTCTAGAAGACCCTTTAATATTTCATGTAATAATGTTTGATGGTGATTAACTCCTATAGCTTTTTCTTGTCTAGGAAGCCCTTTTTCTCTTCTTCCATTATAAATGATAGCTTTTCTGGGTAGAGTAATTTTGGTTGTAGGTTCTTGCTTTTCATCACTTTGAATATTTCTTGCCACTCTCTTCTGGCCTGCAAAATTCTGTTGAGAAATCAGCTGACAGTCTGATGGGAGCTCCCTTCTAGGTAACTAACTGCTTTTATCTTGCTGCTTTTAAGATTCTCTTTTTACCTTTAACCTTTTGCATTTTAATTATTATGTGTCTTGGTGTGGGCCTCTTTGGGTTCATCTTGTCTATTTCCTTCACCAGGTTAGGGAAGTTTTCTGTCATTTTTTTTTTTCAAATAGGATTTCAATTTCTGTTTGTTTGTTTTTCTCCTCACCCAAAGATATTTTTTCCATCCATTGATTTTTAGAGAGAGAGTGGAAGGGAGAGGGAGAGACAGAGAGAAACACCGATGTGAGAGAGATACAGTGATTGGTTGACCAGAGCTGGGAGCCTGCAACTGAGGCATGTGCCCTTGACCAGAATCCAGAATCAAACCCGGGACTCTTCAGTCCACAGGCCCATGCTCTATCCACTGAGCAAAACTGGCTAGGGCTCATTTTTTTAAAAAAAACCTATTTTTATTGATTTCAGAGAGGACTGGAGAGGGAGAGATAGAAAATCAATGATGAAAGAAAATCATTGATCAGCTGCCTCCTGCATGCCGCACACTGGGGATCAAGTCCACAAACTGGGCATGTGCCCTGACCGGGAATCGAACAGTGACCTCCTGGTTCATAGGGCAACACTCACCCACAGAGCCACACCGGCTGGATGGTTTTCAATTTTTTGTTCTCTCTCTTCTACTTCCGGCACTCCTATTATTCAAAATTGTCCCAGAGACTCCTTATACTATCTTCATTTTTTTTTTTTTGGGGGGGGGGGGGTTGCGGGAGGAGGGGAGTTCTCTTTTCTTTTTGCTGTTCTGGTTGAGTGTTTTCTGCTTTCCTTATAGTCCAAATCTCCAATTTGATTCTCTGCTTCATCTACTCCACTGCTGACTCCCTATAATGTATTCATTTCAGTTAGTGTAGTCTTCATTTCTGACTGGTTCTTTTTTATGTTTTCTATCTCCATTTTTATGTCTCCTCCCTCTTTGTTGAAGTTTTCACTAAGTTCATTGAGCATACTTATAACCAGTGTTTTGAACTCTGCATCTAGTAGATTGTTTCCATTTTGTTTAGTTCTTTTTTTTTTTTTGGAGTTTGGTTCTGTTCTTTCCTTTGGAACATGTTTCTTTGTTTCCTCATTTTGGCTGCCTCCCTGTGTTTGTTTCTATCTATTAGGTTGAGCTGCAACATCTCTCCGACTTGGTAGAATGGCCTTATGAACTGGGTGTTCTATAGGGTCCAGTGGCACAGCCTCCCTAAGCACCTGACCTGGGCATTCTAGGTGCATTGTTGTGAGAAGCCACTGCTTTCCCAATATTGTCATAAGAGTGCACCAAGGAACGCGGAAGGCCGATGGACCTTGGATGTTAGCAGGGCTGTGTTGAAACAGTGGTGGCTTGAAGCAATTTCTTTTTTCTTTTTTTTAAATATATTTTACTGACTAGAGGCCTGGTGCACGAAATTCGTGCACGGAGGGGGGTTGTCCCTCAGCCCAGCCTGTACCCTCTCCAATCTGGGACCCCTCAAGGGATGTTCGACTGCCCGTTTAGGCCCGATCCCTGGGATCGGGCCTAAACGGGCAGTCGGACATCCCTCTCACAATCCAGGACTGCTGGCTCCCAACTGCTTGCCTGCCTGCCTTCCTGATTGCCCCTAACCGCTTCTGCCTGCCAGCCTGATCACCCCCTAACCACTCTGCTGCCAGCCTGTTTGCCCCCAACTTCCCTCCTCTGCCGGCCTGGTCACCCCTAACTGCCCTCTCCTGCAGGGTTGATCACCTCCAACTGCCCTCCCTTGCAGGCGTGGTCCCTCTCTACTGCCCTCCCTTGCAGGCCAGGTGCCTCTCAACTGCCCTCTCCTGCTGGCCATCTTGTGGTGGCCATCTTGTGTCCACATGGGGGCAGGATCTTTGACCACATGGGGGCAGCTATATTGTGTGTTGCAGTGATGATCAATCTGCATAGTATTCTTTTATTAGATAGGATAGAGGCCTGGTACAGGGGTGGGGGCCAGCTGGTTTGCCCCGAAGGGTGTCCCTGATCAGGGTGGGGTACCCTTGGGGCGTGGGGTGGCCTGAGCGAGGGGCCTGTGGTGGTTTGCAGGCTGGCCACGCCCCCTGGCAACGCAAGCGGAGGCCCTGGTATCTGGAATTTATTTTCCTTCTACAATTGAAACTTTGTAGCCCGGAGCAGAGCCAAGCCTGGGGCTCCCTCCGAGGCCCGAAGCCATTTGTGTTGGGGTTATAATTGAAACTTTGTTGCCTTAAGAGGGTGGGCCTGGCCAGGGTGTGTGGAAAGCTTTGCTTCCCCTGTTGCCGGCGGCAACCCTGGCCTGCTCTCTCAAGCTCCATTCTGCCGCCATTTGTTTGAATTTGTTTACCTTCTATAATTGAAACTTTGTAGCTTGAGTGGAGGCTTAGGCCTGCAACGGCTGGCAGAAAGCTTGGCTTCCTCTGTTACCTAGGAAACCTTGCTCTCTGTGGCTGTAGCCATCTTGGTTTGGGTTAATTTGCATGCTCACTCTGATTGGATGGTGGGCGTGGCTTGTGGGCATGGCTTGTGGTTGTGTTGGAGGTGTGGTCAATTTGCATATTTGTCTATTATTAGATTAGATTTTTTTTTACAGAGAGGAAGGGAGAGAGTTAGAGAGTTAGAAACATCGATGAGAGAGAAACATCAATCAGCTGCCTCCTGCACACCCCCTACTGGGGATGTGCCCGCAACCAAGGTACATGCCCTTGACCAGAATCGAACCTGGGACCCTTCAGTCTGCAGGCCGACGCTCTATCCACTGAGCCAAACTGGTCAGGGCTTGAAGCAATTTCTTGACCTAATAGCCTCAAAGTAAATGTTTACTGAACCTTACTGATCTTTATTGACCTTAGAGATTGTCTGTCTGCTACCTGTTTGCTGTGCTTTACTGAGGGCAAGATGTGTATCTAAAATTGAATAAAAAGCAGATAAGGCCAGGTTTGAGTGTGCCTCTCCAAGAGAGAGGTCTCCACCTGGCCCCCAATGCCTTCTAAATTCATATTTCTTATGTTTTCATTTGTGTGTTGGCCCCTTCTTCAGATCCTGAATCCCTGCCGCAAAAGGATGCAGCACACTGTACTCTCCAACCCCAGCCCCAGGTGGGCTGTGTACACCCTCCTGTGTAGTTGAGCCTTGATTGCTGTATGCACAACAATGGGAGGGATTTATCCCCCAGGCCAATCACCTGCAAGGACTGTGGAAGATCACCAATGACTGTGGAAGATCAGCTGTGCAGGCCCACCCCATAGAGCAAGACTTACTTTGGCGGGGCTTGGTGCCTACTGAGCCCACCTCTGAAGTGTGTCACATGTGGAGGTGATTGGGTAGTGCTTCAATGTGGTCTGAAGCTGTCCACTGGGTGCACTGACTTTGGGCCTCCCAGGAGGTTCAGGCCAATGTCAGCTGCTGCCTGGGGCCACCCACCATGAGCTACAAAGTGATCTGCAGATGGCTGCTTCTTGTGCTGGGCTTGGAGGTGCCCTGACAAGACCAAGCTGCAAACCAAGGCTCCTGCTACTAGTGCTGGACCTGTGGCCACTTAGTGAGAGGTATGGGGCACACTGAGGCCAGCTGCTGCTTGAGAGATTTTAGGAAAATCTGAAGCACAAGCCAAAACAGACCATTCATGTCAAAAAGCCACTGGAAACAGTTTGGGTGGGCCCACAAGTTGGGTGGAGTGGGGTCTCAAGGAATCACCAGGGTGGGGCAAAGAGTATGAGCCAGGTTGATGGAAAACTCAGATATGGCTCCCTCATGCTGCCTCTGGGGAGGGGGTCTCAAAAAAAGAACAATGTGCCGAAACCGGTTTGGCTCAGTGGATAGAGCGTCGCCCTGCGGACTCAAGGGTCCCAGGTTCGATTCCGGTCAAGGGCATGTACCTTGGTTTGCGGGCACATCCCCAGTAGGGGGTGTGCAAGAGGCAGCTGATCAATGTTTCTCTCTCATCGATGTTTCTAACTCTCTATCCCTCTCTCTTCCTCTCTGTAAAAAATCAATAAAATATATTTAAAAAAAAAAAAGAACAATGGCCTCTGCTGACACTTTAATCTGGAAGAAAGCTGTCCCCCAAACTCTCGCCCTGATGTCAGATAATTCAGTTCTTCCCCTTACGTCCCTGGTTCCTTTCAAGCTGCTGCCCCAGCACTGGAGCTCAGAGGGAGTGAGACCAAGGAAGTCCAAGTGTGGGCCCTTTAAGAGGCAGCCCTCCATCTCACTCAGCTATAATCCTTGCTGGTTTTTACAGTCAGAAGTTATGGGGATCTCTCTTCTCGACACTAGAACCCTGGGCTGGGGAGCTGGGTGTGGGGCTGGGACCCCTCGCTTCTCAGGGGGCACCTCTGCAGCCAAGATATTCCTCCCAATATTTATCCATTACACATGGATATGGGACCAGCCTGTTCTATGTCTCACCCCTAGTACCAGTCTTAATACCAGTCTTAATGTGGCTTCTTCTTTAAATCCCTAGTTGTAGGATTTCCATTCAGCTAGATTTCAGATGGTTCTGAATGATGGTTGTTCTGTAGTTTAGTTGTCATTTTGATGTGCCAAAACAGTTTTTTGGGAGGTTTTCTTATCCAGCTTTATCTCTGAAATTCACCTTGTATAAGCCATAGTTACTCGTTAAACAAGATCTAATTCCAAAGTCCCCATTTCCCAGTTCCCTTATCTCTAACACAATACTCAGTGTAGTTGGAATACTGAGTGAGGATTTTTAATCATTCTTAAGTTTGTTTATCTCCTATATCAAAATGTATCACTCTCCACAGATGACACATAAAATCAAATCAAATTAAAATTAATTGAATTTGGAATTTTAAAGTATTTTAAATAGAGTTGTTTTGAGATACTACAAAGGCAGAGTTAGAATTATCAGTCTGAACACTCTTCAAGGTTGAACTTCTATCCTGAAGTTAAAAACCAGAGTTATTGGTTAGGAAAGGAGAATTTTTAGAATCTTACACAAAGGAAACTTCATCCCAGGAAATCAACCACTGAAACCAGGGCAGATGCCTGGCCAGATTCATACTCACATCTTAAATTACTCCCTCTGGCTGATTCTTCTTTTACAGAAAATAAGCTGGTCATGTAGATCAATCTAAATAACTGAAAACAGAAACCACCTTTAGGATTCTCTGAGCATTAACAGATCCTGGCCTTGTCCAGAGCTCAAACCATATTCAATATCTGATCCCGTTTCTCCCCCAGGTAGTGTATTTAGGGACTTTCCAGTCACCAGTCTTCCCCCCACTCCATGACTGATGTACAGCAGCTTCTTCAGGGCTTATTCATATTTTCTCTATTATTGTTGTTTCTGAAAAACCTCTCCATCTTCTATTTCCATTAAGCAAGAATTTGCCTTTCAAAAGAGATTTCAAAGGGAAAAAATGCATACTAGGTATCCTTTTTCATGGAGTGAAAACTGCAGAGTCATACCAGGTGTTCAGTGTACTAGTAAAACTAAACAGATACTAAAGAAAGCAAAAGATGAACACATAAAATGCCTCTTTTGCTCTCAACCCCACCTTCTAACACCACTTCTAATCTCATTTTTAAGATTAGCTACTTTAAGAATGGTAATAGAAAGGTTTACAGTTTAGAGTGCATAGAATAGTGTCCTATTTACATGACACCAGCCTGCACAGCTTGCTCATTCGCTTTAGTTTTTGCTCAGTTGCCGTTAGATTCTCAGTGAGACCTTTCTTGTTCACTCTATAAAATGCAACCCACCCAGTCACATACACATCTACCTTCCTTCCCTGTTATATTTCTCCATAGCACTTCTCATCTTCTAATGCACTATATAATTTACTATTTTGGGTGTGTTGTTTTTTTAAATATACTTTCTGTTCCCAACCACCTCTCCCCCTTCCCAATGTGAGTTATACGCAGGCAGGAATATATGTTCTGTTCAATGATGTGTTCTTGGTGCTGGAACAGAACGACCACAAAGTAGGTGTTGAATATACTCTGAAGGGAAGAACAGTTTTCAATAGCTCATGGACTGAATCTCACCCACTTAAGAAGAATATAATAGCTAACTTCTTTCCAAAAGGAGATTACCTACCCTTTGGAAGACCAAGATTCCAAACTTCCAAGGAAGAATTGTTTCTCCAAATGTGTCAATTATATTAAAAGTTTTATATGCTACTGAAAATAATGTACATAGTCAGGTTTATTTTGTATAAATTGGTAAGTATATATCAGTTTATTTAAATCCACTACTTTCAGAATTGGTCTTCTCAATATCTCTTGCTCTCTATCTCCTATTCACTCCCAACAAAGCCTCATCTTCAATTCTTTTCATTGAGACTTTGGTGCCAGCCAGTGTTTGTCACTATGCTCACATCCTTCTAAAGTCTTTTCAGTGTATCTTTGTCTCCATAGTAAACACTATTCTTCCCTAGTCTGCCTCTCCAGAGCTTCACTTCTGGATTCCCTCCCTCCTTGTCACTCAGAGCCTGAGAGACCACAATCCCACAGGACCCATGTCCCATCTGGGTGCTCACCTGCTCGCGTGCCTGCCTGTTCCCTGTGAATTCTTGATTTCATTGTTGGTTGCCTTTTGCTCTTTGCTCCTATTTCAGCTCTTCTGAGTCAAGCTACCTTCATGAAGCACATTCACCTTTGTGCTAGTTTGCAAGTAACTGTGTGACATTCTGCTAACTCACTCCCTCCTTTATCTTTCACTCCTCCCTTATCCACCTTTTTTCTGGGTACACAATAGTCTGGTTCATCTACTTTTATGATAGTTAAGTGCCAACTAGTAGATTATTGCTTATAGCATAGAAGTTGCTCAGGAACTGAATTCTATATTCTTTTTACACAGGAAATTAATTACCCACTAATGAATGTTTTACAACGTTATTTAATAATGTTATTTTTAAGAAGGGAAGATGGCTGCCAACGGGAAGGCAGACTGCAAGATAGTGTGTGAGTGAGAGAACAAAGGGAAGTGTGTGGTCACTCGGGGAGTGTTTGTTGGTGAGTTGAGGGACAGCTATACTCCAGGAGACTGTGGGGGACTGCCGGATGGGGTTCCCCTGACCAGAAAGCCCCCACGGCTGCTGGGTTCCCTCCCAGAGCGACCGGCTCTGATGCAGAGACTGCGCCATCTTGAAGGGGAAAGTGGATGTTATCGGAAGCCTGAAAATCCCAGGAATCTACAACTACGGCACCCAGCAAACAGCTGCGAACCCAAGAACACCGGTCCCCAAGTGGCGTGAGCACGTGGATTCAGAGGAGCTCTGCACCCCCTCACAGAAAGGTCAGATTTCGCCAGGGATAAGGAGAGAGAGAACTACATAACCAGACACCTGGAGAAGAGAGATCATGGGGAGACAAAGAAACAGCCCGCATATGAAAGAAAAGCAGGCATCACCAGAAAAGGAAGTAAACGAAATGGAGACAAGCAACCTGTCAGAGAAAGAATTCAGAGAAATGGTCATAAGGTGGATGAAAAGAATGGAAGACAAATTCAAAAATATGTGTAAGAACCAAGAGGAAATGAAGAAGAACCAAGAAGAAATGAAAAATGACATTGCTGCTTTAAAGAACTCAATAGAAAGCATCAACAGTAGACTAGAAGAAGCAGAGGACTGCATCAGTGAGCTAGAAGACAAGGTAGGAAAAAATACCCCAGCAGAGCAGCTTCTAGAAAAAAAAATTAAAAAGCAGGAGGAGAGCCTAAGAGAACTTTGGGACAACACTAAACAAAACAACATCCGCATAATAGGGGTGCCAGAAGGACAGGAAACTGAGCAAGGAATAATGTTATTTTTACAATTACAAATACGTAACTATGTAACGTTATTAATTCCTTACTAATTCATGTTTTTACAACACAGTCCAATAATAGAGAAGTTAATAGTACTCCTGATACCTTCCATCCTTGAAATGAGTTTAGAAATCTGGGCACTGAATTGTCTAATTGATAAGCATTTACTGAGTATCAAATATATAACAGGTACTGTGCTAACTTCTAGATACAAAAGAGGAATCAGATATAGGCCCATTTATTGGGGAGACTTCAGCTTGCTAGAAGAAAAAGAAAAGTAAATAGCTATAATGTACTGTGGTAAGTTCTCTGAAAGAAAGAGGCACAGTGACAGAAACACACATAAGAGGCAAGTAACTCATACTAGAAGGGGAAGGATGGAGGTGGGAAGGGAGTGGTAGATTTCTTTTTTTTAAAAATATGTTTTTATTGATTTTTTTATTGATTTAAGAGAGGAAGGGAGAGGGTGAGAGAGATAGAAACATCAATGATAGAAACATCAATGATGAGACAGAATCATTGATTGGCTGCTTCCTGCACGTCCCCCACTGGGGATCGAGCCCACAACCCGGGCATGTGCCCTTGACTGGAACTGAACCTGGGACCCCTCAGTCCGCAGACTGACTCTCTATCCCCTGAGCCAAACTAGCTAGGGCGGGAGTGGTAGATATCTTAAGGGATGAGAGGCTTGAGTCCTGAAGCAGAGGTAGAAATTAACCTGGTGAAGTGACACAAAAGGAATTCTGAGAGCTTCAAATATTAAAAGAGTTCAGAATGACTGGAATATAAAGATGCACCAGAATAGAGGGCAGGTGTGAGAAAGGATGGTTCTGAGACATTGAAATGTTTCAGAATGAGTGGACTTGTTTTTCTTACATGTACAATACCATGGTGACACCTGACTGTTATTTATGTCTATTTCCTCCCTAAGCAAGTATCAATATTAATTGACTTAAATAAAATGACACAGTATTCCCCAACAGTGGAAAATAATGAAATGGGATAGATGACTAGAAAGGTCCACCCGAAAGTCTGAAAACAGTGAAATGTAAAAGTACCAACGGCCAATTTTTCTGAGCTCCACAGTAAAGTTGGCTTTAATAAAGTTAAAAATTAAACACAAATCAAGTTTAAAATGTAACTGGGATAAAATTTCTAAACTATGGGAATGGATTAGTCAAACCAACCAGAGTGTAAGTTAGCCAAGCAGAGCCAAGCCAATGTAGTTCAAATAAAGCAAATCTGTGACAGATTTCAGCACAGTGAGCACTGCCTCCCTTGGGGATATGACTTGGCACCTATATACCAAACACCAATGGCCAGAGCCCTGGGACACCTTGCTATCTATCTGAAGGGTGTCTAAGGTGAAGGTACATATTGTTCGTATTTCTCAAGCCAAGTAGTGAGCCTGGAACATGTCAGACGTCAGTCAATGTGTCCTGAATGGACTTGGTACAACTGGACTAATGGTATCTGCAGGAGCATTGGGCAGAGAGTACCCCCTTTCCCAGGATCTTATTATGGTAAGTATCATATCCTCCAATCCCCATTATCCTCCACCTCAGCCCATGGATAGGAGTACTATTCCAGGAAGCCTATTTACTCCAATATTAATTCATTCATTTAGCCACTCCAGAATTTATCAGTTGCCTAATGCTATTCACAAGTAGAGCAGACAAAGATGAACCATCTTAGACCTGCCCTTTAAGAGACTAAACAGGAAAAAAATACCTCTGTAAAGTTAAAATGTGACAAGTAGCAGTTACCATGTTCTGAGATTTCAAAGCAAGGAGAGATTACTTCCAGCTGGGATGATCAGAGGCTTTGTGAAAGAGGTGGCACCTGAGAAAGGGAATTAGGACAGGAGAGGAGTGCTTTTGGGGGGAGGAGGGGAGACAATATAAATCAAGACATGGATGGAAAAAAAAAAAAAGAGGATAGGGCATGGGAGTCCCTGGGGAATAGTAAACAGATCAGTTTGACTAACTGTAGAAAATAAAGTTGGAAAGGCAAATTGAGGTCAGATAGTAGAGCACCAATGCTCAGTTAAGGGGGGGCGGGGGGGGGCGGAGAGAGAGAAAGAGAGAGGGAGAGAGAGAGAGATATCTGTTGCTCCACTCCTTTATGCACTGGCGGGTTGATTCCTGTACGTGTCCAGACCAGGAATCAAACCCACAACCTTAGAATATCAGGATGATGTTCTAAACAACTGAGCTATCCAGCTAGGGCTCAGCTACGGAGTTTCAACTTTACTCTGCAGGTGATGAGAAACCATTGGAGATTTTGAGCAAGGGAGTATCACAAATATGATTCTAACAGTTACATGTAAGAATGATTGGGGTGGAGAGCCTTGGAAAGCTCCATTTGTCTAATTCAACAAGTGTCTGTGAATGCCTGCTAAGTACTAGGTGCCAGAAAATTAAAAGTGAACACACAGACCTTTTTTATTCAAGATACTCAAGAGTATGGCAGAGGTCTCACACACACACACACACACACACACACACACACACACACACACACCCCTTTCAAGTTAATCAGAAAAATGCTAAAGGAGCCTAAAGCACAGGATTTACTCTACCCAGCGGATTAAGAAAGGCATCATAAGATGACATTTGAACTGGTCATGAAAAATGAAGAGCAGGTCTGGCTGGGTATGGCTCAGTGGTTGAGCATCAATCTATGAACCAGGAGGTCATGGTTTGATTCCCGGTCAGGGCATATGCCCAGATTGCAGGCTGCAGTGCAGGAGGCAGCTAATCAATGACTCTCTCATCATTGATGTTTCTCTCTCTTTCTCCCTCTCCCTTCCTCTCTGAAATGAATAGATATATTTAAAAAAAAAAAAAAGAAAAGAAAAATGAATAACAGTAACTGCATAAATAATAGAGACATGTGGACAAAAACCAGAGGGACTTATAAAAAGGTGAAAACAGATAGTAGGGAAATTATGGATAATTTAACTTCATTTTTAAATTTTCTCAAGAATTTCTGTCATGTGAATTTGAGACACACAAAAAATGAAGTAGACTATAATGGAGGAGGGTATGGAAAAGGAAGGTTAGCCTTTAATGCCGACGAAAGACTGTGACCAAAGGAACACAATCTGAGATAATAGCAGCTAATATTTATTGAGACCTTAATACTTGCCAAGCACTATGTTAAGTATTACACATGGATTACCTCATTTAATCTCACAATACTACTGTGAAGCAGATTCTATTATTAACATCCCCAGTCAATAAATGAGAAAAGTGAGGTTTAAAAAATTAATTTAAGACTACACAGTAGTAAGTGAAAAGAGCCAGAAATCAAACCCAGATTGTTTAACTCCAGAGCCCATAATTTTAACCACTAGGTCACCCAGGAAGGGTCATGCAGTATGGCTCTAGTGAAAGATGGAAATGGTGGTGAGGAGGTGAGTATAGAGCAGAGACGAAGCTGGAAAGTTAGACTGACATCTGAATGTGCAAGTCTTACAGTAGTTTGATCTCCTTCCTTTACACAACCAAAAGCTTCTGATGTTTCCTGCTGGTTCTACCTTCATTACATTTCCAGAACCTGAGTTTCTGACCACTTCCATTGCTACTACCTTAGCCCAAGCTACCATCTCTCATGTGGTTTTTACCCTAATATTGTCCTAACAGATCTCTGCTGTTATTCTCTTTATGAGTCTATTTTTAACAAGCAACTGAAGTCATCCTTTTAAAATGTTAGAACATGTCTCTTTCCTCTCCAAAATTGAGCAATTGCTTCCAATTTCCCTCCAAGTAGCAAGGTCCCCACAATAGCCTTCATGGATCCACCTGCTCCACCTTCCTCACCATTACCTCTCTGAACTCATCTACTAAGGTTTCATCTTACTCTCCCCTCACTGACCTCTGTACTTACGTCACACATGCTCCTGCATCAGGGCCTTTGTTTGGAACAATTTTTTCCATACATCCACTTGATATATGATATATTCCTACAGCTCCTTGAAATCACTGTGCAAATGCATGCCACTTATTGAGGCCTATCTTTAATACTGTAACTCCCCCCTCCCCCATTTCATGTGCCATCTCCTCCACCTATTTTCTCAATCCCCTCTACTCTGATCTACTTTTTCTTCTTTCCATACCACATTCCAGATAGCTTATATATTCTGTTTATTGTCTGTGTTCCTCTGACAAGAATATAAGCTTACTGAGAGGAGGAATCTTTTTTGTTTACTGATATAGCCCAAGCACCTAGAAGGGTGTCCAAAGGTGCTCAATAAAAACTGACAATAGCCCTGGCCGGTTTGGCTCAGTAGATAGAGCGCTGGCCTGTGGACTGAAAGGTTCCAGGTTCGATTCCCGGTCAGGGCACATGCCTGGGTTGCGAGCCAGTCCCCAGTGGGGGGTGTGCAGGAGGCAGCTGATCAATGATTCTCTCTCATTGATGTTTCTCTCTCTCTCCCTCTCCCTTTCCTCTCTGAAATAAATAAAAAATATAAAAAACAAATTAAAAAAACAAAACTGACAATAGACCCTGGCTGGTTTGGCTCAGAGAATAGAGCATCAGCCTGCAGACTGAAGGGTCCTGGGTTCGATTCCAATCAAGGGTACATGCCTGGGTTTTGGGCTCGATCCCCAGTAGGGGGAGTGCAGGAGGCAGTCAATCAATGATTCTCTCTCATCATTGGTGTTTCTCTCTCTCCCTCTCCCTTCCTCTCTGAAATAAATAAAAATATATTTTAAAAAAATAAAAATAAAAAAGGGAGAAACAATACTTTCATAGTTATAGAGTTCTAAGAGAATGTAATTGATTAATACAGCAATTTTCAACCTTTTTCATCTCATGACACACATAAATTACTAAAATTCTGTGGCACACCAAAAATATTTTTTGCCCATCTGACCAAAAAAAAAGTTTAATTTTGATTCATTCACATTGGATGGCTATTGTGTTGGCTGCTGTCATTTTTTTATTTGACAATCTAAGGGAAAAGAGGTCAGTGCCCCTGACTAAATAGTTAGGTGTTTTATGTTTTAAAAATTCTTGCAGCACACCAGTTGAAAATTGCTGAATTAATGAATACCTAAATCCAGTCATATTGTCTTAGAAGAAACTATAATTTTATTTTTCTGAATCTATTAGTTGTATAGCTAAATTGAATTTCTTTAACTAAAGACTTTCAAATCATTAAACTTGTGATAAACTAACTTTCAAAAAAAATCTAAAGGACACTAAACATTGTTTACATTGCCCAAATCCTTTTCTATTTATTAAACCAACAAATACTTGAAGATGTTGTACATTAGTTATCTATTGCTACACAACAAATAACCCTAAAACTTAGTGCTTAAAACAATAAATATTTATTATCTCACAATTCCTGTAGTTCAGAAATTTGGGAGTGGCTTAATTAGACAATTCTGGTTTAGAGTCTCTTCTGATACTGGGGCTGCAATCATCTGAAGGCTTCACTGAGGCTGAGGACCCACCTCCAAGATGGCTCACTTAATGGTTGGCAAGCTGATAGCTGGATGTTGAATGGAAGCCTCAGCTGTTTCTCATGCAGACTCTCCATAGGGCCTTGAATATCTTCACAACATGGTTGGTGGCTGGCTTCCTCCAGAGTGGGCAATTCAAGAGAGAGCAAGGCAGAAGGAGCAATGTTTTTTAAGACTTGGCCTTATTTATACACTACCATTCCCCCCCATATTCCACTGGTCATACAGATCAAACCTGATGAAATATGTGAGGGGACTACACAAGGGTATGAATATAAGGAGGTGAGGATCATTGGGGGCCATCTTAGAGACTGTGCTACAGTAAGTTATATACAGTATTTGCGTGATATTTTATGTTCAGCTTTTTTGCAGTTTATGTATATTTCTATTAACACAGCTTAGATACTTCTTATTTTAGGAAGTATATATTATTGCAAAGATATTAACTCTTAAAAATTAAAAACAATATGGACTTTTAACGTCTCTGAAAATACCATGTCCCACCATTTGAAGCTTTTCATTTTTTCTGTTACAGTCACAAAATCTTACTTAATGAAAATAATTAATATCAGAAAAACTGCAACTCACACAATGTCCTCTTTGTTCTTATGAGAGAAAATAAATTTAAATACTTTAAATAAAAGTCAGATATATTTAGGAAAGTGTAGGAATAAAAGAATCATCAGATTTAAGATTATAGACACCAGTTAGTAACTGAATAATAAACCTAACAGTGAAATTAAATACTAAATCAAAAAAGATATAGAGTGAAAATATTTATATTAACAGAATAGCAACTTCTTTCATGCAACATAAAGAAAAAATGTTTCCAATCATTAGTTAAGTACTGAAGAGATATTTGGTAGAAAGAGACAAGACCAACAACTAGAACAGATTTGAAAACCACTGAAATTTTTTATAACAAATATTTTTCAAATATCAACTAAATAAAAGGTTTATTAAAAATCAACTTTTAGCCTGAGCCAGGTAGATCAATTGATTAGAATGTCACTACAATATGCCAAGGCTGCAGGTTTGATCCCCAGTCAGAGCATATACAAGAAGCAACCAATGAATGCATAAATAAGTCGAATAACAAAATCGATCACTCTCTCCTCTAAAATTAATACGTATTTTTTTAAAAATAAACTTTTGCCGAAACCGGTTTGGCTCAGTGGATAGAGCGTCGGTCTGCAGACTGAAGGGTCCCAGGTTCGATTCCGGTCAAGGGCATGTACATTGGTTGCGGGCACATCCCTGGTAGGGGGTGTGCAAGAGGCAGCTGGTTGATGTTTCTCTCTCATCGATGTTTCTAGCTCTCTGTCCCTCTCCTTTCCTCTCTGTAGAAAATCAATAAAAATATATTTTTTAAAAAATAAATAAATAAATAAAATAAATAAACTTTTATTAGATCATTGCCAAGGAGCTATGCTGAGACCTGGAAACTACAAGAGCAGAGACTGAATAGGAAGAACTTCCCAACATGAATTCTCTCATGCTGGTGAGAGGAGGATTCTTACCCCAAGGGCTAAGCCCAAATCTAATTCACAGATCAGAAGGATGGTTATATCTTTTAGGTCTCTCCACCGCTAAGAACCAATACTCTAATTCCCAATAAAGGAATTAGATTGATACATTGGTGGTTACCAATAAATATAAAATTCTTTCCTATAAACAGATCATTTATTTCTGTACTTCATCACATTTTAATCAAAACATCATTAGACAGCCCTGGCAGGCTTGGCTTAGTGGATAGAGCGTTGGCCTGTGGACGAAAGGGTCCTGGGTTAGATTCTAGTCAAGGGCACATGCCTGGGTTGCAGGCTTGATTCCCAGTGGGGGGCGTGCAGGAGGCAGCTGACCAGAGATTCTCTCTCATCATTGGTTTTTCTATCTCTCTCCCTGCCTCTCTGAAATCAACAAAAATCCTATATAATAAAACTCTAATATGCAAATCGACTAAACAGCAAAACAACCAGTCGCTATGATGTGCTCTGACCACCAGGGGGCAGACGCTCAACGCAGGAGCTGCCCTCTGGTGTTCAGTGAGCTCCCACAGAGGGAACACCACTCAGCCAGAAGCCGGGCTCATGGCTGGCAAGCATAGCGGCGGTGGCAGGAGAGGCTCCGCTGCAGGTGGGTGGTAAGGAGTGAGGGGTCCCAGACTGCGAGAACCCCGGACTGTGAGAGGGATGTTTGACTGCTGGCTTAGGACCGATCCCTGAGGGGTCCTGGACTGCGAGAGGGCATAAGCCGGGCTGAGGGACCACTCCCAGTGCATGATTTTCATGCACCAGGCCTCTTATTAAAAAAAATTATTACACAAGTGTCAAAAGGCCCATTGTGTACAATGAAACCATTTGAGTGTTATACAAAATTAGATCAGGTAGTACATGACTTCATTCTTCATTGTTTGGGGTTTGACTTAACTATAATATTCATTACATGGGGAAAGCTGTTGCTATCAATGCCTCTCATTCGTCACAAGTCACAAGCCGTTTATTAAAAGTGAAAGTCCTTTAGATTAAGAAAACACTATCAACTGGGAGGAGGTTAATAGTGCCCCAATGAGCAAATATAATGAAAACCTAAGGTCATAAACTATCCCTACATCCAAACACATATTGATTGTGGGAGGCACTTATTGCAAAAGACTAATTGCAAGGATCAATGCTATTTGTCACAGTTTATACTGGAGTTTGAGGGAAGAGACGTGAAAACATATTTTCCTTTTCTTGTTATCAACTGAAAAATAGCTACTTCTTCAAATATGTTAAATTGAAAATGAAAAATATGAGAAAGACTGAAATATTACAATGATACCTCATGCATAAAGCAAGGAATAAAATCAGCAACAACAAAAGAAGGAAAGTCAGACTCCAAAAATTAGTGTATATTTCTGTGTAAATGTATGGGAGGGCAGTGACTAAGGAGCTAATCCATAAAGTCTATTTATGCACTTTCTGCCTATGAAGAACTCAAATACCAGTTGTGTTTTCCAAGTGTAATCAAGAACAGCCACTTACTATTACATGTATGAGTATATGGTTAAAAGGGACCAAGTCAATCCCAGTCCTAAATACACATCCACAAGAATTGAAAACAGGGATTCAAAGAGATATTTCTATGCCAGTGTTCACTGCAGCATTATTCACAACAGCCAGAGGTGAAAACAAACAAAATAAACAAAATGATATGTAAACAAAATAATATACATGTAGATATGATGGAATATTATCTATATATATAAAACCCTAATTTTCAAATAGACCGAAATGCAGAACCGAACAACCAGTCACTATGATGTGTGCTAACCACCAGGGGGTGCGGCGCAGGATATGGTGGGCGTCGGCCACAGCAGGATGGTGGAGCAGGTGAGTGGGGGTGCCAGACCAAGGTGAGGCACCAGTTGCTGTCACGGGGGCGAGCCTCTGGTAGTTACTGAAAATTCTTTGCTCTCGCGCTCCGTGGTCCCGCCCAGCGCTTGCACCTGCTGCCAGTGCTGGCCCCACTCAAACCCGCTGCTGGCACCGGCCCCACAATGCCAGCCCCAATCGCCCCTCAGGGCTTTTCCACCTCCCCCTGCTCCTGAGGGGCGATTGGAGCCAGCAGCCACTGCTCACACCCGCTGCCAGTGATAGCCCCGCTCAAACCCACTACCAGTGCCGGAGCCACTGCTCGCACCCACTGCCGGTTCCGGCCCCACTTGCACCTGCTGTTGGCGCTGGCCCAAATCGCTTCGCGCTGTCAGCGGATGCAAGCGGGCCAGCGCTGTCAGCACATGGGAGTGGCTGCAGCTGGAGTGGGGCTGCTGGCAGAAAGGGGACTAGGGGCCGCAGCGGGAGGGTCCAGGCAGCGGCAAGAAGGATGGGCCAAGGCCCACCCTTGTGCCCACTGCAGCCTCGCAGCCCACAGTTCCTTTCAAGGTGCACGAATTCGTGCACTGGGCCCCTACTCCTATATAATAAAAGCCTAATATGCTGTGTCTGGTCATCCAGTCATCCGTTCAACCAATGAAAGCATAATATGCTAATGATATGCTAAGGCCACTCAACCACTCACTATGATGTGCACTGACCACCAGGGGGCAGACAGTTGACCCGCTGCTATGACGTGCACTGACCACCAGAGGGAAGATAGTCAACCAGTCGACCAGTCACTATGACGTGCACTGACCACCAAGGGGAAGATGCTCTGACCGGTAGGTGAGCTTGCTGCTGGGGTCCGGCCGATCCGGACTGAGCTAGACAGGCTGGACACATGCTGGAGCCCTCCTGCGGTCCCTCTCCGGCTGGCCAACCTCACATGTCCCTCCACAGCCCCAAATGTGCACCAGTGGGGTCCCTCGACCTGGCCTGCGCCCTCTTGCAATCGGGACCCCTCAGGGGATGTCGAGAGCTGGTTTCAACCCTATCCTGCAGGTCAGGCCGAGGGACCCCACTGGTGCACGAATTCGTGCACTGGGCCTCTACTTTAGCTATAAAAAGGAATGAAGTTCTGACACCTACTACAACATGGATGAACCTAGAAAATGTTATGCTAGCACTAACCAGTTTGGCTCAGCGGACAGAGCATCAGCCTGTGGACTGAAGGGCCCCAGGTTCGATTCCAGTCAAGGGCATGTACCTTGGTTGTGGGCACATCCCCAGTAGGGGGTGTGCAGGAGGCAGCTGATCGATGTTTCTCTCTCATCGATGTTTCTTACTCTCTATCCCTCTCCCTTCCTCTCTGTAAAAAAATCAATAAAATATATTTTAAAAAATGTTATGCTAAGTGAAAGAAGCCAGACACAAACAGACAAATATTATATGATTTCACTTATATGAAATAACAAATAGGCAAATGCATTAAGAGAAAGTAGATTAGAGGTTTCCAAGGGGTGGGGGAGAGAAGAATGAGAGCTATTACTTAACAGGTCCAGAGTTTCTTTTTGGGGTGATAAAAAAGTTTTAGAAATAGTAATTATGGTTGTACAACACTATGAATGTAATTCATACTACTGAATTATACACTTAGAATGGTTAAAATGTCAATTTTTGTTATACATATTTTACTGTAGTAAAAAAATAATAATTAAGAGCAGCGGGAACCAAGCACTTCAAATATAAGATCATAAGTAGAAAAATGGTGGCTACTCAAAAGAGTAACAGTTATGACAACACTCTTTCCCTGAGCTATCACCTCAGCACACAGCCAGCCAATTATAATTTAAATTCTGAAGGGTAGTACTGATACTCAGAAAATATTCTTCAGCATTTGAATTTATATAGTATCATCCATTCTCTCAGAAAGAGAAAGTTAAACTTACCTATGCAACAGAAGCCTGAAAGTTATACATGCAAGAGAGAATTTGAACAATGTTATAAATTCCAACTACAGGGCAAACATTTTAAAGAAAAATCTTCTTACATTTTGTTGACTACAACTTAAACACTTCTCCAGGGGACTTTCAGTCAAGATGGTGGAGCAGGTAAATGCTGTGCTGGCCTCCTCCCATGACCATATCAAAATTATAACTAAACTACAAAACCATCCTTGAGAACTGCCTGAGATTAGCTGCCCTCCCTTGCAGGCCTGGTCACCCCTAACTGCCCTCCCCTGCAGGCTTGATCGCCCCCAACTTCCCTCCTTTGAAGGCCTGGTCCCTCCCAACTGCCCTTCCCTGCTGGCCTGATCGCCCACAACTGCCCTCCCTTGCAGGCCTGGTCCCTCCCAACTGCCCTCCCCTGCTGGCCATCTTGTGGTGGCCATCTTTGACCACATAGGGGCAGCCATCTTGTGTGTTGGAGTGACGGTCAATTTGTATGTTACTCTTTTATTAGATAGCACTAGCGGCCCGGTGCATGAAATTCGTGCATGGGGAGAGGGGGGAGAAGGTGTCCCTCAGCCCAGCCTGCACCCTCTCCAATCTGGGACATCCCTCTCACAATCCAGGACTGCTGGCTCCCAACTGCTCGCCTGCCTGATCACCCCCTAACCACTCCCTTGCCAGCCAGATTGCCCCTAACTGCCCTCCCCTGCTGGCCTGGTAGCCCCTAACTATCCTCCCTTGCAGGCCGGGTTGCCCCCAACTGTCCTCCCCTGCTGGCCTGGTCACCCCTAAATGTCCTCCCCTGTAGGCCTGATCACCCCCAACTGCCCTACCCTGCCAGCCATCTTGTGGTGGCCATCTTGTGTCCACATAGGGGCAGCCATCTTTGACCACATGGGGGCAGCCGTGTTGTGTGTTGGAGTGACGGTCAATTTGCACATTACTCTTTTATTAGATAGGATTATAAAGGATAGCAGCTAGCAGATGTACAGTTTTTGAAATTCTTGAACTTGCCCAGCTGGGAGGTATGGAGGGGACACTGTCTGAGTGTGGGCCGAGAGGCAGGTGATGGATTGCATGAGGTGCTGGACCTAAATCACCTCCTGCTTGGAGCAACACCGTGCTAACATTTACACTTACCTTGGCAAATATTTATTCACTTTTGTGTGTGTGTTTCTTCTTAAGCTATTTATTTTCTAATGTAATTATTGCTACAAAGACTATAGGCATTGTATATGTAAGTTATGAATCAGAATAATAAAGCAAATTCTTATGAAAGAAAAAACACAAACTGGGCAAAAAAGAACTACAAAACCAAGTCAACAAAACACTTGGCTTATTCCAAGTTGTAAAAAGACGAGCATTCTGCTGAAACTGGTCTGGCTCAGTGGCTAGAGCGTCGGCCTGCGGACTCAAGGGTCCCAGGTTCGATTCCGGTCAAGGGCATGTACCTTGGTTGCGGGCACATCCCCAGTAGAGGGTGTGCAAGAGGCAGTTGATCGATGTTTCTCTCTCATCGATGTTTCTAACTCTCTATCCCTCTCTCTTCCTCTCTGTAAAAAATCAATAAAATATATTAAAAAAAAAAAAAAAAGACAAGCATTCTAAACAATGAAACAAGGCAGGTTTATTCAGCAAAATAACCCTGAAATTTCATAGTAAAACTACCAGAAATTATGGAAGGAAATGCTACCAGATGAATTGCTAACCTGCAACTTCCTACTCTACTATTTGTACCATCAGATATATCTTATTAACAGGAAGACTGAATAATAACATCAAGATTTTTGGCAGAGAATGTAGAGGTTCAGAAGACTATATTCTAGAACTACCTCTACTACACTATGAATCTGGACATTTCTCTTAGTCATATTCATCTCTCAATGGTTCTAACTATAAATTCAACCTTATATTCAATAAAAATGTGCTGTATGATAAAATAACTATAAAGTACATACTATAAAATACAAGTAGAAACTACTATGCTCATATTAAGAAATAATCTTGTTACAAGCCAATTTTCATGTTTATAAATGAATCCGTAAACTTATGTATAAACAACAAAAGACTTGAACTGAATTTCATATTAGTTACTAATTTTTAGAATGCATTCCAAATATAGCCTGTGATAGAAGATGCCCTATTCCTTTTCTGCAGGTTATCAATGGAGTGCACTTTCAGAACCTTAGACATACAAAATTAATCATAACTTTATAGATTCCATACCAAAAGGAAACCCCTTCAATGTATGGTGATTCACCCTGGACCCACTGGAGTGTGACATACGAAAGAGGGGGAAATGCACCAAAAATAGAGTAAGCCACGATCGTGCTAGCAGATGGTATGTCTAAAAAGATTTTCAGTGCTCATTAACAAATCAGCATGTTCCCTCTAACCACAGAATTCAGAAACAGAAACTAAGTAGGTGAAAAAAAAGGGGGTGTGGGAGAGCACCAGAGGTCAAAGGCCTCTGGAAAGGGTGTCGGTAATTAAGTTTTCCCCAGGGAAATGGAGAGGGAAGATGCACAATGACGTTTTAAAAGAAATTTTAAATTCAATTCGAAAAGGAGGCCGTCGCACAGCTGAGCTTCAATCACAAGTTTCCTAACTATTGTCTGGGCACCCAGAATTCCCCATCTGCCTTAATGACTCACTCACTCTCCTTGAATGAAGGCTTAGTCACAGAGCTCCTCCTAGGAAAAAGAACAATACTTTGGGGGACTCCTTGGCACAGGCGGGCTCAGGAGGGGGGAGAAGCAAGAGCTTTCAACTTTATGCAACTGCAGAAAAAGGGGCTGCGGACGCATGAGATACTAGCAAGTAGGAATGCGGCCGGTTCTGGGCAGGCAGCGTTGGCCGTACAGGACAGAATGGGGCCGAGGACCAGACGCCCGGACTCTCCGGAAGGCCCCGTAGCCTCCAGGTGGCAGTACTCGTTTCCTCGCCCGGCTCCCGGAGGCCCGCGGGCGCTGCCCGGCGGAGGCTGCCAGCCTCACTCCAACCACCGTCTCCTAAAAGTCCTCCACCGCCTCACCAAAAAAAATGTGTGGCCCCCGAAAGTCCGCTACGTGCGCCATCCCTGACAGAATCAGCAAGAGTTAGAAGCCTGAAGAGGAAGGGAGAAACCAAACGAGTCAGGGCAGGCTCGGGAGAGCCTGCGGCGGAGCACCGTCTGGCGGCCGCGGCCACGCAGGCTGGGCGTGAGGACCTGGGAGGATGCGCAGCAGGGACGCGGAACGCTGCGAAACTGGCGGGGCGGCCGGACCTGTACGGTAGCAAGACTCCCGGGGCGAGGGCGCCTCGACCTCGCGCCGTCTGAGACGCCCGGCCCCAGGACGTCGCGCCGCGCCGCGGGCTGGGGCTAGCTTGTCCCGGTCTCCCCACCCGGCCCCGGGACAGGGTCTGGTCCCTCCCGACACTCGCACACTCACCGCGCGCGCCGCCCCGGCGCGGCCGCCCGCCGCCCTCGGAGCGATCTCCGCCCCGCCCTCCGCGCCCGGCCCTCCGCGCCCGGCCCGCTGACTGGGCGCCCGCCGCGCGGCGGCGTGGGAGTCACGTCAGGGCGCATGCGCTCTCCGGGCACTAGCAACGGCCGGCGCGGAAAGTTACCAGCCCGGCGTGCTGGTTCCCTTAGAGACAGAACCAGGGCTGGGCGGCGGCGGAGAAACCGCCCAGACAGCCCGGCCCTTGGAGAAGCCAAGATGCCGATTAGGGGCAGGAGCAGAGGGAAAGGCAAGAACAAAGACAAAGACAAGAAGAAGTAAGGAGAACCCACTCGGGGGTCCTCTCCGGGGATTCGGGCCTGGGGGCCGCGGGGGATGACTGACTGACACCTTGCCGCCCGCCCTCCTGGACTTTTCTCTGGCTCTCCCGGATTCTGAGGACAGTTCCCATTGTTCAGAAGTTCTCAAATGCATGCCAGACTTGACTGCTTCAGCTGAGACCATAGGATGAGATTTGGGACCCTGACGTAATGTAGACACAGCCCCTACCTATGTATAATGCATTAACGATGGAGGCAGGTAGGTTCCCCAAAAGTAGAATTAATACAGGACCGAATGAAATAGGTGCTTGTGGAGGAACAAAGAGCCGAGAAGGAGGAGAACGAGGTCTGACACTAGAAGTGAAAGCCAGGATAACATTCATTGGGATATTGGGGTTCCTCTAGACCTGCGCTGTCCAATAGGGTAGTCACTGGCCATGTGTGGCTACATTAAAATGAAATAAAATTAACAGTTCAGATCCTCAATTGTACTAGCCACATTTCATAACCTCAGTAAGCACATAAAATTAACAGTTCAGATCCTCAATTGTACTAGCCACATTTCATAACCTCAGTAAGCACATGTTGCTTATCCCAATCCCAATTTTCTTTTTGTTCTAGGTTATTTTGTGTGTATTTTTTGTTGATAGATGAGTGATTCTTAACCCAGGGTGATTTTGCCTTCCAGGGCACATTTGGCAATATCCCTGGAGACATTTTTGATGATCACATCTGGGAATGTGTGCTATTGGCATCTAGTGAGTAGAGATGCTGTTTTACATCCTGCAATGCACAGGACAACCTCCTCACCCCCCACCCCAAAGAATCATTTAGCTCAGAATGTCAGCAGCGCCAGGATGGGGAAACCCTGCTCAAGACTATAAACTTCTCTAGAATAGGCACTAAGTATTATTCACCACATCTCCGGGACCTAGCAGAGAGCCTGGCACACAGCATATGCTTATTATTTGTTCAATAAACAAGGTATCTGCCTGTGTATGCTTCAACTTAGATATTTATTCCACAAGAACTGTGCTCTTGATCCTAGTCTGAGAGATCTCTACTATGTGGTTGAGATGATCTTGAACATCTAAAGGATCTCTTGATGATTGAAGTAGTTCCTTAGGTCTTCTAGGGATTCCTTTTGGTTCAAAGGAAAGCATAAAGGATTTGACCAAATTGGCTAATTGTTCAGATTTCTCCAAAATGATCAGAACTAACTGTAGCACGAATCCTTTCCAGGCTTGGAGCTGCTGCTAATTGTCACTAACTTATTAGGTAGCCCTGGTAGTTCTTGACACATTGGAGTCATACATGGTGTCCAACAATACTACATATGGGACTATGAGAGAATCCCCAAACTTGTAAAGTTTGTGAAGTTACTTGTTTAAGAGAGTAATAAATGCTAAGTGCAGAAAGTTTAGGAAACATGGAAAGTTAAAGTAGAATACAAAAATCACCTGTAATTCATCATCCACTACTATCATTTTGGGATTTTTTAAATCTTTTTAAAATGATAGCCCAATGTACATACTTATTTATAACTTTCATCTATATATATAATATACATACATATATATATAAAGAGGTAATATGCAAATTAGGCCGAGACACAATAATGGGTCACGACCAGACAGGAGGAGGTTGCATGCGCAGAGAAAGAGACACAGAGCAGAGACAGAGAGAGGGAGGCCTGCACCAGCCGGCGCAGCGGCTCGGGTGGCTCCGGAGTGGACACAGGCAGGGTGGCTGGGGGACGATGTGAGTCAGGCGCAGATCCGCCCCCCCACCCCCACCCCATGCAGCACCGGTCTGGCCTGACTCCTGCATCGGCGGCACTGCGCGAGTCAGGCACAGGTCCCAGCCCCCCACAGGGTGCCTCCTTGCGCGATTTCAATCGCATGCTGAGCCTCTAGTTTATTAATATAAGTATTCTTCTACAGTGTAACTTTAAAACCCACATAACCGCATAGTTAGTCTAGCACTTTTAAAAAGTGCCAAGGGCTTATCACATTCTTGGAACTCACTAGCATATGTTTTCTATTTTTGACCATGCATCTACAGTATATATATTAACAATGAAGAACATCGAGCCCTTGCCAGGTGGTTCAGTTGATTGGTGGTTCAGTTGATTGCCAGGTGGTTCAGTTGATTGGAGATTTTGGGTTCAACTGCTGGTCAGAACACATACCTAGGTTGGTGATTTGATCCCCACTCATGGCACATACGGGAGGCAACTGATGATGTTTGTCTCTCACATCAATGTTTCTCTCTGTCTCTCTCTCTGTCTCTCTCTCTCTCTTTTCTCTCTCTCTCTCTCTCTCTCTCTCTCTCTCTCTCTCCCTTTTTCTCTCAAGTCAATAAACATATCCTCAGGTGAGGATTAAAAAAAAAAAAAAGAACACAGATCTCTTATTCCTTGGATTTCCCATGACTCATAGTTTGAGAAACCCTGCTTTGTTTTTACAGTCAGTATTATTGGTCCTTTTATGAGAAATCCTATCTGATTTCTTTCATCAACTCAGAGCAAGTTGGACTTGGTACCTTCAGGAAGCAATTGGATGACTGTAGCAAGGCAGTCTGTCACTATTGCCTAAATCAGTGATGGCGAACCTATGACACGCGTGTCAGCACTGACACGCATAGCCATTTCTGATGACATGCGGCCGCATGCCGAGGATGAAACATTTGCTGCTCCTGAGGATGAAACATTTGCGATTAGAGTCTTGGAGTTAGTTTTTTCCTCAAAGTGACACACTACCCGAGTTATGCTCAGTTTTTTGGCGAAGTTTGACACACCAATCTCAAAAGGTTGCCATCACTGGCCTAAATCATGCTGGAAAGGGAGTTCAACAGCTATAACAGGGTGGGGGTTGGGGATGAAGCTGGCCATAATTTGTAGAGAATAAAAGGTGAGAGTGGGACTGAAAAGGGATCAAGAACCAAAAGTTGTTGGGGATGGAGGGTGACAGTATAGAAATCTCCACACATACTTATGTGTGTGAATAATATTTAGAATAAATATATAATACAGGGTGAAGTCTTAGTTATTAATCTTAATTATATATACCCAGTGCCTACCAGATAAGTAACTTGCCCAAGGATACATTTTTGTATTGGGATTGGGATAGGTGGAAGATTATAGAAATATGGACTTAAAGTTACATTTACACTATGAATGTATCTTCATGGTGAAGAGGAACTAAGGTAATGGATTAGTAGTAGAGAGAGCCAGGGTCTAAGACTGAGCAAGTTGGAATAGAAAAGACAGTTCAAATAAGTGAAAAGATGTGAAAGCTTTATGAAATAAATTTAACTTATTATGCCTTTCCTCTTTGTTTTTCTAGTCCTTTAGAGTTATGCTCCAAAGCTTTCCTCTTCCAGGAAGAGGCACCTACTAAGACAACTCCTTTGTCAAGTAAATATGTATTTATTATTAAATAATTCATCTAATAATGTTTGCTCATATGTGCCAGGCAATATCAAACAAAACAATAATAAAGAAATGTAATAGAGAATAATTAGTTATATGTTGTCAATGCCCTCTTCCCATATAGGAAGACAACAAAAACGGAGGAAACTGCAGTGGAAAGAGCCAAGGCCAATGCCTCCCTTTGGGAGGCCAGGCTGGAAATCACAGAACTCTCTAGGATTGAGTATCGTGATACTTCCCTGAGACTTGCGAAAACTAATGAGGACTTAAAGAAACAGCAGTATAAAATGGAGAAAGACACAATGTCTGTATTAAGCTACCTGAAGAAGCAGGACCAGGAGAAAGATAATATGGTAGGTGGGTAGAAATCCCAATTACATAGAAGCTTTGTGGCCTGCATTAACTAATTGATATTGGTCTGCCTTTATCAGTATCACTTATATATTTTTTTTTATTTTCATCTGCCTCCATATATCAAAGGCCTACATCTAGCTGTAGCAAATGCATACTTTTTCACAACCATGGATGTTCATTAAAACCAAAGAAATTATTTTGCAAAGAAGTAAAGCAGGTTCAATATATCCTGGTTAGCTAGCTCTCCTATAGTGTTTTACTCATTCTTCTATATCATAGAAATGCATTATTTTCTTAAACTTTATTTAAGCTGTTATAGTCTTATTTCATGTTAATTATAGAAATATTAAAAATAAAATACTTTGCCCTGCCTGGGCAGCTCAGTTGGTTAGAGAATCGTCCAAATATGCCAAGGTTGTATGTATGTTCTATCCCCAGTCAGGGTACATACAAGAATTAACCAAAGAATAATATATGCATAAATAAATGGACCAATGAATCAATGTTTCTCTCTCTCTCTCCCCTTGCTTCCTTTTACTCTCTATCTCACAAGTTTATAAGAATTAAAAAAGAAAATGTTTTAAAAATTATATCTTAAACAAAATTTGGAAATTTTTCTTAAAAATGGTTTTTTGTATTTAATGCTTTGTTCAGTCAATCACAAAAGATCATTTCACACCCGTGCTACATGGTTTAGGACTATATCTATTTTTTAGAATTTGTAAGTTTTCCTTAAACTAGTCTAGATATTGTTTACAATAATATTTCACTTCTGGATCCTCGGATTGCATAACCAAATCAAGGAGTTTTTAGTTTAAAACTACTTAGGTTCCATACTAAAACCAGCATTCTTGGAGAAATGACTAATTCCAAGACTGGGGCAGAGAAAGTAAAAGATGAGCCTGGAATATCTTATCGTGACAGAGAGTAAGTAAAAAATATTAACTTGGGATGGTGAACACAGAGTACAGATGATGTGTTGTGGAATTGGGCACCTGAACCTGTATAATTTTGTTAACCAGTGTCGCCCCAATACATTCAATAAAAAGGAAAAAAAAATTAGTAAGAAAAAAAAGTAAAAATATTAGAGGACACAGGAACTAGTTGAAAGGGGCTCCCACTGACCAAATCTGGGAAAATCAAAATAAATAACTACTAATAAATTAAAACTCATTGAAAAGAGTAAGTCCATGAGCACATACTACTACTAAATAAATACATTATAAATGAGGGAGAAGGGAGAGCTTTTCCTTATAGTAGAATGTAGTAAATTATTAAATTTCCAAGGAGTGAGGATGGAGTAGGAACAGTCACCATTTGGCATCACAGTAATAATTGATTCGGTCAGAAATTATCAGTGGATGCTAAAACTAGTGGGTTATAGTTTGATGTGCAGAAGGATATTTGCATAATCTCAAAATACCTTCCCACAAATTACTTAATTACAAAAGAAAAAAAATACTAACTTTTTTTTTTTTTTTGTAAGCCTTGTCGAAACAAGGCCACCAAAAATTTTGGTTGCCTCCCCCCCCAAAAAAAAAAAAAAAAAAATTGCGAGAGAGAGAGAGAGAGATACTAACTTTTAAATGGAGAAACCTGGCAGACACAATCTTAATTGATTCAAGTTGACATCAATCACCTCATGATGTGATGCACTAGAAAGGATACACCATTGCTTTGCAGTGTATGCCTTCCAAAAATGCATAACTTGAATCTACTCATGAAGAAACTTCAGACAACCCTAACTCTGGCCAGTAACCTTCAAAAATGTTGAATCATAAAAGACAAAGACTGAGAAACTTTTCCAGAGTAAAGGAGGCTAGGATACATGACACCTAAATATAATACGTAATCAAGAGTTATATCCTGGACTGGAAAAAGAAAAGTTGCAATGAAGGACATTAATGGGACAAGTGGTGATAAAATATGAATATGGATTATAGATTATATCAATGTTAAATTTCCCAATTTTGATAATAATACTATGCTTCTTAAAAAGTGCATTTTTAAAATAGGAAATACATAATTATTTAGAAGTAAAGGATCGTCATGTTTTTAATATATTCTCACATGGTCCAGAAAAAACAATATCTGTATATCTATATTTATATAATTATATATTTAGATAGATCTCTCTATATATTTAGATAGTTCTTTCTATACAGAGGGAAAGTAAATATGGCGAAATTGGGTGAAGAGTGTATGAGAACTCTGTACTCTTCTTGAAACTTTTCTAAAAAGTTACTCATATATATTATGCTAAGTGAAATAAGTCAGACAGAGAAAAATAAATTCCATATGATTTCACTTATATATGGAATCTAAAGAGCAAAATAATTGAACAAGTAGAAACAGACTCATAAATACAGAGAAGAGACTGATGGTTGCCAGAGGGGAGGGGATTTGGGGGACTGGGTGAAAAAGGTGAAGAGATTAAGAAGTACAAATTGGTAGTCACATGCCGCAACCTGCAAGGCTAGGGTTCAGGATCTGAAGAAGGGGCCGACGCACAAATGAAAGTCCTATACAAGAAATATTAATTTAGAAGGCATGGGGGGCCAGGTGGAGACCTCTCTCGGGGAGGCACACTCAAACCTGGCCTTATCTGCTTTTTATTAAATTTTAGATACACATCTTGCCCTCAGTAAATCACGGCAAACAGGTAGCAGACAGATCGTCTCTAAGGTCAATAAAGATCAGTAAGGTTCAGTAAACATTTACTTTGAGACTATTAGGTCAAGAAATTGCTTCGAGCCACCAGTATCTCAACATGGAACAATTGGTGCTTAGTGTCAGCCTGCTAATGCCCAAGGTCCATCTGCCTTCCCCGTTCCTTGGTGCACTCTTATGACAGTATTGGGAAAACGGTGGCTTCCCGCAGTCACAAGATAGTCCCAGGGATGTAAAGTACAACATAGGGAATATAGTCAATGATATTGTAATAATATTGTACAGTGCCAGGTGGGTACTTGAAATATCGAGGGGACCACTTTGTAAGTATATGATTGTCTAATCACTAGGGTATACATCTGAAATGAATACAAAATAATATTGAATGTCAAATGTAATTGAGAAATGAAATTTTTAAAAAGTTACCCAGATAAGAGAAATGCATATCAAAACAACAATGTGATACCCATAGCTACTATCAGAAAGTAACAAATGTTGGAGAGAAAGCAGAAAAATTAGAACCCTTATGCACTGTTGGTGGGAATGTAAATTGGAACAGTTACTATGGAAAACAGTATGGAGGTTCCTCAAAAAATTAAAAATAGAATTGCCAGATGACTCAGCAACAAGAATTTAAAGCAGGATCTTGGAGAGATACTTGCATGCCCATATTTGTTCAGACATTATTCATGTAGCCAAGAGGTGGAAGCAACACAAATGTCCATTGATGGAATAAAAAAGGAAAAAAATGGTATATACAGACATTTAATGGAATATTATTATACAGCCTTAAAAAAGAAGGAAATCCAAACAACCTAAGTGCCCATCAGCAGATGGGTGGATTAAAAAACTGTGGCACATCTACACAATGGAATACTATGCTACTGTAAAAAAGAAGGAACTCCTACTATTTGCAACAGCATGGATAGACCTGGAGAGCATTATGCTAAGTGAAACGAGCCAGTAGGAAAAAGATAAATATCACATGATCTCACTCATTTGTGGAATATAATGAACAACTGATTATCTAAAATAGATCCAGAGACAAAGAAGCATCGAACAGACCATCCAACCTCAGAGGGAAGGCTGGGGGTGGGGGAGGGGAAGTAGAGGGGGAAAGGCCAACCAAAGGGCTTGTATGCATGCATATAAACATAATCCATGGACACAGACAGTAGAGGGGCAAGGGCATGTGGTGGGGAGGTGGGGGGGAATGACCGGGGAGAGGTCAATGAGGGGAAAAAGGAGACATATGTAATACTTTAAACAGTAAAGAATAAAAATTTAAAAAAAGGAAATACTGCCCTACCCGGTTTGACTCAGTGGATAGAGTGTCGGCCTGCGGACTCAAGGGTCCCAGGTTCGATTCCGGTTAAGGGCATGTACCTTGGTTGCGGGCACGTACCCAGTGGGGCATGTACAGGAGGCAGCTGGTTGATGTTTCTCTCTCATCAATGTTTCTAACTCTCTCTCCCTCTCCCTTCCTCTCTGTAAAAAATCAATAAAATATATTTAAATAAAAAAATAAATAAATAAATGAAATCCTGTCACATGCTACATATGACATGGATGAACCTCAAGGACATTATGCTCAGTGAAATAAGCCAGTCAGGAAAGAATAAATATTGTGTTATTCCATTCATATCAAATATCTAAAGTAGTCAAAATCCAGAAATAGAAAGTAGAAAGGTGGTTGCCAAGGGCTTCGGGTAAAGGAGGAAAGGAATTAGTATTTTATGAGTATAGAGTTTCAGTTTTGCAAGATGAAAAAGTTACAGAGATCTATTGTACAACAATGTGAATATACTTTACTGAACTGTACATTTAAAAATGGTTAACATTTCCTTTCTGAAGTCAATAAAAACATATTTAAAAAATAAATAAAAATGGTTAGCATGGTCAATTTAATGTTGTCTTTAAAAATATTTTTTTTTATATTTAGAGAGAGAGGAAAGGAGAAACATCAATGATGAGAGAGAATCATTGATCAGCTGCCTCCTGCACGCCCCCTACTGGGGATCGAGCCCCCAACCCGGGCATGTGTCCTGATTGGGAATCAAACCATGACCTCCTGGTTCATAGGTCACCAATCAACTGCTGAGCCACACAGGCAGGGCTCTTTTTTTAACATGTATTTATTGACTTGAGAGAGAGAGACATCAATTTTTTGTTCCACTTATTTATGCATTTATTGATTGATTCTTCTATGTGCCCTGACTGGGTATCAAACCCACAACCTTGGCATACTGGGACAATGCTCTAACCAACTGAGCTACCCAGCCAGGGCTTAATGTTGTATTTTTTTTTTTTTTTACCACAATTAAAAAAAAAAAAAAGTTACTTAGGTAATTCTTATGATAGCCAGGTTTTGGAAACTAGCATTAGCAGATTAACGGTATGAAGTATGTTCCCTCTCCTCTTCCCACCTTACTCAACCTCTCCAACCCTACTGGTTTTCATATGTGAAAACAAGGCTATTTAATAAAGGAAGAACAGCAATTTCATCACCTTCCTAACTCTGTATTTTCATCTTCTACAGATTGAAAAACTAAAACAGCAATTGAATGAAACAAAGGAAAAAGCCCAAGAGGAGAAGGAGAAATTGGTAAGTATCAATGTACATTAATTAATATACTTACTGGGTGATCAGGTTTCTGGAAAGATCATTTTTAAGACACAATGAGATTAAATGAATCCGTCATCTGAGCAGCTCATTGACCTTACAGCTCATACACCTGTTGTGCAGAAGCTCAAAAAATAACATTAAAATATGTTATTGTAGAAAACCATCTGGTATTAATGGTGCTTAATGAGCCCGAGTTTTACATTCTTCCTATGGCTTTTCAGTGGGCCAAAAGTTAGGAAATATGTATATATTTTTAAAAGCTTAAAATATATCACAAAATATAAGCCCACACTAATATTTTCAATTCAGATGCAGGAATACAGGGTTTTTACTTAACTTTATCTCCTTATAAAGTTAAGTGTGTCCTTTCTTCCTTGCCCAAAATCCTGGTTCTTAATAATACCTATATAATTTTGTATTTGCTTTAAACCTCAATATATCAACAGTCACAGAATACTAATACCAATGCTACCACTAACATAGATTAGTGGGAACAGTTTTAAGATTTTTGTGGGGCCCTTTTTCCCTTGATATATGTCAATAGGAATCTACTATCAAATTATAAGGTTTAAGAACCATTTGAAGCCCTAACTGGTTTGGCTCAGTGGATAGAGCAGTCGGCCTGCGGACTGAAGGGTCCCAGGTTCGATTCCAGTAAGGGCATGTACCTTGGTTGCAGGCACATCCCCAATAGGAGGTGTGCAAGAGGCAGCTGATCCATGTTTCTCTCTCATCGATGTTTCTAACTTTCTATCCCTCTCCCTTCCTCTCTGTAAAAAAATCAATAAAATATATATATATTTTAAAAAAAGAACCATTTGAAATAATTCCTTTCTGTGAGGTTATGCCACAAACTCAACAACACACTTTGCTTTTGATTTTTATGAGTTGCTTTTGAAAAGTTTAATTGTGCATATAAAAGTATGTAATTACATAAATATTTATAATTATGTAAAATATTTATGTGTTTCCAAAGTCAAATCTATCAAACATGGTATATTCTGAGAAATCTAACTTCTGTCTATGTGTTCAAAATATACCAGAGTATATTATCAAAATAGAGTTTTGTCAGCATGATAGGTGAGAAATTGTGTTTCAGTGTATTTCAATTTGCATTTCTCTTATTGTGAGCTAGGTTGGGCATTTTTTTCATATTTTTGAGGGTCATTTGCATTACTTTTGATATTTCAGGTGTGGTGGGTTTTTTTGTGTGTATGTGTGTTTTGTTTATTATTGTTGTTTTTGCTGTATTGGCCCTTTTTCTTTTTCCTCCTTTTTCTCTCTCATTTTCTTCCCTTTCCCCCTCTTCTTCCTTCTTTTTTCTCCTCCTCTCTCTTCTTCCTTCCTTCCTCTTTCTTCCACCTTTCTCCTTGCTTTCCTTTTTTAAAAAAAATATTTTTATTGATTTCAGAGAGAGGAAAGGAGAGGGAGAGAGAGAGATTGAAACATCAATGATGAGAGAGAATAATTGATTGGTTGCCTCCTGCTGAGGATTGAGCCCACAATCCAGGCATGTGCCCTTGATCAGAATCGAACCGGGGACCCTTCAGTCCGCAGGCTGACACTCTATCCATTGAGCCAAACCGGATAGGGCTCCTTGCTTTTTTTTTTTCTTTCTTTCTTTCTTTCTTTCTTTCTTTCTTTCTTTCTTTCTTTCTTTCTTTCTTTCTTTTTTTTTTTTAACATATTTTATTGATTTTTTTTTTTTTTTTTTTTACAGAGAGGAAGGGAGAGGGATAGAGAGTTAGAGACATCGATCAGCTGCTTCCTTCACACCTCCTACTGGAGATGTGCCTGGAACCAAGGTACATGCCCTTGACCGGGATCGAACCTGGGACCCTTTCAGTCTGAAGGCCGACGCTCTATCCACTGAGCCAAACCGGTTAGGGCTCCTTGCTTTCTTTACTAGAGATATTAGCCCTCCCTTTATTTCTTAATTTATTAGTTTTAATTTAGGGTCAGGAACGTTATTTATCTTTCTTACAGATTACTTTTTTTTTTTTTTTTTTTTAGCCCTGATTGGTTTGGCTCAATGGATAGAGTGTCGGCCTATGGACTGAAGGGTCCCAGGTCTGATTTCAGTCAAGGGCATGTACCTTGGTTGTGGGCACATCCCCAGCGGGGAGTGTGCAGGAGGCAGCTGATCGATGTTTCTCTTTCATTGATGTTTCTAACTCTCTAACCCTCTTCCTTCCTCTCTGTAAAAAATCAATAAAATGTATTTTTTTTTTAAAAAAGAGAGAGACAAAGACTATCACAAAAAAAATTTTTTAGTCTTATGCCTCTTGTTAATAAATATCTGCATTTTCTATACAAGATCAGCTTACTTAGAATTTTTCTTATTCAAGGCACTTGATATTTTTTAACAGAAAGTAAAACTTTATGCAAAAATAAAAAGGGAACATTTCTCCAAAGAGGGTAGACAAATGGCTTAAGGCTTCAAATGGAACATGATTCTGCAAGATATCTGTTATTTTTCCTAATCATTTACCTGTTTTTCTTTGTTTTTATATACAGGAACAAAAGTATACTGTGCAAATAAATGAGCTGGAGGGACAGTTCTATCAGAAAGCCAAAGAAATTGGCATGATTCAGACAGAGCTAAAAACAATAAAACAATTCCAAAAACGAAAAATCCAAGTGGAGAAAGAATTAGATGAGGTAAGTTTCTTTCTTTCTTTTAAAAAGGAGGTTAGAATTAACCACTATATCTGCAAAAGCCTTCACTGACATTTACTCATGTGAGATGGTAAAGGGATTTTTTTTTTTTACAATAAAAGTGTAAGACATCAGTTTAGGGCTGGATGCAAAAGGTCTTGATGTTTAGACTTTTCTTTTTCTAAGCATTGATTCCTTTGTAAATGTACTAAATCTTAGCCAGCACATCCTCCCACATTTATCAGCAATCAAACCTTTAGAGTAACCGGTTTGGCTCAGTGGATAGCGTCGGCCTGCGGACTGAGGGGTCTCAGGTTCGATTCCGGTCAGGCGCATATGCCTTGGTTGCGGGCACATCCCCTGCAGGAGGCAGCTGATCGATGTTTCTCTTATCGATGTTTCTGGCTCTCTGTCCCTCTCTCTTCCTCTCTGTAAAAAACAATAAAAATATATTTTAAAAAAAAATCTTTAGAGTAACTTCAATAAGAAACAAACTACAGTTCTTTGAAAATAGTATGGGCAAAGTCTTAAAGGAAAATATGCTTAGACAGATGAATGATAATTTTAGAAAATTTTAGAAGGCTCTCTGGGTAGATGCGGGTGGGATGCGGAAAACAGTACTTTTAGAAAATTCCTCTGACCTTGCTATGCTCTTTCTCTTACTTTCCATCTCCTCAACTCAGAATATAGTTTTATTGCATTGATCATAATGCAACAAATGTCGCAGATGAGTGCCAGGCACAAGTAGCTGAAGTCAGCTTTGTGACTTTGGGCAAGCTACTTAACCTCTCCATACCTTGGTTTCCTCATCTGTAAAATGAGGAGAATAAGAATCCTATAGTGTTGTTTTAAGGACTGAGTGCATATATGGAAAGTATTTAAAATAGTGTATATGACATAGTGAGAATTATATTAAAAGTGGAGTGTAGCTCTCTGAAAAAATAGGTTATTAGTGAAAAAAAGTAATAATTTTCTGTGTCCCCACAGCATTTTGTATCTTTTTTATACCATTTAGCCTATCCTATCTTGATATTATAGTTATAATTTGTTTTATCTCCCCTACTGGATTGTAAATTCTTCTAAGTACAAATAGTGTTGTCCTTTGTATTCATCAAAAATACAAGATAAACAGTAATTTACTAGCTCAATAAATATTTGTTAAATGCTGAGTGGGGCCGAAACCGGTTTGGCTCAGTGGATAGAGTGTCGGCCTGTGGACTCAAGGGTCCCAGGTTCGATTCTGGTCGGGGGCATGTACCTTGGTTGCGGGCACATCCCCAGTAGGGGGTGTGCAGGAGGGCAGCTGGTCGATGTTTCTCTCTCATCGATGTTTCTAACTCTCTATCCCTCTCTCTTCCTCTCTGTAAAAAATCAATAAAATATATTTTTAAAAAATGCTGAGTGGATCTTTTCATTAAAAATGTAATTGGCGGGAACCTGGCCGGTATGGCTCAGAGGTTGAGCATCAACCTATGAACCAGGAGGTCATGGTTCGATTCCCCGTCAGGGCATATGCCCAGGTTGTGGGCTCTCTCCCCAGGGTGGGGCGTGCAGGAGGCCGCCAGTCAATGATTCTCTCATCATTAATGTTTCTATCTCTCTCTCCCTCTCCCTTTCTCTTTCTCTTTCGCTCTCAAAAAAATAAAATAAAATAATTGGAGGGATATCAATTTTTCTTTTAATTAGATGGGAGGAACCCTTTTGCAATGTTTACATATATCAAATCATCACTATGTACACTTGAAATACATTACAATTTTATTTGTCCTTTATGCCTCAATAAAGCTGAAAAAAATTTAGAAGGAATATTAAGTTCTGTTTTATATGAAAAGGCTGCATATTGAATCAAATTAAGTTCCTTAACTTTTCAGGAACTCTCAAAATAGATTCCTATGTGGAGGTATACATTCTGAATCAAAATGAATGAGGAACTAGTTCATAATCTAGTGGGCCACAGTGTGATTTTTTTTTAAAGAACAATGTTGCCACCTAGGGGACAAATAGATTTCATATCTCTTCAAAGAGGGCTGTTGGGCGAGGACGACTTAAAATTCAAAGGCTTATGGGGGAAAATAAGGTGGTTCTGTGGAATATGGAAGAATTAAGGCAGGTGTGGAGGCCCGTGAACTTAAAATTAAGGGGGTAGGTAAAACATAAATGAAGAAAATTAATTATACTGGGTAATAAAATTCACTGTATAAATTTAAAAGAGGCTAATTATATTTAGATTATAAAAAGGTAGTCAAAACATATATTTTAAAGAAAAAAATATTTCTATCCACGTGATTTGTGAAGAAGAAGCATATATTAGTAGCTTGCAGTTATTTTTTTCATAAATTGTTTTGTCTTTGTTTTTGATGATAACCATTTTCAGCAAATTTAGCTGATAAAAAAAGTTGTCCTCTCCCCGCCACACACACAAACACCTAGGTATAGCCATTGAATATTTTTATTAAAATGCTATGTAGAAGCATATTTATATATATATAAACATATTTATATATATATATATGCATATATTATATATATATAAATATATATATATATAGGCTAAGGGAGTTTATTACCACCAAGCCAGCAATGCAAGAAATATATTTTTAAAATATTTTTACAAAAATGAGGTGATGATGTACAAATTGTTTGTTAACATGAAATCCTATTGAGTAAATGTGTCATGATTTATTAATTGGTTCCTTGTTTTGGACATTTTTACTTTTTTCTAATTAAAAAAAATTTTTTTTATTGATTTCAGAGAGAGAGGGAGAGGGAGAGAAACACCAATGATGAGAGAGAATCATTGATAAGCTGCCTCCTACTGGGATCGGGCAGCAGTCTGGTCATATGACCTCACCTGAGTGGAACCCTTATCTCCTGGTCCATAGGTCAGTGCTCAACCACTGAGCCACACTGGCCAGGTGAGACCATAGCTTTAAATTAGCTCTGTTTTCTTTACCTAGAAGAATTTTATGTCATTTTTGTCCAGCTGGCATGGCTCAGTGGTTGAGCGTTGACTTATGAACCAGGAGGTCATGGTCAGGGCACATGCCTGGGTTCAATCCCCAGAGTGAGGTGTGCAGGAGGAAGCCAATCAATGATTCTCTCTCATCATTGATGTTTCTATCTCTCTCTCCCTTCCTCTCTGAAATCAATAAAAATATATTTTAAAAAAATAATTTTATGTCCTTTTTATTATGTACTTAGAGGCCCGGTGCAAGAATTTGAGCACCAGTGGGGTCCCTTGGCCTGGCCTGCAGGATCGGGCCGAAACCGGCTCTCTGACATCCCCTGAGGGGTCCCAGATTGCGAGAGGGCACAGGCCAGGCCGTGGGACCCCACTGGTGCATGATCAGGGCCGGAGAGGGCCATGGAAGGTTGGCCAGCTGGAGAGGGACCATAGGAGGGCTCCAGCTCGTGTCTAGTCTGTCTCGCTCAGTCCCAATTGGCTGGACCCCAGCAGCAAGCTAGCCTACCGGTCAGAGCGTCTGTGCCCTGATGGTCAGTGCATGTCATAGCGATTGGTCGACCAGTCGACTGTCTGCCCCCTGGTGGTCAGTGCACGTCATAGCAAGCAATTGAGTGGTATTAGCATATCATTAGCATATTATGCTTTGATTGGCTGAATGGATGACTGGACACTTAGCATATTAGGCTTTTTTTTAAAACTTTTTTTTGTTTTGTTTAATATATTTTATTGATTTTTTTTACAGAGAGGAAGGGAGAGGGATAGAGAGTTAGAAACATCGATGAGAGAGAAACATCAACCAGCTGCCTCCTGCATACCCCTTATTGGGGATGTGCCCACCACCAAGGTACATGCCCTTGACTGGAATCGAAACTAGGACCCTTTGGTCCTCAGGCCGACGCTCTATCCACTAAGCCAAACTGGTTAGGACTAGGCTTTTATTATATAAGATAGTTTTAGAGGACAGAATGATTCATCTGTGAGAATCATAGGGAGATGTTTTTTAAGATTAATACTAAGAAGAATTTTCTAAAATTAAGAACTGTTAAAGGTCAGCTTAGTGAATTAATGAGATTTGAATTAGTGATATTCTGTTTCTAAATGTTCTTCTTATAGGAGGGATTTTCATATTAATTGAGAGATTATATAGTCTGACTCCTCAGGTCTCTTCAGTTCTAAAATATGATTCTATGTATCCACATGGTTAAAATGAAAGATATTTAGAAAATATGATTATGAGGATACCTTGTCTGAATGTTTTGAGAACTGTTATTCATGAAAGATTTTTTAGGAACTCAATACTGATCCTGTAAATCTAGAGAAGTTTGGGGGAAAGGTAGTACTCACAGGCAAAGACCTGGAGTTTCTCTGTGTGTTCAGGATTAAGAGGTAAAGTGTAACAGAAAATGTTCCTTTATTGAGAATTTCCTAGGAATATGCCCCAATCAACCCCAATTTCATTTCCTATTGACCAGGTTTTTGTTGTTGTTGTCTTTTTGTTTTGCTATTTTAATTTAGCTGAAGGAGAATTTAAGGAATTCAGAGCGGAAACATCAAGAGACTCTTAGAAAATTGGAAAGCAGGTTTTTTAAAGAAAAGGTATGACATATTAAGGTTAATTTAAAATTCTTTCATTTACCAGAACAACATAAATGTATTTACATGTACTCTGAGATATCAACCTTCCATTTGGTACCTTGTTAGTTTTTTGTTCTGTTTTTTTATCAAATCACAGTAGAATGAAAAATAGGGAAAACAAAGCCTATTTTAGATATCTCACTGTCTAGTCTTTTTTCCCTTCCCAGTTAGAGATTCTTGAAACCCCCAAGTGAGATTGTCATCTTACCAATGCTTTCAGACATAGCCCCCTCAGTTTGGTGTTTCCCTGGTGGAACTAAAGCTACATAAACCTCATTATATAGGGGAGGTGGGATTGGAGAGGTCACTCTGGTACACATGATGTACATTTTAATTATTATTATTGTTTGGGTCCAATCATAGGATATAATCTCCATGAGAGCAGGGACCCTATCTGTTTTGTTCACCACAGAATCTCCAGTGTTTAAAAAACCTGGTACACTATTATTGATCCATAGGAATTTGTTCAATGAATGAATAATGACTCTCATCACTCTCATAGATACTGACTCTCCTCATTATATTTAGCAGAAATTTCTCTCAGCTCTGCTTTGCCATACTAATGTGGAATTTTTTTCCTATTTATCTGTCATGTTGTTTCTTTAATGAGGAGATTGGGAGGTACCCTAAGGTTCCTGTGTTCACACTATTCTTCTGACTCCTCTATCAATAGGTCATCAGGTCATGTGGACAGGAGTATTTTGACATTATAAAATACTTAACTTTTTGATGTGTTAATTTGTTGTTAGAAATATAACTCTGTATTAAAACAGACTATTTTCTTTTTTAGCACCGACTAGAACAGGAAGCTGAAAAGAAGATAATAATGCTGGCAGAGAGAGCCCACCATGAAGCTGTTGTGTAAGAGACTGCTGCCATTTTCCCCTTTTTAATAGCCTCTTACCTTTTTCAGGTCTGTTTTGTTCTTATCATGTTGTCCTCCCACTTCTCTCCTGGTTTGCTTTCTTCGAATTTTCTGGCTTATTTTCCCTCACTTTTTCCATAAAGAGAACTTTGTATTTCCACCCTCTTCCACTCCATCCTTTTTTGTAGCAGCATGGTGTACAGGTAAGAAACTGGGTTTTGAAATTAGACTGGTTTTCAACACATATACCAATTGACTGTAGGTAGATTCCTTAATTTTTTGAAATTAAATTTCTTTATCTAAAAAATGGGGTTAATGCTCTAGCAGGTTTTGCCCAGTGGATAGAGTGTCGGTCTGGGGACTGAAGGGTCCCCAGTTAGATCCGGTCAAGGGCACATGCCTGCTTTGTGGGCTCGGTTCCCAGTAGCGGGCGTGTAGGAAGCAGCCAATCAATGATTCTCTCTCATCATTGATGTTTCTATCTCTTTCTCCCTCTCCCTTCCTCTCTGAAATCAATTAAAAAATATATTTTTAAAAATGGGGTTAATAATAGCAATCTAGCAGGGTTGTCCTTATCATTAATTTGGGGGAATAAAGCAATAATTGTCCTAGTTTGGTAATATCTGAAACTTAGACCTCTGTTTTGAAATCTTGTGTCTCTCTATTTCAGGCAATTGAACAGTGCTGGAAGAGCTGTTTTTAAAGAGAATGTTTATCTCCAGAAAGCTCTTGACTACCACCTGAAGGAAGCTGATGCTCTACAAAAAAAATCTAAGAAGTTGCTAGAGTCTAAAACTTCCCTTTTATATCAAAAGGTTCCCATTCTCTTTTAGACTTTGCTTCCTATCTTTTAAAAAAATATGTTCTTACTGATTTCAAAGAGAGGAAGGTAGAGGGAGAGAGAATAGAAATATCCATGATGAAAATCATTGATCAGCTGCCTCCTGCATGCCCCCTACTGGCGATCTAGGCTGAAACCCGGGCATGTGCCTGACTGGGAATTGAACTATGACCTCCTGGTTCATGAATCAAGCTCAACCATTGAGCCACACTGGCAGGGCCTTATCATTTTGTTTTTTGTTTTTTTTTTTTTAAAGATTAAGTTGGTAAATATTAAGCATTGAGTATAATCCTCCTATATAATAAAAAGATAATATGCAAATTGACCATCATGCCATCACAAGATGGCTGCCTACAACCAGGCCAACAGTGGGGTTAGTGAGGGACGACCAAATGGCCAAACGACTGAACAAGCAGGCTGCGTGGGGCAACCAGGCCAGCAGGGGGGGGGGGGTTAGTGAGGGACGACCAAACAAGTGAACAAGCAGGCTGTGTGGGGCAACCAGGCCTGCATGGGGGGGGCAGTTGGGGTCAACCAGGCCAGCAGGGAGGGCAGTAAGAGGCAACCAAGCTGGCAGGGGGACACTTGGAGGTGATTAGGCTGGCAGGGGGGGCAGTGAGGGGCAACTAGTCCACCAGGGGAGGGCAGTTGGGGATGACCAGGCTGGCGGGGGGGGGGGGGCAGTTAGGGGCAACCAGGCAGGCAGGCAGGTGGGCGATTAGGAGCCAGCAGTCCAGGATTGTGAGAGGGATATCTGACTGCTAGTTTAGGCCCGATCCCCAACAGCAGTCAGACATCCCCCAAGGGGTCCTGGATTGGAGAGGGTGCAGGCTGGGCTGAGAGGACCCCCCCTCCGTGCACTAATTTCCATGCACCGGGTCTCTAATAAAGATATGTAAGGACAAAGGGATCATTTTTCTTCTGTCTTAATGATATACCTTTCTTATCTCAAAAGATTAATTACTGAATGACTAAGAAGCATTAGACTTGGCATTATAAAGAATATATCAGAAACCTAACTACAACTCCTATTATCTACTACTTGAGAATACTCATTTTGCTTTGCTTAGAGTTGGTCTCTGGTTCACTTAGGAACAGGTTCAGCTGTAACAGCCCTGACAACAGTGGCATCTACACTAATAAAGAGAAAGATGCAAATTTACCATACCTCCGCATCGCCCACCAGCCAATCTGGAGTGAGTATGCAAATTAACCCAAACAAAGATGGCGGGTTAGTTTGCATACACAGGTGCCAAGCCCACAGCCTCCCAGGACCATCACCGCCCTGGGAGGTGAGGGTGGCCGTACAGCTTGACAGCAGACAGCAGGCCCTGCTTGGCTGTAGCCGAAGTGACCCGTGAGCAGGCAAGCGGGCCCACAGGCAGCACCCAGCAGGGCCTGCTTGGCCATCACCAGGGCAACCCGTGAGCAGGCAAGCACGGCTCACAGACAGCACCCAGCAGGGCCTGCTTGCCCATTGCCGTGGTGTGGAGCAGGCAGGCCCCACAGAGAGCAGAGAGCCATGGGGAGTGGGCCTAAGTTGTCAGTAGGACATCCCCTGAGGGCTCCTGGATTGGAGAGAGTGCAGGTCGGGCTGAGGGATGCTTCCCCCACCCCCGTGCACGAATTTCGTGCACCAAGCCTCTAGTCATCACATAAGGGTTTATTCTCTCACCTGAAGGAAGTCAGAGCTGGAAAGCCAACAAAGCCCAGGTTCCTTAACTCTGCTCTGCAGCATGTGGCTTACATCCTCAAAGTCACCTCATGGCCCACAGCAGCTGCTGGATCTCTAATCATTACTAAAAGAGCAGGAAGGAAGAAGGACAAGAAGGAAAAATATATGTCCCTCCCTTTAGCATTCTTCCTGAAAGTCCTACACACATTTCTAATTACACCTCATTGATTAGAACCTACATCGCTATGCTGAACCACAGGGGAGACAGGGAATTTTCAACTGAGCTTACTGCCTTCCTGAAAAAAAAAAAAATCGGCATTTTATTACTCAGGGGGGGAAGAGAAAATGGACATTGAGATAGGTAATTAGCAAACTGCCAGAGTTTCCAGTATACAGTTGTTAATATTTTTACTGTATAGTCATACTGATTTTGGAATTACCCTTTTGATAATATAAAATATTTAACCTTTCAGAATATTAGGGGAAGGAAAGTTTCTTTTTTTAAAAAAAATATATTTTTATTGATTTCAGAGAGGAAGGAAGAGGGAGAGAGAGACAGAAACATCAATGATGAGAGAGAGTCATCGATCGGCTGCCTCCCGCACGACCCCACTGGGGAATTGAGCCCACAACCTCAGGTACGTGCCTCTGACCGGAATCAAACCCAGGCCCCCCCAGTCCGCAGGCCGATGCTCTATCCACTGAGCCAAACCGGGTAGGGCAGAAAATTTCTTAATTGGCAAAATCAGTGGTCTTCACAAGTCTAGACAAGGACCCTAGGATGTTTTTTACTCTGTATATGCAGAATTCTAAAATATCCCATCTGAACTTGGCATCATACTCAAAATCTCACAAAGTAATGGAAATTAGAGAGGAACTTTTAAGTTCTGAAATTGACTAAAGAAAAAAGAAATCTCTCACCTCTTTCTGTTTTTAGGAAATCGACGATCTGCTGGTTAAGGAAAAGGTTATGCAACTTACCCAGCAGAGATCACAAATCCAAAGTCTTCAGAAGAAGGTGGTAAGCTTGGAGACTGCCCTGAGTTGTCTGACTAGAGAGTTTGAGACTGAAGTTCTAAAACTGAAGCAACAGGCAATGGTAAATAACCAAGGTGATCTGATTGAAATTTACAAGCTGCAGAACCTTCTTCAGATGAAGGACAAGGAAATGAATAGAGTGAAGAAATTGGCCAAGAACATACTAGATGAGAGAACAGAAGTGGAAAGGTTCTTTTTGGATGCTCTACACCAAGTGAAGCAGCAGATTGCATTTAACAGGATACATTATAAGCAGATGGCACAAGCTGCTTTCAATTTAAAAATGCGAGAGGCATATGCAGGAAGAACAGAATATCCTAAAATTCGAACATTTGATGGCAGAGAGCACAGCACCAATAGTGTGGATCAGGATCTTATGGAGGCTAGTAAATGGTACTAATAATACTTTAATATTTTATCTTTTGTGCTGCTATTTTTGTACCCTTTAGAGAAATAAGAACCCTGAAAAATTCAGTTTGGTAATATCTAAGTATTGAGTAGATTACTTAGTGAGGTACTTGAGGATAGGAACCAACTCATCTTTGTAACCCCTATGCTTGGCATAGTTTGTGGGGTCTAATATTCTTAGTGGTGCCCTCTTTTTAAAAAAATATATATTGATATTTTACAGAGAGAGGAAGGAAGAGGGATATAGAGTCAGAAACATCGATGAGAGAGAAACATCAATCAGCTGCCTCCTGCACACCCCCTACTGGGGATGTGCCCACAACCAAGGTATATGCCCTTGAACAGAATCGAGCCTGGGACCCTTCAGTCTGCAGGCCGATGCTCTATCCACTGAGCCAAACCAGTCAGCGGAATAGTGCCCTCTTTTCTTCATAAGAGAAACTGTTAAAGGGACTAGATTATTTTTTCCCATAGAATGCCATTGCAGTATCTTTTAACATGCTCCTTTATTTTGTTTTTTATAAACTAGTTACCAAGGTTTAATTAGATTCAGGTTAAACATTTCTTATAAACATACTTTCATAAATATTTTATAAATAGAGGCCTAGTGCACAGATTCGTGCACCAGTGGGGTCCCTCAGCCTGACCTGTGTCCTCTTGCAATCTGGGACCCCTTTAGGGATGTCGGACTACTGGTTTCACAGTCTGGCCTGTGGGGATTGAGCCGAAACCGGCAGTCTGATATCCCCTGAGGGATGTAGTAGTGCACAAAGCTGCAGGCAGCTCCCACTCATCCTGGCCCCGCTGCTCAGTAGTGCACTGACACGGTGGCGGGAGAGGCTGGCGCCACCGCAGCTTCGCTTGCCAGCGTTGAGCCTGGTGTCTAGCACCTGTCAGTCAGCTGAGCGGCACTCCTTCTATGGGAGAACACTGACCACCAGGGGGCAGCTCCTCTGTTGAGCATCTGCCCCTGGTGGTCACTGTGTGTCATAGCAACCGGTCAAATGGTCATTTGGTTTTTGGGTCACTTAGGCATATATATATCCCTTTTACTATTCTGAGATGAAATTCATAGGTAATAATACCTAAATAAACATATAATTTTAAAAATCAATATAACAATTCATTGTAACAATTCTTTCTTTTACAGAACTGTCCATGGATTGGAGGACACCCAGTAGTGCCCCCATCATTGTGTTAACCAAAAGTCCCCACAAGTTTCCTTGATATGTACTGCTACTATGATAAAGGTAGCAGAATGCTTGAGACAGTTGTAGACTATATACTATGATTAACTGCTTACTTAGCATTTCTATCTGTTGGAGCACTCTTCCCCCTATAAATCACGTTTTAAGTTATGATGCATTTTTAAAGATTATTGTTAAAATTATGTTTTATATCCCAATGAAATTAGATTCTTCAAAGGCCTTAAATCAAGAAACTTAAAAGGACTCCAGACCTCTATGTACTTAACATCTTACTAAGAGTGCTTCCAAATGTATTTTCTGCCTTAAATTATTTTGTAGTGGATTAATTTGTATGCTCTTTTAAATTAGCTGCTGGAAAGGTTGGACGTGGTTAATAGCTTCTGAAAGATAAGACTATTCTTCGAAAATGTCCATATAGTGTATGATTTTTTAAACTTCTTTCTATATTCATAAGCCTGTAATAACACTCTTTTTTTTTTTTTACCAACAGATACACTACAATTCCCTCTAATTTATTTAATGCCAAGCAAGTTTAATGCCTATCAAACATAAGGCAGTTTCTTTTAAAATTTTTTGTCTATGGCCCCAGCCAGTTTGGCTTAGTGGATAGAGCATTGGCCTGTGGACCGAAGGGTCCTGGGTTTGATTCTGGTTAAGGGCACATGCCTGGGTTGTGGGCTTGGTTCAATGTGCAGGAGGCAGCCAATCAATGATTCCCTCTCATCATTAATGTTTCTATCTCTCTCTTCCTCTCCCTTCCTCTCTGAAATCAATGAAAATATATTTAAAAAATCTTTGTCTATATATACTAAGCAGTATATTAGTTTTCAGAGGAAGGTACATAAACTGATTCTACACATTTTTATTGAGGAAACTGGACTCTTCCTATTCTGCCTTCTGTGTGACATTTCTGCTATTGAGCAACTTGTCACCTTAACCTCAGTTTCCTATTAATTGCTTCCTTAACATTTCTATCTGTTAGAGCACTCTTCCCCCTATAAACCCTCAGCAGGGCAGGTAGAGGCAATAGGAAAGTAAAAGATAAGTAAATGATTTTTAAGAGGCTTAAGAGGCATATTGGAAAAGGACAGTTGAAGTATATGGTGATAATAAAGTAAACCTAAACTTTAAAAAAAGTATTTTTTATTGATTTCAGACAGGGAGAGAGGGAGAGAGAGAGAGAGAGAGAGAGAGAGAGAGAGAGAGAGAGAGAGAGAGAGAGAGAGAGAGAAACATCAATAATGAGAGAGAATCATTGATCAGCTGCCTCCTGTATGCTCCACACTGAGGATAGAGCCTGAAACCTGGATATTTTGCCCTGACCTGAAATTGAACTGTGGCCTCTTGGTTCATAGGTTGATGCTGAACCACTGAGCCATGCTGGTTGGGCAAAACCTAAACTTTTAAAGAAAACTAACATGCTTTGGCTCAGTGGTTGAGCATCAACCTATGAACCAGGTCGGCTTATATGTAGATAGAGTATGGATGTTGTATAATGTGAGAAATTTTTTGCATATAGAGCACTTAGTTTTATTTCTTTTTTTAAAATATATTTTTATTGATTTCAAAGAGGAAGGGAGAGGGAGAGAGGTATTTTCTTTTCTCATAGTTACATATTTTATACTTTTCAAAAAAAGAGATGCTTACTTTGACCATATTTTTCCTTTTCATTTCTTTTCCCTTTGACATTCTTCAGGACAGATATTCAAGGAAATGTGGATATTGGAGATTTGACTTGGGAGCAGAAGGAGAAAGTCTTACGATTGCTCTTTGCAAAAATGAATGGTTTTGGTCCTAGGTAAATCCCTGTTTCTGTAGTAAAATACCAAGTTGTCATCAATCCTTGAAACCATATAGGAATAATGAACTTATTCTCACTTAGAATGAAAGGATTAGGAAAAGATCAGAAAATATAAAAGGGTCATACTGCTTAGCTATACAGTTCTCAGAGATAAATAAATAAGGGGTAGAAAAGATATTAATTTTAGATGTTTAAGATAATGCTTACTAAGAAGGTATAATAGTGCACAGCTGAATGAGCGGTAATGTAGAGATGCATAACAATTGTTAAGATTTTATTGGTCTACAAAGATAAGTAAATGATTTTTAAGCTGATTATTAATCAAGAGAATCTCTAATACCAAAGAAAAGACCTAAAAAGGAAAACAAAAATCTATAGATATTTAAAATAATTCTTTTTAAATTGATTTTTTTAAAAATTGATTTCAGAGAGAGGAAGGGAGAGGGAGAGAGAGATTAAAAAAAATCAACAATGAGAGAGAATCATCGATCTGCTGACTCCTGCACACCCCTTACTGGGGATCAAACCCACAACCCGGACATGTGCCTTGATGGGTAATTGAACCTTGATCTCCTGGTTCATGGGTTGAAGCTCAACCACTGAGCCACACCAGCCAGACTAAAATAATTCTTCTTAATGAATTGTTTCACTCTCTCTACTATGTTTTATCAGTGATTATAACCCTGGTAATGAACTATAAAGTGGGTAAAATTAATCAACCACTTACTGATTGCCTGTTATGTGCTTGGCAGTATGTTAGGTACTCTGGGGATTCAACAGAATTAAGAGACATTACCTTTGATCTCAAAGAGATCAAACAAAACCAAAAATAACAAGGATAAAAATAGATGGAACAAAAAAGTACAATTGGAGTTCAGACAATATGTCAATGGGCTAGAGTCGTCAGGGAAGAAGACTTCAGTCAGAAAAACAGGAAGTATGACTCTGTGGGGTACCTTGTAAGAGAGTGGGATAGTAGAGAGAGGGGGAAGGGCACATCAGGCAAGGGGCAAAGTAGACAGCATAAGCAAAAGCCCAAGGTAGAAGTGGGTATCAGGTATTAAGGGAACATTGAGGAAAAAGTGCCTAGCTTGAAGAGATGTGGTAATGCTAGAGAATAATTAGTAATTAGAAATAAGGATTAATCTATAGATTAAATTATGATGAGCCTTTAAAAACCATGCAGAAAAGCCTGAACTTTTGCTAGTGTAGATTCTAGAGCAGTGTAACCTATTTTGCTTCTCCATCTTAAAGGAATACAAAGAGCAGTAAGTCATACTCTCATACTTTCACTGGAAGGGCTCACAGGTTATTGTTCTCAGAGCTAACCGGAACCTAACGGTGATCGTATGATGGCTTGGAGGACAGAAATAGAGGTGGGGTCCAACAGAAGCTGCTGCACTACTCATGTGGTGGTGAGGGGTTTAGGCAAAAGTGGGAGCAGTCAGAAAAAAGGAAGCTGAGACATGGGAAGGAGAAACAGCTTAGTGATAAAAGGACAAAAGTAAGAAAGACAACAAAGTGTAAATGTTTGTTTTTAGATTAAGAAATAAAGAATGGTGGTATTAAAGTCAAATGAAAAATCTGAAAGGCCAATGTGAGGGAAATATTTAAATTTTATTTAATCCATCCATTGAGTCATTTAACAAATACATATTGAGTCCTGCTATTTACTGAGGATGTCATGGTGAGCAAAAAAAGACATGCCTAATACCAGGGAGTTCATGGTTTATGTGGGAAGAAAGTCATTATTCAAATCATCATATAAGTATATTCAAAAGTACAACTATGACATAGGCTCAAAGGAGTGGTATGAGAGCCTTGATTAGGGGAACCTGACCTAATTGAGGTCAAGAATATTTCTGAGGAAGTAAAAGCTTGAGCTGACCTCTAATAGTAAAAGGCAAATCGGAAGAAAAAAGGGAGAAAAGCCATTCTAGGCAGAAGAAACAGAAAGTAGTATTTTCAGTGTCAAATTGGAGATGATGGCAATATTGAAGTAAAAAATACTTAAGGCATGTGTAAATAGTGTTTGGAGTATAGATGATAGTTTAGGGAGAGAGATTTGAGCATGTTTAATGAAATTGGTAGTTGAGTTTAGCAAAGTGGATGAAGGTAGAAAAGTAAAGGGTTGAGGCTAGAACCTTGCGGAATAACCACAATTAATGAACAGGGGAACAAAGAAGAGTACAACCAAACGAGAGGAGTTTAAAGTATTGGCTAAATGGAAGATAAAGGACTTTGAAATGGCTTTGTGTCTCTGGTAGTCTTTTGAAGATGTGGAGGTATAATCTGTAGGTACTGAATGTCTGTCTCATTGTGAGTTGACTTCCCCCAGGGAATATAGCCTGAGTTCCAGGCCTCACGTTCCATACTGTGTTGTTTTCAACACTGGAGAACCAGGAAGTTGAGTGAAATCTTTCACACCAAAGTAATGAACTTGAACCTGGCCACAATGAAACCATGTCTAAGCCTATTGGAATCTCATGCCAGAGTTAGATGAAGGAAAAAGAATACAGGAATAGAATGGTGAAATGTTGAGATAAAGATGAGATTAAATGAGTAACCTAATGTTAGGGAGGAATTAAGTGATAAAAGGTCTACCAAGGCAAGAAGAAGAATTAGGAAGGTGGTAAGAATTCACAGTAGATTGTATATGATTGTGAACCCAATAGTTCAGTAGTTTTCTTTGTGAGTGAACTAAGTCAAAGGAGTATGTATAATCAATAAACTGTACTCTAATGCATCAGCAACTACTCTGGCTATAACTTAGGCACTGGTAGTATCTAAAATATATTATTAGACTATTTAAGATAGCCAGATTTTTGAATGGGTTAAAAAAATTGACTTGAGAAACATTGATTTGTTGTTTCACTTATTTATGCATTCATTTGTTACTTCTTGTACGTGCCCTGATCAGGGATTGAACCCACAACCTTGGCATATCAGGACAAAGAAAATGCGCTAACCAACTGAAGGAAGATAGCTAGATTTTGAATGGGTTTATGCTTCTTTCATGTACACCTAGTTGAGGGCAAGTTTTAGGAGTGAGATATGTGTCTTTATCTGCTGGCAAAAAAAACTACTATACTTTTTTTGTAACTATTAAGCTGACTTTCAAATTAAAATATTGACTTAGTGACATGTTTATTTCCTGTGTTTAAACCAGGCTTGCCAAAGTAAAGAGAAATTTTTACACTGTGTCTCTCCATTTATACTGTGTTCTGTGGTTCTTTTTGTAGGAAGGGAATTTTTCTGGCCATGTTTTATGTTTGTTTTGTTTTGGTCAGTCCTCTGGTTTAACCTTGCCCATCACCATTAATAGCTGTTATGTACCATCATCATGATCATCACCATAAATATTTCCCATTTCTTACGTTCAACATATCTCAATTTTAAGAGACTATAAATTTATATTAACTTGCCTTAATATTATATTGCCTCTATGTGTGTGTTAAAGATCATTTTTTTGAAAATGAGAAGCCCATCCAATGGAAGCATTAATTTAGCGCTTTTTAAAAAGTATTTTATTGATTTTAGAGAGGAAGGGAGAGGGAGAAACATCAGTGATGAGAGAGAATCATTGATCGGCTGCCTCCGGCACGCCCCCTACTAGGGATTGAGCCCGCAGCCCAGGCATGTGCCCTTGGCCAGAATCGAACCTGGACCTTTCAGTCCACAGGGAGACGCTCTATCCATTGAGCTAAACCAGCTAGGGCAGTGGTTGGCAAACCGCGGCTCGCGAGCCACATGCGGCTCTTTGGCCCCTTGAGTGTTATAATGCCACTTCTTCAAAATTGACTCGCCCAGGCCAAAAACCGACTTCTGTGCATGGGCCATGAAGTTTCAATTGCACTGTATGTGCGCGCCCACACGTGGAAGAGCCACACTCAAGGGGCCAAAGAGCCGCATGTGGCTCGCGAGACGTGGTTTGCTGACCACTGAGCTAGGGCAATTTAGCACTTGTATAGTTGAAATAAGGGCACAAGGAGACACTGCCTCATTGTTAACTTTTACCCACCACAGGAAATACAGTCAGAGGTCTAGATCTCCAGGTCCAGAATATGTTGTTCCAGACAGTGGACAAACAGAGGAATTTGGGTAAGGTCTCTCTCTTTTTTTAAATATCCTCACCCAAGGATATGATTTTTTAATTGATTCTAGAGAGAAAGGGAGAATCAGTGTGAGAGAAAAGTGTCAATCAGTTGCCCTCTCTACTCGTCCTGGCTCAGAATTGAACCCACAATGTAGGTTCAAATCCACAGGGATCAAATCCACAACCTTTTGGTGTTGGGATGATGCTCCAAACAACTGAGTCATCTGGCTAGGGCAAAAGTAAAGTCTCTCTTGACAAAGCAATGAATGTGAGCCTGATCACAATGGTTCTATTGTTCTGAACTAGATTCCATGTGTGCCTGGTTGTTGACAGGTCTCTTTGTCATTATTTAAGGGATGAAAGTAAGCTTCAAGATCAAACTTTCATCACCCAGCAAGTACCAATCTCAGACTCTTCTCATGAACTGGTAATATCCAATATTCAGAAAGGATCACAGGAGTCTGACATGGTAAGTAGTCTGTAGTCTAACCAAACAACACATATAACTGTTACCTTTCCCCATGAATTTATTTGCTAAGTCACAGTTGTTCAGCTCTACTATTTCAGGTATCAATGAAATGAGTATTAATACTAGTATGAGATTGTGGACATTTTTATAACACTATCTACACTAAGGAAGGCATATACTTAATGCAAATGCATGTTTTGCCTCAGTGTTGAAAACCTATTAATTGCCTTTTGAAATACACAGCCTAGCCAAAATATGTACTCTCTTTTATGTAAGAATTAAAACATAATGACCATTTAACTCTTGGCTTTGGACAGAGGTGGGAAGTCTACGTCACCACAGGCTAGGGGTCAGAGGCATTATAAGGAAGTATGGCACCATTTTTTAAAGCCAAATTTTCTTTTTAAGAGCTTTTTATTTGTAATTCATTATTCATAATTAGTACAATGTAGAATCAGAGAATGAGGCCACATCAGAGCAAAAAGAAAACAAAATACTCTTTTAGCTGCTACTAGCATTAACATAACTGTACAGTTGTTTTTTTCTAAGAAATAAGAAACTTCTGAGTAGCAAGTAGCTAGCCAAATAAATTGATTCCAATTAGAGGAACATGATTCTTTTTTTAAAAAAATATTGAAACACCTTCTAATTTAATTATACCTGCCATTTTCATTATTCTGATTAGTATTTTTAAAAATATATTTTTATTGATTTCAGAGAGGAAGGGAGAGAGGGAGAGAAACATCAATGATGAGAGAGAATCATTGATAGGCTGCCTCCTGATTAGTATTTTTTAAAAAAGTGATTTCCGTTAAATGTAAGGAAAATTTAGGAGTCTCTGTGATTTAATTCCACTTGGAATTTAGAGAGTATGATCTTTTATTCAATCCAGCCTCTAGTTATTGGATTGGATTAAATATCACTACCAGTTGCCAGCTGTGATAAGAGATAAAACAAGGGACATTCTATAAATTTCTACTGCCTCATCTTTAGGAAGGCAAATCTAAAATAAAACAAAATAAATCAGGAAGACCCAGTAGGGTCATAAATGTATTTTATTAAAATTCTAGTCACCTTAAATCAGCGATTTTCAACTGGTGTGCCACAAGAATTTTTAAAATATGCAAAACCTGACTAGTCAGGAGCACTGACCTCTTTTCCCTTAGATTGTCAAATAAAAGAATGACAACAGCCAACACAAAAGAGCCATCCGGTGTGAATGCCACCCCCCCCCCCCTTTTTAAATTAAATCTTTATTGTTGAAAGTATTACATTTGTCCCATTTCCCCCTTCCCCCAATTGACCCCTTCTAGCCCGCCTGCCCGCCTTCACCTCCACCCCCAAGTCCCAGGCCTTCACCACCCTATTGTCTGTATCCATGGGTTATGCATATATGCATATAAATTCTTTGGTTTATCACTTCCCACCCACCCACCCACACTCCCCAGCCTTCCCTCTGAGATTCCACAGTCTGTTCTACACTTCTATGTCTCTGGATCCATTTGTTCATCAGTTTATTTTGTTCATTAGATTCCACATGAGTGAGATCATGTGATACTTGTCTTTCTCTGACTGGCTTATTTCACTTAGCATAATACTCTCCAGGTCCCTCCATGCTGTCTCAAAGGCGAATGCCCTGTCTTGAACCATTAATATATAGGTCATATAACAGAGTTGCATTTATTGGTCATGTTGCATAATAAAGTTGCATCTGATTAATTCTGGGTACCAAAAATCCTTATTAAGTATATACACCTGATTTTGAAAAAAGTAATTTTGGAGCAAAAAGAGTAGGTAATTACTATTACTATTTTTTTTGTAAATAAATCCAAATTATACCAATTTTTTGTCAACTTGGCAAAAAATATAATAAATTCTTAGTAATTAGTTTATGTGTACCATGAAATGAAAAAGGTTGAAAATCGCTGCCTTAAGTGACTGAAGATTTTGATATTCTATCAGTAGGTGGTAGTAATAAGCCTAAATTATGTAGAGTGCACAAACATTTTCAAGGTTTTTCACTATCCTTAATTCACTGAGTAACTCCTATGGAGTAGGTCAGCATTATCCATATGACTAAAGAGAAATAGAAAAATAAATGACCTATGTCATCTGGCTAAGGACCAGAGATTACTTACGCTATCAGAGCCAGAAGCCTTCTCCTAGTTCACTGGGTGAAAACTGCATCAGAAAGACAGGATTTAATAGGATGTAGAACAAAAAAGCAGAAGCTATTTTGATTAGCATATCAATATCTATTTGACTTAAAGCTTAGCTACATCAAAGAAACAAAAAGCATAAAGACAAGTTGAATTAATGGTAGCAAAAGAATCTGTCAAAGAATTTTTTTAATTTCAAATATGGTTTTATTGATTTTGAAGAAAGAAAGGGGCAGGGAGAGGGGAGGGGGGGGAGAGATAGAGATAGAGATAGAGAGAGAGAGATAGAGAGAGAGAGAGAGAGAGAGAGAGAGAGAGAAGGAAGAAAAAGAGAGAAAGAAACATTGTTTGGCTACCTCCTGTACACATGCCAACCAGCAATCAAACCCACAATCTGGATATGTGCCCTGACCAGGAATCAAACCAACCACCTTTTGGTGCACAGGATGATGCTCCAACAAACTGAGCCACATCAGGCAGGGCAAAGCATTTCTTTATTACTACTTTATGTCATGAAAAGCTTTAAAATGTCTTAGACCCTAGTCAGTTATTCTATATTAAGGGTTGTTTTATTAAAAAATATAATCAGGCTAGACTTGCTTAAGGCAAACTCCCCTTGATATCAGGGCCTAGAAACAAACAGACAAAAAAACCTATTGGCATTTGAGTTAATAACTGAATTGTTAATTAATGATTGTTGAAGCAAACTCTAAAATTTAACATTTGGCACACACAACAAAATGGCGATTTATCCAATGCATACTGAGGTATCCTTGAGAAATTATTTGAAGAAGCAGGACAGAGGTGATGACAGAATTTAGTGGTCATGAATCACTAGGACAAAGTGGCATTCAGCAAAAAGAATCCAACAGTTGTCACAACTGTGGGATAAGTAGAAATGGACTATATCTTGTGTAGTATGGGATGAGAGGCTCAGGAAAGCCTGGCAGTGGGGTATCCCCCACTGGCAATTATGTAGGGCTGTGTTTGAAGGTCAACCAAAGGGTGAATTATGGAAGATCTTCTTTACAAACACTAATCTTCCCTTCAAGTCATGAGAATTTTTAGAAAACAGCTCTAAGCTTTCGTTCCAGATAAACATTTCACAGTTAACAACAGTTACCTAAAAAAAAGAAGTATGAAAAGTAAAAATCTGGCTTCAGATTTACACCAGGAGTCTCCTTATAGCAACTGTGCAGAGGCTAATGGTTCTGAGAAAGATTTTAGTTACAAGGTATTCCATTCTCAGGGACCTGATCTGAGCAAAGTTGGCAAATGAAGGTAGTCAAGAATAAAGGGAGAGGACTCAGGATGGACTGAGTCTGGAACAACTCATTCTAACGGCCCATGGTAGGCATGACCACAGCAGGTGAGGAAAGAGTAGCATCTTCTTCTTTCCACTGAGAAGTGATGGTCTTTAGCTGAGTGTAGAATTGGATGCCCTAAAGAGAACAAAGGAAGAAATAGAGAAAGAGAGAATTAGCATATATTTGGGGGAGACTTCATGATTTCTCTTTTAATCAACGTTTGAATGAGTTGCTGCAAAGTACTACTCACTCTCTTACTTGAGGAATAGGTACAACTAAAATCCAACATATTGTTCATGTAAGTTTTTCTAAAACATTTAGCATAATACTTGGCACATAGTAAACAGTCAAACCTTAGTTATCATTATGCTGAAACTGGCCAATGTAATCTGTTAAATTTGTAGGTCATTCTGTTTCTAGAGCTGAATACCATGTGCTTTGAGGTCTAGGGGCATGGCTCAAATCCTGCCTCTACTCCTTGTTGACTGCTGTTTAACCTTGGGCCTTATCTGTGACATAATGTTCACCTCACAGCAATGTGTGAGGGGGAAATGAAATGGCATACAAATCTCTCCTTCCCATGAAGAAGAGAAAGGAGTGAAAGAATGAAATCTATATTAGGCATTTCTGACAAATGTCAGTGATGAACAGCTATACTGAAGCAGTAAAATCCACAATATCTTATAAATCTAAAGTAAAATGTCTGATATACACATTCATTTCTAAATAATCAATAACATAAAAGGCAAAAACGTTCAGCATATTTAAGTCTTTATATCTACATGGTTTATTTTGTAAGTACAGGCTTGCACAAAAGAGAATAGACTAGACAGATCTAATACCAAATTACTAGAAAGCTAAAAAGATATTATTGGAAAAAACACACTAGTTTGATTAAAATACTCTTCTAGAATTACTTGACAAAATCTGGGCCATGTTAATATATTGAAAACTACTTGAGAGATTATTATATACTTTCAATGTAAAATGCAACTAAAGTTTATATTATGTAAGAACTAGAGGCCTGGTGTACAAATTCATGCACATTGAAAGGAAATTAATTAGAAGAAATATTTTAGAGGCCAGAGAGGGACCGCAGGAGGTTGGCTCCAGGGGATGTCTAGCCCGGCCTGCCCAGTCCCAATTGGCCGGACCCCAGCAGCAAGCTAACCTACCAGTTGGAGTGTCTGCCCTCGGTGGTCAGTGCATGTCATAGCAACTGGTCGAGCAGTCAACTGAATGGTCGACCGATCAGTCGGACACTTAGCATATTAGGCTTTTATATATATATATATAGACTAGAGGCCTGATGCACAAATTCGTGCACTAGTGGGGTCCAATCGGCCCACCCTAATGGGGGCCGATTGGGGGTGGGGCCGGCCAGGGCAATGGACTGTGGTTGTTCCGGTTGTTCTGGTCGTTCTGCCATTCAGTCGCTGGGCTTTTATTATATAAGACTAGAGGCCCAGTGCACGAAAATTTGTGTACTCAGGGGGTTCCCTCAGCCTGGCCTGCGCCCTCTTGCAGTCCGGGTACTGTTGGGGGATGTCCACCTTCTGGCTTAGGCCTACTCCCCAGGTGATTGGGCCTAAGCTGGCAGTCAGACATCCCTCTGGCAGCCAGGGAGCCCTCGGGGGATGTCCGACTGATGGCTTGTCCCTAGGGAGCGAGCCTAAGCCATCAGTTGGACATCCTTAGTGCTGTTGAGGAGGCGGGAGAGGCTCTTGCCACTACTGCTGCACTCGCAGCCGTCAGCCCAGCTTGTGGCTGAGCAGAGTTCCCCCTGTGGGAGCACACTGACCACCAGGGGGCAGCTCCTGCATTGAGCATCTGCCTCCTGGTGGTCAGTGCATGTCATAGCGACCTGTCTTTCCCGGTCAGTCCGCTGTTAGAGTCAATTTGCATATTACCCTTCTATTATATAGGATGATACTTTCATTTTAAAATGCAAATTAGCAATTTAATTACCTGAGGATTTTAGACTTCAAACTCTATATGAGGTTAGTCTTTTCCTCCAAGAAGCCTCACTTACAGAGTAACTTATTAAGAAATTTTTGTTAATAGCATATACTGGTTAGTTTTATAAAAGCTGTCATTTTTGTCACAAACTATATAATAAGCCTCCAAATAACCAAATTTTTTCTTAGCCAGTTAGCCACACTGCTATGTAAGTCCACTGTTAATTTTTTATTAACCTATAAAAAAGAGATCTGTATAGAAAAAAAAAGTAATTTATCACTGAATATTCCAGAATGGCTGAATTTCTGTAGGACTATAAAGAAATTCCACTAACCCATTTGTTCAACACATGTTTGGGCACCTGCTTTGTGCCAGGTGCTCTAGATAAGTAAATAACTAAAGGGTAATGTGGGCTTCTTAACATAGCTTAAAGATTCTTACATGACTTGTCCCCGCCTACCTCTCTAACCTCATCTCTTACCCCACTGTCTTACTCATTCACTCCCTGTGCTCCAGCCCATTTCTGCTGTTTGAATATGCCATGACTGTTTCTGCCTTAGGAAATATGCACCTCCTGAAGAATGTGATAACAGTGGTAACTTAATCCTCATAGCCTCATGAAATATAGGTATTGTTATTTTCATTTTACAAATGAAGAAACCTGAGGCAAAGAGAAGGTATCCTCCAAGGTCACAGAGTTGATAACTGGCCAAGCTGGGGTTTAAACCCAGGCAATTTGGTTTCAGATCTGCTTTTTTTTTTTTCAGTGCTGTATGTATAGTGCCTAGAATAGTGTTTGGTACAGAGAAGGTGCTCAATGAAGTTTTTTGTAAGTGAATAACCATTACAGGGAGAAATATGTGGAGTGGTGGGAGCACATGAGGGCATACCTAACTGAGCACTGAGGAAAGGACTGGTGGTAGTCAAGTGGTTTTCTGGAGGAGTCCATACTTTAAATGGAGACATGACAGGTGATTAAGAGTTAGATGAAAATGAGGAGGCAGAGGAAAGGGCATATACTAGTATAAAGGCTTGGACTTCCTTATGCTTTTCCCCTAAAACTTTGTTCTCTTTCAAATCTTTTGTAGGGGACCTACTGACAAGCAGTGATGAACAATATATGACCTCACAGAGGCTGCTGGCAGACCCTTCCTTGCAGAATCCTTGTTCCTGAATATGTAAAAGTTTCTTAGAGGAAAAGACATTTAAAAAAACTTTGTTACCTGTTTGCCATAGAAATTGGTGTCTCCCCTGAAGGAAGATCGAGAGCCAGTGAATGAGAACATTGGTAAAGGCACTGGAATGGGGACATTCACACCCACCTAAAGCAGAACAAATCCACGTCAGATATTAAGAAAACGACTCAAACAAAGGAACTCTCCATTTAGAAGCATAAATGTGTGGCATTAGAGAGACCAAGTTTAAATACCCACCTTCCACCCTATATCCATCTCACTGAACTTTTATTCCTGAGGAAGAAAATGAGGTATTGTGGGAGATCAGAGCGGTAGCAACTGATCACTGTTTACCATCTCCCCAGGAAACAGTAAGTGGCTATAAGAATCTCCTAAAAATTCTTTTCACAAACCTGTCCAACATCCACCAAGTGGGAATATTTCCTAGCAGTGGCTCCATTGGTGGTGAAGATGGCAGTTCCATTTCCATATGGGTTATCATTTACAATCTTGATGGCTTCATCCAAAGTATCTGTCTCCAGAACCACAAGAACTGGACCAAAAATCTCCTCTTTGTAACAAGTCATATTTGGCTGCCAGGAGTGATGCATCCAGAAAAGAAGTCAGTATTTTATACTTATTTGTTAATTTAGAGCCCACTGTTTACATAGACAGCTTTCATGTTAGTAATCACTTTTCATTTTAAAGCACTTATTTTTTTTAAAAGTGCTTTCTTGCTGTGTTCCGTCTTCCAAGCTACCAATCTTATCAATAACTTAAAATTCCCATTAAATACAATTACAATCCTTTCCTTTAAGCATTGTATTTTTAGGTCCCATGACCCATCACTAGCTTCCTCTTTTATACTTGTATAACCTGTTTATACAATTATTATGTTACTGAAAACTTACATGAACATTCATTTTTTAAGTAAATCAAATATGTATTTAAAATACCACAGGAGATTTCTTTCTGTTTAAAGAAACCCTGTGCTAAGTTTTCTATAACATAAACAATCCATTCTCATTCATTCCTTTGTTTATCAAATGAGTCTGCACATTTATATTTTGATATCAGGTCACATTAAACATTCAAAACATTCTTTACCACTGTAGCTAGTCAGCTGTGTTTATTGTTTATAAGTGGATATTTTTTTCCATGGTTCTTTGGCAAGAGATTTCATAATTTCTACTACACTTACATTCAACTTAATTATTCAGGATTATAGTAGGATTTGTGGGGACATATGTATTTCAACAAAAGCCTCCTAACCTCAACTTAGCATTAATTTTAGCTGAAAAACATGTAGAGTTTTGATAAATAAACATTTTTATTTGATAATAAAAATTAACTTCCTTTTGTCACTTTCTGGTAAAGATGCAGCTAAATTTAGGGCACAAAGTACTCAATAAATATTGGTGGCTGATATAGCTGCAATAGCTATAAGCTAGGAGTAAGAAGGAATGGGAAAAAATTTAACATTAAACAAATAAGTAACAAGTATAAGATAGGGATTGACAAAATATGGCCATTGGGCCAAATATGGCGTGCTGCCTGTTTTTGTACAGCCAACAAGCTAAGAATAATTTTTGTTGTTGTTATTATTAATCCTCACCCAAGGATATTTTTCCATTCATTTTTAGAGAGAGTGTGGAAAGGAGGGAGGGGGGGAGAGTGAGAGAGAGAAACATTGATGTGAGAGAGACACATTGATTGGTTGCCTCCTGCATGTATCCGACCTGGGCTGGGGATGGACCTGCAACCCAGGTACCTGCAGGACTGGGAATTGAACCCATGACCCTTCGGTGCTCAGGCTGATGCTCTAACCACTTAGCACCAGCCATGGCTCTATATTTTTTAAACAGTTGAAAAAAATCAATCATGACATATAAAATTATTTGAAATTAAAATTTCATTGTCCATAAATAAAATTTTACTAGAACACAGCTATACAATGTTAATGGTTGCTTTCATACTAATATGTCAAGAATTGAGTAGTTGTGACAGACATTGCATATCCCTGCAAAGCCAAAAATATTTACTATCCAGCCCTTTATGGAAAGTTTGCTGACTACTAGTAGAGTAGAAAGAGATTAGGAGTGAGAAGGGAGGTTTATTCAGATTCTAGATAAAATAACTGAATAATTCTGGCATGAAATAAAGTCTCTAGTCGTTAAATGTACTTTATTTATAAATTAGAGGGATGAGCTTCCATAGCCTCTAAAGTACCTTCAGCTACCATATATGGGAAACAAATAATCCAGAGTTGTTTACCTTGACATTTGAGATGATGGTTGGTCCAACAAAGTTGCCATTTTCATAGCCTTTGACTTTAATGTTTCGACCATCAAGAAGAATGGAGGCTCCCTCCTTTGTTCCACTATCAATCAGGTTACAGACTCGCTCTTTGGCCTGAGGCGTGATCAGAGGGCCAAGATCAGCTCCAGGCTGGTCTCCTATAAACAACACAGAAGTGTTTAAGGTCTTCATTAACATAACTTATGACTGCCAACTAAAGATTAATCCAAACAGGTTCAGTATAAAGAGAGGCAATGGTAAAAACTGATATGATTGCTCCCATTGGCCAAAGCCAATGTTAAAACCAAGAGCTTGGTGCCACAGATGCAAAGTCTAAAGGAACGAGGCAGATAACCGATTACCTGCGTTGACTCTCAGGTTTTTGGCACGCTCCACCAGCTCTGGCAGCCACTTCTTAGCTTCTCCGACAAGGATCGCTGTTGAAAGAGCCATGCAGCGCTGACCAGCAGCTCCAAATGCTGCCCCAACCAGCTGGTTAAGTGTATTTTCCTTATTGGCATCTGGCATGACTACCCCATGGTTCTTGGCTCCCTAAGGAAATACAGAAAGCACATGAATCTGCCTTGACAAAATAAAATTATGCTAAAAATCATATAGTAAATAATATGAGATTTCAAATGAAAATTTAAGGTAAGGACTAGAGAATTTATCCTTTGCCGCTTTGAGGATAGATTTATTATTTTGATATTGCTAAAGTCTTGGTAACATTGAGCAAGTCTCCAGATTACTCCCCCCTCCCACACTTTTTCAGTTGATAAGCTGATACATGTTTATTTAGATTTAAAAAAAAAAAAGAAGAACCCCAATCATCACATTTAAGTCAAACTGATAGGCTAACACTGCATCCAGGAACCAATGAGAACTACTTTCTCTTTCCTGTTAGATAGGAAAGAATTTGTTGTCTGCTGGGGTTTCCAGTTACATGAATAGCAGTGTAAACAACTGCCAGTAAGAATGCCAGTAGCCAGATGAAGCAAAATAGGAGGTAGCCCTCTTTTGATAAACAAGTTCTGGAAAGAGGTTCCCCAGACTGGCTTGCTTCTAGATACATAGCCTCATGAACTTCTATGAAGGATACCATCTGGTCATTTCCACACATATGTTTTCAGATACAATTATAATTGATTACATGGATAAATACCATGCCAGCTACTTAATTTTACCCCATTACACACAGTATACTGTGAACTGGGAGGAACTTAAGTCAAACTGGCCAAAATACATTCGGCCATAAAAATAAGTAAGTAGGCATATCATGAAGTTTCCAAACCTGTGCTCGAGTGGCTATTCTTTAAGCAACATTAGTCAAAGAGTGAGAAAGTAGTAATTGGGCTTTATATTTAGTACTAAGTATTTGACAAGGAACTAGTAAGAGAACAGCAAAACTATGCAATCAAGTAAATCGCACATCTCATATAGGGATATGAGGCTCTTCTCAGTGCTTTAAATAGTCTGAACTCTTAGGGAAGACGATAGTTGGACATGAGTAGTTAGGATACGCCTTAAAAGAAGGAAAAGGTAAAAGTGCTAGAAAAGCATGGTATGAAGGAAGAAACAGGGCCAGAACCAGAATTCGGCTGTTACTGCTAAACCCAAAGAATATGAATAACATTTTCAGGGAAAAATGTGCCCCTGGGCACCCAAATTTGTTGTATAAGATAAAAGGTAATTAAAGTTGCTCGGCCAGTGTGGCTCAGTGTGGTTGACCATCGACCTATGAACCAGGAGGTTAGGGTTCGATTCCCAGTCAGGGCACATGCCCGGGTTGTGGGCTCAATCTCCAGTGGGGGGTGTGCAGGAGGCAGCTGATCTATGATTCTCTCTCACAAATGATGCTTCTATCTTGCTCTCCCTCTCCCTTCTTCTCTGAAATCAATAAAAAATATATATTTTATATATATCATATATATATATATATATATATATATATATATATATACACACACACTTAAAAAGGTAATTAAAGTCACCTAGAATAAACCTCATCACAATATTCATCATTAAAGGAAAGCTATTCAGGATGAAATGGGAATAAGGAAACATCTGGTTCTGGCCCTGTTTCTTCCTCCATACCATTGGCGTTAGAGTGGGAGGAGAGGCCCCTCTGCTGCAGGGCTGTTTCTAGGTAAATTTAATACATATAACAAAGTTTGAAAGAAAGAAGGAATAAGAAGTCACCATATTGGCTTGAACTCTCTTGCCATGTCTTGACCCTCTCTCGAAGATGTACTCTCCTGCTTGGTTGGATCCCACAAAGCTGATTGCTTTGATATCCGGATGATCACAAATAAAGTTCACAGCTTTAAAAGGAAAATAAATGATCACCATAAAGGAACAAATGACTATAGGTTTCTCAACATAACAAATTTTCCCTTTCCCCACTACTATGAGGGAGAAATTTTCATACTTTTGTGTTTCAATGCTGGATTCCCATTTTGAAGTTCTCTCTTTCTTTGTCCTCTTAATGCTTTAAACTATAAAGTCTATTTAGCATCTTCCCTTTCATTATTTTTCTCATTTGCTATTCCAGAATTTCCACTTCTAACTCTGAAACCTACAACTCCTATTTTTCTTGAAAATAACAGCCCTTCAGAGCTTCTGAGATCTTGCTTCCTGGCATTGTCCTCAGTTTGGGCTCAAACACACTCTTATAAAATTCTCCAAAATAACAGCCCTTCAATACTCAACACTTCTGTTCTTTAATAATATGATATTTCTTCAACTGTCACTACATACCAGAACTCTCAGATACTGTTGTGCCCTTATGTGAGAGACAATATAGCACAGTACACTCATGTGCGCTTAACAATGGGAGAAACATTCTGAGAAATTCATCATTAAGCAATTTTGTCATTGCACAAACATCATAGAGTGCACTTACACAAACCTAGATGGTATAGCCTGTTGTTCATAAGCTACAAACCTGTACAGTATGCTTCTGTATAAAAAATATGAGATTAAATTAAACACGAGAAAATGATGCAATCAACAGGTGCAGTAAACGTGAGATGTATAAGACTGCTGCCAGCATAATATGACATACTATTTTACAGCAAACTTATTTTTTAAGTAGAAATACCAAAGAGAATAGCAGAGTAAGAACACAAATCAGTTATATAGTCATTTACTATCATTATTAAGTAGTATGTATTGTACATCATTGCATATGCTGTATTTTTCTATACCAGCATCACCACAAACATGTGAGTAATGCATTGCACTACAATGTTATCATGACTACAATGTCACTAGGTGATAAGAATTTTTCAACTCTATAATCTTTTTGGACCACTGTTGTATATGCAGTCTCTTGTTGACCAAAACATCGTTATGTGCCACATGACTATATTTAAAAGTAAAAACCAGGTTCAGCCTTCCTGGATATATATATATATCTTGGCTCTGATAGGTTTTAGCAGTGTGACTTTGGGCAAATTACTTAATTTCATTATGCCTCAATTTTCTTATCTGTAAAATGGAAAAATAGCATCTATCTAAATGGGTTCTTACAAAGATTAAATGAAATAATCTATGAAAGATACTAGGAACAGTGCCTGAAACACAGAAGCACTTTTTAAGTAGTAGCTATTATTTTATGAATTAGAAGGCCTTTAGTCTCTCTGAGGTCCGTAAAGTGAGTCTCTGAATTAAAAATCCTCATAAATTTTCTCAATATTAAAGTGAAAACTTTTTCTTTAATCTTATCTGTGTCTTGCCCTAATCCATATTTCTTTGTTCCAATGTATTTTGTAGGGCAAGAAGCACTGCTACTCCCTAGTTAGTTACCTTAGCACAGAGACAGCAGAATAGTTAACAAATATTGTCTTCAAACATAGAGGTAACTTAGTAAATCCCTTCATCCCTAGGTTCCTCATTCTAGAACACCCATCACCACTCAACACCTTGGTATTTGGGAAGCCAGATTAAGTGCCATCTACTGAAAGGCAGTTACCTTCATGTTGTCCATGGATGATGTTCAGTGTTCCATCAGGGGCACCAGAGTCCTGGAGCAACTTAGCAAGAAGCATAGTTGCTCCAGGGACTCGCTCTGATGGTTTCATTAGGAAGGTATTTCCACACACCATGGCCATGGGAAACATCCAAAGGGGGATCATGGCAGGAAAATTGAATGGAGCAATGCCTGCACACACCCCCAGAGGCAGACGGTAGGAATAAAGGTCCATGTCTTTGGTGATGGATGGCATGGTCTCTCCCAGCAGGAGGGATGTCACACTACAGGCATGCTCAACCACCTCTGCAACAGAGAAGAAGCAGTCAGGCCAGCAGCTGTCCACACGGTACACTACTTGGCTTTGTCATGCTCCAATAAGCCCTGAGGGCAGGGAGTGGCTCAGGCCAATGACAGAGGGAAGAAACACTGACTTGACCTTCCATGAGAGAAGGGCTTGTGCAAAATGAGATTCTCTAAATGGGAAAAAGACAGTGAAATGTACATACCTACTGGAAGATCAGTTGAGTAAAACAAAAAATGAAGTAAACCAATTTCATAGATTGCTGAGAAGTATTGCCATTTTCCACAAGTATTAAAAAACATGGGATAACAAAATCAACATAAAGGAAGAAGCAATCCCTCATTAAGGGATCTTTGCCTCCCATTTTCCTTTGCTCCTTTCCCAAATGTTCCTGAAGCTCCCCATGAGGGACACCCAGCTTACGAAGGCCTCGAAACACATCTCCTTCAGCATCAGCTAGGGTCTTCCCTTGTTCCAGAGTGATTAACCTGGCAATTTCTTTCTAGAGAGAAAACACACAAATAGAGAAACCAATGCAAGGATGTGTCTCCTTTTAGTTCTCAGGTAGCAAAGGAAGGACAAAACTGGGGAGAAGTAATATGAGAAAGAGAACCATGATCTACATCTCTCTGGACTGTACAGTGAGAGAGTGCAGCTAAAAGGGCCTCTGTGGGTGTGACACGTCTGCTGTGGACAACAGTTTGGAAAACGGTGTCATTCAGATTTCTTACCAAGTTTTCTTTAATAAGTTGTTGATAGCGAAGCAGAACCTGCTGACGGCTTAATACTGAAGTGTCTGCCCATGCGGGAAAAGAACGTTTGCAGGAGGCAACAGCTGCATCCATTTCAGCCTTGGTGGCCTGAGGGACCCGACCAATGACCTCATTGGTGGCCTGATGGGAAAAAGCAGCACATCATCCTTTGCCCCTGCCTCGCCTTCTTCATTTTTCATGGCTACGAAGGCAACACTATGTGCTTCACAATAGACACCCAGGTCCCCACTTTCCCACCATGTTCTCAGAATTCTAGGCTCGTCAGTTTAAGCAGGTTTGCTTACTGGGTTGTGGATGTCGATCCATTTGTCACTTTTGGATTCAACAAATTTCCCATCAATGAAGAGCTTTACAGTTGGCTGGAAAAACAATAACACATACACACAAAATACTGTATTAGTTAATTGTTTTACTTTTCTCTCTCACTATCACAAAGAGGAAGGAATTTGGCTTGATAAGGAATCTACTGCTCTCTAGAAATGTTGCCACTTGCAAAGCGATATACAATAAACTTTTTTATAGTGTTTCTTAAGATGTGGCAGAGTCTCTGAAAACTGTGACCTCTCTGAAAATGGGAAATTCCCCGCTAATCACACAGTGGAACTTCATGAATAAACACATGTCACTGTAAAGCTTACACTAAAAAAGCCTCAGACTGTGTGTTAATAAAGATTAGCTATTGTGACTTCTTGGTCCAGCTGATGTTCTGTTACATTAGCATGATAATGTCTTACCTTTATAATCAAAATATATGATATTTTTAATCCTCACCCAAGGATATTTTTCCATTGATCTTTTAGAGAGCGTGGAAGAGGGAAAGACTGAGAGAAACATTGGTGTAAGAAAAACACATCGATTGGCTGCCTCCTTCATGCTCCCTGACCAGGACGGAGGTGCCTGGGCTGGGGAGGAGCCTGCAACCATGGTAAGTACCCTCGACTGGAATCGAACCTAGGACTCTTTAGTCTGCAGGCCGACCTCTATCCACTGAGCCAAACCAGCTAGAGCTATGATCAAAATATTTTTAAAATGTTTTTATCTCTTTTTTTTTTCTGAGAAGCTTACTTTTGTTAAATTTTCATAAGGGTCTGTGGACCAAAAAAGGTGAAGAGCGACTGTGCTACAGTGTGTGCACGCTTTATACAGAAAGGATTTTGAGCACCAGTCCTATTTATTAGATTTTAGGTATGACATATGGCTGACAGACACAAGGTCTGTAAAAACAACTCTAAAGGTTGTCAAGAAGTACAAATCACCTGGTAGGATCAACTAAACTTCTAGAAACCATGAAAATGTTTGTATCTTTTAACACAGTTATCTTATTTCAGAAGAGAAATAATCTAAAATAAGTAAAAACAAACTGTAAATAAATGTTTGTAAAACAATATTGAAAAACTGAAGCAATCTAAATGTTATATGGGGAAAATATGAGTTAACTCAGGTTATGTATACTTAATGGAATATAACATAGCCATTAAAATCTTAACATAATAGACATATTAAATAAGAAAACCAAGACAGAAAGTTTCATATACACTGATCACAGTTACATAAAGAAGATAAATTTTGAGGAATACCCAAAAATTATACTGATTCCTTCTCAGAAGTCAACTTTTCATGACAAATAAACTCACCGCTGAAGAAGAGAAGGAGGATGCTGAATACCAAGTGGAGTTCACCTTGGAAGAAACCTGTGAGGTAAAAGAATGATTATTTTTATAAATGAGAGCAGAAATTTATTAAAAATGTAGTGAGTGGATACTATATGTTTAATATTATACTAGTATTATGGATATATGAAAAAGGATTTGATGTTGGTTGTTCTCAAGGGTCATATAATCTTTGAGAAGACATGAGACTGAGATACAGCAAGTTGAGAAAACAAGAAGCTATAATGATTGTGTCCTCAATTTCTGGACAGTACTGATTTTAAAAAATAATTTTTGCCCACCCAGGTTGCTCAGTTGGTTGAGCATTGTCCCTGGGCACATACCTAGGTGGCGAGTTCAATCCCTGGTGGGGGTGCCTATGGCAGGCAACCAACTGATGTTTCTTTTGCACATCGATGTCTGTCTCTTTCTATTTCCCTTCCTCTCGCTAAAATCAATTAAAAATATTTTTTTCTTTCATTAGTCCATATTTTCCTAATTTTTGGCCTGGAAAATGTAGTCACCATAAATCTAACAATATGAAATCACTTAGCATGGTATTCAACACAATAGGTGTTGAATGTAAGACAGTATATAACCAAGTATCTAATATAAGTATAATATGCCCATACAAATACTTAAACACAAATGTTCAGAGCAGCTTTATTTATAACAACCCAAACCTTAGAAATATACCAAATGTCTACCATTGGATGGGTGAATAGGGGAACTAATGTGGTATATCCATACATTGGACTACTAACCAGAAATAAAAAAGAATGAAACAACATGAATAATTATAATAATTATATTGAGTAAAAGAAGTCATACATAAAAAAGAGTACATACTGGATGATTCACTTATATAAAACTAGAAAATTCAAACTAATCTATAGTGTCAGAAAGCACATCAGTGATTACCTAAAGATGATGTGGGAGGTGGAGAGCAGAGGGTAGAGGGTAACTTTTGGGGATATGGATATAATCATTATCTTGATTTGATGATGTTTTCATAGATGTATACAAATATTAAAACTTATCAAATTGTACACTTTAAATATATACAGTTTATGTCAACTTTATTTCAATAAAGCTATTTTTAAAAATGCCGCATGTACCTTAGAGATTATGATTAGAATACTGGGAGGGGGATCAGTTACAATAAAATAATTCTCTAAATCAAGCATGTCAAACTCGCGGCCCACAACAAATATTTTTGCAACCCAGCCAATATAATGGTATATAAGAAACATTTTAATAAAATTTCATAATTTAATTTTTATAATATCCTGTTATATGTAACTAGAGGCCCGGTGCATGGACTAGTGCACACTGCAAGTAAATTAATTAGAAGGTGGCCGGTGGGGTGGGATTGGGCAAGATGGGCTGGACATGTCCTGGAGCCAACCTCCCGTGGCCCCTCCCTGGCCAGCCACACCTGGGGCAGGGCCAGGGCTCGAAGGGCATCTGTGGAGTGAGTGAGGTCCCTCCAGCAGGTGGGGTCCCTCGGCCTGGCCTGCGGAGATCGGGCCAAAACCAGCAGTCCGACATTTCCCTGAGGAGTCCTGGAGTGGGAGAGGCCACTCTGCAAAGTTGCTGTGGCTCAGCAGCTCCTGCATTGAGCGTCTGCCCCTGGTGGTCAGTGCATGTCATAGGTACTGGCCCGATCAGCTGGTAGCTTAGCCTTTTATATATAGAGAGATGATTATTAAGGAACTACAAAGTTCACTAATGACTGATTACTATAATCATGTTGCATTCATTTCCCTTATGCGCTTTATGAGTAGGCACACCATTTCTCTCCACTAATACTAGCAGCAAATATTTTAGTAGCCTATTGCCATGTCATTAGTCTTATACTGACTTATTTGGTGTGTGCAACAGGAAATATTTTGCTTTAGGAGAACAAGAAAAATAGGTTTATTTGTGTTACGCTTAGTAATTTGTGCAGTTATTCAGTGTCTGGTAGGTTAATGTTCAAGAAAAGATATTAATTTTTATTAAAATGTTCTATTATTTTATGTTAATGATTACCAATTTATATCAGCCCTTTGTATTCAGCATGTCTCTATAGAAATAAACCTACGTTTCTATGAAAGTTAAAGCTTTATTTTTTTGCGGCTCACATACATAAACTTAAACCTTGTTTATTTGGCCCATGTTAGCCTTTGAGTTTGACATGCTTGCTCTAAATAAATAGTTTATATACATATATGTTATGGAAGTTGATTTAATAAATATTAAAGTCTAATCAAAGTGAGCAATATGAAATACCTGGGACTGGAATATAATAATCTATTATCTTGTCTGAATAGAGAACATGTTAACCAAGGGTTTAGAGCTGCATGAAGTGTAAGAATTTCTGCATCTGTAGCACTGTCCAGTCCAGAAGAAAGGGTCCTTTGGACCAGCAGACAAACCTTCCAAATGCCTATTCTGCTTCTTCCTCCATTCCTCACAAAAGCTATTTCAAACCACCAATACTCTCCTGGAGCCCGTCATGTCCCCAATACCAATGTGATACATAGTAGGTGTTCAATAAATATCTATTGGGAAAAAAAAGGTGCATTGGGCTGGACTCCCCCCACCTCTTTTTGTACTCCCATAGCAGCCAATACTTTCCCTATCAGGTTTATTTGTCTCTGTTGTAACTGCCTAATTACTTGTTACCCAAAAGATTGTAAGTTCCATTAGGGTAGGCTTGTATACCTGCTTTAAAAATATCTGTATTGCCCTAACTGGTTTGGCTTAGTGGATAAGAGGGTCCTGGGTTCCATTCTGATCAAGGCATGTACCGGTTGCTTTACAGAGTTACTGTGATCAAGATTGTACAGATATGAAAAATAGTTGGTGTTCAATAAATGTCATTATTATTTTATTATTAAAATACTTACTTGTTCTCACTGCTTGCTATTTAAAAACTTATCAATTCTCTTAAAACTTCCAACTCTGCTACTTCCTCTCTTACTCTCAGGAGCTGACTTTGCTTTCCTAAATTTCAGAGGAAACAGAAACCATGAGATGAGAATTTCCTACTAGCAAATCTACAAAACCGACCTGCAATTATACCCATCTTTTTTCCTTCCTCCCTCTTATAATGGAGAAGGTAGCTAGCAAGCTCTGTGAGAACAAAGTGACTGGGAGACAGAGGTGCACAATCAATATCTGTGGACTGACTGAAGTGGTGTCTGTTCTCTAGTCTAAGGTTAATCCATGCACCTGTGTTCTGAAGCCAACCTTTCCTGCTGCCTCTTTTTAAAAAATAAATATTTGTATTGCCCTAGTGGGTTTGGCTCAGTAGACACAGCATCAGCGTACAGACTGAAGGGTCTGGGTTTGATTCTGGTCAAGGGCACGTACCAGTTGCAGGCTTGATACTTGGCCCTGGTCGGGATGCATGTGGAAGGCAACCAATCAATGTGTCTCTCTCACATCAATGTTTCTCTCTGTCTCTTCCCCTCCTTTCCACTCTCTCTAAAAATGAATGGAAAAATATCCTTGGGTGAGGATTAACAACAACAAAACAAAAAATATATATTTTTATGGATTTTTCGAGAGAGAGGAAGGGAGAGGGAGAGAAAGAAACATTGATGTGATCAGCAGCCTCCTGCTCGCTCCCTAGTGGGGTTTGAACCTGAAACCCAGGCATGTGCCCTGACAGGGAATTGAACCAGCAACCTTTTGGTGCACAGGATGACACCCAACCAGCTGAGCCACCTAGCCTGGGCTCCTGCTGGCTCTTACACTTCCATCAATTATCCTTTCTTTCCTGTATCTTAAAAACCTCTCTCCAACCAATAGCAAGGGTTCTCTATACCAGCTGTCGCCAACCTTTCGGACCTCATGGACCACCAGTGGTCCGAGGACTACCTGTTGGCCACCGCTGCTCTATACTAATTACCTTTATTTCCTCATCTCCTACTAACTCTTCAATCTATTCCAACTTTCATGATTGAACACCAGTAACTTCCTACATCCCATGGACTCTATCATACTTGACCTCTTAGCAAAGGTGACATGGTGTGAAGGAGACTATGCCATGATGTGGCAGCTATGGGGCCCTGCTAACTAGATCCTGGCCAGAACAAAGATTGCTTCCCCAATATCCCCTCAGGGACTATCTAATTGACTCCTTCCCTAGGCCCCAAGCATGCTGGTTCCTGGAATAGGCCATTACCCCCACCCCAATTAAGCATGCAAAACCTTTCCCCTTATCTGGGGTATCGTATGCCCTAGTACTCCATTCATCCAGCACTGTCCTATAGAACCCTTTAGTGCAAGCATGTCAAACTCAAAGGCTAACACGGGTCAAATAAACAAGGTTTAAGTTTATATCGGCTGCAAAAAAACAAAAGCTTCAATTTTTTTTCTTTTTTTAAATTTAATAAATCTTTATTGTTCAGATTATTACAATAGTTTCTCCTTTCCACCCCCACAGCTCCCCTCCACCTGGTTCCCACCCCACCCTCTGCCCTTACCTCCCCCCCATTGTCCTTATCCATAGGTGTACAATTTTTGTCCAGTCTCTTCCTGCACCCCCCATATCCCTTTCCCCCTGAGAATTATCAGTCCACTCCCTTTCTATGCCCCTGATTCTATTATATTCACCAGTTTATTCTGTTCCTCAGATTTTTAATTCACTTGATTTTTGGGTTCACTTGTTGATAGATATGTATTTGTTGTTCATAATTTTTATCTTTATTTTTTTCTTCTTCTTTCTCTTCTTAAAGAATACCTTTCAGCATTTCATATAATACTGGTTTGGTGGTGATGAATTCCTTTAGCTTTTTCTTATCTGTGAAGCTCTTTATCTGACCTTCAATTCTGAAAGATAGCTTTGCTGGGTAGAGTAATCTTGGTTGTAGATTCTTGCTATTCATCACTTGAAATATTTCTTGCCACTCCCTCTGGCCTGCATAGTTTCTGTTGAGAAATCAGCTGACAATCGTATGGGTGCTCCCTTGTAGGTAACTAACTGTTTTTTTCTTGCTGCTTTTAACCCTTTGCACTCGCTTGCTTTTTTCTAGATTCCTTTATTCTAATGCTAACCGTGTCGAGTCACACTCCACATTCGAGTGCAAAAGGTTAATATTCTCTCTTTGTCTTTTGCTCTTTGCATTTTAATTATGATGTGTCTTGGTGTGGTCCTCTTTGGATTCCTTTTGTTTGGGGTTCTGTGTGCTTTCTGGACTTGTAAGTCTATTTCTTTCACCAGGTGGGGGAAGTTTTCAGTCATTATTTCTTCAAATAGGTTTTCAGTATCTTGCTCTCTCTCTTCTTCTGGGACCCCCATAATTCTGATGTTGGTATGCTTGAAGTTATCCCAGAGGCTTCTTACACTATCTTCAACTTTTTGGATTCTTTTTTCTTTTTGCTTTTCCGGTTGAGTGTTTTTTGCTTCTTTGTAATTCAAATCTTTGACTTGATTCTTGCGTTCCTCTAGTCTGCTGTTGGTTCTCTGTAAAGCTTCAATTTTAATAGAAATGTAGGTTTATTTTGATAGAGACATGCTGAATACAAAGGACTGATATAAACTGGTAATCATTATCATAAAATAGAACATTTAGATAAAAATTAATATTTTTTCTTGAACATTAACTTACTGGACACTGAATAACTGCACAAATAAGCGTAATGCAAATAAACCTATTTTTCTTGTTCTCCTAAAGCAAAATATTTCCTGTTGCACACACCAAACAAATCAGTGCAAGACTAATGACATGGCAATTGGCTGCTAAAATGTTCGCTGCTAGTATTAGTGGAGAGAAATGGTGCACCTGAGGGTAAGGCATGTAAGGGAAAGGAATGCAACAAGATTATAGTAATCAGTCATTAGCGAACGTTGTAGTTTGTTATTAATAATTATGTATAACAGGATATTGTAAAATTAAGTTACAAAATTTTATTAAAACATTTTTTACATACTGCTATATTGGCTTGGCTGCAAAAATATTCATTGTGGGCTGCAAATTTGACATGCTTGCTTTAGTGCCTGCCACATGGCACAAAGGATATCCTTACCATCTTCCAGTCACCCAATAGGAGCCTCAGATATAAGTTCCCTTAATAAACTTTATGTAATAAGGGAATTGTCAGCCTTTCTTTGTTCTCTCAACCCTAGGAAATTTTATATAACACATAGTAATCACACCCTCTTTCCTGAACCCCTTTCACTTGTCTTCTGTGATACCCTGGTATCTCTTCTTTCTCTTGGGCTATATCTCTTGCCTTCTTTGCTAGTTCATTCTCCTCTGCCTGGCCACTGTGCATTGGGTCTTAGGCTGTCTTTTCTTCTCATTCTGCATACTCTCCTTGAGTGATTTTATCCTCCTGTGGCTTAAACACTTAGATCCTGATGATGCCCAAATTTGTAGTTCCTAGCCAGAATCTTCCTCTTCAGGTAATATCCTCATAACTGTCTTTGCTCTATCTCTACTTGTTATTTAGGTACAGGTTGAAAAAGCTGAATTCATCTTCTTCCCACCAACCTTTCTGTTTCCTATAGCCCACCTTGCAATGAATGGGACTACTTACTATTCACCTAGTTGCCCAACCAGAAACCTGAATGTCATCCCAACTCCTCCCTTTCTTTTCACAGTGAATAAAGTAAGTCCAGGCAATCTGTTCTCTCAGAAATCTTTGAATGCACCCCTTTTCCTTTATCCCTCCTGCCATCACCCATACCATCACTGTCTCTAACCTGGATTTCAATCTTAAATCTTGTAAACCTAGTTTCCATCCCATAGCCAGAGGGTCTTTCTAAAACACAAATCTGGTTAGATTGCCCTTTTGTTTAAAACCCTCCAATGGCTTCCCACTGCCCTTGGGATAAAGACTAATCTTGATGTTGCTGAGAAGACTCTACATAGTATCTTTACTCCTCTAGTTTTATAGGTTCCTCTGTGCTCTGTTCCTGCCATTTGAAACATGTTTTGAGCTCTCTTTGTTCTTGCACAGGCTGTTGCTTCTTCATGAAATTTCTTCATTCCCTTTGCTTGACTCATTCCTACTTTCTTCTCTACTTAGCCATCACTTTGGATCAGTTTTGTAGGTTTGCTAGTAGGAAGTTGAGGAAGTTCTCACATTATGGTTTCTGTTTCCTCTGAAGTAGAAGAAACAAGGTTAACTCCTGAGAGTGAGAGAAGTAGCAGACTTGGAAGTTTTCTTTTTAAATGTTTTTATTGATTTTTAGAGAGAGAGGCAGGGAGAGAGAACGAGAAATGTCGATTAGCTGTCTCCGACATGCCCCCTACCGGGGATTGAACCTGCATGTGCCCTGATTAGGAGGGGAACCAGCAATTTTTAGATGCATGGGATGACAGCCAACAAACTGAGCCATAATGGCCCGGGCATTACTTAGAAGTTTTTGAGTCTTAATCTCAGGTCTAGGCTAAGTACCTAATTGTAGAGTTCATAAAACACCTGAATTCCTTTATTTCTCATGTTGTATTATGGAATAATATCTTAATTATTAAGTCTCTCTCCCCTTAGATCACTAGATTGTGTCCTCTGCCCCTTGCTCTGTTCTGGAATAGAATGAGCACTCAGTAATATTTTGCATAATGAAAGAATGAGTATACACCAAGCAAACGCTTGATACTAATTTTGTTTCATGTATACTCTCTTATAGGGCAGAAAATGCATGGATCAGCCAACCTGAGCATTCTAGGTTACTTAGTTTTATTTTTTTTTCTCTTGCACACAGCCTCCCTGCTGTGAAGAAGGCATAAAAGGTATTGCATTTGGTATAACAAAACTATCACATAGCCCTGGCTGGTTTGGCTCAGTGGATAAAGCATTGGCCTGCGGACTGAAGGATCCTAGGTTTGATTCTGATCAGGGGCATATGCTTGGGTTGAGGGCTCGGTCCCGGGGGGTGAGGGTGGGGGACGTGCGGGAGGCAGCCAATGGACGATTCTCTCTCATCCTTGATGTTTCTGTCTCTCTCTCCCTCTCCCTTCCTCTCTGAACTCAATAAAAATATATTAAAAAAAAACCACACACACAAAAAAAATATCACATAGTTTTTGACAGGTTAGATCTCCTATAGTTTCTTTATTTCCTGAGAAACAATCATTAGCACTGTTGCTGAAGAAACTACCCTAAGTCCATTCACACCAAATTTCTTGTTCTCTAAGTATTTTGTACTTGATATTTGCTTTACCAGGAACTCCCTTCTCCCCTTGGCTAAAGGCCTGCTAGTCTTGCAAGACTCAAGCCCAGAGCCAACTCATTTTGGAAGCTTTTCCTGAACTCCACAGGTTGAGTTTGGGGCTCTTTCCATATGTTCCTATAGTACTCTGTGCACTCCTATTATTTAGCAGTTATTGTTGCATTACAATAGGGAAGCTTTCAGTGAGTATTTTATTTTCCTCTCCTTTCCCAAAGCCTGGGGAGAGTGCCTGACACAGGAAAAGATGCCAAGACTTAAGTCCTGAATTTAGTTACTAGTCAGGAAACCTTGGATGACTTCAGCCATAAGTGTCAGGTAACTTACTCCGTTATATTCATTAATCTTCACAAACATTCTCCCCCCAACCCCAAAATTCTTAAAAACTAGAAATGGTGGAGTTGGGATAGAATCTCAGTATAATTGTGAAGCCTGTGCTTTTAAAAAAAAAATCCTCACCTTAGGATATGTTTTTATTGATTTTTTTATAGAGAGACGAATGAATTGAGAAAAAAGAGGGGAAAACATGGATGAGGGAGAGAAACACCAATCAGTTGCCTCTGGCATGGGCTCTGACCGGGGATCGAACCCACAACCTAGCTCTGTACCTTGACTGGAATCGAACCTGCAACCAACTGAGACAATCAGCTAAGGCTGTGCTTTTTATACCACATCACTGAGGCAAATCACTGAGACTCTTTAAGACTGGTTTTCTGAATGGGAATCATAATACCACAAGAAGCAGAAGTTCTAAATTTTACTAACAACCATAACAGAGATGTTATGCTGAATATGTACTTAAATAACTGAAAACATGAACTCTCTTACACGTCAGTTTGATAGTCCTCTAATTTTTTTTTAATCCTCACCTGAGGCTATTTTTCCATTGATTTTTGGAGTGGAAGAGAGGGAAAGACAGAGAGAAGTATCGATGTGAGAGAAACACAATGACTGGTTGCCTCTTGCATGAGCCCCAACCAGGACTTGGCTGGGGAGAAGCCTGTAACTGAGGTAGATGTCCTTGACTGGAATCAACCCGGGACCCTTCAGTCCACAGGCCAACGCTCTATCCACTGGGCAAAACTGGCTAGGGCGATAGTCCTCTAATGTTCATGACTGCCGGAATCTAGGCTGCTCTTTATCAACGTTTCATGTTACAGTAACTACTATTTGGCTAAGGATTACTATTTCTGTTCTAAATTCAGAAGTTTCTCCAAATGACTAAGAAAATAGTGTATTTCCAAAATAAAGTACATGGGGAGGGAGGTTCTTCACCTTGATGCAAAAGACAAAATATAGTACCTTCTTAAGAATTTTTCTCTCTTTTTTAATCCTCACCCATGGATATTTTTTCCATTGATTTCTAGAGAGAATGGAAAGGAGGGAAGAGGGGGGAAGATAAAGAGAGAGAGAGAGAGAGACACATTGACTGATTGCCTCCTGCATGTGCCCTTGACGGGGAATCGAACTTGAAACCCTTCAGTCCCAGGGCTGAAGCTCTAATCACTGAGCAGCTGTCCAGGGCTAAGGATCTCTTCTTAATGATTCATTGTGATTGAGGGGAAGGGAAGGAGGCAAAGGAAAAAAGTAAATTTTGTTAAAAGATTTCAAGGAGAACTGGAAAACACAGGGTGGAAATTTCGCTTTCCTACTACTGAAAAAGGATACTAGAAAAAAAACTTGGATCACAGTAAGAAATATACAAGTGAAGCTAGATCATCTGACAAACCCAACCCATTCTCCACACTTCCCCATTAAATAGCATATTTAAACATAAACCTTTGCTGACTCTGCTAAGAATCTTAAAAATGATTAAGTTTCTGCAGTAGAATTCACTAAAAAGTGGTAAATACCAATATCATGTAAAAGTCCAGTAATATAAAGGAACAAGTCCCCAGGCTGGAGGTAATGAGGAAGAGGGGGCAATGTTGTCTGCACTAAATCTTGCCTCATATTCTAAGTCCTTGCTAAGCTATGAACAAGAAGGGAAAGGCTATGAAGAGAGTTGGAGGTCACAGGCCTCAGGCATGAGTTCCTGTAGCTCTACCACCTCTCAGGCTGGCTTCCTAGGACCCAATCCCCCCGCCCCCTCTCCCCACACACTCCAGGCCCACTAAATGGGCAATGCTGAGGGTGTCCTGGCCCACTAAAAACGGACTCAGGAGCAGGAACTTGGAAGTTACACTTCGTGTGTTCCTTGGCTCCCGTTTTCTCTCACCTGTTTCAGAGATGTTTAGTCCCTTGCACGTGCTTGGGACAAACAGTAGCATAAATATGTTCTTATTTACTGCCAATGTGAACATTGTAACTTTGCTGAGAAGAAGTTTAACCAAGTCTTGGCAAGCAAGGGGACAGCCCAGGGATATGGAAAAGCAAACAGCCACAGCTGGGGAAAACAGCAAAGGGCTGCTTTGGGGGGAAACCTAGTGTACACTTCCAGAAGCAGACTCAAAGTTCACCCGCTGACCCTCGCCCCTCAGTGCCTCCTCCTCCCCACCCCCTGGAGCTCGGATTATACACAGTGAAGTAGGGTGGGGAAAGGAAACAATCTGGACGCTCGGGGCGGGTGAAAAAGCTCTTAAAAAAAAAAAAAAAAAGGTGACCAGAGGGGAGTTTCGGGGGAGCGAGGTGGCAGGTACAGAGGTGAAGGGGAAAGAATGTGAGAGGACCAAGGAGAGGTGAGTGCAAGAGAGTGTGACAGCAGACATGGGGCAGGGCTGGAGGAGGAGAGCGGGCCAAGAGCCACACCAGGAGAGGCTCAAAAGTAAAAGGGTGGGAGGGGCAGGAGCGATTGTCCGGGGCTGGATCCTACGAGGACGGACCTGGAGCGCGGGGTGGGGGTGGGACAGGGCCGGACAGGTCTTGCGGGAACAGCAGGGTCGGCCAGGATGGGGTTGACTCAGAGAGTGGACGGAAATGACCCAATTCCTAGCTTCACGACCCCTCGGCGCCACCCTCACTCGCCTGCAGGATCCGAGCCCGCACAGCCGCCGCCGCCACTACCGCCGCCATGGTTCCCGGTGCCTCTACTCCCCGTGACAGAACTGCAGCTGCCAGACTTCGCCCTTCATCCTGCCGCACCTCTTCATTGGTGGAGAGGACCATTCCCCCGGCCAATCACTGGCCCGAACTCCTGACTCCACCCCCATGCCCGGTTTTGGGCACAGGCGATTGGTCAGAAGTGAAAGCGCTCTCGCCCCCTCTCCCACCTCAGCAAATTCTGTTGGCGGAGGTAGGGAAGACGCCCCTCACTTGGGTGCTCTACCTTCAGCACGCCGGGAAGACGCCCCTTAACGGGGAACCCCGATTGGCCACAGGGACGACCGCGGCCCCGCCCCCTCACTGAGGAAGTAAATAAAGCCTTCCTAGAATTTGCAGGCGCTCCACCTCCTCCAGTGCGTTGAGGGGGTGTGGCCAGCGGCGGGGCGGGGTTAGGCAGAGATTTCCCTTTACGGGGCAAAGGAGATGGGGCCTGGGAGTGGGGGATAGGGTTTCTCTTCGGGGGCGGGGCTTGTGGGTCCCAGCTTTCCCGCCGACGGTTGGTCGCGTCACGTGACATGGGTTGGAAGATGGCGTCTCCCACAGAGGGTAAGAGCCGGCTTGGAGATCCTTCGCCTGCTCCCCTGGCCACTTCCGCTCACCGTCTGCCGGTCGAACGTGGGCTCCTCTCTTTCCCCCTTCCGCTTCTCTTCCTTGGGATGCGGGTGCGTCTTCAGCTCGCCGATTCTTCACAGGTGCTCCGGAGGAGCTCAGTTTCCCCCGCCGAGTACCAGCCGGGTGGAGGGGGGCACCCGCGAGAGAGACCCATCCCGGGCCCCGCCGCTCCCTTAGCCTCAGCTTCACGGAGGGCGGAGGAGGAGATACAGCTGGGGGAAAGGAGGTGCCTTATTGTAGCTTTCTTCTGGGGCGCCCCATGCAAGGGTTGGCTCTCTTATCTTTGATCGTCTGGAACTATTCTCTCCAACCGTAGCTGGGATTGGTGGCTGACCTCATCCTCTTTCTCCCCAGATTGGTACCGTTGTCCTGGCAGCTAGAGGAGCGGGGGACCTTCCCGGCCCCGCGCCAAGCGAGTCCCAAGGAAAATGAGAACTGAGCTTTTTAGTGTAGTTTGGTACACGACTCCGTCTCTCTTGCTTCCGCTGTATGTTTCCTCAGGCTGAGTGAACGATGTCTGCTTGTATATTGTCTTAAGGTGCAAGTCATCTCAGCAGCTAAGTTATGTTGGTATGGTATGCCCATGTGCTTTTGCGCTCGATCCTGCTTTGGAGAGTTAGGGTCTTGCAGTCATTTCTGCACTCAATTTTTTTGCTTCTACTGCCCCCACCCCCACGTCCATGTCACTGATATGTAGTTTACCCTCCTCAAACCAACACATTTTGTGTTTGGAAGGAATCTTGGCAGTTCATTTCAGGAATGAGGAAATTGAGGCCAAGAACGCTGTACAGACTACATGTAGGGCATAAATGCTAGGCGCTTTGGGAGAGGAAAAGATTAATCAGACATGTAAATTCTTGCAGTTTCAGGTCTTATTTTAGATGTCACCTCCCAGAGAGGCTTTCCCAGAACATAGCATCTGGATATGCCCCTCTTCACCATGGTTCACTATCTCAGTGCCTTCGCTGTCAGCATAGTTATTCTGTTCACTTTGCCGCTTTCACACAGGACTATAAACTCTAGATCTGTCTTGTTCATAGTTGAAAGAATGTTACTTTGGCCGAAGTTTCAAGTTAAACCGAGTCTTAAGTTTTTTGAGTGCAGGTAAACTGTGTAAGAAATTATGGGTGTTCATCGCGGCCACAGTGGCTCAGTGGTTGAACGTCCACCTATGAACCAGGAGGTCACGGTTCGATTCCTGGTCAGGGCACATGCCGGGGTTGTGGGCTGGATCCCCAGTGTGGGACATGCAAGGGGCAGCCAGTCAATGATTCTCTCTCATCAGTGATGTTTCTATCTCTCCCTTCCTCTCTGAAATCAATAAAAAATATATTTTAAAAAAAAGAAATTATGGGTTCAGAGTCAACAGAGATTCCTTCCCTTGCCTGGGTACCCTCTGGGTAAAATGTCCTTCTCTTGCCAGGAAAAAGAAACGAGTGGGGGTGACATTTAAATAGTCAGCCAAGGGAACGGGGAATTATTGTTTAGTGGGCACTGAGTTTCAGTTTGGGAAGATGAAAAAGTTCTGGAGATGGATTGTGATAATGGTTGCACAACATTGTGAATGTACTTAATGCCACTGAACTGTACACTTACAAATGGTTAAAGTGGTAAATTTCATTATGTATATTTTACCACAGTTTTTTAAAAAGCCAAGTGATAGAAGAAGTAATTTCTGCTAAAATTTTAGTTTATTATGAGGTTATTTTTAGATTTCTAAGTTTTTGGAGGTTTTCGAGCTGTATTCCTTGTATTTGATTTTGCCCGGTCTTCTCTCTCTCTCTTTTTTTTTTCCTTTCTGTAACCAGGAAGAGTATTGGAAACATTATATATTTCTTCCTTTGATCTTCTAGCCATCTCCATTGCTACTCTTTGCACTCTTTATTTGTAAAAGTTTTCAGTTTCATCTTTTACAAAGTTTCACTTCTCCCCCTAATCTTTTTTTTTTTAATCTGACAAAATCAAGTGGAGCACTTTGAACTTAAATTCAGTTTCTAAAGTATATAATCCTAAAATATTCCATTGCCTAGCTCTCTCACTTCTATTTTTAATGTTCTACCTGTCCTTGTCTTTAAATTTTAATTCAAATAATGTTGATTTGAAAAAGATTAGGTCATTTACTCATTTGTCTTCTTTTTTTAATTGAGTGATTTCAGAGAGAGGGAGGGAGGGATGGAAAAGAGAGAGAGAGAGAAACATTAATTTGTTGTTCCACTTATTTATGTATTCATTTGTTGAATCTTGTGTGTTCCCTGGCTGGGGATTGAAACCTTGGCATATCCGGACAATGCTCTAACCAACTGAGATTCCCGGCCAGGCCCTCATTTGTCTTTTTAATGCTAAATTTGCTGGGACTTTTTTGAAAAGGAGAAAGCTGAAATCAAGTAAGGCCATCTAATTACTTAATATATGAGAGTAAACCTCACAGCAGATTCTGAGTTAGGCCCACAACTGTGGTTTTCATAAGGCCACCCCTGTTGGTTATTAGCTCCTACTCCCAATACGCTTATTTTTGTTATGGTTGAGCTTCCCATTGGTAACATTCCTTGGAATTTGAAAACTGACACTTTGTGTTACACAGTTTTCCTTTCTTACCATTTTGGATGCTTTAATTAAGGCAATTTATTAGGGTCAAATTCTTGACCAATTAGAATGCCATTGGAAATTCTCTTAGAACATTTTGGGGGCAAATTCAATTTAGAGAAAAGTTCATGTTGAAAACATTTATATACATGTACACTTTCTAGGGAGTGAGTCCATAAGTCCATAGCTTTTTTTTTCTTCCAGATTTCAAAAGATGTGGCTTATTCAGAAAATGTTAAAAACTGTTTGTGTCATTAAATTAACTCATTTATGCAACTAGTTAGCATACTGAGCATATAATATGTACTCAACAGGTTAACTATTGTTGTTAATGTCCAGTATCTACTGTGTGCCCAGGCAAGAGTAGAGAGGAAATGGTGTCAAAGAATTAGGCTGGATCATGTAGGATTTTATAGGGCATGGTAGGTACAAATTCACGAATTTAGCTGGAAAGATGTCCTTTAAGTTGAAGAGTGACGAACTAATTGGCATTTAAAAAATCAGTTCTGGCTGCTTTGTGGAGAATAGATTTGGGGGTAGGGAGGAGAAGGGATAAGAATGGGAAAAGGGAGACCTGTTAAGAGGTTATTGAAGTTGTCCAGGAGAGAAATCATGGTTTCTTGGTTAATTAATTTGGTTTTCAGGTGTATTTTGGAGACAGTAACTAGTGGATTTACTAATGGTTGGTTATGGAAGGGTGAAGGAAAGAGAGGCATAAAGAATGGATGGCATCTGGGTTTTTGAGAACTGGGATTTGTGGTAGTGCTATTTCTTGAGACATAGAGGACTGGGAGAGTATGGTTTTGAACATATTAGAATTAAGGGATTTTTCACATGTGTAAATGGAGAGAGATATCAAGTATTAGTTGGATACATAACTGCAGTTCAGGGAAAGACTGGGACTGGAAATATAAATATGGAGTCATTGGCACGGTAAAGGCTATGGGACTAGATAAGATCTTCTCATGAGACTTTAGGTGTGGAGTGTGAAGCCAGTTTAGAATGGGGCCTCAGTGAAAGAAGAGACTGAGGAAAAGGGGTCAGTGAGGAAGGAGAAGAACCAGCATAGTGGTTTTACAGAAGCTGGAGGTGGAGTGTTTCAAGGAGAGTGGTCAGTGTGTGAAAGCTGCAAGGTCACAAAGGAGAGAACTGAGAAATGACCACTGGATTTAGCAACATAGGTCATAGATAACCTTGACAACAACAGTTTCCATGCATATAGGGACAGACGTCTGATTGTCATGGGTTAAGGAGACAATGTGAGGTGAGGACATAGAGACAGCAAGATAGATAACTCAAGAACTTTTGAGAGAAGGAGGAGTGAGGAGATAATGGGGTCAAGGAAGAACTTTTTCAAAGAAGGGAAATTCTAGAGCAGGCTTGCTTGCTGTTGAGTATGAAGCAGTTGAGATGGTAGAAACTGATTGTGCAAGAAAGATATTATTACTCATGATGATATCTTTGACAGAGCAAGAGAAGATGGAATTCAGAACCCTAGCAGAGGAGTTTGTTTGTCTTGAGAGCAGGGACACTTGATTGTAACTGGAGGAAAGTCTTAAGGGTATGAGTGAAGGTGCAGGTGGGTTTGCTGATACTCATTTTTTCTGACACCCCACTAAAACATTAGATATCGGAAAAATGAGGTTTGATAAGGGAAAATGATATATTTTTACAACATTTAATTGCAGTTCTAGAACTCAGCTATCTAGACTTCCAGGTGAATGTTCCAGTATGTTATGTTCTTTGAGATTGAAATGTTTTAAAATGTAAATTAATATGTTTTGTGTCTTCTTGGCTCATCTGGGTATTTTGTTCTAGGGACGGATCTGGAAGCATCTTTATTAAGTTTTGAAAAACTTGATCGTGCCTCACCAGATCTTTGGCCAGAACAATGTAAGTTTTTGGTTTCTTTATATCAGAATCAATGCAGGAGAACCAGTGCTACATTGAAGGATATTTTTAAGGAGGTATCATTTAACGGTAATGGTTAAAATTTTAATTTTACTTCAAAGGGAAGAGAATGAATTCTGTGGTCCAATGTTCAGAATAGCTGTTTACTTTTTCAGGACACACTGTGACTTAGGAAATGATGGGGAGCCTTTAAAAAATAATCATTTTTAAAAATCTGTAATAAGTTCAGACAATATATATAGAGAGATACTTAATGTATTTCCTCACCTCCTTTGATCACTTATAAAATCACCATTAGTAGTTTGATATAATCCTTTTGACCTTTTTTTATACTTATTTAAATAAGCAAATAAATATATATTTTTAAGTATATATAGGGGTTTTTTGAGGGGCGGGGTATAATGATGGGGTCATATGTACATGGTCTACAGCTTATTCCACCTAGTAGTAGTAGTTTATTAATGGATCTTTCCATGTTAGTAGGTTTAAAGTTACTTAATTCTTTTTAAATATTGCATTGTATAAATATACTTTAGTTTATGTTTTCATATCCTATTTGGAAACCTAAATTATATCCAACTTTTGATATTACAAATAATTTAATGATATTGAATATCCTTGCACAAGTAGCTTTGTGCACATGGGAGAGGATGACTGTGTATGAGAGTGCCACATACTCACATACTAGCTGATATTGAATGTTACTGATCTTTATTTTTAGTTTGTATTTCTCTAAGTGAGATTGAACATTTTATTTTTACATATCTGGTTTTTATGTGATTCTTCCTGTAAGGCATTTAAATAAACAATTGGATTGGCAGAACAGCGTACCTACAAAGGAAATTGAAACTTTTATCTGATAAGAGATATTGTATCTTGCCACCCTCCCACTTAGCTAATTCCCGATCCTTCAAAGTTTAATTGAGGAAGCTTTTCCTGCACCCTCACCCTCAGTCTGATTTAGATTTCCTTTTTTTTTTTTGGTGATTGTGGGGGTGGGCGTCCTACCATACCATCTGGCATCTTTCTTGGAGAACTTAAGCAGTATTACAGTTACTGATTTACTCTCTCTTTCCTCTTCCAGATAGCTCTTTGAAGACAGGCTGTTTTCTTATTATTTGAATCTTTTATGTCTGGGACACTAAAACTGAATAAATAATGTATCTTTTCTTTTTAGTACCAGGTGTTGCTGAATTTGCAGCTTCTTTCAAAAGTGTAAGTAATATTTTAATTACCTACTGAAGTTTATACCATGGTTTGCTCCTTGGTAACAGCTCAAATATCTCTTGTTTCTTTGTTTTCAAAAATAATGTCATAATCTTTAAGTCACTTTGTAACTACAGCCCTGGAAATCTGTTTTTATTATTATCATGTTAAGTGATGATAATGCCTTCCTCTGTCCAAATGCTCAATTTTGCCATTTTTACCTTGTCTATTAGCCTCTTTTCTTATCTTAAAAGCTTTTAACGAAAAGCAGTTGAAATAATTAATGTAACGCCAGCATTCTTTTTGCCCAAACTATGATTTTTTAAAAATAAATTATTTTATTGATTTCAGAGAAGGTAGAGGGAGAGAAAGATAGAAACATCAATGATGAGAGAGAATCATTGATCGGCTGCCTCCTGCAGCCAGCCCCCTACTGGGAATCGAGCCCGCAACTGGGCAGGTGCCCTTGACCGGTATTGAACCTGGGACCCTTCAATCTGCAGGCTGATCGATGCTCTATCCATTGAGCCAAACCAGCTAGGGCCCCAAATTATGATCTTAAAGCTTTTCTCTTTTGTTTATGTGATGCATATGACCTTAACTTATATACCTCCTTAGAGGATTTCTGAAATTTCTCAGTGGCTCATCAGAAACCTAAGGAAGAAATCCATTAAGTCACAACTTTTCTATTTGCAGGGCAGCAGGAATTGTGCTAGATGCTGTACACATGTTCTCTTCTATATTCCCACAACTAGGAGAATATGATGACTATAATATTAGCTACCACTTATTTACCATGTGCCAGGCACTGTTCTAAGCACTTTACATATATTACTTAACCTTCACAAAACTATATGAGGCATTTTACAGACCAGGATATAGGCACGGAGAGAGTAAGTAGGTTACCCAAGGATATAGGCTACATGTGCCAGAATCAGGCTTTGAACCCATTAGTCTGATTACTGGCATCCACACTCTTATTTTGCTTGTTTGGTTTTTTTGTTAATCCTCACCCAAGGATATTCTCCATTGATTTTGAGAGACAGAGAGAGAGAAACATCGATCAGTTGCCTCCTGCATATACCCCAACTAGGGATCAAACCCACACCCAAGGGTATTTTCCATTGATTTTGAGAGACAGAGAGGGAAACATCGATCAGTTGCCTCCTGCATATACGCCAACTAGGGATCAATCCCACAACCTGGGTATGTGCCCTGACCAGGTATCAAACTGGAGACCTTTTGGTTCACAAGACGATGCTCAACCAACTGAGCCACACTGGCCAGGACCTGAATCTATTTCTTAACTATCTGTGGCCTCAGCAACTTTTCTAAAATTTTTGAGCCTTAGTTTTCTCAGTTGAAACTACCTCATAGGATTCTTAATGCCATAATGCAAGTTAAAACACTTTGCATAATAAACAATACACGGTAGCTATTATTACTAGATCAGCTTTTGTCTCGTGGATGGAGTAGAAAGTATCTGATTTAATTTTCTTACATTCTCATTCATACTGACTTTTCAGTTTAGTTCATTGTATCTGGTAACAACTAAGTTCATTGTATCTGGTAACAACTATATTTGAGTCATAAATATAAGTAAGTGGTTTTTAAATAACTTTTATTATAGTATGGTATTTTTTGAAAATCTGATTAAGAATCTATACCTTTTCCCTAGAAATATGGACATACATATTGAGTTTTGTTTCTAGGGGGCCAGGGTCATCCCAGGATCCCAGGTTAAGATCTCCCTGTATAATCTGTTTCCAGAAATGGTGAATTTGACTATAATAGCCTTCTAGGGAAAGTAGTATAGAGTAGTGGTTTCTGAACTCATACTACATGGATTTTGAATCCTGGGTCCACTAGCTGTGTGACCTGAGGCAAGCGATTTATAATCTTCCTGTACATTTGTTTTTTCATTTGTAAAATGAGGGTAATAATACCTACTTCATAGGGTTGATTTGGAAATTAAATGACATAATGCATGTAAAGTGTTTTGCTTGTTGCATAGTGCTAAGTAAATATTACTTTTTAAAAAAAGAAAAGGGCTTGCCCTAGCTGGTTTGGCTCGATGGATAGAGCATCAGCCTCTGGACTGAAGGGTCCCAGGTTTGATTCCAGTCAAGGGCACATGCCCGGGTTGCGGGCTCGATCCCCAGTGTAGGGCATGCAGGAGGCGCCGATCAATGATTCTCTCTCATCATTGATGTTTCCATCTCTTTCCCTCTCCCTTTCTCTCTGAAATCAATAAAAATATATTAAAGGGGGGCGGGGGCTCAAAACTGAAGTAATGTTTCTCACCTGTACTCCTACCTGCACAACAGAATCATCAATATGCAGCTATGGAGCCTTTAAAAAGTACATATGTAATGTTCCTTGCTCTGTCCTCTCCAATGGACTCTTCCGCCACCTCTGATATTCTAATCCTTGCATCTAGGGTATGGCCAGGTCATTTGTATTTGTTGTTGTTGTTACATCATAGGGTTGAAACTAGGGTTGAAAACTGTTGCCTAAAGCTATTTTAGAAAGGGACTCTTTCAGATTTTGTAAGTTCACTTTCAGAAATGAGAAAATAACTTAAAATTCTAAAGTTTTCTAAAACACCTGCTATAAAATGAAATTTCAAGTGATGACTGTTACAGTGTTCTTGCAAATTGAGGATTTTCTCATTCTTGATTCTTCTTTAAATCTTCTCCTCTGCTAGAAAATATTACTTACTGATTATTGTTTCAAACATTTCAGTTGGAGGTTTTCACCAGAACTGAATCTCAAGTAATTTCTTTTAATTGCTATACTAACCTGTTATGCATGAAATAATGACAATAGTCAGACCTAATTCTTCCAAGATCATTTCTCTGAGACCACCTTTAAGGATGAGCAGTATTATTTTGTAAGGTGATTATTTATAGGCCGTATCTGAACCTGGAGAAATCAGGGTTTTAGAAATTATAATTTGCCAGTATTTTCACACAAACTGAATGCTATGTGACAAGCTACCTATAAGAAGGAAGAGTAGGGTCTCTTCACACTTTGTATGTAACTGAGTGGATCTATTCTAATTTTTTGACAGCCTATTACTAGCTCGCCACCCAAATGGATGGCTGAAATAGAACGTGATGACTTCGACATGTTGAAAGGTAAGCTATGCTGGTGACTTCTAGCTTTTTTTTTTTTTTTTTTTTTAATATATTTTATTGATTTTTTACAGAGAGGAAGAGAGAGGGATAGAGAGTTAGAAACATCGATGAGAGAGAATCATCAATCAGCTGCCTCTTGCATACCCCCCACTGGGGATGTGCCCGCAACCAAGGTACATGCCCCCGACCAGAATCGACCAGAATCGAACCTGGGACCCTTGAGTCCGCAGGCCGACGCTCTATCCACTGAGCCAAACCGGTTTCGGTGACTTCTAGCTTTTAACTTGATATTTATGCTCTCCCACAGACCACCTTCCTAGTTTTTCTCTGACTGTTCCCTTGAAAGTATTCTTAGCTCACTCAAACTGCCTACCTAACTATCCTTATTAATAGTTCTTCATGTCTAAATGCCTTTCTTAACTTTTCCATGTGTAGCAATCCTTCTAATTTAAGACCTGCTCATAATGATTTTATCTGCTGGTAAAGTCCTTTAATATACTTTTGTTTTGTATAATGCTTACTGTTAACAAAAAGCTCTCGCATAAATTTTCTCATTTCTCATAAAGGTCCTGTGAGATAGGTATGATGATATCTAAGGTTCAAAGGGTTAACTTAACCAAGATTTGTTAGAGTGAAAAAATTTAAACTCTTAAGTCTTGACTCTTACCACTAAGTGCTTATTTAGGATTTACTGCTATATGTTGTTGTCAGTACTATTAATTGACAATCCCTTCATAGGTAAGACCTGTCTTATTTTATTCTTTCCAATCAATTACTCCAATAAAGAATACTGTAAGTAGTGATTATTGTTGTTTGATAAATGACTTGGAACTGAACCACAAGTGGAAATTTAAATTAAAAAACATTAATTTTCCTTGATTTTTGCTCTGCTTTATTTATTTATTTTTTAATCATCCTTCGATGATAAGATTCATGATGATTGTGAAGTAATAGACTGAAATGAAGGTAAAAATTGGATGCTTGAGCTATTTAAGCAGCTGAACAGATCAAGAAAGTCTACTGCTTATGCCAGATATTGATGATAGGTGGGAGAAAAAAACACCTTTATTTGATTTCGAAGGTAATTCATTGTTCTGCATGAAATGCTTAAATGCAGGTTCCCCTCCTCCAGCCCTGGAAGTATTAAGTCTCAAGGGCATTTCAGGTTCATTGTTCTAATATTCCAAACAGACATTTATATGCCATCAATATGCATTTTCTAAGGAAACTTTAAATTTTTAATGAGAGATATAGCATAATGTACCATATAAATTGACCTGTATCTTAAACCTAAAAGGAATTTTGTGCTATGCTATTTAAATGAAAATCTGGGAAAGTAAATTGTTGTTTTTTAAGTATACTGTCTTTTTACCTGGTAAACTTAAAATTTTTTATAGGTATTTGATTTGAAGGGAAAGTTTGAGTTAATATTTAGTTTTTGTTTTCTAAACTTAGGGAAATGGGGGAACAGTACATGTTTTGTCACTGTTTTATTAATTGAAATAATAAGGACTAATAAAAGACAATGGAGTTAAGTGTCCATTTTTCAAGACAGATCTGTCTATAGGCTTTCTCAATGCTATGTGGAGTCACAAGGTTTGATACTTGCATTGTGTATTCATTTTGTATGATAGACAAAATGAATGTTGTTAAAGGATCCTTAAGATAAAACATAATTTGCTAACTCCTCATATTGGGTAAGCTCAATTTTGCATTAGTGGGAAAAATTCATGTGTGTGTGTGTTGGGGAGGGGGGGATGGTTGGAGGAGAAAAGAAATGGGTTTATGTTCTTATTTGATAAAAATTAAAGCTTAAAATTTTGTATAAGAATGATTTCCATCTCAAATGAGTTGTTATTAGAGAACAGTGGATAGAAATGGTATTGAAATAAATGATTCTATTTCAGAACTGGGGAGCCTCACCACAGCTAATTTGATGGAGAAGGTACGAGGCCTACAGAACCTGGCCTATCAGCTGGGGCTAGATGAGTGTGAGTACCCAGATCACATTAATTCAGGGTTGCCTGTTGTATATTTCATGATGAGCTCTAGCTGTAATACAGATGTCTGTATAACATTTTATGAAGGTAAGATGTTGTTATAATCTAAAATGTGCCTTTTATGATAGAGTATGCTGGAATAATTACTGAGTTTACTAGGTAACATTTATTTTTCTCTGTACAGTAAAAATATATTGGAAATTCTTTCAGTTTTAAGTGATAGAATGTCCAATCATACTAGCTTAAGCAAAAGAAGAACTTTATTAGTTCACATAAAACAAAATTGCTTTTGTTTTACATCTCAAGACTTTGTTTCACTCATGCGTTAGTCTTATTCTCTGCTGCTGCAGATAGCTTTTTCCTAGAACTGGGACTAGTGGCCAAAATGAGCTCTAATTTATGTCTTTAAATTTCATAGTCCCCAAAGAAAGAACATTTTTTTCGGAACATTCCAAAAGAAAGGTCCTGGGAGGACTCTGACTGTTCCATCTTGGCTCACATACCTACCCTGCAACCAGTCTTTTAGCCAGGTAGCATGGAGCACTCTGATAGATCAGGCCTGGGTCCTAGGTGCAGACACAGATTGAAAGGCTTATCTAAATCAAATTACACAGAATGAGAGAGAACAATTGATTCCTCAAAGGACGGGATAGATAGCAGACCAAAAACATAATCTATATCTTGAGCATGGTTCTAAAAGATCTCACTTGCCCGGCCAGTGTTACTCAGTGGTTGAGCATTGATGTATGAACTGGGTGGTCATGGTTTGATTCCCATCAGGGCACATGCTGGGTTGCAGGCTTGATCCCCAGTAGGGGTGTATAGGAAGCAGCTGATCATTGATTCTCATTGATGTTCCTATCACTCTCCCTCTCCCTTCCTCTCTGAAATCAGTAAAATACATTTAAAAAAATAAATTAAAAAAAGATCTTACTATTCCTATCTGTTCTTCATTATTTTAGTTTAAAATTATTTCTTTACTAGAGGCCTGGTGCACGAATTCATACACGGGTGGGGTCCCTCGGCCTGGCCGGTGATCAGGCTGATAGGGGCCTATAGGGGCCATGGGAGGTTGGCTGTGTGAGTGCACTGACCACCAGGAGGCAGCTCCTGCTTTGAGAGTCTGCCCCCTGGTGGTCAGTTTGCGTCATAGTGACCGGTCGTTCAGTCACTTAGGCTTTTATATAAATAGATAGATAAATTATATCTCTTCCTATATTGTATTCATTTTAAAATTAGAAAAGGAATTGTAGAAAATTTTCACTTTGTAATTGAAAGAGATATTCAACATAAATAGAGTGGTTAGAACTTTGTTCTAGGTAGGTACCTCTTGAGACCTTCATAAATTCATAGTTCTGAGAGGCTATTACAGCTTACTAGAGGCCCGGTGCACAACATTCATGCACTTGAGGTGGGGGAGGGTCCCTCAGCCTGGCCTGCGCCCTTTTGCAGTCTGGGAGCCCTTGGGGGATGTCCGACTGATGGCTTAGGCCCGTTCCCCATGGGTCTAAGCTACCACCGCTGCACTCGTCAGCTGTCAGCCGGCTTCTGGCTGAGTGGCACTCCCCCTGTGGGAGCGCACTGACCCCCAGGGGGCAGTTTCTGTGTTGAGCACCTGCCCTTCAGTGGTCAGGGCACATCATAGCAATAGGTCGTTCCACTGTTTGGTCAATTTGCATATTACCCTTTTATTTATTTTTAATTTATTTTTTATTTTTATATATTTTGTTGATTTTTTTTACAGAGAGGAAGAGAGAGGGATAGAGAGTTAGAAACATCGATGAGAGAGAAACATCAATCATCTGCCTCTTGCACACCCCCTACTGGGGATGTGCCCGCAACCAAGGTACATGCTCTTGACCGGAATCGAACATGGGACCTTTCAATCCGCAGGCCGACGCTCTGTCCACTGAGCCAAACTGGTTTCGGCAGCCTTTTATTATATAGGATAATTTTCTTCAAAAATGCAAGTTTTGTACTGATTAGAGGATGGATTAGAGCAATCCTAAAATGTTTCATAAATTATTTTTCTTGTTTACAGAGCATATGGTGGGTTTTTATGCATCATTGATTTAAGTTACTTCCAAATTCAACATTTAACTTTAAAATTTAATTTAGAGCCTATGGTTTTTGACTGATAGTCATCACTTCTTTAGCCCTCTTTATCTTTTCTTTGTTTCCATTATTGTGATTAACATTGGCTCTTTTTTTCTTTTTTTACCAAGAAAACATTTTTGAATCATTTTGTGAATCAAGAAGCAGAGAACAACAAACTGCTTTGAGATATGGTTGCTAGGTGCTCTGCTAGATTCACTCATTGTGACCTAACTTCTCTATATACTGTGTATTTCTTGTGGTTGAAGTTTATGTCTTGGTAAAATTACTAATTACTAGATATGTCATAGACCTCCAGGGTTTATAATGAAAAAGCAAATCGTTGATTATTAAATTCATGAATGCAAGGCTTGTATAGTATAGAAATTGATTCTCTTTCTAGCTCTGGATAATAAATGCTGTAATAATAATAATGATCAATCCTTTATCTCTCCGTGTCAAATTTTTTATAAAATAAATTTTATGCTCAGTGTATCAAGAAGATGCTATATCATTGAATATATTGATTAATAATGTTATCTCTGGTTAGTTATAGTTGAAATTGCTATATTTTCTCTGAATAGTTTTTCTGCTTTCCTACTGAGAAAGATAATGAAGTGAGTTGGTGTGGGGTTTTTTCACTACTTTTAATTATGGAAAATTTTAAACATATACCAAGGTAGAGAGACTAAAATAATGACCTCATGTACTCATATCTGGCTTTAATAGTCAACATGGGCAATCTGTTTTACTTATATCAACCTCCCATGATTCTTTTAAAGCAATTCTCAGGCATCAGATTACCTTATTGTCAAGTAACTTCACATGTGATTTCAAAAGACAAGGACCTTCCCTCCGTCCCTTCCTTTCTTTCTGTCTTTCTTTCTTTAATGTAACTGCAATCCCATTATTATGCCTAAAATTTTTTTAGCAAACTTGCTTAATATCATCAAATACCCAATTAAGATTCAGATTTCCCTGGTTGACTCATAATTGCTTTTATACAGTTAGCTTGTTTAAATCAGTATCTAACTAAGGTTCATATACCATATTTGGTGGCTATGTCTCTTAAGTCTCTCTTATTTATTTATTCATTTATTTTTAAAATAGTTTTTATTGATTTCAAAGAGAGGAAGGGAGATGAAGAGAGAGATAGAAACATCAATGATGAGAGAGAATCATTGATCGGCTGCTTCCTGGATGCCCTACACTGGGGATTGAGCCTGCAACCCTGGCATGTGCCCTGACCTCCTAGTTCATAGGTCAGTGCTCAACCACTGAGCCATGCCAGCCGGGTTCTTTTATTTATTTATTTTTATTACTATTTTAAAATATGTTTTTACTGATTTCAGAGAGAGGAAGGGAGAGGGAGATAGAAACATCAGTGATGAGAGAGAACCATCAATTAGCTGCCTCCTGCACACCCCCTACTTGTGATTGAGCCCACAACCTGGAAATCAAACTGTGACCTCCTGGTTCATAGGTCAACATTCAACCAATGAGCCACACCAGCCAGGCTTAAGTCTCTTTTAATCTGTCATAGTTCCTCCTCCCTTTTATTTTCCCTTGTCATTTATTAAACCTAGTTATTTGTTCAGTAGCATTTTCCATATTCTAGATTTTGTTGCGTACCATCCCTATGGTAGTGCATAGATAGATACAGGCTTGATTTTTATTTTGGCAAGAATATTTCATAAGTATTGTATACATTTATCAGAAGGTATATAGTGTCTGTCTCTCTTTGTGATATTAAGGTTAATTATTTGGTAAAGATATTGTTAGCCTGATTTATTATTCATTGTAAAATTCACCATTAGCATTGCATCAGAGTTTTAGCAACCTTTGATAACTGCCTAAGTCAGTGATGATGGGCAACCTTTTGAGCTTGGTGTGTCAAACTTCGCCAAAAAACTGAGCATAACTCGGGTAGTGTGTCACTTTGAGGAAGAAACTAACTCCAAGACTCTAGTCGCAAATGTTTCATCCTCAGGAGCAGCAAATGTTTCATCCTCGGCATGCGGCCGCGTGTCGTCAGAAATGGCTACGCGTGTCAGTGCTGACACACGTGTCATAGGTTTGCCATCACTGGCCTAAGTCCACTATTTTATTATAGGTTTCAAAATGATAATATTCTAATTCTGTCATTTCATTTTACTAGCTAGAATTTTTCTATGATGGTCTTTATTTTAGTAGCTATTTATTATTACCTTGAAAGCTATTTTTACTGAATAAATTATTCTTTCTCTTTATCAGTTTTTAGAATGACTCAGTTCCCTAAGCATCAATAAAGTCAATTTTAATGGCTTTCCACTGAATCAGAAACTTGGTTTGGTTTGTTCTAGTTTTAGTTTTTAATTCACACAGTTAAAATCATTATTACTGTTAAGGGTATTTCTAAAACTTAAGGCTTTGTAGGTGGGGAGATTTAAAGTCAACTAATCAGCCACCTTATGCACTGAACCAAAACTATGCAACAGAAATGCTCATTTCTGCCAGATAAGTCCCATGAGCACAGCTGAGAGTTTTCAAAATTATTTTCTAGTTCAAAATTCAGTCTCTTCTGTAGCAGTGATTTGCAACCGATTGTCATTTGCTTTGATCATAAGGAATTAGTTGACATATTTAGAATATTGATTTTATATTTAGACTTGGAAAGAATTACATTGATATGGATCAGACTTCTTGGGTATAGACTCTCTTTGTTTTATTGTGTATAGTGTATTTGCATAAAAACAAGATTTTTTTTTTTGTCCTTATAGATTATTCATCTACTCTAGAGGTTGACATTTACTTGATGCCCTAATCTGGTATTTCGATGTCTCAATCCTCTTTTCTACATTAATTGAGAGGATGACATGGATGAAAAATAAGCAATAGGAACTGATGAATCCCCCAGGAGCAGTTATCCTGTTTTCATGCAAATATCTGCACTGATAAAGATGATGGAAAGAAAAAAGATGCAAAAAATATTTGTCCTTAAAACATGATTGTCACTTCTCTAGAGCATTGTTAAATGTTAGTATAGAAATAATGTGAACCTTCTTGGGCTGATAATAACTAGATTGTGTCTTTTGAAAGGCAAACCCTGCCCTTTGATTTGGTACATGATTATGTCTCATAACCCTTTTGGTGTGCAGATTTGGGAATGCAATAATTTTTTTGTATAGGGGCCTCTTGGCTTGATTTGGGCAGTTAATTTATATGAAATTCTCATGATATATATAGAAATACAAAAAATTGTAAACTGCCTTACTGTATAAAGAATTCCATTTCTGTTACTTTCATCTGAGCTCAGCGTCCTTTCTGTTTTGTACTGGAACTGTTGTAGTCACTTCTTATTGGTCTGCCTGCCTCTCAACTACCTCATCCCAGTCTCTCTTGTTTGCCACTACCAGATTAATTTTTCTGAAGTATCATTTCTTCAGTTTGTCCTTTGCTCATAAGTCATTAGCAGTACTTCATTACCCATATGATAAAATTCAGATTCCTTTGCATGGCATTCAAAATCCTCTATACCAAGCATGTTAAACATGCGGGCCACAGGCCGCATGTGGCCCACAATGCATATTTTTGCGGCCCAGCCAATATAATGGTATGTAAGAAAAATTTTAATAAAAATTCCGTGACTTAATTTTTACAATATTCTTTTATACATTATCTATATATATAAAAGGCTAATATGCTAAGTATCTGTCAGGGTAATGTCATCATGTGGCAATGCCCAGCTTCCCCTCTCCCTAGCAACTAGCCTCTTGCAGTTTCTTCAGCCCAGGAACACGACTTGCTTTATAGCCAGGTGGAAATATTTTACACTTTAACCAAATGTCTGTAAAGTGTTTTACAATGCCTCATCTCATTTGATCCTTACAGAAGTCCTGGAGTAGGTAGATAGGAGACTCAGTGGAATCCCATTTTCTTTTCATTAGCTGGAAAATGGAGATTTAGAAAGCTTAGAAACTTGACCCAACTGAAAAGAAGTAAGAAATGGTGGATCCTGAAAATGACTTCAGGTTTTCTCACTACACAGAATATAGTCAAACACTGCTGCAGTTAAATATTTTACCCTTTGTTCTCCCTGCGTGATCTACAATAATAATCAGCTTCATGTTGATATTTACTGCTGTGTTGCTGACAATTACCTGAAAGAGAAGTTGAGGTGCTTCACTGGGCTGGAAAAAGTTTAGCTAAATCAGAAAGAGGTCTAATTAAGCAAGTTTATTCTATACTAGAGGCCTGGTGCATGAAAATTCATGCACTGGAGGGGGGGGGGGGTCCCTCAGCCTGGCCTGCCCCCTCTCACAGTCTGGGAGCCCTCAGGGGCGGGAGGCGACCCAGCGATCAGGGAAAGGCAATGACCCCATCACACCTCTGTTGCTGCCACTGCCGGCAGCGCAAGCCTTGGCCGGCCCTGGTTACCTGAGCCTCGGGCGGCCCTGGGAAGCTGGGTAGCCACCATCCTAGGCTTGCCTGTGCCTCAGGCCGGCCCTGGGCGGCTGGGAAGCTGTCATCTGAGGCTTGCCTGCGCCTCGGGCTGGCCCTGGGCGGCTGAGGAGCCTGGGGGACTCTGGAGGTAAGTGTGTGGAGCGGCCAGACCCTCCTGGGGGTGGGCCTGGCCATGCCACATGCCTGCCACCCTGGCGGGGCTGAGGGAACTAGGCGCCACCATCTTGTGGGCACCGCCATTTTTTGAGGGCATGGCAGTCAATTAGCATATTCCCTTCTTATTGGCTGTGGGCGCCATCATCTTTGTGAGGGTGTGATGGTCAATTGGCATATTCCCTCTTTATTAGATAGGATATATAAAAGGCTAAGTTGATTCGCGCATGCGTGATACATATAAAGCTCTTGTTGGTGCCAGTTGCACGTGTGTGTTTCGATCTGTCTGTCACTGTCGATCGTAAATTTGGTTGACACTTCTATTACAGAGAAAGGGTGAATAGTGATATTAAAATATTTCTTCTAATTAATTTCCTTTCAATGTACACGGATTCGTGCACCGGGCCACTAGTTATTAATAACGAACTACAACGTTCGCTGATGACTGATTACTGCAATCGTGTTGCATTCATTTCCCTTATGCGCCTTACGCACAGGCGCACCATTTCTCTCCACTAATACTAGCAGCAAATATTTTAGCAGCCGATTGCCATGTCATCAGTCTTGCACTGACTTGTTTGGTGTGCGCAGCAGGAAATATTTCGCTTTCGGAGAACAAGAAAAATAGGGTTATTTGCATTATGCTTATTTTGTGCAGTTATTCAGTGTCTGATAAGTTAATGTCCAAGAAAAAAATATTAATTTTTATTAAAATGTTCTATTATTTTATGTTAACGATTATTCATTTATTCCAGCCCTTTGTATTGAGCATGTCTCTATTGAAATAAACCTACGTTTCTATGAAAATTGAAGGTTTTGTTTTTTTGCGGCCCACATAAATTTAAACCTTGTTTATTTGGCCCGCATTAGCCTTTGAGTTTGACATGCTTGCTCTATACTCTGGCCCTAGCCTAATCACTAGCCTACCAAAATACCATGCACTGTTCCCATTTGAAATACTCATTCTTCCCAGAACACTTGCCCATCTTCTTAATTCTTTCGTGCTATTCCTTTTTCCCAGAAAGTTCTCCCTGACCTAGTTCTAGTATTATAACTTTTATTCATCCTTCATTATTCTGCCCAGTATTTACCTCTTTTATCAGCTTTTCCTTTTCATACCTGATATGAAAAGTGAACTCTTTTAGTCTCCCAAATTACTCAAGAGCAGTTTATTTTGTATGACACTTTTACCATTTTGGGAGATTTTTGGTACATCTTATCTCTTGGATTGATTATAACTATATAGTAAGAATCATATTTATGGGCTGTCTTTGTAACCCATAGAGTACCTGGTATATAGTAAATGTGCAATGCATATTTTTTGATTAAAGAATGATCAACTGCAGATGCCTTCAAACGAAATGACAGAATTTTTCTAATGAAATTCATTGACTTAAAACTGAAAAGGTAGAAATTATTCTATTTCTGGATGATTTTTGAGTGTGTGTTTTAGTGATGAGAAAAGTAAGAAGGACTTTTAATATCTGGAATTTTTCCTCTATGATAGTGGATGATCAACCACACATAGTAAAGATAGTATGCAGCTTGTTGATAATGGTTTGTTCTATCTTATGCCTGAACCCTACTCCATCACAATCATAACCTGGGCATGGTCCTTACTTAGTCTTGTAAGTTGCAACATTATATAGCTTGCTTTATTCCTAAGATCCATTGGACTATTGTGAATCTTATTGAATACTACTGATTCTCTGCCATTTTTACTCTTAAGAACCCCTCCCCCAATCCCTTAAAGCTATAAACATTTTAGTAGTCATGCAGGTTTTACTGGCTATCTTCAAAATACTTTAAAATAGAATGACAACAGATCATGTCATTTGAAACTTAGGATAAAGCTTGGGGCTCTGGTGCATGGTGTTTTTGTTGTTTTTAATAACAGCTTTGTTGAGATATAATTTATATACCCTACAATTCACTTTAAAAAAAAATTTTTATTGATTTCAGAGAGGAAGGGAGAAGGAGAGTGAGAAACATCAATGATGAGAGAGAATCATTGATTGGCTGCCTCCTACATGCCCCACACTGGAGATCGAGCCCCAAACCCAAGTATGTGCCCTGACCAGGAATTGAATCTTGACCTCATGGTTCCTAGGTTGTTACTCAACCACTGGACCAAGCCGGCCAGGCCACAATTTACATTTTTATAGTGTGTAATTCAGTGATTTTTAGTATATTCAGAGTTTTTGCAACACAAGCAGTTTTAGAACCTTTTATCACTACCAAAAGAAACTACCCATTAGCAGTCACTCCCCATTTCCTTCTACCCCTAAACTCAATAGGCATAAGAGCAGGACTAATAAATGAGTTGAATAAAGTGCAGGATATAATATGCATGTACAGAAACCAATCATATTTCTCTACAGTACCTAATCTGTCTGTATGAATTTGCCTAGCCTGAACATTTCATATAAATGAAATCATACAAAATGTGGTCTTTTGTGACTAGTTTCTTTCACTTAACATAGTGTTTTCAGTGTTCTTCTATGTTGTAGCATGTATCAATACTTTATTTCTTTTTTGGCTGAAGAATGTTTTATTGTATAAATACAGTTATTCACTAGTTATCCACATATTTATCCACCAGTTGATGGACATTTGAGTTATTTTCACTATTTGGCTGATGTGAATAATGCTACTATGAACTTCACGTACAAGTTTTTATGTGGGTCTATCTTTTCATTCTGTTGAATTTTATAACTAGGAGTGGAATTTCTGGGTCATATGGTAACTCTACCTCTGACCTTTAAGGAACTGTCAGACTGTTTAAAATACTGGGTGTACCAGCAGTGTACAAGTGTTCCAATTTCTTCATATCCTTGGCAATACTTATTATTTTTTGTTTAAGGAAATTATTATCATATCCATCTTAATGGATGTGAAGTGGTAGCTCATGATTTGGAATTACATTTGTCTAAAACTAATGATATCGCACATGTTGTCATTTGCTTATTGGCCAATTGTATGTCTTCTTGGAAAACTGTCTATTTAGATCTTTGTCTACTTTTTTTTTTTTTAAATCCTCACCAGAGGGTATTTTTTCCTTTGATTTTAGAGATAGTAGAGGGAATGAGGGAGGTAGAGAAATAGTCATGTGAGATAGACACATCAATTGGTTGCCTGCTGCATGTGCCCCAGTAGGGACTGGGGATCAAACCTGAACCCAGGTATGTGCCCTTGACCTGGAATTGAACCCTCAAATTTTCAGTGCTCAGGCCGTTGCTCTATCCATTGAGCCAAACTGGCTAGGGCAGTACCTCACTATCTTGATCACTGTAGCTTTGTAGCAAGTTTTTGAAATTGGGATGTGTGAGTTTTCCAGCTTTGTTCTTTTTCAAGATTGTTTTTGCTCTTCTGGGTCCCTTGAATTTCCATAAGAATTTCAATTTGTCAGTTATTTAAAAGAAATCAGCTGGAATTTTGATAAGGATTGCATTGACTCTCTAGATCACTTTGGGGAGTATTGCTATCTTAATAATATTAAGGTCATTCATTAATGTGGTGTGTCATTCTCTTTACTTATATCTTTAATTTTTTTCAACCATATTTTGTAGTTTTCAAAGTATGTGTAAATTTTGCACTTAATTTATTTTATTTATTTTTTAAAATATATTTTATTGATTTTTTACAATAAGAGGAAGGGAGAGGGAGAGAGAGTTAGAAACATCCATCAGTTCTATCACTGATCATTCCTACTGGGGATGTGCCCACAAATTGATCAGCTACCTCCTGCATACCTCCTACTGGGGATGTGCCCGCAACCAAGGTACATGCCCTTGACCAGAACTGAACCTGGGACCATTCAGTCCACAGGCCGACGCTCCATCCACTGAGCCAAACCGGTTAGGGCTGCACTTAATTTATTAATTGTATCCATAAGTCCTGAAAGAAAATCTTGTGTTGATCATTTTTGATTTTGTCTTATGAGGGTAAAATCATGACAGACTGACATGGAAAATTGTGAATTTTAAAAATGTATTCCTTAAATATTTTATTTTTTGATGTGTTATAAATGAAATTGTTTTCTTAATTTCATTTTCTTGTGCTTGTTGCTTCTGTAGAGAAAAGCTATGCTTGTACAAACATTTTATATCCTGCAACTTAACTTATTTATTAATTCTAATTGTGTTTTAGTAGATATATGTAAGGTTTTTAATACCCCAAATTAGGTTACCTGCAAATAGAGATAGTTTTACTTCTTCATTTACAATCTGGATATTTTATTTCATTGTCTTGCCTAATTGCTCTGGTTAGTAAGTTTGGTACAGTGTTGAATAGAAGCGGCAAGAGTGGACATCTTTGTCTTCTTCCTAATCTTAGGGAAAAGCACTAAGTGTGATGTTTGTGGGTGTTTTGTAGATTCCCTTTGTCAGGGTAAAGAAGTTATGTCTTATTTTTTGTTAGATGTTGTGGTGTTTTGTTTTGTTTTTAATAATGAAGAAGAATTGAATTTGATACATTTATTCTTGATTACACATTACCATCTATAATAATAAAAGCATAATATGCTAATTAGACCGGACATCCTTCCAGGTGACCTTCTGGACGAAGCTGTGGTGACGGGGGTGAGGCAGAGGCCCCTGGCCGCTGCACCGAGGCAGAGGCGGCCGCCATGGCAGTGGGGGCTGAGGGGCGGCTGCTGCAGCGGTGGGGGCCAAGCCCCTTGCACAAATTTCGTGTATCAAGCCTCTAGTATCTTATAAATCAAATAAAAATCTCAATTTAATTTACACTCATTTACTTGGACTGGTTTGAAATTACCTTGGTACTATAAAGAAAAGATTACCTAAGAAATTATTAAGTAAATTAGATCACATGAAGTATATTACCAACTAAAGAAGCTTTAAGAAGTTTAGTTTATTTTGATATATGCAAGTGCTTCTGCTAATTTATAGTCTAATCCTGTATGTTTATTTAGCAGTTTCAGTAGGACTGTTATTTGGCTAAATGTAATCATCATAGTTTTTTAAAGTAAACATTTTATTGTAAACAGATTGAGACTTCCCCATTTAACCTTGATACTTCATCCCAGTAATCTACATTGATGGAGTTGTGTGCACCAGAAACTATTTGATACAACTTTCTTTGGTGGTGGTACCACAGAAAAGCTTCTGCTTCAAGCTAGCCTGTGGTATAGTAGACTTCTCTACCCTCTAGGCATGTGATTTTTTTAAGTGGCCATTTATGTTTAGAAGTCCAAATAAAATTCTAATGAACACTTAGCTCTTTTAATTTTTAAAATTTTAAATATGAAGGAGGGCAGGGAGATAATAATTGATACTCTTATACCCTGAATATTCTTCACTGTGACTTGACATCAGATTTATTTATCTGGCTTACTTTATAAGGTGTGTTCAGTCCTACCTTTGTCTATATTAGTTAAAAGTTAAATTAACTCACTTGTCTGATTGAAGAGAAAAATTATTCAGCCTTCAACCTCTAGATGGCAGCATGAGTCTTATTATATTACTACTTTTTCCTCTACACATGTCTCCTGAACTGTGTTTCTGATTTTGGTAAAAAATTCTTGTAACTTTACCAGACTACTTGCCTGACTTTGTTGATGCCCTGCTTGATTTTTAGCTTTTTCTTTTTCTTTTAATCTCTCCATTGTTTTACCCCCCAAACAATTCCTTTCTTAAGCAATGTATATTTTTTACTTTTTAATTGAATTATTGGGGTGACATTTATATATATAAAAGGCTAATATGCAAAGTGTCCCCTTGGGAGTTTGACCAGGAGACTGGGAATTCAATTGCTCGATATGACGTGTGCTGACCACCAGGGGGCAGTGTGGACTGAGGGGAGGAAGGCCCCGGCCAGCAGCCAGAAGGCCCCAATTGGCCCTGATTGCCAGCCAGGCCTAGGGACCCTTCCCATGCACGAATTTTGTGCACCAGGCCTCTAGTTGGTTAATAAAATTATATAGGTTTCAGGTATACAATTCTATAATACATCATCTGTGTATTATATGTTCATCTCCCAAAGTCAAGTCTCCTTCCTCCCTCCTTTATCCTCTTCTACCTCCTCCTGCCCTTTTCCCTCTAGTAATCATCAAACTGTTGTCTGTGTCTATGAGGTGTTTTTGGTTGCTGTTGTTTCTGTTTTCTTAATCCCTTCATCTTTTTCACCCAGTCCCCCAAGCTCCCTCCCCTCTAACAGCTGTCAGTCTGTTTTCTGTATCTTTGAGTCTGTTTCTATTTTGTTTGTTTATTCATTAGATTCCACATGTAAGTGAAATCATATGGCATTTGTCTTTCTCTGACTGGCTTATGTCACTTAGCATAATATTCTCCAGGTCCATCCATGCTGTCACAAAAGATAAGATTTCCTTCTTAATGGCTGAGTGGTATTCCATTGTGTAAATGTACCACAGCTTTTTTATCCATTCATCTAATGATAGACATTTGGGCTACATCTAAATCTTGGCTATTGTAAATATGCTACAATGAACATAGGGATGTATATATTCTTTATTTATTTTTATATGTATTATTTTGAATTACTGTTAGCTAAAATTGATAAAATAAACTTGAACTTAATACCTCAAGAAGAATTTAGTTGTTTCAAAATAAAGCTTTCAAGTACTTAGCCATTTTGAGTGATGAGATAATAGCAAAAGAATGAAGCAACTATTTGAGTGCCTGCTTCCTGCAAGGCTCTGTAGGAGCTATGAAGATGAATAAGACATAAATTACTGCCCTTGTGCAGATTAAAATCTAGCAGTAAAGAGGTAAGACAATTAAGTAAATGATTCTTTATAGAAGGTAGAGGAGATAAACTCTATAAGAGTACAAAGACCTGGGCAAAGGGGAGAAGGGGGCAATTACATTAGATTGCTTTAGGAATGGCAGTTAAGTTTCATTTTGTGTGTCAACATGGATTGATGGGTAAAGATTGCCTAGGTCTGTTTAATTGAGGGATTTTGAGAAGGGGCCTGGATTCAGAAATCAATTAGTGTTGTCTGCTATGAACAAGGGAATGATATGGTTATGGTAGTATTTTCTGTTTCTGGATCATTGAGCATAGACCTTAGAGAACACATAGGATCTGGATAGGTGGAAGTGGGAAGGGACCACATTCCAGGTGGAATGAATATGAAAGCAGAGTTTGAAACAACTGCTATGCTCAAGGAACAGTTTGAATGATCCTTAAGGAGCCCAGGTTATATTAAGAGTCGTAAGGACTAAGACTAGGAGGGAGATAGGTGCCAGATTGAGGAGGGCCTTGAACTTGGGCGGGGTTGGGGGGGGAAGGGGTTGGTAGGGGAAGGGAGGTGAAGGGTTAGATTCATAGATAATAGGGGACATGTACAATGTCTTTTGAATGTCTTACTGACTATAACATTAACTATATGTTCACTATATGGCTTGTGAGACACTTTACTAAGAGACTTTACTACAAATCTGTTTATTGTAAAGATAAAGAAGAAAGTGAATAAAACCTAACGTTATGACTAAGAGATAACTACTGGTAACATTGGATGTGTTTCCTGACCCTCCATTTTCCCTTTATGTATGGATTTGCGCTTACATTTCTATGTGAGCCCATGCATATACACAAACATGCTTTTTAACATTACTGAGACTAAAGTCTATGTATGTAATTTTAGCCTGTAAATACTTTTTCCCCCATTTATTCTATTGTAAGCATTTATTTGTGTCATTAAAAATTCTATCACTGAAGATTTTTGAGTAGGGAAATCACGTACCTTTAAGAGCCATTAGTGCATAGGATGGAAGGGAATGGTAGAGACAGAGACTGCAAGCTATTGTGGGAATTCAGCAAGAAGAATTGAGGGCTTGAATGAAGGATGGCAGTGTGAATAGAAAGAAGTGCACTGACAGTAGATGTTTCAGGTATATCATTTTCTGGATAGGTCTTAGGGAATAAGCTGAAATTAAGAGTTTTTACCCTTATGTTTAGAGCCTGGTTAATGACAGGGAAGTCAGAAGGAAGAGGGATTTGCTTAAAGAAAAAAAAAAATCATCTAATTCTCTTACATTTCCCTTAGTAGGCAGGCGCCTTAATTTTCATAGAAATAAGTAAAATCCATTAGTATAGATTGGTGTAATTAACAGCATTATAGCAATGCTCTTTTCAAGTTTAGTCATATCACCTAGACAACAGGTAATGTTTTAGATAGTTATTTTTTTTCTCAGGGAAATGAATTTGTGAAATAAAATATCCATAACTTCAGAAGTAGATTTGTAGAGTCCCTAAATTCTTCGGTAGATTATTACTTTAGTATAGTTTTCTTACATAATAGTACTTTTTCATTCAACTACCTACCTGTAGCTATTCAGAAAATTGTTGCCTTTGTATGTAGTAACTCACCAAATCTTTGTTAACTGGAAAAAAAAAATTTGCAAGTTTAAATTTGAAGTAACTGTAATTGCCCTAAAATATTTGCTGTTGATGCACCTTTTAATTAACCCCTCTATTTGGGTTATAGCAGCACTAGGGTAAATTCCTAGGAGTGAAGACTACATTTTACATGTAGCTGGAGATTTGTGGGATCTCTCATGGAGAATGAAATATACTGTCAAATTGTCTTCCAGAAAGGCACTACCTAGCCTTATATTCTCTCCAACACCATAAAGTCATTGCCAACTTGATAGGCAAAATATTGATATACTAGAAGCCCACTGCGCGAAATTGCACGAGACCCAGACCCAGCGCACTTGGGACCCAGCGTCAAGTCCCCGCCCACCTGCGTGCGCCTTGCTGCCTCGCCCACCTTGAAGACAGTTGTGGACAGAGATAAGAATAGTTTCCTGCTCTAACCTTTCCTTCTCAGGAGCACTTAAGTTGACCTTCGTTGGAAGATGAGAATTGAACAGAGCAACACTTACTTGTTCCCATGAAGAAATCATATGATGTTCAGTAGGTGCCTTTTGGCGTTTGGTCGTGACAGCGTGACGGCATCACGGCCACGGGGTTTTTATAATAAGAGATTGTTTTAATGTTTGTTTATTCACTTGTGAAAATGAAATCTTTTTTTTTTTTTAATGTTTCTTGATCATGTCTGGTGACAAGGACTGGAAATTTAAGAAAGTATAGGTTTAAATGATTTTAACCCGAAAAATAAAGCCCCAGGGAACGTGATTAAAAAGCAACCTAAAGTGTTATAAGTTGCATTTCTCAAATATCAAATGAAACTTACTTTTGTTTTCTGCATTGCCATACTATTTCACCATAGTCATTAGCATGGCATCCTATTTAGGTTGTAATACAGTATAAAATATAGAAATCCCACTTTGAAGGGATCAAGGTTATTTCTCATCATTAGAAATTGTCAATTTAGCCTTAAGTATTTTGGGTCTTAAAAAATATATTATAATGGAAATAAAACATAAACAAAGCCTCAAATTACCTTTAAGGTCTATAAGCATTTGTATCTTTTATCCATTAGTCAAGTTATTTGATAAACCCAACATTGCCTGTGAAATGGCTTTATACGCAAAGAGGATTTTACCATAAAATGCTTGCAGTGTCTTATTCCCTTCTGAATTTCGGCGGCGGGGGAGGAGGGGTATGGGGGTGGAAAGGGCAAAAATAGAGGAAAGCAGGCAAGGCATAAATTAATTTGGATGGGGTTGGGCTCAAAGTAACATTCTGCATAATTCTATAAAATATATGACAGGTAAGATGTACATAGAGCCCTGGCTGGTTTGGCTCAGTGGATAGAGTGTCGGCCTGTAGACTGAAGGGTCTCAGGTTCAGTTCTGGTCAAGGGCACATGCCTGGGTTGTGGGCTCAATCCCCAGCAGGGGTCGTGCAGGAGGCAGCTGAGCAATGATTCTCATCATTGATGTTTCTATCTCTCATTCCCTTTCCCTTCCTCTCTGAAATCGATGAAAAAAAAAATGTACATAGTGAAAGAATTAAACATTAGAGAATAACCAAGTGAATTATAGTACATCCATACAGTAGAAGACAATGTAGCCATTAAAAATCATGTTAAAGCATTAAAGAGCATTTAATGACAAAAATACTCTTTATATGAAAGGATAATTGCAATGAAAAAATTTAGAGCACAAAGTTAGCAATTTCTTTTGTTTTGAGAGCATGTGCATAGGCAAATTATTGGAAGGAAATAAACCAGTATGTTGCAATGACTATCTTGAGTGATTTTTTTTCCTTAAAATTTTTCTGAATTTTCCAATTGTCAACAATGAAGACATTCTATTCTGTTGAGTAGGAAAAAAACTATCTGAAAGTAAAGAAAAATTTATACCTTTCTAAAAATAAAATAAAATTAGTTGCTTGAAAGATCTAACTCTTAATTTCCTATGCAGTTAAAATTTTAAACTCTTTTATGAACTGTTTCTAAATAAAAATGACTAGGTCCATTAATAACAATTGATCTTTTAAAGCAGGTGATGAATAGCATGGTGAAAGTTAATGACACTTCGTTTTCCATCCTTAGCATGATCTTCTAGAAGTAGAAATTGGGGAACAAAAGGAGTGGTAAGCAGAGATGATTTCGTTGGTGAAAGAGGCATCTTTTCATCAGCAAACATTGGCGAAGATTTTGTCAAGCTTTATGTTTTCAGCCTTTCTTCCTTGTACTTGGAGAACTGAATTCAGTATTAACTACTCAACAGGAGCAAAGAACCGTTTAGAGTATCTGTCAGTCCTAAATGAAACTGCAGCTGTTTGGTTGAGAGGTAAAATGGACCTAATAATTTTTTTTTCTTTTTGGCTTACAATATAGTGGGTTTTTTAAAATATATTTTATTGAGTTTTTACAGAGAGGAAGGGAGAGGGGTAGAGAGTTAGAAACATCAATGAGAGAGAAACATCGCTCAGCTGCCTCCTGCACACCTCCCACTGGGGATGTGCCCGCAACCAAGGTACATGCCCTTGACTGGAATCGAACCTGGGACTTTTCAGTCCACAGGCCAACACTCTATCCACTGAGCCAAACCTGTCAGGGCAGAATACAGTTTTGTTATGACAAAGAGGAGAACCAAATAATTGCAATAGGTGTACATAGGAATTGAGTTTCTTTCCAGGCTTTGGGTATAAGAATGCCTGTTTCCACTCCTAAGAAAATAAATTGGATTTTCTTATTGCTTGTTTGATTATTAGTTTAGTGGTTTTAAAAATATATATTTATTTTTATTGATTTCAGGGAGAGAAACATCAGTGATGAGAGAGAATTATTGATTGGCTGCCTCCTGCATGCCCCTTACTGGGGATCAAGCCTGCAACCCGGGCATGTGTCCTGACCAGGAATTGAATCCTGACCTGCTGGTTCACCGGGTCAACACCCAACCACTGACCCACACCAGCCGGGCTAGTTTAGTTTTTGATGCTCTAAAGATTTCAACAAAATCAAGAGTGTTTTTAAGTGTAATGTCAGTTCCTTTTTTCTTCTTCTTTCCATTGGTCTGTGTTAGACATATGATCTGGAAGTGTGGTGATTTTGCCTGTAATTTATAGAGATGACAAAGCACTTTGCTATAGGAACTCTGGAAAAATAATGACTCTTGATATGTAGAAGAGAAGTTTCTCTAACCTTTAAGTCTAAACTAAAAGCTTGGTAAAAGCTACTAATATTTGTTATAACTGAAAAAGATTTGAGAAATATAATAGTAAAAAAGGAATGAAATTTTTAAAGGAAGGACTGTTACATTTGATAGACTCTTATAGGAGAAGACATGTAAAAATTGACTGGATAATAGTGAAGAAAACTTTTGAGAGGATAGTTGAATCTGACAGGTTGAAGTTCTGGATATGCAATGCAAAGAAAAAAGAGCTAAAATGAGACTTCAGATATAGAAATATTCCACTGTTCCATCATTTTCTTTAATAAACTTTTAAAAATTTAAGTATAATATATAAAAAGAAAAGTACACAAGTTATAATGTATACTTTAATGAATTTTTATAAAATCAGTATTCCCATGAAACCACAACCCAGAACAAGATTAAGAAATAGAACTTTTGCGATAACTGGTTTGCCTCAGTGGATAGAGCGTTGGCCTGCGGACTCAAGGGTCCCAGGTTTGATTCTGGTCAAGGGCATGTACCTTGGTTTCGGGCACATCCCCAGTAGGGGGTGTGCAGGAGGCAGCTGATTGATGTTTCTCTCTCATCGATGTTTCTAACTCTCTCCCTCTCCCTTCCTCTCTGTAAAAAATCAATAAAATATATTTAAAAAAAAAAAAGAAATAGAACTTTTTCGATATACAAAGCCTCTTTCATGGCCCTCCTAGACACTACTTGTACTTTCCACAAAGGCAAGCACTATTATTACTTATAATATCATTAAAAATTTTTGCTTTTTTAAATATTTATGTAAATGAATTACAAATTATGTAGTCTGTTTTGGGCTTCTTTTGCTCAACATTCAATTATGACATTTTCCCATGTCATTGTCTTTAGCAGTCATTCTCTCTCTCTTCCTCTTCTTCCCCCCTCCCTTTCTCACTCTAAAAATCAATAAAAATATATTTTTTAAAGTGAATACATTGTAACTAATGTAAAACATCAGAGTAGTGATTTTAAGTTACTATTTCATGGATCTAAAATATGTCCACTGGGATATTAGTATAATTGTTGATATTACTGTGGACATTTGGGCAGATTTGTTTTTAAGAAGAGATTCTTAAACAGGTCAGATCAGAGGAATTATATCATCTATAATTGATAGGTTGGAAAGCTTAAGTTTGTCTGGTTTAAAAAAAGGTTTGAGAGGATGTATACTATCTTTTGTAGTGAGCAACTTGTAGGAATTGCTTTTTCACAATATAGCTTAAGAAATACCTCTGTTTGAGGTAACTGGGTAGTGGAGAAAAATGATGACCTGAATGTGATGTAAGGGACAAAACAATTACCTGGAGATAAGTAGGTAGGAGCTAGATGATAAAAAGCTAATAGGAAAAGACAGTATAGTGATTAAGAGCTTGGGTTCTGGAGTCATACAGCTTTATTATCTCAATCTACCACTTAGGCAAGTTACTTAATTTTCTAAGCCCGAGATTCTTCATTTATGAAATGAGGATGATCACCTTAGAAGAGTGGTTCACATATTTTTTGGTGTCAGGACTTCTTTTCACTTCAAATTAATGGTGATCTCAAAGAGCTCTTGTTTTTGTGGGTTATACCTATATTTACTGTTTTAGAAATTACAACAGAAAAAACTTTTAATATTTATTAATTAGTTTAAAAATGGAAATAAACCCACTACATGGTAACATAAATAACATACTTTAAGTTATCATAAGTAAATCATGCTGCAATTGCATCCAAATTATATTTCTAAGATCAACATGAATGGCACATTAAAAATTTTTTATACATATTGCCAAAGTTACCTTCAGAAAGACTTGTCCAAATTATATTTCTAAGAACAGTAAATGAAAGTACTTGTATTCCTACATCTTAGCCAACACTAGGTATTGCTAAACTTTTTAAAATATATTTATATATATTTTACTGATTTTTTTTACAGAGAGGAAGGGAGAGAGATAGAGAGTTAGAAACATCGATGAGAGAGAAACATCGATCAGCTGCCTCCTTGCACACCCCCTACTGGGGATGTGCCCGCAACCAAGGTACATGCCCTTGACCGGAATCGAACCTGGGACCCTTCAGTCCACAGGCCAACACTCTATCCACTGAGCCAAACCAGTTAGGGCTTGCTAAACTTTTTAATACTTGCCCATTTTATAGGTGAAAATAATTTCAATATTTTTATATACATTTCTTTGATTGCTCATAAAGTTATGTTTAGTGGCCACTTGTTTGTCCTTCTTTATTGATTTTCCTGGTATGTATTTTCCTTGTCTACTTTTCTATTGGTTCATCTTTCAGTATTTAAAGATAAGGAAACAGAGGTTTAAAGAAATGAAGTGACTTTCTCAGGGTCACCCAATAATTTAGTGACAGAGTTGGTAATCATGGTGTGTTTGAGCTGGAAGGCAATCTTTAGAAATCATCGAGTCCCACCCCTTTAATGTTACAGATACAGGAACAAAGGTCTAAAGATATTAGGTAACTTGCCTAAGGATCGCTACATAGCTCATTAGTAACGAACCAGGTATCTGAATCATGTCTCATGAAGAGGGAAAGGCAACTAACATTTTTAAACCTGCCATGTTTCCTTTTTTTTACATTTATCTTTATTGTTGAAAGTATTACAGCCTGCTGTGTTTTTTAAATGTGTTTTCCCATTTAATTCTCCCTACTGTTCTACTATACCCATTTGAACAGATGAGGTAACTGAGGCTGACAGAGCTTCAATAATTTGCCCAGAGTCACCTAGTTACTTGCAAAACTGGGATGAGAATCCGAGTTTTCTAATTCTTTTTTTTTTTCTTCAAGTTTTCTAATTCTTAATTCAGGGATATCATTGTTTTTAGACTAGTAAGAGTAGATAATGTTTCTTGGCTTCACTCAAATACTTGATAAAATATGATTTTTCTCTTGGGAACTTGTAAATAAAACTGCCTCTATTAAACAGCTCTTGTTTGATACTGGACATCAGTCTGACACTTAGGAACTTTTCATTATAAGTAAAAGCAGGTCAGACACCATGTCTAATGCTTATGGGTGAATATAATTGAGATCCATGAGCTAGATATGAACTACTTTTTCTATGGTAGTGATGTCTGGGTTGAAACTCTCAGTATTTCCTTAGAATTGTTTTTATTCCATGGAGAATAAAATCTTAATATATTAAATGAAAATGACATTTGGGTTCTCTGAAGTGTAAAATGGACCTCAAATCATCAAGGGGTCAAATAGGAACAAAATCACAACTATGTGAATTGCATCCTATACAGTATTATCTCTAAAAAAGCCTGTTGACCTTCATTTCTTGACAGAGCTCAGAATTTCAAAATCATATTAGAGCTAATTTGGTTGAAGGTTCATTCTATAGAGATGCACAAAGATTAGTATTGACTTGTGTAGAACTTTGTTGACACTCTTGGTTTGGCTTAGTTATATAGAAATTAGTTGGTAAAATCTGTGTTCTGCTAAATTGCTTTCCAGAGAGATCTTGTGTTTGTTAATTTCATCTAAAGAATTAGGGGAAATGGAAGAGTGTAGCATGTGATAGAATCTTCCTTTTTTTCTTTTACTGGGGACTTTATAAGCTTATAGAATAGAGGGCCCAATAATTAACTCACATCATCCTAGTCTTAAGTGGTGTTGATCTGTTAAGCCTTTTTATCTAGACATTATTTCTTATCTTTGCTATTTTTTTGATTTGCTATGTTGGAACAAGAGTTGTATATTAATTAGCACTAATACATTCTGGTAAAGTCTGGGGTCTTTGTTTTGTTTTGCCTTTTTTTCTCCTTTTTGTTTTGTCTTTCCCTTTAGTAGCCTTTGTGACTGAATGAATGTGAAAAACGAGAGTTGGGTAGTTGAGGCAGTATTGCTAAAGCCATACCACTTTTAAGCTCATGTAGAGATGATCCCTAACAGTATGGGACTAACTCAGTCCACTATTGAAAAACAAGTATTGCCGAAACCGGTTTGGCTCAGTGGATAGAGCGTCGGTCTGCGGACTGAAGGGTCCCAGGTTCGATTCCGGTCAAGGGCATGGACATTGGTTGCGGGCACATCCCCAGTGGGGGGTGTGCAGGAGGCAGCTGGTCGATGTTTCTCTCTCATCGATGTTTCTAGCTCTCTGTCCCTCTCCTTTCCTCTCTGTAAAAAGTCAATAAAATATATTTAAAAAAAAAAAAAAGAAAAAAAAAGAAAAAGAAAAACAAGTATTACCAGAAGTCATTCTTATTCTAGTATCAAACATAACCGTCCTTGAAAATCTCCTTTGGAATGTTGAAAAGAGATCAAATGAAACCTTCAGAATTGTTATTTATTGGGGAAGAAGAAACCTCCAATTTCATTCATCCATTGTAGCTCCACTTTCTCATTTTAATGCTCTGTCCACAGTGGCAATGGTAAAGATGTCCTGCACATACAGAGATGGCTGTGGGAGATGGGACATAACCTTTCCATTTATTGTTTGTTGCAATTTGGCCTGTTTTTAGACAGAATTGCTCTGTGAGTGCTTCTAGTGGAGAGCGAAGGAAATCAAAGTGGCAGCAAGAAATCAGCATTTACACGTGACCGTGAATTGGCTAATTTTAACATGCAGTTAGTTAAGAAATGATTACAGCCGGAGGAGTCATGACCTCAACTTTTCATCAGCTCCATTGGATTGTGCCTCAGTTTGGAAATGAAGGAGGTATTCGGGAAGTTTTAATTGTACCTGTGTGATTTATCCCTAGTCAGCTCTTTAATTTCTTCTGGCTGTCTGAGGTTTCCGACATGCTGTAAATTTCCCCAAGTTTTTCATTATCTGCAATTTCTTTATGACTCGTGAATCGGAGTGGAGAGAGAGTGTGGATTTACAGCGGAGATAAACATGTCCATAAAGTCTGTATCTGTGTCAGTAATTGTACTGCTGTCAGTGACTGTCCTGTTTTACAGGCCTCTCTTGGGAAAGGAGCCGGCTTCACTACCTGCAGCACTGAAGTGCTTGCTTTGATTTGCACTAACTTGCTGGGAGATTAGGTAGGCATGAATGGTAGGATAGAAATTGATACTAGACTTTGGCCTCTGTTTGTTTGTTTATTTGTGTGTTTAAGGTGATGACCTTGTGTTGTTGGATAACTGCGTGTTGAAAATAGAGCATGGATTATGTTTATTTCCTAGGTGAAAATGCATCTTTATATTGATATGGTAGATGTGAAAAATCCTTTCTAACTTCATTTTAAACAAAACCTTTGAGATGGCTTTCCTTTCTATCACTACTGATCATTAAACTTGGGTCTTTTTTCATTTTTCCCTTTTTCTTTTCTTAGAATTAAAACAAAATTTCTCTTTCAGAACATTCATTCCTCCTCAAGAGTGGGGCCAGCTGGAGTTTTGATGATGACTACATCAACTATTAATGGCTCTTTCATGACTTCTAGAAGTGGTGTGCTCTCAACACACTTTTTTCACTCATTTTCTTCTTTCCAATCATGGGAAGCAGTGGTCTTCATGGAATAAGCTTGTGAAGTTACACTGTAATTAATTCTAGATTGGGAAAACTTCTAGTGTATGGCTTACTAGGTCCAATTTAACAAACATACAAAATAACATTAAAAAATCAACAAAATAAAATCTCAAGACATCCTTTTAACTTGATGCAGTAAACTCCCTATTTTGTTAATGAACTTAAAAAATTGTTTTCTTTAATGAATGCCATATTGGAAGTGCTTGACATTATTTATTTATTTATTTTTGTCTTTTATCCATTTGATACAATCTGATTGTAAGCACAGTAAGCTTGGATTAAGTTAAGTTTTACCTCTATGCCTATTGAGTTTGTCAGACGTAGAGTGAGATTTCTAGCTAGGTCTGACTATAGAAATACGCGTCTGATGGCTCAGGTTGAAAGGCTTGTTATTACTAAGACTGTCTCCTCCCAGGAAATAGTTTTAGGGGTGGGGAAAGTATAGTATCAGGGGTCCTCAAACTTTTTAAACAGGGGGCCAGTTCACTGTCCCTCAGACCGTTGGAGGGCTGGACTATAGTTTAAAAAAAAAACTATGAACAAATTCCTATGCACACTGCACATATCTTACTTTGAAGTAAAAAAACAAAATGGCAAAAACGCCCGCTTGTGGCCCGCGGGCCGTAGTTTGAGGACACCTGGTATAGTATCCTAGCTTTGCAGGGGAAGCATTTTTTCTCCCGATTTGAGGGAAACTAGTTTATGGTTGTCTGCTTCTGTTTCTGCTGCTGCCAGCTGTCAAATTCAGTAAAAACGAGTTGAATTAGCCAACAGTCTCACTGTGTTGGAGGATAATGACATGAACAAAGAAAAGAGCAACACAATAAACAATTATTTGAATACTAATTTGTGTACCTGCTATTCTCTGAAATGGCTCCACAGTAGGAACTGATAACTTTGTATTAAAGGATTAACATAGGCCCAGGAGAATGATTTGGTAACATGTCTCCAGACTGGAAAAGGACAGGCAGTTTCTTTTTCACTGTCCTTAATCAAGCTGAGCATGAAATTCAAGAGTAGCCAGGCTCGAAACTAAAGGGAGGGCAGGGGTATCTACCTGTTAACTGCTTGTAGAAGGAATCATCTTGGGTGAAAATCCTCATGTGGTGTTTTACTTTTTAAGATCCCTTCTTTGGAGCTATGGGTTAAAAATATATGTATATATTTCAGATTATTAGGTAAATGGAAGTTAATGCCAGAAATAAGTCAGGAAAGCTCCTCTTCACTAATTTAACAAGAATACCATTAAATCTCCTTTACCTTTGATAGTTCATTATGAAAAAAATTTAAACACCCAATGAGCCTCCATATATACTTTATTTTTCTCCTTGAACTATTTTGAAGTAAATTTTAGACATAAGGCACTTTACCCCTAAATACTTCAGAACACATCTCTTAAGAAGAAAGTTTCCTACATAACAAAAATTGCAAAATATCTAATGCCCTTACACATTCAGAATTCCTCAATTGTTTTAAAAATCTTTTGTAGCTTTTTTAAAACCAAGACCTAATTAAGGTTCAGGCATTGTAACTGTCAATACATTCTTGATAGGAGAACATTTAAAGCTAAATTCTGCACACCAGTTCTTATAATTTACCAGTTTTTTTCTTACGCTGAACATATATTTACTCAAATGACTGTCATGTTCCTTTAGAATATTGAGTTTCAAATTCTTCCTCTACAACAAGCCTGCTTTATCAAGCTTCTTTAATCTATTTCTGGTATTCTCCCCTTCTCCTAACCAAATTAGCTGTAGAATTGATCTTTTCTCCAATAACTACTCCACTGTGCAGCCAGAGTAATATTTTTGAAAGTTCGCAAATTGACATGTAACCTCATTCCCTACTTAAAATCCATCAGTGGCCTTCCATTGCTCTTAGGATAAAATAAAAAACCTTTAATTTGGCCTTACAGCTCTTCATGATCTGGCCTTTCTCTCACTATGCTTTCCTCTCTGAGTGTGAGTTCTACAAATTCCAAAGCAGGAAAAAATGAAGTAAAGAATTGGGGGAACACCTCTTAGAAGAGATGAAATTTGAAGTAGGGCTTGACAGCTAATATTTGCATATGGGAGGAAGGAAGACACTTCAGACTGGGAAACAATTTTTGAGTATGGATTAGTTAGAGTACTAAAAATTGGAAAAGGGAGGAGCTAGATTATGGAAAGCCTGAAGAACGAGAGGAATTATTTTCAAACATACGGTGATAGGTCCTAAAGACTACCTAGGAAACTGTTGCTGGCCAAGAATGCAATGACTGCTTGTCCTAAATAGGACAGTGTGAATGCAAGGAGGGGATGTTTAGGGGGGAAATAAATATGAAATTATAGCAGACTAGAGAGGCACAAAATTCAAAATGATTTCAAGATTTTAAGCCCCTGTAACTCAGAATACATTTAGGGTAGAAGTGGAGTATGCATTATAAAACTTCGGTTTTGTTTGCTAAAGTATTGTTAAGGCATCTTTGAAATGAACATTTTAAACTACAATCAGGGCTATAGACTAAAAGCTTGTGAATATCAGGTGTATTAGGTAGAATGAGTTCAACTACATATAAAAAGAAATTCAAAATAATTGTGAGTTACACAAGAAAAAATTTCCCTTTTCCCCACAAAAATGAAAGCTGGGGGTAGACAGGTTCAGGCTGGTAAGGCAGCTCCACGGTGTCATCAAGGACTAAGACCTCTTTCTTTGCATTCTGCTTTCTTAGAGCATGGCTTCCATCCTAAAGGATACCTCATTGTCCAAGGCGACTGCTAGAGCTGTAGCCATCAAGCCTGAGTTGTAGACCAGAAGAAGGTGGGAAGGGAAAAGAGCAAAAATGGTTTTCCCACAGAGCTGACTCCTTTCCTTTTAAGCCGTCTACTGGAAGTCGCAGAGAATGTAGACATCTGGACCAACCTAGCTGCAAAAGACTAATCTTTTATTCTGGGCTGTAATTTTGCTTGCTAAAAATTGCTGTGTTTGTCCTGGTTGGTGCAGTTTGGTTGGGCATCATCCCGTGCACCGAATGAAGGGTTGCCGGTTCAATTCCTGGTTAGGGCACATGCGGGGAGTTGTGGACTCATTTCTCCAGTAGGGAACATGCAGGAGGCAGACAATCAATATTTCTCCCTTCCCCTCTCTAAATTAATAAACATATTCTCAGGTGAGGATTAAATTTTTTTTTTAATTGTTGTTTTGTTAATAAGGAGGAAGGAGAGAGTATTGGGATAAGCAACCACCATTCTCTGCCACAGGGAACAAGAGACCTGTGCATGAGCAGTGATAGATTACTAGTAGCAGAAGAATGTGAGGTGATGGTTATGTTGAGAAGGCTCAGATCAATGATTTTAGAGGTGTGTGTATGGATATTAATCTGTGAATTGGACTTATAATTTGTTGATTATCTTGTGTGAACTATAAAAAATGGTTACGGATTGATTCTTATGTCTGGTACTTCATAAATAAGTGAATGCCCAAGTCCTTTTAGAGATCTTGCAGAATATTTATTTATTTATTTATTTATTTATTTATTTATTTATTTTGCTGCTTTTCCAAAGAAATCAACATTATAATGAACATATTAGCTCTTTTTATTTTGTTTTATTTTAATATTTTTATTGATTTCAGAGAGGAAGAGAGAGGGAGAGAAATAGAAACATCAATGATGAAAGTGAATCATTGATCGACTGCCTCCTGCGTGCCCCACTCTGGGGATCAAGCCTGCAACCTGAGCATGTGCCCTTGACCAGAATCTAACCTGGGACCCTTTAGTCCGCAGGCCAACGCTCTATCCACTGAGCCAAACCGGCTAGGGCCATATTAGCTCTTTTTAAAAAAATATATTTTATTGAATTTTACAGAGAGGAAGGGAGAGGGATAGAGAGCTAGAAACATCGATGAGAGAGAAACATCAATCAGCTGCCTCCTGCACACCCCCCACTGGGGATGTGCCTGCAACCAAGGCACGTGCCCTTGACCGGAATCAAACCCGGGACCCTCCAGTCCACAGGCCAACGCTCCATCCACCGAGCCACACCGGTTAGGGCCATATTAGCTCTTTTTAATCTTTAGGGAGGCAAATCACCCAAGAAATGGTCAGCTTTTAATATTGATCACTTTTAATGGTCAGCTTATTAATATTTGTATTTACTTCTGAGAAGAACCTGCTATAGATATTTCTAGTTATAGAGAAGAGAAATAGTGTGTTCTCTGATTTCCATATATATTACCAAAACAAATTAGAAAAAAAAAAGATTATTTAAGTAAAATTATCTGTTATACGGTTAGCCTGACCAGTGATCCAAGGGCTGATTTTTATTTTCACTGTGTCTCACATAGCCTTGATTATAATAGGCTGTTGGCATTACTGAATGAATAATTGGATTATTGGATTATTTCTAAAGTCCTATATGATATGGGCTCTGGTAATATTTAGAAGTTAAAGATAAAAAAAAAAAAGAGTTAAAGGCAAAAGTAAAAAACAAAGCACACATACAAAAGAAGTTGCTAGTTAAAAATGGCTAGTTAACTCCTGGCCAATGTGGCTCAGTGGTTGAGTGTTGAACTATAAACCAGGAGGTCATGGTTTGATTTCCGGTCAGGGCACATGCCCAGGTTTCAGGCTCCATCCCCAGTGAGGGACCATGCAGGAGGCAGCCAATCACTGATTCTCTTTCATCATTGATGTTTCTATCTCTCGCTCCTTCTCCCTTCCTCTCTGAAATCAATACAAATATATTTTTTTAAAAATATATGTATATATTTTTAAATGGCTAGTTAAAATAAACGATTATATTATATTAATATAATTAATATTAATATATAGTGTGTAATTAATAAGATGTTTTTATAATAGCTTTATTGCTAGTTTAAAAAAATCTAACTCCTAAAAATACTTTTCAGCAAAATACGTGGAAATAAGGAGATTCCTTTAGAAGCATTTTTTGAAAATTTAGCTTACATAAATCTACTAGGTTTGTGCTGCTAAAAGTCAGCATTTTACTCTTAGGATTTAAAGAAAACCCCTTACAAAGTAGCACTTTGCTGCAGAATATGCATGATTTTGCCCTACTTATGGTGACTGGATTCTCATCCTCTCAATAGGATCAATATTAAGCTAGCCTTCTTTACCTCTTCGATCCATATTAAACCTGTCTTGGAAAGAGTCTGTTTATTGGATAATATAGCTACACTGGGGCTCTATGACAATATCGTTTGCTGCCTCATTAGCTCTGGAGCATTTGAACAAGATAAAAATGCCCTAAAGCCTCTTATCTGATGTCTGGTGTAACCTACTGAAAGCAGAAATGCCATTAGTTTATGTTAGAAATCAAATGGCCCTCTCCAGCTCAGGAAGTACTGATTAAACCTGAAGTGTCCCTGGAGGACTCTACAGCTGTCAGAGGGGTGGTGGCTGTCCCTCACCAAGAGGGAAATCTGGGCCAGAGGTCTCAGTGGGGCGGTGCTTTAAGAACTCGCACGTGGCTGCCCCAGCTGTTCTGCTTTGCCTAATGAATTGTTTTACAAGAAGAGGCTGGGTATTGTCATCACTAGCTGCCTGCCTTAGGGACTGGAGCAGGCCAAATAATAAGTAATGTTAGTGATGGTAATTGAAATGTGATGGCTCTCTTGGGAGATTTATAGCTCTGGAGCTGGTTGGCACTTGTGGATTGTCTTGTCCTCCCAAGGCCCTATTTGAAGTGTGCCTTATTATTTGTTTGTTTTGTAATACTATTGTGTGACTCTTTTCTTTCCTCTCTACTATAGAATTTCATTGAGAGAAACATTTTAGAGCCATTATAGTGGCTTTAAGTAGAAAGGGAACAGCTCTGACTTTTTCTTTTATTTATTTATTGATTTATTTTTATTTTATTGATTTGAAAGGGAGAGAGGGAAAGGGAAATGCAACAATAAAGAAGGGCCATCACATTTTAGTCCCTTGGGGTACCACTACAGAGATCTCTCTAGGCTTTTGAAGAAACATTTTAAATTTATATAAGTAATACCACCTCTTGATTTAAGAAAAATTTTCAATAGTGTGGAAGGCTATAAAGTGAAAAGTAAAAGCCTTACCTGCTGAATGTATCAGAGGTAAGCACCACCAACACTTTATCTACGAAACACTTCCAAACATTTTCTGTGCATAATCAAGTTTATGTATGTTACCACATACAGATGAGATTATAATATATGTACTGTTTTGTGACTTTTGTTTTTTCAGCCAACAATATATCTTTCCACAGCAGTACATAGAAATCCTCATTTCTCAGTTGCTGCATAGACTTTCATTAGATACATCAATTATAGATTCTTAGTAGGTAGTTTGATTTAAACCTTATGAGTGAATACTTATTATACTAACTGGTTACAATTCATTGATTTGTGTTCTGTGGTTCACCTATGATTTTACATGAAGTAATTTTTCTTTTCTTCCAGGACTGCTTTAAAATAGGAAATAATGAAGGTGAAACTTTGGGTTTGGGGATGGTGTGAGTTTTGTCATAAGCTATCAATATACATATGTGTGGTGTTATGCACCCTGCTGTGTATTTTTGCTTATTTAAATGAGAAGTATTCTGTCCCAGATAGGTAGGGGGAAAACAAATAGCTGTTAATGAATGTTAAAGGCATTGACTTCATGCTTCCTCCAAAGGCGAATGAGTGTTTTCCCCCTAATTTTCTACTTCAGAAGCTCCAAGAATCAAGTGAATGCATTAATGGACATGGGAAATGATTTGTCAGCAGGTGGAAATGAGGACTTAGGTTTCTTGTGTAACAGCTTGGCTAACAAAGCAAGTTTGTGTCTCATGAACTTTAGAGGCCTTGCTGGGAGTGGCAGTATGATGAATGAAGCAAAGCAATTTTCTAGGAGCATTTCAGGTCAGTGATGGGAGAAATCAATTGTCTTCTCAGGCAAACAGAAACCTAATTTTAGTTGCATTGTCTTCAATAGAATCCATGCAAATTGAGTGATAGAAATGTTCACTTCTATTAAAAACTAGAGGCCTGGTGCACGAAATTTGTGCACAGAGTGGGGTGGTGTCTCTCAGCCCAGCCTGCACACTCTCCAATCTGGGACCCCTTGAGGGATGTCCAACTGCCTGTTTAGGCCCAATCCCTCTCACAATCCAGGACTGCTGGCTCCCAACTGCTCGCCTACCTGTGTGCCTGATTGCCCCTAACCACTCCCCTGCAGCCTGATCGACACCTAACTCCTCCCCTGCTGGCCCAATTGCCCCTAACTGCCCTCTCCTGCTGGCCCAGTCACCCCTAACTGCCCTCCCTTGCCAGCCTGATCAACACCTAACTGCTTTCCTGCCAGCCCGATTGCCCCTAACTGCCCTCTCCTGCAGGCCTGGTCACCCTCAACTGCCCTCCCTTGCCAGCCTGGTTGCCCCTAACTGTCCTCTCCTGCAGGCCTGGTCCCCCCCAACTGCCCTCCCTTGCCAGCCTGGTTGCCCCTAACTGCCCTCCCCTGCCGGCCCAGTCACCCCTAACTGCCCTCTCCTACTGGCCATCTTGTGGTGGCCATCTTGTGTCCACATGGGGGCGACCATCTTGTGTGTTGGAGTGACAGTCAATTTGCATATTACCTCTTTATTAGATAGGATAGGAACATTGTGCCCTAGCCTGTTTGCTCAATGGTTAGAGAGTCAGTCCGTGGACTGAAGGGTTTTGGATTAGATTCCGGTCAAGGGCACATACACAGGTTGTAGCCTTGATCCTGGCACCTGGTCAGGGTGCATGTGGGAGGCAACCAATTGTTGTGTCTCTCTCACATTGATGTTCCTCTCTGTCTCTCCCCCTCCCTTCCACTCTTTCTAAAAAGCAATGGAGCTGAAACCGGTTTGGCTCAGTGGATAGAGCGTCAGCCTGCGGACTGAAGGGTCCCAGGTTTGGTTCCAGTCAAGGGCATGTACCTTGGTTGCGGGCACATCCCCAGTGGGAGGTGTGCAGGAGGCAGCTGATCGATGTTTCTCTCTCATCGATGTTTCTGGCTGTCTATCCCTTTCCCTTCCTCTCTGTAAAAAATCAATAAAATATATTAAAAAAAAAAAAGCAATGGAAAAATATCTTCAGTTGAGGATTAACAAAAAAAAAGGAACATTGTATATCTTTTTAAATTCAAAGCCCTTTAGGCTCATTTTCTCAACACTTCAAAGTTCTGATTTGCCTAAATATTATTAAAGAGATGTCATACTAATCCTATATAATAAAAGCCTAATATGCAAATTGAGTGAACGGCAGAATGACTGGTGGAATGACCAGTTGCTATGACATGCACTGACCATCAGGGGCATACGCTCAATGCAGGAGCTGCCCCTAGCCCGCAGGCTCTAGGCCAGCCAAGGCAGGTGCCAGCAAGCCCTCCCTCGCCCCCACATTGCTCCACCAGTCACCCTGCAGAGGGAGGCGGCCGGTGGTGGCAGCCGGGGGCAGGGCCAGTGAGCGGGCGGTGCCAGGCCAGCCAAGGTGGGTGCCAGCGGGGGCCTCCCAATTGCCCTGCTGGTCGCCCCACAGATTGGCCCTGATTGCCGGCCAGGCCTAGGGACCCTACCTGTGCACAGATTTTATTCACCGGGCTTCTAGTAAATTATAAAATTCCAACCAGTTTTTTTTTTTTTTAGGTTTCTTATATGATATTTTTCCTCTCCTTGATGTTACTCATTTGAATTGATGCACAATGCTTAACTTAATAATTAGAGGTTATTATTAATAACAATTACTCTTTATACGCGATTTACTTCTTATTCAAGCCTTCAGTAGATTTTTTGGAGACAGGTGTACAGAGATTTCAGGGAGTCTTGTGGGCTGTCCTCCAGATCTGTGCTGTTCAAAACTGTAGTCACTAGCCGCATGTGGCTGTTTAAAGTTAATTAAAATTAAATAAAATAAAAAGTTTAATTCCTTAGTTGCACTAGCAAATGCTCAGTAGCTATATGTGGCTAGTGGCTACCATATTGTGTAGCACAGAGAGAACATTTTCACTGTACAGCACTTCTCTAAACTGCAGGTTGGCAAACTATGGCCTATGGCCTGTTTCTGTGTTCCCTGGAGTTAAGAATGGTTTTTACATTTTTAAAGCGTTGTAAAAATAAAACAAAAAAACCAGAAGTGTATGAGACAAGAGACTAAGTATGCCCCACAAAGCTCAACATATTTACTATCTGGCACTTAATAGGAAAAATTTGCCAACCTTTGGACCTATGCCTGTTTTTCTTGATGACATTTCAACTTTCTGATCAAGTTAGGTTAGGTTTTTTTTTCTTAAGCCATCAGAAGATTATGAATTTATTTATTAAGCAAATTAGGTAAATTTAGGAACAAATTTTCTTTTTTTAAAATATTTTTATTGATCTCATAAAGAGGAAAGGAAAGGGATAGAGAGATAGAAACATTGATGAGAAAGAAACATGGATCAGCTGCCTCCTACATGCCCCTACCGGGAATTGAGCCCAAAACCCGGGCATGTGCTCAGGAATCGAGCCATAACTTCCTGGTTCATGGGCCGATGTTCAACCACTGAGCCATGCTGGCCGGGCAGGAGCAAAGTTTCTTACAGTAAGTAGAATCTGGAATGAGTCCAGAGCTTACACAAGTCAGTTCCCTGGAGCTAGCACAAGTGGGATGAGCTTTGAAATAGGTACAGTTCTTTGTAGTATAAATGATTAACTTGCAACAGCTTTGTAAATAATGCCTGCAGTCTAACAGAACATCATTCTGATTTTGTACACTATTTTGTCTTTTATGTACTATTTTCTCTCCTACGCTGAAATAAAATAAATATATTTCAGCAGATGCACTTGATCTTTCAACGAAGATTTTACCATGAAGGTTTTTAACTTCAAATTATTTTTAACTGCCAAATGATTTTAGTCAATCTCTCCAGAAAGAATGAAGCAAAAAGATTCTTCTGCTGGTATTCTCAATATCTGAGAGATATTCTTCTCTTGCCAAATGTAGCTCTAACAGTTTCTCATTAAATGTTAGGCTTATGAAATCTGCTATAAAATGAGCATCTGGCATTTCTGTGGTAAATTAGAGAGTCAACTTCTTGCTTTCAAGCTTAGACCTTGACATTCGTGAGGGAATGTTGTGAATTCCCACGTTTGTGATAACCCGTAGCATATAATTTTTGTTCTAAAATGCAGTAAGGTATGGTTGAAAAAAATTAAGTTACCCCTTTGGGTTTTTATGTAAATTATTCCCTAAGTAGAAGTAATTAAAGTAATTCTCCCACTAAAATAAATATTGTACTACAATATATTGAATTAGTAGAAGCATTAACTTGATTTGTCTGAAACTTCAGATTCAAGATAGTGATGCCAGATTATTATGGGCTGTGTGGTAAGATCATGAAATGTACTGAACCACAAAAAAAGTCACATTTTAACATTATCCTTAGGGGAAAAAAGGCAAATGGTAGAAGAGGGTAAGGGAAATAATCTGTGAAATAGTATTCTGAGAAGGAACCTTCATGAAGTGATATCTTCTTTCTAAAGAACACTATGAATGGTAGCTGTGTTTTGCTTTTATTCCCTGGTACAAATTTTATTACTTAAAGCTCTATTCATTGATCGTAACTGGTTGTGGTGTCAATTAGCAGTTTCCCATGTTAGAACTTCGAAAAAATTTATGAAAACCCCCAAAATTTCTTATGGTTCTTTACTGTCATCCTCTTTGCCATTCTTTGCCAAACCATCCCTACGTCTTCTTGCTCTTTCAGTTCTTCCATGTCACTTTTATGGATGTCCGCCAAACCTTTGCCACCCTTTTGCCTCACCAGTATTAATTGTTCACTCCTCTTCATTGTCTGTGAAAATTATCTCCTTGAAGTGATACCCTGCCTCTTCTTTAAGGCATGCCAGTAAGCATCTACCCTTTTAGATCACTTGATCTCCAGTAAGAGATTCCATAGTATTTCCTATATAATCAAGGATAGGCCTCGGTAAAGCAGGCTCTTACCAAGTTTGAGATCTTAGTCCATGTCATTGTATGATGCCAGTTAAAGTCATATGCCTTGAGCTTGTGTTTTACACCTCAGCTGAAAAATCAGAAGCGTTAAGGGGAAAGAACATCACCTTGAGATTTAGAGTTGGAAACTATAGTCATTAAGGAAGGCCTTACACATTGTCCATGATGGGAAGAACCTGAAATTTAAGCTTTTGAGAAATTAGGTATTTCTCCACTCTGGCATAAAGAATTTATAAAATCAGCCATTGCCCTATAGAAAACATTGCCCTATATTCAAGATTTTTTTATTGGTCTACCAATGTTTGTCCTGGGGTTCTCAGATTAGTAGAGCATACTTAATTTTTTAATGTAAAGTCTGCATTATTTACAAGTAAATAAGTCAGTTTGACCTTGCACTCCATAAGCTCTTTAAGTAAATTATATGAGAAAAAGAAGAAAATAAATGAAACCAGGAAGCCCCCAAAATCTGAAGAAGTACATTATAGGCCTGTTCCTAACTGAAGGCCTGATTTTGTATTCCACTTCCTTCAATTCATGAATGAATACCTTCCACCTCTCCTTTTTCCTTTATTCTCTCCCAAAATAGAAACTATCTGATCATCCTTGGTACTTATTTTAACATCTGACCCTACCAAGGGTGCAACTCCCTTTCTTAGGATTTAGATATTGTCAATAAATAAACATTTCTTTATAGCATACTATGAAGAACACTGTGCTAAACCCTTACTGTCAAAAATACATCAACTCCTCTCAAGGCACTTATAATCTGATTTGGGTGACTGTGTAAAAAGATCACAGAACTAGGGAGTATGTCCTAAGTGCCACTTGAGTACCATAGGAGTTCAGAAATGAGATATTACAGTGGGCTGAAAATGGATGGGTAGAGTCTAAAAATGTGATATTTAAACTGGAATGAAAGAAATAAATCCTATATATGATCGTTGGCAAATTAATTTCCTCCTCAGTGTGATTCCATGTAAAATGTAACACTCCATGTAGTAGTTTCTTTTTTATTAAACTGTAAAAATCCTTTTTTACCTCATCCATTTGCCTTGTTGGCTGTCGAATTTGCTAGTTCAGTAAAAGGCATAATTTGTTTGTCTTTGTCCACATATGGACCAGTAATTAAGTAGTTAGGGAGGCAAACTAACCTTACATCATAATTTGGATGGAAATAAAAAGATAAGAAAGTAACCACAATCAAACACGTCTAGCTTGGACTGAGTTTGACCTGCACCTTGACAATGAAGTTGGTTATTTCTGTTTTCCATTCTGAATAGATTTATTACCCATCAAAGTCTCAAGACCCTTAATTTAAATATATATATATTGATTTATTTCCAGTCTTCTACATGCTAAATGTTAACCTCCTTATGACATGCAGTGATGATTTCTGAATTTTCATTAGAAAATTCATTACTGAAGCACCGAAGCAATTGGTTACTATTGCAGCTAATTCTTATTTAAATAAACAATAATTATTTTAAAAAATAAAAAGGATTAGCCAGAACAGTTTTTTAAATTCACAGCAGCACCAATGTATATCAGTTCTGGCTTGGCAGACTTTGACCCAGGGCTGTGCAGTGTTTTATTACCCTCAGGCACATAAGGACACATACTTACAGCACCACTTTTGTAGCAGATATTTTTATAACTCTACAATATGATTAGACTGACGTAGAGCAATTCTCTAAATTCATAGGCATTAAAATATTCTGGCAGCTGTCTCCTTTTTGCCTTTAAGTTGAGCCATCATGATGAGATAAGACTGCACCAAGCCTGATCAGTACATGAATGAAGTTAGGAATGGTATTCGCACATTATTGACAAGAGTCCTTATCATTATGAATAGTAGAAATCTTGGAGGAGGGGTTTCCATTTAATTCCAATTTAATTTTAGTAATATTCTTGTTTTTCAGAAAACTTTTTACTTCAAAGTACATTCCATGTAATCAGATAAGAAGGGAGTTATGGTATAAAAATGCCTTTGAGCCCTAGCCAGTTTGCTCAGTGGTTAGAGTATTGCCCACAGACTGAAGGGTCCTGGGTTTGATTCCAGTTGAGGGCATATATACCTCGATTGTAGGCTCGATCTCCGGCCCCATTCAGGGCACGTGTGGGAGGCAACCAATCAATGGGTCTCTCTCACATTGATCTTTCTCTCTGTGTCTCTACCCATCCCTTCCACTGTGTCTAAAAATCAATAGAAAAAATATCCTCAGGAGAGGATTAACAATAAATAAATAAATAAATAAATAAAGCCTCTGAGTTCTAAAAGAAACAACTTAGATTGTGCCAAAAAAACAACAACCACAAAATAAACCAAAAAAATACAATATCACTCTGGCCAGTGTCATCCCATACACCAGAAAGGTTGCTGGTTGGATTAGATTCCTGGTCAGGGCAAATGCAGAGGTTGCGGGCTCAATCCCCAATGGGGGCATGTAGGAGGCAGCCAATCGATGATCCGTTCTCACATCCATGTTTCTCTTTCTCCCTCTCCCTTTCTCTCTCAAATCAATAAAAATATATTTTTAAAAACCTACAGTATCTTTACTGGGAGTTAGAGGTATTGATTAGGGTTTAGAGAGTGTTTGGGGGAACCTGGATGGAAGAAACTTACTGGTAAGTTCTTATTAGGGTGCAGTGACATGGGGTACAGATTCTTTTGTTCTCAACATAGGCTTCTAGCAACCCCTGGACTCTAGGTCATAGTCCTCAAAGGGATGCTGAGAGTCTGGGAAGGTCCTTTTTTTTTTTTTGAAGTCTCATGTTATGATCTCAACAACTGTGACCTCTCTTCCCCTAAGTACTTATTACCTGCTTCTAAGTATCTCAAATTCTTCTAACTAGGAACAGTTTACATTGGAAAGATTTGCCCTTTGCTGAGAAATATGAGACTTCAAATGGCAAATGATTATTGGTACAACTATTTTGGGAAACTGTTAGGCAGTATCTACTAAGGCAGTATTGGGTCATATACCCTGTGACCCAATAATTCCAGTGCTATATAGAAATAGAAATGCAAACATTTTTATGTCAAAAATACAAAAGTTCTGCTGAATAAATAAATTATGATATATTCATAAATAGAATATTATATAGCCATGAAAATAAGCAAACTATTGCTACATGCAACAATATTAATGAGTTTCAGGGGCATAACATTGAGTAAATGAAACTAGACACAAAGAAGTACATATTATACAGTATCATTTACATAAAGCTCAAAACAAGCAAAGCTAATCTATGGTGATATAAATCAAAATAACGGCTGCATTGGGGGTATGGTGGTGGCTGGGAGAGGGTATGAGGAGGGAGGCCTCTGGGGTGCTGGTAATGGTTCTCTGTATAGATGTATGTGGTTGTTACACAGATATGTTAGTTTTGTGAAATTCCTCACATGTATACTTATGATTTGTACATTTTTCTGTGTGTATATTATGCTTTAAAAAGTTAACTGGAAAAATATTTTTAAAGGCAAATAGTGGCTGAGATAAGAAATGAAACAAATTCACCTTGAAGTCTAATAGCTAGTCTGTCTTTAAGTGGAAATGAGAGCTCTCTAGCCTTTCTGCTTTGATTTGGGAGCTCGTGAAAGAAGGTTATCATGCATTAGTTTTTCAGCCAGTTAGGAAAGAGGATGTTGAAGAGGAAGGGAACCAACTCCCCAGATTTCAAAATATTACTTAGAGCAGACCTTATATCATTGGATAAGAACAATAGGAATTGTTTTCTGGGGTATTTTTATCATGGGTAGCTGAAAATGTATACAACTTTTTTGGCCTTAAAAGTTTGCTTTTAATATAAACATCCTTAGCATTAAAATTTTTGTTCCCAGAGAGTCATTAAATGAGGTAGCACTGTAATAGAGAAAGACTGGTGATGACTGTTATTCAGTAGATGGCAGTATTCCCTTTAAAGTTTTTAGTTAAAATGTAGGTGCATGGGGGTAACTCTTAGCAACTTTTTTTGGTAGGAGTGATAAAGGGTCACATGCTGGGACAAGTAGACCAGAAAGAACTTTTTAATCTTTTTTGTCCATTTGTTGTTTCATGTACTACTATTTTGGATGAACCAACAAGAGTCAGAGTCCACAAATTTGGATATAGCTTTCTACATAAAACCCTTGCCTGCGAGAATGATTGCCTGCAAGAGGAAGTTTTTTAAATGGAGTATTGCTTTAAGTGGGTGTTAATGGATAGAAGATTCAGAAAGGATTTGGGAAGTCTTTTTTCTTTTTTCTTTCTAACTTGTATTTAGGAATATATACATATATGTCAAGATTGAGATCATGACTAACTGCTTTGAATAAAGATGTCAATGAAATTTATTGATACAGAGGTTAGGATGTGATTGAATATAAATTAAAAGAAAAATTAAAGTGATTGACCAGTATATTTTTGTTTGTCATTTTAATACAAATTAAGTGCTATTTGAATAGTCTGTCTTTTGAAATAGTCTCTCTAATGAAATTTTCTTAAAATGGCAATGCTTGATGGAAGCACTGGGGTTTAAGAAATGTTGTGGCATATAGAAATTATAGTTAGAGGATATTGATGTGAATTAGAGTGATATGCCAAAGAAGTTAAGAATTATCAACCAGCCTGACTGGCAATGCTCAGTGATTGAGCATTATGACCTATAAACCAGGAGGTCACGGTTCGATTCCCGGTCAGGGCACATGCCCAGGTTTCGGGCTCAATCCCCAGTGGGGGCATGCAAGAGGCAGCCAATCAATGATTCTCTCTCATCATTGATGTTTTATCTCTCTCTCCCTCCCCCTTCCTATCTGAAATCAATTAAAAAAAATAAAACAATAAAAAAAGATTTATCGAAAAACTAACTATGCCCATCGTGCAGAATGGGAGACCAATGAACAAACTATAGTCAGTTGAAGACAGCAGAACTGCATTCAAGTCCTGATTGCTTATTAACTACTAGAGGCCTGACACACGAAATTCATGCAATGGGCTCGGCCCCTGCCTGCCACGGCCGGAAGGACGTCCAGAAGGACATCCGGTCTAATTAGCAAGTTACGCTTTTATTATTATAGATTGATCTTAGGCAAATCACTTAACCTGCCTGAGTTTTCTTTTTCTCTCTGTGAAATGTAGGTGACACATAACTGCTTTGCCTTCCCCTCTGTATAGGTTGTTAGATGCATCAAGAGGGTGCATTGTCTTTAAGGGTGATATCTTGATATTAATGCACTCAACGGATGGACTCTAGTTGTTTTTTTATTGTTCAATTTACTTTTTGGTTTCTCAAGATTTCTGCCTAGAGTCATCAGATGCCTGCTGAGAAACACTGATAAACTTATATTCAACAGCCATTATTAATGACTACCTACTTACTAAATAGTTCCCAAAGCTTCACAACTGCATGAGTAAAGTGGACCATTGACCCCATTGTACAGTTACAAAGACCGGGGCTAGCCCAAGAGCTGTGAATCAGATTCAAACTGTCCAACTCCACAGCAGTTGCTTGTGGTATGTTATGCTAGGCTTGCTGTGATTGTGCTTCCTTTTTGACTTTTCCCCAGCTAGTATTTTAGAAGCCAGGGCGATACTATTTTTATGTATTAGACAATTCAAAAACAACATTGAGCCTTAAAAGCCAATTTTACTATGTTTTGCATTAGAGTTATTAACAAAATCCTAATACATGCAATTGTTAATTTGGGAGTGGGAATAGTTGGTGCTCCTGTATTTGATTAGTTGAGCCTATGTTTCATCTTAGGCTAAAGCACATATAAGTCCTTTCTTGATTATCCATACTTAAGGAGAAAAGCAATAACATTAACAGAATATACAGAGTATTAATATTTGGTTTGAAGATATATTGATTTTCTTTACAGACGCCGCCCTCAGTTATATTTTAATATACAGCTGGTTTGCCTTTTTCTTTTTTTATATTTGTGTGTGAGCACATGTGCACTCATGTGAGCTTTAGGGGGTTTCCCATTTAATAGTCAATGACATTTTGCATGGAGATAACATTTTTACATTTTAAACTGATAACTAAATATACTAATAACTAAATATACTTTTACTATTTCTGTCAGGTAAAAACATATGAAAATTTTTATTTATAGATACATTGTCTTTCAGTATTTCAAAATTATTATTTTTAATGAAAAATGATTTTTTAAAAATAATCTCCAACCTTCCCTTGTAAAAATATAAAAAGTACTTATTCATATTTTGGCCACCTTCTAATATAGTTTGTCAATTGTCACTTTATGTTTCTTAAATAAAATTTAAATTTTAGAATAGTTGTAGATATAGGAAAATTGTGAAGGAGAATTTCCATATAATCCACATTCATTTTCCCCTATTATTATTATTATGCTACATTTGTTATAATTAAAAAGAAGAACTTCACTTCTTTTTTTTTTTTAACATTTTTTCCATACTTTATTTAGATTCTTTAGTTTTTTTCTCATGTTCTTTTTTCTGTTCCAGGGTCCATTTAGTAGTCTTGGCTGTGACAGTGTCTCAGAATTTCTTTGTTTTTGATGACCTTGACAGTTTTAAGGAGCACTGGTCAGGTACATTGTAGAATATCCCTCAATTGGGATTTGATGTTTTTCTCGTGATTATGGTTTGCCTTTTACAGCATATATTAGGTTATATGGGGAGGTTGTCCTTGATCATAGTGACCCATAGGAAGAAGGCAGATTTGTATTTGAAAATATTGGCTGTGGATAACCCACACAAAGATAAGCATTAACATTATTCTTTGTTGGCATTCAAACATTGGTTACATTCTTTATGTTTTTTACATTTTATCGTTTTTCAAAAGAAGCCAGCCCTAATTCTGGCTTAAACCAAGAATATAGGTTATATGATCTGCTAATGTCCCTAAAGCAGTTTCTTTTCTAATTGCATCTATTGGGGCAGTTAACGTGGGTTTTAATGTTACTCCTAAGAGCTTTATTTAATCTGTATTGGCCTCTTAATTAGTAATGGGCAATTTTGGGTGAATTGTTAATTGAGTAAAATTGCAGAAATTATACGCAGAGTCCTTTTGTCGGTGCAGCCTAGAAATGTATAAGATTAAAGCAGGACCTGGTTTAGTTACTATTCTAAGATGAATGCTTGAAAAGTATTATCTTAGTGGCTTTGGTTTGTATTCTAGTCTGGTGGTGGTTTTAACTCTGCTAAGAATTATTGTCTTTTAACTCACTGAGGTCCTCAATTCTACTCCATTAAGGGCCACTTTTCTGCCAATCAAAAGCAGCATCCCTGAGATTGATTTTTGTTACAGTGGATAGTAATGGCTACCTAGTGACAACATTTCAAACTCTTTTATGTAAACAGAAAGCAATCAAATAAGTACTAATCCAAGGATTATGCGGACCCAAATCCCGTGGCCAGGCGAAGAATCTCTGCGGTACATGTCCCCGGCTCTTTGCCTTCTGGTGGGAAGCAGCCCCCTTCTTCCGGGAAAGCTCACTTCTGCTTACTTGTGCTGCCTGTTAGGTTGCAGTATGCTAAAACCAAACACTCCTGCAGCTCCTGAATGGAATTCAAAAAGACACTTACATTTCCATAAATAAATTAGGAATTCAGTGGTTTCTTCGGGCTAATCAGGGCAGGCTGATAAACCTTGCTAGCTGTTTAATAAATGAATTGTGACTGATTACCTATTAATATGGACGCCTCAGGAATTCACCCAGGGGGAAGCAGAGCAGTGAAATAGAGAGGGGCATGGCCCCTTGGGAAATCAGGGCTTCATGTTTGCAGCTTAAATATCTCTGTGAAGTATCAATAAGGAGGTAATTGAATTTTGAACACAAACATGAGCGCCGAATGGATGAAAGGGGGAGGGGGGATCTGATCATCTCTTCTCTGCCCCTTCATTCTCCCCTCCCCTTTTCCTTAGAGACCACTCTAGTAAAGATAGATGCTAAATCCATTAAATAAAGATTAGACTCTGTCGTAGTAGAAAATGGCAGCTTAGCTAGATCCCTGGGCAAATTGGGGCCTGTTGCAATACTGAAAATTAAAATATACATTTTTAACAAGTCTGCTATCTTCCTAGCAATAATGCTAGGCTAGCTGGTGGGGTTTGCTCCTCCTTCAGATGGGCTTTTGTTTGGGCGATCACTTTCTCTTGTATTAGTGCCAATCTTTTCTGTATTCCTGGAGCAGAAGGGGCTGGGTTTATTTATTTATTTTTAAAGCTTCTGTTGAGGCCTTTCCTCTAGATCCTGCTAGCTTGTAATCAGAGAAGTGAGAAGGAGATTAGTGTCCCACGAATTGATGGTAGATAAATGTTCCCTTCCCTTAACTGGTGGGTCCAGAAGAGCCCAATCAGTTGTATTTCAGGGATGATTGGAGACTGTACAGCAAGAAAAGGGCTTACAGACTGAAATAAACATTGATGTTATAGATGCAATTTTACTTGGCTTTATTTCCTCTAGATGAGGTTATTGATTTTCTTTGTTCTCCTATTTTAAGCCATATAAAGTCATATTAATTTAGAAAAAAGAAGAATTGGCATCATTTGGTTACAATCATAATACCCCTTTTTGAGCAGTAATAAAAACAAGTGTCAAGCCTTAAATACTTCTGTTATCTTTATGTCAATACCCAGTATTGGCTTTTTGGACTAATCCTTGTTTATATGTCAATCTACAGTTCTACAGTTCTGATGCCACTTTCCTAGGGCTTCAGTCGGTCAGTCTATCAACAAGTATTAATTGAGCATCTTTTAGGTGTGTGACATTGTTAGTTGACATGTTCACTGGTGAAGTTTGTCCTCTGCTACCACAGATCTGTATTAAAAAAAACAAAGCTAATCATGTTATACTCCTACTTATAAACCTTCTTTGGTTCCTTGAGCCCTATGTGATTAAAATTCAAATTCCACAGTCCTTCACAAAAGACCTTCTTAACTTGAACCTAGCCTCTCCAAGTTTTATCTGGAAAACTTCTACTTATCCTTCAAGACCATTTCAAACCCCACCCTCTCTGAATGGTGTCTACCTATTCCCCCAGGCAGAGTTCAATTTTTATCTCAGTGTAGGTTCTATACTTGTAGCTCTGAGGATTTCCATATGGAAGAAAAAAAATGTACAACTTCTTAGTCTCAGTAATAAAGAATTTTGTGCATCAATTTGCCACATGGTTTTGCAGACATTCCCAGATCTTTATTTCAACTTCAGAGGTATCTTGATGATCAAATTTTCATTGACTTCTCCTTATGACACTTCACTTTAGAATTTAACTTTGTTTTTCAGTAATCTTTAATGTTAAGAAGGAAGGAAAGAATGTTTGTGATCCCTCTCATTGCTGCTTCCTTAAATTATCTCTAAAGAGAAGAAATCAAACTTACTTAATCTGATTGCCACATTTCATAAATATGCCTTAGTATATTTTGAATGCTATTCCTCAAAGCCAAATACCACAAAATTTAAGAATTTTTCTAGTCCTTCACATGTTGAAAGTTTCATTGATGTTGCACCAAGATGTTTATAATTTTACTCTTAGTTCTCTAACCTTTGCTTCCTGCCATTTTGCTGGGCCCCAGAGCTTCATCCAGCCTTACTGACAACACAGGTGTGCTGGGGCCAAGGAAGCAAATAACCTTTTTAAGACATGCAGCCTGGCCGGTGTGGCTCAGTGGTTGAATGTTGACCTATGAACCAAGAGGTCACTGTTCGATTCTCAGTCAGGACATATGCCCGGGTTGCAGGCTCAATCCCCATAGAGGGTGCGCAGGAGGCAGCCAACCAATGATTCTATCTCATCATTGATGTTTCTATCCCTCTTTCCCTCTCCTTTCTCGCTCTACAATCAATAAAAAATACATTTTTTAAATGCATGACAGTAACAACTTAAAAAAAAAAAAAAAAAGCATTTCTAAAGTGAGTTACATAGCCAGGGCTAAACTCTGTTCAGGTACCAGAGTAGTAACCCATGTTTAAGAATTTCTAAGAATTAGTAACTGAAAAGTTGGGTTTTTAAAAAACAATCATTCAATAAATATGTGAGTGCTTATGTAGACATATTCTGCTGAGCACGGATTCTAGAGAAAAGAACATTGTTGTCCTGAGGTTACTTACAGTCTATTGGAGAGCACTAGAGAAAGGTACTTATCTCAGGCAGCGTCAGAGAAAGTAATCTTAAACTGTCTTTAAAAGATGTGCAGTGAGCGTTGTGGGGGGAAAGTGGGAGGATGGTAATTGCTCCACAGAGCACTGGTCAAGAAGTAGTCCGAGCATAAGCAACAACAGTACTAGTAAATGGCAAAGGCCTGAGACATGCTGTGTTTGGGGAACTTCTGAGTAAGTAGTTAGGAGATGAGGATGGAAAGCTAAGAAGGAGCCTGGTTTACACATGAGCCAAGGTGTTATCCTGAAGGCTCTTGTGACAAATGAAGAACAGTAAGCAGGGAGATGACATCGATTGCCCTTTTCTTAAGAAGAGCACTCTGACAGTTGATGGCAGCAACTGTTGACTTGCTCCTCACTGTATTTCTCTCTCTTTTTAGTGTCTGGTACATTATAGGTGCTAATGACCAGCTGGGGAGTTGGGGGGATGGAGGACAGGTAGAAGCAGGGAGGTCAGTTTTAGAAGATGCAGTGTTGCAGGAACTATAGATGACTCTCAATTTCTGATTTGAGTAGTTTTTTTTTTTTTTTAAATATATTTTATTGATTTTTTACAGAGAGGAAGGGAGAGGGATAGAAAGCTAGAAACACCGATGAGAGAGAAACATCGACCAGCTGCCTCCTGCACACCCCCGACTAGGGATGTGCCCGCAGCCAATGTACATGCCCTTGACCGGAATCGAACCTGGGACCTTTCAGTCCGCAGGCCGACGCTCTATCCACTGAGCCAAACCGGTCTTGGCTGATTTGAGTAGTTTTTAATTAGTTTTCTTAATCAGCATAGAGAATATAAGCAAAAGTGCTATTTGGAACTGGGAGAAACTGGTTTTCAACCTGTTTTGTCTTGTTTGCCCTTGGGACCTTTTAAGATACCACTTTAACTTAGCTAAGGGTGGGTTTACTAAGCAATTTAGGCATATACAAATAAATTAATTAATTATATACACTCCTTCAGTTACTTATAGATGTAGTCTATCATATGCAGAACTATTCTTGTTTATCTTTTTTTAAAATATATTTTATTGATTTTCCACAGAGAGGAAGGGAGAGGGATAGAGAGCTAGAAACATCGATGAGAGAGAAACATCAACCAGCTGCCTCCTGCACACCCCCCACCGGGGAAGAAAGAGAGGATCAATTGCCCAAGGTATTGAATGACAGAGCCAGGACTAAAACTCAGGCCTGTGTGATTCCAAAGCCTCAACTCCTAAACTTGCTTGCAGAATGTGCATAAATCCTCTGACAGTGGTAACGGGAAGGCTTTTGGTCCTGGCCCTGGGTGCTCTCCTGAGGCCTGCTTAGCACTACCATGAATTAATTGGTTGCTCCTTAAGGCCCATACTTGTCTTCCCCTTAGCCAGCTAACTACAGGTTTAGCTTAAATGTCAATTTATTTGCAAGATCATGCCTAACCCCCTAACTAGGTTACTCCTACCTTTACTCTCATGCCTATTATATGTGCTCTACCGGCACCATCTATTTCCCACACCCTAACTTGATATTGCAAGTATTTATTATATTGTCTGTCTGTTTTCTACTGGGTCCCCAGTTCCTGACACACACATAGGTGCCAGGGAGAGGAGGGAAAAGGTCAGACAACTTCTAGACTTAGGCAATTTCTTTATTAAGGCATAAGTGATATCTTTGTGAAAAATTTAATTTGGCTGTTGGTGTTACTGCCACTCTTGCTTCTTCTGTTTTGCCTTTGCACAAAGTGTAAATCCACATGTAAGTGTACAAATCCACATGACATGGAAACTCTGGCCTTAAGTCAAGCTACTGTATGAGGTAGCTGTACAAAAGATTATTTATAGACCCAAATGCTCTTCACCCTATGAGACTGTAATCTCTATAGACTAAAAGGAATTAGGTCCTTCGAGGTGGCTGTGTTCTTAGTTAGCCGGATAAAAACCTTTGATTATTCCCTGTCAACTTTAAGTAGTCCCGTGTGCATATGGAGGTTTTGAGATCACTAGGTGAAAATTACTTTTTGTAGTAATTATGCGTACTAAAGGGAAAGAGTTTACCTTTTGTAAATCTTTCTCACTTATCTAAATCTTTTATACGTTAGACCATGCTGTTTTTCACAAATCCCTTCTAGTTCATGTCTACTAAACTTTAATTAACTTACTCTGTACTTTCCCAAGCACTAATGGAAATACGGGATTATAACCAATTTAATACTCTGGACATTCTACTAGACAATTTCCTCAATGTGATTTAGGGCAGTTTATAATCACTTCTTGTGGTCTTGGGGCCAGTTTTCAATTCATGAGACTCATATATCCTGTCTCGTTTTAATTAATTTTGCAAGGAAGATGCCAGGAGAAGCAGTATTAAATGCTTTCTTATAATCAGGTTCTTTCATTTATTGGGTTCTTGTCAGCCACTAATCTTGTAATTTTATCACAACAAACTCCAAAAGTTTTTCTGACATGGTTTGTTTTTTACTCTTCTTCTTCAGTGCTTAGTACTCATGGTTTGGATAACCTTATATTTATGGCTGTCTTATTCCGAATTGGTGTTGGGCAATTTCTCTAGATTTATAATAGCAATTGTCAGAATTCATTTTTTAGGATTTGGGGATCAGCTCTACTTGGTATCACATGTGTTCCATGTTCCTTTTATTTGGGTCTTTTTGTGTGATGATATATCTGCCAGAATCCAGTCAGGAGTAATGTGAGTAGGGACATTTTTTAATAAAGAATTGTTAACTGGTGAAAGGTGGCTAACTTCTAAAAGGGTAAAAGAAGACTCTAGGCCTGCAGAGGTGGCAACTGCAGAAAGCCATGCCACCCAGGGCTGAAAGAAAGTGCACCACAGAGGAGCCTAGAAATTCGGAAGAGGCCCCCACAAGGCTGAGACGCAGGCCTCTGAAGAGAGGATGGGGCTCCGCTGGTGAACTGCAGCAGCAGCCACCTGCATGAAGGTGAAGAAGCTTAGCCAGAGGGAGCCCCTCCGCTGAACCAGGGCCGTGCTGCCAAGGTGATCATTGTTGAGACCCCTGCATGGCAACCTGCTTGTCACTGTGTAAAAAGGAAGTTTCTTCTTCCTGCTTCAGCCTTGCCTTCTCCCACCCACCAGCATCCTCTCTGCTGGCAAGCTTAACATGGGAGACCACTGACAGAGGAGAAATGCAGCCTACTGCGGGGTCTAGCTCCAGTATCACAAGGCAAGGGTGAGTCAGGAGCTGACAGGCAATAAATGACTAACTGGCACAGTGAGTAAAAGCTTTGTGTAAAGTGAAATCTTCCAGTTAAATACTTTTGCTTCTCATCACAAATAGTTTTTGTTTTGTTGTATTTTTAAATAGGTGTTTATTGCTCTCAGAGCAGGGTACACCTGTAACTTTTACAATTGGCGGGGTAGCATTCACTACCTAGACAATGCCATCTGAGCCAGAGATTGACAATTGTAAATATCCCTCAAAATTGGCTACTTTTCACACAGGGGTTTAATAAATATTATTCAAGCAATAAATATCTAATAGTAACTGAGAGACAAAGCATGAAAGTAAATAGAAGCTGGCTCTTCCAGCCTCCTAATCCCATTGAATCCTACTTTCCTTTTCCACTAATATTTCTAACCATTTTTTTTTTATATTGATTGGTTTTAGAGAAAGGGAGAGAGAAATATTGATTTCTTATTCCACTTTTTCTTTTTTATTATTTTTTGTTGCTCCACTTACTTATGCATTCGTTGGTTGATTCTTATATGTGCCCTGACCAGCAATCAAACCCATAACCAACTGAGCTACATGGCCAAGGCCTTCATTTTTCTTGAACTGTTATTCTCCCAAATTTTTTAGCCACATTGAGCCTTCCCGTTCCTGACTTCCTTTAGCACCCAATTGTTATTTATACTTACCAACTAAATTTTGAGATCCTGTTGTCAGGGACCATGCTTTATATTATACTTTTATATATTACTAGAGGCCCGATGCATGAAAATCGTGCAAGAGTAGGCCTTCCTTCCCCCGGTTGCTGGCACCAGCTTCCCTCTGGCACCCAGGACCTGGGCTTCCCTTTGTCCGCCGGCAGGCACCTGGGACCTGGGCTTCCCTTGCAGCCCTGGCTTCTTAGTCCAGAAGGTTGTCCAGAAGGACGTCAGGTCTAATTAGCATATTAAGCTTTTATTATTATAGATAAAACAGTATTTTGCAAATGCCTGTTGTATCTTTATATATTCAGAATAAAATATGGGCCCAGCCGGCATGGTTCAGTGGTTGAGCATCAGCCTATGAACCAGGAGGTCACAGTTCAATTCCCGGGCAGGCACATGCCTGGGTTGCAGGTTCGATCCCCAGTGTGGGGCATGCAGGAGGCAGCCGATCAATGATTTCCTCCCATCATTGATATGTCTGTCTCTTTCTCCCTCTCTCTTCCTCTCTGAAATCAGTTATATATATATGTTTTAAATGGAAACAACCTCCAAGGCAGTCAGAGAACAGATAGGTACTTACCCATTCCTGCCTGCGTCGATACTTTTTCGAAGCTCTCCATCCACTTTCTCTTGATCCCTAGAAAGAGAATAACTAACATTAGGAATATAAAAACAAAACCAAGGTAGGAGTGGGGAGAGTGACGAATCATGGAGAAAGCTAGAAGTATGTATAGTGAAATAAATTTGGGGAGAGAGTGCTTCCAAGTTAATTATGGTTTGAATGCATGTATGCTTTCCTTCTTTTCCCAAATCCTGCTAAAACAGAATTTTAAAAAGGATGTATTCCCTCAACGAAAGAACAGGAAAGAGGACAAAAGCAGTAAACTTTTGGAAGCTAGAAAGCGTATGAATTTAGCAGACCTAAGAAAAACAATCCTAAAGTGAGCAAAGTTAAGAACCAAGCCAGTTTACACTTCACAATACTCCAAAAGGCTGAAGATTGGTACTAGGTTGAATGCAGAGATGGTGTAAACAAGGAGGACTAATTAAAGTTATTTAAGGAGTCAGAAGTCTAGATCACCTGCTTTATTATAGTCCACAAAAGACTGGGGCTTTCTTCTCTAGAGGGGTGAACCAAAGTGGTTCCTCAGCTTGACCAACTGAGGACAGGGCTTCTGTAATGAAAATGTAGTGAATTATGCACATTATGCTGAGACCATGGCTCCCTGCACAACCAGGCCTTTTCCCTCTAAGTCAGGAACATGGAAGATACTTCTCTGGGGAATCTCACCAGCCACCCAAATGAGTAAATAAACCAAGAAAAAGATGGCATAGGTTACAGAAAACAGGGGCTCCCCAGGGTGATTGTTGTGCACAGGCAGAGAGGACAACCAGACCATATAGGAGACTTTCAGGAAGGTGAAATTGGTGAATTACATGATACATCTCAGTATCTGAAGATGTTGAAAACAGGCAAATACAGAGTCTATTGAATGAGAGAAAGTACAAAGAACACCAAACTAAATAACCCAGGAAAAACAAAAATAAGCAAGAAAGGGAAGGTAATCATAGTTTATTACATGGCTTAGCCATAGATAGTGTTTGTATAATCATAATAATGTAGAAAGTGAATATTGATGTAAGTAAAGTTACAAAAAGTAACTCTGGAAGAATAGGAGATAAGTGTTTACACATGTAAGGAATTATGGTGAACAAGTATATTATTTAGTTATTTAGACATAAAGAGGTCATCTATACTAATAAAAGCCTAATAATGCTAATTAGACCAGACGTCCAACGTCCTTCCTTCCAGACAAAGCTGCAGCGGGCGGGGGGCAGCAGCAGAGGTTCCTGGCTGCGGTGGAGGCGGCAGGCAGGGGTCTGGGCCAAGGCCCTTGCATGAATTTCATGCATCGGGCCTCTAGTCCTACCTAATAATAGAGTAATATGCAAATTGACCGTACCTTCGCTACACCCACCAGCCACACCCACCAGGAAACCGTCACAGGGTCACTGAGGTGCTGCCGAGCCCAAGGCCCGAGGCTTTCCCGGCCTTGGGCACCAGTGGGGAGCCTGCACGGATTGCAGGCAACCACCCGGGGTCGGCTCCTGCGATCTGTAGCAGGGAGGCTGGGGTGCAGCTGAGCCCCGGCCAAGCCCCGACCCTGAAAGAAGGCAGAAGGTGGTGGCCACAGCCAAGGCCTGGGCTCCCGGTGCCGGCAGAAAACTGGTGCAGGCAGCCAGGTGAATGAAGGTCTATTGCACGAATCTTCGTGCAAACGGGCTACTAGTATAAAATAATCAGCTAAACAGAGTGAAAATGGTTGCTACTGAAAAGGAGTTAAAGGTGAACTGTAGCCCAGCTGGTGTGGCTCAGTGGTTCAGCATTGAGGTCAGGGTTCGATTCCTGGTCAGGGCACATGCCCGGTTGCAGGCTTCGTCTCTGGTATGGGGCGTGCAGGAGGCAGCTGATCAGTGATTCTCTCTCATCATTGATGTTTCGATCTCTCTCTTCCTCTCCCTTCCTCTCTAAAATCAATAAAAATATATTTTTTAAAAAGGTGAACTGCAGCCCTTGCTGGTGTGAGCATCATCCTATGCACCAAAGGTTGCCAGATGCCTGGGTTGCAGGTTCAATCCCCAGTAAGGGATGTGCAGGGGGCAGTCAATCAATGTTTCTCTCTCTTCTTCTCACTTCCTCTCTCTCTCTTTCTCTAAAATCAATTAAAAAAACATTTTTTAAAAAGGTGAACTGCAGTTTTTATAGCAAACCTTATAGAATTGATTTTTGAAACATGTACCTGTATAACTTTGATTTCTTTAAAAAAATAACTTAATTGTGCCCTAACCAGTTTGGCTCAGTGGATAGAGCGTCGGCCTGCAACTGAAAGGTCCCAGGTTCGATTCCAGTCAAGGGCATGTACCTTGATTGCAGGCACATCCCCAAAAGGAGGTGTGTAGGAGGCAGCTGATCGATGTTTCTCTCTAACTCTCCCTCTCCCTCTCCCTTCTTCTCTGTAAAAAATCAATAAAATATATTTTAAAAATAGTAATAACTTAATTGTTAAAAAAAATAGGTGAATAAGTAATAAGAAGGACAATAACAGTATGTTTATTTTTTTATTGATTGATTTATTTTTAGAAAGAGAGAGAAATATCGACTTGTTGTTCCATCCTTCTATGCATTTATTGGTCGGCCTTGTATGTGCCCTGCCCGGGAATAGACCCCACAACCTTGACATATACAGATGATGCTCCAACCAACTGAGCAACACAGCCAGGGCAAAAGTATGTTTAATAGGAAAATAAATGGAACCCAAAACAGGAAATATATAGGAATAGGCAAAACAAACCAACCAAAAAGATGTTTGTCTCTCTGTTTGTCAAAAGGAAGCTAATTACTTGAACCAAAATGTGATTGCTTACATATTGTCAGTTTTTGTGTTAATAAAATCTATGTGCCCAAACTTATCCAGAAGTAATTCACAGTTTCTGGTTGGGAGACAATTACATTTCTACCCCATGATGAGAAATAGAACCCAAAACTCAAGCCCTTAGCAATATCTTGATTAAAGAATTTCACTCTTTCTCATCTCATCTTTCTTCCCTTGATATAAGTGGTACTTTTCTGAGTATTTAGTTGGTTTGCAATTAATTTGGGAAAATAATTAAATTCTATGTTACTTTCCATTATTAGGGTCTTCTAAAATATTGACCTCTGGTAACTGGTAGGTTTTGGTGGGTGGAATTTTACTTTTTAACATCGCATTAAACTGTACATTTAATACCAGGTCTGGGTGATCTCTCTGGGGAGAGTGGAATTGATGGATCCTTTTCCTGCCAGCCCTGGTGGCCTGTCAGGAGAGCAGGTGTTGCTGGGATGGCTCATGCATTCAGGAGTCATAGTGCAAATGTGATCAAGGCGTATATTCCCCAAACCACTCAGGCTAGTGTCTCTCTTGGGGAAGAAGCCAACATTGCCCTCCTATGCTTTTTTTAAAAGGAGAGAGAGAAAGAAAGAAAAACTAATTATCAACCTACAGCAAATGTCATTCAACTCAAATCCCTGAAGGATAAAGGCGGATGTGACAAATGTTCCTGAAGAGAGGTTTGAGCTGTCGCTTACCTTTTTTTTTTTTTTTTTTTTCATCCTCACCCAAGGACATGTTCATTGATTTGAGGGAAAGAGAGGGAGAAAGAAAAACATCGATGTGAGAGAGAAACATGGATTGGTTGCCTCCCATGTGTGCACTTACCAGGAATCGAACCCATAACCTTTTGGTGTATGGGATGATGTTCCAACTAACTGAGCCACCAGGCAGGTGTCACTTTTTTTTTTTTAATATGTTTTTATTGATTTCATAGAGGAAGGGAGAGGATAAAAAGAGATAGAAACATCAATGATGAAAGGCAATCATTGATTGGCTACCTCCTGCACAACCCAGGCATGTGCCCTGGCCAGGAATTGAACCATGGAATTGAACCGTGACCTCCTGGTACATAGGTTGACGCTCAACCACTAAGCCACACTGGTCAGGCTGTCACTTGTCTTTTTAATGGATCCTCCATGTTTGGGTATAGAATCACATGCTATTTTTCCTTATTGTGTATTTTATATGAAAGAAATACTGTTTATCTCTGCAAATACAAAATAATGATGCGGTTTCTATAAACCCTGTGGGTTTGAACAGAATCAAGGAAGATGATAAGGGGTTAATTTTATTGCTCTTAAAGTGTTCAGAGACAGCTGTCTATTGACTTAGTCATTCCTAATTATTAATCTGTTTTTCCTTACTTTTGATTGGACTTATTACATCCCATTTGGTCCACATTGAATAACCATGGGCTAATCCATGTCCTGTTCCAGAGAACAGGAACAGCGGGGAGAAGTTAGAGACAGATTAGTTAGTTTTGTTTTTGACATAGTATAAAGGAAGAACTTTCCAATGTCCAGAAATTAAATGGACTCTTGAAAAGTACCAAGTTTTTTATCACCAGGAATGCTTTCTGTGAACTCCTTTTGGTTAAGGACCATGGGGAGATAACTATAGCAAAGTGGTTAAGCTCAGGCTCGAGTTAAGGACACCTAGGTTCTGATCCTACCTCTACCATTTATTAGTTGTTTAAACTTGAGCAAGTTATGTAGCCTCTGTGTACCTCATTTGTAAAATGTGGATGATAAATGGTACCGGTTATATAGGGTATTGTGAGAACTTTAAATAATGATGATACCTGTTAAGTGATTTAAATAGTACCCAACATACCACTCAGAAATGTTAGCGGTCGTAGTTCTTAGCCATTCAGCAGCACAAAAACTGGTTTTGCTATAAGTTTTGAATGTGTAATAAATAGGTTAACATTACAGTGATGCCAGTCAGGAGGGATTTAGTATTGAGTTGGTTGTTAAGTGATGTGTGGAGCAGGGTACAATTTGTTTTGAGTAAGAGATGAGAAGCATGATGTCAAGTCAGCACCAGGAAAGATGCTGCTTGTGAGAACTTTGGCCACAAATATATTAATAATATAAGAAACAGACTCATAGATATAGAGAACAGACTAACAGCTGTCAGGGGGAGAGGGAGTTGGGGGACTGGTGAGAAAGGTGAAGGAATTAGGAAGAAAAAAAAAGACACAGACAACAGTATGGTTATTGCCAGAGGGAAAAGGGGAGTTTAGGGGAATACGGAAGAGGGCAAAGTGGGTAATAAATTGTGGCAGAAAGAGATTTGACTTTGAGTGGTGAGTGCATGATGCAGTATGCAGATGATGTGTTATAGTTGTACACTTGAAACCTGTATGGTTTTATTAACCAATGTCAGCCCAATAAATTCAGTAAAAAAGAGAATGTAAGAAATGTGTTCAGATTAGAAAATGATTCTGCTTAGCCACACTGGACTAAAGGTCAACCAAGTAACTAGTGTGACAAGTATGGAGGTTCTTTTAGACTATGAGAAATTATACCATAGGAATAACTGTAAACTTGTGCAGTGATTTTCTGAATCTTTTAATCTCTTCAAAGTGTGAATGCAAAAAAGTCAGCATTACTACTCGTATACGAAAAAGTTGTGTTCAATAAATACATACTGAATGAATCGATTTAAAAAAAGAAACTATCAGCCTGGCTGGTGTTGCTAAGTGGTTAGAGCATCGGCGCCCACACAGAAGGGTCGAGGGTTCAATTCTCAGTCAAGGGCACATACCTGGGTTGCAGGTTTGATGCTCCGCCTGGTCAGAGTGCATGCGGGAGGCAACCAATTGATGTGCCTCTCTCACATGGATGTCTTCTCTCTCCCTCTCTCTCCCCCCCGTCTCAGAAAATCAATGGAAAAATATCCTCTGGTAAGGATAAATAAATAAATAAATAAATAAACAAACAATCAGTTTTATTCTTTTTTTAAAATATATATTTTATTGATTTTTTTACAGAGAGGAAGGGAGAGGGATAGAGAGTTAGAAACATCAATGAGCGAGAAGCATCAATCAGCTGCCTCCTGCACACCCCCCACTGGTGATGCGCCCACAACCAAGGTACATGCCCTTGACCAGAATTGAACCCGGGACCCTTCATTCCGCAGACCGATGCTCTATCCACTGAGCAAATCCAGCTAGGGCAGTTTTTTTCTTCTTGGTATCTTCAGAGCGTAGCACAATAATGAGCACATGGAAAGTCTATAATTAAAAGCTTTTATATAAATGAAGTTCTCTACCTTGCTCATGGTCTGAGTTAGGGTTGCTAATTCACTTATTACATCTAACCAATTATTTACTTGTACTGAGGATTACTTAATTTTCATACAACTTTAATCTTTTATTTCATGGATTTTGATGTGTTTAAATACATAGCTTTGTTAAATGTTTTCTCATCTAATGCATTTGCATTAATCTAATCTACTTATATTAAATCTAATTGCATTCTGACTTCCTGGGATGAATATTTAGTCTTTAAACAAAAAGAGCATTTTTCAAAGAATTATTCATAGTGTCTAAATAATCTAAGTAATGTACTTATTTTAATTCAAAATATAGGATCTTTGCTTCTAAAAGGACATCATATATAAAACTTCCGGTGTTATCTTAATTAAACAGAATTGAATTTATGAAGTGTATTTCTCCTGAAGTAAATGGCAGCAGTGTCCCAATGCCCAGATTTTTTCCCAGTCAGTTATTTATCAAGCACAAAGCCAAGAGAAAGGGCTTTGAAAGAGGGATAGAAAGATAGAAACATGCGGGCTACTGGGCATTTAGTCCTAAACCCAGCATGTGCCCTGATGGGGAATCTACCCATCACCTCTTGGATCATGGATCAATGCTTAACTACTGTGCAACACCAGCTGGGCAAGGTTTTTGTTTGTTTGTTTGTTTTACTTTTTTGGCTCCTCAGGAGAAAGGTAAGAACTGGATGCCTATGTCTTTAACGGAGACACTCAGCTTCTTTTGCCTTCAATCTTCCCTATTCAGACTTTTTTCTTTTTTAAATAATTTTATTTTTGTTTCTTTTTTCAATTTTTAGAGAGAGAGACAGACAGGCAGACAGACATAGATCGGTTGCTTCCTGCAAGCCTCCTACCTGGGATTGAGCCTGCAACCCAGGCATATGCCTTGATTAGGAATCGAACCAGCAACCTTTCAGTGCACAAGATGATGCTCAAGCAACTGAGCCATACTGGCTATGGCCCTGTGCAGTGTTTAGCAAGGGTTTTACTTGAGCCCAAGAGGCTTTTTATACTTCTGCGTGTAATTTTTCATATGCCATAAAATTCACCTGTTTAAAGTGCACAGGTCAATGAGTTTTTAGTATATTCACAAAATTGTGCAACTGTTTGTAATCTAATTTTGAAATATTTCCATCACCCAAAAAGAAACCCTGTACCCATTAGCAGTCACTCCCATTCTCCCAACTCCCTGTATATTATACCATAAGACTTGCATTAGAATTCCATAGATATACTTTTACTATGAGTACAGCATATATCATCCAATGATTTAAATACATTTTGCTAAAGTAGTAGTTTACTCAACCATTTATTAGTCTCTCCTTTGTGTTTGGGAGTCACTTAGAAACTGAATGGGTAAGCCAAAACACAACCCTCTTTGCTTTCATCACTCTCATTGTTGAGTTCTGTTTCAAAGAACTCTGGAGTTTGATATTTCATATCTTGAGCAAGAATGGAGAAGAATGATTTATTGTGAATCCATTAACAGTTGGTTGTCTGTTTTGGGTCATGAAAAGCTGAATGACAATAGGTCAGATCCTCTGTTTTGTTATTTTTTATCACATTTATAGTTTTTAATCTGTGGTGGTTTTTTGTTTGTTTTTTGCTTAGAGTGAAACTGAAAGAAAGATTCTGTATACTTGGAATACTGAAGAACTTCTGGCATATAGAAATTAATTTCTGTATTGACATTGACCTCAAAGACACATCATTGATTATACAAATTGTGGCAGAATGCAGGGGAGAACATCAGCCAGCACTCTGAGGGAGGAAAGTTTAACCTTTACCTTGTAAATCTGCTAGTCCAGGGGAATTCTGGATCCAAAGCCTGAACTGAACTCGTGGGGAGGCTCTGACCTATATATCTCCTCCTGTGGCGGGCCCCTGAGGGTCCCTGCAGCTCCGCCCAAGTCAGTCTTGGTGGGGCCTTGGGGGCATGCTTTGCAGCTCCGCCCAACTCAGCTGTGGCTCCGCCCAAGTCAGTCAGAGTGGGGAAGTAAGACTACAGTTTTAACCAGATACTGAACTAGATTGCAAGCCCCCCCATTTTCCTTTTCAAAATGAAGTGAATGTACCAGTAGCTCAGGCTGAATTTGGAGAATCATTAAGAAAGTTCAGCCCAGCCTGTGTGGCTCATTGGTTGAGTGTTGACCTATGAACCAGGAGGTCAAGGTTTCATTCCTGCTTAGGGCACATGTCTGGGGGTGTGGGCTCGATCCTTAGTGGGGGGCATGCAGGATGCAGCAAATCAGTGATTTTCATCATTGATGTTTCTATCTCTCCCTTCCCCTTTCTCTCTGATATCAATAAAAATATACTTAAAAAAATAAAAAAGTAATTCAAAGAAAGTGATTAATATAGGACGATTTAAGTGCATTATTTACATTGTCTTCTGGCTTTTAACTCAACTCTGGATTTGGGGGGTTACTTATTAGAAATAGGCCCCCTTAATCAAATTAGAACTAAATAAGTAGTCAAATCAGACATAAGTAGTTTTAATTAAAATAAACATTTCAGCAAATTATGAAAGCTAGTTTTTGTAGCCTACCTTTAAAATATGAGGTTTAGCTCTGGCCAGTGTGGCTCAGTTGGTTGGACATTTCGGTGCACCAAATGGTTGCCGGTTCAATTCCTGGTCAGGGCACATGCCCGGGTTGCAGGCTTGATCCTCGGAAGGGGTGTGCAGGAGGCAACTGTTTGATGTTCTGCTCTCACATCCATGTTTCTCTCCTCCCTTCCTCTCTCTCTCTAAAAATCAATAAAAAATCTTTAAAAAATGAGGTTTAGTCAACTATGTTTGGTTACAGGAATGCTAATTATGCTAATAGTTTTATAACTGAGGTGAAAAATAACATGAATATAGAGGAAAAACTGATTTAAGTTTCGGTTATTTCATGGAATTAGGTTGATCTTCCAAACACAAGGAAATAAAATACTAGTAGAAGTCTCCATTTTGGGTAAATCTTGTGAAAACTTCAACCTTAAGAAGAAACTAGACTTCAGAGCAACTCATTTGACTTAATTGTTTGGGTGTCTTAGCTTTTTGCTTAACAAAATATGATGAAGAATAGTTATAATTGGCTTAATTTCTGCCAAATTTTGCATAGGCAAAGTTTATTATTTGTGGTTTAATTTCTTAAAGCAAGGCCATTTCTTATAGTACTACTTTGGTATCCACAAGAAATCCCAAACAGTGCTGGGAATGAAGTGGTACTTTGAGCTTATTTTAAGATCGATTTCATAATGTTCATTTACATTTTACACTAGTGGCCTAGTGGAAAACTTTTAAAAAGTAGCTATCTTTAGCTTGCCTGGGCGTTCCTTGATAGTACATTACTAAAAGCTTGGTTCAAATAGCACCCCATCCATCCAACCCATTTCTGTCCTCATAATGTGTGATATATTTCTCATAGCTTTGATGATATTGTTTGGTAATTATTTTCCAGTCTGTCTTTTGCTAAGATTCTCAAGGTTAAGGATTGTATTGTAACCTTAACACTAAGAATGATACATGGCAATTGAGGTACTAATTAAGTTTTGGTAAAAATTCTAATCCTTTGGTTGAATGTTTTAATTTCTCCCTTTGTTCCTCATATTTCCTTAAAAAAGTAGTCTCTCCTCTACTTTTAGCTTTATGGTAAGAAATATGCTTTGTTGTGATTATAATTTTAATAAAACAAAACCCTGCCTCCTCTTTTAGTAATGAGTTAGAACTACAGAGAACTGGAAACAAAAATCAAAGAGCCTGGATAATATAGGTTAGTGGTTCTCAAAATTTAGCATGCATCATAATCACCTGAAGGGCTTTATAAAACGTGGCTTCTTGGGCCCGATCTCTAGAGTTTCTGATTCAGTAGCTCTGGGACGGAGTCCTGAGAATTTGTATGTAATATATTCTCAAAGTGGTGCTGTTGTAGTTGGTTCGGGTACCACACTTTGAAAACCACTGATGTAGGTTATAAATTCTAACTAAGACCTCCAGTATATTGAAATAGGATCTGTTCCTAAAGTTAGTCTTGCCCTCTCTGTAAGGTCTTGGGGCCGGGGGTGGGGGGGAAGTACTCCACAATTGCAAAAAACTCTACAGTTATCTGCAGAGCACAGTTGAGCTGCTGCTGAGTGCCCAAATGGGAGGAAAGGTTTTCTAAGGAAGATTGGTTGATCTCTCTTGGTGTCCCGTCATCTGCAATTATGAGTATGTAATGTGCACACAGTAAGTACCTGACTAGCTGATGAAATTAGGTGAGAGCTCTAACCTTCTGGTTTTGAGGCTAGTAGTCTGACATCTATAAAGTGCTTCTTTCACTTTTACTTCTGTATTGGTTTGAATGCAAATAAAATTAATGAAAAATACATTTTAAGATTAGTTATTAAGCCCTATAATGTTTATATAGCATCTAATTAACCATATTTTTCCGTCTGTTATATTTAGCCATATTGATTACCCATAAATAGTTTTTAAGATCCTAAACGATGGCCAGTTGTGCATGAAAGTTTTTTTTTCATTCAGCACATGTTTATTGTATGTTAACTATGTATAGGTTAAGCTCTGGAGTTTCAGTGATGCAGACTATTATAAACAGCATATATAATTTTCTGGCTGAGGAATTCATGAATGTTGTAAATAAGATTATTCAGAAACATCAAAATTGGATATTTTGAAAAACAAACAAATAGAAAGCTAATTAGCTGTTATTTCTAATCACAAGGAAAATAACCACTGCCATATGACATCGTAAGTAGACATGTCATAGTCAAGTTCTTACCTGATTGTGATGTGCTTTTAAAAGAAATTCATAATTAAGTGAAGACAGTAATTATTGTACTTTTATATTAGTACATGATTTTAGAGGAAAAATATTTTTTAAATCAAGACTTACTGGACAGCTACTATATGTTGTACATATTTTCCAAGTTTGTGAGGGAAATTATCTTTAATAGTCTCTTCCATTTATGATTTATAGTCTGATCAGGTTGAGAACATGAACTGTACATACATGAAACCACAGTGCAAACAATTAAAAATCAAATTATCAGCTAGAACAAGTAATTTGTTTTAAATTGGATAAATCAGCATCTATGAAGGAAAAGCGTGATCAAAGTGAAGTGGGATTAATGAGGTCATCATTTATATACAGTTGATAGCGTGAGGGCAAACTAGTTGAAATTTACTGGACTAGTGAAAGTTTAGATTAAGCTGTTCCTTTTTATAACTTGTTAGCTATTGGATTGTCCTAGACCTTAAAGTTAGTCTTGCTACCGACCCCTAAAGCTTTTTCTGAAAAGATTCAATAAATGAGTAACCAAGGACTCATTCTCTTCACCTCCAAGAAAATTTTGTAGAAGCAAAATGTTGAGCCAGGGAGCTTCCCTCAGAGCTGTTTTGCAGTTAAATTGAAAACTGCTCTTAGATTTGCCAGTGTGATTTTTTAAAAATAATTAAGAGAGAAAAAGGTTAGAAGGCAGCAGCTTCTTAATATTAGGCTTAACCCAAGTTAAATGTGGTAGGCTTTTAAAAGTATATAATCTGCTTTTGATTGTTTGGTCGTTTGTAACTTGTCCCTCATCCAAGAATTTAACGATGGAAATAAACATTCATGACATGAGAAGTCAGCCCCTTTCTAAAGCTTTTCCTGTCCATCCATTTCCAAGCCCTCTGCAGAGTTAATTATCCACATCTCTGTTCCCTAGCCTACTGTTCATTGTATTATGTTATGTAGTGATAATGAGAAAAAGCTATATTTCTAGAGAAACATTTGATGAGATTTTCTTTTTATTATGGACATTTTTCAAGCATATACTAACTACAGAAAATGCTATAATGAACCCCACAACCTCATCTGCAGCTTTAATAATTGTCAACTTTCTGCCATTCTTGTTTTATGTTCATCCTTTTGAATCACACTTTTTGTTGTGGTTGTGTTGTTTCCTGGAGTTTTAAAGTAAATCAGTACCATTTCATTTATAAATACCTCAGTATGTATCTCTAATCAAGAAGGCCCTTTTTTAAAAAAAATAAAAACACTATAGTACACAAACAAAATAAAATGATAATTCCTTAATTACAACTAATAGTCCATGTCCAGTTTGGCTCAAAATCGTGTTTTCTACAATTGATTTGTATGGATCAGGATCCAGACAAGGTCCAGACAGTGCATTTGGTTGACCTGAATCTTCAGTCTCCTAATCTTCTCTATAACCACACTTCCTACTTCCTCCTGGTATTTAATTGTTGAAGAAACTGGGTTGTTTGTCTTGTAGTAGTTCCCACATTTTAAATTTGGGTGATTTTATCCTGGTGGTAACATTCCACGTCTTCCTCTTTCCCCCCAAATTCCTGTAATCTGACAGAGAATAAATTGGTTTGAATTCAGTCTTGTTGGTAACAATATTTCATAAGTGGTATTATGTACCTGCTATATTTTCATGTCAGGAAGCATATGACAGATCTCCATTACAGTTTCAGGGAAGATCAGTGGGTTTAGGTGGTATCCATAGATCCTTTTCATAATAATAGTGATGATAATTATCCTAATAAATCAATTCTATGGTTTCCCTGAAATATAGTCCAAAGAGGAAAGGCAGGAAAAATGCAGGATTCTTCCCCCTTTTTATTTATCAATTTTCAGAACATGAAATGAGTTGAAGTGACTGAGAGCTTTTTAAAAATATTGTAGAGGCTTGTATTTGATGTATTTCAATCTACTATAAATATTATCTGACACCAGAAACTTCTCCATCTTTAGGTAATGGGCGCTCCTTCAGGTTGAGTCCTGTGTCATTTGATGTGAGCCTAGTAGTCTTTGGTAATTTCCTTGCTTTCAGCATGTCAAGATAACCCTAGTTCCTTTACTTCCTTAGACTTGTAATTTCATCCATTTCTTCAAGGAACCCGGGTAGCTTTTTTTTTTTTTTTCCGGGTAGCTTTTAGTAGAAATCTAAGTATTAATAGGATTCATTGTTACTGGACTGTCATTGCTTCTAGGCCTTCTCCTTGGACAGGGTTGGTAAATAACTATTTTTTTGTTCAAATATGTTAAAGGGTTTTTATTTGATCTATCAGAGGCCTGGTGCATGAAATTCGTGCACAAGGGAGGAGGGTGGTCCCTCAGCCCAGCCTGCACCCTCTCCAATCTGGGACTTCTTGAGGGATGTCCAACCGCCTGTTTAGGCCCGATCCAGGTGGGATTGGGCCTAAATGGGCGGTTGGACATCCCTCTCACAATCCAGGACTGCTGGCTTCCAACAGCTCGCCTGCCTCTGCCTGATCACCCCTTAACCACTCCACTGCCAGCCTGATTGATGCCTAACTGCTCCCGGCTGGCCCAATTGCCCCTAACTGCCCTCCCCTGCAGATTTGGTCCCCCCAAACTGCCCTTCCCTGCAGGACGGGTCGCCCCCAACTGCCCTCCCCTGCTGACCTGGTCACCCCTAACTGCCCTCCCTGCTGGCCTGATCGCCCACAACTGCCCTCCCCTGCAGACCTGGTTGCCCCCAACTGCCCTCCTCTGCCAGCCCAGTAACCTCTTAACTGCCCTCCCTGCCAGCCCGGTCCCCCTCAACTGCCCTCCCCTGCTGGCCTGATCACCCCCAACTGCCCTCCCCTGCCAGCCATTTTGTGGCAGCCATCTTGTGTCTACATGGTGGCAGCCATCTTTGACCACATGGGGGCAGCCATCTTGTGTCTTGAAGTGATGGTCAATTTGCATATTACTCTTTTATTAGATAGGATTTGATTTTATAATGATACTAGTAACCCTGCGCACAAATCCATGCACCAGTAGCTCTCTGTGGGCCTGGCCGCTCAGTGCCCGCTACCCAGAGGCTCTCCGTGGCCTGAGGCCCATCCGAGGCCCAGAGGCCCATCTGTTTTATCTGTGTTATACAGTCTTGGTTCTGGCATTTGCATGCTCGGTGTAGCAGGAAAGGGAAGAAAACACCCCATTCATTTGTGAAGTGCCCAGAGTAGCTGTGTCTCCATGAGCCGTGTCTTCCAGATTTCCCCAAGTGGAGTTCTGCACGTCTCCTTGGGCCTCCAGCACTGCTAGCTTGCACACCTCTTTCCCTCCAATTAAAATGAGTAAGTCACAGGGATGACATGCTCTTGTCAGCACTCACTCAGGTAAATTGAGTGAGTGCTGACAGGATCCCATCCGCGGCTAGCACGGAACGCTTGCGTCGACAGACGATGCAAGCGTTTCGCACCCCGGCCTGGCCAGAGGGCCACCTGTGCTGCTGCGGCGACAAAGCAAGCATTCCGCCAGGCCGCTCACACTGCCTGCTCTCAGCGGCTGTCCCCCCACTCCCCTGGGACTGGGGGACTCCGGCCGAGCTGAGAAGACGGCGCCACCATCTTGTGGCTATGGGCGCCGTCATCTTCGTGACAGAGTGATGGTTAATTTGCATATTACCTTTTTTTTTTTTTTTTTTTTTGGATAGTCTCTCTTTTCTCTTAAGCTTAAATTCTTGGCCCCTAATAACTAACCCACAATAAAACTAGCATCAGAAAAACCAACTACATGTAACTGGAAGACTGCTATACACAGTTTAAGATTTCCCTTTGCCACTTTTATTTCCTTAGGATACATACTTGTAGGGATATGTCTTTTAAAGCGTTTAAAAAGTCTTTTTAGATTATTTATACTTTTGTACTGTGTGGTTATGCCAAATTTTATAGATTCAAGTTATTTTCAGTTTATTTCTATTTTTAGAGGTTATTTTTTTTCTATTTGATGAATTTTGGTTTTTTAGTATATAAAATATTTATATGGTCTCCCAAAGTAAAACGTATAAAATAAGGTACATTCAGAGTGTCTAACTTAAATTTCTATTCCTACCCCATCTCATGTTCCTCCCTTAGATAACCATTTTTGTTAGTAAATCTAATACTAAACTTTATTCTTCCATTGTTCCTTTTGAAAATATAAATACATATACATATGTATTTCCCCCTTGTCCTTATTTTTCACATAAGGTATTATACTATACATAATCTTCCTTTACACTTTGTGTTTTTTGGAGATCTATCTGTAACAGTATATAGGTATCTTCATTCTTTTTACAGCTGAACAGATATCCATAATAAGATTACACCAGTCCCCTCCTTATTGATGGACATTTGGGTTGGTTCCAGTCTTTACATATTACAAACAGTGCTGAAAAGCCCTAGCTGGTTTGGCTCAGTGGATATGGCCCCAGGTTCAATTCCTGTCAAGGGCACATGCCCGGGTTGTGGGCTCGCTCCCCAGTGAGGGACTTGCAGTAGGCAACCGATCTACCATGATTCTCTCTCATCATGGATGTTTCTATCTCTCTCCCTCTTCCTTCCTCTCTGAAATCAATAAAAATATATATTAAAAATAAAACAGTGCTGAAATGAATAGGCATGTGAATACCCTATTTGATATTTTTATTAGTGTCTCTTTGGAAAGTTTCCTAGAAGTGGAACTAAATAATTTTACTAGACTAAAAATTTCTTATGCATGGGGGTTAATTAAGAATTAAAAGGCTTTAATAAATGGTGCTGGGAAATTTGGTCAGATACATGCAAAAAAATGAAACTAGATCACCAACTTACACCATACATAAAAACAAATTCAAAATGGCTAAAGGACTTGAATGTAAGACGGGAAACCATAAAAATCCTACACGACTCCATAGGCAGCAAATTTGCAGACATATGTCGTAGCAATATCTTTACAAACACAGATCCTAGGGCAAGAGAGACTAAGGAGAAAATAAACAAATGGGACTACATCAAAACAAAAAGCTTCTGCACAGCAAAAGAAGCCATTAACAAAACAACAAGAAAGCCCACTGCATGGGAGAACATATTTGCCAATGTTATCTCCGATAAGGGTTTAATCTCCAACATTTACAGGGAACTCATACAACTTATCAAAAGGAAGATAAACAATCCAATAAAAAAAAATGGGCAAAGGATCTAAATAGACACTTTTCAAAAGAGAACATTCAGAAAGCCAAGAGACATATGAAAACATGCTCAAAGTCACTAATCGTCTGAGAGATGCAAATCAAAACAACAATGAGGTACCAGCTCACACCTGTCAGAATGGCTATCATCAACAAATCAACAAACGACAAGTGCTGGAGAGGATGCGGAGAAAAAGAAACCCTCCTTCACTGCTGGTGGGAAGGCAGACTGGTGCAGCCACTGTGGAGAACAGTGTGGTGTTTCCTCAAAAATTTAAAAATGGAACTGCCATTTGACCCAGTAATACCACTTCTAGGAATATATCCCAAGAAATCAGAAACACCAGTCAGAAAGGACATATGCACCCCTATGTTCATAGCAGCACAATTCACAATAGCTAAGATTTGGAAACAGCCTAGATGCCCGTCAGCAGATGAGTGGATTAGAAAACTATGGTACATCTACACAATGGAATACTATGCTGCTGTAAAAAAAAAAAAAGAAGGAATTCTTACCATTTGCAGCAGCATGGATGGAACTGGAGAGCATTATGCTAAGTGAAATAAGTCAGTCAGTGAAAGAAAAATACCACATAATCTCACTCATTTATGGATAATAAAGAACATTATAACCTGATGAACAAAAAGATAGATACAGAGGCAGAGAAGCATCAAACAGATTGTCAAATTACAGTGGGAAGTTGAGGAGGTGGGGGGAGGTAAGAGATCAACTGAAGGACTTGTATGCATGCATATAAACATAACCAATGGACGCAAGACGCTGGGGGATGGGGTAAGGGCTTGTGCCGGGGGAAAAGTCAATGGGGGTAAAAAAGGAGACATATGTACTGTACTGCTACTTGTACTACTTTAAACAATAAAAAAAATTAAAAGGAAGCAGAATACCTCTTTCCTCATATATGAATAAATTATTTCAATAAATGTGTGATTGACCACCTATTTGCTAGGGATACAACAGGAAGTTCTATAGAACTTCATGAAGCATGAGTAAATAAAGTAATTTTAGATTTTGGTAGGTACTATGAAGGAAGTAAATGAGTTTATATGAAAGAATAATTGAAGATATCTCACTTTAGATAGGGTGGTTTGGAAGTCCTCTCTGAAAAGGTGACATTTGAGCTGAGACGTGAAAGATAAAAATGATTAACGCTGTCATTTATTGACTTTCCTACTATATATTTGGCAGTATAAAGGATTTTCATGCATTGCCTTATTTAACTTATAAGAATCTGCAAGTTGCTTTTATAATTCCCATTTTACAGAGGAGAAAGGGATGATCAGAAAGTAAATTACAAGGTCTTGAAGCTTGGAAATGGGGGGCTGGGATTTGAATCAAATCTAGACCCATCTAATTCCAAAGCCAGAGAAGGTAACCCCTGTGTACTGTATTACATTGCCCTTAACCAGAAAGAAAGTAGAGAATACTAAGTTAATGGAGTAAATGTTTTAGACTCTTGTTTTCACCTGGCAGAAACACAGTGTTTTGTTCTTTCTTTTAAAGCACTGACTATATTTATTACTGAATGACTACGAATTCAGAATACATATGCTTGTTTGATTTGGGAATGTTTATTGGATACTAGAAGCCCAATGCATGAAATTCGTGCAAGGGGCTCGGCCCTTGCAGCCCCTCGCAGCCTCGGCTGGCCCTCACAGCCCCGGCTTGGTCTGGAAGGGTCGTTCTGCTGTTCAGTCTAATTGGCATATTAGCTCTTTATTACTAGTATATAGGATAATATGGAAACAGATCTTGTCCAAGTTAAATAAAACAATTTCAATATCTGTTTTTATTATTTCGATTTAATGATGGTTCCTATGTTTAAAATACTATATCAGCCCTAGCCGGTTGCTCAGTGGTTAGAGCATCTGAAGAGTTGTGGGTTCGTTTCCAGCTCATTTGCAGGCTCAATCCCCGGCCCTGGTCATGGCGCGTGTGGGAGGCAACCAATCAATGTGTCTCTCTCACATCGATGTTGCTCTCTCTCTGTCTCTCCCCCTCCCTTTCACTCTAAAAAAATCAATGGGGAAAAACATATCCTTGGGTGAGGATTAAAATACTATAGCAAAAATATCCTCCACATATTTCTAGTCTATTAAAATGATATACTTTCTAAGTATTCTATTTATTTATTTCTCAAATATTTATTAAAAATCTACATTCAATGTACTTTGCAAGTGTCTGTTTAAATTAATTTTAGTAAATAAAATAACCAAAACATTTTTCAAGGTTCAGTAAACAACCATACAATTAATCTTAGGGGGAAGTTTATTTTTTGTACCAGCATATACTGAGCACTTAAATGTATTATCTTAAGTCTCACAACAATCTAGTCAGGTGGGTATAATCCCCATTTTACAGATCAAGGAACTGAGGCACAGAGGCTACATAATTTGTTTGGGAGCGCCATCTAATAAGCGAGAGATTCAGACCTAATGTTCAAATCCTATGCAGTCATAGGTTTTCTATCATAAGTATTTGAAAAGATCATATAAAACAATAAGAAAGTAGGGAAATATTATATTCTTCTTGCTTATGAGTTAATTCCATACTATTGTCCAATGAATCAAGTGCAAAGATTCATATACATTTTCTTTGGTGTCTTAAACTAGAACTAGCTGCAGTTAAAACCCAGATTTTAATTTTACAAACAAGGTAACCTCTAACAATATTAAAATAAAATGCTATTCCCTGGCTGAAAGAAAAATTCTTCAGTAACTATGGCAATACTTGTGTATGAAGACAGCATCTTAAATCTCTATGCAAGTAATACACAAAGTGTTATTGCAGTGAAAAAATAGTGGTGTGAATAATACCTGCTCACAGCCCAAGGCACTTGATGTATCTTAGGCCTCAGTGTTTGTTGGATTTTGCAATTTCATGAGCAAGATTTGTATTTTTTTAAAGTTCTATATTTCTGTGTATTCCACTTGATGCCAAATTTGTATTCTTAGATTGTAGGGTTCCATTAAAAAAATAATAACCTCAGTCCCTCCACCCCCCCACACTCATTTTGTATAATATGGTAATGATATCACCGTAGCAGTAATTACGGGTCATCTTCATTTCTTTCATCTCTGCCTGTTCTGATGGCTTCATTCCTTTGACGGAAAAGATTTGGCTCTGGGTGCTATGATTATTTTGTTAAGCGTTATTCGAATAGACAGGAGTGAGAGAAATTAATCAATCCAAATGCAATTAGCATCATGTTTAACCCAGTGATGGACGTCTCAAGGTGAAACAGCCAGGGGAGTTTCAGACATTATTATTCAATCCAGTGGTTCTTATCTAAATTATAATCAAGAGAGGTTTTTATTGGCTTCTCAGAGTGAAGATGTAACTCTTTGCCTGCCCTGGGGGTCAAGACTGGGCCTTCCTCCTCCATAGTCTTCAGCTACTGCCGGTACCTTGAAGTGGGGATGTTCCAAGCAGGAAACTTCTTAATATCCAGATCAATGAAATGGTCTGTGCTGTGATCTTGGTCTGATTTTTCTGAGAGTGGAATCTAGCCTACTGATAAAATACCTAATTTGGGCCAAAATGTTTTTTGTAGTGATCAAGACACTATGACTAGTTGTTCTCTCTTAACCTTACATGACAGATTATTATTGCTGTGCTCACTTTATGGATGAGGAAATTAAGACTGTGAAGCTACTAGCCTTTGGTCATAATAAGTGTCTCACCACGATGTATTACTATGTAAAGGCCCTGAGGCATGAATGTTGTACAAAAATTTATGAGTATTTAATAAAAGTTCTCACCCCAAGAGTATTAATGCATTGCTTTGATCTCATTGCCTTTCATTCAGTTGAGTTTACCCTTGAAAGGGGAACCAAATGGAACTATGAGTAGGCCTGTGAGGCCCTCTGAAAAGGAAAATAAATACAAATAAGGAGTTGTTAGCTCTCATTTCTTAAACACCAATCTTTGGAGTTTTTGTTGTTTTGGTTTTTTAGTAGAGAGAAGGATTATAAGAAGGACTGAATATTTGAAATCTAGTCTTGTTTTGCTCTTGAAAGAGGGCAGGGCAGGGCAAGGAGAGTTGATGGAGAAACACAGGCTTCACCCGAATAACACCATTTTTCAAATGCCTGACAATTAAGATTCTTCTACTTCTGCTTTCAATCTTCAGGCATCATGGCTGACACTTCCCATATTTTATGTTCCCGCTTGATGTGTTATATTCGGAGAATAAATCTGTTGGCTAGATATTTCTGTTCTTTTTTTTTTTTTTTTCTGTGTGAAAAGCCATTAAAATTATTTTCCATATTGGAACTGTCCAAATTTGTTTACCTGTGCGCTGAGTCCTGGCTTTTCATTTTTATATTACTTCTTGGATAAAACATTACCTGGCATTGGGCCTTACTATGAATTGAAGGGAAAAGTGTTTGGTATAAAATTGTCTTTCTCTGAATTTACTGGAGGGAGCACTGTTTAGAAGAAAAAGTCCTGTTAGACAAGAGACCCAATATAAAGGGAACCTGGAAAGTGTGCCCCAAAAAGGCTTTTTTGAAAATTCTGAGGATGAAGATTTTGATAGTCTATGATAGTTTGGTCACAGATGTAGCATCCATACTGTTCTTTTCTCAGATATTTCAATCTCCTTTTTGAAATGCTTATGCCTGAAGAACTTTAGGCAAAAGCCTGAAGGTTACTTGGCTTACCACCAAATGCTACTTTTATGTATTTTAGAGAAAAGTGAGATTTTTCACCAGACTTTCACGTGTGTGTGTTCTCCCACAGGAGTTGATTGAGAATGGTCAGTAGACTTTATTACAATTAACTACCTTCTGAGGGCCACCAAGCCTAATAAGGTTCCCAGAGACCCTTCTTCATCCAGTGACACCAGGCTCAGTTCGCAGCACCTTCTACTCTTGTCAATGCCCCAGCACCAGCTGCTCTCACATTAGAGGCATTAAAAAGTGCTTAGTCCTTGACTTGAATTATCGATCGCTGAGTAGTACGTTTTGTGCAGAGGTCTGAACTGGAGCGTGGTGAAGGATCTCAGTCTGGCGGGCTGCCCTGGAATGGCTCTGCTGTACGCTGGCTCCATGCCAGAGCGACAGAAAACTTTCCACATTGCTGTGAGAGAGAAGTCAGCATTATAAATCACAGTGGTATACTTTTGTTCTCTAATCCACCAAAATACCTGTGAAGAGCTAGTCCCATCTTAAAGGCCACTTCTAATTTATTTTAATCTTCCCTAATGTCTAATACATCATAGGTTCTTTGTGCGACTAACTTAACTATCATCCACCCCCTTCATGCTTTTCTTCTGCACAACACACACCGATGACTAAGAGATCCCTCTTGTTATAGCGATGAGAGTTCATTCAAGGTTTCAAGAACCAAAAAGTAATTTTTAAAAAGTGAAAACCGTAATTATAATAAATGGCATCATTTCTACAAAATATCTTCTGTGAAACTAATTAGATAAACAGCCTTTTGGCAGACTGATTTGTACTTAACTCACTAGGATTTTGTGTGTTTCTTTTTGCTAGAAGTAGCTGCCTGGTGTGGTTAAGGAAGGTAGCAGCCTCTACCTAATACCCAGCATTGTTCCGGCAGGTTTGATCCTGCAGAGTGTATGTATTACAGATGCAAGTCATTCATGTTCCCATTTGTTTTGCTTTTGAGCTTTTTAAAAATAAGTGGTTCAGCACTCCTGGTGCTGCTGGTGCTCATTCAGTGAGGACCTGGCGCCTCGCCATGGCCAGTGGAAAGCAATGGTCATGGCTTAGGCCTGCTCCTCGTGCTTCTGGCTGAAGGGCGCTTCCCCCTGTGGGAGCACAGTGACCACCAGGGGACAGCTCCTGCGTTGAGCGTCTACCCACTGGTGGTCAGTGTGCGTCACAGCGACCGGTCATTCTGCCATTTGGTCGATTTGCATATTAGCCTTTTATTATATAGGATTGGAAAACATTTAAAGTCACTTTATTTTTTAAATTATATGAGACTGAAAAAAAAGAAAAAGAAAAACAATGGTCATATTAATTTGAAGGTGGTAGGGCAAGATAGTTCTGTGGTGTGGTTTAAGATTAAGAGGCATATCCCACTTAGTAAACTATTGAAGGCTTATTGTGAATGACAAGGTTTATCAATGAGCCAGATCAGGTTCCAATTTAATGGGCAGCTAATTGAACCAATGAACCAGGCACCAGCACAGTTGGACATGGAGTTTGAAGATTCATCAGTGCCTTCCAGCAGCAGACAGGTGTCTACTATCAAGAGAACCTGCTACTTTACTCCAGAACTCTGTTCCTCCAGACCAAGAAGACAACATTCATGTTGTTTTTCTTTTTTCTTTTCTAATCCTCCCCTGAGGATATTTTTCCATTGATTTTTAGAGTGGAAGGGAGGAGGTGAGAGAGAGAGAGAGAGAGAGAGAGAAACACTGATGTAAGAGAAACACATTGATTCTGTATGCACCTCGACCGGATCGAGACTGCAACCAATATACGTACCCTTGACTGGAATCAAACCCAGGACCCTTCAGTCCACGGGCCAATGCTCTATTCACTGAGCCAAACTGGCTAAGGCTAATGTGTTTTTTTAGAGAATTTTTATAAGAATTTATTTGAACCAAATTGACAACATGCTGGGGAATAAGATCTCAAATGCTCCTTTAAACCAAAGACAATTTTACAACTTTTTATACATAGTTATTACATATAGGGCAATATGTCTTTAGGTAGGGATACATTTACTATAAAAGAAATGAATCCTAGATAGTTTTCCCGTCAAGTGTCTTGTGGCTTAAATAAACTTGTTTGAAATGAAAGAGATGATTATACAGTAGCTAGCATTTACTGAATGCCCATGTGACCTTTGTATTAGTCCCACCTTGAACAAAGGATGACTTGGGTGACTTGCCCTCTGTAGTAGGTAAGTACAGGAGCTGTTAAGTAGCAGGGTCCATGGGTTCAAGTCTAAGCCTATCCAATGCTGAAAGCCCTGCTCTTTTCACAGTTATGCTGTCTCCTTTGTTCCCTGGCCATTCATATTAAAGTCTCCTAAAGACAGCCTATTGTTGCTCTTCAGGATGTGAGCGAACTAGTGGAATGTAACTCTTCTCCACCTCGCTAATGTTTTTAATTATATTGAGACACAGAAATATTTAAAGTAGTTTGCATTGGAATTGAAAACCAAACATTATGAGTTTCTTCCATTTCATTAAAAGTTACTTATTCTTTACATTGTTCCCTACATTAAAGCCAAGCAGAATTTTATCAGGCAATTGCCTCAAAGTTATAATCTGGAAAATCTTTCTGTAATGAAACCCATATGTCATGGGTGAAAGGTGCAAAGCCCTGGCAAAGAGGGCTGGTCTCGTGAGAGATTCGCACCCAATCTTGTTAACCAGGGTGCCTCTGATAATCCCTCATCCCCTCACCGGTGAGAAATCAATCTGTGCCACTGACTCTCTTTCAACCAGCCACCAGAAAATTTACTGCGGAGAAGGCAGTTTGGGGATAGTCATCGTGGAAAGGGAGCCAGAGGCAAGGCTAAATGTAGGATGGAGGATTGGAGAGTCTAAAGAAGAGATTATATTAAACCACACAGCACCTTCCCAGCAAGGAGGATGCAGTCCTCCCTTCAGCCCTGACCTCTCAGAGCATGCCCAGGTATTTACAGCTGCCATGAACCTGACAGTCCTAGGAAAACTAGAAGGGGATAATGGAAACAGCATAAACCTGGAAGTTGATTGTGGTGTGTCCATTTGCCGCCTATAAATGTGTACAAGTGGTCCCCTCTCCCACACTCCGCAGCAATTCACATGTTCCCCCTATGGTGACAGTCTCTATTGTGGCTTTCTCAGTTTATGGTCTCGTACTGCATAGGAGAGCCCGTAGTAAATCATGACCACACGGAGGTCATGCCTCTCTTCTCACAGCACACACTGTGGTGGCTGGTGACCAGTGGGTCCCTCTTGGCATAGTTATTAGAATGTGGTAGCATGTTCCCTTCCTGCTAAACTTGTAATCCTAGAGAAGTAATCCAGAATTAGAAAATTGTTAAGAAATTTTATTGAGTCTAGATAAAACTCTTTCTAGCACTTTTCTTGTCTCTAGGGTTGTCTTCTAGCACATTGTAGAAAAAAAGGACCAGGAGAGAAGGGAAGCATTGAAAGTGCCAAGCTAAGAAGCATGTACTCTTACCCTGGCCATTAATTAGAGAATTATACCAAGCGGTAACTATTGAGAAGAAGGAGGGATGGCACTAGTCAGAGGGAAATAGAAATATCTTCCTCTCCTCTGTAAGCAAACCATAGACATCTCTAAAGGTTTTCTCCCAAAGAGACGTGAAATCCTTGGCAGAAATTTTTTAGTAAAGTGCATTTACATATTAAACCCTACTGGAAGGTGTGTGTGTGTGTGTGTGTGTGTAGAAGAATACGGAATAGTAGCAGAAGGCTGTCTCCCTACTCCTAATGGGATTTTATAGCAGCATGTGCAAGTTTGTTTCAGAAGTCTAAAATGAACAGATGTTGGTATAAATTACCTCAGTGTCTGATGTCTTGCAAATTAAAAGCGCGGTTGGCATCACTAAACAATTTCACTAGGTTTAGGGGGGTGCCGTTAGCAGGCAGTGATTACTGTATCAGGTTGGTAAGAATCTTCACACCGCAGCAGAGCAGGAGAGCAAGGATAAAGAAATGAGGAATCAAATAAGGGCTATGTGAATTAATCAGAGATGTTAACATCTCTGATGACAAGTGAACAGGAGGGCACGTGCTCTGGAGCAGCCCCTGACCCACAGCAATTTCTCTGTGCACAAAAAGGGGCTGGTGCTTAGGATGTGATTTATAGGGCACAGCCCTCTTTTAGGGAGCAGCTATGTCACAAATTCGTATATCTCCAATATAGGACTGGCGAGTAGGAAAACTTTCTCCCCTCCCATGTAGAAGATGATGTCTTTTGAATTACTTCTACTTTTACTGTGGTTTCCTGCAGCTCTGTGTACTTAGATTAGGTTGAAGGGGGAGGAATGATTGAGTGGGAAAGGGGTTGTTAAAAGGGATTGGTTAAATTCAAGGAGAGCTCGCCACTGAGAGACTTGGGAATATCCATTTATTTTTCTGTGAAATCCTTTTGACCCCTTGACTAAATTGGATCTTTTTAAATTTTAAGTCTTAAAATCTTGGTCATTTTCCCATTTGGAGAAAAAATAATAAAGAATTGGGGATCTGAAGGGCAGCAGGCAGAAGTCATTATTGATGTCAATAGACTGCTCCTGGCCCCGAATTTTAGGAACAAGGTTCTGTTTACCCAAAGAGTTTTGTGTTACCCATGTCTGGTTTCCAGAGCACCTGCTTCTAGCCAGGTTGCAGGATCGCTTGCTGCTGTGCTTCAGGTCCTTAATAAGCACCTGAGAGTAGGCAGAAAAAAGTGATGAGACCCATTCAGACCGAAAGTATAAGTGAATAGCTATAGGATCTGGCTGAGGGAAAGATCCCAAGGAGTGGAATTTGTGAGATTACTACTCTCCCTTATCACAGTTAATTCATTTATTCTCTCAGGAAATAGTGCAAGAGAAGCAGCAGGCTAACCCTCCTCTGAAAGGTGTTATATTAGTGATACCACTATACCAAGCATGTTCACTGCTGAATAGCCAAGAGGACAGGGCAGGTGACATTAATATGTACTCATTTTACAGATGAAGAAACTGAGGCTCATACCCAGCTCCTGGTGTCACCCAGCTGCTAAATGCTAGAGCTGGGACTTAAACTAATCCTGTGTTCTCTGAAAGAAGTCATGCTACCTCCCATGGGCAAGAAATTTTTTTAAAATTTGTCTTTCGATTACAGTTTACATTAAATATTATTCTGTATTAGTTTCAGATGTACAGCAAAGTGGTTAGAAAATTATGTACTTACAGAGTGGATTCATGCACTGCCCCCACCCCCACCCACTCCCGTTGCTTCAAGTACACACCTGGCCCCATTTCCTCTAGGATAGTTAGTTCTTGTCTGTCCTCGCCCCACCCCCACCTTCATCTCTCCATTAATCTGCATTATTCCCATCAAGGGAAATTATCTTTCTTTCTAAACAAGCAAGGTAAATTTAAAAAGAACCCCACAATATAGAGAACGGAGCACCAAGGACCACTAACAAGTCTTAATGTTTGTATGTGGAAGGGAAGAAACTAACTTGGTTGTTATCCTACTTGGTTCTAGTTCTTTGGTGTATATATATCATCATTCACCCAGCCCACGTTTTTCAGCAGATGCTAGGTCCAGCACTGTGTGAGGTGCTGGTGAATAAAGAATAATAAAACAGTCTCTGCCCTCTATTTTCATACTTCAACAGAGGAAAACAAGTATATAAGCAGATAATTGCAGATCTGATAGGAACTTGGTATGTAGAGGGTTGGTATAAATCCACCAAGGAAGGAGTGGTCCGTTTGCTTTGAGACAGGGAGGGGTTGTGGGCACATGAGACCAGACCCAGCGCTGAGACTTCCACTCCTAATTAATGGGGTTTCCTTTCTCTTTGTTGGAGCTCAGGAACTTATGAAAGATGGGGAATATATATAGATTGCAGTTACCAAAAGCCTTCTTGTGGTTACAGAGTTCGTGTTGTTTTACTTCTTCGTTGTACAAATCAACGAGGCACTTAGATGTAGGTGGGGTGGGGAGAGTGGGAGCCCATTCGCCTGGCACCATTTGCTTTGGACTTGAGAAGGGCAGGAGGAAGTCAGAGTAAAGGTCCTTCTCATCTCCTGCAGGAGCCTCCCTGGCCACCTCACTTTTTGGCCAAGATGGAGACATGTTCTTGGGAGGTCACAGGGCACAGCCTGCTGTGTGCCCTCTGCTTGATTCCAGAGGACTTCCCGCCTCCAGGGCAAGCCATCGGAAACTTTTAGCACTGCTAAATCCATTTAAGGGATCTGAAAAGATGATCTTGTGGGGATGAGGATGAAGGGGGTTTTAGGCTTCATACGATTTTTGAGGATTTGCTTGACAGCTAAAACGGGGGCTTCTGCAGTGACCCTTGTAATTGAGAAATGTTTTACTTTCATTTCAGAGCCTCATATGTAGGAAAGTAGCTATATAAACCCTCTTGTAACTACAGCATTCAAAGATTGATGGCACTGAAAGTCAGAGAAAGACACATAAACCTTGCCTGACTATATTAAACATCTAAGGACTGACAATGCCAAGAGAGAGAAGACCGAAGTTCTATAAACCCTACTTTATTACTCCATCCACAGATGAACTGCACTGAGGTGCTATAAACCCTGTTATATTACAGTATCCAGGGACTGCCACTGAGGGATGGGGTAAATGGTCTCTAATTCTGATTTGAGATTTTAAATGTCCAGAAACCAGCAACCCATAGAAGACTGTAATCTTGGTTGGATTTTAGCCTCCAAGAGCAAACTCCTGTGCTAGTGAACGTGAGTATTAGGTTATATTCTTTAGAGAGAGAGGTTTTGGGGGAATTCCATGACGATTTTTATAAGGGTTGATCGATGATGTTTTCCCCGGTTGGCCTGTTCCCTATAGCAATTACCAACTTCAGAACAACTCTACGGTTTTAGTTGCCAGTAGTGGTTTGTTTCCCCCTCTTTTTGAAGGTTTGTGGTGATTGACTCTGTTGTGGTCCCCTATATACAATTTAATTAGTCTGTGTTTTTAAATTAAATCTTCCTATGGTCCTTTTTTTTCAGATTTTAGGTCTTCATTGATCTTTCATTTGCTTTTTTATTTCAGCCAGAGAAATGACACGGGGGAAATTCCTCAACATTCTAGAGAAACCCAAGAAGTAGCAGCAGCTTGTGGACAGGATGTCCCAGGGGCTGGAACCACGCTCCGCTCCCAGTGCAGCTCTGATGATGCGCACCTCACTGCTTCCTGGCGAGAGGCTGGAGGGTGCACCTCCAGGGCTGACCCTCTCCCCTGCTCCTGGTACTCTGCGCCTCTGAGGACATTCGGCAGCAAGAGAAGAATCTGTCCTACCCAAGGATCAATGCAGTTATTCAGTCAGCTTCCAGACTTTGACCATCTCCACCTCAGATGTTGGTAACACCAGAGGGCATGTCATTCTTAAAGGTCAAAGTCCTGCTTTCTTGTTTCTGGAAGTGATTCAGGAGCCCCAGGATCTTAACAGTTGATTTGATTCAGTGATGGCAAAGTCTGTTGTGACAGCGATTGCATGAGTTGTACTTGATCTCTTAGGAAGTATTTATGATGCAAGGGGCCCAGAGACCAATTAGATTCTGGACCAGACCATGCAGGTTGACCTGTGAACTCTCCAGTGTATATTAGATTCTAAGAATCCCCAGCTGGAGAAACCAGAATCTTCTAGAAATGATGCCTGCTTTTAAAATTCTACACCTCTCATGGTAGTCCCGTACCCTAAGCCTCCCATTCCCCGCCTCCTAGCTCCCACCATCCATTCTGACTCCAGAGAAGGGGATCCTTGCATATCAAGTCCCTCCTGGGATTAGTTTGTGCAGTGAAAGGCCTGTGCACAGTTGCATTAGACCTCAAGACCAATTTAAAGGTGACAGAAAGGACTTTTGAGTTCTAATTAAGCTGTTACAGATTCAAGCGAGATAGTTAGTATGGCCTGAAGATAGGAAAAGGGGGTTGACTGTAGGAGTTTGATTTGATTAACAACTGGAAACTCTGATTGACAATACAGGAGTGTGCGTGCTATGCAATGATGGCAGTGTTCCCCCTTTACCCTCTCTCACAGCACTTACCAGATATTTCACCCACAGGACAGGAACACACATGAAAGGAAAAGAGAATTTCCTGACTTAAATATAACTCTTATGGAGTGTTTGCCAATTATGTGTCTCTGTTAAAACCTGAAAATCTAGCTTATGGGTAATAGTGATTATACATGTTCTCCATATTTTGTCTTACAAGCCTCTAATGTTTTGAAGAATACATGGAGTTTCCTGAACTTTATGAAAAGAGCATCCATGTGACAGTAGTCTGATAGTGTTTGGATACAAGGAAAATTGTGGCAAAGTTTTTGGCCCTGAGTGTCTGTGCGAGGGCACGGCACTATTCCCTTTAATAGCTGGTCCGTTAACCATAACGTGTGCCTTGTTTCCCAGCTAGAGTTAATGTTGGATTTCCCCCTCATTTGTGCCGTTTGACCATCCATGCAATTTTACTTACTGACAAGAAGGAAGAAATTGAACACAAGATAAAAGGGATGAGTATGGGACGGAAAGCATTCTGCCTGGGTGCTACATAGAAGGTTAGGCTGTAGAGGCTTTGATTTTAAGTTAAGCTTATTATTGACATTCCTTTATCTTAAATGTGGTTGAAGAGTTTGCATATGCACACAAAAAAAATAGTGGCATAATAGCAAACTCTTCCTTTTGAGAGCTGATGATGTCAAAAGGGGAAATTAAGAAATATATGGAGTATATTGGGATACCTCCCCCAAACCAACTTGTCTGTAACCTGAACCTATGTAATTGGTTTTTGGTCTGCTTTGACTCTTTCTTTTACTGTCATAGTAGTCACCAGCACTTAATGTAAGTAGATATTTTAGAATTGTGATATTTATTGGTTTTATATTTGTCGTCCTCAGAAATGTTAATGTTGTGTTTTTATATTGATAATGTAAATTTATGAACTATGTGTGCATGTATGTATTTCAGGGTGTTGGAAGGTTGTACTTTGTATATAATGTCTTCTGTGTCCTCATAATAAATATGTCCCTTTTATAGGAGAGTGAGTTTTTCCTCAGAGGGCCAAGTTGCATACTTAGAGCATAGACCTCATCAGAAAGAGCAGCTATAATGACAAATAATCTGCTGTCTTCCCCTCACATGACAGTGGGTGGCGTGGGGCTTTGTAGTCATCTACTGCATGGTCTGCTAGCTTCCAGCCTATCCTACCTGCCATCTAGCTCATTACCACTCAACTCCCTGGAGTAGACTTAAAAACCTTTAGTACCTCCCCAGGTCTACTAATAAAGTCTGGATCTCTCATCCTGACACCCTAAACTCTCTGCATGTAACCCTAAGAAACCCTCCCTGTTGGTTTACCTCCTCTCCATCATATGAAGTCTCTGTTCCAATGAATCGGAGCAATCCCCAGTTCCTCACTTGAGTGCTTTGCCCTTGCCATTGAGTTCTTAGAAAGTCTCTCATCCTTTTTGCACATATCAAGCCCTATCCTTCCTATAAACCCCTGATGCTCCCGCTGGAAATAACCCTGCCCCTGCATTCCTACACCCTTATGTAGGCCAGCCTGTGACTTACACACTCTGCCTGGCACTGAAGTGTTCCGAGCCCGTACCTCACTGCCCTCCTAAATTATAAGCTCCTCCAGGTTTTGGCTGTCTCCTGCACATCTAGTTCTTCTTCAATGTCTTTTTGAATTGGGGATTCAAAATGTATCTATTTGCAGACTTCCTGTTAAATATGATGGATTGAGAACAAATATTTATCTGTCACCTACTAAAATCCTTAGTAGGAGTTCCTTTTCAACTCTGTTCAAGAACTAAAGAAGAGGAAGTATTAATCAGTACTACTACTGTCACCCATTAATAACACTATCAATGCCCTTTTAGATAAAACATTCCATTTAAGAAAAGCTAATTGCTAAGCATCATTGGCTCATCCCTGATTTGCAAGAAAACATCTGGATGGATCATAGGTTTCTGGGATTCAGGAAAGCATGGCTGGCTGACTGACTTACTAAAAAGGGGCAGCATGTGAATGTTCTGGTCTAAATCTTTAGAGGTTATTTTTCCAGTAACTATTATTTGCCCACAAGTGTGTTTTCCCTTTCCCTTTGCCATTCCAAATACCATACTTGCAGCACATAGGTTGGTGCTTGAGGCACATTTTTATTGATTTCAGAGAGGAAGGGGGAGAGAAACATCAATGATGAGAGACCAGCTGCCTCCTACATGCCCGCCCCCTACTGGGGATCGAGCCCGAAACCTAGGCATGTGCCCTTGACTGGAATTGAACCCGGGACCCTTCAGTCTGCAGGCCGATGCTCTATCCACTGAGCCAAACCAGCTAGGGCAAGGCACATTTTTAAATTCTTCAATCTTTTCTCACCAGCAGTCTCATTGCTTCTTGCTCACCTCAGTCTCTTGATTTGAGGCCTCTGCTGATTTGCTTGGCTTTTCTTCCACTGTTTGAGCACGGAAAGTTCACAGGATATCAGTTGTATTGATATCACAATGCCATCATTAATTTTTTCTTTGCCTTTTGTTACCCACTTACCATATTTTTAAAGTGGATACTTGCTAACTGCTCCTTGGTTTGGGTGCTCTAGCTGCAGCTTATTGTGGCTCCTGTGTCTTCTAAGAGCTGGCTTCTAGCTCCAGTGACTTCTCCACTGCCCCTGTGGCTTCCAGAGGGTGTTTGGACTTCCGAAGGAGCTTTGTAATAAAGGCAGGATCATTCCCGATGGAATGCTGTGGTCCCTTTTATTTCCTCCAGGATCAAAGCATGACAGGAAGGTCAACTGGCAGAGCAGGAAGTGGGGAAATTGGCAGATGGGCCAAGGTGGATGGTCCCAGGGGTCAGATAACATGGTTTCTTACCAGCTCTCAACTTCTGCACAAACTCCATCTCCAAGCATTGGTTACGTTCTCCTGTTCTGTTTTCTTCATCCTTCGAGAGCTGCAGGACTACCTGAGCCCCGCATGGGCTCCATTTCACCCGAGGAACCCCCACCTTCAGAGAGCCGGCAAACAGTGGTCTTTCCAAGTTTAAGTTCTGACTGGCCTGTCTAGTGACGTTGGGGCGTGGGGATGTAACCCTGACTATGCCTAAAGAGGCCATGGACCCGAGCCAGTTTGGCTCAGTGGTAGAGTGACAGCCCACTGACTGAAGAGTCTTGGGTTCGATTCCGGTCAAGCACGTACCTCAGTTTTAGGCTCAATCCCCGGTCCTGGTCGGGGCACGTGCAAGCTGCAACCAATTGATGTGTCTCTTTCACATCAATGTTTCTCTCTGTCTCTACCCCTCCCTTCCTCTCTCTTTCTAAAAATCAATGGAAAAAAATATCCTTGGATGAGGATTAACAAAAATAAAATAAAAATAAAGAGGCCACTGGCCTGCCCACCCTTTGCCCAACATGTTTTCTTCATGAGCGGGGATGGTGGGGGCTTCAGGTGGCACCTGGTGCAACCGTGAGGCTCCTGGTTGGCGAGTGCTGGCCGAGCCTGTTAATTAGCACATGAGCACCCCCATGCTCCATTAGCCAGGCCAGGCATTCGGAACCTTCCCCTCCTGGAGGCCCCTTCCTCCTAATGAGAGCGGGAAGAAGGGCCCTCACAAAACACTGCCTCAGAATAATATTCCGCTTTGTCCCCACCAGTAACCAGGGCTGACAGGATCACTCTGTCCATTTCTCTTCTAATTAGCACAATTCCAGCGTGGCCTGGGCCAGCAAATGGAGAAAAGCGATCGGACAACCGTACCGAATCACAAACACAAAGAGGGCCATTCCCTGTAATTAGGTGAGACAATTCCTCAGTCTTTTCTCGGCTGGAGTTTGCCGCTAAGACTCTTGCCGTTTGGGTCCCAGCAACACAAAGTTACATGTCTCCCTGGGACACTAATCAGCCCCAAATTGTCTTCCGCTTCACACAACTCTAACCAGAGGGCAGATGCGGGAGCCAGGGGACATGGTCTCGAAACAAGCAGCTGCTGCAATGCTGTCCCAACTCGGAGAAGCAGACCTGGGCTGTGGGCAGTTGGCTTGAGGGAACTGCTCTGGGCACAGCTGGTCCCGTCACCTTAGCTGGGGTCTGGAGCTCTGAGAATTCCTGACCCCCCGGGGAAGCCCCCTCTGCTATTTGCCTCGCCCTGTTTATTCACCACCTTCTGTCTATTGTCCCCTTTTGGTCTCATCCCTTCTCCCACCTGCCCACTAGGGTGGCATCATGGGCAGCTATAACTGTGGCACCACCCTGGAACTCCACTGAAGCCCTACAAACTAGTTGCCATGGCAAGGACAGTACACAGGTGAATTCTACTCTGAAAGAGCTCATGACCTGGAAGGGGCCCGCACTGCCAAGTAATCACCTCTATGTCTCCCGTTCTTCCACGGCCCTTGCCTGCTATCCCTGATCTCTCTCCTGGAAGATCCCTATTTTTTAAAACAGAAAAGTGGCCCATCAGCTCCCAGGGCAAGAAGCCACAACTGGCTTTACTCCATGTGACTCAGAGGTTGGCCATTAATAAACAGAAACAGCTCCCCCAGGATTGCGGCCCATTACAGGGATTACTGGGGGTGACAGAGCCATGAACTTGGTCATGGCCAGGGACAAAGGAATGCAGGGGAGAGTGGCAGTTGGAATCTCAATTAAACTCAAGTTCTGAGCTGAGTTGCACTCACATATTTTCATCTTTACCCTGTCCTCTGCTTTCTGATTTGATCTATGCTGGATGCTTGGGAAAGTTGCCTCCAATAGCACAAAACACTCATTTCTCTAAAATCCAAGGAGCTAGAAAACGCAAGTGATCAGGGTTGCTTTCTTGTTTTCCCATCTTCCTGAGACGTATCTGAGACACAGAGTGGTAATAATAAAATTTGGCTTTTTAAATAACTTTTGGGAGGTATCAAAGAATTGATCCAAATTTGTTCTGTCTCCTACAGTTTCTTTGGCTAAAAAACAGAACTTAGAACAGTACCCGGCACATAATAGGTGCTTAATAAGAATTTGTTGAAAGGAAGGGGATGAACTGTGCCACAGTCCTCAATGTTCATAGCCGTGTTGCTAGTCTAAGGTACGGTAAGAGCTGGATTTTTAGAGAGAAGCAGGGATGAGCTGGTGGAAATCACTTCTCTCTGAGCCTCAGTCTTCTTTTCCACTTTAAAGAGGCAGCCAAGCATCATGGGTAAGGGCGTCGAGCCTGACATCAGGCTGCTTGGTCCAAATCCTGTTTCTGCGGTTTATTAGCTACGTGACTGGATAAATGGTTGACTTCTCTGTGCCTTTGTTTACCCCTCTATGGAATGGGTCCAGTAATGACACCTAACTCCTAGGGTAGGTGTGGAGATTAAATTAGTACTTGCAAGTGTTCAGAACAGTGTGTGGCATATCTTACCCATTATACAGCAGCTTGACGGACATGTCTTTAAAACTGGGTTCAATGTACTGTTTAATTTTTTATTATACTCACATTTGTTAAAAATCGATCATCCTTACAGGGAATATATGATAACGTTCGGTTACCTTGAGCAGAGCGCCTGTCTCTCTAACTCTTCAGGAGAGCTGACAGTTTCCTAAATACCTCCCCTGCTCCCATCCTTCCACCCTCTGAGGCAGCCCAGGGGCATGGACACTCTGCAAATACCCCTGTCGGTGGCATTGAAGACCATTTGTTGCTAATAAGAGAGGGAAAGATCTTCTTTGTGACAGCATCAGGTTTCTGAACTGACAGTGAGTTTGACATAAGCCTCACGTCATTATGCGTCACTAGTCTCAGTGGTCCTAATATTCTCCGAGCATCCATGCTATTCCAGTCCCTGCACAGGAATGCTCTTCCCTGTTTTGCTCTGTCCTTCCCTCCTCCCCTTCCTCCCAGCCCCTCCATCCTTCTCAGAAAGCTCCCTTTCCAGGGCTGGGCAGAGCCACTCAGGCTGGCCTCCCCCTCAGCCTCCCCTCGGCTGTATCCTCGGAGCCCATGGAGAGCAGCCTGGTCTGACTGCAGCGAGGCCTCAGGGTCAGTGAGGGCTGAAGGTCACATCCCAGGGCCTTCCCAAATGCAGCCGAGCCCCAGGAGCCAGCGGCTACACAAAGGAGCAGCTGAGGAGTCAAGTTGGAAAAGTCAGTGACTGAAGCTGAGTGGAAATGAGAAGCCCCGGCTGCGGCCGCTGGCAAAGCCCGGGCAGGGCCACAGGATGCACGGGGTCAGAACCGGAAATGGTGTCTGAGGAATGGGTGGCTCTCGGCCTCCTGCCCCCTCACCTCCATCTGGTCTGCTGCTGCTGCTGCCTTCCTCTTACCACTGACCCTTGTCCCTTGCTCCCCTCACAGCCCCAATTGCCCAAAACCAATGTCCCTACGTCCTTTGAACATGCAATTATTGTGTAAATTATGCTCCATTCACACAGTGGACTGTGACACCTAGTTCACTGGTTATCGTGAAGAAATTGGGATACATAAGCCCAGGCATCTGACTAGGCCTTGGAGGGTCTTGCTTCCCATTATCCTTCAGCAGAAATAGATGTCATGAGGACTAAAAAAATTCTGGGCCTGCCACACCCACTCCCTCCACATCAGGATGTGCACTGTCCACGCTGTTTCCCAAAGAGGTGCTGCTTTCTGCCCGGCGCAGGATAGCAAAACGAAGGAAAATGTCAGCCACGTGCAGCCCTGAACCTTAAGTCAGCGGTGGGGCTTCAGCCGGATGAACCGGGGCCACCAGCCCTGCAGAGAGGCGCGCTTGCTCCGGGACAGACAGCGGACGCCATTGTTAAACATGGGGATTGCAGGGCAGGCGACCCTTCACAACATCACCAAAGATTGATGCAAATTGGTTTGGTTCTGACCCTGTCACACCAGGAAGGATAATGATTCCTGCAGCGCCAGGCAGGGGAGGGGGCCGCGGAGTGGGGGTGGGGGCGGGGGCGTGAGCACTGGTGTCTCACTTCGCATCTTCATTAATGATCTGAAAGACGGTAAACAGCATGCTAATGAAACCTGCAGATGATTGGTATTACAAACCCCAGAGAGGACAGAGAAATAGCACAGCGAGACCCGGTTCGCTTAGAAATATGGGCAGGAGATTGTCAAATGAGATTCGTCCTAGGAAAATGAAAGTCGACGTGTCAGGAAGGAATGATGAAGGTGCCTCTGGATGGGGGATTGCAAACCTGGAAAGCAGAGGTGGGTGGCAGGGTCAGGAGGCTGAGTGAGGGAATAAGGTTTGGGGTGCGTTGGGAGAGACAGAGGAGCTGGCCTTGGGGACCCAGGAGACAAATGCTCAGTGCATTCCTGGCAGGACTGACTGCAACCAGCTGAGCCCTGGGGCCAACAGTGTCTGCAGGCCAGGGGCCCAGCAGGTTGCCCAGGCCCAGTGGCCTGTGTCAGCTCCTGGCTGTGCCTGTTTGCACTTGTCCTTGAAACTAAAAATGCCGTTTGACCTGATTTACTAAAATGAAACAAGCAAAAACTCATTTTTTAAAACTTTGCCCCAAATTATTAGATATAGGATATTCAAGAGCAGGGGAAAGAAAATTTCCCATCTTCAATGATCTCCAATTCAATAAATATTGCTTGGAAGTGTACCTCATTTACATGAAGTGCACAAATCTTAAGTGTACATATAAGTCAATGATTGTTTTAAAATATTTTTTATTGATTTCAGAGAGGAAGGGAAAGGGAAAGAGAGAAACATCAATGATGAGAGAGAATCATTGATGGGCTGCCTTCTGCACGCCCCCTACTGGGGATCAAGCATGTGCACTGACCTGGGCATGTGCCCTGACCGGGAATTGAACCGGTACTTCCAGATTCATCGATTGACTCTCAACCACTGAGCCATGCTGGCCGGTCCTCAGTGATTTTTTTTTTTCCTTGAGCAAGTCATTTCACCTCACTAAGCCTTGGTTTTCTTGTCTAAAATGGGCATGACAGCCCATTTTATATATATAACACATAGACACAGACAGCAGTGTGGTGCTAGCCAGAGGGAGAGGGGGATAGGGTAGGTGGAAGTGGGCAAAGGGGTGATAAATGGGGGTGGGAAAAGACTTTACTTTGGTGATAACTGCACAATGCAGTATGCAGATGATGTTTTGTTGAATTGTACACTTGAAACGTGTGTGGTTTTGTTAACCATGTCACCCCAATAAATTCAATAAAAAAATTAAAATTAAAGTAAACAAAACAGTGGTTACCTTAGTCAGGGGACTAAATAGATAGGAACTGACCACAGGGAGTCCTCTGCAGAGCGGGAGGGCTCGAATGGGCAAATACTGCGCTTTATAGTCTGAAGTGCTACTAAAAGCATTTTTTTAAACCATGTCATTTATGTAAAGAAAGGCAGAAGGATCTCTCTTTCCCAATTTTTTTTTTTGGGGGGGGGCAACCAAAAATTTTGGTGGCCTTGTTTTAAAAAAAAAAAATGGCAGAAGGAACCTGGCTGGGATGGTTTAGTGGTTGAGCATTGACCTATGAACCAGGAGGTCATAGTTTGATTCCCAGTCAGGGCATATGCCAGGGTTGCAGGCTCAATCCCCAGTGTGGGGAGTGCAGTAGGCAGCCGAGCAATGATTCTGTCTCCCTCTCATTTTCTCTCTGAAATCAATAAAAATATATATATTTTTTAAAGGCAGAAGGAGCCCTAGTTGGTTTGACTCAGTGGATAGAGCGTTGGCCTGTGGAATGAAGGGTCTGGGGTTAGATTCTGGTCAAGGGCACATGACTGGGTGTAGGCTCGATCCCAGTAGGGGGGCATGCAGGAGGCCGCTGGTCAATGATTCTCTCTCGTCATTGATGTTTCCATCTCTCTCTCCCTCTCCCTTCCTCCCTGAAATCAATAAAAATATATTTTTAAAAAAATTTTTAAAGGGGCAGGAGAAATGAGAAATTAAAACAAATTTATTTTCCATGAGGGGAATTAAAATAAACAAAAGTCCTCTGAGATCTTTAGTTGTCTTGCTTCTTCCTTATACGTACTCCACCCTACAAAATCTATACTAACCTGTCCTACCAGCCTCCACTCATGTAGACACACTTCTTTTTTCTTAGAGAGAGAGTGAAAGGGAGAGGGAGAGACAGAGAGAAACATTGATGTGAGAAACACACATGGATTGGTTGCCTCCTGCACACACCCCAACCCAGGCGGGAATGGAACCTGTAACCAAGGTACGTGCTTTTGATCTTGACCTTGACTGGAATTGAACCCATAACCCTTCAGTCTGCAGGCCAGTGTTCTATCCACTAAGCCAAACCAGCTAGGGCAAGACACACTTTTGAGGTCATTGTCAAGCCTTGATATATTTTTTAAATATAGTTTATTTTTTCCATCACCATTTCTCTCCTTTATGCCCTCTCCCACTTCCACCTCTATCCCAGACCCTCCTCCTTCGCTGCCTGCTTTCCTCTATTCGCGGCCTTGGGACTGCCCCACCTGCACTGCTGAGTCTGCCCAGGTGATCAGCTCAGCCTCAGAGGCTGGGGTGGGAGAAGCAACGGCTTCCATCACCTGACCCTCCTCAGCCAATTCACGAAGACAAGATGTCAAGTTAATGAGCCTGTGGGCCTCTAATTAGCTGTCAATTACCTCAAATTAATCAACTCCTCGCCTAATTAAGCATTATCGGCAGGTGGGCACAAAGCAGACCATTGTGTGGGAGCCATGAGAAAAGCTGGGCTGGCAAACTTGGTTAGGATCAGTGCTGTGCACCGTGCCCGCCTCCCCACCGTGCTCAGCTTCCAGTCCTGCTGAGGGGCACTGAGGCCCTCTGCCCACCACTGCCCCGGACACTGGGGACTCCGTGGACCTCCTGGGCAGCTGGGTGGACTTCACCTCGTGGGAGGGAGATGCAGGGCTTGGAGGCAGGTGAGACAACTGTGCGGGCGGGGGCAGTGGGAACTCTGTAGCCAGGCAGAGGAAGGCCATGGTGAAGGGGAGGACTTCAAGTCGGAGAGACCAGCTCCTGGCACTTGGAGCGGGTGGGAGCTGGGCTCAGAGCTGGCCGAGTGGTGGCCAGCCTGTGTGGGCAGGCAGAGCTGCTTCCAATCCTGGCCCTCCCGTTTGTGAGCTCTGTGATCCCAAGTGACTTCACTTCTTTGTTAAAAGTTTTTATTTATTGGCTTGAGAGAGAGAGAGAGACAGAGACAGAGAAAGAGAAACAGCAATTTGTGACCTGACCGGGGATCAAACCCAAAACCTTGGTGTATCAGGATGATGCTCTAACCAACTGAACTATCTGGCCAAGGTTGACTTCATTTCTTTAAGACATAGTTTTCATCTCTGGAAAAAAAAAAAAAAAAGAGCCCAGCTGGTGTGGTTCAATGGTTGAGCGTCGACCTAAGAACCAGGTCACGGTTGGATTCCCAGTCAGAGCACATGCCCGGGATACAGGCTCAATCACCTGTGTGGAGAGTGCAGGAGAAAGCCGGTCAATGATTCTCTCTCATCATAGATGTTTCTATCTCTCTCTCCCTCTCCCTTCCTCTCTGAAATCAATAAAAAATATTTTTAAATGAGAATAATTTTTAAGAGACCTTATTGGGACTTTGTGAGGATTAAATGAGATTATGCCTGTGAAGCACCTGCCACATAGTAAGTGTTCAATGGATGTAGTAATAGTGACAGTGGAGGTGAGTGGGTGCCCAGAAGGCCTCACCTAAGAACCACTTAAGCTATGTAATGTGTCCCCAAACTCTGAGCCCCGGCTGCAGTGCACCCCTAAAAGGTATGAGTTGGCTGTCTGGGTCATGACAAGTGCTGGATGCTGAAATGTCCTGGCCACCCCCTCCTCTCCACCCCTCCCATCTCCAGCACCTTTGAGGGCACAGGGCTCAGGTGTCCTTCTCCACTCAGACAAAGGGACCTGGGTGCCATTTGGAGGTGCCAGATGAGGTGATCACACATCTCTAGCCACCAGGAAGAATGGGGCAATGAGGGCCCCTCCCCACTTGGGTCTTGGGCTGCAGAGTCTAAAAAGAGGGAGTCTCCAAGTCCATGGGCGCTGAGTTTATGCCTCCCAACCATGGTGCTGACCTGAACAGGCTGCACACTCTCTTGGCACAAGGCAGGGTGAGGCTGGAGGCAGCTGGGTAGATCCGTGCCCCCACTGATGGCCAAATACCACCATGCCCATGCCAGTTCTGTGCCTCTGCCCCTCCAACCACCCCTGTAACCAACCTGCCAAATTTCTCCTCTGTACTCCCTACCTCAACTCTGGCACAGGATACCCTCCCCCTGCCTCCCGGGGCAGTGGAGGGCCTCAGCCACTCCTCTGAACGCTGGGGGACATCTTCCTTCCCTGGTTAAACCCCTCAGTCATTTAGCAAGCAGATATTGTGCCTACTAATGAAAGCTCTCCGTGTAAAAGGGAGATGGCTGGGTAAACACCACCAATCATTAATGCATGCTCTGGAGATGTGAGGAACAGAAGGGAGGTAGAATAGTAAGTACCTACTGTATGCTGGCAGGAGTGGCAAGGCCAGATGTGGACACCATGAAAGATCAGGTCTTTGCTTGGGGTTGGGAAGGTAAGGATGGGGGAGGGGGAGGTGCAGGTGGATGCTGCCTCCCCTTGGGCCTGACAGGTAAGGCCTCCCAGGGAAAAGGAAGCTTTCCTTGAAACAGGCAATGCACCCCAGGCAGAGGGAACAGCATAGGCAAAGGCTCAGAGGCATGCAGAAGACAGGGCGAGCTCAGGCAGTTTCCTGAGTACACTATCAGAACCAGAGCAAAAGATGGTGCTCGCTGCTCGGTGAGCACCGGCGGGATCTCAGAGGGCCTCCAATGTCATGTTAAGAAACTCTTCCTGTAGGCATCTGGGGAACCTTTGGAAGACTTGCCTAAACTCTGACCCTCCAGGAGAGCTGCTTGGGTGGATTTCCAGAAGGAGAGGGAGGCATCTGGGAGATGTCTCCCAGGAGGCAGACATCACACTATTTATTCTATGTCTGCCTCCTGGGAGACAGGCCTGCTTCTCTCTCTCTTGTACCCGAACACCTAGCCTGGTGCTGAGTGCTCAGCAGGCTAGTGAAGTACCCATGGAAGGTAGTTTCTCCCAACGGCCCATGCATCCGTGTACATGCACCATGTATGTGCATGAAAACTTGCACCTTCGTGAAACTTGCTCTAAGCCCAGACATGTTTATCCCTCTGGAAATGTTGGAATTGTTCCATCTGGGCTTGAATGGAGGAGAGAGAGGTTTGGGAGCTGAGGGGAGACCTTGGGATGAAGGGGAGAAGGAAGCCGCACTGAAGAGAAGCTGCTGTTCTCATCTTTCTGGGGCCCTCCTATCCCCGATACCTCAAGGACCCCATGTGCTGTGGTGCCTGCCCCTGCATCCTACCTAGAACCCACCCACCCCGTGGTACCCTGACACACACACCCGCGCCAGCAGAGGAGCCCCAGTCCCCAGGCGGAAAGGCCAGTGGTTCCCATGAGCCACAGGAGCACCCAACTCCAGGGACCCCTCAGAGTCTGGGGGGCTGGGAGATGGGTGTATTACACTAACAGTGCAGGGGCCCAGGATGTGAGAGATTCAATGAATACATTACACCTGTAGGTAGTTATGTTTAATGAATTATTTATCAAGATAATGCCTACATACAGCTTTTATAACTAAACTAATGCAAAAGGTATAGAGTAGGATGTAGACTTCTCTCACCCCCTCTTCTCCAGCCATCTGGTTCCCTTTCCCATAACCAACCAGTGATCAGCCTCTCAGATCCCTTTCAGAGATTAAAAATTGTTTTTATCATTATTTTTCACACATGGAGTTAAAATATACTGTCTTGAAGCTTCCTTTTCATACTAACATTGTCTTGGAGGTTGTTCCAGATCAAAATGTGTGATAATAGCAGGACAGAATTCCATGACATGAATGTGTACTTTTTTCCTTTTTTAAAATTATATAACTCATCACAGGCAAGAGGACTCTAAGGAGACATGACGACTAAATGCCATGTGGTATCCTGGGTGGGATCTTGGAACAGAAAAAAAAAAAAAAGGCATGAAGTAAAAACAAAGAAAATTTGAATAAAGCACAGACTTTAGTAAGTAATAACATATCAATCTTGGTTCATTGATTATAAAAAATATACCATGTTAATGTCAGATGTTGATCATAGGAGAGAATTGGGGTGTGGGGTATATGAGAATTCTGTCCCACCTCCCAGTTTTCTGTACATGTATAACTGTTTTTGAAAAATGTTTATTTTAAATAACTTTAGCCCTGGCCGGTTTGGCTCAGTGGATAGAGCGTTGGTCTGCAGACCAAAGGGGACCGGGTTTGATTCCCAGAGGGATGCTGGGGATTATTAGAGAGAGTTAGGGAGGGTGGCACCCCGGTTGCGGTTGCAGGCTCAAACCCCAGTGTGGAGCGAGCAGGAGGCAGCCAATCAATGATTCTCTCTCATCATTGATGTTTCTCTCTCTCCTCTCCCTTCCTCTCTGAGTGTGGGGTCACTATACCCTGAGGGACTCTGGGAAGTGTTTTACTTGTACAAGTGTTGTTCCAACCACAAGGTGAAACAACTGACCTAGTCCACCTGTCAGATTACCGCGAGAAAACTGGAGCCAGGAAAGGGAGTGACGTCCCTGGTCACAGACTCTTGCCTCGGGTTCTTCAAGTCGCACTCAGCATTCGCTGCCCACCCTGAGGCCTGGGCTCAGGTGGGGTCAGCAATGGGTAAACGTCCCGTGGTGAGCTCCCCTCCTGGCATTTTCATCGTCAAAGACTGACATACAAGCCAAAGGAAAGCCATCTCCTCACGGAGTCAGGCATTTGTTAGGAGGGGAAGCCTTTTAGGTCCCGGGATGCCTTCAAAATAAGTGGACCCTGCACAGACAGACTCCAGCGCCCTTCCCGGAGGGGAGCTATGCGCGCGTTCACCACTAGAGGGAGTCGGGAGCGGCCCCGCCGCGCTCTGTGACTGCTGGCAGGTCCTACGAGGTTCCTGCAAGACGTGATCCCTCCCGTGGTTAGACCTCAGGCCCGCTCCCTGTGCGCCCCCAACCCGGGGGAGATGCCCAGCACCGGATCTCCACCCAGGGTCCCACACTGCGTCCCCCTGCTCTCACCACCCCCTCCCCGTGAAAACCCTACCGTGCTGTGCTCCCATTTTACAATTTAAGACACAGAGAGACGAACAGACATGCATGGGATCACACAGCTAAACCATGGCAGAACCAGAAACCCAGGGGACCCGGTCCAGACCTCCATGCCTCAGGAGTTCTCCCTCAGAGCATCTCTCTGTAGCCTTCTTTCTAGATGGGGAAACCGAGGCACAAGGCAATGCTAGGTTATACTGTGTGTGGGTGGCCCAGTCTGCCAAGGGTAGGCAGGAGGCCAGCCCCTTCACAGATGATCACAGCAGGAAAGCCTGTGGGGGGCAGAGGGTGCCAGCCTGCCCCAGGATGGGGGTGGGGGAGCTGCTGCTGACTGTCCCGGGGATGGGTGACAGCTGCAGTTTCTGGTGGGAGGCCAGAGGCCCCACACACTAATAACTTTCACTCACTGCCCCGCAGGGCTAATCCCATTACGCTGTATGGACCCTCTGGGACCACCCTCCCTAACTCTCTCTAATCCCCTGCATCCCTCTGGGAATGGCCCAAGCCCCTCCCCACTGGTCCCCGCCAGCCCAGTCACACGCAGACTTCACTCCACACAGGCCCGATCAGCCACCTGTGCCCACCGGTGCCCAATTCCTGGGGCCCTAAAGGGACAGCCAGGAGGTCTGGCATTCCAACCTACTTCACCAGCCTCCCCTGCCAGCCCTGCCCTCCGCCAGTCCCCAAGGCCCTTTCCCCAAACGGCCTCCGTTGGGCCCAAGGGTAGTTGAGCCTGGTGTGCCTCCCTAAGCAGGCTTCGGTGTCGGTTTCTGTTGAAGGAATCTCCAGGAGAGAGCTGGGCCACAGTACTTTCAATCGTAAAGTGGAGACAATGGCGCCCACCCCGTGCCGTCGTTCTGATGACACGATGAGGTGCGGGATAGCGAGTGTTTTGTGCAGAGCCTGGCACAGAGTCAATGCTCCAAGGTGCCAGCTACTGCTGTGGTCACTATGAGTGGGACGGACATGTCAGCTATGCAGAGGGAGTAGATTGATTGTTCCTAAGAAAGCAGCCCTGTGGCCTGGGGGCCAGTGTTAAGGGTAGGCAGTTTTAAGTGACTGCAGAGTCCTCACCTACTGACAGGAGCCACTAATTCTCAAGCTCTTCCTCAGCACCTGGTTCTTAAGCCCCTCCATCCCCTCACGAGGCAGGTACCAGTAATACCCCCATGTTGCAGATTGGAAACTAAGGTTAAGAGACAGCCACACGTGGTGGGCCTGGAATCAAACGCAGCTCTGACTCTGGACTTCTCCCGGGCGCTCCACTGCCTCTCAGGATCCACCTCTAACAAGGAGAGCTGATATCTGAGAGCTGCTCCCCCAAAATAGTGGGCTCCCCATTTGCCAGAAGCATTCAAAGTGATGCCGAGGGACACCCAGTCAGAAACCCTGAGGTCCCATGACAGGCCCCAGCCCCCCGCATCCCCAGCCACCCATGTCCGGGCCGGGCCAGGTCACTGCCCCTCCCCAGCCTGGCACAGAAGGGGACCCTTTGGCCCTCAGCCTCCCTCTCCCCTACCTTCTGCTCCTCCTCATTTACATAAATTATCTCTCCCCAATTATCCATCCAGCTGTCCCAACGATGATCTGTGGATGAATTAAAAATGGAATATAATTTAATAATGGCTGATTAGAAGGAGATTAGTTGTTATATAAAAAGGAAAAGCCAAGAGCCAGCTAGTTGGCCTTAATCTGAGCCAATACCATCGTTATTCAGGAAGGGCTCCCCCGGCCACCATCAGGCAAGGCAGGGACAAGGGTTAGGGAGAGTGGGGGGCGGATGGGGGAGGCAAGACCACCCTAGAGAGACAATCAGGGCACGGAGAGCTGGGAGTTGGAGTCCCCGGCAACTCCTGTGACCTCCCTGGGCCTCGTTCCTTCCAGGTTGGTGTGTGTGGTTTCTGGGAGCCCTTCTTGCTAAATTCTAGGTGCCCTCAGATCAAACCACTGGGCTCTCCTAAGGCAGCCACTGCCACCCAAACAGCCCCAGCCTGGCCCCTGCTAGGCATAGGACCCGGGGGGTTAGGAACCTGGTGCTCAGGCCCTGCCTTCTGGGAACACACAGGAGTTTGGGACAAAGAACTCCCCAGGAGGGGATCTGCCTGTCCGGGGTAGGTGATCAGAGATGGGACGGGCTTGGTTGTGTGAGGAAGGGTCCATGGAGGAGAACGCGGCCAAGACGAAGAGGGTGAGAGTGCCCAGCAGGACCTCTGGGCCCCCTTACCCTCAACTTAATGCCTAGACCTAATGGAAGGGGCGTGTCTCTGAGATTCCCAGTCATCCTTTCAGTCTCAGCTCATGTCCAGCTCTTCCAGGAAGCCTACCCAGAGCCCCCTAGCTTTGGGGTCTCCCCATTGCTTCCCTGAGGCCCTTTGATTTCTGTCAGAGCCCTTATAACATCCACTTACAGGTGTTCATCCCCAGGTCGTGAGCTCCCCCAGCATGGCTTTGTCATCTCTGCATCACCAGTGGCAGGTACTCAGCTGCTGCTCAGCAGCATGGAGATGCCTCCTCCAAGCCCCCTGTGATTGCCCTAATGCGGGTCAGTGCTCCTTTCTGTGCTCCCAAACATTGTGCTCCCAAAGCCTTTATTTTATTTTTTATATTTTTATTGATTTTAGAGAGGAGGGGAGAGGGTGAGGGAGATAGAAACATGAATGATGAGCGAGAATCATTGATTGGCTGCCTCCTGCATGCCCCCCACTGGGGATTGAGCTCACAACCCAGGCATGTGCCCTTGATGGGAATCGAACCTGGGACCCTTGGGTTTGCAGGCCAACGCTCTATACACTGAGCCAAACCCATCAGGGCTGGTTATGCCTTTAAAAAGGCAAGTCACTTATGGAAAAGTAATATACACAGACAGATAGTGATGGGTAGAGATAGTTGGATAGACGTGGAGCAAAGCTGTTCAGATGACAGGCTGGGGGTCCGACTGCCTGGGTATGAGCCCCAGGCCCATCCCCTGTGACTGTGACCTTGGGCATGATATCATCTCTCGTGCCTCAGTTTCCTCGTCGGCACAGTAGGTGTGTTTAATACCATTCCCTACCTCATAGGGTTTTTATGAAGAGGAAATGGGCGAATAGGAGAAAAGCACTTAGAACTTGCTTTTTGTCTCTGTGTGGTTCCCTCCCCAGCGGCGGACTCTCTGAGGACAGGGACTGAGCTTCTCGTCTGTGTTGATGGTGTTGGAGGGACAGACGCGGCTGCACGGGGCTGTCTCCGCAGTCCTGGCCGCTGCTTTCACACTGGCGGTCCCCAGTGGCACGGGCTGTGACGGGACCAGCGTGTTTCACCCAACATCGACGAAGGTCTGCTCGGGGCCAGGCCTGGAGTCCTGACCCTTCCCAAAGCGGCTCACAGCTCCGAGGGGGAGTGACATGCCCAGGGCTTGGGTCCGGCCAGTGTGTCCCATGGGGTTCACACTGGATGATGCCTGTCAGGCCTGAGCGTGCACGGAGGCAGGAGGGGCCAGGCCCCAGGCGAGCCGGGTGCAGCCGCTGACTCAGGTCCCAGGTCACCAAGCAGGCAGCAAAAGGAGCATGCTCTGCGGGGCCAGGGCTGGGGCGGATGGGTGGACGCCAGAGAGGCTGATTTCCTCTACACGTGAGTGTGTACGGATTTGCTGAAAGGCTGAGCTACTCCAGAATTTTTCAAGCTTCCCTTATGTCTGGGGAGGGGACCTGGGAATCTGCATAGTTGCCAAGCCCCTAGGTTCAGGTCTCATGGACAGGATGTTTCCACGTCCCTCCCACTCCCAGGCCTGGGAGCTGCAGTGCCCTCACCTTCCCCAGCACCCTCTGACCCCTCTGGGTTCACTCCATCACACGCAGCCCAGCGGCAGCCTCAGTCAACGCCCAGAACAATCTCCCTGGTGGAGCCCAGAGCATATCCGTCCATATTGTGGCAGGGGGAGGCCTCCCAGGCCAGCCTGGGCTGTGGGATAATTTGATATTCAAATCCTGGCAAAGACTTGCTTCAAATTGTTGCAAATTAAGCTGATTTTGTCCCTCCGAATGAGGGATTTGCTCCTGTGGATCAACCCTTCCAGCGACTTGATGAGGTCAGGATTAGAGCGGAGGGACAGGGAGAAAAGCCTGAGGCTGGAGAGGAGGGCTGGTGGGAGGGGGAGCCCCGATCCTGGGTGTCTCCCACCGACCCTGAAGTCAGGGGAGCTTCCCAGGGTCTCAAACATCAGCTGTCAGCCCAGCGGCATGCATCAGTGGTTGAGTGTCGCCCTGTGAACCAGGAGGTCATGGTTTGATTCCCGGTCAGGGCACTTACCTGGGTTGCGGCCTCCGTCCTCAGCCCTCAGTGTGGGTAGTTCAGGAGGCAGCCGATCAATGACTGTCTCTCATCACTGATGTTTCTGTCTTTCTCTCCCTCTCCCTTCTTCTCTGAAGTAAAAATATATGTATTTTTAAAAATATCAGCTGTCGTCTGTGATGATGGGGCCTCTGGGCCCCAGATGGGCCCTCCTCAACCCCTCTGCTCCCGGGAGAGTCCAGCCGGGACCATTCATTCCCAAAGCTGTGTGTGTGGACCTCAGCTCAGCTTTCCAAGCACCTGTGAGCCAGGGCACTGCCGGTCACCCCGTTTCCCTGATGAGGCTACGTGTGGGGAGGGGAGGCTCCACCAGCCAAAGAAAACCGGGCCTCAACCACTGCCACCAACTTGCTGTGTGACCTTGATTGAGCGAGTGACCTCTCTGAGCCTCCTGTAAGGACTGCTGACAATGCACACACAGTGCCAGGCACACGGCAAGGACTTCATGAAGCATTGGCCAAGGTTACTACCCACAGAGCAAGCACTCCATAAACAGTGGCCACGGTTACAGCCCAAGCCCTGAAGTGAGGAGGTAACAGAACAGGGGTTGGAACCTGGGCTCTCTGGGCCCCAGGGGGGGTAGGCCCCTGCCTTCTGCTGGAGGTCTGTGCCTGCTCCCGACTCTGCGCCTCCTGAGCGGCCCCCCTCCCTGGCCGAACCTCATTTCCATCTGTTTTGTCAAGGCCGGTGCTGTGTATTGCAGCCATTTCGAATTGCACCATTAAAGATTTTATGCTGGAGACATTAAAATTAAAAAGATCTATGTGCAAAGAGTCACAACAAGTTTAATCAACTTGATTTAATAGAAAACGGCAAATGGAATTTATGATGCTCCGAAAGACAAGGGATTTTTTCCCCCCAACAAAAAATAATAAGAAGCACTTTGTGGAAAACAGAAAGTGGGGTGGGGTGGGGTGGGGGGGGTCCCCATCTGAGAGTTTATCAGAACCTAATCCACGGCGAACAGCCCCAGTCGGGGCTGTTTGTCCGCTAATCCCAGCTGCCATTAAAATATTAAAGATAAATCTAATCGTCTCTTTATCCCAAATAAGCGACTTTTGTGTGGGGAGAAAACATCTAACCCTTTGGGAGGAGAATTAGTCCTAATGCATCAAATGGAATTCGGTCCAGGCTGGGGCAAATAGGGTTTAGAGGCAAATGAGATGGTAATAGAAGTAAAACCCAGAATAACAAATTAAAAACCCTCATTTACACGAATTAAAAGGGCTCACAAAAGGGCTGGACACCCAGCCCTTCCCTCCTCAGTCCCCAGACCTCCTCCCCTCCCCTGGTCTCACCCGCCCAGCCCATCACCCGCCTGGCCTCCTCTCTCAACCTGTGCTCACACCTTTCTGCTGACAGACGCCCTCCAAGCCCAGTGGGTTCCCCAAGCTCTCACTGAGCCTTTGGGCAGCTTCCCACACCCCTGTGTGGGTGCGGAGTCCCAGGGCCGCCCCTCACCACAATGAGGGCTTGCTTTCTTTAACTCCCTGGGCCCCTCCCTGTTAATGTCTTGGGAAAATGGGGAAATACTAGCGCCCACCCTCCCACAGCCCCCTCCCCACCTTGAACCCATTGCTGTTTTCTACCATAGCTCCACAGAGTCAACAAGATGACAGGACAGCGCCCCGCCCGGCTCTGTGCCTGATCCATGGTGACCACTCAGTGGTCAGCTCTGGCCCAGCTCCCCTCAACACCCCCGGGGGAAGCCAGGCTCTGCCATGGTCCCCCAGGAAAGCCCAGCCATGCCTCAGCCAGGGGAGCAGAGATGAGCACACAGCAGCCATGTTGACCAACTATGTGGGGTCACCCCCTCAGTTGTCATTCAAGAGCCTGAGGCTCCCCCGGATCTTCAGGCTTCTCTCTAAGCAGCCCTCTGTCCCTAAGGTTGCCCCAGGGTGGGCCTTATGGCTCCCCTTTCATGGTGGGATTTCAGGGGCTCTGACACACACCCTCCCCCACCTGGGAACTCCACCCCACCTTCAGGTACAGGTCTGACTCCCCCACATTAAAAGCACACTTTAGCGCCTGACCTGCATGGCTCAGTGGTTGAGCATCGACCTATGAACCAGGAGGTCGTGGTTCAATTCCTGGTCAGGACACGCCCAGGTTGTGGGCTCAGTCCCCGGTGTGGGGCGTGCAGGAGGCAGCCGATCAATGATTCTCTCTCATCATTGATGTTTCTGTCTTTCTCTCCTTCTCCTTTTCTCTCTGAAATAAAAAAAAAATATATATATAATTTTTATACATATATATATATATATTATAGAGAGAGAGAGAGAGAGAGAGGGAGGAGAGAGAGGGAGAGAGAGAGAGGAAGAGAGGGGAGAGAGAGAGGAAAGAGAGGGGGAGAGAGAGAGAGGAGAGAGGGAGGGAGGAGAGAGAGAGGAAAGAGAGGGGGGAGAGAGAGAGAAAGAGAAGGAGAGAGAGAGAGAGAGAGAGGAAAGAGAGAGAGAGAGAGAGAGAGAGGAAAGAGAGGGGGAGAGAGAGAGAGAGGAAAGAGGGGGAGAGAGAGGGAGAGAGAGAGAGCGCACACTTTACCTCAGAGGCTAGATGCTTAATCAAAAGAGACACCCCCCCAGCGGGTTGAATGACCCTCCATGAGCCATCACAGATTGACAGGGACAGACAAGTGTGACAAACCCCCTCCTGAGAGCCTGTTTGGACTGCAGCAGGGAGAGGGTGAGGCGGGGGCCCTGGTGCCCCAGGCATCCTCCACCCCTGCCCTCTGGTTCCCCCACCCCTACCCCAGGAGGGCCGGAATACACCTCTGCCCTCTGCCAGCCTTCTTAAGGAATCCACTCGAACAGGAAACTCATGTTGACAGCATTTGGTTATGGGATGCTAAGTGGAATTGGATTGCGGGGCTAAACCTTTCTCGGGCAGGCTTTCTGTGTTCGGTTGGCCTCTTCCCCATTGCGCCCACCACAGTCCCTCCTCCCTCGCCGTCCCTGGACTAGGCAAGAGGAAACTGGGATGAACTGGAGGGTGTCCCTGGCTGTGTGGGAGTGGGTGACCTTCTCCCAGGATGACTGAAGGGACGCCCCAAAAGCTGTGCTGGGTGGGGTGGGACTTTGCCAGAGAAGTGTCCTAAACCTGAGGCTTGATGGGGAAGTGTTGAGAAGAGACAGTCGCAAGAATAGGTGTTAAAGGGCCCATCGCCATAAGCTATCCCGGGATAACACACAGTTCTGGGTTAGCAAACAGTGAGGCACCATTATACAAGGTTGTTGTAGGACTAGAAGTAAATAGAACACGTGTGAGTGCCCACCATGTGCCAGGCACAGTGGCAAGTGCTGCTCAGGAGCCAGAGCATAGTGAGGGACAGCTCCAGCTCTCCTCTTCCAGATCCTAGTGGTGTACCCCTCCCCGCCCCAGCTTTATTGGGCTTCAATTGACACATAACACTGTGTCAGCTTAAGGTGACTTGATGTATTTATAAATTCCAAAATGGTTACCACCACAGTATTAGCTGCCACCTCCACCCCGTCACATAGTTACTATTGCTTTTTTGTAGTGAGAACATTTCAGATCTACTCTATTAGCAACTTCCAAATATATGATAGAGTTTTTATTAGCTACTAGAGGCCCAGTGCACAAAATTCGTGCAGGGGGGGTCCCTCAGCCCGGCCTGCAACGACGCCAGCGTCCCTCACCCGACCTCTGGACAGAGGCCCCTCTCCTCCCTCCACACAGCTGAGGAGCGGATGCTGGGCTCACATTGCCAGGGCAACGCCACCAGTGTCCCGCCCCGGCCGCTATGGGTGCTGCCATCTTTGTCATGGAGTGACGGTTAATTTGCATATTGCTCTTTTATTAGATAGGATGATCACCCACTGCAGTGGGGGTGACTGAGCATGATGAGGGTGCTAGGGCCTGGTCATTGGTGCCCAACTCAAGGTTCCTTCCATGGGCATCTTTGCTCCAGAGCTCCCTGTAAGACTAGCTGAGACTCTGTCAGATTTTCACTGACCCCCTGTACAATCCCGCTTCCTCCCCCTTTACCTTTCACACTGTTACACACCCTGCAAACAAACCACTTGAGCTCCTGCTCCTAACTCTGCCACAGCACCTGCTTCCTTAGAGGTGACACAGTCTTATTGCCAAAAACCCTAATTCACTTGGGATTAAGTACTGACCACCGAATTCGCTAGCTGCTTGATCATAGCCATATTGTGACTCAGCCCCCTCACCCATAAAAAGATCACAGAAACATCCATCTCATAGGATTTTGGTACCTATTGAATAAGAACCATGTAGAGGGCTGAGCTAAAGACCTGGCACATAGTAAGCACTCGATAAACGTTAACGGAGATTGCCAGAGATAGTTATAAATCTCAGTAAGTAAATGTTAGCTATATATGAATGATGTATAGTGAAATACCAAGTCCACGGCTATAAATCTAGGGTAAATCTTAAAAGACTGAAGAGTGAGAAAGGTGGGCAGATGAGATGCAATTGTGGACAAGTACACAGTAGAAAAAATAATGAAAGCTTGCAAATGAAATGGTCGATACATTCTGAGTCATCATTTGTGACCAGGAAAAAAAAAGAGAGAAAGAAAGAAAAACCCACCAGACTTCTCTATTATCTTTCACCATTTCCTAAACACTTTCACGCATATTTTTCTCTGAGAGCTCTCCAAGAAAGCCACGACAGGAATCCCATCCCCGTTTACGGGTAAAGGAACCCGGGAGGCACAGAGAAGCTAAAAGACTCACCCACAGCACACAGGTGAGTGCTGGAGGCAGGAATAGAGCCGTGTCTGTCACTCTCCCTGGGCAGAGAATGCTGGGCACCATGGACAAGCACCTCAACATCAAGCAAGGGGCTTCCCTGCAGCAAAGTCAAGGTTGGTGGTACCCAGACCATGACAAAAACTATCCTAGGGGCCACCACTCAAAACACTGGAGAAGGTTATTTATTTTTTATATTTTTGTATTGATTTCAGAGAGGAAGGGATAGGGTGAGAGAGATAGAAACATCAATGATGAGAGAGAATCATTGATTGGCTGCCTCCTGCACTCCCCACACTGGGGATCAAGCCCGCAACCCAGGCATATGCCCTGACCAGGAATTGAACAGTGACCTCCTGGTTCATAGTCGATGCTCAACCACTGCGCCACGCCAGCCGGGCTGGAGAAGGTTATGTAGATGGCAGGAGAAGAAGAAGATCAGGTGAGCACCACAGTCTGTGAGGTTGTAGAGGAGAGACAGAGACAGAGTTCCACCTGTCAGGACTTGGGGATAAACCAGATCTCTGCTATGATGTGTGAGGAATCACTTCTGGCCTCTAGTAACAGAAGCCAGAGCCCAGTGGTTTGAACCCTGGTAGAAGGTGGAAATGTATCTCTTCCTGTGTAAAAACGCTCCAGGGCTGATGAGGTGGCTCTGAGTCTTCAGGCACCCAGACGCCTATTCTTCACTCCACCTCCTCATCTTGACTTCCATCTTCCAGGCCACCTTAGCGTCCAAAACAGCTGCTGAAGCACTGGCCATTGTGTCTGTTCCACACAGGAAGCTGGAGGACAGGTGGAATGAGCAACATGTCTTAAGATATCTGTTCATATATCATTGGCTAGAACTTGGGGATAAACCAGATCTCTGCTACGATCCCTTTATCAAAAGGACCCTCCTAGCTGCAAAGGAGATTGGGAAATGTAGCCTTTTATTGATGGAAATCACCACCCTAAATAAAATTAGTGTTCTGATATTAAGGAAGAAGGAGAGAATGGAAATTGAGTGGGTAACCATCAGTCTCAGCCATACCATAGACCCAGAATTTATAAAGTGATCTCTCTCCAAAGACCTTTTCTTTATAACCCTATACTAATCATAACTCAAATTTGGCCCAAATTATATTATTAAGGGAGATTAAGGTTCCCATGTTGGAATGCTAGGGGGAGTACAGTTATATACTATGCTCACATCTCATAAAAGCCCAGTTCTGGGTTATAAATAACCCAAAAAGGGGTTTCTTAGAAAGTTACTGGGTGACTCAGATATTCTCCAGGAGTTCTGGAGACCTAAAGCTCATCACAGTACTGGACTGGTGAAAGCCACAGTGGTTACTGTCACTTCCACTGGACCCTAGGCTCTGGAGCTGCCACCACCAACTCTGGGCAAGAAATTCTGCTGCTTAACCTGTCATCCTGCAACCTGGTCTTGCTGCAACCACTGTTGTTACCAGAGGAGACTTTCTCATGGTTCTTGCTTCTTGTGTCACTGGCTCCCAATTCAAAGTCCAGGATGGTTGCTTCTGATTGGTGGAGCCCGGGTCACATGGCCATGTTCTAGCTGCAAGGGAAGCTGGGGAAGCAAGTGTCTGGCATTTCCAGTTTCATTGCAGAATCAGGGCTCTGTCTTCCACTAGGATTCATAAGTTGTGAAATTCTTCCAAATAGGAATCAGGTCCAGATGTTGGACAGCCCACAAACTAATGTCTATTGTAGAACTTTGTAGATGCTGTTTCATGTAAACCTTACAACCATTCATTTTACATATGAAAAATTAAAGCTTGTAGAAGTGAAGTGACTTTCCCAAGGTCATGCAATTAGTAAGGGCCAAGCTGCCCACCTCAGAGGAGCAGTAAGTAAGGAATCTGGAAGTTGATTCTTGAGATCAGACCCTGGTGGTGCCTCTGAACCTCCACCCATTTCCTTTCCTTGACTGGTTGCCTTGCTCTCACCTGCCTCCTAGGTCTCTGGTAAAGCCACCCTCCAGGACATATGCCTGTTGCCTCCCTCTTGTGCTCCTCCTCCAGGCCCTCCTACCTTCCCACCATCTATAACAGCTGAACATTAACGGCTGCTGTAGGCTGCTCCATTGACCATCGGGACCTACTTGGATCCAAACCTCATCCCTGATTTTGATAAACAGATAGAGGCTGAACTTTGGGGCACAGGGAGAGAGAGGCCATGGAGACCCTTGAGCCAGGCTTCCTGCAGGTCCCACAGGAGAAGCCCTGAGCCCAATGAGGGGGTGCTGGGACTCTATGACAAGTGGCCGTCAGAGAGATTTCTGTGTTTCAAGCTCTCTGAACTTGAAGAATTGCACTCTGCTCAGGGAGCGCACATGCTTCTTTCAAATTACTTTTGTGTTAATCCCAAATTCACTTTCTCCTCTCCATCTCCACCAAACCAACCACTGCCGTCTCTGGCCTGGACTGCACAGTTGCCTCCTGACTGGCCTCCCCATTTCACAGCTGCCAGCAGCTTCCCCTCACGTTACAGATAACCGCCAAAGTCCTGACCCTGGCCCCCGAGGCCCCGAGGCCCCAGAGCTTCCCCTCTAGCCTTCCTCACCTCCTCTTTGTTCCTCAGAAACACCCGCCTGGCTCCTCCCCAGGAGGTGGACACCTGCTGTCCCCCTCACCCCGCCACCTGCCCCAGCCTCCCACATGGCTGGCTTCTCACCACTCAGGTCTCTGCCCAGATGCTGACTCCCCAGAAAGTCCTTCTTGTCCTGCATCCCAAAGTGGCCCCTCCTGCAGTCAGTCTCCAACCCCTCACCCTGCTTTATTTTCTCCTTAGCACTTTGGCCTTCTTCAATCATCTTGCTGGTTTATTTACTGGCCTGCTTGTTAACTGTCTCCCACAACTAGAATTTAAATTTCATGACAACACGCTTTGCTTTCTTTTACCTCAGAGTATTCCCACCAACTGTATCTGACTCATCGTCAGGGCTCCATCCATACTTGTTGAAGCTACTTGGCTGAGCTGTCTCGCAGCAGTCCTGTGGGATAACACAGAGCAGACACCCTCCCAGGGCATCAGGGCTGTGGCCACTCCCACCACCTGAACTGCAAGGAGACCGAGACACAGCCCAGAGGCATGCAGCAAGCTGATAAGGAAGCAAGTTCTCCGAGTCTTGCTGTTCTCCATTGTGCCTGCCCACAGGTGAACACTGGGGAAGAGGCCAGAACAACACAGTGTGGGATGTTTTTCTTTTCCACTAAGAGGCGAGGGAAGGGTGTGGGCAGCTGCAACTTGGTGGGTGGTGTTCTGCTGAGATGAAGTCCTGGGGGACCTACAGGTGGCACCTGGAAGGTGACTGACAGGAGACAGGGACTCTACAAGGCTGGTTTGGAGGCAATGCCAAGCGTCTGTCCCTTCTCTCCCACTCAATTGGCCTCTTCTAAGGAAAGTCCATGGGGAGAACTAAGAGAAGGAAACAGGCCCAGGGGTTGCGGTCAGATGTGTTTAGCAGCCCTGGGTGTGGGGGAAGTCAGCAGCCCTGGCCTCAGTAGCCCTTCCCAAACCCTCTGGTGCCCCTTCCTTTCCTCTCTCCCATTCTCGGTGGGGCAGGGTGGTAGCTGGAGCATTGTGGGGCATCACTTGCCTCTGAATTTCCAAACAGGAGGAGAGAGCAGGACCTCTGGGACTCTCTCTGGAAACTCTCAGAAGAACTGTGCAGCACAGTAAAAGACAAGAATTTACTCTCAAGGGATAAGCCCCCAACAGACTAGTAAAAAAAAAAAAAAAAAAAAGTGAAACAGCCCAGCCAGCATGGCTCAATGGTTGAACGCCACCCTATGAACCAGGAGGTCACAGTCTGATTCCCAGTCAGGGCACATGCCCACATTGCAGGCTCGATCCCCAGTGTGGGGTGTGCAGGAGGTAGCCAATCAATGATTCTCCTTCATCATTGATGTTTCTATCTCTCTCCCTCTCCCTTCCTCTCTGAAATCAATATATAAATATATATATATTTAAAAGTGAAACAGCCCTAGCCGGTTTGGCTCAGTGGATAGAGCATCAACCTGTGAACCAAAGGGTCCTGGGTTCATTTCCGGTCAAGGGCACATACCTTGGTTGCAGGCTCCTCCCCATCCCGGGTCCTGGTTGGGGCTTATATAGGAGGCAACCAATCCATGTGTTTCTCTCACATCCATGTTTTTCTGTCTTTCCCTCTCTCTTCCACTCTCCCTAAAAAATCAATGGAAATATATCCTCTGGTGAGGATTAACAAGAACAAAACAAAACAAAAAACCAATCAGGATCCAAATTAAAAAAGAAAAAGCGAAACACAGTCACAGGTGACAGATTCATAATGCAATTATTGATTCAAACACAGGTCCTGTTTCTTTCTTGCATTTTTCACCCCCTCTCCCTCAAAAAATGGTTGCTGATGGCTGGGGAGTGCCTCAGGGAGACAGCTATAGGGGCGAGTGACTTGGCTGCAGCTGATGCTAAAAATGACCAGCACCAAGGCAAAGGCCGGAGATGGCATCCTCCCTCGCCCTCATCTGCCTCCCTGGGCCTCATCTGTAACAAGGGAGACAGAACTTCTGACCTGTCGGAGAAGTTTAGTGGATTAAATTGATAAAGGGTCTGACACCCATTCATAATAATACTAAGAGCTCTGATGTACTGAGTCCCCAAGGCCAGGCACCATGCTAAGTGCTTTACAAACATCACCTCCTTCGATCACTGGTCCAAATTCCATAAAGGCAAGGACTAGATCTGTCTTATTCCCCACCATATCACTAGTCCCAAGTATCCCCCAGCACAATGAGAATAATAACCAAAGCTCACAGGACCCTTATTTTGTACACTCACTTTATAGCCTATGTACATTTCTAATCTTCATGACAATTTTAAGGGGTAATTACTACCACTATCCCCATTTTAGAAATGAGAAAACAGAGGTACAGAAGGCAGAGAGAAATTGGGTAACTTTTCCCAAAGTCACCAAGTAAGTGACAGTGCAAGAGTCTGAACCCAGACAGTCTGGCTCTAGAGCCCTATGCTAACTCAGGGGGTCAGGGAATGCTCACAAGCCCGGTGTCAGGCTGTTTTATTGGCAAAGCAATTGAAGCTAAGAGAGTAGTTGAATGATTGGCTCAAAGCCACAGAGCTGTTAGGTGGCAGACCCAGGAATGGATTCAGCGTGAACAAGCTAAATGCCTCTGAAAGGTATGCTTCAGTCCCCCCCACTCCCAGCCCAAGCTCTGGGGCCAGACTTTTCCTATAGGGCTCTCCCCAGAGTTCACAAATGTCTTGAGTCTGGGACTAGACTAAGACGGGCAGCTGTGGAGCAGTAACAATGACACCCCAAAGCTCAGAGACAGCCCCCAGGCCAGGAATCTGTCAGGAGTCCAGTTCTGGGGCTGTGGGCTGGTGCTGGGCCCTCCTTCCACCTGTAGCCCCTGGCAAGAGTGCTCAGAGGGCCTGGGTTGTCCCCATCCCCAACCTCCTAAGGCAAGATGGTGACTCTCTTCCTGGGAGAGGAAACCGGCAGCTTCAGACAGTGTTTGGTCAAGAGATTTTTCATCCTCATTTCCTGGCAAGAGCTGAGCTTCCATCACTCACACACTTGTTTTCCATCACTCACGTCCTTGCCCGTCGGCTGGCATCTGGCTCATCGTGGTTGTCCCGTGATAAGTCAGGGACATGACAGACGCCATTAACATAACATTCCTATTCATCCTTCCAGGGTAGGCTGGCTTGGAGAGGAGGCCGAGAGAGGGATGGAGTCAAAAGAGAACAGCTTTTGACACCAGACTCATTTGAGGCTGAGGCTGGCCTCTGCTGCTTTACTAGCTTGGGTAGCTTAGGACAAGTTACCTAACCTCTGTGAGAAACTAAGCTTCCACATTCATAAAATGGGGAGAGAAACATAGAAATTCTTATCTGGAGTCAAAGCCACTGCTTTGCACAACTCCAGGGGGCACCATTCACATTGTCGTTTATGTGAGTGCGTGCCACATGGAACCCAACCCCATAGACTACAAGGTGACAGATGCCTCAAGATTGCATCTCTCGAGTCTGCACCTGGCAAAGAAGAATAGCTTTGCCATCTTTCAGATGTGGTGCTAACCAGGGGGCTAACAGGGTTCTTGTGAGGACCAGAGATTACGCCATGCAAAGGGGCTGAGGCCTTGTCGGCATTCCAGACACCTCCTGCCCTGAGAGACGCCCCTGCCTAATTCTGACTCATTGGACCAGGTGGGGATGAGTAGAGACCCAATTCACAATAGCCTGAGGTTAGCAAGACCTCAGTTCCACGTCCTATAGGATCTCCTCTTTCCTCTCAGTTTGCCCCCTTGGTAACCACAGAGAGTATCAGACTCCTTGGCTGGGGGTAGTTAGGGGGTTTCACTCTACTAGGGTTTGCAGCTGACTGGTCAAGAAGTCTTGAATGAAATCTCTTCCCCAGCCTGGTTTTCCAGTCTCTGTCTAAAGCAGTGGTCGGCAAACTCATTAGTCAACAGAGCCAAATATCAACAGTACAACGATTGAAATTTCTTTTGAGAGCCGAAAACCGACTTCTGCGCATGGGCCACGAAGTTTCAATCGCACTGTACATGCGCGCCCGCACGTTGTATTTTGTGGAAGAGCCACACTCAAGGGGCCAAAGAGCCACATGTGGCTCGCGAGCCGCAGTTTGCCGACCACTGGCCTAAAGCAACTGACCCTTTCTGTATCCCCCCTCATAGGGTAAAGCCTGTTGTGTGGGTGCACTCTCCTTCCCAGGAGCATGTCCGCGCCTCCCCACTCTTTCTTCCCTGCACAGGCATGCACCTCCTAAACTCTCAGGGACCCCACGAGGCTTTGCAACCAAGGCAGCAATGGGCAGCAGCCGTTCATCCCCGGGCAAACCCCCTGAGCCTGTGCCCCAGGCCTCCTTTTCTCTACTTCTCAGTGAGCCAAAGCAGCCCAGCCCAGCCCCATTTCCCCAGCCCGTCCTTGTTTCACTGTCCCCAGCTTTAATAAACATCCTCTAAAATTCAAAACAAAACAACACCTGCTTTATGCCTGACACAGTGGAGAGGAGAGTGTCAAGGTCGATAGTCCCTGGCCCCAAGGTCACAGAGGAGTTAGCTGAGGTGGTACAGAGCAGGGACTCAGGGGTCCATGGTGTGTGTGAGTGAGTGAGTGTGTGTGTATGTGTGTGAGTGAGTGTGTGTGTGTGTGTGTGTGTGTGAACACCTCCACTTGACGCTTGGGCCCAAGGAGGCCATGCTCCTCAGAGCCCTCAAGCAGGAGACCAGCAGCCCCACTGCCCACCTTTGGAATTCGGGCTTTTCTCTTCTCTCCAGGTGAGGCCCGTCCTGCCTCACACAGTTTCCTGTTGCCTCTCTGCCTCTCAACGGGCCCAGTTGGCTGCAATTCTGCAGCTTTCAACACAGGAGTTAGTCAGGAGCGGGCCATCACCTGGAGACAGAAGCGCACCTTTTCATTGCCTCTCACCTCCCACACCCTCCCTCCTCCTTCCCATCCACAGCAACAACCCCATCCTCTTTGTTCTGCTTGCTCAGTGAACTCTGAGATATGGCAGACCCCTGGCCTTGCCTATCTGATTTACTGCAGAGCCCTAGTTCCTAGACCTAATAAGGTGCTCAATACACAGTAGTTGAATGAATGAATAAAAGAATGAATGGAGTCCTTCCGTGGATGTTGGGCACACTTCACGCTTCCTCTAGGAAGATGCTCAGACATCCAGGGCTGTTATCCAAAAGAAGTCACCACTGCTCTCCTTTCCCACCCGGGACCCCCATTCCTGACCCTCTGATCATTCATCTATTCATCGAGCCAATATTTATTGAGTAGCTCTTCTGAACTAGAGTTAGGTGAGAAGCCTTGAGCTTTCTTCACACCCGCTCCTTCTTTCCCTCCCCTCCTCCCCCCCCCCCAACAACCTTGACCAGGGCTCTTGCCCCTCCCTTGTTCTGCCTGTCACACAGGGGTCCTATATTTGGGCTTTCTTAGACCCTTCCAACCTGCAAAAGAGTTGAGGATGGGGGTCAGGTCTCCAACATCTGCCCCCAGCCCATCCTCCCACCCACTGTAGGGACAGGTCCCAGCCAGGCGCTGCCAGAATCCCACCCACCCTGCCTCCTGGACCGGCCCTGACGCTGTGTGTCAGCTCAGGCCCTGGGACCCTGCCCCCGAGCGTCCCGCCCCCAGCGCCCTGGCCCCTGGTGCTGCCAGCTTTTTGGAATTCCTAATCGCTCCTGGCCCCAGTGATTGGCTGCTCAGCTCTGACCCCACTTGGGCTGCCGCCTGGTTGGATAAAAGGGGAATCTCCTTGGGGCTCCAGAGCATTAGACACCGGAGGGGGCATCTGGGACCAACTTCGCAGAGCGGCGAGCCCGGCGGGGGTGGGGTGGGGGGAGCTAAAGACCTGCGCCTCGGCCCCTCCGAAGAGCCGAAGAGCCGGGAGATGACGGGGAAATCGGGGGAAGCGCTGAGCAAGCCCAAATGCGAGACAGTGGCCAAGAGTACCCCGGGGAGCGCCCCGGCCAGGTGCACGGGGTTCGGCATCCAGGAGATCCTGGGCCTGAACAAGGAGCCCCCCAGCTCCCACCCGCGGGCTGCCCTCGACGGCCTGGCCCCCGGGCACCTGCTGGCAGCGCGCTCCGTGCTCAGCCCCGCGGGAGTGGGCGGCATGGGGCTGCTGGGGCCCGGGGGGCTCCCCGGCTTCTACGCGCAGCCCACCTTCCTAGAAGTGCTGTCCGACCCGCAGAGCGTCCACTTGCAGCCGCTGAGCAGGGCGTCGGGGCCTCTGGACACCAGCCAGACGGCCAGCTCGGGTAGGTGAGGGCGCTGCCCGCCTCGTGGCGGAGCCGGGACCCCCCGCCGCCGGCGGCTCTCCCCGATACCGCAAGGCCTCCTCCGGGCGCAGAAGTTCCTGCCAGGCTGAGGGGAGCCCCCGGGCCTGGGGCCCACGCGCCGGGAGGACGCCCCGGGCGCCGCCAGGTTTCATGCCCGGCGCGTCGGGCCTCGGCGCTGTCCTGTCCCTGCGCTGGCCCCGGCTCTGGCGCGGCGCCCAGCTGGGAACCCACGGGAAACGGGGCTGGGGGTGTCAGAGCCCTTGGGGCGGGCTGGGGGCGGGCTGGGGCCCCAGTTTCCCTGCTCCGCGGCGGCCCCAGCCTCTCGGAGAGCCTGCGCTCTCTTCCGTGCGCTGGTGGCCCCGAAGCGGGGGCCAGCTTCGCCCCAGCCCAGGTGCCCAAAGTTGTCTTTTCCTTTCTTGCCTCCATTCCAAACTCCCTCCCCGATTTTGTCAGGGTTTGTGGGGTGTGTTTTTTTCCACCCCACGAGCTTGGACAACCGGCTACCGAGGCGGCTGGGTCGGCCACGGTCGGATCCCACCCAAGCGCCACGGTTTCTGGGATCCCGGCGCCTCGGGGGTCCGCGGCCGCCAGTGACCCAGCCACACCCGCCCCGACCCACTCCTCGGCCTCGCGTCCCAGCCCGCCCCGGCCTCCGGCTCCTGTGGCGCTCCGAAACGCCCCCGATTTTCCGTTACCGTTTTATTTATTTTTTATTTGGAAAGACAACGAAAAGAGTCGCGGCGCGGCGTCTCCGGCCCCGAGCGGGGGCGCATTGTGCAGGCACCGAAAGGGGGGCCGCGCCGAAGGAGACCGGCCCTCCCCCGCGCCAGCTGCCGGCGCCCCGGCTCCGCTCCTTGGGGCCAATTTTCGGTCCCCGGACAACGGGGCTTGCCAGCGCAGGGCAGGGCGTGGAGCCCGGAACGTCACGGGGTGTCTCCCCGACACCCCTGAAGCGGCCTCGTTCCCCGCTGTCCCTGCCCCCAGAGTGCCGGGCCTTGGCCTCTCTTACAACGAAATCTGCTCCAAACCTCCGGATCGGGGCGCCCGCCCGGGCAAGGCCAGCCTGGGCCTTAGGGATGGGGTCGGCCTCGCAGAAGGCTTCCCAGGGAGGCAGCGCGGGTCCCCGCCGCTCCCCGAGGCGGCCGGCGTGGGCTGGGACCCCGGGTTTGGGGCTCCCGATGCTCGCGAGCGCTGCCCAGCGCGCCCCCCCATGCTGCCGCACGTCTCGGTCCGCTTTCCAGATTCGGAAGATGTTTCCTCCAGCGACCGCAAAATGTCCAAGTCCGCCTTAGCCCAGACCAAGAAGCGCAAGAAGCGGCGGCACAGGTAAGGCCCCGGTGGCGCTCCCCGCCACCTCGCCTGCTCCCCAGCCCTGCGTCCCCGTTGGGGGTCGGGTCTCTCGGACTCCGCTGTCGCCGCCCTCAGATCCGAGGTCCCAGGCTGCGCCCCGGGCGGGGGGGAGCGGGCGTTGTTTGGGGGACACCCGGGCCCTGGCGCCGGCGGCTGCACCCCGTGAGGACGGAGAGAGGCCGCCAGGGAGGCGGCCCCGTGCCAGGCTTTCTCCTCCTCCTTTGGGAGAAAGGAAAGGCCCCGGCTGGAAACCAGAGCCCGAGAGGGGCTGGCCAGGCACCTGCACATCCGAGAGCCATGCACACCTGGCGCGGGCAGCGCGGCGCCCACCTCCCGCCCCAGCCGGTGCCTCTGCCCTCCGCCCCCGGCCCGCTCTCCTCTCCCGCGGCCCCTGGGCTGGGCAGTTCGCTGCCGTGTCGCTCCCACCTTTCCCCAAAGCTCGGGGCGGGCGCGCCATCTGCACTGATGGGAAATGGTCGTTAGGCTTGTGGTCCTCAAGGCAGCTTCCCTTCTCTGAGCCTCAGTTTCCTTGTCTGTAAAATGGGGAAAGACCGGGCAATGTGTGGCCTGGGTGACCCCACCCGCCCTCGCCGGAGGGGAGTGGGCCGCAGTGGGGTACAGCTGAAAAGAGAGCTTTCAAAATATGTCTTTAAATGGGCATCACTTGCACGAAGTTTAAATTCAGTCCCTTCGAAAAGAAAAGGTAGATCCTGAAAAGGAATCCCCTCACCCCAGGCCGCAGCCCCCTGGCCCCCAGCCCCAAGTTCTGGTGTGAATTCCCCAGGAGCTTTCAAAGGAAAGAAAGCAGCGAGAACCAAACATCTGCCCGGCTTTCTGCGAGTGCTGCTTCCCGGCGCTGTCCCTGCGCTCACCCGGGTCTGTCTCCCCAAACTTCTCTCTGCGGGGGCCCAGGTGGGTTCCACTGGCTCTCAGGGCATTTCACCCCGTGGACCTCTCCCCTGCTCCCCCGCGCCTCCTTGTTCTTTCACCCGTTTGGTCTCAGCCTCATCGCACCCTTTCTCTGGGCGCTTTTCTGCGTTTCCCTCTTCCTTAACCCTTGGAAATGGCACTGCTGGCCCCCACCTTTTAAAAGGGCTCTTCCTGAGCCCTCAGACCCCAGCAGGCTCCCGCCCGAAGGCCAGTGAACTTTGACTTGGTTTCTCAAGGACCTTGATTTGTTTTTGTTTAGTTTGTTTTGTTTTATTTTGAATGGAAACATTTTATTGTAGTCCTGATCCTGGGTCGTTTTTTACATTCATTTACCCAACGAATATTCATTAAAACACCTCTTTTGCACCCACGACATGCTGGCCCCAGGTGGGACCAGCCAGCCTCTGAGTCCAGGGAGAGGACCAGACCGTGGGGAAAGGACCGACCCGCTGAACTGCTTCTGCGCTGGTGCGAGGGGGAAGGAGAGAGAAAGGGGTTCCCAAAGCAAGCAGAGCCCTGGGAGAAAGATGCCCCAAACCCTGGGTGCCCCACCTCCCTGTGTGGCACTTGGAGCTGGCTGACCCACAGCCCAAAGGCCATGCTTCAGCCTCCTGGCCCTCTGTCCTCGCCTGCCACCCTCTCCACCAGGGAGCCTGTGGGCGCGTCGGAGGGTTCTCAGGGGGACAGGACAGCTCGCCGCCTGTCCTAGGTTTCTGGCTATTTCTGGTGCGTGAAGGAAGCCGATTATTGGAGAGAGGAGAACCGCTACCGGTGGCCAGTGCAGATTTTAATTAGTTTTTTAAAAAACAACACAAACGTTATTCTGAGCTTCTCTCGTTTGGGGATTTCAGGGTTAGACCCTGGAATCTGGTGAGGGGAGCCGGGCATCGCTTATTTCCCAGAAACACCCCAGGTTTGTAGGGGTTGGAGAGGGGAGAGGGGATGGGCCAGCAGCCTCATCTCTGACCCAGAAAGCTCAGGCAGGAGACAGTGGGGACCTGAGGGTCTGGGTTTCTGCAGAAAACCAGGAGCAGGTTTATTGGGTCACGTTGTGGGGGCGCAGGGAGGGTCCTGGGGAGCACGGATTGGCTCTGAGACAGGAATGGGGGAAGTTTGGGGAGGGGGTTGAGGCTTGGTTTTGTGTTTTGAGTGCGAGCTTGAGCTCTCCTAAGCAAAGAGCGGGCACTTGAAGGGTCTTAACCAACCTATTGTCAGCTCTTCTCTTCCGCTGCGGCCACAGCACCTACCTACGTGCTTGCTTCAGTTTCCCTAGTTTTGCAAAGGACGTGCATGTTTCGATTGTTTATTTTGACACTGGGTGGAGGGGGACCTTTCAGTAAATGGCAAGAGAGAAACAGAATTTCCTCAGAATTCTGAAGAAAGAACTTTCTGTTTACATAAGCTTTTCGTCACCACCCCCAAGAGAAGAGGAGAAACGATTTAGAATCAAACCCGTCGTTTTCTAGAACGAGCAGAATCCTTCTTCCTCACCATCCCCTGCATCAGACCCTGAGATACTGGAGACAAACCAGCACAAGGAACGGAGGGCTGAACTTTGCCCTTGTTCCTGTGTTGGGGGAGCGTGAGAGCGGCAGTGAGGGATTCTAAACCCCGGTGCTGTCCCAGAGTCCCCAGTCCCAGAGGCTCCAGCGAGGAAGGTACCATGTTTATTGGCTGAGTGTGTGGAATCTGGACTCTGTTGCCTGTTGGCTTGTCGATGAGATAAAGGCCACCTAGAACTTGGTGAAATTAAGGTCTGAAAAAAAATAAGAATTTGTGTCTGTAAGTGGATGTGTAGTGTGTTTATTCAAGAAAGGAGGTCTACGAACCCCCTAATATTGGAAGCGAAATTTTATGTGTCGGAGCATATTCGTTTGCGCATTTTCCTAGGGTGAGAGGATGTAGCTTTTATCAGATTCTTAAAGCAGTTTGACCCAAAATAGGTCAAGGTGAACTGCTCAGTGGGGGTGGGGGGGCTGTGGAGGTAGGTGATTTCAGGGTGACCTGAGTGGAACTCCCCCCCCCCCACAATGGTCCCCCCTGGGTGTGCCTCCCCAGCTTGTGTGTGTGTGTGGGGGGGGAATGGTTGGAAGGGTCAGGGCGCCCTCCCCCTCATATTCCTCACCCCTACAACTGGGAGAGCAGCTTTAAGGAGCAGGCGGACCTGGGCAGGTGAGGAGGGCGGAGTGTTGGGTGGGCTGCAGGGGAGGGACATTCAGGCCTCGGTTGCATAAACACTGGGGTGGCAGCTGCCTTTGATCTGCGGGTGAGTGCGAGGTGAACGGTCAGCCGTCTGAGAGGAGCCCAGGGAGCAGGTCCTAGTAGGGGGGAGGGGGGGCGACGAGGCATTTATTTACCCCTCGCCTCGTGGCCCTGTGCGTGGGAGGAGGAAGAGGGGCCTTCTGCAGTTTTCTCCAATGTCTGTCTAACACCCTTTCCCCTAAAGCTCTTCCAGAAAGAGTCCTATCATGAGATGCCCCCAGGGCTGAAATAATCCCCCACCACCATCAGAGGGGCACTGGGCATCCTCAGCCTTGAAAGAAGAAAAGTCAGAGGGTTAAGCTGAGTGCGTGTGCGAACACGTGTGCATGCACGTGCGCGTGGGAGTGTGTGTGTGTGTGAGTGTGTGAGGGAGTGTGTGTCTGATTGTGCTGAGCCCCTGGGTTTGGGGTCTGTCCAAGAGGCACAGGGGAGGGCCGTTCTGTCCTCTCTGGGACAGCCTCGTCCGTTTCCAGGGTCCTGAGTACCCGTTTGCTCCCCTCAGGACCATCTTCACCTCCTACCAGCTGGAGGAGCTGGAGAAGGCGTTCAACGAGGCCCACTACCCAGACGTCTATGCCCGGGAGATGCTGGCCATGAAGACGGAGCTGCCCGAAGACAGGATACAGGTAACAGCGCCCGCCCTGAGTCCCTGCCCCCCATTTCCCCCACTCTCGGGGACACGGACAGACCAGGCTCCCAGATACCCATCTCCCACCCCCTGTATGAGCACCCGCTTGCCTGGGATCGAGTTCTCATGACGAACAGCACCGTATTTGCTGAGCACCTACCATGGGAGGTGGGCACTGCGGGGGGACGGGGCTTCGCAGATGTGGCCTGGCCTGTGTTCTCCACGCAGGCCTGCCGAGGAGCATTCCATACAGACTGTGGTGGGAGAAGGAGTGCGGGTGGGTCCTGGGTTCTGAGCAGGGGCTCTGTTGTGGCAGCTGTGCCCTCCCTGCAGCTGTTTCCCCTCCCCCCCTTCCCCCACCACTTACATCCACCTGAGGCTCCTGCCTCTTCTCACAACCAAACAGCTGGCCCTGTCGGAGCTCCAGCTCCATTACTTCTCCAGGTCACACCAAGAATGTGGCTGGACCTGTGCTTGCAGGCCTGGCTCACTAGGCCCTCCTCCCCTCCCCTCCCCTCCCCCCTCCTCTTCTCCCCTCCACCCTTCTCCTCCTTTCCTCCTCCCCTCCTCCCCTCCTCCCCTCATCTCCCCTCTCCTCCCCCCTCCTCTCCTTTCCTCTCCTCCCCTCCCCTCCCCTCCTCCCCTCCTCTTCTCCTCCCACCTCCTCTACTCTCCTCACCTCCCCTTCCCTCCCCTCCTCCTCTCCTCCTCCTCCTCTTCCTCCCCTCCTCCCCTCCCACCTCCTCTACTCCCCCTTTCACTCCTTCTCCCCACCTCCCCTCCCCTCTCCTCTCCTCTTCTTTCCTCTCCTCCCTTCCCCTCTCCTCTCCTCTTCTTTCCTCTCCTCCCCTCCCTCTCTTCTCCTCTCCTCCCCTCTCCTCTTCTCTCCTCCCCCTCCTCACCTTTCCTCTCCTTCTCTCCTCCTCTGCTTCCCTCCTCTCCTCTCCCCTCCTCCCCTCTCCTCCTCTCCTCTCTTTCCCTCTCCTCTCTTTCCCTCTCCTCTCCTTCTCGCCTCCTCCCCTCCCCTCCTTCTCTCCTCCTTTCCTCTCCTCCTCTCCCCTCCTCTCCCCTCCCCTGCTCTCTCCTCCTCTCCTCTCCCCTCCCCTGCTCTCTCCTCCTCTCCTTTCCTCCTCTCCCCTCCTCTCCCCTCCCCTGCTCTCTCCTCCTCTCCTCCTCTCCTCCCCTCCCCTCTTCTCTCCTCTCCTCTCTGCTCTCCTCTCCTCCTCTCCTCCCCGCCTCTCCTCTCATCTCTCCTCTCCTCTTATCTTCTCTCCTCCTTCTCTCCTCCTCTCCTCTCCCCTCCTCTCCTTCTCTCCTCCTCTCCTCTCTCCTTCTCTCCTCCTCTCCTCTCCTCTCCTCCTCTCCTCTCCTCCTCTCCCCTCCTCTCTTTCCCCCTCCTCTCCTCCTCCCCTTTTCTTCTCCCCTCCTCTCCTCCTCCCCTCTTCTCCCCTCCCCTCCCCTCCTACCCCTCCCCTCCCCTCCTACCCTTCCCCTCCCCTCTCCTCCCCTCCCCTTCTCCCCCTCCCCACCCTTCCCCTCCTCCCCTCTCCTCTTCTCTCATCTTCCCCTTCCTCTCCTCCTCCCCTCCTCTCCTCCCCTCCCCTCCCCTCCTCCTCCCCTCCCTCCTCCCTCCTCCCCCTCCCTTCCCCTCTCCTCTCCTCCCCTCCCCTCCCCTCCCCTCCCTTCCCTTCCTCCTCCCCTTCCCTACCCCTTTACTCCTCTCCCCTCCTCCTCCCCCCCCTCCCCTCTCCTCCCCTCTCCTCCTCCTCCTCCCCCTTCTCCACCCCTCTCCTCCCCTCCTCTCCTCTCCTCTCCTCTCCTCTCTTCTCCTCTCCACCCCTCCTCCTCCCCTCCCCTCTCTTCTCCTCCCCTCCTCCTCCCCTCCCCTCCCCTCCTCCTCCTCTCCAGGAGAGTTTGGTCATCACCAGCCACTGATCTGGGCTGAGAAGTCTGCAGCTGTGCTGGGCGCAGGGCCTCCCTTCATTAGCAACAGGACCTTCCCAAGTACAGCCCTCCCTCCCCCCAGCTGGGCAGGAGGGGCTGCTTTCTCATTTCTCTGGGAGAAGGTGAAGTCTGATGGTGTCTAGACTAGGCCTCCCCAGGAGGAGGAGTGAGTGGGAGGAACATTTCCAAAAGATTTGGATTTGCCTTAGCTGGATGGCAACCTTACACGAAAGCTGTTCCCCTCACCTGGGTGGGCCAGAGTGTGCACCACTGAGGCTGGGAAATGGGGGACCTGACTTCCTGAAACCCTTCTGCCCGCATCCCTCCCAGTCATGGCCCCTGTGTCTCCAGGTGTGATAGGGAGTGGGGCTAGAGAAGGAACCACCTCTGGTGTGGGTGTGCGTGGGTGGCTCTGTGCTCTCACGGGAGAACCAGAGAATGGGCGATGAGGCGTGAGCCGCTTGAGCCTTTCTCTCCTTGGAAATCTACTTGGAATTTCAGTCAGTGGCTTTAGACATTGACACTAACAATGAGCTCAATCACTCATAATCAGATTACCCGTTTAATGCTTTATCCATGGTGGCCTGGATCCATCACCCTCCACCCAATTGGGTTTTGTGGGTAAGGCTGGGTGTTGATTCTGAGTCTTGTGTGTGTGTGTGTTGTGTGTGTGTGTGTGTGTGTGTGTGTGTGTGTGTAAGCCAAGGCCTAATCCAGTTGACGTGTGGGGGTAACCTCAGCCTGGCCTTCATTAGCACAGAGTTGGCTATTACATGTGTCAGGGCGGGAGGCCGGGGGTGGGGGGAGACTGACAAACGCCCCCTGTTGGTGGCCCACATTGGCAGCATTGACCAGAAGGAAAGAACAGCTTGTCTCTCGCAGTGGGCTGTCCTACACCCTGTCTGGCTCAGGTGGTGTGAGTGGGGTGTTTGTAACTGGATGCTGGGCTTCTTTAGGTTCCCTGGGGGGTGTCCATGGGCTGGTGTCTGACGCCACCAGGACCAGCAAGAAGGAGCAGGGTGAGGACTGTGAGGACTGGCTATGGAATGCGTGCGTATGGGAGAACTGAGGCAGGAATCCCTCCCAGTCTTTGAGCACCGCACTGTCCTTTGGCTAAATGCTGCCCCCACCCCCGCCCCCCAGAAGGTAGGAGCTGTCAAATAGCCCTGCCCCAAAATGTTTTACCAAGTGACCTGGGAAAAAGTGTGTGTTAGCATGTATCAGCCACAATCACAGCTGTGATTTACAGAGCAGTTTCCGTGTGCCGGGTGCTCTGAATATGTGATGTGTGCAGGAGAGGCAGGGGGGTGCGGTGGTTAGGGGCACCCACTCTGGAACCAGACTGCCTGGGGGTGGTCCTGGCTTCACCAGTTACCAGCTGAGTGACTGCGGACACGTTACTTTGCCCCCCGAGCCTCCCACTCCTCATCTGTAAAGTGTGGGCGACAGTGGCCCCTGATGATGTGATGTGTTCCAAGCTGGGCCGGGCACATGCCCAGTGCCCACTCAGTTTCCGCTCTGCTCTCATTAAATCCTGCTGGGAAAGGGGTGGTCTGCGGTCAGGTGGGGGGCCTGTGGGAAACCTTCTTTATGAAAATAACCAGGGCTTACCTTGAGCACCAGGCACTCTTTTTAAAAATCACTCATAGCCGAAACCGGTTTGGCTCAGTGGACAGAGCGTCGGCCTGGGGACTGACAGGTCCCGGGTTCGATTCCGGTCGGGGGCATGTACCTTGGTTGTGGGCACATCCCCAGGAGGGGGTGTGCAGGAGGCAGCTGCTCGATGTTTCTAACTCTCTATCCCTCTCCCTTCCTCTTCTGTAAGAAATCAATAAAATACATATTAAAAAAAAAAATCACTCATAAATAAGGACTTCTTCAATGGGCGAAACACGCGTCTCCCTCCCCTTGCCCACCAGCAGCCCTTCCCGTGGTAACTGTTATGGAGCAGATGCGAGTGAACGACCACTGGAGCCCAGACCAAATTAAAATTTAGGGAGCCTTTATTAGCCGGGTGGCCGGACGACCCGGCGACTGCTCTGCCATTCTCCACGCAGGGAGACCAGAGAGCAGCAGCGACCCTTTGTGTAGGACCGCTTTTAAGCACATTAACCACATCCGGTTTTTGCAGAACAAGTAACCCAAGACAAAACAGTTTTTCCCAAGCAACGTCAGGATCATGCCAATGACGACCATGTTATTCACAGGGTCACCCTGTTCTTCAGAAAGCTGACAGTGTTCTGTGAAAGAAGGCTACGTGCTGGGAAGGGGCCATGAGACTATATCTCAAGGCTTGGCCTAGTGTCAGCACTGACATCTCTATCTGGGGCATAGTCCATGGCCTCTCTGGAAGCATGCTCAAAAATTCCCACTCTAACAGTAACCAGTTTCCTTTGTTTCTTTCTCGAGACAGTGTATGTCTATTCCCCAGAAATCGGGACACCCCGTGAGCGAGGCACTATCACTACAGCCATGGGACAGAGGGGGAGCCCGCAGCCAGAATGCAGCCCTGAGTCCCTTTAGACTCCAGACCACTTGCATCCCTACACTGCCACCCTTCCAGTCATTTCCCTTCAACCTGCTCAGGTGGGAGCGGCATCTAAAGATGGAAAACTACCACTCTGGAGCCAGTCCCCGCCCCCAGCGTTCAGCCAGAGGCCTTTGTGTGTGTGTGTGTGTGTGTGTGTGTGTGTGTGTGTGTGTTAGGGGATACGGGGCCGGGGTAGTTATTAGAGCAGTGATGGGCAACCTTTTGAGCTTGGTGTGTCAAACTTCGCCAAAAAACTGAGCATAACTCGGGTAGTGTGTCACTTTGAGGAAAAAACTAACTCCAAGACTCTAGTCGCAAATGTTTCATCCTCAGGAGCAGCAAATGTTTCATCCTTGGCATGCGGCCGCCTTAGCAGTCGCGTGTCATCAGAAATGGCTACGTGTGTCAGTGCTGACACGCGTGTCATAGGTTCGCCATCACTGTATTAGAGGCTCCAAGTCTGAGGTTAGACATTCTCAAGTGGAAGGGAACGGTTATTGGACTGGATGTCACTGACTCGGGTCTTTGTTCTGGTTCTGACACCACCAGGTTCAGCAGAAGCCAGGTCACTTCCCCTCTCTGTTTCCCCTCTGTGAAAAAGCGGGGGTCCCTTCCAGGAGGGGCCTCCTCAGATCACCTTCCTCACCAGGTCCCTGGCTGAACGCTGGGGGCGGGGACTGGCTCCAGAGTGGTAGTTTTCCATCTTTAGATGCCGCTCCCACCTGAGCAGGTTGAAGGGAAATGACTGGAAGGGTGGCAGTGTAGGGACGCAAGTGGTCTGGAGTCTAAAGGGACTCAGGGCTGCATTCTGGCTGCGGGCCGTTGGTGGAATGGGGGGCATGACAGGTGGAGTAACAGCCCCAGGTGGACAGCTGGGACACACCCTCTGGGCCAATCCCAGGAAACCTCGGGTGTGTCTGAGGCCTGCTGTCTGATGTCTGATGAGATCCCAGTATGGAAGTGAAAAGTCACACACCTACTTCCAATCTTTTTTTAATTTAAAATTTTAATGTTGACACTATTGCAGATGTCCTCCATTTCCCCGCCTTTGCCCGCCTCCGCCCAGCCCCCACATTCCCCCCTGTGGCCCTCCCCACACTGTTGTCTGTGTCCCTGGGCTATACATGTATGTTCTCTAGCTAATCCCTTCACCTTCCTTTATCCAGTCCTCCCTACCTCCCCCACTTCCCTCTGACATTTGTCAGTCTGTTCCATGCTTCCATGCCTCTGAGTCTATTTTGTTCATTAGATTCCACATATTAGTGAGATCATATGGTATTTGTTTTTCTCTGACTGGCTTATTTTGCTTAATATAATAATTTCCCAAGTTCCTTCTTTTTTTACAGCTGAGTAGTATTCCATGGTGTAAATGTACTATAGTTGTTTTGTCCACTCATCTACTGATGGGCACTCGGGCTATTTCCAGATTTGGGCTATTGTAAATAACGCTGCTACGAACATAGGGGTGCATATATTCTTTCTGATTGGTGTTTCAGGATTCTTAGGATATATTCCCAGAAGTGGAACCACAGGTCAAAGGGCAATTCAATTTTAAATTTCTTGAGGAAACACCATACTCTTTTCTGCAGTGGCTGTACAGTCTGCGTTCCCATACCTACTTCTCATCTTTGTTTCCCTGCCAGCAAGCCAAGCTCTGAGCCTCAAAGTACTCATTTGTAAAATAATAATGATAACATCTCCCCACCTGTAAAAAAGGAGGGGGAATCCCTTCCTGGGAGGGGTCTTCACATTGAATACAAGTATTGTTATTACTGGCATTAGAAGCACTCACTATTGTCCCAGATATTAAGTGCTTGCCATGCCCTGTCTCCGTAAATCCTCACAACAGCTGGATGAATTAGATGCTCCTGTCCCCATTTTCTGGGTGTGGAAAATGAGGGGCTGAGAGGAGAAGTAAGTAGTAGACGGGATTCAAACCCAGTACTCAACTACCATCATGGGAGAGGGGAATGTGCATGCCTTCCTCCATAAGCTGGCGCGGGCATGGCAGCAGCGCGATGGGGCAGCCCCTCTGTAAGGGACCATGTCCTCTGCCCTCGGGCTTGGCGGGCTTGGCAGGCACGCAGTTCCGGCTCTAAGGCCCTCTGGGTTGGGGTGAAGGGATGCTGTGCATTGTGGGAGAAAGAAGAGATTCCGAGTCTCCATATCAGGCTCAGACATGCGGTCCTCATTGTGTCCCCCCCAAAATGCTGGGGCTGGCATTCTGGAAGCCCCTGCCAGAGGCCAGCGCTGGGGCAGAGGAAGTGGGTTTCCAGACTGTATTTCCTCTGTGAGGCCACTCCCTTCCAAGAAGGATACTATCGGGGTAAACCTGTACATTCACTTACTTGGCTACTGGATTCCTTTCTGACAAAAGTTATCCTTATTTTAATGCCTACATGGCAGGGATGTGGGTGTGCAAAGCGAACCGAGCGCACTCTCACCCCAGCCTTCGCAGCCTGGTGTTTGGACTCTGGCTAGCACTGCTTGATTCTGCCTTTTATTTCTTCTTCTTAATATTTTTATTGATTTCAGAGAGGAAGGAAGAGGAAAAGAGAGATAGAAACATCAACGATGAGAGAGAATCATTGATTGGCTGCCTCCTGCACACCCCCTACTGGGGATCGAGCCTGCACCCCTGGCATGTGCCCTTGGCCGGAATAGAACCTGGGACCCTTCCCTCCGTAGGCTCTATTCACTGAGCCAAACCGGCTAGGGCTGATGCTCCTTTTATCAAGTGGTCCTGCCCAAGGGAGGGGAATGGAGTTTGGGGGAATGCTATTGCAGAAGTCAGAAGATAGGCGCCCAGAAGGGAAAGGGCTGCAGTGTGTCTCAGCCTGGGACTTTTATTAGGATCACAGCTGCTTTAAAAACTTTTATTTTATTTTTCAACTACAATGGACATTTAATATTATACTAGCTTCAGGTATACAGCATAGTGGTTAGACATTTATGTAACTTGTGAAGTGATCCCCCATAAGTCTTGTACCCACCGGACACCGTATATAGTTATTACAGTACTAGAGGCCCAGTGCATGATTAAATCATGCACGTGTAGGGTCCCCTACACGCTTTCGCTTTCGATCGCGGGGGAGCTGGGTGCCTGTCCACTGGTGCACCAGGCCTTTCAGAAGCCTCCGGTGCGGCAGAGGCTTCTGAAAGACCTGGTGCCAGAGAGGACAGGCACCCAGCTCCCCCACTTTTGATGGTCCGCAGCGGGACGTGGACTCTCTGCCCCAGAGGCCCCAGCCCCTTCTGTGCCACAGCACAGCCATGGCGCAGACGCTGAGCTCGCGCTGCCGCTGGCCCAATCGGCCACCCTGGCCACCCCGAGTCCCACCCCCCCGCTCCTCCTGGCCAATCATGGGCATAGTGAAGGTATGGTCAATTTGCATATTTGTCTATTATTAGGTAGGATTATTGACTATATTCCCTAAGCTGTACAAATTGGCAATTACAAAATAGTCACAGAGCATCTTTTTAATGCATATATATTTTTATTGATTTCAGAGAGGAACGGAGAGGGAGAAATAGAAACAGCAATGGAAAATGACTAATCAGCTGCCTCCTGCATGCCCCCACTGGGGACGGAGTTCGCAACCCGGGCCTGTGCCCTTGACTGGAATCGAACCCCAGGACCCTTCAGTCCCCAGACCCACGCTCTATCCACTGAGCCAAACTGTGTGTTTCTAAAGCTCAGCAGGTGATTGTGCGAGGCCAGTGTGAAATGCTGGTTCAGAGATTCAGGAAAGGAGTTTCTCAGCTTTGAGTGGGTTAATATGAATGGAAGAAAGTGGAGTTTTGGGTGACAAGATGGGATAGGAACAAGATGACTTGCCAGGTGTGTAGGGATTGATGCTGCCTGAGGCTCCCAGGAAGAGTGAGCAGAGCTGCCCCCTAGTGGACACCAGGGGCTGCAGCAGGGTCAGGCTTCTCAGCCTGAAGCTGGGACTGGAAGGGGCGTGCTGAAATATGGTGTCAGAAGTGCTGAGTGGATCTGGAATGTGAAGTCGTTAAATCACGCCAGCAGCGAGCCCGAATTAATCAGCTTCCAGCTAGAGGAGAGGGAAGAAGCGGGGCGAATGCGATGGACACTGCCATATGGCTGACAAAGCCAGGCTTGATGGCATGGGGCAAGATTAGAGGGCTGGGGCTGGGGTAGCCAAGGGCCCAAAATGTGCAAAAAGCATCCGATTGTGCAAGGTGTCACCTTGAGGGGTTCAGTCCTGGAAGGTATGCAGAGGGTTCCTGGGAGATATTTGAGGGAAGGGGTCCCGGGCATGTTGTCCTGTGGGGATACAGGGATGGGAACTTTGCCAGGCAGGAGCCGTGTGATGACAACAGAAGCCGTGGCTGCTCGTGCTGATTCCCCACATTCGAGAGAAAGAGCTGATAGAGTTGGGGGCTGCCTGAGGTGTGCCCTGGGGGCAGAAGAGCTCCCATCTGGGAAGAAGCCCTTCCCAGATCCAGTCCGTCCTTGGAGGCACAGTTCTCAGGCCCTCTCTGCCAGCGGTGGAGGCACCTGCCAGAGCAGCTGCTGGCCGCCAGAGGCATCCTACCTGGGCTTCCGCAGAGCTGCTGGGGCAGCACCTTTGCGGGGAAATGCACGAGGAACCCAGGCTCTTTCTGGAGCTGGAAGATCTTCTCAACTCATCTTTGCTCAGGACTCCAAACCTGGTGACCCCTGGTGTCACTTTTGGGTCCCTACTCGGGAGCTCAGAGTCCTCAAGGGTAAGGCAGGGCTCTGGTCCTTGTGGGAGGGTCTCCTGAAGAGTCCTGGGCCCAACTCCCATGGGGAGGAGCAGTCTCTTCTAGAAAGTGGAAAGTCAAGGAAGTGAGTGGGAGTGGGGTGGAAGGAATATTTTGGGCCTGTCGGGACCAAGAGACCAAGTAGGAAAAAGGGCCCAAGTGCTGCGAAGGAGTCTGAGAGGTGAGAGATGGGAGGACCTGGCTTTATGTGAAAAGGGTCGCTGGCCATTTGCTGGAAAGCAAAGCCTCATCTCACTGCTCATTTACCTACAAAATTCATCCAGCGTCCAGCCAAAGTGTTTTAGTTCTTACCATGTGCCAGGCATTTCCCATGCACTATTTTGTTCAATTTTTACAACAAACCTGCGAGGGTATCACAGGCGGATGAGGAGCTGGAAGTCAGAAAGGTTAAGAAATGCATCCAAGGTCACAAAGTTGGAGGCAGAGAAGGGATCTCAGCCTTGGTTTTCTAGCTCCTGATCACAGCCACCTGGCAGGGCTCTGCAAGGTGTTCTCTTGCATTTTGGGCCTCAAGGGAGCAATGTAGGGAGAGTTGCAGGGGCATTTGTCCCTCTCCCCCCCCCCCCGCCCACCACCACACACACCCCTAGTTATTGTTGTTCTTACTGTTTGTCAGTCCAGCCTCACTAAAGGGCATGTGGAGGAGGCCCAGAGGGGCAGGCAATGCCACTGATTAACCCTGCCCCTGGGCAGAGACTCCCAGACTTTCTGCGCTTCCCCTGAAATAATAAGTAGCATTTATTGAGCACCTTCTGTGTGACAAGTACTGCTTTTAGGCGCTTTTACTTATTTCATTAATCCTCAAAACAACCCTGAAAAGTAGGTATTCTTTTTCGAAAATATATATATTTTATTGATTTTTTACAGAGAGGAAGGGAGAGGGATAGAGAGAAATATCAATGAGAGAAACATTGATCAGCTGCCTCCTGCACGCCCCCCACTGGGGATGTGTCCGCAACCAAGGTACATGACCTTGACCAGAATCGAACCTGGGACCCCTCAGTCCGCAGGCCGACGCTCTATCCACTGAGCCAAACCGGTTAGGGTGGGTATTCTTATTTTACGTCTGAAGAAGCTGAGACTGAGGGAAGGCAAGGAACTTGGCCAAGATCATGCAGCACTTTTTGTCAGAGCTGGGAATGCCAGTGCAGGGCTGGCTGACCTCAGTGCTTCTTGCAAATGTTTACGTTCCATGCACACATGCTGGTTGCTTCCAGGAGAGGAAGAGAAAGGTAAATACGAAGAGTGGTTAGGGTTAATTCTAATCCCTTGTCCACTTCCCTCCAAGGCGTCATTGCCACGGCTTCCCTGCCAATTGTCCTTAAAAGAAATTGTTTTGGCTGTTCAGGTTCCTCCATAAATTGGAGCAGCATCTGGTCTTTGCAGAGAGCCAGGCATTCCAGGAGCTCATAACCCAGGGTCCGGATGGTTCCTGGTTTGACGACCAGCTGGCACCAACTCCCCTGGGAGTGTGTAGGCAAAGTCTGATCTGCAGAGCAGTTGTTCATTTCCCCAAATTAGGAGACCCAGGAAAATGATTCTTTTAGAGGCCCCAGATCTGATCTGAATCCCAAGTTTGCACCCCCTTCTTTTTTTTTTTTTTTTAATCCTCACCTGAAAATATTTTTTCCATTGATTTTTAGAGAGAGTGGGAGAGAGAGGGAAAGACAGAGAGAAATAACGATGCGAGAGAAACACATCGATTAGTTGCCTCCTGCACGCGCCCCGATCAGGGCCCTGGCTGGGGAGGAGCCTGCAACCGAGGTACGTGCCCTTGACCCAAATCAAACCCAGGACCCTTTGGTCCGCAGGCTGACACTCTATCCACTGAGCAAACCGGCGAGGGCTGCACCCCCTTCTTTAGGAAAGATGCTGAGTGCATTTGAGAGCCCGCCACCATCTCAAGCACTGGTGCTCATGGGATCCCGAGGAGGCCAAGGCAATGCGCCTTCCTAGGCCCCACTCAGGGAGGGACTCTGCCTTTCTGTACTCCACGGTCCTTTCTGCAGAATCTGTAAATCCAAACTGTGCTGGACATGAACAGCTCTGTCGTAAGTTTGGAATCGAAACTCATTAGTGACAAAAACCGGACTGGACCCTATATTTCTCTCTCTTAGGGTGAGTATGGATAGGCTTTAGTGCAGAAGTCAGGTGATGAGTCTGATTACGGTGCTGCTGCTGCTGTGGGGTGTTACGTAACATGTCGTATATGCATCACCCGTTATTTCTAAAATCCAAAACGTTCTGGAGTCTGGCCCCACACGTTCCAGGTAAGGGGTGTGGCCTTGTTTTATAATGCACCGTGTTCAAGCAGGAAGGTCATCTGATCAGGAAGCAGGTGGCTTACTTAGATTCATAAAGAGAGTCCTCCCAAGCCTCCCAAGTGGTCAGACGAGGCGCCTGACTTCCATCACCCAGGGGCTCATGCTTTGCTATCTTCTCTGAGAGGTGGATGAAACCGGAAGTAGCTTAGCCCTGAATGTGGATTTTTCCTCTGTGGGAGAAGGCAGCTTGAGACAAGTGGGTATTGGAGAGGGTGACCAAGTGCTAATGGGAAGGAAGATGGGATAGGACAGGGGTCTCAGGCAAATTGCAGGCCCTAGGTAGGGCCTACAGTGGGCAGAGCCTGCAGATGGTGCTGGGGGAGATCTAAACAGCACAGAGCTAAGCCAGGACCATGGCCAGTCAGCCCGGCTCATTGCTCACCGCTGTCTGAGCTTTAGTGCACAGAGCACAGCCATCGAGTGGCCTTCAAATTACAGAAACCCTGTCCTTGGCAGGTGTCACTCAGGGCTCTCTGGGTCAGGACCAGGGGGAGGCCCTGCACGTTGCTTCCCAGCTCCCCCAGGAGGGCCCCAGCAGATGGGCAGGTGTCAAAGCTGATGGCATCAAAGGTGTGACCCACCCTGAGTGGGACCAGTGATTGTTTTCTAATAGAGCTGGCCAGTGTCGAGGTGGAGTGGCAGGAGACGTCTGAGGGCGCGTCTTTTCCATTTTCAGAGGTTCCAGTTATTTACCAATGAAGAAATGCCGAAACATGGTTACACACATTCGGGTCAACTTAAAGTTGTGCGTGGACGGTGCGGTCTTTCTGCAATCCTTCACAGCGTGTCTGGGACCGCAGGGCTGTTTGTGGGTAGCGGGGATGCGAGGCGAGGCGGCTGGGGCGCCCCCTACCGGACACGGCCGGCCGCGCTCAGCCGCAGACTGCGGGCTGCCGCGGGCCATCGGGGCGCTCATTCCGCCACCTGGCGGCGGCGGCGGGAACCGCGGGGGCGCACCGACGCCGAGCCCCGCAGGCCGGGCTGGGGCCGCCCCGCGGCCGAGGCAGCAAAGGGTTAAGCTGTCAGCCGCGCGATGTTAAACAGGTGTCAAAGGCGCCCCATATATCTGCAGATTGAAATCAAATTCTTTGCCGTATAAAAAGATAAATTACCCAGGCGCTGCCGCGCGTCCCACTCATCACGCCAGCGCCAGACGGCAAGCAATTTTTTTTTTTAATGTGCTAACGACCTAATCAAGCAATCAAGTCTGAGAAGATTGCAGAGTGACCGGGGCAGCCATCTGCCGGCGAGCCCCGCATTCATTTCCCGCGCCCCCGCGCGGGGCGGAGCCGGGGAGGGAGCTGCCGGGGGAAGAAGGGGAAAAATCCTAAACAAATTAACACCCAATTTTCCCCGTCTAATTAGTTAAATGAGAAGTGTTTGGGGTCCCCCGGGGAGGGGGAGCGGCTCGCAGCGCGGCTCGTGCTGCCTCCCCAGCATTAATTAGTGCGGGTCAATGCCACGGCTCCCGGGAGAGCAGCCGCTTTAATTTCCCGTGATATTTCAGTGCCTGAGGCCCATCGATTCAAACTGAAATTAACTTATTTTTCAATCAGCCCAGGGCTGCCCCTGGGGGTGACTCTTCTTTTGCCGCCTCCTGAATAGAGCTGGAGCAATTTTTCATCAAAAGCTGAAACCTCCGCTGCCGAGGGCGGGGCGGGGGCCCGGAGGGAAGGGGGGGACCGGCGAGGCGAGGGAATGGAAATCGCAGCGGAAACTAATAGATTTCTGGAATCCGCCCCCGCCCTCCCTCTTCTCCCCGCTTCCCAGAGCTCCTGGCTGCGCTGCGGGGACAGAGCCCAAGGAGCTGTGGAGGAACAGGAGGGGCTGCCCGGGCCTGGGGTCCGCCCCGCGCCTCTCACCTCCTGGGGGAACGGTGGCCTGGTTCTGGTTCTGGTTCTGGCTGCTGTCAGTGGCTGGAAGTCTCAGCAAAGCTGGTTTGGGAGACAGGAATCTCCCCTCCCCCAAGCATGGCAGCTCCCCCCGGGCGGGAGAGCGCCAGACACCCCAGGACAACCGCCCACCATTCAGAGTCCGCACCAGTCAGTTTGGGGACCAGAAAAAAAAAACCTTCCCTAGCGTGCCTAGGTCCCCACTCCCGTTTGCTTCTCCCACCACTGAGAATGTCATCTTTCTTCCCTGACGGAGGGATGGCTGCCCGACTCCCTCAAATATGATGCCGAGTTAGGGTGGTAACTGGAGAGCGGGTGGATGGAGGGCCCTGTGGATGGCAGGCTCAGGGCAGGGCACCGGAGGGCGCTGACCCAGGCCTTCTGGGGGCATCCCCTCTGCTTAGTTCCCAGGCTTCATACCTCCATGCTCCCTGGAAGCCTTCCGGAGACTGCTCGAGTCTCAGGCTCCGGGGAAAGGGGGTTCTGAACACGGCTAGTCCAGCCCCTGGGAAGGAATGTGTCCCTCTGCAAGTCAGAAAAAAACACACATTCTCTTCATGCCCTAAGGTCTGAGCACAGGAGCTACCTGGGTCGGGCTTCTCAGCTGCAAACAGGACCACAGTGGGCACTGCTCACCTGCAAGACCCTGTCCTAGAGGTGTCCTTGTCCCATTAAAAAAAAAAAAAAGACCCATTTCACCCATCGGACTCTCACAGGACTTGGGTCCTCATTCTGGTGGATACCCCTGAGCCTGGAGGAACCCCCTGGGTAACATGGGGCTTGAGTAAGGGCACCCACCTGGAGAAACCAGCAGTCCCAAGAGTATGGGGCCATTGGCCATGGAAGGGGTGGGGACCTTAACTCCAGATAGACATGGGGGGGGGGGCGGGAGGGGAGAGGCCTGGGCCCAGGGCCCGTCAGAGCACCCCCTGACGTGTTCGTCTACACCTGCAGGTCTGGTTCCAGAACCGCAGAGCTAAGTGGAGGAAGCGAGAGAAGTGCTGGGGCCGGAGCAGCGTCATGGCGGAGTACGGGCTGTATGGGGCCATGGTGCGGCACTCCATCCCCCTGCCCGAGTCCATCCTCAAGTCCGCCAAGGATGGCATCATGGACTCCTGTGCCCCGTGGCTGCTCGGTAAGGGCCCACGCCCTCCTTGGGGCCCTGCCCCTGAGGCAAGGAGAGTGGGCTCCCCTAGGAGGGGACAGGCCCTGGAGCAAAGGGACCTGGCACAGCAGCCAAGCAGAAGGGAGGCCCTCCAAAGCAGGTCCCCAGCTCCCTTGCGGGGCTCGGTGTGGGCAGGGCCCAGGGCTTGGTGTCTCTCTTGCATCCACCCACGGTGCCTAGACGTCCATCCTGGACAGGTCCCTGACTGTGGGTTCTTCAACAGCCCTGTCCTGTGAGGGGGGTGTGACTGGTGCCCCAGGGTCTGTACCCCTTCCTTCCCTTGTGGGAGGTGCGCTTGTGAAGAATGAAACTGCCCCTCTTGGGGCCTGGGGGACCCCTAGGTCCCTTTGGCCACCATTCTGGCTTTGCCCAAAGGCCTTCTTTCCCCCTAAATCTCTCCACCTGCCATCTTCCCCCGCCTGCCATCTGGGCCTCTGTCTGATAGCACCAACCTGTCTTGGGGTTCTACGGTCTGGAATCCCAGGAGGGAGGGATGGGGAGCAAGCACTGCTCGGGAAGGGACCGAGCAGGCTGCCAGGGGGGGCAGTGCCCAGGGCGTGGCTGCAGCCCTCCCGCTGCCCTGGCCCAGCCCTGGGACTCGTGTGACTGTGGTGTGTGAAGTAAGGCTTTCTGCTTGTCCTTAATTCTGGCCTCTCTCTATCTTTGCCGTTTTCAGTTCAAGATGGCTTTCCCAGGCGCTTTTCTAAACCCGAATACCAACACTTCTTTTTAGGAATGCACAAAAAGTCGCTGGAGGCAGCAGCCGAGTCGGGGAGGAAGCCCGAGGTGGAGCGCCAGGCCCTGCCCAAGCTGGATAAGATGGAGCAGGAGGAGCGGGGCCCCGACGCCCCGGCGGCCATGTCCCAGGAGGAACTGAGGGAGAACAGCATTGCGGCGCTCCGAGCCAGGGCGCAGGAGCACAGCACCAAAGTGCTGGGGACTGTGTCCGGGCCCAACAGCCTGGCCCGGAATGCCGAGGAGCCCGAGGAAGAGGAGGCCGTGGACGAAGACAGGCCAGGGGAGAAGCTGAGTCCTCGGCAGCTCGAGGACGTGGCTTAGGTCAAAGGTCAAGGGTGCGCTGCCACTGGAGCCCAGGACTCTGCTCTCCTCGGGGCCTGTGGTGCCGGGAGGTGTTCTCGAGGCTGGGCCCAGCCTGGCCTTTGCCACCCTCCCCCTGCCCCACAGACCCTCCATGACCCCCGGGCGACTTCAGACACAGCTCCGTTCTGGCCAAGGCTTTGGGCCACGCTGGTATCCCCTTCCTAGTCTTGACCTTGTCAGCCTCCTCCTCAGCCCAACAGCCCTGCCTCGGAAGCCTTTCTGCTGCCCACACCGCCCCCTCAAGCCGCTTCCACTCAATCCCTGGCCACTCTCACCATCCGGATCCACCCCTCACAGTCCTCCTGCTCTAGACCCTCCCCCCAGCTCTAACCCCCTGTGGATTCTGCTCCCCCCAGACCCACAGCCCATTGCCTGCCCGGCCCTGTCAGGGGGAGGGGCCCTGCACTCCAAGGCCAATGTCCTGAGCACCCCCATCCTCAGCCAACTTCTCCCCTCAGCCTATCCCTTCCCGTGGGCCTGGACCTGGGCCTCCACCGTGTGAATGTACTGCCCTGCAGGCCCAGGTACAACCTCTGCTCCACCCCATCCATGGGGCCCAGAGTCCAGATTAAACGTGGGAGGGAAGACTCAGCCTGGGCCCCTCGGCCGCCCTCCATGGTCACCCTCAGGAACCTGCCCTCTCCACGCCCAGCCTGCCCCACCATCCCTCCCAGCACCGGTGCCAGCCACACGTGAGGTGATGTACACCTGTGTTGAGTCCAGGGCCTGTGCCCGGCAGCCAGGGGCACCTCTCACCGATGCCGTGGTTCTCTGCACTGCTGGGGGGGGGGGGCACCCCCTCCACCAGGGCCCTTGGGCTGTGCTCTAAAGCACTGACTCCCTGATGTGCTGCCTGCCTGTGACCCTGACTCGCTGTGCAAGGCACCCTTCCCCTGGAGCTTCTCACAAATTACTGGTTCGCATGTGCCCTGCCTTGGAGCAACCCAATCCAGCTGTTAAATGAACACCTGGGGAGCCACAGACCTTGACCCAATTTCATCCAGGCTGTCCTTGGAAGGCCAAGCCAGGAAAGGGCCTGGGGCTATATAATCATCAAGGGTTGGTCACAAGGAGGCAATGAGAAAAGGCTCGAAGGAGGAAAGTGGGAGCCAGTGTTAGACCCAAACTACAAACTAAGCAGTAGGCACACACCTTCATGCCAGGTGTATGCCCAGGTGCATGTGCACTAGAATCAGACAGTGACCTTGTTGGAGTAGGGGGCAAAGGGTTTCTTCCTGTCTGCTGAGAGGAGCTGTCCATACTGGTGGCCTCTCTGCAGCTGTCCCTCCACCCCCAGGCCAGGTCATGTCCCCCTCACCCCATCGCATTTCCTTACCATCCCACCACTTCTGCAGGGAATACCTCGTGAAAGGCCTGAGACAGTGAATTGGGATTTTAATTCCCTATCAAAAGTTGATTTCTTCTTCATTCCATTCACAGAACTCTCCCCCAGTTCTTGTCTTTGCCCCCTGTTGGTTTGAAGTGTTAGACTGTAGCCCCTGGTGTGTAAATAATGTACATAGAGTGAGAAGAAAGAGCCTTGATATTGAGGTATTTGAAATATGAACTGTAATAACTTCTAGGTATTCTAAACCTGTGATTTCTGTGCCATTTTCTGTAAAGATACAAGTAAGAATAAAATTGATGTAAAAACAGCAGGGGAGGGATCCAGCAGTCCTGTGTGTGTGTGTGTGTGTGTGTGTGTGTGTGTGTGTGTGTAGCATAAAAACCAATCCATGAAGTCAGTTTTAGGTCAAATTGCTAGGGTCCCCCTTTAAAATTACTGCAACTGTAGAAGCACCGTGGCCTGCCTTTCTCCACTGAGCTGACATTTGTCACCTTTCAGTGACATTTATCACTGTGATCACTGTGATAGGGGCCCTCCTCCATTGCAGGCACATCTAAAACAGCCCAGCCCTTGAGTCCCGAAGTTATCACCGATGACTCCCTCCTGCTCCTCACACAATAGATTGCACCCAGTGGTCGGCAAACTCATTAGTCAACAGAGCCAAATATCAACAGTACAACGATTGAAATTTCTTTTGAGAGCCAAATTTTTTTAAACTTAAACTTCTTCTAACGCCACTTCAAAATAGACTCGCCCAGGCCGTGGTATTTTGTGGAAGAGCCACACTCAAGGGGCCAAAGAGCCGCATGTGGCTCACGAGCCGCAGTTTGCCGACCACGGCACTAACCTTTCCCTCTGGTACTTAACTAAAAACAACCCTATTTCATCCACCCCTCAGGTGAAGCCCACAGCCCATCTTGATCCCCAAGAATCCCAACTCCTTCCTTTTGTGTATACATGTGCACTTGAATGTCTTACATCACATTAATTACACAGAAAAGGCAAGGGTATTGGGAACTGCAAGTCGGAGGAACCCTCGCTAAATCCCGGTCCGAGAAGGGAGTAAAAGACAAGCCGAGGAAGACTGCATGGACTGTCTGCAGACAGCTGGGGCCCACCTGCTCCATGATGTGTGGGACGGAATTACAGATGAGAGAGAGCAGGGAGCAGAATGGAGAGATTATATTGGAGCTGTTGGTTCAAGAAATCTTGACTGTTTCAAATTGGCTCGGATGTGGAACTCATTGTCACCGCCCCCCCACCCCAGACCCCGGGCTAGGAATGCCCTTCCCTCACTCGGCCCAGCCCCAACACTCATCCTGCAAGGCCCCTTCTTCAGGAAGGACTTAGAACCTGTTTTGTCCTAGCACGTGGGACATTCCTCCAGGAAGGTGTTTTTATGCATTGTTGTAATTTCTTATTTACAAGTCTGTCTTCCTCACAAGACTGACTTCTTCAGGGATGGGGGTTAAATCTTATTTATCTGTAATCCCCAGGACCCACCAAGGGCCTGACACTCAATCCATTGTTGAATGAAGGAATGTTCTTCCTCTAACTCATGCTTTCGTCCAATGATTTAAAAACATTTATGGAGCATCTGTGTATCAGCCAGTGGACAAGGCACTGGGAATAGAGTGGTGGGCAAAGCTGTCCTATTTGGAGGGAAATACAGATAGAATTCAAGTAATCACACCAATAAAACACAAAATCGCAAGTGTTCTAAGGCAGTGGAGGCGTGAGATAAGGGACCATGAAAACACAACCATGGGATTTGAGTCAAGGTGTTGAACCTCTGAGCCTCTCTCCTGTGTTCTAAGAATAATGTCCGCTCAACCAGTCTCACAGTGCTGCAATGTCCCACTGGAGCACAGGGGAAGGGCAGCCACACCAAGGCAGCGCAAGCCTGGGTGAGCCCTTGGCAGCTGCCCCACCCTGATCTGGGGGACAATTGGGACACTCAGAGGCTTGGGAGCTGCCAGAAATCCCCTGGACAATCACCCCAGGAAACTGAGCCTGGGAAGAGGTGTGCAGCTCTCTGCAGAGGGACATCATGAGGCCTCCAGGTGATTAAGGAGGGGAGAGGCTGGGACACTGCAAAGGGAAGAAGCTGGACAGGAGGGGCCTGGACAGCAGGGCCCCCCAGGCAGAATGAAGAGAAGTCCCCCTGCTGACTAGCCCTGTGGGGGGCTTCTCAGGATCTCAGGGAGGATTTTATTTCAGGCTCCACCAGCCCAAAGGCTGTGTGCACCAAGAGCCAGAGTATAAAAGGGCAAGGAGCCCTGATTTATGAGGGCTGCCTGGAGCTGCTAAGCAGACCTGGCAAGGACAGATGAGGAGTCTGGTAAGAGGAGGCAAGGATGAGGGTGTGGGAGCTTGAGGCCCAGACCTGTGGCCCATAAGAAAGTGGGGCCATGACCTGAGGGATCTCTGGGACCTGGTCCATCCAGGCCCGTCTCCTGCACCCCCAGCTCCGTGGGGGCCTGGAAGTCTTCCTTCTGAGAGCTGCAGTGCCCTGTGCTCTCACTCACCCAGGGTGTGGAGGGGCACCCCACCTGGTTTCCACACTAATGTAAGAAGTCACTCATAAGGGAAACTGGCAGAGGGGGTTATGGGAACTCTGTACTTTAATCTTCGCTGTTGTTTTATAAACCTAAAATTGTTACAAATATAAAGTTTATTTAAAAAATAAACTAGGAACAGCTGGCATGGCTCAGTGATTGAGCATCGACCTATGAACCAGGAGGTCACGGTTCAATTCCTGGTCAGGGCACATGCCCGAATTGCAGGCTTAATCCCCAGTAGGGGGTGTGCAGGAAACAGTCGATCAATTATTCTATCTCATCATTGATGTTTCTCTCTCTCCCTCTCCTCTACTCTCTGAAATCAATAAAAAATATATTTAGAAAGAAAAAAAAAAAAAACTAGTTTGTTTTCTAGAGGGAAACCACAGAGGGCTTCTCTGAGTTGGAACTTTTGGCTGCTCCTTTCCCGATCTCTTACCCCTGGGCTAGGAGTTGCAGTTCAAGACCCCAAAAGAGCATCCAGTACCCAGGACCCACCTCTGGGAGCTGAGACTGGGCCCAGAGCCACTGGCCTCAGCTAGTTCTCTTCTGGTGTTCCCTTGCTGCCTCTTTCTTCTTTAGGTCTCTCTCTCGTCCTCAACTCAGGCAGCTATGAAGTCCCCGCATAGTCACAGCTGAGCAGGCCCAGCAGTGATCTGCTCCATTAATTTCTCCCAGATCAATCCCTCCCAATGCCAACTCTTCTTGGTGGCTGCCAGCCTCCTCCTGTCCCTGACTCCTCACCTCTGATTTACCTGCATGGCTCTGCTCCCAGAATGCACTTCAGGGAGTCTGTCACAGGCTGGGGTCAGGGTCAGAGTGATGAGGTGGCCCTGATTGTGGACTTTCCAATTTCTCCTTGTTTAATTCTACTTGTTTATTGCATTTGCTGACTCATGCTATATTGTCTGCTTGTCTTCTGTAAGTTAATGTGACAGCTTTTATCTTTTTTTTTTTTTCTGTGAGAATACTTGTATTGCTTAAGTATTTTTTCCAGTTTTCACCTTGGGCCTAGTCCTCTGTCACTGTGTAGGTATTTAAAATGCAAGCTCCCGCCCTATCCGGTTTGGCTCAGTGGATATAGCGTTGTCAGCCTGTGGACTGAAGGGTCCGGGTTTGATTCCGGTCAAGGGCATATGCCCACGGTTGTTGGCTCGATCCCCAGTAGGGGGCGTGCAGGAGGCAGCAGATCCATGATTCTCATCATTGATGTTTCAATCACTCTCTCCCTCTCCCTTCCTCTCTGAAATCAATAAAAATATATTAAAAAATAAAATGTAAGCTTCCGCCCGGCTGGTGTGGCTCAGTGGTTGAGAGTCAACCCATGAACCAGGAGGTCTCGGTTGGATTCCCGGTCAGGGCACAGGCCCAGGTTGCAGGCTTGATCCCCAGTAGGGTGTGTGCAGGAGGCAGCTGATCAGTGATTCTCTCATTATTGATGTTTCTCTCTCTCTCTCCCCTCTCCTTCCTCTCTCTGAAATCAATAAAAACATATTAAAAAATAAATAAAATGCAAGCTCTGCCCTGGCCAGTGTGGCTTGGTTGGAGCATCGTCCTGTGTGCCAAAGGGTCACAGATTCGATTCCTGGTCAGGACACATGCGCGGGTTGTGGGTTCGATCCCAGGGCACGTGTGGGGGTAACGAATAGATGTTTCTCTTTCCCTCTCTAAAAATCAGTAAAAACATATCCTTGGTGAGGAATAAACAAACAAATAAAATGCAAGTCGCCAGTGCTGTCACTCCCATCACTGTTCTGGCTCTCAGGCCTGGGATTGCCCTTCTGGTTTCCTAGTTGTTACAGATGAATCTTGCTTTTATTATATTCTAGTCATCTCTAGCTGATCTTAATGAGAATTTTTTTCACCAGCCTAGTCCACCATTTTCCCAGAAGTTGCAAAGCTCTTTGCCAATTATTAGGGGCTGTAAAATCTAAATAACATGATTACCTCTCAAGCCTTCCCACTGCCCACCTAGCTCCCCACGGGAATACTTCCCCCAATTCTGACATCAGGCTATCTGCTGGGATTTACTTCACTTGGTTCTTGTCAACCCCCTCCTACCACTGACGCCTTCCTCTCCAGTTCTGTCCTCTTTATTCAGAAATGCCAAGTAAGCAGCAGAGGCCTGCGAAGTGATTGTGTTTGGTTAGGCAGAGAAACCAGGAAACCGTTAATTTTCCTTCTAGCCTTTTGTTCTGGCTGGTTCCAGATATGGCTGGAAGCATGTCAAGTTCTCCTGAGGGCATGCAGGCCATCTGCCTGGTATGGCAGAGGTGGCAGTGGGAAGGACTTACTCTTTTAGTAATTGCTTTTTGTTTTAACTGTTAATTTTGAATTGTTGTGATCTTTTATTTTTAAAATGAACAGCTAATACATTGCCTTATTATTCTTCTTACAGATATTACTGCTTCTCTAAGCTATTTGAGAGCAAGTTGAGGACATGATGTGCCATTACTCCTTAATATTTCAGTGTATATTTCCTTAAAATGAGGATACTCGCCCACATACCTTCTATACAACCAATAAAATCAAGACATTGACATTGATTCAATGCTTTCATCTACTCCAGATAATGCTGATCATTCCAATAATGTCCTTTGTAAGCGGTGGACCCAATCCAGGACCACGCACTCAATTTAGTGGCTAAGTCTCTGTAGTTTCCTCCAATCTGGGATAGTCCAGTCAGTCCTCGCCTCCCATGACCGTGTCATTTTTGAAGATTTCAAGCTAGTTTTTTAAAACTTTATTTTTATTGTTGACACGATACCGCTGTCCCCAAGGTCATCCATTTGAGTGTGCCTGGTATTTCCTCATGATTGGATTGCATAACCTAAATCTTATCATGAGGAAGTATCAGACAGACTCAGTGCATCCCCTTCACAGCTCTGCTTATCTTCCCTCCCCCTTCAACGGGGGGGGGGGGGGGAGGCGGGGTGACGAAGGGCGAAACAGGAGGTATGGTGAGCTGATTGCTCACAAATCAGCCTTGAACCTCAGTTGTGCATGTTCAGCTGCATGAGGGCCACGAAGGGCTGCGCCCCTGCCCTTTGGAACGAGTGTCAATGGGAAGATGTGATCACAAATGGTGAGCAGAGTGAGGCAGCACCTTGGTGCACACTCTACGGACTAAAGTGACATGAGGGCCCGGGGAAGGCTGGGGCAGGACAGACTGTTCCTTACCCGTTAGATATTTACTGTGTGCCAGCACCGTGCACACACAGACTCAATGCCTTCCTGCCCTCATGGAGTTCACACTCCAGTGAGCAAGGGGGCCAGGGGAGACGATGTCAGGCTCCCCCGAGGGGAGAACTGGCCAGACATTTGTGGAGAGTGCCTTAGGACTGAGGAACTTTGGTTCCTCCTACTTGGTGACCAGGCTTGCTACTGCCTGGACAGCCAGAGGAGGTTTGGGGATGGAATGGGGCTGGTCCCTGAATGGGCAGTGCCAGGTCCAACCCCCTGCAGACATGCCGAGGGAGGCAGTGTGGAAAGAAAAGCCAGGGCTCTAACTCTGCTACCTGCCCATCTACCCCCAGTGCCTTCTTTTTCATCCTAGGCATCTGGCTGCACCAGTCCTTGGAAAATTCCTTTCAGCCTCCAGACTTTCCCTGCCTGAAACAGCTGATGGCCTTCATGCATCCCAACCTGTCTTGCTTGGACCTGGAGTGCTGTGTCCAACTTCTCCAGAGCCAGCTCCAGTGCCAGTGACCTACAGCCAGAGCCAACTCTAGAGCTAGAACAAGCTCCAGTACCAGCTTCAGAGCTATAACCAGCCCTAGCCTAAGCCCAGCTCCAGTGCTAGCTTTATTACCGGCTCTAGAGCCTTCTACAGAGCCACATTCAACTTCAGTGCCAGCTCTATAGTTAGTGCTATTTTCAGAACTCATCAGCACCAAAGCTAGAGCCTGCACCAGCATCAGCCCTACTTCTATCTCTAGAGCTAAAAACAGCTCTCGCACCTACTCTAGCACCAGCTCTGGAGCTAGAGCCAATGCCAGCTCCAGAGCAAGAGCTAGATCCAGGGCTAGCTCTAGCACCTACCCTCAAGCTAGAGCCATACGAGTGTCAGCTTCCACATTAGAAGCAGTTCTAGCACCACAGCCAGAGCTGGAACAAGCTCTAGGACTAGAGCCACTCCAGAACTAGAGCCAATACCAACACTAGCCATAGCAACAGCTCTAGAGCCAGATCAAATGACAGAGCCAATGAGAAGTACCAGCTCAGCCCAGCTCTAACAATCAGTGAGGGCTAGAGCTTGCTTCAGAAGTAGAGCCTGTTCTTGGACATCTCTAGCAACCAGCTACAGGGTCACACCTAGCTATACTTCCAGCTCCAAAACCTGTGCCAGTTATAGATCTTTGGCCAATGCCAGTTTGAGTTAGAAGTGCCTGTAGCACCAAATCCAGCACTAAAGCCAGTGCCAGGTCCACAGCTAGCTGCCAGCTCTAGCACCAGAGCCAGAGCTAGAACCAGCTCTAGGGTTTCCTTTAGCTATTTGAGCATATTTAAGACAGTTGATATAAAGTCTTTGTCTAGTAAGTCAAACATCTGGGCTTCCTCAGGGATAGTTTCTGTCAATCTTTTTCCCTTTGAATGGGTTTTGTTTGTTGAAAACTGGACATTTACATATTATAATATGGTAACTATGAAAATCAGCTTCTTTCCCTCACCCAGAGTGTGCTGTTTTTTTGTTTGTTTTGTTTTGATTACAGTCATCTGTTCATTTGGACACATTCCAAAAATATTTTAGCAAATACTGTCATCCCTGTCATGTGTAGTCACTTGAAATCTGTTCAGCTAGTATTTTGACAAAGATTTCCTTGAACAGCAGGAACTGAAAACAAACAAAAGTAAACACATCTCCCAGTCTTTACAGACTGGCTCTGTGCTGGGGCACTCCTTTAACACTTAGCCAGGCGGTTTATAACTCTGCCTTAGCCTGCTTGGACTGAGTCCAGAGACCACCCAGAGGTGAAAGCTTAGGTTGTTCTCAGGTCTTTTCTGAGCATGCATCCCCTTGTGGCCATGTATGTGCCTTTCTAGAGTCCCTAGTACTCAGTCACGCTCTCTGACCTGTCTGCCTGAACACACTGCTTTAGCACCACTACAGGGTGGAGCTGAGTAAGAACAGTGCCAAGACCTAGATGCCAGTCAAGTCAGGTGGATGAGACTTCAGTTACCCAGGGCTGCATTTCCCCAAGTCTTGGACTTCCAACCCACATCTAGGATCATTTTCAGTAGTACCAATAAGGCATTAAATAACCTCGTCTTTTTTTTTCTCCCCATTGATTTTGAGAGAGTGGAAGGGAGGGAGGGAGGGGAAGAGAGGAGAGAGAGACGGAAAGAGAAACATCCATGTGAGATAGTCACGATTGGATACCTCCTGCATGCACCCTGACCAGAGCCAGGGTTTGAACCTCAACCCAGGTATGTGCCCTTGACCAGGAATCGAACCCACGACCCCTTGGTGAGCCGAGGCTTTAACCACTGAGAAACACCGACCAGGGCTATAGAACCTCAAGTCTTATATTGAGAAAGTTACTACCCTAGTTCCCACTCCATCTTTCAAATTTTCTGAAGAAGAAATACCTCATTTGGGTGCTAGTATGTCTAACTCTTATAATATCCCTTAAACTCCATTCACACAGAGGGCAAGATTCAGGCCTAGGCTCAGTCTTTGTAGACCATAGTATGGAGCTGCAATTTCTTAACACTATGGTTTTCATTGGATTCATTTTTAGAGTTACTTTCTATTTACATCAAGTGTAAACTTTCTTTAAAAAATGCATTTAAATGTAAAAATTGAGCTAATTAAAAAAATTTTTAAGTAATTAACAGTACAACAAGTACAGAGTTGCCCAGCAGTGGATGAGTGTTGACCTATGAACCAGGAGGTAACGGTTCTATTCCCAGTCAGGGCACAAGCCCAGGTTGTATGCTCGATCCCCAGAAGGGGGCATGCAGGAGGCAGCTGATCAATGATTCTCTCTCATCATTGATTTTTTTTTTTATCTCTCTCTCCCTCTTCTTCCTCTTCGAAATCAATAAAAATACATATTTTTTAAAAACTAAAAAAAAAAATCAAAAACCAAGTACAGAGTTCTGGCAAGAATCATGAAGGTGATAATCTGACAACTGAATTTTGGGGAACAGAATATTGTTCTAGAATAAGGACTTTGGGTTTAATAATTTTCCATCTCATGTTTTTGTGATTCTGGTTTTTTTTCTGTTCAACTGGTTGTTGTTCCCTAACACAGATTTTTTAAAATCTCAACCTTATTTTTTTGAGGGATAAGACACAATCAAGCCAACCAACCAACCAACCAAACAGAAAGTGCCCCAGAGGTTAGTGCCTCAGGAAAACTGGCAAATGGAGAAGGGGTGATACGGAATGAAGCGAAAAGCCACAAACAGATGTCAGTGTGGTGGAGAATGCTGCCCCTTCTCTCTAGGCTCTCAAGTACAAGTCTGGAAATTCAGTTAAAAAGATCATCTTATACTAGAGAAGAAAGAGAAAGAGGGAAAGCTGTAAATATTTTTAATGTTTATATTTTATATAAAAAAGAAGTTATAAAATTTAAATAGCTGATTCAAGTTAAAAATCTGTTGTTGTATAATTTAACCAATTAAAAAGATTTCTGATCTCTTGACTCCAAGTCCAATATTCTCTCCACATTGATCCTTCATTTCTTATAGAGCCCTCACTTTCAGGTTTTTCTTTAGAAAACAAATCTGAAGTAATTTGTACGTAAATAATCAGCACTTCAAATGTATGGCACTCTGGCTGAGGTAGCAGGAGGCCTGGCAAGACTAGCACCCCATGGAGGCCACACCTCGGTGGGCCACTGCTGCCAGCGCTCCCTGCAGAGAACCTGTGAGACGAACCTGGGGCCTCTGGGTGTCTCCTGGGCACTGCCATGCCCCGAGCTGGGCTCTCCTTTCAGCGGCCAGCCACATCCTTGGCTTCATTCCACTTTGATTCTGGTCAGTTCCCACCTGCCTTCTCCGCAGAGTTTCAGAATCAAGGAGTGAAACTACAAGAGATCACCACCATGCAGAGGTCAGACTGCCCTGGCCATCACAACATGAGGCCATTGACGCCCTGTCCTCTGCCAGCCCATCCCCCATTCGGAGGGGCCTCTGGCCCCAGCCAGGCTCAGCCACTGGGTTCTTCCTCCTCCTCAGCCACCCTGAGCACAGGTACCTTCTCGAGGCTGCGCCGATGTCCCACGCTGATAAACGTTATGCCTAGCTGCTGGCCGACGCGGTAGAGTTCACTCTCCACCTCCTCCGTCAGGGCGCTGGTGGCTTCATCAAGCACTGAGGGCAGAACCCGGTGGGAAGAGATGGAGAACTGCTCCTGCCTGCCTGTTTCTCCTTCAACCCACATTCACCTCCGGCGGGGACCCAGAGGGGAGCTGAAAGCTGCTCTGGCTTATGGGGACCCAGCCTTAGAGAGGATGGGCCAACCGAGCAGAGGCCAAGCTCCATCTCAAAAGCCAGCAGAAGGACAAACCCCTCAGCTTCCTACAGATCAGCACCAGACACGGCCTGGGACCACTCAATCCAGGGAATCCCGCTTCCCCACAGGATGGCAGTCCTTGGAAAAATCCACACCAGTCATCCCTCTGCAGGCACAGCTCGGGGGATGCCCATTTATGGATGGCAGAGCATAACGTCACAAGCTCTCTCAAGGCAGCTCCAGCTGCAGCGATGGCAGAAAGCTTATTGCAACACATCCAGAGCCACTCTGATGCCAAGCACTGCTGCCTTATGGGCAGAGACCTGCCATCCTCTCCTGCAGGGACAGACATGCCCGCCAATACAGGCGAGTTCTCCTACAATACCAACCCTGCCCAGGTGTGCATGAACACACCCTGCTACCTGGGGGCACACACAGCACCTGGCATGCACACTTACAGGGCAGACCTCACCTGCGTACTTCGGCTGCAGGTAGAAGAGCCGGGCAAAAGACAGCCTCTGCATCTCTCCGGGGGACAGAACGTCATACCTGAGGAAAGGGAACGAGAGGACCACTGGAGGAAGGCGTATAAAGTCTGGCCTTTGCCTAGAATGGGTCTAGGCAGGAAGAGGTTCTTGCTACACAGAGAGGCAGGCCCAGGACAGATGGATGTCACCTCCCCTTTCAATCACAGCCCTGCTGCCCACACAAGGTGAGGCTAAAACTCTGCTCCCAAAGGCATGAAACCTAGACTTGGAGGTCAAGGAGCCATTCCATCCCTTCAGTGGTCCCCTGGAACCCACTGTCTTTGGGGGAAATGGCTCTGGAGCATCCCAGCCCCCTTCTTACCAGTTCCAATCGACCTGGTGGTCCAGCCCCTCTGTCCGTGCCACCAAGTCGGACTGTAACACACCCAGAGGAAACGATGTCCATGAAAGTGCCCATCCTGCTTCCTGAGGAACCCCCCTCAGTCCCCTCCACACGTGTGCCTGAGACAGACCTACACCCCACTGGCGTAAAAAGGTGGGGGCAGTCTGCCCCGGGCAGAGAGGAATATCCTATCAGCTACATTGTTTAGACATGTTGGAGCATGGTGACAAGAAATAATAGTTTTATTATTATTTTAAAAGTCACTATAGAGTGTGCCCCCGTTTTGCCCATTATCTGGCCAACAGTTCCCTCCGCCACTTTTTACTCCCATTCTCCTTGCCCCAGGCTCGTCCTTCGAGTCCTGGGCTAGTGATCAGTGCTACCAGGTGGCCTTGGACCTCAGGGTCCTGCCCTCACTTACCAGGCCTGCCAACTCCAAGAACCTCATGATCCTCTCATCATCGGTAGAACCTGCAAAACAGACAGGCCTCCTTCAGAGGTCAGCTCCTCCTGGGCAGCCAGAATAGATGGGGCACGGCATGGCAAGGGGCAGGGGAGGGGACTCAGGATCTGGGCTGAGGCTCTAGAGGGCCAGGCTACAGACCTAAGAAGGAAAGGTTCTGGTGAAGGAAGCAATCACCTCCCTTCCTCCAGTGGGTTCTCTCCTCCAGGAGGGGAGACAGACAAGATGAGGTCAGGGCACAGGCCCCACGAGTAAACAGTCCAGGAGGAGGGGACCCAACCTGAACCCAGCAGCCTGGCTGGGGCCTCTCCCAAAGGGCACAGGTGAGGCCGCAGTCAGAAAAGTAGGAACGACCGAAGTGGGAGAACATGCCCCGAGGAGGCCAGCTCACCTGAGTCCGGGTAGATCTCCTTCAGGGGGTATATCACCTGATAAAATAAACAGCACACTGGCCTCGGCCCAGGCCAAGCTGGGGCTTGCACACAGCCCACCCTCCCTCAGAACCAGCCCAGGAACCACCAGAGGCCGGGCTCCTATCCACCCGAGGAGAGTCAGGAACGCCCTGGCCAAGGGCCCCGTGGGAGAGGCCACGCTGGTGGACAGTGGGCCAGGGTCACTGCAATCTCCAGAGCGTGTCTGGAGGAAAGAGCCTGTGAGGTTCCTGAGGGCAGAGCCCCCCGAATCCACAAACGCTATGATCTTTCGGTTGCAGCCCCCACAGGTTAACCAGTCCCGGAGTTGCTCTGAGTAGATGGCCCAACTCATGGATGTGAATAACATACAGGGGTGGGCAAAGTGGGTTTACAGTTGTGAGTACCTGAAACAGGGTTTATTCTTGTATTATTACTCATTAATCACTATATTATTTGTATTACAACTGAAAACCTACACAACCGTAGACCTACTTTTGCCCACCTCTGTATTCTTAGAGCCAGGGAGTCCCTGGGCACAGGCCATTTTATTACCCCACCTCTATGCCATAGCTCCCTAGGGCTGAGGCCTGCATACTGCCAGAGGACCCAGTTGCGGGGGGGGGGGGGGAGAGAGCGGGGGGAGGGGGAGGAGTGGGCCCCAGGCTGACCTGCTCCCGAAGGGTGCCGTCGGTGAAGAATGGCTTTTGTGGCAGGAACAGCACCCCATGGGGTCCAAAGTCCACCAGCATCTGCACTGAGCCTGTAGAGACCATGAAACCTCCATTATGAGATCTCCCAGGGAAGGTAATGGCTTCTCACCCCTTTGCCACACACACACACACCCAAGCCAAGGCTGGCTCAGGGCAGGGAGGCTGGTTCTCACCCCGTGTGCTCGCCCAGAGGCCACCCAGCACTCGGAGCAAGGACGTCTTGCCGGTGCCCGTGTTGCCGGTGATGAGCAGGCTCTGCCCCTCGGAGATCTTCAGGCTCAGATCCTTGATTAAGGGCTTGTTAGAGGAGGGCGCGGAGATGCAGACCCGATCAAGGAGAAAGGCTGTGTCCGCTGGCTCTGCTGCTGGCCATCCTGGGGCCCTGGGGTTAGAGAAGGGAGGGGGTGGGGAAGATCCAGCGTCAGTATTGCCAAGGGCAAGCTTTTCTCCTTGGGGATGTCACCTCTGGGTTGGGGTTATGGGCTGAATTGTGTCATCAAAATCACATGCTAAACTCCTAACCCCTAGTATCTCAGGATGTAACCACATCCTTAAAGGGGAGATTACATCATGAGGCCCTTTGGGTAGGGCCCTAACGCAATATGTCCTTTAGGAAGGGGGAGATGTCAGGAGCGTGCACGCAGGAAGGCCATGTGAGGACTCAGCGAGAAGGCAGCCGTCTGCAAGCCAAGGAGGTGGGCCTCGGGAGAAAACGAGGACTTTTAGACTCAATTGGGAGAAGATCAGTGTTTGCCGTTTAAGCCACCCAGTCTGTGGTACTGTTACGGCAGCCTGAGCGGACCAACACCGAGGTGGAGCTGGGGCACCTGCTTTGTGCCAGGCTGGCAAAGCCCCACACGTGACTGATGTCAGTCAGTCTTAAAACTCAGGAATCACAGGTATTATCCCCCCTTGGCAGATGAGGAAGCCGAGGCAGGTGGCTAAGTAACTTGCTCAGGGGCACAGAGCTGAATTGGTCTCATTCTAATGTGGGTGAGTCCCCAGGGTGTCCCAGTGCGACTAGAGGACTGAGGGCAAGGACGGGAGTGGTAACAAATATAAACAGTTCTGGGGTTCCTGGCTCTCCGAGGACGCCCGTCTCCCCTGAGACCAGCAGCTCTGGTTTCCTGCAGTCCCAGCACCGGCACACCAGCCTCCGGGCTCACAGTTGCGTGAAGCGTGCATTTTGAACGGGGCGACAGTTAAGGCTTTAGTTCCTGAGCAGAGAGTTGAATGTAGGTCCTGGATTTCAGAAAATTTCCTTTTTCAAAAGCTTACTCTGTAGACACTGTCCAAGTACTTTCTATAAAGGATGGTATCTAATCCTCACAACCCTAAGAGGAAGGTGCCATGAATGTTCCCTTTATAGAGGTGAAGAAAGTAAGACACAGAACAGTTAAGTAATTCTGCCCAAGAAAAGCAAGGACATGAAACAAATCTTTAATGCAGAGAGAGGTCAGAAACACCAGAGCCTGCAGAGATACAGGAGTACAGACACCCCCGGCCTGCGTGGGGCCTGCGGACAAAGACCAGGAAAGGGACAGGAAAGGGACAGGCGGCAGGGCTCAGTGAGAGGAAGAGGGAAAGGGAAGAGGAGGCCACGAGTGAGAGGAAGAGGGAAAGGGAGGAGGAGGCCACTAGTCAGATTCTAACTCAGGCCCAGGCAGGTGTGTGCACTTTGTTCCACCAGCTGGGGGACGGTGGAAATTAACACAACGGACGCCAGGACAGCAACACTATTATAAACGTTTGCAATGTGCCAGGCACAAGCCACAGATTTCTTTCAGTTGCTCCACACAGCCCTGCTGCCCAGCTGGGCAGTCCCAGAGCCTGAATTCTCACCAACGCACACACTGCCACCCAGTACTCACCTGTGTGAGTCCCACTCGCTCTCGTCCAGGAGCTCGCCGTCCTGTGACTTCAGGGTCATGTCCAGCAGGGTCTCCTGAAGCTCCCCAATCCTGGGCGAGAAGTGAAAACCTGAGGCAGGCGTTTGGGGGCCCAGGTAAAGGTAAGAATCCTTTTTCTCTCATGCTCACTAGGATATGGGGAGTTTTTCTGTTCCTTTTCTCACTCAGCCCCTTCTCCCAGTGCACCAGCTTTGTTCACAAACTAGAGGTGTGGGATGCAGCCTCACCTGTGTGTGTAACCAGCCACATCCGAGAGCGTGGTGGAGAGGTCGATGAGCCGGGTGAAGCAGCTGATGAGATAAATGCACACGAAGGCATTCTGGATGGAACGGGAGCAGTGAGCACAGGCCTTGACCCCCAGGCCCTAGGTCCTGGACCCTGGGCCGGGGGGCAGCGTGAGGTGTCATCATGAGGGATTCTCACCTTGCTGACCAGGGTGCTGAGCTCTGTGGGGCTAAGGTCTCCATAGACGCCACTGAAAATGGGGATTGCGATCACAACATAACTCAGGATGCTGCCCAGATAGTCAAACGTGTTGATACCGACTGTGGAAGACATACTGCGTGAGATCCTGGAACATTCCTGTGCTCTGAGGGGAACGGAAAGCCAAGCAGGACCAAGCTATTCCCTGGATCCTCATGCTCCTGAGGACACACAGGGTGAAGGCAGTGGCTCTCCCTGGTTAATCCCTTCAGCAGAGCAGACCGTATCAGTGTAGAGAAAAGTAGGGAGGGGAGGGGCAGGAAGGGGAGGGAAGGGGAAGGAAGGGGAGGGGAAGGGAAAGGAAGGAAGGGGAGGGGAGGGGAAGGGAAGGAAGGGGAGGGGAGGGGATGAGGAGAGGAGGGGAAGGGAGGGAAGGAGAGGAGATGGGGACTATCCCGATCCTGTGGTTCCTGCCTCCCGGGTTCCCTCTACTTACTGTACAGCCAGAGCTCCTTGGACATCAGCTCCCGCTGGGTCTGAAGGAGTCTCTGCAGCCTGCGGTCCGTCCTCATGTGCTCCACATGCCCAGCTCTGATGAGAAAGGCTGGAATGTCCACGGGATCCGGAGAGCCTCAGCCAGGCTGGGGACCCTGTCCCTCATCACACCCTCCGTTAGGGACTAAGCTCATCCGAATGGTCTTCCCCTCTGACCCTAACACTAGCACCCACTTACTGCTTCACTCATTCAACATGGTATTGTCTGCAGAAAGAACCTGAACTCTCGATTGGCCAGACCTGGTTCAAATCCTGGCTCTGGTTAGCTACTAGCTGGGCGACAGACTGATTACTTAAGCCTAGGAGCCTCAATTTTCTCATCTGTAAGATGGAGCTTGTAATAACCTACCTAACAGGCTAGAGTGAGAATTTCTGAGTATTAAGGGCTAGGCACATGAAGGGACCCCAACAGATAACAGCTGCTATCATTAAACAAAGGTACAGGGAGGAGGACGCTACGTGGCAGGCTCCGTGCTAGTCAGTGTGGCACAGAGGCGGTAAGACAGTCCCAGTTCAGGGGGCAGGCAGATGCTCCGCACTCTTCACCTGGAACATGGAAAGTGTGACTACACAGAGCATCTTCGAGCTCTGGAACTAACAGGCTTGGGCACTCATGAAGCCTAGGAAGGCTCTCTGGAGGAGGTGACCTGGGCTTCTAGGACAGGCAGCAAAGGTGGGGTGGACAGAGGGGGCATTGCAGAGTTTACATAAAGATGGGTACAGAGGCTACAAAAGAACACACCCAGAGCTCCAAGAACCAACCTGCTTCCCCCAGAGCCCAAAGCTTCATGAGCAGAAACTGCAGAATCCAAAAACTTAGCACACACCCACCCCACCACACTACCAAACCCCAGATCAGTCCTGGTGTTCTTGGCGCCCCCAGGTGGTGGAAGCTGAAAACTGCTAGTGACTGGCAGAAGCGCAAAGGTCCCAGCGCTCTTGAGTCCAGGTGCTCCAAGACAGCTCCCCTCCTTCAACACCAACCTCAGGGCCTGCCTGCCAATGACTCCCGCGGCCTCACAGGAGGCAGCACGGGCCTCCCCTGGCCCTGAGGGAAGGAATGGGATTTCACAATGCGCCTGTCAGGAGACCAAACACAGCCGCACGTGGACCTCACGTGGACAGCGCTTGTAGGGAGGACTGCCAACCCCTGAGGCTCCCGTTCCCGCCTGTACCACAGAGCAGCTTTGGACGTCAGCAAGACGAGCAGGATTTGCTCATTTCATCCTTGGAACCAATTTAGGCCCCATGCTAGGTCACCGAGAGGAACAAATCCCTGGGCTTACACAGGATGAGGCAGACAAGGACAGTGAGATGCAGGGAGAGGATCACAGCCCAGGGATGGTGGGAGGGTTGTACCATTCAGCTCTCCTTCTCTGCCATCTCCCCTGGCAGCTCTGATCAGGGAGAGGGAACTACTCCCACTAAACTCACCTGAAGAAAGCAGCAGGCTCAGCATTCACACGGATCTGCATGTGCTTGAACCTGAGCAGACCAAAGGAAAACGTGTGCTGACAATGGGCAGTACCGACCCCCGTTTGGAGGCCTGGATCAAGACCTCCAGACAAAGGGGAGTCCAGCTCCACCTCGAAACTGCAGCTTTCTCCCCAATCCTTCTGTGGACTGTCATGGGGTGTGTGTTGGGGGGGAAAGTGAGGGGGGGGGGTCCCAGGCCTAGGCAGGGTGGCCCCTTGCCTATCTCCAGAGAGGACAGGTGCTCATAGCACCTTCTCCTCCCAGGGCTGGGCCTGAAGGAGGAGTCACGGAGCACAGAGTAGGGGGACGAATCCACCGGCTCATCTGTAACAGGTGGTTAAAACAGAAGCACTGAGAAGGCCAAGATGTGATGATGTTCACCAACCAGACACTGTTCTCAGTGCTTCTCATGTACAATCTCAATTAATCCTCACAGTTCCTCATAAGCAACAGCCCCATCCCTATTTTACGATGGGGAACCAAGTTCAGAGAGATTCAAGACCTCAGCCAAGAGCACATGCTAGCAACGGGCATAGCTGGGATTTGAACTCAGGCACCTAACCCCAGATCCCATTCCTTAACCATTGTGCCCAGCCCTCAAACCTCCAACCCCGGAGACACACCTGAAATCCCCCTCCAGCTTTTCCTGCTGCACCAGCTTCGCCACAATGGGCCCCATCAACATCTTGTTCACCACGGTCCCCAGGATGAAATACCCGAAGATGCTCACGGGCCCGAGCCAGCCTGTGCTGAAAGGCAGAGACAGGGATGGTGGGGGGCGCCACATATGCCCGCAGGCCTCGGCCCTGATGCCTGCCCCCTTTCAGGCAGCCCCTGTTCGGTCTCAGCCACCCTGTGAGGCCTCGGCTCCCATGCGGGGGCATCTGGTACCTGGGCTACGCTGTCGGAGCACCAGACCCGTGACACTGAAACGCCACGGGGCCCCCGGGAGGGCAGGGCCCTCAGCATGTGCGGTAAGACTGGCATGCAGGTGGGAGGAAGGGAGGACTAGCCTGGGGAACACCTGGCAGGAGCGGAGGAGGGGCTGTGGCAAGAGAGGCTTCACCTCTGGAAGCACTGGTAGGTGTAATAGCCGAGGGTGAAGGGGGAGATGATCAGCTGGCTGGCCATGCTGCTGAGCTGCCGGCAGAACCGCTCCACGTCCTGGCTGATGCGCTGGTCCCTGGAACCAACACCACAGAGTAACTGGACCCAGGGAGCTGGGCTCGAGGGTTGAGAGACTAAGACAGTTCCACGTTACCCCACCTTTCAGTGACCCTGGGGGAGAGATGGACCCCTACAAGGGCTGGTTTTCCAGAAGCAATGAGACCCTCAGGATCCTAAACAGGGTTCTGAAGAGTTGCTTCTGATGGTGCCTCAGTTTACTCCTCAGAAAAATGGACAACTGGAAGGCCCCGCACCCCAGGGTCTTGGTCCGGTTCTGAGGGTAGTTAAGCTGAGTTTCTGGATGATCAGGGAAGCGATCCCATTTATCTCACTCCTCCCATTTTCTTTTACGAGCGTGAGCCTGTCTCCACTTTAGCTGTCTGGCTGTGGAAGCTTCTATGGGTTGAGCCATAGAGAGAGGCCTAGGAGAGAGTTAAGCAGCAGCACTCTCCCAAAAATCGTTGCCGCAGAGCTCAGCTTGAGCTGAGAAAAGGTCATCATCTCAGGCAAAAAAGTGCCTTGGGGGCGGGGGGTGCCCAGTGGGGAGGGAATGAGTATGAGGAGAGACCCCATATACCCCGTCACACCAGAGCCACACCGACTCCTATTTCCAATGAGACGTGACCTTGGGCAAGTCCCCTGCATTCTCTGGGCCTGTTTCCTCACCTGTAAATCACAACAGCTAACTTACAGTGGAACACGTGCTCCGTCCCAGGCACTGCCTATGTGTATTACACGAATATCGTTTCACCCTCACTCTATTCTTTGAAATAGGAAGTATTCTCCTCATTTTACAGAAAGGGAACCTGGGGCTTACTAGTGAACGTAAGGCCTATAAAAATGGGGAAGTGACAGTATAAAGATTTAAATCCTAGACTGAGTCCTAGACAGCAATTTTTTACTGCTAGAAATCCGAAAGCTGGTTTCCTAGCTTTTTCTAGCAAGGACACACTCTTCAGAGGGGGCCTGATTTGGAAGCCCAGGATATGAAACGGACACAAGGGAGCTGCTCCTATTTTTAGCTTCTTGTTCTCAGCCCTACAGCCTGTCCAGGCCTCCTCTGCAGCGCACCCTGCCCCCCTGGCTCTTATCAACACATGCAGGTAACTGTAGATAATCTCCAAGGGATCTGCCGCAGGCACGCTCCAGGGCTGATCCAGGTAGACAGAACCATGCAGAGGGCAGAGGGCAGTGAGGGCTGAGCGGGGAGGCCTACGGGTTATCGACGTCATCCCGCAGCACGTTGAGGGTGTAGTACACGCGGCCGCGGAAGTAGAGGTGGTGGAGATGCTCGGTGAGGTCCTTCCTCCAGCTCACATACAGCAGGTTGCAGGTGAACTGGTCAAAGCTCTTCAGCTGCGCGGTGGGGGAGGCAGGGGAAGGGAGGGAAAGGGAGAATGGCTTCCGGCAGGTCTCAGCTCAAAGCTCAGAAAGCATCTGCTGACCAGGCCCAGGCCACTCCAATGACTCTGCCCACTCAGCACTTCCTCTTGTTTAAGGCCACAAGTCACGGGACTTTTCCCTTCCTCACTCACCCACATGTTCATTCTGTCACCAAACAGTGAAGGGCTTACCAAAGGCAAGGCCCTCCAGTCCCTTTCTACATTATACGGCCTTCATCTGAGAGCAGGTGAGCTTCTGGAGATTGGAAACAATGTTTTCTATTCCATTTATGTTCTTACTTTTCGGTCCCAAAACATGGAACAGGGCTCTGTACACATAGGTACTTACTGACCGAAGACACATCAAAAGTGCCAGAGTGTGATGAGATGGCTTCCCTAAGAACCAAGAAAACGAGCAGTACAGCCTGACCGAGTCCTAACAGAGCCCCGACTCTCATCATCCCCCCGTTATGTGGCACCTGTTTGCTGAGCACGGGGGAAATAACAATGAGCTCCGTCTAGCCAGGGAGCAGACAATTACAAGGGTGTAAGGAGTGTTACCGCAGAGGTAAACTCAAAGTATTAAGCATGAAGAGAAAAGGACAGAGTTTGGTGGAGGGAACATGGAAGAGAAAGCTGAGGAGGACTTGAAGGGGAGGCATCTTGAAAAGTGAGCAGGCATTAATCAAGTAAGCGCGAGGTGGGGGAAGGAGGCCGTTCTGCAAGAAAACAGCAGGTGCAAAAGCTGGGAGGTGTGACACGGAGCCAGCTGAGCCACAGGCTCAGTCCCAGAGGAAGAGCAGCTCTGGCTGCTGATCCCAGCAGCTCTGGCTGCTGATCCTGAAGCAAGAGTTCTGGGAATGGAAAGAACAATGATCATTTCCGCCAAGTGCTGAATTAAACCAGAACCTCGTGGCCTAGGCCTGTGAGCTTGAAACACTTGAGGAATTGGCCCCAGTGGGCCAGCAGCAACATCAATGTCCTACCTAGGGTTCCTAGAAAAGGCAGGGAACACACACCCACAGCTTGATTCCTACTTCCTAGGGACTAGGTGACCCTGGGCATTCCACTCATGCTAGGCTGGAGAGAGAGAGACACACAGGGAGAAGACCTTACCATGGAGTTGAGAACGATGAGCACAACAGCCAGGAATGTCAGGGTCTTAAACCCATCCAAGTCTTTGTTTCCCAGGACCCCGTAGTATTGACTGGGGATCAAGCCAACCTGGTAGATGACCAGTTGTTCTGGGGGAGGGAGAGGAGTCAGACATCAGTGATGAGGGGTGGGGAAAGGAGGAAGGCTTCCTCTTGAGTCCTTGCCTCATCAACACCCCAGAGAGAAGGAAAGGGACCCAACACCAGGACTGCCCTCCCCCAACTAGCCCGGACTCACTCACTCACCCAGGAGGGCCACACCCAAAAGGGTCAGGAACATCAAGGCATTCTGTGATGAGCAAGAGGGAAACAAAACCTTTTGTATCTGCAGGAATCGCTGGAGAAACTGCAGATCTAATCTGGGCCTGAAGAATAGAAGGAGAAGAGAAACTTAACCTTTTGCACTCGGATGTCGAGTGTGACTCAACACGGTTAGCATCAGTAGCAGCTCTTTTTATACTCTTTGAATGTATCAATAACTTGAAATATAAAAAAATCCAAATAAATAAGTTTGTATGAAAAGAAACTCCAGTTTTTTATTCTACTGCCGCGCTTTGTAAAATCTGGGGTATTTAAAAAATTAAATCCCGAGTAGAATAAAGGAATCGAGAAAAAAGCAAGCGAGTGCAAAGGGTTAAGAGGGCATTTGAGCCTTAGAGCAGATACCAAGCTTAGCTACACTGTTCTGGGGCCAAAGGGTGGGAGTGTTCAATATCCAAGCCATGCGGATGGTAGGGTGGGAACAGGGATAGAAAGAAATTTCTTTAAGTTGAATAATGCCATAAAAGGTTATTTACAGTAAACAACAACAACAACATAGTTAATAAAGAATCTTTAGCCACATCCTCTTGATGGTCATAAACAAGACAAGGAAGTCCACTTCATCAAGGATTTCAAGGTCCTGGCTGAAGGAATAAAGCAAGATCAAGAAATGAGGTAGAAGGATTGAAAGGGAAGAGATTAAATTGTCATTATTTGCAGATGAGTGAACATTTACATAGGAAACACAAGCAAATAAGTAAACAAAATGTTGTTAATAAGAGGAATTAAGCTAGATATAGGGTCAACAGACAAATATCAAGAGCACGCTATACCAACTATCACCAACTGGAAAATATAAAGAAAGTGTCATTTATAAAAGTAAGAAAAGCATAGAAAACCTATAAACTATCCAGGAATTTACTTTAAAAAAAGAATATATACGACATTTTGGAGGAAAAACAAAAACTCTATGACAGGTTGTGAAATAAACAAGAGCTGGCAGGAGGTGCGCATGCTCGGCGACCGGCCACCTATGCAGACCCAAGGGCCGACGCAGCGACGCCAGACTGGCCCACCGCCATGCACCGGGTGCACCGGAACTTCGCCGAGCCGCCGCCCGACGAGTTCTGCAGCAGCCATACTGGAGCTCTGGAAGGATGGCCAGGGGAATTGCTGAGGGGGGATTGACCGGCAGGAATTGGGATCGGGAAGACGGGGCCCCGCTGAGAACCGGGTGCGGGCGGGGTTGCGCGCCTCTGGACTCGGGTGTGGTCACACGCCTCTGGGTATAAGTGAGGCCTCACGTCCCTGGGTCTAGGTGAGGCCACATGCCCCTGGGTCCAGGTGAGGCCGGACTCCGGGTCCGGGTGAGGCCAAGTGCCCCTGGACCCGGATGACGCTGGACCCCATGCCCGGGCGAGGCCAAGCGCCCCTGGGTCTGGGAGAGCCCACACACCCCTGGGTCCAGGCGAGACCATGTGTCCCTGGATCCGGGTGAGGCTGCGTGCACCTAGGCCCGGGTGAGCCCAAGTGGCCCTGGGTCTGGGAGAGGCCAAGCGTCCCTGGGTCCGGGTGAGACCATGTGTCCCTGGATCCGGGTGAGGCCTCGTGCACCTAGGCCCGGGTGAGGCCACGTGCCCCTGGGTCTGGGAGAGGCCAAGCGTCCCTGGGTCCGGGCGAGACCATGCGTCCCTGGATCCGGATGAGGCCTCGTGCACCTAGGCCCGGGTGAGCCCAAGTGGCCCTGGGTCTGGGAGAGGCCAAGCGTCCCTGGGTCCGGGTGAGACCATGTGTCCCTGGATCCGGGTGATGCCTTGTGCACCTAGGCCCGGGTGAGCCCAAGTGGCCCTGGGTCTGGGAGAGGCCAAGCGTCCCTGGGTCCGGGTGAGACCATGTGTCCCTGGATCCGGATGAGGCCTCGTGCACCTAGGCCCGGGTGAGCCCAAGTGGCCCTGGGTCTGGGAGAGGCCAAGCGTCCCTGGGTCCGGGTGAGACCATGCGTCCCTGGATCCGGATGAGGCCTAGTGCACCTAGGCCCGGGTGAGCCCAAGTGGCCCTGGGTCGGGGAGAGGCCAAGCGTCCCTGGGTCCGGGTGAGACCATGTGTCCCTGGATCCGGGTGAGGCCTCGTGCACCTAGGCCCGGGTGAGCCCAAGTGGCCCTGGGTCGGGGAGAGGCCAAGCATCCCTGGGTCCGGGTGAGACCATGTGTCCCTGGATCCGGGTGAGGCCTCGTGCACCTAGGCCCGGGTGAGCCCAAGTGGCCCTGGGTCTGGGAGAGGCCAAGCGTCCCTGGGTCCGGGTGAGACCATGTGTCCCTGGATCCGGGTGAGGCCTCGTGCACCTAGGCCCGGGTGAGGCCACGTGCCCCTGGGTCTGGGAGAGGCCAAGCGTCCCTGGGTCCGGGTGAGACCATGCGTCCCTGGATCCGGATGAGGCCTCGTGCACCTAGGCCCGGGTGAGCCCAAGTGGCCCTGGGTCTGGGAGAGGCCAAGCGTCCCTGGGTCCGGGTGAGACCATGTGTCCCTGGATCCGGGTGATGCCTTGTGCACCTAGGCCCGGGTGAGCCCAAGTGGCCCTGGGTCTGGGAGAGGCCAAGCGTCCCTGGGTCCGGGTGAGACCATGTGTCCCTGGATCCGGATGAGGCCTCGTGCACCTAGGCCCGGGTGAGCCCAAGTGGCCCTGGGTCTGGGAGAGGCCAAGCGTCCCTGGGTCCGGGTGAGACCATGCGTCCCTGGATCCGGATGAGGCCTAGTGCACCTAGGCCCGGGTGAGCCCAAGTGGCCCTGGGTCGGGGAGAGGCCAAGCGTCCCTGGGTCCGGGTGAGACCATGTGTCCCAGGATCTGGGTGAGGCCTCGTGCACCTAGGCCCGGGTGAGCCCAAGTGGCCCTGGGTCGGGGAGAGGCCAAGCGTCCCTGGGTCCGGGTGAGACCATGTGTCCCTGGATCCGGTTGAGGCCTCGTGCACCTAGGCCCGGGTGAGCCCAAGTGGCCCTGGGTCTGGGAGAGGCCAAGCATCCCTGGGTCCGGGTGAGACCATGTGTCCCAGGATCCGGGTGAGGCCTCGTGCACCTAGGCCCGGGTGAGCCCAAGTGGCCCTGGGTCTGGGAGAGGCCAAGCGTCCCTGGGTCCGGGTGAGACCATGCGTCCCTGGATCCGGTTGAGGCCTCGTGCACCTAGGCCCGGGTGAGCCCAAGAGGCCCTGGGTCTGGGAGAGGCCAAGCGTCCCTGGGTCCGGGTGAGACCATGTGTCCCTGGATCCGGATGAGGCCTCGTGCACCTAGGCCCGGGTGAGCCCAAGTGGCCCTGGGTCTGGGAGAGGCCAAGCATCCCTGGGTCCGGGTGAGACCATGTGTCCCTGGATCCGGGTGAGGACTCGTGCACCTAGGCCCGGGTGAGCCCAAGTGGCCCTGGGTCGGGGAGAGGCCAAGCGTCCCTGGGTCCGGGTGAGACCATGTGTCCCTGGATCCGGGTGAGGCCTCGTGCACCTAGGCCCGGGTGAGCCCAAGTGGCCCTGGGTCTGGGAGAGGCCAAGCGTCCCTGGGTCCGGGTGAGACCATGTGTCCCTGGATCCGGGTGAGGCCTCGTGCACCTAGGCCCGGGTGAGCCCAAGTGGCCCTGGGTCTGGGAGAGGCCAATCATCCCTGGGTGCGGGTGAGACCATGTGTCCCAGGATCCGGGTGAGGCCTCGTGCACCTAGGCCCGGGTGAGCCCAAGTGGCCCTGGGTCTGGGAGAGGCCAAGCGTCCCTGGGTCCGGGTGCGACCATGCGTCCCTGGATCCGGATGAGGCCTCATGCACCTAGGCCCGGGTGAGCCCAAGAGGCCCTGGGTCTGGGAGAGGCCAAGCGTCCCTGGGTCCGGGTGAGACCATGTGTCCCTGGATCCGGATGAGGCCTCGTGCACCTAGGCCCGGGTGAGCCCAAGTGGCCCTGGGTCTGGGAGTGGCCAATCGTTCCTGGGTCTGGGTGTGACCATGTGTCCCTGGATCCGAGTGAGGCCTCGTGCACCTAGGCCCGGGTGAGCCCAAGTGGCCCTGGGTCTGGGAGAGGCCAAGCGTCCCTGGGTCCGGGAGAGACCATGTGTCCCTGGATCCAGGTGAGGCCTTGTGCAACTAAGCCCGGGTGAGGCCACGTGCCCCTGGGTCTGGGAGAGGCCAAGTGTCCTTGGGTACGGGTGAAGCCAGATCCTGGGTCCGGGTGAGGCCGTGCGCCCCTGGATCCATCCGGGTGAGGCTGGGTCCCAGGCCCGGGTGAGACCACGCGCCCCTTGGGTATGGGTGAGGCCACGTGCCCCTTAGTCCAGGTGACGCCGTGCCCCTGGGATCGGCCGAGACCAAACCAGAGGGAGTCAGACCTCCATTACCACCATTTGTCCACCATCCAGAGCTGAGGGGTCAGTGCTGACATGTACACATAAGGAACTACTGGACATCGAAATTGGGTCTCAAAAGAACTGTTGGTCCAGGGGGAAGCTCGCTACAGATTGATTCATTTGCCTGTCAGCATAAATATTATTGCTCGTCTCACATTCAGTTCTTATTAGTATATATCTAGTGACATTTGATCTCGTTCATCTAGAGGAAATGATGAACAACATAGACTGAGGAACAAGAACAGAACCAGAAGCAAGGAGGCATCGATCGGACTATCGGGCCTCAGAGGGAGGATACGGGAGGGTAGGGGGAGGGTGGGGGGAGGGGGAGAGTTCAACCAAAGGACCTGTATGCATGCATATAAGCCTATCCAACGGTTAAGTTCAACAGGGGATTGGGGCATGCGTGGGGAGAGGGGTGGGATGGGAATGGGGGGATGAGGACAAATATGTGACACCTTAATCAATAAAGAAATTAAAAAAAAAAAAATAATAATAATAATAAAGGTCTTCCTACTATAAAATTAAAAAAAAAAAAAAAAAAAAAACAAGAGCTGGCAGGACTTAACATTATAAAGACCTCATTTCTGCCCTAGCCGGTTTGGCTCAGTGGATAGAGCGTCGGCCTGCGGACTGAGGGGTCCTAGGTTCGATTCCGGCCAAGGGCACATGCCCAGGTTGTGGGCTCGATCCCCAATGGGGGGCGTGCAGGAGGCAGCCGATCAATAATTCTCTCTCATCATTGATGTTTCTATCCCTCTCTCCCTCTCTGAAATCAATAAAGAAATATATTTTAAATAAATAAATAAAGACCTCATTTCTAACAAACGTAGTCTACAAACTTAACATACCAATCAAAAACAGGACTTCTCTGAGAAACTTTATATGGAAATGAAAGTCCATGAACAGCTTAAGACAATTGTGAAGGAGGAGGAAGAGACCCAATAGGAAAGGAGGAGGAAGAGACTCAAACCATCAGGTTATAAAGACATTATCATATATTACAGGGCTGGAGTAATGCCAAAATGTGTTATTAATACAGGAACAAAAAAAGCAATGGGGCAGGGGAAGCAATGAAATAGAGACCCAAAAATAAAAAAATAGACCTATGTTTGCATGGGCTCATAATAGAGGATACATCACAAGAAAGGACATATTATTAGTTGGCAACACTGATTAAACATGTACTATGTACCCAGTACTGTTCTACACGTCTTACATGTATGAATCCACTTAATTGTCACAGCTGTAAGATATAGAGACTATCTCCTGTTTTATGGACGAGGAACTGAGGCACTTGCCCTGCCACCCACCTGGTAAGCGGCAGCATTGGGTTTTGAACACAGGCAGCCGGGCTCTAAGAATCTGTGCTCATAACTATGCTACCCAGCTTCTCTAATTTTTAATTAATTCATTACTTATTAATTAAAAATGGTGGAGGAAAATTTAGGTCATTACCTTAAATCATTTACAAAAATAAACTTTAACAACTCCAAATGGATTAAAAATTTAAATGTGAAAAGTAACGTTAGTATTTAGTTAACATAAGGAAATGTAGAATATATCAATGAAGATATAGTGGGAAGGCAATTCATTCTTTCCTTTTTTTTTTTTTTTAGAAAAGCAAGCAAGAATTTATTGACCACAGCAAAAACATTCCCAGGGCAGTGAAACAAGGAAGGGCATAGAAAAAGCAATAGGAGAGCCTAGGCTGAGCTGCTTTGGTTCGCTGGGAAGTCAGAGAAAAAGGAGGGAAGGGGGCCTTGGAGACAGGTTCAGGGGGTTAGCCTGGGATGAGCTGCTGCTGACCATTGCTCCCCTAGTTGCCAAGTCTCATGTGGGGAAAGGGGAGTGGGAAGGGAATGGCACAGGTGTGCTCCCTGGAGCTATAGCGTGCCAGCAATTCTTTTTTTTTTTTAAATATATGTTTACTGATTTCAGAGAGGAAGGGAAAGGGAGAGAGTGATAGGAACATCAGTGATGAGAATCATTGATTGGCTGCCTCCTGAATGCCCCCACTGGGGATCGAGCCTGCAACCCGGGCACGTGCCCTTCAGTCCGCAGACCAATGCTCTTATCCACTAAGCCAAACCAGCTAGGACCAGATCCGGCAAATTCTTAAATAAGACCCCCAAACCACAAACTGTAAAGAGGAAAAGAAATGAATTTAACTAAGAATGAAACATTTTTGTTCAATACAATGTCAAAGATTAAGTTAACGAATTGGAGAAGGTATTTGCACGGTGTAAAACCAAAGAGGAATTAAAATCCAGAACATACAAGGAATTCCTGCAAGTCAGGAAACCAGGAAATCCATAAAAAAATAGGAAAAGGATATAGGCAATTCAGATACCCTAGCCAGTTTGGCTCAGTGGATAGAGCATCGGCCTGCAGACCAAAGGGTCCCAGGTTCAATTCCAGTCAAGGGCCGAAATCGGTTCGGCTCAGTGGATAGAGCATCGGCCTGCAGACTCAAGGGTCCCAGGTTCGATTCCAGTCAAGGAACATGTACCTTGGTTGCAGGCACATCCCCAGTAGGGGGTGTGCAGGAGGCAGTTGATCGATGTTTCTCTCTCATCGATGTTTCTAACTCTCTCTCCCTTTCCCTTCCTCTCTGTAATATATATTTTTTAAAAAAAGTTGGAAGCAGGTAGCTCAGTTGGTTACAGTGTGCTACATCAAGGTTGCAGGTTCAATCAGGGCACATATAAGAAGCAACCAATGAATCAGTGAATGCATAAATAAGTGGAAAAACAAATCAATGTTTCTCTCTCTTAAAAAAAAAAAAAAAAGGAAGCCATCTAAGTGTCCATCACTAGGAGAATGTATAAGCAAAATGGGATCTAATGCACTCAGGTGTACCCAGAGGTGAAAACTAGATTACTACAGCATATATGATCTCAAAAACACAATGTTGGGTAACAAGTTTTCCAAAAACTCACAGCGGATTATCATTTATATGAATTCCAAACCACTATTTTGCTAGGTAACATATATGCAAACCTATGTAAAGTGGGCTGTAAAGACACTCCCTTAAGATACACCAGAGTGTATGTCTCAGAAGGGGAGTGAAAGGGGTTTGAGACTAAGGAACGAAAGATGATAAATAAAACATGGGCCACAGTGTGCCAAGAACTGAGCAGGGTGAACAACTCAATTCTGTGCACTTGAGGTGAAAGAAAAGCAGGGAGGGAGGAAGGAGAGAAAGAGCCAGTTCCCCGGGAGAGGACCCCACACCCTGGCCGCAGGGGGTGGCAGAAGCGCGAAGCTGGGAGGGCGCCTTCGGATCCCAGCGGAGGTGGGCGCCCCATCGGGCGGCGGCTCTCCAAGCGCCGCGCACGAGAGCGGAGCCCCTTCCCCACACAGCCCCGGGTAGGACGCCCCCGAGGCCCGACCCTCCTCCACAGTCGCCCTGCTCACCTGGCGCCAGCCCCCGGCGCGGGGCCCCGAACCGCCATGACCCAGATCCCGACCCACCCCGGAGCTTCGCTGCCCCGGCGTCGGGTCGGATCGGGCAGAGTCCGAGGAGCGCAGAACGCACGACCGCCCAGAGCGGGGCGGGGCCCCGAAGACCACCGAGACGGGCGGATAGAGAGGACACAGCCGCTCCCGGAAGCGGCCGATTTCTCTAAAAGAACCATAGAGTGCTGAGCATCACATTCTGTCGACCGGGCGACTAGAGCGCCCCTTGTGGATGTGGGAGGTTTACCCTTTGACAAGAGGTAGCCAAGAAATGTGACTGAAGTATTGTACAAGTATTTTAGACTCTGAATATAGTAGATATTTCATGCATTCTTCCAAAGAAGCCGTAGTGATCTTTTAACAACATAAATCAGACTTGAGGTTGCAGTTAGAATAAAATCCAAGGGTTTTCATGGCATAAGTGATCAGGTCCTCCCCTGGGTCTGCATGAAATGTTTCCTCCACTCTGTTTCCTCTCCAGGGTCTTTGCAATTACAGTTGTCTCACCCTGGATCACTCTTCCCCCCACGCCTGAAGCTTTCCATGACTGGCTCTCTCATTAGTGCAATAGTCATCGCTCACCCTACCTAGAACATGCTGTCCAGCTCCATCATTCCCTATTTATTACAATACATTTTTATTTTCTTCACAGTATTTATCATTGAAATTATCTTGTTTCCTTGCGTATTGTTTGTCTTCCTCTATAAGAATAAACTTCGTGTGAGTGAAGTTTGACTATGGCTTGCTCATTGCTGTTGTATTCCTAGTACCTAGTGTCCACCCCCAAGAAAGAAAATACCTGCCCCATCTTCCATTCTCATGCAAATGAAGATCCCAAATTCTCATAGTTTGAAGGGCTCCTAGTGACTGTTGCGCTCAAAAATTTAAACACATACACCACCACCACCAGAAAAACCAGAGCCTAGCAGCTGTTTCTAAACAGGGGCCTCTCAACACAAGCCCCACTTGAGGGGGAAGCCTGCCCTAAACTGTCTGACGTTTGCACTGGCCGGTGTTGCTCAGTGGCTCCAATGCACACACACACACACACACACACACACACAAATTAAAGGAAGAAAAAAGAAAAACAAAACAAAAAGTAAATAACCAAAAAATAAACAAAACAAAAAACTTTTTAACTCCTTAATATCAAATAGCCTGTGTTCAAATTTCCAATTGTCTCATGATCTTTTTTTTTTACAATAAAAAATAAAATCAAGATTCAAATAAGGTCCACACATTGCAGTTGATCAATACATCTTTTGAGACTCTTTTTTTTTTTTTTAAATGTATTTCAAAGAGGAAGGGAGAGGGGAGAGATAGAAACATCAATGATGAAAGACAATCATTGATTGGCTGCCTTCTGCATGCCCCCTACTGGGCATCGAGCTGGCAACCCTGGGCATGTGCCCTTGGCCAGAATCAAACCTGGGACCCTTCAGTCCACAGGCTGACGCTCTAGCCACTGAGCCAAACCAGCTAGGGCTTGAGACTTTTTTTAATCCATAGATTCCTCCTCCACCACTTTAGACCAACCACCATCATCTCTCTCCTGTCCTGCAAAAACCTCCTAACTGCCCTGACCCCTTTGGCTCAGTGGATAGAGTGTTGGCCTGCAGTCTGAGTGGTCCTGGGTTCGATTCCAGTCAAGGGCTTGTACCTTGGTTGCAGGCACATCCCCAGTGGGGGGTGTGCAGGAGGCAGCTGATCAATGTTTCTAACTCTCTCTATCGCTCTCCCTTCCTCTCTGTAAAAAATCAATAAAATATATTTAAAACAAAACAAAACAAAAAAAACCCTCCTAACTGGTTTTCACACTTACATTCTTTCTCCTGCTCTAAGGATCTGCAAAAATGTAAACCAGATTAACATCTCCCTTAAAACCCTTCAGTAGTTCAAAAGGCTCTAGTGCCCTGGCTCTACCTCCCACTCCAATTTCTTTAGGAAACCCTCTCTATGAAGAACTGTATTATTCCTTCCCATGGCACCCCATTTTTCTCCTGATAGCTCTTATTATAGCTTGTTATTATAGTTTTATTTTGTGTATTTACTTCAATAATGCCAATCCTGGCTGGCGTGGCTCAGTGGTTGAATATCAACCTATGGACCAGGAGGTCATGGTTCAATTCCCAGTCAGGGTATATGCCCAGGTTGCGGGCTCGATCCCCAGTATGGGGTGTGCAGGAGGCAGCTGATAAATGATTCTCTCATCATTGATGTTTCTATCTCTCTCTCTCCCTCTCCCTTCCTCTCTGAAATCAATACAAATATATATGTTTTTTAAAAGCCTTGCCCATTATGTTCACTGCCACTGTATGTCCATTGTCTGGAAGCACTTAGTAAGGGCACAATAAATATTTGTTGAACAAATATGAGCTAGACAATCCCTAATCTCAAGAAGCACACAGTACACTGTCTCTGCTCAATTTTTTTTCTACTAGGACTAAGCTTCCCCTTTTCCAGATACTGGACTTCTGGGCTACTTCCTCACTCTCATATATAGACAAATTGGTTAAGGAAAAAAAACACACAAAAAAACGAAATTCATTTGGTAATGACTACCAAATTTTATTTTCTTAAAAATATGTTTTTATTGATTTTTAGAGAGAGGAAGGGGAGGGAGAGAGAGAGAGAGAGAAACGATGATGGCTCGGATGCCTCCTGCAGGCCCCTACTGGGAATTTAGCCCACCACCCAGGGCTGGATTCCTAGTTCCTGGCATACAGATGGTGTTCATTACCTTTCGAAAATGAATGAAGCTATTCCCCTGACCCCGGGTTCCCTATATATAAAATTAGGATGGCCCCACAGTTTATGGCTGTCATGAGAAATTCCCAAAAAAGATGAAACTGTGTAAAAATGTTACCAATTCAAAGTCTATGTGCCCAACACATCAAAGGTCAATATTCAAACTGTCAGAGTTCAGCCCTAGACGGTTTGGCTCAGTGGACAGAGCATTGGTCTGCGGACTGAAGGGTCTTGGGTTCGATTTCAGTCAAGGGCATGTACCTCGGTTGCAGGCTCCTCCCCTGCTGGTCGGGGCTCATGCAAGAGGCAACCAATTGATGTGTTTCTCTCACATCAATATTTCTCTCTGTCTTTCCCTGTATCTTCCACTCTCTCTAAAAAATCAATGGAAAAATATCCTCGGGTGAGTATTAAAACAAAAAAAAAACAAAAAACTGTCAGGGTTCATTGGAGAACATGTAGGGCCTTAGGGCTTCTTCCAATCAATCTTAGAGAGTCCAGAATTCAGGCTTCTTTTATGTGAGGGGAAGGGAGAATGAATGGGGCAAGAGGTCAGTGATGAATGCAGACATCTAGGTACCAACAGAGATCCAAGGAAGAGCAGGCAGAATCTCTAAATCTCTTCATTCCCAGTCCATTGACCCCTGCTGATCTGGGTCCAGTCTTGAGGATCTTGCAAATTTTTGACAAACAGTTATTATTTTGTACATATTTCCCCACCTCTTCTGGAGAGGCACCTTCTGACAAGGGGCTGTTCTTTTTTCTTTTAATTTTAATTTAATTTAATTTATTTATTTATTTATTATTTTTAATTTCTTTATTGATTAAGGTGTCACATATTTGTCCTCATCCTCCCATTCCCATCCCACACCCCTCCCCACGGATGCCCCAACTTCCTGTTGAACTTAACCATTGGTTAGGCTCATATGCATGCACACAAGTCCTTTGGTTGATCTCTTCCTCCTCCCCCACTCTCCCCTATCCTCCCTCTGAGGCCCGATAGTCAGATCGATGCCTCCTTGTTTCTGGTTCTGTTCTTGTTCATCAGTCTATGTTGTTCATCATTTCCCCTAGATGAGCGAGATCATGTGTTACTAGAGATATACTTATAAGAACTGAATGTGAGACGAGCAATAATAGTTATGCTGACAGGCAAATGAATCAGTCTGTAGTGAGTTCTTTCTGGACCAACAGTTCTTTTGAGACCCAATATCAATGTCCACCAGTTCCTTATGTGTACATGTCGGCACTGACCCCTCAGCTCTGGATGGTGGACAAATGTGGTAATGCAGGTCCGACTCCCTCTGGTTTGGTCTCCGCCAGACCCAGGGGCACGGCTTCACCCGGACTCAGGGGCATGTGGCCTCACCCGGACCCAGGGGGCGCGTGGCCTCACCTGGAACCAGGTGCACGCGGCCTCACCTGGACCCGGGACCCAGCCTCACCCGGATCCAGGGGCGCGTGGCCTCACCCAGACCCGGGATCCAGCTTCACCAGGACCCAGGGGCGCATGGCCTCACCCGGACCCAGGGGCCCGTGGCCTCACCCAGACCCAGGGGCGCGTGGCCTCACCCGGACCCAGAAGGGGCTGTTCTTACAAAACCTCAAGCCTCAAGCAGAATTCTTCTAATGAACATATCTATAACAGAAGCTATTGGCCTGTAGGCCAAAAGAAAAATGCAGGCTAGGATTAAGATAAGAGTCAAAGAAAGCCAGCATTTCACTCTGCTACAAAAATGCTCAACAATAACCATTTAATCTGAAATTTATCCTATGGGCTGACCAGGTCTAAACACCTGCATTATCACTGGTTCAAAGGCCGTGGCAGCTTCCACATGTGAGACCAGCATGTAAAATGTGTTTCCAGACTAAAGGTGTGTTAGGATGAACTACCCTTAATCTCTCCTGCTTGGACATGTTTTCTGAAATACATGTTGTTATAAGCCTTTTCCCATAGCTTGGAGCAGACGGCTGGCGCCTGCAGAAGCAAGATAAGATGAAACACCCTTCTCTTGGCCAATCTCTGCACTCTCCTCCCTGACTCCCCAACTGACTCCTGCCCTCCCTTCTGCTTAACCTACTGGTGCACCTACATCCTGACCCTATATTGCATACTTCTACTCTATATAAGAGAACCTAACTGTCCCCTCAGGGCTGACACCGACACACTGGTCTCAGCCTGCTGTGAGAGAATGAAATAGAATTTCTTAAACTCTCACAACGTCTCTTGGCCTGGCTCCTTTCTTTCACTGTGGACCTAACAAGGAGGACAGAACAGGAGGAAGAAAGTAGTTAGCTGCGCAGTTCCCTGCTGTCAAGTCTGATCCCATCTGGGCCTGTCCCCATTCCAGAAGTCAATCCTTTAGAAAGATGGTGTCCCTGAGCTACATGCTTATTAAAAAGTTGGAGCTTTTATATTAGAAATCACTCAAGGACACCCTGGCTAAGAGTAATCTTAGAGTAGTATCTGGGCCTGGGAAACTTTCCCCTCACCCCTTTACTTCTTCTGACTCCCCTCACCCCTTTAATTCCTCTACCTGGTTGAATAATTCAAGTGACATACAGCAGGAATACGTACAAGATACATTAGAGGAGAAAAATAAAAATTTAATATGTATACACTAGAGGCCCGGTGCATGAAATTCATGCACGGGTAGGGTCCCTTGGCCTTGCCCGTAATCAGGGCCGATTTGGGCCTTCTGGCTGCCGGCCAGGGCCTTCCTTCGTTCTGTGTCACCCCCTGGTGGTCAGCGCATGTCATAGTGAGCGTTCGAACTCCCTGTTGAACTCCCAAGGGGACACTTTGCATATTAACCTTTTATATATATAGATGGGAAATTCACATAAGCATGGAAATTCCAAAGACAGTGAGGAAAAACAGGTATACACCTCATTTTGGACTAAGGAAGGGGAGATAGACAATTCATAGGTAAAAGAGAAAGAGTAAACATTTGGTAAACAATTCCTTGCAGGGCCCCCTAAAATCAATGGGACAAAAGGGATCTGGCAGAACAGACTCTTGCTTGGGCCCTCCCTGGCAGCCACACTTCATTCATATGTGCTAAGGTGAATGTGCTCAGGGTTCCTTCCTGAAGCTGGCTTTTCTAACCGAATCTCTTTAGGCAGGAAGGGGGAGGTAAAAAACTTTTCCTGAGTTTGTCAGGCATTCATTGTTTTCAGCTTGAAAGAATCTGCGCGCCAGGGTGGCACATTCCAGGGAGACTCTTTCCCAACACCCACAGTTGTGAAGAGCTGCCCTTGGTGGCAATGAGAATTCATTCAACATTCGGTAAGTGTTTACTGAGCATCTACTCTGTATGTGCCAGGCAGTGGTGCTGGAGATACAGCAGTTTCAAAACAAAGTCCCTATCCCCACAGACCTTAAGCAGATACATACAATTAACAGATGAAATGATATTAAGTATGTCCTAGTGCTAGAAAACGTTACAGAGGGCATTACAGGTTGAGTCCTCTGGAGTGCACACCCTGAGTGTTTAGCACGCTCAATGTTGATAGAGAATGCTCTTGGATCACATCTATGTCCCAGCAGCTGGGCACTAAGTCCTTCATTAAAAAGGGCGATCTGATCTCCATGTCCACCACACAGGATGTAGAGAGAGGGATGGGTGCCAGTGCTCCTTGAGATAGGGTACTCAGGAAAGGCCTCTCCGAGGAAGTTTAAACAGCAAACCTGGGTGAAGTGAGGGAAGGAATCATGGAATTCTGAAGGATAGCATCTACACTAATAAAAGAGTGAGATGCAAATTGACTGTACCTTCGCGACACCCACCAGCCAATCAGGAGTGAGTATGCAAATTAACCCAACAAAGATGGTGGGTGAATTTGCATACACAGGTGCCAAGTGGCCCGGGGCGGGGCGGGGCGGGGCGGGACACTTGTGTCGTTGCCATGGCAACAGTGCAGGCATTCCACACCGCTCCAGCCACTCCGGGCCTCTGGGCAGCATGGGAAGGTGGAAAGGTGGCTCCGGGCCAGAGCAAAAAGGCGGCTCTGGCCAGAGCTAAGGTGGTGCCAGCAGCCAGGAGAAGGAAGGCCCATTCTTACATGAATCTTTATGCATCGGGCCTCTAGTTCTAAATAAAGGGAACAGCAAGTGCAAGTGCCCCAGGAGGGAAGATTCTTAACATGTTCGAGGAACAGCAAAAGAAAGTCAGCTTGACTGGCATGCAATGATCAGGGAGAGGGTTGGAAATGAGCAAGGGCCAGATAATGCAGGGTCTTGCACACCTTCACAAGGGTATTGGGTGGAAAACAAAAGTGACAAGAAAAAATTTGACAAGATTTGGTTTGTGACTTTAAAAGGTTACTCTGGTTGCTGCTGTGTGGAGAAGGAGGAGCTAGAATGGAGGTAGGGAAACCAATTAGGAGGCTATTCTGGTATTTCAGGTAAGAGACAATAATTGCTGAGATGATGGCATGGTAGCGGTAGAGAAGTTGTTCACAGCCTGGGTGCTTTTGCCCATATCTTCTTCACTGCCCCCCTCAACCCATTCAGGGACATTTAACAATATCTGGGTATGTTTTTGGCTATTACAACTGATGGATGCTACTAGCATCTAGGGCAGGGATCCTCAAACTTTTTAAACAGGGGGCCAGTTCACTGTCCCTCAGACCGTTGGAGGGCCGGACTATAGTTTAAAAAAAACTATGAACAAATTCCTATGCACACTGCACATATCTTATTTTGAAGTAAAAAAAACAAAACTGCAAAAACACTCGCATGTGGCCCGCGGGCCGTAGTTTGAGGACACCTGATCTAGGGGGTAGAGGCCAGGGATGTTGCTAAGCATCCTACAATAATGCACAGGACAGTCCTTACAACAAAGAGGTACCTGGTTCAAAATATTCAAAGTGCCGAAGCTAAGAAAACTTGCTTTAAAGGAAGTGAAAATTATTAGATTTGGGATATATTTTAAAACTAGAGCCAACAGGATTTGAGTTTGGATGTGGGGAATGAGAGAAAGAGGAATCAAGAGTGATTCTAAGGGTTTGGGGCTGAGCAACAGAGTGAATGATGCTACCATTCATTGAGATGGGGAACTCTGGGAGAAGAACGGATTCTGGGTGGGGGTTAGGGGGTAAGTCAAAGTTACATCTGAGATGCTCATTGGATATCCGATGGTGAAGTTACACAGGCAATTGGCTGTTTGGGTCTGGAGTTCAGAGGAGATGTCTGAGCTAGAGTTGTAAATGTGGGAATCAGAAGGAAGGTGGGATTTTAAATCAGGAGAGTGCAAGAGATCACCTAAGGAATGAATGAAAAGAGAGAAGCAATGAGGACTGAGCGCTATGGGACTTCAACATCTAGTGGAAGGACCAGGAGAGGAGGAGGAAGAGCCAGCAAAGGAGATGATGAAGGAGCAGCAGGGAGGGAGAAGACCCAGGCAGGTGAGTGTGGGTCTTCTCCCACAAGGGAAGCATGGAAAGCAAGCACTTCAAGAAACATGGCCAGATCGATCGACGGTGTTGAATCTATCATGCACAGGATAGCCCTCATGGCAACAATGCATAGGATAGCCCTCTTCAATCTGAGGGGTGCAGATGAGACTGAGAATTGACTGCTGAAATTGCTTTGTACAGAGCAGGTTCCATGGAGTGGGTTCAGGAGAGAGAAAGAAGCGAGGAAGTGGAAATAAGGGCTACAGGCAATTCTCTCAAAGAGTTGTGCCATAAAAAGGGAACAGAATCTTCCAGGAGTTAGAGGAGGTTATGGGGTCCAGGATGGAAAGATATTACAACACATTTTTAGGCCGAAGGGAGGATCTTTTAGAGAAGGGGAAGTAGTCGATGTGCCTCCATTGCATACTTGCTACGTCTCAGGAGCTGCGTTAGCCATTTTATATGGATTATTTAATTTAACCTGTACACCAAACCAATGAGGTAGATCACAGTTATCCCCATTTCACAGAAGACAAAATTGAGGCATGAAGCGGTTCAGTTGGTTATATGGCCATACTTATATGACTAGTAAGTGGGGGAACGTGGATGTAACCCAGATGTCTGACTCTGGAGCCCATGTTCTCACTTTCTTCTTCATCGGAATTCATCTCATTGCAAATGGAAACCACCAGTTAAATTTATATCATTATCATTTGTCCCTCCCTTCACAGGAAAAACAATATTATGGACCCTCTAAGACTCAACTAAAGCTAATCTCCTAGAATTTTAAAAAATATATATTTTACTGATTTCAGAGAGGAAGAGCCCACAACCTGGGCATGTATCCTGACCGGGAATCCAACCATGACCTCCTGCTTCGTAGGTCAGTGTTCAACCACTGAGCCGCGCCAGCCAGGCTAATCTCCTAGAATTTGTATTTGACTGCTCCCACTCCCCGTCCTCTGCTTTCAGAGCAAGGCCAGGATCTGGCCGAACAGGATCAGCTGCAGGTCTCAACAACACTGCTGTCCAACCCACCACCCATGGTAATGTGTCCGTGTCTGTACTTATCAGCCTCTTGCAATGGCGTGGTTGCTCCTCACGGGCAAGAGATAAGTCTCATTCATCTTTCTATCCCTGGCTGGCCAACAGGACAGGTACTCAAACAATAAATATTTGTCAAGGAGTTAAGTGGATGGATACTCGAATGAATGTAAAGTGTTAACTAGGAATATTGGAAGCCACAAGACAGCTGGATACGGGCATCTAAATTTACAAGCTGGATACATACAAAATTGCTCTCAAAATTCAGAGTGCAAAAGGAATTCCCTGAGGAGTGGGGGTTAGAAGGTGAGGATGTTTGTTAAGGAGCCTCCAGTCCCAGAAATCTAAGTGTTAGTACAAGAAATTTATTCTCTTTCCAAAGAATTCCATGAAAGTGAAGTATGGTAGCAATCATCTCAGGTAGAAACTTCTGTTTGGGTTCTGTACTTATTTGTTTGCTAAAACAATAGAAAGTTATTTTGATTTTCTGAACTTATGTATGATTGAATACTCTCTTGCTGGCGGTTTGAATATCCCATTGATTGTGATCTCACTGGTTATCGAAGCACATTTTTTCTGGGAACTAAGACAGATAACCGAGTTTCGGTTGACTCAGTGGTCCCAGAATCAGAAGAGCACAAATTGTCCTAAATTGCTACAGATAGTGCATTCCTGTTGACTCAGTGATCCCAGAGTTTGGACAGCACAATTATTCTAAAATTCAGGGGTCCTCAAACTACGGCCCGCGGGCCACATGCGGCCCGCCGAGGACATTTATCCGGCCCGCCGGGTGTTTTTGCCGCCGCTGTCTGTCCTGCTTAGCAGCCGACTCTTCCCGGGCCCCGCAGTGCGCCTGTGTGGAATGTGCGCCGCACTCTCCGACTCCCCTCCTTCTCTCTGAGGGACAGTGAACTGGCCCCCTGTTTTAAAAGCTTGAGGACCCCTGTAAATTGTCCAGGTGGTCCCAGATAATGATAATGTGTTTCCGTTGATTCAGTGATTCGTAGATAAACTAAGTTGCTCAGATTCTGCTTCTGTGAAAATGCTTTTTCGCGAAACAGGTTCCTCATTCCAGACCCAAAGATGTAATCAATACTTTTGTGATTTTCTGCCAATATAAGCCAGGCGTGGCAAGCTGTTCAGGGCTGCGAGATTTGGAGCTTCAGCCCCTCGTATGCCACCGGCCGTTAATAAATGACTCCATAATTCGACTTTTTTGAGGCATCCTTTGTAAGATGGGGGTTACACCACAACAAAAGTACTCCATGGTCTTACTACTGGAAGGCCAGGGAATCAGAACACTTGGATTCTAGTCCATATTCCCCACTTACCATCTGGATAAGGTTGCCAGATAAAATACTGCATGCAGTCTGGCCTGTGCGGCTCAGTGGTTGAGCATCAACCTATGAACCAGTTGGTCACGGTTCGATTCCTGGTCAGGGAATGGTTTGATTCCTGGTCAGGGCACATGCTGGAGTTTCGGGCTCGATCCCTATTAGGGGGTGTGCAGGAGGCAGCTTATCAGCGATTCTCTCTCATCATTGCTGTTTCTATCTCTCTCCCTCTCTGCATTCCTCTCTCTGAAATTAATAAAAAATATTTAAAAAATACTGCATGCAATATTTGAGACAGTAATTTCTTAGTATAGCATGTTTATATAAAATTCAAGTTTAACTGGGGTGCTGTATGTTTATTTGCTCAATCTGTCAACCTTCCAGCTGGGTGGCCTTGGCCAAGCTGCATCATAACTCCTTGGAGCTTCAGTCTCCTTATCTATAAAATGGAGAAATGTGAGCTTGCTGATTGTCATGAGGATTAAATAAGATTTTCATGTAAAGTGCTTCACCATCAAATGGCACATGGTAAGTGCCCAATAAGTGAACTAGTAAAATTCATAACATTTATTTTAATGTATTTCTCTCCTAGAGCATGAAAATACAATCCATCAAATTAGATTTATGTACAGCTTCTCAGAAATGCATAACTTAAATGGTCAGTTAATGTGAGTCTGGGCAGCTGGCTGGGGTGGTGGGGTAGAAAGAGCATGAACTCGTCCTGGGCCCCAAAGAGAAGGTTAATGGAGGACATCCAAATTCTCATTCAGCCGCTAATTTCTCAGTCAGATCTTGGAGTTTCCCCAAAGCAGCAAACCAGTAAAAAAAAAAAAAAAAAAAAAAGGATGTGATTCTTGCAGAAACCAGTAGGGTGTGTAAGTGCGTATTTTGGGTAGGACTGGGGTATTCCAGCATCTAGTCAAACAGGATCAGCTGCCGGTTTTCGTTTCATTTAGAGAACAGTGGAGGCCCTGAGAAAGCCCTGGGTGGTGCACTGGTCAAGGGGAAAGCGAGGCCCCCACAACCTCCGAGTGAGTCAGCCTGCACAGCACCAGCCCCTAGAGGCAGATCTGGGCCTACACTGTGTAGAAAGAAAGACATTGAATGCTGAAAGACACCGAAAGGCAAAAGCAAGAGACAGACCAAGACAAAATGTTTGCAAATTGTGCCCTAACCCAATGGTTGGCAAACTGCGGCTCACGAGCCACATGCGGCTCTTTGGCCCTTTGAGTGTGGCTCTTCCACAAAATACCACGGCCTGGGCGAGTCTGTTTTGAAGAAGTGGCGTTAGAAGAAGTTTAAGTTTAAAAAATTTGGCTCTCAAAAGAAATTTCAATCGTGTACTGTTGATATTTGGCTCTGTTGACTAATGAGTTTGCCGACCGCTGCCCTAACCGGTTTGGCTCAGTGGATAGAGCATCGGCCTGCGGACTCAAGGGTCCCAGGTTTGATTCTGGTCAAGGGCATGTACCTTGGTTGCGGGCACATACCCAGTGGGGAGTGTGCAGGAGGCAGCTGATCGATGTTTCTAGCTCTCTATCCCTCTCCCTTCCTCTGAGTAAAAAATCAATAAAATATAAAAAAATATATTTGCAAATTGTATAACAAAAATATTCTAGAGTGTATAAAGATGTCCTGCCAATCATTAGATCAGACAAAAAATAAAAAAAATAAAACACACACAAAATAAACTAAAAGAAAAACGGATGACAGTTATGAACAGACGAATTGCAAAAGAAATACTAATGGCCAATATACATATGAAAAACAGGTTAATCTAGCAACAGGGATTAATCTAGCAATACAAATTGAACCAAACCCTGCAGGGAGTTTCTGCCTTATTTTCCTATGTCTGTTAAAGGGAATAACCTAATATTCACTGAGCGCCTATTTTGTGCCGGGCATTGTGCTAAGAGCTTTCTAAACATTAACTCAGCATTTCATCTGTACAAAACTTGAGAAGTAGGAAAAAGTAGTATTCCCATTTTACCTATATAAACTGTGGCTCAGAAAAGTTACTGACTTCCTTGGAATTCACTCAGCTGGGAAGAGCAGATCAGGGTTGGGACCAGGGTTTGCGTGGTTCCAAGTCCTTCCTCTCCCCACACGGGTTTTTCTAGGACTTCAGTCCAAGTGACATCTAATGCTTAAGATGGTGCGTTGGACAAGGCCCTGGAAGGCCCCCAAGCAGCCAAAGAGAACTAGAAACGCAAGAACCAGCGAGCAAAAACCTCCGAAACGCAAGCAACCTTGGCAGTAGGCCTGGGGCAGCAGAGTGCTTTGGCAGAGTGTGGAAAGCAGGGATCTGGAGCCCGGCAGAGATGGGGATTAGGAAGGCCACTGTGGGGGGCGGGGAACCAGTTCATGGCCACATCCTAAGCGGAATGGGGTCTGGCTGCCCTGAGAGTTCACAGCTTTAGAGGCTGGAACCGAAGGAATTTGTTTGTCAAACAGAACTGCACGCTGAGTGGCAATTCCCATTTCTAAACTTTCCAGGCCGAAGTCCGCAACTCTCCCCCCCATTCTCACACCTGCTGGCAGCAGGAGCTCCCATGAAAGGACAAGTTCCACAAATTCTTGCCCCTTCCCCCACCTTTCACAAAGCTAAGCGCTGGGACAAAAGGCGCCCGGGGACTGGGGCTCCTTCCTCCAGCTCCTGCCAGCTCTGGGGAGCGCCAGACAGCTGGAGCCGAGCCCCACGCCGCACCATTTACATTTTTTACAGCACCCCCTCCCACTGCACTCTCTCCCTCACGGCCAAGGCCAGGACCCTCATCGTTCCCTGGAAGTTGAGGTAGTGGCCCACGAAACAGAGAGCCAGGCAGCAGAAATACCCGGAGGCGCAGGCCTCCCACCCCAGCAGCAGCAACGGGAAGTTGCTTCCCTGTCCTTTGTGATTCTGATTCCAGGCCCCACACGGTGGCCGCCAGGTAGGAAACTGGTCCCTATCCTTCTTGAATGGCTCCCTAACCCACTGAAAAATGCAGCTACTATTTATTGAGCACCTACTGTGTGCCAGGGACAGTGCTAGATGCCTTTGCATCTGTTCCCTCATTTTATTCTCACCACAACCCCAGGTGAAATAAGCACGAACCCCCTTATCCCCATGAAGAAAGAGGCTCAGAGGGGAGAGGCTCACCCCAAGCCTCCACACAGTCGGCTGGCAATCGGCTGCCAGCAGCACTGCCAGGAATGTGAACTCAGGTCTCTCTCCAACCCCACTTTGAGTGCGAGTCTGAGGACTGACTGGGCAACTCCTTCCTCAAACTCTTGCACAATAACCCAGTCCCTGCGGTTTACCTGTTTACCAACCGGCTCCAAAATTGGACAGGCCATCCTCATCCCGACCTTTCCGATCCTCCTCGGGACTGGGCCCACGGGGCTCCCGGTGCCCTCCTAGGTGGCCTGCTGCGGAAACCTACATTTTGTTTCAAACGCTAACTCAGCAGGGCAGCCCGGGGAAAGGGACAGCGATTCCTGGGAGAAGCCCTGGCCAGATTCAGGCCTGGCTCGGATTTGCTGCTCCCTGACCCTCCTCCACCCCTGCAGGCCCTGCCCCTGTGGACTGTGCGGAACTTCAAACAAGATGAGTGCTGGCTGATTCCGACTGTGGTGCGCCACCCCTACATCAGCCTCCCAAAGCGCTCCCAACCGCCTGGGTTTGGGGCCAACACGACCGAAGGCGCCCTGTGGAGAAGAAGGAAAACCGAACCTTGGCCACCTCCAGCTTTAGAGAGAAAGTCCAGGTACAACCATGGAGAAGGTCATAGCTCCAGGCAGCCCAGCCAGCCCTGGACCTAAAGGGCCCAGTGCGTCCCGTCCCACTTCGGCTACAAGAATTCCGTGCACGTGCCCAGCAAATGACAATACAACGCACTTCCTTTGTTCATTTACCAAAACACAAAAATAAAGACATGAGTATGCAAACACTTTACCTACACATTATGTTCTGTGACTAAGCAACCCCACTTTGCGCATCTTACAGAAATGTTTTCATGTATGCAGATATGCCTCCTACACGTTGCTTGTAATACTGAAAAACTGGACACAGCCTAAATGTCCAGTTGCAGGGGTTGCTTATGTTATTGTATATCCCTGCAATAAAATATTCGGCAGCCGCCAAAAGATGCGAGGTAATTTTATGTGTATCGACCAGGGAAGAGATCCATGACATATTATTGTGGGAAAAGAAGCAAATAGCATCACAATATATAAATGTCATGTCCTTTTTGCAGCTGTAAAAAAGAAGGATCTCTTACCCTTTGAGGTAGCATGAAGGGACCTGGAGAGTATCATGCTAAGAGAAATAAGCCAGTCAGAGAAAGACAAGTATCTCATGATCTCACTTATATGTGGAATCTAATGAACAAAATAAACCGATGAACGGAAAAGATCCAGAGACATTGAAGCATGGAATAAACTGATCCATTTCAGAGGGGAGGGGGGCGGGGGTGGGGAAGCAGGAAGAGATTAACCAATGAACTTATATGCATATATGCATAGCCCATGGACAGACAATAGTAGGGGTTGCGGAGGGGGTGGGTGGGAGAGAGAGGAAGGCTTGGTGAGCAGCCAACCTGAGAAATAATACCTTAAAGAAACAGAAGGAAGGAAAGATTGATTCTGAAAGGAAATTAGGTTGTAAACTCTTTATATGAAATCTAGCCTGGCTGGCGTGGCTCAGTGGTTGAGCATTAACCTAGGAACCCGGAGGTCACGGTTTGATTCCCAGTCAGGGCACATGCCTGGGTTGCGGGCTCTATCCCCAGCGGGGGCTGTGCGGGAGACAGGCAATGATTCTCTCTCATCACTGATGTTTCTGTCTCTCTCTCCCTCTCCCTCCCTCTCTGCAATCAATACAAATACATTTTTAAAAGAAGTCTAAACATACATTATCTGCCCTGCTCTTTTGGGAGAAGAAAGGTCTGAAATGATCACTAGTCTACAAGCACTGAGGTAGTTGACATATAGCCCTAAGTGATACCAAAGTTTCTGATGATCTCTAAGGTGTTCTAGAAGACTTGACCTCTTGACTTTAGGAGGTGAAGTCTTCAAGGGCAGAACGTAAAGAGTCGGTGTTGCTGCCCAGTTCTGAAAGACACGGGCCACCACTTTGTTAGGAAACCAGGAACACAAAGCCTTTTGCACAGTCCTGACGCAGCAGAGGCCACTCAATAGGCAGTAGCTTATTCATTTCTTTCTTTTTTTTAAAAAAAAATATATATTTTATTGATCTTTTACAGAGAGGAAGGGAGAGGGATAGAGAGTTAGAAACATCGATGAGAGAGAAGCATCGATCAGCTGCTTCCTGCACGCTCCCTACTGGGCATGTGCCTGCAACCAAGGTACATGCCCTTGACCGGAATCGAACCCGGGACCCTTCAGTCCGCAGGCCGACGCTTTATCCACTGAGCCAAACTGGTTAGGGCAGCTTATTCATTTCTGAGTGGATGAGCTCAGAGATGATCTTAGTGTCTGCTGAACACCGGACACATTTACTACCTGGTGCTCTGTCATCCTCCCAAACAAGCCTTTGATATTCCATTTTATAGATGAGGAACCTGGGGCTCACCTGGGTTAGCATTTTTGTCAGAAACAAGAATTAAAAGCTAGTTCTGGCCCGGCTGGCGTAGCTCAGTGGTCGAGTGTCGACTTATGAACCAGGAGGTCACAATTCGATTCCCGGTTGGGGCAACAGGCCCAGGTTGCAGGCTCAATCCCCAGTGTGGGACTTGCAGGAGGCAGCCGATCGATTCTCTCTCTCATCATTGATGTTTCTATCTCTCTCTCCCTCTCCCTTTCTCTCTGAAATCAATAAAAATATTTAAAAAAAAAAAAAAAGAAAAAGAAAAGCTAGTTCTGCCCAACTCCAAGTTCCATACTCTGCTTACCACACTGTCACTTCTTAGGGACATTTGGGGCAGGGAGTTAACTGTTATGTTAGGCCCTCATGTCAGACTCACTCTTTAGACCACCAAAGGAAGGGGGTGTACAGCTGAAGTTATCTGGGATCTCTCCGCGTAGAGATGATAGGACATCTTCAAAGATTGTGCCCATATGCGGTTCTGGAAGGCCTAAAGTTGAAGCCAACCACGAAAGAGAAGGAAAGTTTCATCTCTGAGCCTAACGGGAAATGTTAGGGGCTTTGGGCCTGTGCTCCGTGCTGCAGATAGACCAGGGCAGAGGACCCCTCCCATCTCTACCTTCCCCTCCTTCCTCAAAGCAACCGCTGCTTACTGGTTTTCACACCTGTATTTCCTGGCTTGGAGACAAGTTTATCTTCCCACCTCAGAGGATTTGATTCTGCTCTTCTTTTTCTTTTGTTCGCTTCCCTTAAAAAAAGGAGTGTGTCCTTGGGCATTCCTACCCCTCTTCACACACTTGAATCAAATAAGAAAAGGGATTTATTGAGTACTCACTGTACCCAGCAGCGTAGGTAGCACATCAGTCCTGGAGAGTCTGTCTTGGATCATCCATTGCTCTCACCACCTGGAATCCCTGCTCCATCACCTTTGTCTCCTGGGCAGCATGGCTTCCATGCCACCTTCTCCAGGAAGCCTTACTGGATCACAGCTGATCTGTGTCCTCATGGTACTTAGACGCCTCTATTGTATGGTTTCCCATGTTCTGTCCTTGGGTTATGGCTATTGTGTGAGCATTTCCTTGAATGCAGAAACAACATTTTAAAAAATGTTTGTATTCTTCAAGCACCTAACACAGTGCCTGGCCAGTAAATAAATATATATACAGTTGTTTGCTTATATTCCTCCCAAAAAAGGATTTGAAGCACCTTACTAAAATACATAGGGTGGCAGAGATGAGGCTGAAGGGTAAGGAAATCATAGAATGAGATCTAATACCAATAACAACATAAATAATATTTGATTGATTACTTATATACTAAGCACCATTCTAATTGTTTTACCTGCATCATCTCATTTATATCTTTACTAGAGGCCTGGTGCATGAATTTGTGCACTGGTGGGATCCAGTCAGCCCGCCCCCATGAGGGATGATCGGGGGTGCGGCTGGCCAGGGTGAGGGGCCGCAGTTGTTTCGGTTGTTCCAGTTGTTCTGCCATTCGGTTGCTGGGCTTTTATTATATAGGATAATCATCCTGTGAGGTAATTACTATTAAAATGATCATTTCAGCCCTGGCCGAATAGAATAACTCAGTTGGTTAGAGCATCAACCTGATATGCCAAGGTTGTGGGTTCAATCCCCAGTCAGGGCACATACAAGAATCAACCAATGAACCTAGCCGGTTTGGCTCAGTAATTAGAGTGTCGGCGGACTGAAGGGTTTCGGGTTCAATTCTGGTCAAGGGCACATACCTCCGTTGCACGCTCAATCCCTGGCCCTGGTTGGGGCGAGTGCGGGAGGCAACCAATGTGTCTCTCTCACATGTTTCTCTCTCTGTCTCTCCCCCTCCCTTCCACTCTTGCTAAAAACTAGTGGAAAAAATATCCTAGGGTGGGGATTAACAACAAAAAAATCAACCAATGAATGCATAAATAAGGGGAACAGTAATTCAATGTCTGTCTGTCTGTCTCTCACCCTTCCTCTCTCTAAAAATCAATAAATAAAAATTTTGAAAACTTATCATTTTACATTTAAGGAAACTGAAGCACAGAGTTCACACTTTCACACTTACTAGCTGTGGGATTCCAGCACAGGCAGTGTGGTTACAGAAGCCGTGCTCATAACCATAGCCCTCAGGATGTCAGCCACAGGCATTCTGCACAGAGAGCTGGGTTCTGAACGTGGCTCTGAGGTTCCTAGCAGCCAAGGCCAAGAAGGAAAGGCATTCAATGACAGGGAATGACTGTATTCATTAGCAACAATAAACCTATTGCTTGCAGGTTTTGTGACCTTAAATCTAAAAGAACTCATTAGAGAAGACACTGTTTTCCAAACTCCCCTGGTTAATATTCCATGGGTGAAAATTGTTAAACTCCCCACTATAGGTATATTTGTTTATAAACTATACATTCGCAACTAATGAAATAATAGGTTACGTGCATTGTAATACACAAAAATAGAAATGGAGAAGAATGAGAAAAAGTATAAAAACACACGGAAATTCTGCTGAGGATCCTCTTACATACTCTCTCTGGAAGATGCGGGTCCTCTCCGAGTTCCCTGGCACAGTGGGTGGTTCTCTGCGCTGGATCCTGGCCATAGATAACAGTGGCAGACTTCACACCATCATTTCTCATAATGACCCTCAGCCGAGGCCCAAAGCTTGACACAGAATAAGTGACGGCATTTCTAGAGGGACCAAAATAATACACCTCTCTGGTTACCTGGTTTGATCTAGTAGCAACTATGTTAAAGGCTGACTAATATATATATTTTTAATGTTTTTAATTGATTTTTAAAGAGGCAGAAAAGAAGAGGGAGAGAGAATCTATGCAAGAATGAAATATTGATCAACTGCCTCTTGCACGACCCCTACAGGGGCTCGAACCCGCAACCCACAGTGCACAACCCGGGCATAGAACTGGAATAGAACTGGCAACCTTTCCATGCACAGGACAATGCCCAACCAACTGAGCCACACGGGTCAGGTCAAGGCTGATTAATATTCATTGCGACTTTTCGGTAAGACAGTCACTGTAGTAAATGCTTTATTTGCATTACCTCATTTAACCTTTATCAGAACCCTATGAGGTAATTGTCATTATAATCACCATTGTACAGATGAGGAAACTGAGTCTCAGAGAGGTTAATTGGTTCATGGAATAGAGGGAGGTTTAAATGCATGTTTATTAGATTCTGAAGCTAGCTCCCTTAACCACCACTCTCAACAGCCTCAAAAATGTTGAATACAGGTGGTCTTAAACAGCAGTTTTCCTCCTTTTACAAATCTTTTTTATTTACAAAAAGAATGCATTCCCGTGGTAAAACATGCAAACAAAACCGAAGTGTCCAAAGTAAAGCAGAGTCCTCTTGTCACAAACCAGCTCACCGCTCAGCGGGGTTCCCCCTGTTAGTTTGTTCTATTTACAAGTCTTCCAGACTTCTTTCTACTCCGCGAACACGCACGTATAGCAAATATACATTTCAATTAGATCTTTGCAAAAGTGGGCCATAGATTTATTTTACTCTGAACTTGGGCCATCTTTCCAGGTTGGTTCATGCAGATCTATTCACATCTTAGGATGGGTAACACAATTGACTACTTCCTTTCTTCTTAACATATTCTCTCTTAATTTTTCCTTTTGCTTCTTTGTTTTTTTCCTCCAGCGGACTCTCAAAGGTGGTCCTTTTTTTTTTTTTTTTCTCACCTCCTTTTCCTCCTCTCTCTTCCGCTCCCTTGGCTTTAGAGCTTATCTGATTAATAACTTTCAGACTTATTTCACTCTTTACCTGGAACACTGCGATTTTCTGTATCTTCTATTTGCTTCGTGGTCATTTTAAGCCTATTCAAAACATAGTTGGAGAATGTATATTTGTATTTGCTTGTACTCCGGAAGGAAACCAATAAAAGTCATTACCTGTGTATGGTGGTGAGCAACGGAGGGAATTTGGAATAAACCAACTAGGATCAAGGGCACCACGCCCGAGTTTAAGAACGGAGTGATTGGGATACCTTGGGGTTGGCCTATTGCGATCTTGCCTTCTCTTTATGGATGAAATAGAGGTGACAGAAGAAATGCAATGAACTTGGGGGATGGGGACCACAAGCTCTTGAAACCTTGTTTGAGTGTCTGAGGTCTACCTGCTCCCCTATTGGGGTACCTGTGCCTGTTTCCTTGGTGTGGGAGAGGGGGTGGGGAAGGTGAGGAAGTGGGGGTGGGGGAGATCAGATGGGGATGTGGGGGTGGGGTGTTAGTTATCCACAAGCTTCCTCTCTTCTGTTAAGTCCCCTGAGCCTCTGTGTGAAGTCCATCTCTCCAAAGGCACCTGGCAAAAGCCCTGCAAACAAAGTAGGCACCAATCCATGTGACCAATAACTTTGCCACACGGGGAACCTTTGCTCGCTCTCCTGGCTAAGGACAGGGGCTGCCTGCTCTCCGCCTAAATGGGAATGCTGCTTGCAGGTAAGTTTCCTTCCCTCGAGCTTCCATAAAATGATACTCCTGCTCCTCAAAAATAAATATTTAACTTTTCTATTATAAAACTTATTAAACACACCCACAGTGACAGAATAGCGTGATGAACCACCCTGAGCGAATGGTAAAATGAGCCCCTGAGATTCAATATTTATGGGCATTTTGCCATGTATTTTTTTATTCTTCTTCTCTTGCTCTGATTTTTATAAAGCAAATACTTGAGGTCCTATCATCTCACCCATAAATCCATGTATATCTGAAAATTTAGGATACTTTCTTACTTTTACCACTTTTAACAAATGTAACATTAATTCTTTAGTAAATGCTAATATCCAGTTTATAGTCAAATATACTACAAAATTAAATGACATAAATAACACCTGATTGGAGCTGCAAATGAAAAACAGAGCAATCGGCATCCGTCTGACAGCCCTCTCAATTGTGATTTGAATTGATAACGACATCTCCTTGGTATTAAATGGTTCTTCACAGTCAAGGAGTGATATCCCTGTTCACTTCAGTCCCTTAGTGAATATCACTATCCTCATTTTACTGGTGAGGAAACTGAGGGTCAGGTTTGTCTAAGAGAAGTTAGCAGAGAAGCTGAGATTCAACTCAGGTTGGTTTGATTCCAAAATCTGAGTGGTCATCTCTATCTTTTACCTTGGTAGTAAAGCCCTGAATTCTGGGTCGAGGCAAAAAGGATAAAAGAGGAGAGTGGAGAGGGAGTGTGTGTGTGTGTGTGTGTGTGGTGGGGGGGGGGGGGGGGTGAAGAAGAGAATAAGGAACAAAGAAAATGAGAGGAAATCAGGAGATTATGATGTTATGGAAGTGAAATTAGCAGCCATTGGATGTAGGGCCTTTGTGTACAGTAAGTACAACAGGTGTTCCTTGTGCTGTGGAATAAATGAGAAGCCTTTGGAGCCTCACCTCTCAGGCACTGAACTCTAGAGTGTAGACATCACCACGTCCTCAGGGCTGGAGCAAGACTAGGACACGTATTAGCAGCTCAAATATCTGTTGACAACGCTTGAGTGAATGTATGAATTAATGAATAACTGAATAAGCAAATGATTGATGAGTGATGGAGTAATATATATAAATTATTTAATAAGGCATTGTGAGCAGATGGATTCATTAAATGAAAAGACAGATGAATTCTTTAAATCGCGGTAAGAAAGAGAACGAGAGCTAAATCTAATAGCAGTGTCGTTTACTGAGCATTTTATCACGAGACCTGTGCTAAGAACTTCATAAGCAGTTTTTCACTTAATCCTCAGAGCAACCTCTTGTGTATTATTATCATCATTTTTTAAAGTGAAGAATTAGGCCTGGAGATGGGAGGAAACTTGTTCAAGGGCACACGGGCAGAGCTGGAATTTCAGCCCTGCCATTGTACTCTCAGGCTCAGACTCCTTACTACTCCGTGCTCAGTCACTGCCGGATGAATGCTTCACTCAATGTAGGACTTGTTTTTTTTTTTTGTAGCTGATGCAAATACAGATGAACTCCCATTTACACAACCCCTGGAAAGCTGTACATTTAAACAGTTAATTACTTATCTCAGCTCATTAGTTCAAGGAAGCTTTTCTATTGTATGCCCCTTTATAAGTGAAGGATTACCCCTGACTCATCTGCTTCCTAAATCTAAATTTTGTTCAAAGCAAGATACGTATTAACTAAAGATGTGTACTTGTAAGAGAGGGTTTAATTATTTCTGGGAATCTGGGATTTTTGATGCTTGGACATCTAGTGACGAGGTCCTTAATTTTGTGACACCTCATCTTAGTAGTTTAGAAAAAAAGTAAATTAAAGTTTATCATCCAGAATCCATTGAAGAAAAGACCGATGTGTTCAATGTATGCAAAAACAAAAAGATTTCTTCAGGATTAAAAAAACACACACACCACAAATTCAAAAAGATATTTCTAATTCCTACCATAGACCAAAGGCTGTCTTTATACAAAACTCTCATTAATTGATAAGAAAAAGGTCTATAACCCAAGAGCAAGTAGGCAAAAATATTCACAGGAAAGAAAACATAAATGGCTCTTAAATATATGAAAAATGCTCTCCATTATTCATAATAAAAATGTAAATTAAAACCACCCCGAGGGACTAATTTTTCACCTATTAGATTGGAAAAGATTAAAAACAATAAAAAGTGACATGCACAGTGCTGGCCAAAGGTTAAGGAGACTGAGCTCTCACACTTTGTTTTGGGGAAATAAACTGGTGCAACTTTAAGGAGGGACATTTGGTAAAATCTATACAAAGTACTACCATACATACACTTTGAAAGTATGGTTATATCTGTGCAAAATTATGTACGTGCAAGGTTACCCACTGTAGCATGGTTTATGAGCAAAAGATGGAAATGACCTTAAAGTTCATCCATAGGAGACTGGAGAGGACATTATGTTCATTGATAAATGGATTTCATATTATATCTAGAAGTCTAGATGTGCGAATACATTTGCCACCAACCACATGTGGCTGTTTGAAATGTGGCCAGTTCTAACTGAAATGTGCTTAAAGTGGAAAATGCACACTGGAGTTTGAAGACTTGGTACAAAAGATGGAATGTACAATATCTCATTAATCATGTTTTATATGGACTTCCTGTCAATGATAGTATTTCACATATATTGGTTTAAATATATTGTTAACATTAACTTCAGGTGTTCCTTTTAGCCTTTTTAATGTGGCTACTAGACAATGTAAAAGTACATGTGTGGCTTTCATTATGTTGCATTGGACAGTGATGGCTCTGGGTAAAAAAATAAAGTGAAAACAGCAAGGTGCATAAGAGTATACCGTAGACTACCATTTGTGCTTTAAAGAAAGGTAAAGAGCACTGTGAGATATTTGTTTATATACAATATATTTCTGGAATAGTGGTCTAGAAGCAATATTGGCTGCTTTGGGAGGGAGAAACCATGGACAGGGAATAGGACTAAAATTTGAACGCTGAATCCTTTTGTAAATTCCCGAATCAAAATTTACAAGCATTTCATTCATTCCTTCATGCAATTTATTTATTTTTTTATTTAAATCCTCACCCAAGGATATGTTTATTGATTTTGGAGAGAGGAAGGGAGAGATAAAGATCCATTGATATGAGAGAGAAACATCAATTGGTTGCCTCCCATATGCACCCTGACCTGGGATTGAACCCCCAACCTGGATATGTGCCCTGATTGAGACTCAAACCCACGACCTTCCAGTGTATGGGATGACATTCTGACCAACTGAGCCACAGCGGCCAGGGCTACAAGCATTTAAAATAATGTTATTATTTATGTATCATTTAGGTATATGATATATTATGCATATATAAAGTATATTATTTAGTCAAAAGTAGTTTAAAAATGTTTAACAGAGTGAACATATGCATAGAGAAACTAGAAAAATATACATGCATATATGCACAGGAAAAGATGAAAATCACAGAAAAAGAACTGGCAGATAAGCAGTTAGGAGAATGTGTTAGGGAAAGAACAAAATTTGCTACATTTTTTACTCTGTACCATTTGACTGTTTTGTGAAAAGAATGTTTAACTTATATAAGTCAGTCTAAGAAGAAAAACTAGATTAGAAAGAAATATACCAAAATGTTCACAATAGCTGTCTTTAGATAATAAAAGTACAGATAATTTTTTCTTTCACTTTATTTTAAACTTTTGCCAATCATTCTAAATTTTCTCAGTCTATAAATAAGACTTACTTCGGTAATGGAATCATCAACAAATCACTGTAATTTCTTTTAAAAATACTTCTAAAGATTCTATTAACCTTTAAAATTTTTTAAAATGATCTTCATTGCTTTTTAAAATGATAGCAAGTAATGCAGACTCCATATGAAATGTCAAATGACAAAGAAAGATATAATGCGGCCAGAAAAAGTATCTCCTAATTCCATTTCCTTCTACAAGATAACCGCTAATCTCTGAAGCTTTTAAAATACTGCCTTTATATTAAGAACTTAAAAACATTTCAAATTAAATGGAGAGGCTGAGAACTGGGATCTATTTGCTTTGTGCCAAGCACAGTCCTAAATGTTTTAAATGTGTCCTTTCAATGAATCTACCCAATAGCTCTGCGGGGTAAATGTTAAGCCCCAGGAACCTCCACGTCAGGGCCCTGAGAGTTTGAACAATTTGCCCAAGGCCACACTCCAGTAAGGGGCAGGGTTGGCATTTAAATCCAATTCCAGGGGATGTCCAAGCCACTGCCTCAGGGGACTGCCATTATGGTGGGTGGGGCTGGAGTGATTCTAATGCCGGGGTTGGACTTGAACTCACTTCTGGCAGCTCCCTGGTCCAGTGCTCCTGGACAGTAGGTGACAACTGTAGAATAGAGCTCATGCTAGGCCGAGAAGAAAATGCTAATAGTGGAGCTGGGGCATAACCGACATTGGGGGCCATTTTACACTGGGTTGCCAGGGGCATGGTGATGAGGAGGAGCGCTGGGTGATACTGGAAGCCCGGGTGGGAAGCAGCTAGCCCCGCACTCCAAAGGGTTAACGTCGGGCAGGAAAGCCCCTGGGGGGAGATACCACGGAAGGCTGCAATCCTTGGCTTTTACCTCCCCCACCAGCGGGGACCAGGCCGGCCGATAGGATTGGTTCCTCCGGGATTATCTGAGGCCCCTGGGTTGAGGTGAGCTGTGGGGACAGAAGCCCCAAGTACCGCTTCTCCCCACCTTCATCTGGGGCTCAGAAAGCTAGGGGTCCTGGGATAGGCGCCCTGGCCCAGGCACACTTAGAGAGGAAGCGGTGTTGAGCCCCCAGCCCGGGCGATGCTCAGAGAAAGGTGGGGATGGAGGCCCTGGAGAAAGTGGGGCCTCTCCGGAAGGGAAGGGGCCTGCTCCAAAGCCTCCAGCCTCCCTGACCTGCAGGGTCTGGGGTGGGGGAGCTGCCTCAGGAAGAGATGCATCTTAGAGGTTCCGAGAGCCCCAAAGTCTCTAACCCATCATCCCAGGCCAGTTCCTGGACTCCAGCTTTGCTCTCCTCCCTCTTCCCCCAGCCTCCCCTGGCCTGGCCATGGGTTTGCTTTTCCTTGGGATTTTCTATCTAAACCTTCTCCTCCCCTTCCCCTCCCCCCAAACTCTTTGGAAATCTTTAAACACTTTCAAGTTTTCCCTGGGCAGTTTGAGGTCGGTTGGAGAGCGAAGTCAGGGCGCTTTAACACCCCCAGCTGGGGAGAGTGGATGAGACAATAGCTGCTATCACTTTACCATTGGAAGTGACCCCCGAATTTGCACTTCTTTCATCTCGGGACCGGAGCACTTGAGAGTCGGCGATTTCCTTGGTGGGGGGGAGTGGCTTAAACGGATTCTCCCCCGGCCAGTTGGCTGTAGGCCTCCTTGCTCCATGGACAAACCTGAAACCAGTTCTGAAGTGAGAGTGGCTTTCAGCCGGGGATGCTGTCCGCAGGGTGACTTAAATGTCCCACGCTGGAAGGTGGAGAGAGAAGTGGACGCCCCCCGGGCTCTGGGCTACCATTGAGGTCAGTAAATGAGGATGTTAATTCAAAATTAGGAAGGGTGAGTGCCTGTGTAGCGTGGAGTCCCCAGGGAAACAAGGGCTGGCCTTGGAATACTGAAAAGCCCACGGATGGAGGAGTGACTTCATGAAGATGCGTAAGCCTGGATGTGTGTGTGTGTGGAGAGGGGAGGGGAGGCATTGTTTCAAATTCTTTTCTCCCCACCCCCACCCCCACCCGCCCGCCTATCTCTCCTCTCCACCCTACACAATGGTCTGGCCTCACCTCCTCCCCGAGCTTCCTGAGTTGGGTCCGCTGTCCCAGATGCTCTGGGCAACTGGCTCTCTCCCCAGGCACCCGTTGCCTCCTGGCACACCCACGAGGGACTGGTTGCTGGGCTGCACTTCCCCAAACCCTTTCAGACATGTGTCCCACGAGAGCAACTCTCCTTGGGAACTCCCAGGCTGACCTGGTAGCCTCAATGCCTGCACGGAGCTCCCAGGTGCTCCCGCTGCCCTTGCTGGGAGGAAGTTCTTTGGGTCACAGTCGCCTCCATTAGCCAGCCCCTGTGCTCCCCCCACCTTTCTGGGCCTTCTGGCCACTGGCCACTGGGGAGGGAGCCAAGACAAGACGGCTGGCCCTCCCTCGAGTTAGTATCTGGACTGTTAGGCTAGTAGTGTGACCAGGGGAGTGAGGGCAGGCCAGAGAGGCACGGAGCCAGGCCCCGGGAGCTGCCTAATGGCTTATCCCTCAAGGCTGAGGCCTCTGTGGTGCTTGTTGGGCCTGGTTGACTAGAGAGACTGCAGGGCCAGCTTTATGTGGGACAGGAGAACGTGGGTAGAGGGTGGGGAGAACATAGGGTCCTTGGTGAGCTACCACAGAGCCCGGCGTGAGGCTGGCAGGGAAGCAGTTTGTTCTAGAGGCCAGAGGAGACTTACAGCATTGGTCAGCAGATCCTTTGGCCCTTCCTTCCCTTGCCCTGCCCAGGTCTCTGGCTCATCCCTTCTAAAATGCAAAGACAGAGGCCAGGACTGGGCTCTGAGACCCCATCTGCTTTCTAAGGAGCCTGGGGGAGGAGGAAAGCTGGTCTTTGGGAAGGTGAGGCTTCATGTCGGTTTCATTCCTCGGCTCCAGAGTCCTTCCAAGGTGCTAAGATGCCGGCTGGATGCTTTCAGGACACGCTCCTGTTTTATTCCCTTCCCACCTCAAGCCAGGGGAGCCATCATGCCTTTTCAGATTCCTTCCAAGAGTTGCCAGGGCCGGGGGTGGGGGCGCGGGAAGGGGGACAGCTGGGCAAAGCCCATAGATTAGCTCTCATTCATTTTCTGCACCTAACTCATGAATACACCTGGCAATCGCCGAGCTGCTTTGCATTGCACTTCCAGGAAATCACTGCTGAAAGAGACTAGCACCTGAACCCCATCCGCCTTGTCTACTTAAGGATGATTGGCTTCCCCGCAGGGCTTCTAGCCTTTTCCACTGCCCTGTTCTCTGGTGGTTCAGACCCTCTCGGTTAGATGTGGCCTGCAGAGCCTCTCCAGGGAGCTACTTTTCTCAGCAAGCTGTTGAGGAAAACAGAAGCAGGGTATTCCATTCACCTCCTCATACCACTGTGGGTAAGAGGAAAGAATGAGGTAGGGTGGAGTAGGGTGGGACTGGGTCTGGGCCTGTAGGTAGGGTGGGACAGGACAGAAAGGGGTGGGGTTTGTGCAGGAGGAAGTGTGCCATATCTGGACTTTGTGTTGGAAGGTATCTGGATACTGTTGCATGAATTCAGGTAAGTCGACCTTACCTTTCTGGATCTCAGTGTCCTTATCTGTAAAACGGCCTGGTTTGTCTCAAAGCTCCAAGGATCCCCGTGTTTCTGATCCTTTTGGATGATGTGTATTTTGGGGTGACGTATCCCCTGGGTGGTGGGTTTCAGTGGTTGGGAGGGGAGCTCTGTTCAGATGGCTAAGCTTTCGTAGTTTTAATAGCTGTGGTCTTGGGAAAGTTATTTAATTTAATCCCCAAGCCCCTGTTTCTCCAGGAAAAGCCATCCTAGCGCTGGTTGCAGGTGTGTTGGAGTTGCAGTTCACAGGGAGGAAGGGGGAGAGCCACATCCTGGGGAAACAAAATGACCTCTGAGAAGCCTGAATCCAAACGCTCGCCCACGTGAAGGCCACAGAAACTTGTCATCATGAGGGAACATTGTAGGAAGGAGGCTCACCGAGTGGAAGGGCAGAAAGACTCACCCACACAATTAAATTAATTGTCCCCTTTTATTCCCCCACCCCCGAGATTTTGGTTGAATTACCAGAGTAAGCAGTAGGTAGGCGGTGGCTGTTTTCATAATTTTGTTGACAAAGTAGCCAGGGGAGCGCTCATTTACATGCAGCTGTATAGCAGCGTTAAAAAAAATCCCGGCATCTTTGCTCGCCAGAACGAAAAAGCTCTTCTGTGTGTACAGTTTGCACTTCAAGGCAGTTTTTTTTTTTTTTTTAAATTACATATGAAAATGCTCTCTTCTTCACTAAGAACCAATAGGAAATTTATCCCCTACTTTTCCAAAGAAAAATAATTTTGTTTTTTAAAGTACATCTAAAGTACATAGAGGATGAACAGATTAAAAGTCCAATTCCAGAGCCAAATAATATGATCCAAATAGAAATTTGGTGAGAGGTTAGACCAGATTTGTCACAATAGGCACATTTAAAAAAATCTACAGCTGAGAAATTTTATCTAAAAGTGTTCCTGATGACCAGTTTTTAAAAAAGCTTATTTTTGTGTGATTATCAAGTGAAATTCTGTTGACACTTTGGTGCTTTTTTTGGTGCTTTAAACACCTTTTTTGTTTCCAACTTTACTGAACCATCGTTTACACTCAAGCACATCCTTTTTAAGTGTAAAGTATGATTAGTTGACAAGTGGATACAGCCAGTTTTTTTTTTAAAGAACCTCATTCTTTAATATATTTTTATTGATTTCAGAGAGGAAGGAGAGATAGAAACATCAATGATGAGAATCATCAATTGGCTGCCTCTTGCACGCCCCCCATTGGGGATCAAGCCTGCAACCCCGGCACGTGCCCTTGACCAGAATTGAACCTGGGACCCTTCAGTCTGCGGGCCGACGCTCTATCCACGGAGCCAAACCAGCTAGGGTGCAAACACAGTTTTTATTTTATTTTTTAAAGTATTTTTATTGAGAGGAAGGGGGAGGAAGAGAGAGATAGAAATATCAATAATGAAAGAGAATTATTGATCAGCGCCTCCTGCACGCCCCACACCGGGGATTCGGGGCCCACACCCCAGGCATATATCCTGATCTCCTCCTGGTTCCTAGGTCAACGTTCAACTACTGGAGCCACGCCGCCGCCGCGGGGTCCAGACACCATTTTTAAACCGAAGACTAATCTAAAGCTATTGATTGAATTCTATGTTCTCTATGAGAACAAAGGTCTGAGAAATGGTCTCCCTTTAAATTTAAAAACGGTCTCCATAAAGGAATATTACTTTGCTTTGCAATACAACGCTGAAAACAGGCCAGTAATTGTAGTGATTAGTTTGTGCTGAAAAGGTGGCTGGCAGTTGAAACTAGATGAGATGAATCACGGGCCCTAGAGAGCATCTGGTCTCAACTACTGGCTGTACCACTTGTGTGACTGGGCAAATTGGGTGGGTGAAGTAAACTAACATTGATGATCTCAGTTTCCTCACCTGTGAATTGGGGATAATGGTATTATTACCTTAACTTGTGGCCGTCGGGATTGGGACAGTGCAGGGCAAAGAGCAAATGCTCAGTAAGTTTTAGTTATTAGATCCGTGTCAGCACAGTGGCCAGGCCGACACAGCTGCTGCCCCTTTGAAAAGACTGGCTTGTTCCGGGGCAGCAGTTCTTAAGCTCTTGGTCTCAGGACCTCAGTGTGCTCTTGAGAATTGAGGACCCCGAAGAACTTTGTTTATATAGGTTACATCTGTCAATGCAGATTGCATTCAAAAGTAAAAAGGAGACATTTAGAAAATATTTATTAAAAAACAACAAACCAGTTTCATAGGAACAGTATATAGTTTTAATGAGAAATAACTTTTCCGGAAAAGAACATTATTAGGAAAAATTCATTCTTTTACGTTTCTCCAAATCTTTTAATATCTGGTTTAATGGAAGATGAGTAGATTGTGTCTCTATGTTTGATCTGTTGTGATACATTGTTTTGGTGGAAGTATATGAAGAAAATCCCATTTCATCCAGATATATGGATGGAAAGAGGAAGGCTATTTTGATAGCTTTTGTGGGTATTCTTTGATAACTATATCAAAACTCGACAAATAGTTTCTCAAAGCTTAGTTATAATGTAGAATCTGAAACAATATCCATGAACTTTTTGTACCCTACTATATTAAAATCCTTTGCTTTCTTTTATACTTTGTCTGGATCTTTTACCTGTGCATGACTTTGTAACCACCCAATATATTTGGGAAATATAATTCATTGAGTGATGCAGATCTTCAAATGTTGACAATTCCATTATATGTATAAAAAGTTACATTTATAGCCGAAACCGGTTTGGCTCAGTGGATAGAGCGTCGGTCTGCGGACTGAAGGGTCCCAGGTTCGATTCCTGGTCAAGGGCATTTACATTGGTTGCGGGCACGTCCCAGTGGGGGATGTGCAGGAGGCAGCTGGTCGATGTATCTCTCTCATCGATGTTTCTAACTCTCTATCCCTCTCCCTTTCTCTCTGTAAAAAATCAATAAAATATATTTTTTTAAAAAAAAGTTACATTTATAGTGTCACCACTGATCAGAAAAATCTTTAGGATACAGGTTTCTAAAATTCTAATCTTCTTTTCCTCCTCCTCCTCCTCCTTTCCTCCTCCCCCTCCTCCTTTCCTCCTCCCCCTCCTCCTCTTCCTCTTCCTCCTCCTCCTCCTCCTCCTCCTCCTCCTCCTCCTCCTCCTCCTCCTCCTCCTCCTCCTCCTCCTCCTCCTTTGAGTTTTTATGAGTTTCCTTGAGCCAAACTGATGACAATTGCCAGGAAGCAACATCTCAAATGTTCCCCAAAATTCTAATTTTCAAATGAAAGCTCAAAATTTCACTGGCAGCAAATGGTAGTTTTCCTTAAAGTGACAGGCTCACTTTATCATTTTTGAGAAAATGTCTACTAAATATACTCGCCTAGAAGACTAATGTCTCTCAATCTTCCTTTGAAGTAAAATGGTAAAATAAGAGCAGCTAGTTCATCATACAAGTGTCATATGAGACCTTCAGTGTGTGGCAGAAATGCTGTGTGTGCCCCCCACTTTGTCACTCCCAATATTGAAAAGTTGTGTTTTTAAGGGTTGTGATTTAAGAAAAATAAGCTTTATGGCTTCATCAAGGACATTCTCTCTGTATTTTTTAGAGTGGGAGGGAAGGAGTGAGAGAGAGAGAGAAACATCAACGTGAGAGACACATCGATTGGTTGCCTCCTCTACAGCCCCCCAGTCGAGGCTGGGGATCAAACCTGGGACCCAGATACTGCAACCCAGGTATGTGCGTGGGCTGACACTCTAACTACTGAGCAACGCTGACCAGAGCAATCGAGGACATTTCTTGAGTGAACCTAGCTTTTTGTTTTTTTCCTAACTGCAACCGCATGGTGGTAAAGCAGGTAATGACTTTTAGCACAATTTGATTCATACTAAGGTACCGCCATTTTAATCAAGTGTTTATACAGTGAAAAAGGCAACTATCTTAGTGTTGGCTTAGTATATCTTAGTATTATTATGAAAATAGCTTAACTTGCAGACCCCCTGAAAAAGTCCCAGGAACCCCAAGTATGGTCCTTGAGAATCACTGTTCTAGGGAAAGACAGGGCAATTTTGGCTACATGTGATTGTAAGTCTTTACCAGGTACAGAGGTACAGCTTTTATGGCTGTCCTATATAATCTACATAGTACTAGATAATACTCGAATATATAATACCTAACACTTCTACAGTACTTCACAATGTGCCAGGCACTATTATAGGGGTGGATATAAAAGTGTGTGTGTATCTATCTATGTCTCCCTCCTTTCCTTTCATTGTTTCATTTATACCTACAACAACCCTATAAGGTAGATTTTTTTTTTTTTTAAACACAGGGAAAGAACCTGAAGCTTAGAGAGTTAAGTGACTTCTTCAGAACCAAGAAGACCAAGCTCTTGGTACCCCTGAAGGACGAAATAAACCCTGGGAGGAAATGGGGGTGGGGCACATTATCTCCAGGGAGAAGGTGCAGGGCTGGATGGGGCACCCTTGCTGGTGCCGTCTGGGTCCTTGTCCTGACCTCTGCTCTCTGCCCTTTGCCCTGGCAGGATGACATCCCGGGAGCAGCTGGTGCAGCAGGTCCTCCAGGAGCTGCAGGAAGCCGTGGAGTCCGAGGGCCTGGAGGGTCTGGTGGGCGCTGCTCTGGAGGCCAAGCAGGTCCTGTCCTCCTTCACCCTCCCCACCTGCCGGGAGGGAGGCCCCAGCCGCCAGGTGCTGGAGGTGGACTCGGTGGCCCTGAGCCTGTACCCAGAGGATGCTCCCAGGAGCATGCTGCCGCTGCGGTGCAAGGGCGAGGGCAGCCTGCTGTTCGAGGCGGCCAGCCTGCTGCTGTGGGGCGACGCCGGCCTCAGCCTGGAGCTGCGGGCGCGCACCGTGGTGGAGATGCTGCTGCACAGACAGTACTACTTGCAGGGCATGATCGACTCCAAGGTGATGCTGCAGGCCGTGCGCTACTCCCTCTGCTCCGAGGAGTCCCCCGAGATGACCAGCCTGCCGTCCGCCACGCTGGAGGCCATCTTCGATGCGGACGTCAAGGCCACCTGCTTCCCTAACAGCTTCTCCAACGTGTGGCACCTGTACGCCCTCGCCTCCATCCTTCAGCGCAACATCTACTCCATCTACCCCATGCGCAACCTCAAGATCCGGCCCTACTTCAACCGCATCATCCGGCCCCGCCGCTGTGACCACGTGCCGGCCACGCTGCACATCATGTGGGCTGGCCAGCCCCTGACCAGGCACCTCTTCCGCCACCAGTACTTTGCCCCTGTGGTGGGACTGGAGGAGGTGGAGGCTGAAGATGCTACCTGCCTGGCCTCTGCTCCTCCCGCCCCGGCTCCTCCGGCTCCTCCGGCTCCTCCTGCCCCTCCTGCCCTTCCTGCTCCAGTTCCTCCGGCTCCTCTGGCTGCAGCTCCAGCTCCAGCTCCAGCTCCAGCTCCAGCTCCGGCGCCACCGCCAGTCAAGACCCCGGAGCTGCTCACCCAGGAGCCTGGCCTCAGCTACTCCCACTTCCGTGAACGCTACAGCGTCACCAAGAGCACCTTCTACCGCTGGCGGCGGCAGTCCCAGGAGCACCAGCAGAAGCTGGCCACCCTCTGCTCGGCCAAGCATGTCCTGCAGGACAGTGTCCACCGTGGGGGCCTCATGTCCCTGCAGCAGTTTCTCCAGAGGTTCCCCGAGATCTCCCGCTCCACCTATTACGCCTGGAAGAACGAGCTGCTGGGCACTGGCGCCTGCCCGCCCCTGGCCCCCAAGGAGGCGCTGGGTGTGGAGCAGCAGGAGAAGCTGCCAGAGGAGCCGGCTGCCCAGGGGCTGGGGTGCTCCATGCTGCCTGTGTCAAGCCCTGGAATGGTCCTCATGCAGCGGGCCAAGCTGTACCTGGAGCACTGCATCTCCCTGAACACACTGGTGCCTTATCGCTGCTTCAAACGCAGGTTCCCTGGCATCTCCCGCTCCACCTACTACAACTGGCGCCGGAAGGCCCTCCGGAGGAACCCCAGCTTCAAGCCGGCCCCGGCCCCCTCCACAGCCCAGGCTCCCCAGCCAGCAGCATCTGTTGGGGAAGAGGCTCTGCTCCCTGAGAAGGGTGAGGTGGGAGAGGGGCCAGGGAAAGCAACAGGTGTGGGGGGGTCACCCACCCCCCAGGAGTTCCTGCCCCGGAGGATGCCCCTGTCCCGTCAGCAGAGGCGTCTGCGCAGGGCTGCCCGCAAGCAGGTGCTCAGTGGGCACCTCCCCTTCTGTCGTTTTCGCCTCCTCTACCCTAGTCTGTCCCCATCCACCTTTTGGGTCTGGAAGAGTCTTGTCCGCGGTTGGCCCAGAAGCCTGTCCAAACTCCAGACCCAGGCTCCTACCTCGGGCAAAAGGGGGGTGCAGGAGGCTGAGGCGAAGCGAGAGGAAGGGGCTGGCAGGAATGTGACAGCTGCCACGGCCCCAGCTGCAGCTCCTCCAGGGGAGGATCCAGGGGAGGCCCAGGGGGGTCCTTCCAGAGAGAGGGCCCTGCCCGACGGGGCCACGGCCCAGGGATGGCCCCACAGCGGGTCTTGGCCCAGCCACCCTGTGGCGGCGGCGGCAGGTGGCAGGGACAGCCAGGCGCTGATGATGGACATGCTCGCCACCACGAAGTTCAAGGCTCAGGCCAAGCTCTTCTTGCAGAAGTGCTTCCAGTCCAAGAGCTTCCCCTCTTACAAGGAGTTCAGCGCCCTCTTCCCCCTCACCGCCCGCTCCACCTACTACATGTGGAAGCGAGCTCTGTACGACGGCCTCACCCTGGTGGACGGCTGACCGGGTGAGGCGGAGGGGCTGTGAGGAGGGGGACCAGTTTGGAGAGGGTCAGGGACCCGAGTTGCCCCTGGCTTGGCCAGGATGCGCTTTGTTCTGGTTCCCACAGTGTCTCCCCTGAACCCAAAGGCAGATTTGTGTTGTTTCTTGGCTCCAGGGCAGAGAGAGCCAGACATCAGCCGCTTGGTCTGCTGCAGAGAGTCCCAGGACCAGAGGCGTTCTCTTCAGTTGTTTGCCCTTCTTATTTTGATTGTGTCTTGGTTTTGGTTTTTTATTTTGATTTAAGTGGGTTGGCTGGGCCCACTTGGCTGGTATTGGAAGGTCTATGTGTTGGGGGGAGGTCTGGAAGAGGGTTGGTTAGCTAAAGCTGCTTTCGTTTTGTTTTTTGTTTTTCTGGGGACAAAAGGAGTATTATAGCATGGCCGTCTGCCTCTTGGGCAGAATATGCATCTTCAGTTCCTTTTGGGACTTGGCACTCTCCTTACTCAAATACATTTCCCTAAGGAGCATGAGAGATCAAACGTGGAGCGGGGCAGTGGCTTCTGAGTGGCATCCCCATGGGAGAGGGAGTCAGGCTCAGTGTGAGCAGAAGCAGGATGTCTAGGAAGAACAAGGGCCTCTGAGGGCTGGCTTGGTCCTTGCAAGCAGCGTGGTCAGGGTTGAGGGAGAGGCGCTGAGCCTCTGCTTGCTGGTGCCTGGCCCATCGGCGGTCCTCTGCCGGTCGGGCTCGCTCTTGGGAACCCCTGTCTTTGCTGAGCCTCTCCGTCAGAGCCTGTGCCCCATCTTCAGGGAGGGACCACACAGTGGCCAGGCAGGTGGAATACTTGAATTTGCATTGTCCAAGAATGAAGTTGGAAAACTAAAGAAATAAAATGAAATAAAATGATGTGGTGCCCACAGCCCTTGGTCTCTGGTATTTGTTCTGCTGGGATAAAACTGCCCATTCGCACATTCTCCTTGAGTTTAAGGGGTCTGAGAGGGATCATTTTCTCTGTCTTGCTGGGACACACCTAGGTCCAGGGCTTGGAGAATGAGGGGGCTGATTCTGGGCATTCTGTTTAGAATTGGATTGAAAAGTGGGTGTTCTTCCAGCTGGGGGCGGGGCTACAGCTGCCTGGAAACTTGCCTCCCAGCAAGGGGAGAAAACTGGCTAAGTGCACTAGAGGCCAGGCCAGGGAGAGGGTCAAGGCTGCCATGAGCCCAGGCAGGATGGGCCCAGTCTTTGATAAGAAAACCGAGAGATTAGTTTGCACGCCCCTCCCTCCAGTGGGGCTGAGCTTTACGGCCAGACCTTCGCTTGCTGTCTTCCATGTGGTTTGGGGGAGCCGTCCTTTGTTCTGCTATTTTTCACTCCCACATCCAATCCATCAGCAAATCCTGTTGACTCTGACTCCAAAATATGCCTAGAATTCCCGCTCTCATGCTGCTGCCATCATTTCTCCTGGTCCACATCTCAGCTTCCTACAAGTCTTCCTGCTTCCACTCTTGCCCCATATAATCGGTTCTCTATAGAGCAGCCTGAGAGATCTTTAAATAAAATCTGATTCTGTCCCTTTTTTGTCTAAAACGTTGAGTGGCTTCCCTTCACTCAGAATTCTTTGCACTGCTTTGCAAAGGCCTTCGTAATCTGGCCCCTGACTTAAAAAAAAAAAGTTTTTATTGATTTCAGAGAGAGGAAGGGAGAGACATAGAGAGAGAGACATCAATGAGAGAGAAACATCAGTTGGCTGCCTTCTGCACACCCCCTACTGGGGATCGAGCCTGCAACCTGGGCATGTGCCATGATGGGAACTGAACCATGTCCTCCTGGTTCATAGGTCGACATTCAGTCACTGAACCATACGGGCTGGGCTGACTCTTCAGCCTTCTCTTGTGCCACTCTTGCCCTTCACTACCGCACTGGCTGCCTCTGATCTGGAACATGCTACACTTGGTCTAGAATGCTTTTCTTGAAGTTTTTCTTGTTTATATGATTATTAGTCTCCCCTCCCCCCATTAAAACAAGCCCTCTCCATGAAAGGTAGGGCTTTTTCTTGGCTTGCTTTCACCACTATATTCCCAGCAGGAAGATCAGTTCTTGGCACATCATAGATGCTACAGTCCATTCAAAGAAGGAATGAATGAAATCCAAACCAATCCTACTCCCTAAGTATTTCTCATTGACCATTTTTCTCCATCCACGTTGTCATCCCCTAATCTAGGCTAGCAGCTGATCTCATCACTGATACGTGAATGGTTTTCAAATGGACTCTGCTTCCACTCAGACTATCCCATTTCATCCTCCTGACAAAGGCCAGAATGATCTAACTAAAATCTTAACCCATTACTGGATTTCCCGTTGCCCTCAGCACAGAATCCTGGCCCATGCCTACGTCTCAGGCTTATTTTCCCCCCTGAACCCTCACTCATTTTATCTGTCCCATAATGCTAACCACATATTGCCAGTGAACCCCCAAGCAAGTTACTTTGTAGTCCCTTAACTTTCAGCGAAGGGACTGGACTGCTGCTCCTACCTGGCTTGCAATGACTGCCTATAGCCAGAAGGTGGCAATCTGATGCAGCAAGAGACAGATTCAGGATTTCCAGTAGGCACAGCTGTTTCCAACCCCCAATCTAGCCCCCTTGACTGGTTTGGCCGTCAGAGGGTGGCTCCAACCTTGCTTCTGAGAACTGCCCTGCTTGGGGCTCTGTATTTTCTTGTTTGTTCTATTCTCCGCTCTCTTCGAACCAAAGCAGATCTGATGGCAGGAACAGTGTTTCACTAGGGCAGTGGTCGGCAAACTCATTAGTCAACAGAGCCACAGTTTGCCGACCACTGCCCTAGGGGGTCTAAAAACCACCTGGATGGACGACCCTGGGGGAACTTGCTAGTAGTGGGGATTCCAGGGCCCCACCCAGATCTACTGATTCTCACCTGAGACACTGAAGAGGGTGAGTTACTTAGCCTTGCTGTGCCTTGCTTTCTCCACCTGTAAAATGGGGATTACAGTGATGCCTATATATAATATTGTACCTTGCTAGATGAGCATTTGCTATTGGTAAAAAGGTGGTCTAGTTTGAGAACCCCTGGATTTTTAGGAGGAAGCTAATGCCTAAGGAGACACTTGCTCAGGGTAGGTTACATCTAGATTTAAGACACTCCTGTCCGAAAACCGATAGGTCTTTTGTCAGAGACCAGCACTGAGCCCCAAACCCGTAGAGAGATAAGATAAAACTGATAAGTCAATATTGATTTGGACAAGGTTTTATAAGTGTGATTAAATTATATAGAAAAGCAGGGCTATTGTTTTTTTAAATAATCTGCTTAGAAAGACAGAAACACATAAGCAGTGACTATATTTGCTAAGAATATTTCATGCTGGTTTTGAAGTTGACATTTGTTGAAATTATTTGTATTTTTTTGCACCAACTTTTATCTCTGATGCACATGTAGAAATGCCATTAAAATGAACAATGAATAAAGGGAGAAAACAATATTTGAGGTTAGCTTTATATTTCCCAACATCTTGTGCTCTTATAAAGTTACACTGGTTCTGGCCCTAACCGGTTTGGCTCAGTGGATAGAGTGTCAGCCTGTGGACTGAAGGGTCCCAGGTTCGATTCCAGTCAAGGGCATATACCTTGGTTGAGGGCACATCCCCAGGAGGGGGTGTGCAAGAGGCAGCTGATCGATGTTTTTCTCTCATCGATGTTTCTATCCCTCTCTTCCTCTCTGTAAAAAAATCAATAAAAATATATTTTAAAAAAAGTTACACTGGTTCTGTAAATTTTGAATATAAAAGCTTCACCATAAAAAAGCAATCCGGTAAAATGTGAATAATTTAAAAATATTTTTTTTATCTATGCATTTATCCCCTGGGGGCAGGGTTCTGTATTTGGTGGAGGTCATATTGTCTACCATAATGCATGAAGCTTCTTAAATATTTATCTGGAGTCCAGCACGCAGGCCTGTGGGTAGCTCTTGGGCCCCAAGCATCCACCTCATCTCAACTGCCCCTTCTGGAGGGATGTTCCACCAGCACCTCAGTCTCACCATCTGGCAATCTGGGCCCAGGCTCCCATTTCCCACCAACCTGTTCTCTATTTTCACCCTGGCTGCTGCCAGCATCAGGTTACCAGCTGAGCTGGCCAAGAAGCGGGCACCATCCTAGAATTTTCTCTTCCACATCTCCATTCCACCAGGACCCTAGGAATATTGCACGGTTCATAGGATTCCACGCTGCTGGGTTATCACAGGAAGAGAATTTGATTGGTCCAGGCCACCCCACTCCTACCACCTTTCCTCTGAGCGCAGCTCTCAAGCCAGGTCATAAGTGAGGCCACTCTCCTGCCCAAGTCTGGTCCAGGCTGTGGCTGCATCAGCTTTTCTCACAAAGGGCTCTGGTAGATGTAATAGGCTCCTCTCCAGCAACCCACGATAGGCTGAGCCCTGTTCTATATAAACTGAGGATACAGAGCCATTTGGCCTCAGCTCTTGTCCTCACAAAGGCCTTGGTTTACTGGCAGCTGTGGTCTGACACAATATGATAGAGGCTTCCATATGGAATGCACAGAAAGGCACCGTGGGGTTGCAAGGAAAGCATATGCTGGCTTGGGCATCTCATAGTTCATCTTGACACCCCTCCCAACTTGGAGCTTCCTGAGGCCAACTCCGCTCTGTGAACAGTAGGCTGCCTGAGGGTCTCTGGGAAACGCCTCAATTATTTCTCGGATGATCCTGGTAGCTGACTGTAAAATACCTCGGTTTGGTGGCTGTGCGGGAGGATGGGAAGCTGAGGGAGACGTGCTCTGACACACGGCAGCTGTTAGGATGGGGCTGAAAGGCCTAGGGGAGCCAAGCTGGGGAATGTGTTTCAGGGGAGCCTCTGCCCACCCTGGGTGCTGCCTGCCCCCCTCACTGGCCTGATTTCTACAGGAAGGTTCTAGTGTGATTTCTCCTTCCCAGCCCTGGCTGAAAACACCCCAGGATGCCTATAGAGTGTCACTAGCGGGTACCTCAATGTTCCCATCACTGGTTTATCTCATGGAAGAGGAGGAAGGAAGCTTTCAGGGAGATGAGGAGTGTCAGAAAGTAGGTTTAATGGTATAAAAAAAGCTTCCGTAGAAAATGGCTTTGAAAATAGCATGAAATCCACTTAACTCTGGCGGCTCCTCCCTGCCAGGCAGAGAAATCTTGGGTGGGTGGGGGGACCTAGATAGGAGGACAGCCAGGAAGAGACTGGGCAGGCAGCTGTTCATGGGTCACCCTCTGCCTGAGGGGACCATGGGATGGCAGAGGACAGGCGGGCTGCAGGGCATCCTCCTCATTGCCTCTTCTGTTCCAGGCACAGCCCTCAGGATGCAGGCTGGGGAGAGGCCAGGGTCGGGCAGGAGGGAAAGCACAGCCTGTCGGGAGTGGCTTTGTGGTCCACTTGCCCCAGCCCAGCCTGGCTCAGGAGTGCCAATGTGGTTTTGTGGGCTGTGCATGTTGACAGTCAGCAACGCTCAGTTTCTAGGCCCCCTGACTTTGGGCAGAGCTATCTGTTGTCATTTAAGACAGAATTGGGGGGAAATGAGGGCTGGCTAGGCTGCATAGCAGTGCCCAAGACAGGTGCTGATGACTGTGGATTCCACCGATCCTCAGACCTCACCTTCATGGGTACAGGAGGAGGCTGGTATTTTTGGGTTAGTTAACCCTCCCTCCCTCCCTCCCTCCCTCCCTCCCTCCCTCCCTCCCTCCCTCCCTCCCTCCCTCCCTTTCTTCCTTCCTTCCTTCCTTCCTTCCTTCCTTCGTTCCTTCCTTCCACATTTGTTGAGGCCTGAAGGTGAGGGAGAGCAAGGTTACAAAGCTCAGTAAGACCTAGCGCCCCCTAGAGTTGTTTATAAACATTGACTACATAACTGGTTCTCAATCCTAAATTCAAGGATTCTCAGGGCAGCTAAGTGTAGTTTCCAATTTTATGTCTTCTTTCAGAATTTCAGATGACAACCTTAATTCATTTCATTCAATAAAGACAGAACCCTTTTACAATGATAATTTGCCACTGAAAGACATCTCTATGCAATAAGACTTTGGTTTTTAAAGCCAGTCTCTTGAATCAGGGCTTTGTTACATGCCGTGAGCTGTAACAGAGGGAGGCGATGGTGCCGTGGGGAAGGAACGGAAGATAAGGAAAGCCTGGAGCTGGGAAAAACCCCAAGAGAGCAGGGTTTTGATACAGCCCTTTGACCCTGGCATGTTGATGAGGCCCAAAACCATTTAAAATATTAGTTTTCTAAAAATTACCGCATCATGTTGGTAGCTTGAAATTGGCCACAATGGAATACTTACACCATACACATGGGCAGATCCTGCAGATCAGGCAGCTGTGCTAAAGGGCCCCCAGCGGTGCCTGGGACATCCTGTGTCACTCCTTTCCCTGACTCACTCTCCCCTAAATCCTACACCACTGGCTCCTGTTAGTGCTTTCAGGCATGCCATCTGCTCAGGGAGGCCTTCCTTGACCCCCCACCTCAAGTGGGTCCCAGTCACTATTCATGACTACATCCCTTCATGGCCATCATCACCACCGGACACTTGTTTTCTGGATTATTGTCCGCTCCCCGCACTGGAATGCAAGCCCCTGGGAACAGGAACTCATCTGACTTGTTCATTGCTTGATGCCTCTGACTAGAACAGAGCCTGGCACATAGTAGGTATGCAGAAATATTTACTGGATTAAGAAATGAGTGGGTTTGGAGTGGGAGGCTGCGTGTGGGTTGCAGTGGAAAGGCTGGTGCCGAGTACTGGCCTGCTCTTGGCTAGGCCAGCCTGGGTGTGAGAGAGAAGGAAGAGGAGGGAGAGGAGGAACATTCTCCTTGGTCTGGAAGCTGCTGCACTGGATGGGAATGGGCCAAACCCTTGTCTTGGGGATGAGGTAGCCAGATTTAGCAAATAAAAAGAAGGGATACCTAATTACATTTGAATTTTGTATAAACAGTGTTTTAGTATAAGTATGTTCCAGGCAATATTTGAGACATACTAAAACATTATTCATTGTTTATCTGAAGTAAAATTGAACTGGATGTCTTATATTTTATCTGGCAGTCCTACTTGGAGACTCAGCAGTCTGAGTATAACTGTGGTTTAGCTAATAGTATTGTACCAATGTTATTTTCCTGGTTATGATAATTGCACACACTTATGTGAGTTATTAATCTTAGAAGAAGTTGAGTGAAGGGTAGACAGGAATTCTCTGTGCTATTTTTTTTTTGGTAACTTTTCTGTAGGTTTAAAATTTTTTCAAAATAAAAAGTTAAAAAAGAAAATCCTAAACATCACCTCAAAGGCCTGATATTATCTAGTCCCTCCCACAGTCCCTGACCATTCTCCCTTCATACAAGCCTTTCATATGCTCTGGCCTCCCAGAGGCAACCCTTCTCTACCTGCAATGCTGCCCTGACCTCACCTACCCTGTTCAGAGTTCAACCAAGCCCCACTTCCTGGTTTCTTCTTTCAGTCTGGGTCAAACCTTGTCATTACAGGTTCCCATAGGCTCTGAAGTTTATCACCAGCACAGGAAGACAGTTGTAACAACCTGGGGATTGTTAAAAACTTCCGGTGCCTCTGATGGGAGTGTATATACCTATGTATACCCACTTTGGAAAACTGATTAGCAATATCTATAAAAGCTATCTAGTAAATGAACATCTACATTCCTAGAATTCCCTAGGGGAATTCTACTCCTAAGTATATACTAAGAGAATGTAAACTTACGTTTAAAAATGTTTATCACAGCCCTAGCCGGCTTGGCTCAGTGGATAGGGTGTCAGCCTGCGGACTGAAGGGTACCAGGTTCGATTCCGGCCGGGGGCACATGCCTGGGTTGTGGGCTCAATCCCTAGTAGGGGCGTGCAGGAGGCCGCCAATCGATGATTCTCTCTCATTATTGATGTTTCTATCTCTCTCTGAAATCAATAAAGAAATATATTTAAAAAAGAAAAAAAGAATGTTTATCACAGTACTATGTCTTTTCCTTTAATAATATAAAATAAACTACAAAACTGCTATTCCCACCCTGGCTCAATGGTTAGAGTGTGGCCCGAGGACCAAGGGGTCTCGGGTTTGATTCCTGGTCAAGGGCATGTGCCTCAGTTGCAGGTTCGACCCCTGGCCCCCGGTCAGGGTGTGTGGGAGAGAGGCAACCAGTTGAGACACACACACTCTCTCTCCCTCCCCTCCACAGGTATATGCCCTTGGCTAGGAATTGAACCCGAGACCCTTTGGTACTCGGCTGAATTTCTAACCACTTAGCACACCAGTCAGGGCCAAACTTGCATTTTTTTTTGTTTTTTGGTACACCTCTGACCCTTTTGCTACATTCCTTTTTCCCCTATAAAATACATGAGTGATAATAAAAGTTGTTGACTTTAAAAATAATAAATACATAAATAAGTCATGGGGATGTAATGAACAGTACGATGACTGCAGTTAACAATGCTGTATTGCATATTAGAAAGTAGTTAGGAGAGTAGGTTTTGAAAGTTCTCATCACAAGAAAAAAAATGTTGCAACCATGGGTGTTAATGGATGTTAACTGGATTTATTGTGGTGATGATTTTGCAACATGTATAAATATAGAAATGTGTTGTACACCTGAAATTAATATAATATTATGCCAATTGTACCTAAATTAAAAAAAGAATTCTGGTCCTGGCCAGGTGGCTCAGTTGGTTGAAGCATCGTCCCGTACACCAACCAATCAATGTTTATTTCTTGCATCAATGGCTCTCTCTCTCTCTCTCTTCTCTCTTTTTTCCTCTCCCTTCCTTTCTAAAATCATAAAAACATATCCTCAGGGGAGGATTAAAAATAAAATTCTGGCAGCCCTACCCATGCAACCTCTCCCCAACCTTGTCATCCCTGGCCCATAATATGGGACTTCTATCGGGGAACATGGGTTAAGTCAATTCTCAATTCCTATGCAAAAGACAACATTCCTATCAGGTGGGAACATGGCCCAACATCCAACCACAGCCCCTAAGAACCCTCCTCTGGTTCCTCAGGGACTGCTGGGAAACAGGGGGACTCTTCCTTCATTCCGTGATCTTTGGGTTCTTTCATTTACTAGGTACCTAGTATATATCCCATTAGGTCCTGGCCCTCAGGCTGCACAAAACCTGTGTGGGCTGGAATGGGAACAGATCAGAAACAAACTAGAATGATATGCAACATTGACCCTGGGTGTCTATACTCAGTGAAGGATGAAATAAGTCAGAGAAAAACAAGTACCATATGATTTCACTTACATGTGGAATCTAAAAAACAAAATAAATGAACAAACAAAACAGAAACAAACTCATAAATACAGAGAAGAAACAGATGGTTGCCAGATGGGAGGGGGGTGGGTGGTCTGTGTGAAAAAAGTGAAGGGATCAAGAAGTACAAATTGGTAGTTACAAAACAGTCACGGGATGTAAAGTACAGCACAGGGAATTTTGTCAATAATATTGTAATAACTGGTGCCAGGTGTTACTAGAGTTATTGGTGGATCACTTCATAAGTTATATAAATGTCTAACCACTATGCGGTATACCTGAAACTAATGTAATATTGAATGTCAAGTGTAATTGAAAAGTAAAAAGATGGAATTCAGTATGCCTGGGGGAGAGAGACAGCTTCTGAGTGGTGAAGGGCGGGGGGGGGGGGGTGGGGGCGGGAAGGGGGAGGAGGAGGAGGAGAAGGCAGAGGGGAGGAGGGAGAGAGGGAAGAGTTCCTGAGAGGGAAAGGATATCTTAAGATTAAAAACGCCTGGAACAAAGGGTCACTGCACAGGAACAGGGGTGAGGTGAGCAGAGGATGAGCCCAGAGCAGGTGATGGGGCCAGACTGTGAAGGGCAGGTGAGGAATTTGGGCCACACCTTAGTCCACAGAGGACCATTACAGCAGGTTTTGTGATTTGGGATGGCTCTTGGGGGCTCTGCGAATGCCTTGAAGTGGTGTATAAAATTGTCTGCGCAGACCTGGCTGAGGGGCTCAGTTGGTTGGAGCGTCGTCCTGTACACCAAAAAAAGGTTTCAGGTTTGATTCCCAGTCAGGGCACATACCTAGGTTGTGGGTTCAATCCCCAGTCAGGGTGCAGAGGCAGGGGAACTGATGAATGTTTCTCTCTTACATCGATATTTCTCTCTCCACTCTTGCTTCCTCTGTCTCTAAAAACCAATAAAACATATCCTTGGGTGAGGATTAAAAAAATTGTATGTGCATTTTTCTGGGGAGGGTCCTCAGCTGCCATCACATTCTCAAAGGAGCCTGTGTCCCAAAGCAGGTAAGAAGTTAATTGTTAGCCACACTGGTTCTTGTTGCTTTCCCCCAGTGGCTTGGGTTCCAGCCAGGCCTGGCGCCTCTTCACTCCACAGCACAGGTACTGCCTGATCCGCCCGTTCTCCACCTCCTGCTATCAACCCTCCCCCCTCACGGCCACCTGGGCCACCTCTGAGTTAGTCCCCGTTGTTTAACTCCCATGTTTGAGTCTTTGGGTTTTTTTCTCCATAGAGGGCCTATTGCCTCCCACTCCTAACCTGCTACTGTCTTGTTCTACCCTTTCTTCTCCTGAGACAGCTCTCAAATGTCACTGATGAGTGATGAGTGATGTCCCAGGTGCTAAATCTGAAGTCACCTTAGGGTACTGTCTCTTCCTCCACCTCCTCCACCTCTTCCACCTCCTCCACCTCCTCCTCCTCATTTTCTGAAAAGCAGTTCTCTCTTGACCTCCCTGACATTGCACCTGCATGTCTGGAATCTCCTCCTACTTCTGAGATCACTGCTTTTCTGTTTCTCTTTGTGTTTTTCCTTACCTCAAATATTGTGAGTTTTAAAAAATTGGTGATGCATGCACATGGGGAAAAAAGTCAAACAAAACAAAAGAACATATAGTGAAAGTTACTTTTTCTCCCTCTCCTGATTTTTTCTTTTTTTTTAAAATATATTTTTTTATTGATTTCAGAGAGGAAGGGAGAGATAGAAACATCAATGATAAGAGAAAATCACGCCCCCTACTGGAGATTGAGCCCGAAACCCAGGTATGTGCCCTTGACCGGAATCAAACCTGGGAAACCTTGAGTCCACAGGCCGATGTTCTATCGACTGAGCCAAACCTGCTAGGGCTCCCCTGATTTTCAATTCCCCCAAGTTTCTCCCCAAGGGCAACTGTTACCTCCCTTTGAAATCCTTCCAGAACTTGAATCCCATACAGTCGCCACTATTTATGTGACTATGGAGCACTTAACATATGGTTAGTTTGAATTGAGATATGTTGTAAGTGTAAGATATATACCAGATTTTAAAGACTTGGCCGGTTTGGCTCAGTGGATAGAGCGTCGGCCTGCGAACTCAAGGGTACCAGGTTCGATTCCGGTCAAGGGCATGTACCTTGTTTGCGGGCACATCCCCAGTGGGGAGTGTGCAGGAGACAGCTGATTGATGTTTCTCTCTCATCAATGTTTCTGGCTCTCTATCCCTCTCCCTCTCTGTAGAAAATCAATGAAGTATATTAACAAAAAATAATAATAATAATAATTTTTAAACATATAAGTGTAATAGTTAAGCTAGAAAAAATAATTTTAAAATATTGATTAAATGATAATACTATTTTAGATTAAGTAAAATCAAGTATATTAAAATTAACTTCACCTTTCTCTTTAAGTACATTTGTGGCTAACATTATACTTTATTGGACAGCACTAGTTTAGAGCTAGACTTAGTTGATAAGCATATATGTCTATATGTATTCCTTTAAAAACACAACATACACATAGCATTGTATGCACTCTGTAAGCTGTGCCTAGCCCTCTTTCTCAGAGATTGTGTCCTATCCGTTTAGCTAAGCCTGCCTCATTCTTTGTAATGTCTGCACAGCATTTCTGTAGCCAGCCCTCTAGTGATGAGCATCTCAGTTGTTCCTAATTTTTTAAAAAAATATATTTTATTGATTTTTTACAGAGAGGAAGGGAGAGGGATAGAGAGTTAGAAATATCGATGAGAGAGAAACATTGATCAGCTGCCTCCTGCACACCTCCTACTGGGATGTGCCCGCAACCAAGGTACATGCCCTTGACCCAAATCGAACCTGGGACCTTTCAGTTATCCACTGAGCCAAACCGGTTTTGGCTGTTCCTAATTTTTAATTATCAACACAAAGCAAGTCAGTGAATGTCCTTGCACCTACACCTTTGGGCATATGGGCAAGGATGTCTGCAGCATGAGTTCCTAAAAGTGGACTCACTAGGAGTGGCTGTTCTTGGAGCACGGTCGATGGCTTATCTCTTCGTGTCCTGCAGTGCCCCGGCCAGTCGATTGTGGATTATTTGTGGAACAGAAATCTCAGATGTGGAGAAGTTCTGAGCTGAAAGGGCCTCAGAGTTCACTATTGATTTATTTCACATTTTCTGAACTCCCAGGGGTTTATAATAGGTTCACAGACAAGCCGATGGGGTCTCTGCCCTTGCGGAGCTCACATTACAATAAGGAGACAAGCGTGCACACAAATATAATGAGGGTGCATGGGAAATGCAGTAGGAGCATTTTAAAATATGTTTAGTATGTTTTTAGTGATTTCAGAGAGAGGAAGAGAGAGAGAGAGAGAGAGAGAGAGAGAGAGAGAGAGAGAGAGAAACATTAATGGTGAGAGAGACTCATGATCGGCTGCCTCCTGCATGCCCCCCATAGGTGATCAAGCCCACAATCCAGGCATATTCCTGGATTGTGCCCTTGACTGGGAATCAAACCCAGGGCTCTTTAGTCTGCAGGCTGATGCTCTATCCACTGAGCCAAACTAGCTAGGGCCATAATACAGGTCTTTATTGAGAACTAGAGGCCCAGTGCATGAAATTTCATACACTGGAGTGTGTGTGTGGGGGTCCCTCAGCCTGGCCTGAACCCTCTCACAGTCCCCCCTCGCTCCTTATCACCCTCCTGCAGTGGAGGTGGGAGAGGGTCCTGCCACCACCGCTGTGCTCTCCAGCTGTGAGCCCGGCTTCTGGCTGAGCGGCGCTCCCCATGTGGGAGCACACTGACCACGTTCCACGTTCCTTTTTGGGAATCGAATGGTGACCTCCTGGTTCATGGGTTGACGCTCAGCCACTGAGCCACATCAGCCAGCTGGCAGTAGGAGCATTTTATTGGTGATGGAACTGAAGTCCACAAGCCGAAGTGACTTTACTGTGGTCGCTAGTGTGGATCTCTTTACACCTTTAGAATATAAGCTTTTGAGAGTCAGGATCCAGCTTATGTTTTGCATATGTGTGAGCTTGAGCTCCCCTCCTGTAATCAATGTATGGTAGTAACTGTGACCTAACCGTTCCTGAAACATGCATTTTCACACCTGATCTGATTTAAATATCCTAACAACCCTTGAGATAGGTTGTTGCCACCCGACATCAGCATTCCCCACACCCTCACCCCAACCACTGAGCCCATGTGGGCTCCACTCATCTGGCCCCGAGCAGTCAGTGCTGATTGGTAAGGTGTGACCAGGAAGCCAGGTGGAGTGCACTGGGCAGACAGCATACTGCATGGTTAAGGATTCATCTTCTGGATCCAGAATCCAGGCTCAGATGCCAACTCTACCATTATTACCTGTGTGACCTTGACCAATGTAGTTAATCTCAGTGGTCTCATCTGAATGATCCTAATGATCATCCTTACCTCAGAGAGCTTGGAAAGACACATATAATGCTTAGACTGGTACCTGGCCCACTGTAAGTGTCCAGAGATGGAGGTTGTGTTCGTGGGACTAGACACATTATTATTATTATTTTTATTTTTAAATATATTTTATTGATTTTTCACAGAGAGGAAGAGAGAGGGACAGAGAGTTAGAAACACCGATGAGAGAGAAACATCGATCAGCTGCCTCCTGCACACCCCCCACTGGGGATGTGCCCGCAACCAAGGCACATGCCCTTGACCGGAATTGAACCCGGGACCCTTCAGTCCGCAGGCCGACGCTCTATCCACTGAGCCAAACTGGTTTCGGCAATTTTTTAATATATTTTTATTGATTTCAGAGAGGAAGGGAGTGAGAGAGAGATAAAAACATCAATGATAAGAGAGAATCATTGATCGGCTGCCTCCTGCATGCCCCCTACTGGGGATTGAGCCTGCAACCCGGGCATGTGCCCTTGACTGGGAATCAAACCCAGGGCTCTTCAGTCTGCAGGCTGATGCTCTATCCACTGAGCCAAACTAGCTAGGGCCATAGAACAGGTCTTTATTGAGAACTAGAGGCCCAGTGCATGAAATTTCATACACTGGAGTGTGTGTGTGGGGGTCCCTCAGCCTGGCCTGAACCCTCTCACAGTCCCCCCTCGCTCCTTATCACCCTCCTGCAGTGGAGGTGGGAGAGGGTCCTGCCACCACCGCTGTGCTCTCCAGCTGTGAGCCCGGCTTCTGGCTGAGCGGCGCTCCCCATGTGGGAGCACACTGACCACGTTCCTGCGTTGAACGTCTGCCCCCTGGTGGTCAGTGTGCATCATAGCGACCAGTTGTTCCACCGTTCGGGCAATTTGCATATTAGGGTTTTATTATATAGGATGGTTCCTGCTCTAAGCAGGAGGATTCAGCCATCCTATATAATAAAAGCCTAATATGCAAATTGACCATCACGCCAACACACAAGATGGATGGCTGCCCCATGTGGACACAAGATGGCCGCCATAAGATGGCCAGCAGGGGAGGGCAGTTGGGAGGAACCAGGCCTGCAAGGGAGGGTAGTTGGGGGCTATCAGGCCTGCAGGGGAGGACAGTTAGGGGTGACCAGGCCTGCAGAGAAGGGCAGTTGGGGGTGACCAGGCTAGCAGGGGAGGGCAATTAGGGGTGACTGGGCCTGCAGGGGAGGGCAGTTGGGGGCAACCAGGCCTTCAGGGAAGGGCAGTTTGGGGCGACCAGGCCTGCAGAGGAAGATAGTTAGGGGAAATTGGGCCAGCAGGGAGCAGTTAGGCATCGATCAGGCTGGCAGGGGAGTGGTTAGGGCGTGATCAGGCTGGCAGGCAGAAGCAGTTAGGGGCAATCAGGCAGGTGAGCGGTTGGGAGCCAGCAGTCCTGAATTGTGAGAGGGATGTCCAACTGCCCGTTACATCCCTCGAGAGGTCCCAGATTGGAGAGGATGTAGGCTGGGCTGAAGGACAACCCCCGTGCACGAGTTTTGTGCACCGGGCCTCTAGTTTATGAATAAGACCTCATGGAGTCGGCATTCCAGTGGTGGAAGGCTGACAAACACATGGGTAATGAAATGTCAAGCAGGGAGAGAGACATGAGGAAAAACAAAGCAGGTAAGTGGTAGGGGTGAGACCACCAGGCAAGGCCTCTAAGATGAGTGACATCTGAGCAAGCAATGGCAGAACAGATATGGAGAGAAGGGTGTTTCTGGCGGAAGGACCAGGGCTAGCAGGTGCAAATTCTGAGTGAGGCAGGAGCATGTTTGGTGTGTTCAAGCCAGGAGGCCATTTCTGTTTGCCTCACTTCTGACAACAAGAGACTTGTTCTGCTCTGGAAATCTTAGTAGACTGTTCCATGCTTCATAGATACTCAGTCAAGACCTAACTGATGCTCAACCATGAAAGGAAGTTGGGAGGCTGAGCAGAGGTGTGGAGATGCACAGCTGTCCTGGCTGATGGGAGGTCAGGGCTGGCCCGTGGACCCCGTGTGGGGAGCTCCTGGCAGACGGCTCCCTGAGGCTTCCTGGGGCAGACTCTTGTTGGGGGTCCCGGGGCCATTCAAGCAGCACTGAGCCCAGCAGTTCTGACAGGATGATGATCCTTAATTGGCTTCTCTGAGTGTGGAATCCTCCATGCATCACCCCAGGGAGTTGGTACAGCTTGGGGGAGTGAATCCTCACCTCTCCAACTGCAGGCTTTTTTTTTTGGAGGGGGGGAGTGAGGGAGGGGAGCATGGGAAAAGGGGGACTAAAGCTGGTAGGGGGCCAGAGAGGGCTTTGCGTTAAGGTAGGGTGGCTGAGCTGGGCAGAAGGCTGGTGAATTCTGAGAGGGCCACCTGCTCCCATATCAGACACAGTTCCTGCCCAGATTTGGTTAAAGAAGAAAATGAAGAAGCGCTTCAGGCAACAGTGGAAGCTGGAGCCTGCTCCTGTGTTTTCACTTCACTTTCTGACTCCCCCTTGCTGGATCGATGCCATTTGAGTATATAGAAGGTTCATTTGAAGATGGGAGACCCAGCAATGAATTTAAGGCTCCTCAACTTCCCAGCTAGTTGAGTGATTTGCCTTACCTCTCGGAGCCTTCGTTTTCCTGTCTAGAAAATGTGGGTTAACACAACAAAGAATGAGCCCAGTGGCCGGCATATGGTGGCACTCAATAATCCAAGTCTAAAACCCCAAAGATGCCTTTCATTTCAAGTCTGTGGTTGAGAAGATCCCTACTTCATCCCACCTCTGCTCTCCAGAGGGACCTCTGACTCCAGCACCTTCCTCCCAGCCCGCCTTAGCAGCTCACAGGTCACCTGCGTGGGCAGGGTGGCCGTTGACCCATCACTTGGTCAGAGGCAGCATGGTGGGAAGGGGATGGCGGCAAGACCTGCTCTCATGCCACTGAGGTATGCTTCCTGTGTCTCTGGTCAGCTGCTACCCCCACCCTGTGCATGAACCCCCTCCTGGTGGTCTTGTTTCCCAACTTCCTGCTCCTTCTTTAGGGGTCTGTTCTGGATCCCACCTAAGTGGCTGTGTGTTCCTCTGGCTCTGTCCTCCTCACCTCTCACTGGACACTCAGATGAGGGCCAGTAACTGTTCCGTCTTCATTATCCACCAGGTGGCTGGGCAGGTGCTGGGCAGGTTTGCTGGGCTTTTCGATTTAGGAAGCAAATATTAAACTACATTGAGGGTAAAACGTGGTCCTCTCTCGATGACCCTTACCCCTGCCTTAGTGCCATTCAGAGAAGGGAAGAGGAAAGAAGCAATGGGGGAGGTGACTCTGGTGGCATGGTCAAGGCACGTGGAATTCCAGCTTTCCATCTACTACTTGTATGACCAAGGGCAGGTTATTATGTTACCTCTCTAGACCTTAGTTTCTTCATCTCTAAAATAGGGTTACTGATAGAACCAGCCTCCTAGGGACGTTGTAAGGATTCATTGATTAATGTTTGGGAAGTGCTTAGAACAAGGCTTGGTACAGAGTAAGTACTCAATACCTTTTTATTGTTATTAATCCAAGAAGGGAGCGAAAAGCCTTTCAGGCAGAAGGAATAGCATATGCGAAGACCCTACAAGTGTGAAAGCTGAAGGCAGGCAGACCTGGTGGGGTACAGAGAGTTTGGGGGAACTTGGGGAAGTGTGGTGTGAGCTGGAGTTGGAGGCAGGGTTAGGAGCTTGGTTGTTGTCTCAGAGAAATGGGTAGCTTTAATCAGGGAGGTTAACTCGACCAGATTAGCTTTTAGAAAAGTTGACTTTAGCCAAAGTCGAGGCAGGCAGGCGATTTAGTAGGAGGCTTTTTATTTTCCTCTCATTAAAATCATCTTTGAAAAGATACTGAACAGATTTATAATAGAGCATTTCTTTACAATAGTACATGACTACTTGCCCCCAGTCTTTAAAAGAAGGTGGTGAAAAACACATAACATAAAATGTACCATTTTATCCATTTTAAAGTGTACAGTTCAGCAGTGTTAAATGCACTCACAATGTTGTGCAGCTGAACTCCAGAATGTTTTCATCTTGTAAAACTGAGACTGTCCCAATTAAGCAATAACTCCCCACTTCTCCTTCTCCACAGTTTCTGGGAGACACCATTCTACGTCCTGTTTCTATGAGTGTGACTACACTAGATACCGCACAGAAGTGGAATTCTACAGTATTTGCCTTTTTGTGACTGGCTTACTTCACTTGGCACAATGTCCTCAAGGTTCATCCATGATGTAGCAGCTGTCAGGACTTGGGAAGTGCTTAGAACAAGGCTTGGTAGAGAGTAAGTACTCAACATCTTTTTATTATTATTAATCCAAGAAGGGAGCGAAAAGCCTTTCAGGCAGAAGGAATAGCATATGCGAAGACCCTACAAGTGTGAAGGCTGAAGGCGGGCAGACCTGGTGGGGTACAGAGATGGAAAGCTGGAATTCCACGTGCCTTGACCATCTAGGTGGCTTTTGCTGGAGCCAGAGCGAGAGCTGATGGGGGCTTGGACTAGGTCTTGGCAGTGGAGGAGGGGGGAAGTAGATGGGAGCAGGGGGCCTGGGGGGTAGAGTCACAGGATTTGTGAAAGGGGGAAGGTGGCCAGGTTGAGTGAGGCAGTGCTCCTGCCTCTGCCTTGGCCTTCAGAAGGGACCGTGGACAAGCCAGTGGCCCTCAGACTTCTGGACTCCTTTGGAGGGTGGGAGAGGGGCGGGGACTCAGGGGCTGAGCTGGGGGCAGAGGGAAACTGAGAACCTCTTCTCTGTCCTCAGCCCAGAGCCTCGTGGAGACCAGAGGGGACACAAGGAGCAGGCAGCCACCTTTGTCCCCCTTTTGTCTCCTTGTTTATAATTTCCTACAGAGCGCAGACCTGGGTCCACCAGAACGTGGGTCTGTATGGCATCCCAGATGAAAGGCGGGAGGAGACATCTAAGAGTTCTGCAGTCTGTCCCCATTCAGATGCCACCAGGCTGGGCACCGCAGGGGTCCGCCCTTCCATCTCTTTCATCCTCCTCAGAATTGTAAAGGACCTCCCCGCTAGGCGCCCCATCCCTGCTCCTATCTCCCTGAAGACATGGGTGATTCTCCCCTCTGAGGGAGATAGCATTTTGACCCCTGCCCTCTCCAGCTGTGTGGCAAGTCACTTCTTTCTCAGCGATATGCTCAGTGAGTCCCTGTTGAAAGTCTATAGAAAGCCCCCTCCTCAGAGGAGCAAAGGTTTGAATGGGTGTGGTGGTGGCTCATGAAGGAGGGTGGGTAGTTCTACAAGGTTTTGGCACCAGGGTGCCAGGGGCGGGGAGTGTTGTCTGGAATAGAGAAGATGAGATTTTCTGGAACTGTGTCTTGGAAGATTTTTACCATTTTGGAGGAAAGGTGGGGAATGGAGGCAGATAAGGCAGTGGTCGGTAAACTCATTAGTCAACAGAGCCAAATATCAATAGCACGATTGAAATTTCTTTTGAGAGCCAAATTTTTTAAACTTAAACTATATAGGTGGGTACATTGTTATTAACTTAATTAGGGTACTTGGTATTTTGTGGAAGAACCACACTCAAGGGGCCAAAGAGCCGCATGTGGCTCACGAGCCGCAGTTTGCCGACCACTGAGATAAGGGAATTCCAGGCAGGGGAAACACGTGAGACAATGCATGCCTTCAGCTTGCTACCAGGGATTGGCTGAGAGCTCAGCAGGGTCCCGGTGTGATGCACTGGGGTTTTGGCTTTAACCCTTTGCACTCGCTTGCTTTTTTCTCGATTCCTTTATTCTACTCGGGATTTAATTTTTTAAATACCCCAGATTTTACAAAGCGCGGCAGTAGAATAAAAAAACTGGAGTTTCTTTTCATACAAACTTATTTATTTGGATTTTTTTATATTTCAAATTATTGATACATTCAAAGAGTATAAAGAGCTGCTACCGATGCTAACCGCGTCGAGTCACACTCGACATCCGAGTGCAAAAGGTTAATCTCTCTCTCTGGCTGTGGAAGGGGTGATGGTGGTCAACGGGAGATAATTAGACATGTGTTTCACATAGCACTTACTAGGTACCCAATGCCGTTACAGGAGCCATCCAAGTATTAATGATGTAAGGTCACAGCAGCCCTGTGCAGTAGTCACCGTCACCATGCCAGATGGGAAAACACGGGGGATAGGATCTGAACCAGGCAGCCTGGCTCCAGACTCTGCTTTCAACCACTGGGTTAGGCTGCGTCTCCCGGCCAGCTCGGGGCGCAAGTGTTAGGACAGGGCTGGAGAGGATAAAGGAGTGACAATGGCCTGGAGTTGGCCTCAGGTGGGATGTGGGCCATAGCCGGCGCTTAGAGGCCCTGGGACCCCTCACTGAGCTGTGGAACCAGGAGGAAAGAGGGCCCTGGCGGCTTCAGTCTTGCTCTCTGTAAAATGGGTTCAGGAACCTGCCTCAGTGGTAGAGAGGGCTGGAGTGAAGGTGCTTCGTGTATTGAAGTTGCTCTGTCAGTGGAGCCTGCCCTTGCCCCACCTCCCCTTTGCTCCCGCCACTGTCACACACATGCCCAGTGTCCCCTCTGTCCCCTTTCTGGATGCCTCTCAGGGCACCCTGCCCTCCAGAGATTTCTTTCTTTGGTGTTTCTTCATGAAGCCAGAGCTGGCTTTGAAGCCCTCTCGGCTCTTTAGAGAGAGAGAGAGAGAGAGAGAGAGAGAGAGAGAGAGAGAGAGAGGTAAAAGCAGTTCAAGGGATGGAGGTTGAAAGAATTTGGAAATGCAGATGGGCTGCATGAGGACTTTTAATTTTTGTTCAGAACATCTGAGCGCCTCCGTGGGCCTCCCACCTCACAGAGCAGCGCCTCCCCCTGTCACAGAGGGGAGGGGAGAGCGCGTGGTGGTGGTGGGGGCTGCTGTGAGTTTGGGGCAGGCAAGGTGCTCACCCTGCAGCCCACCCCTGCCATGCCACCAAAAGGAGGCATCAGCCCTGGGAGGGGCCGGCGGGGAAGCCTTTGAAGCAGGGGGAAGGCTGCGTGTGTTAATATTCACCCTGCCGCAGCTGTTGCCCTGGGTTTTCGGTTTCCATGGCAGGCAGAGACATCACCAGTCTAGCTCAGACACTCCAGGGCCAGGGAGGCAGAGCCCGGGCTTGGCTCCTAAATCGCTGGGTGCCAGTGGGCAACTCCCCTCCCTCTCTGGGCCTCGGCTGTCTCATCTGTAGCATGGATGACTGTGACTAGATCACCTCCCCGGTTCCTTCCTGCTGCCATGTTTAGGATTCACGTCCTTGACAACTGGGCCACCAACCCCTGCCTCTGCACACCCCCTTCCTATCCTCTGGCTGGGGCTCAGGCCTGGCTAGCCCAGGAAATGGCTCTCCGATTTCCCTCTCTTTCCACCTTGCCAGTGAAGGAGGAGGTTGAGGGGGGGGGTTGCAGAGCGGGGGAAACCAGAGGAGGTGCAATTTTAAAAAGATATGTTTTTGTATTGATTCCAGAGAGGGAGGAACGGAGAGGGAGAGGGAGAAACATTGATGTGAGAGAGAAACGTCAATCAGTTGCCTCCCATACACACCCTGGACCAGGACCAAACCCGAAACCTGGACGTGTGCCCTGATGGGAATCAAACCAATCAAACCGTGACCTTTTGGTGCACGGGACATCGCTCAACCACCCGAGCCACACCGGCCAGGGCTGGAGCAGGTGCAATGTAAGGGCAGCTGGTGGGGAGTCCTGGTGCAGAGCCCCTGCTCGGCCGGTTGCCCCGACATCCCTGTGCAGCAATTTCAGTTTCTATTTTAAACAGTTTGGGTTGGTTGCTTCCCTGACTTCCTGCTGGGTGTTTATAGTGAGAAAAATAATTGGTAATATTTGCACAGATGTGCTGGCACTGCAACTCATCAAGGGCACCTTTACCTGGGGGACCCTTCCTCCCCCCAGCTTCTCTGCCAGCCAGCGGAGCCAGCCTCCAGGGGGGTAACTGCAAGCCCTGGTGCCTCCCAGGAGCCCCAGGCGGTGAGGCACAGGCAGAGCTGGGAGGCAGGAGGCCTCCAGTGCCCCAGGCATGCCCAGGGGTAGGCCTCACCATGACAGGGGAGGGGGCCCTGCCTGTGCTGCAGGACTGAACAGGATGGCCCCTCCTAGGGGCTGCAGGAGAGAAGCCCCTAGAAGCTTGTTTCTGGTTCCATGTTCTCCTGGAGAGCCTGAATTTGCAGCTGGGGCTGAGGGATGAGGGGGTGGTGAAAAGGAGGAGGTAGCGGGACTAAGTTGAACACAGGAGATCACTGGCTTCTCCCTTTTCTGGAGGCCTGGAGCCCTGTTCTGAAGGGGTGGGAAGGAGGCGGGAATTGTCCTGGCTGTGAGGCAGCCTGCCCACCCGAGCAGGGCCTGGACTGGAGTGTGCACTGCCCACTGTCCATTCCGGGACCCAGCCAGGCTGGTGATGTGATGACCGCAGAGCGGGCAGGCCTGGGAAGACTCCTCAGTCACCACCCACGTCTTCTCCACCCCTTGAAAGGGCACGCACTGAATGTGTGCATGTGTCCCCGTGTGTATGTGCACATGTGTGCGCGTGTGACTGCACGCCTGTGCCTGCATGTATGTGTGTGCATATGTGCAGGCACGTGCACATGTATGCACATCTATGCTAATATATGTGTACATGCGTGTTGTGTCTTGGTTTGGGTCCCACAGAGGCTGACCCAGAGACAAAGATTCAATTGCAGGTAGTTTACTGAGAGATGACCCCAGGAAGCACAACAGGGGAGTGAGGAAGAAGACAGGAGAGGAAGGCAGTCTCAATGCTCTCAAGCAAATTGCTGCTGTGAGCAACTGAAACTCAACCCAGAGGGGGCGGCCCGGGCGGCCAGGGAGCCAGAGTACACCATGACCATTCCTCCCCACAGAGGGCAGGAGTCAGGCCCAGATGGGAGCCTGTCCTCTCAGGAAGGCCGCTGGGGGCAGGAGCAGCAGACAGGCGTGGGGAAGGATGGGACACAGGCGAAAGTGGAGCCAGGCACCAGGTGTTACAGAAATGTTTATTACAAGGATAAATATACACAATATGGGACATTAAAACTGCTGATCCTGGGCCTGTGGGACCTCAAGGGATGCAGGGAATGGAGGGCTGGGTGACACCTGGGGTGAGGGTAGATGGCAGGACAAGGTGGTCAGCGGTGGATCCACAGTCCCAGGCTCTGGATGGGGCCCGGGAATGACCAGAGCCCCAGATCACGCGCAAGGAGGCCTTATAGCTTGAGCCCTGACAGGCTTGCCTTCCAGTGTGCTGCCTTCCTGCCTGCCTGTATGTCTCCAAAATTCTGGATGATCCCTAGTTGCTGGGGTGTGAGAGCAACTCTGAGTGGGGGCATCAGCAAAGAAGCCCCAAGGCTGATCAGGGGCCCACCACTGACCTCCAGCGTTCAGAAGTGGGAAAACAGCATTGGTCTTTGAGAGACAGGCCCAACCTTCTTCTCTGAGTTGGTGGAGCCCTCAGAAATGATTGCAATTTGGTTCCAGCCCACGTGCTCCTGTCACATCCCTGCCCAGGAATACTAAGGGTGATGGGAAAGCAAATCCCTTAGATAGCTTCTCCTCATCCTTCTAGACCTTGCCAAAGGGACACCTCCTCCAAGAAGCCTTCCTGATCCCTGCTGGCTGCTCAGTCATGCCAGCCCTGTGTCACTCCTTCATCGAACTCACTATACTCAGTGGGGCTTCTCCTCGCTGGTTTTCCATAGGATGTAAGGCCCTGAGCTCATTGGCTGGTGGGCTGCTGATAGCACTCTCTCTCCATTTACCTGGGATGGTGCCCTCTAGCCCCCATCTCCCCAGGAGGAGCCCAGAAAAGGATGATGGGAGCAGGGACCAGGGGCAGAGTGTGGAGCCCCAAGAGGTCCGGCAATATTTCAGGACCCCTGTCATCACATCTGCCTTTTGCTCCTGCACAGAGGAGCTCCAAGAACCTGGTCTTGGTGCAGAGTTTACATGCCTGGGACTCCCCCATCTAGAATCCATGGTGTCTCACAAGCCCTCAGGAGGGATAAGCACCATCCAGAGCCAGAAAGAGCAAGGGGCCCCTATGTCTCCGTGTATTTCCCGCCTGGCTGGCTGGGTTTGGGCATCAGGAGGCCAGATGGTGGAACTGGGGAAGCCCAGGCTGTCCCCAGGGTAGAGACTCCTATGAGCTGAAAGGACTGGGTCAGGTCTCCTGTCCGCCAGGCATCCCTTTCCCTCCCTGCCACCTCCTGCTCTTTCTCTGTGGAGAGGTTGGCAGAGTTGGGTAGTGGGCTGCCTGAGGGCAGAGACACTCTGGGGAGTGGGCAGAATGGGCTGAGCTCCAAGCTGGCATCAAGCCAGAGGTGGGGCCTGCCTGGTTGGTGTGATGGGCAGCACTACCCTCTCCTGCTTCCCAACACAGCGCGGGCTGGAGAGTGGTGCCCCTGGCCCTGCTCTGGGGCCAGGAGCAGTGGACAAGAGGAAGTGAAGGTTGAGCCCTGCAGGCTGCAGCCCGGGAGGCGTCCCCAAACAAGCCACCTCACGACTTGTCTTCAGGGCCAGGGCTTTCCAGAGAGTCTGCAACCTCAAGCCCCGCGGCCCCCTCCAGCGGAGCAGGGGAGTCAGGATGCTAGACCCTACCGGCCACTAGCCATGGCCATTGTGGGACATGTAAGCTGCCAGAGCCACCACCACAGCCACATAGAGACCGGCCCCCACGGCGATGGAGAGTGTGGCCAGGAAGAGGGCCCTGCGGGAGGTGGTGCTGGCCAGGCGGAAGTCCCCCTTGGAGATGGCCTTGCTGGTCTAGGGAGAGAGAGGTGCTGATGAACGGGGGCATCCCCATGCCCAGCCAAACTGCCCCAGCCCACCAGGCCCCTGGCCCCCTCCTGCAAATGCTTCTGCCAAGCCCTGCAGTGGAGGAAGGGGGCCAGAGTCCAGGGCCTGGGCCCTGCGTGCTCTTACCCCCTGGGAGAAGTAGAAGGCGGCGATGCCCAGTGGCCAGAAGCAGCAGAGCATGGAGAAGATGGTGAGCCCCAGGTGGTCCCTGGGGGGCAGCGTGAGGAAGTTGTCTTCACTCTCGCTCTCTGTCGAGGTTGCGTCACTCTGCAAAACACGGGTCAGGTTTGTGACCAGGCCCCGGATCGCCCAGCGGCAAGGATGTGGTTCTCTGCTGTTCCGATGGAAGTGTCTAGGTCGGGCTCGGTGCCCTCTACCAAAAAACCTTAACAATGACCCATTGATTCCATCTGTAGGGCTTTATCACAGGAAAGAATGTCAGTATGTATGTACAGGCATGTTCGGCACCGGATAGTAATTGTGAAAGATTGGAAACAATCACAATGCCCAACGGTCAGGGGGTTGACTTAAGAAGTGATGGAATATCGACCAAGGAATACCATGTAACCCTTTAAAATCACCTGGTAAAGAGATGACATTATGTGGAGCAACACTAAATATGTTGCTTAGAGAGAAAAATCAAGTTAAAAACTAGGCTCTGCAAGATCTCTCCTGGGGACTCGGATGGGATAAAAACATGAATAAAAAATGACTAGAAGATCAACCCACAACAATAATGTTATCTTCCAGTGGTTTTCTGCATTAACTGTGTATTACTTATATAATTAAGAAAACAGGAACAATACATGCTATTTAAAAATTAAGTAGTCAACCCAAGCTAGTGTTTCTCAAAATGTGGGTAGCAGTTGTGTCAAAGTGCCCCGGGGAGGTGCGACCCCAAGCCAGGCCTAATTAATCTCAACACCTGGCGGTGGGCTTGGGAATCTGTGTTTTAAATACATGTACCCACCTCCTCCTCCTCTTGGTCGTCCTCCTGTCCCTGCAGCTCCTCTTGAACCCCATAGGACACAGTCTGGATGGCAACATCCTCTTCTGCTTGGCCAGGTTCTGCGGACCACTCTGTGGGCCCAGCCTGGGGCTCCCTGCTCTCTGTGAAGCTGGTCTCACAGCTGCCTGCCCTGGGCTCCTTGACCTTGTCCCTCCCCAGGAGGCAGCTAGGCCTGTACCAGGCTTCTACGGCCAGCTGCAGGGACCCTGGGTCCAGGAGCTGGTGGGCGCGAGCAGGGTCAGCACCTCCTAGGAGGAAGGAGTAGAGCTTCTCCTGGCAGGACCAGCTGGGTGAGGCCTCTGGGTAGGGGTAGGGGCGGTGGAGGTGGGCGGGGCTCCGAGGCAGCAGCGGGTTCTGCAGCTCACTCAGACTCTCCATGGTTCTGGGGGCAGTTCCAGGAGAGGGAATCTGGGCCAGCTGGGCAGTCCTCAGAGAGCCTGCTGGGAGCACAAGACAGACAGACACTGAGGCCAGGGCGCCGGATGCAGGACTGGAAGGGGTTAAGAGCCCGGGTTCTGCAGTCTGACTTGCCTCAGAACCTGCCTTTACCACTGGCCAGAGGTGGGACCTTGACTTGGCTACTCAACTTTTCAGAAACGTCTCCATTTCTTTGTCTGCAAATTGGGAATAACAGCTGTATCTACCTCATAGAATTGGTTTGTTCATGTATCCACTCAACACATATTTACTGAGCATCAGCTCTCTGCCAGGTGCTGTACACACAGATGCTGGGATATGATGGTGAGAGAGGTGGGAAGGAGAGGAAGAGGGATGCACACTTTTTCTTCCCGGAGCTTACGATCTGGCAGAGAAGACGGCTGCCCCAAGAAGTACAACAGGGGGTGTGAGAACAGAGGTGCAGGGAAGGCTTTTTAGCAGATCTGAAGGAAGAGGACAAGTTGACAAGGTGAGGGGAGGGGAACACATTTCATGCAGAGGCCAGATACAGGATGGCAGGTGTGAGAGCCTGGGAGAAGGCAGGTGTGGCTCAGGGTACAGAGGGAGGTGTGAGATGGGTGTGGGGCATGCAGTCCTGTTGGAGTCTAAGAGGGCTTCACGGGTCTTGGCAGGTGTGATAGGATGAGGTTTGGATCCTGAAGCCTTTCAGTGTTTATGGGTGGAGAGTGGCTTGGAGAGGGCTGGGCTGGCTAGTACATCATCTAGGAGGCTTTGCCATGGCTTCTGGTCAACTGAAGACACTGGGACTCAGTGGGGAGATAAAGAAAAAAGGACAAGCCCTGGCCGACGTGGCTGAGTTGGTTGAAGTGCTGTCCCGTACACCAAAAGGTGGTGGATTCGATTCCCAGTCAGGGCACATACCCAGGTTGTGGGTTTGACCCTCCCCCCTCTCCCCCCTTTCAGGGTGCATGCAAGAGGCAACCAATCAAGGTTTCTCTCTTTCACTCTCTCCTTCCCTTCCTTTCTCTCTAAAAATAAATAAAAATATTTTTAGAAAACTAAAAAAAAAAAAAAAAAAAATCAAAGTCTGGCAAAGGGCCATTTCTACTTCTGTCCCAAGAGAAATGACTAGATTCTAGAAAGCTGGTTCTTGGGAAACCTGAAGACAATGCGTGCCCCAGGAGCAATGCCCAGGGGAAGGGACAGAAGGAGGGGAGGAGAGTGTGTCCATGGGGGACTGGACTCCCTGGCTGGCCTGCTATGAGGGAGGAGGGTGAGCTGTGGCCTGCCTGGAGGTGAAGCAGCAGGAAGAGGCTGCCCATGCCTCAGGCTCTGAGCCCTGGGAGGTGCGGCCTCTCTAACAGAGAATCCTGGAGGGGCACGAAGACGAGCATGTGGCCCAAGTGTCCACCTCTTCATCCAGGAAGGGGACAGATGGTGCTGGAGACATTGGGCTGCCATGCGCCTGGGGGCTTTGTTGGTGCATTAACCAGCTGCAAGTTGCACTTGGGCTGAGAGCAGCTGTGGCAGGAGCTTCTCCACACGCAGAGATGGGCACACAGGCTTGGAGGGGGTGGGGCTTAGGTCACTGCTCTCCAGTGCTCACCAATGCAGGGGCCTGGCTACTTCCTCCTCCTTTCTCTCCAGAGTTCAACAATGCAGGGAGCCCCTCAGACTACAGGGATGTGGAGGGCTCCTTCCTGCAGGTGGGGAGTTGGGAGTGCCCACGACAGAGGTCTTGCAGGGATAGGCTTGTGTCTGGGCTCTGGGGGCAAATTCCAAGCAGGACTGGTCTCTTTTGACCCCCATGGGCAACTTCTGAGCCTGTCATAACTTCCCCTCCTCCAGCAGATGTGACCCACGGATGCAGAGTTGAAGGTTATGTGACCATAAGGCTCATGGGTTTGGTAGTCAGGCACACTGGGGTTCCATTCCTGAACCACCCCCATTAACATTTTGACTGGGCACCTCAGTTTTCCCATCTGTAATAAGAAGGGTTGAATTAAATGGTCACTGCTGATGATGGCCTTAACATTCATGATCCCATAGCCTCAAGGAGCCCCACAGAAGTGAAATGCCCCCACTCTTTGTCACCTTTCAAGAGTCCGGGGTAGATGAGCAGGCTCAGAGCCCAGTGAGGTGCAGAGTCCATTCCTCTCCTCCATGGCCCCTCAGAACAGGATGAGGGAGGCAAAGGAAAGGCAAGACATCTACTTGCCAGGTGGACCCTCGGGCTTCCCAACTCTCCCTGGGCTGCCCTAGTCCCAGCCCCACCTGCCCCTCATCTTTCCCACCCTCTGGGATTGTAGGACATGGTTCTCAAAGGTCCCCCAGCCTCTCCACCAGCTGGTCTTACTTTACCCCCCTCTATGTATAGCCTTGAAGGCCCTTGTTGCCATTCATGTGGGCAGAGGTATGGAGGGCCTTTCAGCAGGGGTGGGGCAGGGAGGACCAGTCCCAGGGTCCTCAGAGCAGATGAATGCATCTAACTCACACGTGCCCTCTGTCCTGCTTCAACAGGGTAAGTCACCTGTCCAATCCCCCAGAAGGAAAAGAAGGATGCTTGTGGCCAGGAATGAGGCCCTGGGGCTCTGGAGACTGTGGGGGCATTTGCAGGGCACTTGTCCAGGGCAGGCAGGGGCAGCTGGCTTCCAGCTCATCCTCCTGCTTTTGCCAACCACCTCTTTTGGTCAAAGTACACCCAGCTAAGCTTCTGGAATCCAAGTCACACAGTCTTTCCTGGACTGTGCCGTTAGGCAAGGCTTCTCAGCACTTCATTGTACAAAGATGCATGATCCTGGGTTTTCCACAATAGGAACAAACTGAAAGGCACCTGAGTGTCCAACAATCAGGGATGAGTTAAATAAATTATGGTCCAAAACGAGGTGGTACAAGACCTTCCAACGGATTTACAAAGAGGAATGACAGGAGAAAATGCTCGCTGCAGATTCAGCGAGGAGGCAGGAAAGAACGGTATGTGCACATAATTTCAACTCCAGCCAAGTGTCAACAGCGATTACCTCCAGGGGTGAGAGCACGGGTGTTTTTTTCCATTTTCTTTTTTACACCATGGTTTTCCGGTGTTCCACATCTCTTTTTCACAACGAGCATGTACTACTTTTAAACCAGAACAAATTAAGTGCATAGATTTCTTCTGAACCAAATTATCTAAAATCGGTTTAAAACTTCCCTAGGCTAGAGCGTTTCTTCTGGGTTTAGAGGTCTGAGCACAGCATCAAAGCCTACCCTGACACACACACACACACACACACACACACACACACACACACACACAAACACACCCCTCTCCACTTCCATAAAGCATCCAAGCTAGGGGCTGTAGCACCTGCTCATAGTGGCAGTCAAGGGTCACAGTTCTCTAACAGGTCATGTTCTCCCCATAACCTGCTAGGGCTACAAGAGTTCACTGAGCTGATCCCAGGGACCCAGCACTGAGCTCTGGCCAGATGGAGGAGGTGGCAGGTCCCCAGGGCAGCCTTCTCTGCCCTTGGCCTGGCCTGACCTCTTGACCTGTTGCTTGTGGCTGTTTCTCCCTGCTCTCTGGGGTAAGAGACCAGTTTCAAAGCAGACCAGTTTTCATCTCCACCTCTGCTGCCTGGGCTCCCTTGGACTGGGTGTGCAGTATTGTGTGCCTGCCTACGGCCTGGTGAGCATGCCTGTGTGAGAATGTGTGTGTGTGTGTGTGTGTGTGTGTGTGTGTGTGTGTGTAAGTGCACACATGTCCAGACGACAGACATGAAATGTCTGGGATTCTGAAGCTAAGCAGATTGCTCCAAATTGTGCATTTGGGCCTAGCTGTCTGGGCCCCACAGGAGGAGAGGGAGAGGAGATGGCTCTGGCTTGTTTTCTTTTCAGCTGAGAACTGAGCTGAGCTAAGGTTTTCCAGTCCCTGATTTGGGGAGGGAGAGCACACTGCCACCTCAGACCAGGGATGGGAAGCCATCCAGGAGGCCACCAGCATCCAATTACAGCGTCCCACCGGAGTCTGATTGCACCTGAGTCCAATCATAATACAGTGTAACATCAGTTTGCTGATCTATAAAATGTATGGATGGGGTAGAAAGTGTTGATTTTTAACAGCTTGGCTCAGTATGACCCTGGGATTCTATTGGGAGAAGAAGAATAATAACAACACTTACTGCGCTTTTTGCATGTGCTAGACACTCATTTTGACTCAATAATTCTAGTGGGAGAATAAAAATAGGATGGGTGCTTCCCCTTCTAGCTGTGGCAGACAAACTCAGGTCACACAATACCTGCCAATAATAGCTAGAAAAGCCAGGGGAAATATGAGGGCATCGAAGAATCACCCAAGGGAGCAAGAATCTGAGGGGTCAGGGTTGCCGGCTCCCAGAGGAAAAAGAAACACAGAGAGGTGAGCCTGGCCCTTGGCACCACTTTCCCCTTCTTCTAGCGGCATCAGAGGCCGGGGAGAAAAAACTGAAGGAGGAGGGGACCCAGAAAACAGTGCCAGTGTTCAACCTCTTTAGGCTACCCCTCTTTCTGGAAGGAGCAAACCAGAAAGCAGGCAGGAAGCAGGCCTTGAATCGGCTCCGTCCCTCGGAGTAAGGTGACCTGCACACGGCCTGGCTGCCTTCCAGAAGCCAACGTGGTCTCAGGGCAGCGGTTCTCACTTTAGTGTGTACCGACACCCCCTGCGGACTCCTTAAACCCAGACTGCTGCTTCCCACCCTCGCCGTGTGTGCTTCCAGATGGGCCTGGGCATGCACATCTGCAACAAGTTCCCGGGGCTCCTGGTGCTGCGGGTCCAGGGACCACGCTTTAAGAACCACTGCTCTGATAATCTAGTGAAAAAAAAAAAAAAAGTGAAGACATGTATAACCTGTAAGCTAATAGAAGGGGAACATGAAATAATAAAAATACTCGACTACCCAAAATGAGACAAGATAGAAAAGGGGATATAAAACAGGTGAGACAAATAGAAAACAAATAGTAAGATGTTAAACTTACACCCGATTATATCAACAATTACATTGAATGCGAACGAAATAAAATTGCCCATAAAAAGACAAGGATAGTCACATAGTGTATGAATCCATTTATATGGAATTTGAGAGGCAAAACTAGAGTGACAGAAAGCAGATCAGTGGTTGCTAAGAGCCAGGAGTTGGGGGAGGGGACTGACTGCAAAGGTGCATGAGGTCTTTTTTTTTTTTTAATATATTTTATTGATTTTTACAGAGAGGAAGAGAGAGGGCTAGAGAGTTAGAAACATCGATGAGAGAGAAACATCGATCAGCTGCCTCTTGCACACCCCCTACTGGGGATGTGCCCACAACCAAGGTACATGCCCTTGACCGGAATCGAACCTGGGACCCTTGAGTCCGCAGGCCGACGTTCTATCCACTGAGCCAAACCGGTTTCGGCGCATGAGGACTTTTTTAATGTAGGGGCTGTTCTATACCTTGATTGATTGTGGTAGTGGTTACATGACTATATTTCACAGAAGTCACTGAATTGCATACTTAAAATTAGTGATTTTTATTATTGCATGTCAAAAATGGATTTTTTGCCATTTGTTTGTTTATTTATATTTTATTATTATTTTTAAATCCGAGTATATGTTTTTTATTGATTTTTTTAGAGAGAGAGGAAGAAAGAGAGAAACATTGATGTGAGAGAAACATCAATTGGTTGCCTTCCACATGTGATCTGACTGGGGATCAAACCTGAAACCCGGGAATGTGCCCAGACTGGGAATCAAACCGGCAGCTGTTCAGTGCACAGAAGGATGCTCAACCAACTAGGCCACTCTGGCTGGGCTGGATTTTTAAAATAACAAAATCCAACTACATGCTGCTTATAGCAATGCACCTTAAATATAAAAATACAAGGAAGTTCAACGAAAAAGAATAAAATAATGCTACCAACACCTCACACTTACCAAGTTCTTACTGTGTTCCAGGCACGATTCTAAATGCTATCTATCATCTCATTTAATTCTTACAGTAGCCCTATGAAGTCTGTGCCTGCATTATCTCCATTTTACAGATTAAGACTCAAGGGCATAAGAAAGTTAAAGGTGCCCACAGGCACACAGCTGGTGAGTGGTGAGCTGGACGTGACCCCTGGGAATACGACTGCAGAGTCACTGTGCCTAGTGCCACTAGAGGTCAGATACCATCTACTGAGTGTTTGCTTGGTTCTGAACACCAGGCCAAGGGCTTCGAATGCAGTATCTCATTTAATCCTTTCTCTGTCGCAGGTGGAGGAACTGCAGCTCTGAGAGGTTTAAACAGGGTTTCGGAGCTCACACGGCTGGAGCCTGGCAGAGCCCCATTTGACCCAGGTCTGTCTGACCTGAGCTCATGCTGGCCTGAACAGCATCGAGTTCTCCAGGTTAGTTGCAGGGTGGGGCCTGGAGTTGTTGGTTACACACAATACCTGGGAAGAGGCATCATGAACACTATTTTTTAAAAAGGCCAAAGGGATAGTGTGATGTGTAACTAGGTGTTGGGTCATATCCTTGGGGTGGGGCCAGCCCTTATCAGAACCCTATCAAATTATAATTAGCAACTGTTTACTGCAGGAAGCTAGCTATTATTATTTCCCATTTTTCAGATAAAGAAACCGACACTCAGAAAAGTTAAGTAACTTGCCCAGGATTAAATAGTGACCGACTGGATTTGAACCCAAGTTTAATTGAGTCCAAAGCCTAGCCTTTCATTACTATGCCTTTCAGAGCCTACCTGTGTATAGAAGGTCAGGATAAATTGTGTGGATTTGATCCTGAACGGGTTAAAACCAGAGGCCTCAGCGAAGGGAATGGGACAAAGGAGCTTTAATAAAAGATTAAGAGATTTGGGGTGATTTAGTAGCTCAGGGGTGGCTGCCTAGATAACCTTAAGGTCTGGATTCGTATAAATACAGAGCCATTGTGAAAAGCTGAACTATTCACCTTGCTATCTCTCAGTACAGCAGGAGAGATTGCCTCTAAACTGAAAGATCAAAGCAAGAACTTCCTAGCAAGGCAGAAGATTAAATATAAATGATTAAAATCAGGGAAAAGGTGAAACCTTTAACAAAAGGCGCTAGACTACCTTCAAGTCAGATAATATGGAAGCTGTTGTACAAGCTGTGAAGTGTGGCTATGGTGGCTGTTTGTAATGGCTTGGGGCTGGATTTGATGATTGCTGGCCTATAAGCAAGAAAGCCACCAAGAGAGCTGGGGGTCATGGCTGTAGCTCCCTGCATCTGGCAGTAAAGAGAGAAAGTCAGGGGCAAAGAAGGGGAGGAAGGGGAGTCAGAGTCAAGGGAAAATGGGGAACTTGGCTCTCTTTCCTTCCATTTGTTTTGGAAAGCTAACGCAATTAATTATCCTTGCTTTCTCCTCTGTCTTCAACAGCTCCTAACTCCCGATACCTCCTAACAAGCACTTAAACATATTGTTTTCTTCCTTGCTAGAAAATAAATCAACTGCAGTGGTTGTAAAATCTGGCTGTAGCTCTAGCTGGTTTGGCTCAGTGGATAGAACGTCAGCCTGCGGACTGAAGGGCCCAGGGTTCAATTCCGGTCAAGGGCATATGCCTGGGTTGCGGGCTCGATCCTCAGTGAGGGGCATGCAGGAGGCAGATGATCAATGATTCTCTCTCATCATTGATGTTTCTATCTTTCTCTCCCTCTCCCTTCCTCTCTGAAATCAATAAAAATATATATTAAAAACAAACAAACAAAAACTTGGCTGTAAATACTCTGACATTCCTCCCATTGAGAAGTGGGGGCCTAGGTCCCTCCTCTCTAATCTGAGTGGGTGTGACCGCTTCAACCCCACAGCACAGCAGAAGTGATGCTGTGTGACTCCAAAGCAGGTGACACGAGGTCATGCATCTTTCACTGCTTTTGGAACCCTGAGCTGCCTGTATGTATTTGGACTACTCTCAGGCCGCCATGGTGGAGGGGCTGTGTGTGTGGATCCTCCTGTCAATGAAGCCTGCTGAGCCCAGCCTTCCAGTCATCCTCGAGATGCCAGATGCGCGAGTGAAGCCATCTTGGACTCTCCAAACCAGCCCATCTGTCCGCTGAATACCACTGGCTGACCTCTTCAGCGCGTGCCACAGGGAGAGAATAATCACACAGCTCAACCCCGCATGGATTTCTGACCCCCGAGGTCCTGAGGTATAATAAGATGTCTTTTGTTTTAGCTGCTAAGTTCTGGGGCAGTCAGGCAGCAACAGATAACTGGAACATCCTTCCTCAGTGCCAGTTCCCTCAGCTCCTGTCTCCTCTCCCTCCTTCACTTGATAGCTATGTTCTCAGAAGTATTGTCTCTACTCACATCAGAATACTTCAGCTCCCGGCTCAAAAGTCACTTCTTCAGGGAGGGTGTCCCTACCTCCTCAGTCTAGATTTAAGTGCCCTGCTTCTCTGCTCTCCAGGCTCCAGCTCTTCCTCTCAGAGAGCTTAGCACAGCCTCTACTTATATATGTGTGACTCATTGATTAGTATCTTTCTCCCTTACCAGACTGTGAGCTTCAAGAGGATGGGGATTGCCTCTGTCTTCCTCATCCTTGCAGCCCCGTGCCGGGCGTAGAGTGGGTACTTAAACAGTTGATCTCATGAGTGAATGAGTGAGCGAGGTGTGCTGAGCCTCCCTCATAAGAAAGTGCTTTCCAGATCTGGGATGGATGGAGTACATCTGGCCAGGGCACTTTTTGTTCTACACAACAAACATTTCTTGAGCAAAAATGAACAAGAAGTGGTACCTGCTCTGAGAGGGGTGGGGAATACAGACTAGTAAATACAAAATTTCAGTACAATGGAGTCAGTGTGTTAGCAGCACACAGAGAGCTATGGGACGCCGATAAGGGACTCCTATCCTGGGATTGGGAGTGGAGGCAATGATGGGAACTATGAAGAGGCTTTCAGAGCAGGTGACATCTGAAGTGAGTCTTGAAGAAAGAAGGTGAGTCATCTAGGTGAGACAACGAGGGAAGGGCATTTCTAGCAGAGGAAACAGCACGGAAGCAGGGGCTACTGGTATGAAGGAGAGGCCAGGGTGGCTTGGTATTGATGGAATGAGGCAGGAGAAGGGGGAGGGTCTTCTACTCCATACGGAGTTTTTTTCCTGTGGATAGTGGGGAGCCCAGGATAGTTGTAGCAAGGGAGTGGTATGGTTGCACCTGTGTTTTAGAGCTCTCTGGTTAGCAGCAGTGGAGAGAAAGGATTAGAGGTGAACGAAAAGGGAGGCTAGGAGTCCTGTAAAGAGACTGCTGTAAAAATGGAGGCAGGAGAGGATAAGGACCCGAACCTGATCTATGGTAAAATGGGTGGAGATGAAGAGTCATACCTGAGGAGTAGTTGGGAGGCTAAATAAATAGAACTTTGTGGTTAACTAGAAGTGAGGGAGGGGAAGGAGCCAAGAATGACTCCCGGCTTTCTGACGTTGTCAGCTAAGTAGAAGGTGATGCCACCAGATGAGACAGAAATTCCAAGGGGAGACTGCTGGTTCAAGAAGGCAGCCTGGACCCGGCCAGTGTGGCTCAATGGTTGAACGTTGACCTATGAACCAGGAGGTCACAGTTTGATTACTCGTGGGGCCACATGCCTGGATTGTGGGCCCGATCCCCAGTAGGGGGCATGCAGGAGGCAGCAAATTGATGATTCTCTCTCATCACTGATGTTTCTCTCTCTCCTTCTCCTTTCCTCTCTGAAGTCAATAAAAATTTTTTTTTTAAAAAAAAAAAGAAAGCAGCCTGAGCACAAACGACCCTCTCTTCTCCTTCTAAGGTTCTATTAAAATGACAGGGCTTTCTTTTTTTAAAGAATAAAATCATAACAAAATTAGAAAAGAGAAAAGAATGGTATCAGTGAACCAAAAACACTGAGGAATTTCTGGGAGATACAGAGCAAATGAAATTCCTTGGTAAAGAAATCTGCAGCCCCAAACCCCAGAGGTAAGAGCAATTCCCATTCAAGGGAGAGGCCTGTTAGGAAAACAAAGGCAACCCGGGCCTGGCTGGTGTTGCTCAGTGCAGTGGTTGAGTGTCGACCTTTTATTTTATTCTCATGTATTCATTATTCCTTGTTGCCCATTCAGACGTATGACTGAAGGAAGGTGTTGACTAGCACAGGTAGCTGGTGTGGATTTCTTTGGCAGGGAGGCTAGGAGACCTGTAAGGAGACTATTGTAAAAATGGAGGCAGGAGAGGACAAGGACCTGAACCTGATCTATGGCCACACTGGGGATCGAGCCTGCAACCCGGGCATGTGCCCTGACCAGGAATGAAACCATGACCTCCTGGTTCATAGGTTGACATTCAACCACTGAGCCATGCCAGCCAGGCCCGGGCTGCCTTCTTGTACCTAACTTCCAAGGGAATCCACACCAGCTACCTGTGTTAGTCAGTACCTCCCTTTATTCATAAGTCTGCATGGACAACGAGGAATAATGAATACATGAAAAGAAAAGGACCGAATAAACAGAACAATTGACATAAGATAAAAACATCCAAATTATAGACAAGATCTTTATAATTTTTTGAATTCATAACCTCACAGATATATAAGAGGATGTTGCATCCATAAAACAAGAACAGGCTGTTATGAAAAAGGAGCAATCAAAGAACATGAAAGAATTTGGAAAATTGAAAATAATTGTCTAAGTTTTAAAAAATTTAATGGAGAGAGTTGGCAATAGAATAAACACAGTTAAAGGCTAACTTTTTTTTGTTAATCCTCACCCAGGGATATGTTTTTATTGATTTTTAATAAGAGAGGAAGGGGGAGACAGAGAGAGAAAACCATTGATAGGTTGCCTCCCATATACACCCCTATGCATGGATCAAACCCATGACCTAGGTGTGTGCCTAGATCGGAATAGAACTTGCAGTTTTTCTGGTGCATGGGACAATGCTCCAACCAACTGAGCCACCCAGCCAGGGCAAGACTAACTTTTTAATGTAAAAGAAAAAGTTAATGAACTTCCCCAAGGTATAGAGCAAAAAGCTGACGCAGGTGAAATAAAGTTAAGAGATAAGGACGAGAGTCGCAGAGTTCTAAATCGATCTAGCAGGCATCTCAGAAAGACTGTAGGAAAATAATAATTAAAAGAACAGAAGCAGAGCCCAGTGTGCTCAGTGGTTTTAGTGCCTGCCCGCACACCGAAGGGTCGTGGGTTCGGGCACATACCTGGGGGCCCCGATCCAGGCGCATGCGGGAGGCAACCAATTGATGTGTCTCTCTCACATCGATGTTTCTCTGCCTTTCTGTCTCTCAGTGTCTCTCTCTTCCCCTCCCTCCCTTCCACTCTCTAAAAATCAATGGAAAAAAATATCCTCGGGTGAGGATTAAAAAAAGAACAGAAGCAGAAAGTGTTTCCTGAGCTGAAAGAAAAAAAGAATACTTACATTGAAAAGGCTCACCAAATACTGAGCTGGAAAAATGAAACACACACACACACACACACACACACACACACACACACACACACGAGAGAAAAATGAGAAAGAGAAGTGGATGAGTTTGGTCTTGAAGTGTCTTTGGGTTACTAGGGTAGAAACTCCATGTGGCAATTAAATGTATGAAGTTGAAGCCCTGCATAGTGGTCAGGGCTGGAGAGAGATCTGAGAATTATTGAAGGACCTATAGGGAGGGAGGAGAAGAGAAGAGCAAGGAAGGGAGAGAAGCGGGCTGAGGAGGGAACCCAGGAAAGGGAAAAGGCAGCTGAACACTTCTCAGCTCCCAAGTCTTCTGAGGTGCTGTCTTCCAGAGAACAAAAGTCTACCCTGCTTTCTATCCACTGCCACCTGTGCTCCCATGAGCTGGACTGGCCTCTCTCTCAGAGCGTAATCCACCTGCCTGGGGGATGGGAACGTGGCTGACAAGGGTGAAAATTGCTGGGAGGATTGAGGTGGTGGCACCACTACTCAAATTAGTCCATTTTCAGGCAGAAATTAAATCTTTATTCTCACTGAAACAACCTGTCTCTCTACTGAAGCAGCTCATTCCCAACCACTTACAGCAAACAGAGCATCTGATGGCAGAAGATAGCACACATAATGGGGAGGGAGAGCATGGGGCCCTCACGCCCTGGCTTGGTTTACTTGGGGTGGGGGTGGCCGCTGCAGGGAGGAGAAAGAAGAGAGAATAAGGGAGGAGACAAGAGAAGAGAGAACCTGGATAGAAAGAGCAGGGATGAGATCAGTTTTCATGGCCCCCTGGCTAGTAGCAGAAGGGACTTTGCTCCAGGCAGGAAGCCTACCAAGCCCCTGAGAAGGGAATGGGGTTGGACAATACCCAGGGTTTAAGGAACTGAAATGTTTCATCTTCCCAAACCGAAGGCTGCTGCTTCCACTTCTTCCCTGGAGTGGTGTACTCTGGGGCTGCAAGTCCCTCTGGGATGTACAAATGAATTGGTCTTTGAATCTAAAGGTAATGAATGATGTGCAGGCATCTCCAGATAGCCTCTTATTGTTTTGTGTGCGCTACCCAGGGGAAGGGGCCTGCATATGTGTGTTATGTGTATTTCAATGTTTCCATCTCTCTCTTACACACACACACACACACACACACACACACACACACACACACACACACACTTCATTTCTTAATGACATTCATCTCTTCCTCTTCTTCAGACCTCTCTTGCCCCCCGCCCCAGATAACCAAGATCACCCAATCAGGTGCCCGCGTTGACTCCCTTCTTCCCTTTGAAGTCTTGCAGAGGGAGGGGAACACAAGAAGTAGCCAGTGGTAGCTTTTCCCTGTTGGCAGAGAAGCCAGATGTGTCTGCCTGGTGATCAGCGATGCCCTGAACCCTGACAGCTCTGGGGCTGGAGTGTCCACCCGGACAGCTGGAGAAGGAGGGGTGGTGCATGGTTCTATCCCCAGCAGCAGGCCAGCACCCCCACAGACCAGTCTTGCAGAAAATAAAGCCCCTCTCCACGGTTGCTGCTGCCGCTGCTGCTGTCACTTTGTTATAAAGGTTAGTGACTGTCCATTAACTCTGAGGAGCTGATTCTTGCCAGTGCTGCACAGGCAGCTGGGAGCCAGAAAGTGCTGACATGGGGGGAGGGGGCGGTGGTGGGTAAGTAGGGGAGGTCACTGGCATGGCCTACTCAGCCCTACCCAAGTGCCAATTAGCTGAGGTTTTTCTGCACATCAGCCAGGCCTGCCACAGTTGAGGAAAATTATTGTCAGAGAAGCTCATTTTGTTTTTATATTAAAAAGTGTTCTCCCCAGGGATGGATCTTTCCTGACTGTCCCCTCCTTCAGCCTTCTTAGGTGGGGGATCCCAATCAGGCAGGATCCCTGGGAGGAGATGGCCAAGGACAGGGTCCCTGGCCATTGGCTACTCATAAAGGATATTAGCGGGGGAGTGATTTCCTAGCCTTTTGGCCTGGAGGCAGCAGCCCTCCCAGCTCAGCAACTCTGTACACATTCCTGGCTTTCCCAGGAAAATAAGGAAGAGTAGGGGATCTTAAGAAAACACTAAAACTATAAATATCTTTTCCTAAGTTCTTATTTTTTTCATTCCACTGCATTCATAAAATCCAGTTCTTCATTGAAAGGACATTAACGTACTCTTCAGATCAGGTTTGTGAAGCTGGTATCCTGTGTTCAAGGAGAACTTAGGGATTTGTGGGCTCGGAATAGCCCTTAGATTGCCCCACAGAACATTAGAACTCATAGTCTTAAAACTCATCTAGTTCAACCTTCTCTTACTGAAGTGAAAACTAAAGCTTACAGAAGGGAAGGGACAGCCTAAGACAGTCATTGGCAGATCTGGGAGCAGAACACAGGACTCCTGACTTCCAGTCAAATGTTTTTCTTCTGAGATATGTTAACACTTAGCTCTTGCATTTTACACCCAATTACTGAGTCCTCGGCCATATTTCAGGTGCTATGGGGGAGGTGGGGTGTTGAAGGAGGCAAAGAGATGAAAACAACATAATCCTTGCCTTCAAGGAGCTGTTTCCCTAGATCTGTGATTTTTTTGGGGGGAAAAAATAAAAACTGTGAGTCAGACTCTCACCCTATATCATCTTCTATAGGTGATGATGGAGGAGTAGACAAGGAGGGGACCCTTTTACCTTCTCAAGTTTTATAAGTTGGGTTTCACTGACTCTGGGACCCCAGGGAGGCCAAGGACAAAGGGAGCCTTAGCCAGGCTGGGAGCAAAGGGGGTAAGGGTGACAGTGCACAGGCCACTGACAGCAGGTCTGGCCGGTGGGTAGGAACAGGGATAACAGCTCACACTAATGTGGCAATGTACAGTCGACAAGCCTTCAATCAGGTACATTGTTTCATTGAGTCTCAAGGCAGTTCTCTGAGGTGAGCAGAGCAGCTGTGTTATCCCTACTTTAGGGATGAGGAAACTGAGGTTCAGAGAGCTCAGATAATTGGCCAAAAGCCAGTAGATGCCAGCGTCCAGCCAGGAACTCCTAGTCCAGTGCTCCTTCTACCACAGTGGGTGGGGAAGTTAATGGGGTAACAGGATGGGGATAAAGCAGTGGTCAGCCACAGTGATAGGCCGGTCTTCCTCTACGCAGTTTTATTTTGACTGCTACATTCTGGCACGCAGAGAACTCTGCTCTGAAGACCTGGAAGCACTTTGCAGGCCTGAATGATCTCATTCAGCTCACTCTTGCCAAAAGAGGAAGGACTCCAAACAGAGATTCTGTCTAGGGTCACCAGCATTCAGCCACGTAATAGACAACAGGACGGAGGGTCTCCCACTCTTTGCCCTCACGCACCAAGCCGTGGGATGCAAAGCCAGTCTCTTTCCATGAGAGTCAAGAGGGCCACAGGATAAAATTAAGGTATCTTCCGGTACCTCCTTCCTTCCATGGAGAAATGGGTTAATAGGTCCTGAGGGGCCTGGCCCATCCCTTGGCCCAAGGGTCCTTCCAGGGCAAAGGAATCTTGAGGCAGTGCCCCTAATGAGCAGGGTTGGGGGAGGAGAGGGAAGCTAGTGAAGCTGGTTCAGATTTCCCTGGTGTCGCAGAGCCCTGGTGGGGACTGAGACACCAGGAGTCTGGAGACTCATGAGCCTTTCTTGTGGGGCAGGGTGTCTCAGAGCTGCCTGAGGCTGGGGTCAAGGCCTGGTGGTGTGGGGTCAGGGTACCCAGGTGCCTGCCTGAGCTCCAGTCCCTCAGGCCCCTCTCACCCTGTAGGGTGAGGGGAAGGCATGGACTTGGTGTGATCTCTGGCAGAGCCCGCATCCCTGAGAAGGGCCCCAGCTCAATCCCGGTTCAGAGCCTAGCTCTGCGCTCCCGATGCGCCCCCAGACGGCCTCTTACCTGTCCTGCCGAGGACGGTCCCGCCTCCTTCGCGGGGCTCGGGGGCCCGGCATGGGCCGGTGAGCGACAGCGCTCTCGCCTCGTGGCTGCGGTGGAACTCCCAGGAGGGCACCTCTGCTCCGGGCCCCGGGTCGCTGCCACTGCCGCCGCTTCAGCACCACGGACAGCTCCCGCCTTCTGCCCGCCGCTGCCGCCCGCCCCGCCCCGCGTGGTCCCGGGAGCCCCGCATCCTGGCCCGGCCCTGCCGCCGCCGCGCAGCCCTTAGCCCGGCCCGAGGCGGCTCCGCGCTGACTTGGGAGAACAGCCAGGAGGGTCCCCTCTCTTCCCCGCCTCCCGCCGCCGCCGCTGCCTCCCTCTCGCCTCCGTGCTTCGTGCTCCCTTCCACGCTCCTGAATCAGCCCACCAGGGCGCTCCGGACCCAGCTCCGGGGCGGGGCGGGGCGGAGCGGGGAGCCCGGGGAGCCCAGAGGAGGCGGCAGAGCAAGGGGCGAGAGGCAGCCACGGGCGGCTCTGGCTTCTGGAGCCGAGTCCTCTCTCCCAGCCCTTCTTCCCACCCTGCTCTCGTGCTCCCGCAGAAGCGATGTGTGGTCCTCCCGCTTCCTGAAGCATTTTTGGGGCTCCTAGGCGCCCGAGCCCTGAGATTTAATATTAATATGCCCTAAAGAGAAAAACAAGCAAATAAAAACCATTTATTGAGTGCCTACTATTTATCAGACACCACGCAGGATTTTATGTTTTTAAGCAATATAATCTCATTTAATTTTTAAACAACTCTAAGAGGCAATACAATCCCTCCCCCCCCCCCCCCCCATTTTACTCATAAAGACGCTGGGCTCATAGATTAAATCCCTTCATGTGGTGAGAACAGTACTGTGCTGGGAAATGCATGGGCTTGAAAGACCATGGACCTCAATTTTGCTCCTGGTCTCCCACTTACTAACTGTATAACCTTGAGCAAATTACTTAACCTCTCAAAACCTCAGGTTTCTCATTAGCAAAAGGGGGGAGCTGTAGCCACCTCATAGGAATCACATGAGGACAAAACGGGGTGACATGTGTGACACATTGGCTCCGAATAGGCCCTCAGTGGGTGAGCATTCCCCTCAGTTCTCCCAGAGAGAGATCTGAGCCCTGAGCCCAGGGCTTCCGGCGGCTCTGTCTCCCCCACTGGGCTGCTCTTTATCACCCCCTCACTTCAGTTCTCTTTTTGTAGCATGGGGACTCGCTCATCTTGAGGGTCATGAATGGACGAGGCTATTTTTCAAGCTCCCCATAAGGTCTTGAGTCTCACCACAGTACCAGGAGGTTGGGAGGGGTGAGTATTCTTGTTTTCAGAAGATAAACAGGGGCCAAAAAGTAAACTCTGGAGCCCGAAGCAGGGTGGAGCCGGGGCCAGGGCTGGAAGGAGGTCCTGGGGACTGTGGTGAGACCTCCCCCCGCCCCCTCTGCTCCCATCCAAGGATGCCATAGCACACTGAATGGTGGGCTCCCAGACCCCTCACTTCCACATAACACAGGGCATCTGGAGCAGTTCCATTTGGCTCTCAACTGGCTCCGTCTGAGGCAGAAGCCCTACCCACCCCGCCTTTCTGGTCATGGAGCTTGGGTCTCCTCCTCTTCAGGGTTGGGCAGAAAGCTCCCTCAGCCTTGCAGTCTGTCTCGGGGCTGGTATTGGTGTTTAACCTGTTGGATGTTAAATATATTCTTGCTCTTATTGCCCCTGCCCCAGTAAAGGGGAGGCCCCGAGGTTAGGAAGGCTCTTGAACCATCTGAGGCCTATTCAGCATCTGTATACACACACACACACACACACCCTCCCACACACACATGAGACACTGGCCCCGTAAGTCTACATGCCTTCTTGCGCCTTTGGTCCCCTCACAGGGCTCATGGCCCCCCTATGTGGCCTTGGTCTCCTTCTGCTTCTTTTCTCTGTATCTTGGATTTGCTCCATGTCTGGGCTGCATACCGAATTACTAATCAAAAGGATAATAAAAAAGCCAGTGAAGCAAAGCGGCACATAAATTCCAAATACTGATGTTGATAATTATATGCTGTTGCCTGGAGGGGAAACTTCAAGAGAGGCCATTGGTATTGTGTCAAGGGCCCTGGCCTGGGCTCCAAGAGACCTGAGTTCTAGTCTGGTCTTTGTCATTAATTATCTCTGCGAATTTACGCAGTCCCTAATCTCCCCGGGCCTTTGCTTCCTTAGGTTTCCAAGCCGCTTCAGCAGCTTTGAAGAAACTGTAGGGCAATCAGCACTAAGGGTTTCCTTTAAGAAAATGACCTCTTATCCCTCACAAGATATAGGGAGTGGCTCAAAAACTGAAGAATCTATAACTTTGCAAAGATTTCATTCCATTTTACACTCCCTTCCTTTCTCATCAAGCCCTCCCAGCTTTGTAAGGAAGGTCAGATCACTCCTGGACTCTAGAGAAGACCAAGTATAAGCCATAGTCAGGGGCCTTGAAGGAGCTGCCACGAAGGGTGGTTGGGTAGAAAGACATGTTAACCAGCAATTCCAGCACATTGAGAGAAATGCTATTATAGGGTAAGTGAAAAGTGCACAGAGAAGGAAACAATTAGCTCTACCTGAGAAGTCCCTGGAGGCTTACTGGAGGAGGTGATATTTGAGCTGAGTTTTTCTAAAGGATGAGACATTCACCAGGAAGATCAGAAGAGGAGGGAATTCTGGGTAGAACAGCTGGAGTGGAGACAAGGCTGGAAGACTGGTGAGAAGGCTACAGTAGTGTCCAGTAAAGAGATGGTGAGAACAAGGCAAAGTCAGTAGGATGGAGAACAGGAAGCAGGCTTGAGACAGTTCTGGGGGAGAACGGAGAGGAGAGATTGGTTGTAGGCATCAAGAGCAATGTTGGTCCTGGCCCATGTGACTCAGTGGTTGAGCATTGACCTATGAACCAGGCGGTCATGGTTTGATTCCTGATCAGGGCACATGCCCAGTTTGCAGGCTCAATTCCCAGTAAGGGGTATGTGGGAGGCAGCCAATAAATGATTCTCTCTCATCATTGATGTTTCTCTCTCTCTCTCTCTCTCTCTCTCTCTCTCTTTCTCTCTCTCTCTCTCTCTTCCTCTCTGGAATCAATAAAAAATATATTTTTAAAAAAGAGTAATATTGGGGCCTCCTGCTTCTGGGAAGCTGATGCTACCTACAAGATTGAGGGGAACAAATTCTGCTTACCCTGTAATGTTGTTGAGTGCTATAAACCTCTTAGTTTCTAGTTTTTTATACTGTCTGTTTCAATTTTATTCTACCTTTAGTTCCTAGGGATTTTTCTTAGGCTCCCCAAACCTTCCATCTTATCTTGAATGTCTTAGTGGAAAAGGGAAAGGCTCATGCTTGGGCCAGGAGAGTTCGGTGGGGGCAGAGCAGTCCTGGAAGGCTTCCTGGAGGAGATAGCAGGTGCCCTAGCTGGGACCAGAGCAAGGTGCACAGAAAAGGGACAGAGTAGGCACTGGGTGAAAACCTTGGAGAAGATGCCTTTATGTCCTCTCCTGCTCCCACCTCTCTGATATTCTCAAGGAGAATCCTATGAGCTCTGTTTTTGTTGGAGTCTGTTCTGGTTGCTAATTTCCACCTAGGGACGTCCCTTCATAAGCTCTTTCATGCACAGACTTTTAGCTCTTTCTTCAAGGGGTTGATTTGCTCATAGCTTTCCCAAGGACATGTAAATCAGCACCAAGTGTGGGGAGATCTGCTTCACCACCTGCATCAACAGGCCACACATTGGAAGTGATATTCCCCATAAGAGCGGAGGCGAGCCCCACCTCCAGCCCAATGAGCTCAGTACCTCCAAGTCAAGCTCATGGTCAAGGCCACATGGATTTCTGGGTATAAGCAGGTAGTGGGGGCCAGTTCTTGATTCTCATAAACATCTATCATACCCACGTTACAGGTGAGGGAAATGTGTCCCCGAGAAGGTAAGTAACTTCCAACTTGGAAAAATAATCAGAGAGCAACACTCAGTCAAAGGAAAGAGGCGTGAAATTGATGCACGATCCTGCCTTTTCCCTGTCCTTGACGCTTCTGCCAGGCAATGTGTGTGTGTGTGTGTGTGTGTGTGTGTGTGTGTGTGTGTAGGGTAGTGCGTGCTTGTCCCAGAGGTGACTTTCTTGGGAAAGACTTTTCTCCCTCTATGTGTAGAAAAACACTTCCCACTGATAACCACTGATCAAGCACTTAAAGTATTTAGGGAACAGCGTAGGTTCTGAGGGTACACAGAGTTAAAGGATATGGTCCTGGTCATCAGACACAGCATTATTTTAGCTGTGGAGTAGGCCAAATACACCCAAATATAAAGAGGTGACAAGCCTGAGTTCTTTAACAGTGCCCTGCCTTCACATGTGTTGTTCTGTTTCCTTGAAATCCCCCACCGCACTTACCCACATATCCCTAAAATCTCAGCTCAGGTGTTCACTCCTCAGCCTGGGCTGGATTCCCCTCCTCTAGCTTCCTGTAATATTCTGTACTGCCTATCACAGGAATCAACACACTGTCCTTTTAAATCTTACTTGCCTCTCTCTCACCTGACTCTGAGCTTCACAGAGAAGGACAGGGCTGTATTGTTCATCTTCGGTACCTAGCTGTGTCTGGCATAAGTAGACACTTAATAGACATCTGTTAAAAAAAAAAAAAAAAAAGCAACCATTCCCCTTGTGCTGCCTCCAGCATATAAGCTGTAAGGTCCCTTGAAGCTCTCACATACTATGACTTTATGCTTGCCAGTTGAGGCATTGTTTCACTGGGGCTGGATCTGACTTGGCTTATTGGTGAAGGAAACCACCTCACTGCTGGCCCCCTTTTCTCCCTCAGGGACAGAAACCTAATCCCAGCAGGAACAACAGAGGCAACCTGTGGCTTACTTCACCTCCCTTTTATTAGAGTGACCAGGGCTGGCAGGAGTCCACGCCTAACAAGGTCTCTGCCTAGTTACCTGATTGCTGGTAAGGGGATTAAAGTTTTGCCACCCCAAAATGTGCCTCTTGGGGTATTGATTTTAAGCTAGTTATTGAAAAACAAATGACTCAATAAGAAATGTTGACCCTCCCCCTGACAAAAGCAATTCAGATTAAAAAAAAAATCTACCCTACACACACACACCACCCCTACACACACACACACACACACACACACACACACACCACCCCCACACACACCACACCACCCCCACCACACACACACCACACACACACCACACCACACACACACACCACACACACACACACACCACACACACCACACCACACCACACACACCACACACACCACACACACACACACACCATCACCCCACACCACACACACACACATACACACACACACCACCCCACACACACCACACCACACCACACACACACACACCATCACCCCCATATCACACCACACACATGCACACTACACACACATACACACACACACACACACACACCATCACCCGCACACCATACCACACACACACACATACACACACACACCACCCCACACACACCACACCACACCACACACCCCACACACCACACACACACACACACCATCACCCCCATATCACACCACACACATGTACACTACACACACACACACACACACACACCATCACCCGCACACCATACCACACACACATACATGCACACACACACACACACACACACACACACCACACCCACACACACACACACACTCTGGCTGGCAGAAGCTTCAAGGACAGGGAAAAGGAGGAAGGGAACCTTAACGCAATCACCTTAGAACACATGAATTAGCACGTATGTGACAGACGGGAAGAAAGATTGTTTCTGGAGGCCCAACAAGAATTTGTTTGCCATGTTTGCTCTTTCTGCTCCTTGTGAGTTACCTACTTTCCCTTTGGAATCCCAACCCCTGCCCTGCTTCTCTTCTGTCTGGAATGAAATATAAGCCCCAGCTGCCCCATGTGTTTCCATCTCACATGTTATGACACCCCCCAGCATAAACTCTGTACATTCTCTCCTGTTAACCTGTCTCTGTTAACTTGGTGATTACCCCAGCTAGAAGGATTTTTATTTATATGTCAGGGAAGAGCTCGAACGCAGCCCTCCACGACCACAGTCGAGTTTCCCGCATTTGGGGAAAACCACCTTCGTGATCATGGTATCTCCCCTGCCAAGTATACCAGCCAGAAGAATTTAGAAGATGGGAGAAATGTTATAATCTTTACATCCCCACACTGGGGCAGGTGAGACGGAGAAAACCCAGTGGCTAGGCAAAACAGAACACTCTGGAAAGGAAAGCATGCAGAAGTATTTGCGGATTAGGAAGGCGAGGGAATTTGATGAAAACAAACATTCAAAGTACCTGCCAGGCTTTTAATAATGTCAGAGGAGGAGAGCCTGGAGGAAAAAGATAAGGAACACATTTATTTCCTCTGCCAGACCACATCAACTATCCTCCCACCCCACCCATCCCCATCCCCTGTGTTTTACCATTAGAAAACAATGGTGGCATTTCTTAGGCCAGCTGCATTGCGGCACTCCTAAAGTAGGAAAACCCACAGGGAAAATTTGCAGCTCCCCTTGGGGTGTGTTGCTGTCCGTAGTGCTGAATCCCCAGTCGTACCTAGAGGCCTCTGGGTCTTAGCCGGGTTCATTGGCCCCCATAGATGACCCAGCCAATGGCTGATAGGAAGAAGTTGGGCTGTGGACAAGGAAGACTGGAGAGCCTGTCTGGAAAGATGGGTTTACAGTACATTATCTAAAACCCTTGGAGCCAGATGTTTTTCAGAATTCAGAATTTTTCAGATTTTAACAAAGTAATGTGGTGCGTCTACCATATATTATATAAAATCTTTAGCGAGGTTCCCGGGCAGCACCACATAATCAAGCAATCAATATGTCCTCAGAAAAAAATGTATGACTAGTCATCCCAAGTATGATCAGTAGAGACATTACATAGCCTCATGGCATTTCAGGGTCTTGCTCCAAATGAGTTCATTCACTTGAGACTTACAAAAAGGCTTTTGGTTCTGGAGTGTTTTGGAGTTCAAGATTTTGGTTGAGGGATTGCCATCCCACAGTGGTTCCAGCCCTTGGGTTCCCCCTTGAGTCAAATTGACCTGCAAAAATTCCTATGGTTGATTGAATTTCCTAAGCTTGTAAATTTACGGATTGGTGATGCATAATAATGGTTACTAGCCCTATTGACTGCCCACTCCCTGTCAGGCTCTGTACTAAGTGTTTGACATCCATTTATCTCTCTGATCCTTACCACTATCCTGGGAGGCAGGATTGTCCCCATTTCACAGATGAGGAAACTGAGGTTCATAGATGTTAAATAACCTACCTGAAATCATAAGCTGGTAAATGGTGGAACCAGGGATTTGAACCAGTGCCTGCATTGCTTTACTACTCTTAACCTTGCCTTCATTATTAAGGGAGTGGGTTTGAGTGTGAATAAGGGGATTACGTTGCTGCCAGTTTAGTTTGGGGTGGGTGTTTAGTTAACTTTACTATGAAATGACATATATTTATATTTACAGTATATGTTTCAAGTTTTTAAAAATTATGAAAGTAATTATTGTTCATGAAGTAGAGGAGTGAAGAATAAAAGGCTGCTTCCTGGTTCTTTTAGTATGGTTTTTTTTTTGGGGGGGGGTGGCTGCTTCCTGTTTATGGCCTCCCCAGGTCCATTCCCAACAAATTAGTGGTCTATTGTGTGCCCTTCCAGAAGTACATATGTACTTGTTAGCTAGCCTAATAGGACTTTTTAGTGTGCATAGATCATGCATAGTTTACCATGAAATTTTTTTACCTTAATGATGTATCTTTCCATATTTGAACATACAGAATACCTCATTTTGTTTTTATTAAACTAGCTTTTTAAAAATGAAATGATGGCAAACAGTTATGGAAGGAATGAATTTCCAATGACTAGACTTTAAGATATGTGATGCATGGCTGTTTGTTTGCTTTTTGAAAGAATTTAGGAAAGTGGTTAAGAGCCTAGACCTAGAGCATTTTGTATTCAAATCCCCACTCTGTCCCTCATAAACTCTCTAACTTTGGACAAATTAATCTCTCTAAGACTCATTACCTGTAAAGTGGACTTAATTGTGGTACCTACCTCAGCAAGTTGTATAATGCAGTTCATAGGTTTAGCAGTTTAGTATGGTGCCTGGGGCAGATCAAATTATGTAGTTCAGAGCCACATTCCTACTGCTCAAGTAGATTTATAGGGGTACCCCTAAATTTGCTTGATAGCACTGAATTCTTTTACCCTGGAAAGTGATAATAGGTGGATCCAGGGGTCTTTTACTCTCTGCTCCCTTCCCTCCATCACAATCAACTATAGTCAAAAAAGTTTGGAGGGAAAAAAAAAAAGGGTTTGGAGGCCACTGCTCTTGGCAGATTGGACCTTGGACCTTGGACACTAAGCTCTTGCCCTGGGAAAGGCCGCAGGTGGATATAGTGAAGTCAGCGGGTAAAGCATTGAGTATGGAATTAGAAGTTCTAATCCCAAACCTGCCACCAACTGGCCATGTGACTTTGGACAGATCACTTCTCACCAGAGGATTTCTAAATCACATCCGGCTCTAGGATTCTAAGATTCTCTTCCGATTTCCAGGATTCTGCTTTTGATCTCCAGGTCTATGCAGATGTGGCTGCAGGGAACTCTTGTCCTTCGAAAGCTGTTGGTTAGTCTGGTTTTGGTGTTTGGTCCACTTGGAAAGCAGAGTTCTACTTAAGCATTGCAGACTCTGAAATCAGAAAAGCAGGTCCAAATTTTGACTCAGCCACTCCTTAGCTGGGCACATCACTTAACCCCTCTAAACATCAATTTCTTCATTATGTAACATGGGTTAATATTAGTGGTCTACCTTAAAAATAGTACCTGTCTTTTTTTGATCTTTCATTCTGCACATGTTTGTGAGTGATCGCTATGAGCCAGGCACTGGATACCATTATGAGAAATGCAAGTTGTAACTTAGAGTCTAGTGTGGAACACAATGACTGAATAATCATATTAACTAATATAAAATTGCAACTATGACAAGTGTGCCTAAGAATGGCAACATGGTGTTTTGAGAACCTATAATAGAGGGATCTGATGTAATAAGAAATTTTGGACAAGGTGATGCTTGAATTGAGCACTAGAGAATGAGGATAGCTAACTAGATAAGAGGGGAAACAGAGTGTGCAAAAGTCCTGGGGTGGCAGTCAAGGAAAAAGGCCAGTAAGGCTGGAGGGAAGAGAATTAAAGGGAACCAAGGACCAAGTCCGGGTGGAGAGATAAGCAAGGTCTCACAGCGTTTAGTTTTTAATCCTAAAATCCGTGGGAGGACACTGAGGGTTTAAGCAGGGCCACTATTATCAGATTTGCTTTTAGAAGAGACTCCTAGCTAAGAATAGACTTTGGGGGGAAAGTGGTAAAATTAGTTTAGGCATATCAGCTACTGTGGTCCAGGTGAAATAAGATGGTAGTTTAGAATGGGGTGAGAATAGGGGGACTTAGAGAGAAGTGACAAGATCAGAAACTATTTAGAGAATAAAATCGACCAGATTTAGTAATAGATTATATATATATATATATATGTATATATATATATATATATGTATATATATATATATATATAATTTAGAGAATAAAATCGACCAGATTTAGTAATAGATTTTATATATATATATATATATATATATATATATATATATATATAGTAAAGTGGGGGTAGTGAGGGAGAGGAATTTGTCAGGAATGATGCCCAGATTTCTGGTTTGAGCAATTGGATGGCTGAAGGTGCCATTCTCTAAGAGAGGGATTCCCAGAGAATCCGCATATGTTGGGAAAAGAGCCTCAGTGACTTTGGATTTGTTGGCTTTTATTTTTTGTGGTTCCCCCTAAGCCAGTGGTCGGCAAACTCATTAATCAACAGAGCCAAATATCAACAGTACAACGATTGAAATTTCTTTTGAGAGCCAAATTTTTTAAACTTAAACTTTTTCTAACGCCACTTCTTCAAAATAGACTCGGCCAGGCCATGGTATTTTGTGGAAGAGCCACACTCAAGGGGCCAAAGAGCCGCATGTGGCTTGTGAGCCGCAGTTTGCCGACCACGGCCCTAAGCTATTCAAGTTGAATTGTCCAGCAGGCATCTGGATGTGTGAGTCTGAACTGGAAATACAGATTTGGGGAAAATTAGCAAAGACAGCAGTGGACACTGCATAAGAATGAGATGCCCCAGGAATCAAGAATAGTGTAAAGAGCCCTAGCTGGTTTGGCTCAATAGATAGAGCGTTGGCCTGCGGACTGAAGGGTCCCAGGTTTGATTCCAATCAAGGGCACATACCGGGCTTTCGGGCTTGATCCTCAGTAGGGGGCATGCAGGAGGCAGCCGATCGATGATTCTCTCTCATCATTGATGTTTCCCTCTCCTTCTCCCTTCCTCTCTGAAATCAATAAAAATATATTTAAAAAGAAAGAAAGAATAGTATAGTATAAAGAAGAGAGGGCATAGGTCTCAACCTTAAGGAAACCCAACATTTAATTGTTGGGTAAGAAGAATGAACCTGAAAGGGGGACAAGGGGGAGGGGGAGAGGAAATCAAACCTAGAAATTGTAGGTTACAGAAGTGAAGGAAAGAAGGATTCATGAAAGGAGTGATCAGTCATGTGCAAAGACGAAAGGTCAAGTAAGATGAGGACTGAAAGATGCTCGTTGCATCTAACAACACAGAAATCATTGGTGACCTTAGCCAGAGCTGTAGATAGGGAGTGGTGGGGTGGAAGCCAAGGTTGAGGAGAGAGTGGGAAGTGGAGAAATGATCATAGTGAATGTAGAAGTGTTTCACAACTGTGAAGGGAAGGAGAGAGATTGGGCAGGAGCCTGAGATTCTTGGAAGGTGCAAGTTACATGATGGGTATAAAATGCTTAGGATAAAAAAGTAAATAAATAAAATGCTTAGGACTGTCCTTCACAGATTGAACTGTGACTGAGGGTATTTGCTTTAGAGAAAAAGACGTGACTTCTTTGAATGACTCAGGTACCTGACATTAGTGAAGCATGCATTCTAGAACTATGAATGAACTCAGCCCTCTTGAAAGTGAGACCTGGAATGCAGCTGGGAACAGAACAGAGGAAAGCTACACTCTTCAGGAGTCACATGGTCCCCAGGTCAGGCAGGGTGAGCAGAGTTAATAACTGTGGTTAGGGGAGAGGGGTGAGGAGGGCTGATTTCCCCATGAAGGTCCAAACCTCCAGAGCCTCTCTCCTCCTTCAGTGTTCTTCAGTCAAAAGCCATGAAGCTTTCATCAACCATTTTAACTCAATGAGTTCCTGTAGCGCTTAGCACCCTATATAATTTACCAATAGTTTATATGAGAATCCAACAAATCCAACAGATAAAATGATATTGATTGTAAGGGATTTATTTTATAAGTTCAATTTTTGTTATTTATTATAAAACAAGTAAATTTAAAAAAAACAAGGCTGTTCTGATAATGTTTTTATTTTTTAAAGGAATTCAGGAGTTCTATTTGCTTCAGAAACTAACTTGTTTATTTTGTTTTGACTATAAAAGATCCCCCAAATCTTGATTTATTCAGATCAGTAGTTGCAGATAACAACAGTTTTATCTTGAAATGCCAGGATGCTCTTTAATTAATCAAAGATGGCAGAAAGACATTTATTCTAAGGTGCACAAAAATGAGCTAGTCAAGAGAATAAGCTGGCTTTCGTTGTGTTAATATGTGTGTGGAAATACAAATATGACAACTATATATTGAAATCTCCCCAAGGATATTTTTCATTGATTTTTAGAGCTGAGTGGAAGGAAGGGAGAGAGGGAGAAAAGGGGGAGAAAGAGGGAGGGAGAAAGAATGAGAGAGAGAAACATGATGTGAGAGACACATCAATTGGTTGCCTCCCACACATACCCTGACTGGGACTCGAAACGGAGCCTGCAATCCAGGTACGTGCCCTTGACCAGGAATTGAACCCGAGACCCTTCAGTGTGTGCATTGATGCTCTCACCAATGAGTAACATTGGTCAGGGCTGATTCATTATAATGTATTCCTCCAAACCACCCTATGAGGTTATTATTATTATCCCCATTTAATGTACAGGAAAATTTTCAGAGAGATTGGACAGACTACTATTTCTGGAAACATGAAAATCTAAATACACTAAACTACCCTTGTACTGAAAACAACTAAAAGTTGTGCATAAAATATTTTTAATGCATCAATGATTTGGCAAGAAAGTAAGGCATCGAGAGTGAAAGAAGGAATTCAAATAACTGAACAGATTCTGAAGCTGGCTATCACCCTGAGGATGTCCCGCAACCTTAGTAATTAAAGCTTGAGATTTTACAGACTTCCCAGGCTCAGGAGACAGAGCCTAAGTGTTCCAAGGTTTTTGTCAAGTTTGAAGAAAGAAAAAAAAACTAAATCACTTTAGATTTCGATAATTCAAGCATGTAGCATTTTCCTAAAGATAATCACCAAAAGAAAGATACAGAATGTCTCTTCCAAACTATTACCAGAAACAAATGGAGTGAAAAGAATTTCAATTAATGCAAAAGAAGTCAAGAAAAATGGGGAAAAACACAGAAAGAAGGAGGCAGATAAAATGCACAAAATACAACATAGAAATTAATCCAAATATTGTTGATTATAATACAATAAATATACATGGACCAAATGCTACAGTAAAAGAGTCTCAAACTCGATTTAAAAACAAACCTCAGCTATATGCTATTTAAAGGAGACACATCAAAAACAAAGAAGTACAAAAAACAAGTGGAAAATAATATACCAGACAACTGCTGACTAAAAACACCCCTCCGTTGCCACGATATTAATAACAGTCAAAATAAAATTTAAGGCAAAAAGAAAAAAAATAGCATAATCACAGATAAAGTGTGTCACTGCCTAAGGATTAAAACTTTAACTCGCTAGTCAAAACAACAACAGCGAAAATTCCCAAATTATATGTTCCTAATAACATAACCTCAAAAGGAAATAGAGGCAAACAAGGTTAAATGATTTGCCAAAGGTGATATAGTTATTAATAAGGGGCACAGTCAGGATTTGAATTCAGGTCTTCAGACTCCAGTTCCAGTGCTTTCTATGAGCCTGATGGTTAGTCCATATCCCACCCAGCGCTCTTCATCTGACTGAGCCCTGCGGAGAGCAGAAACCCCAGAGGTAGGGCCTGGCTTCTGGTCCTGGCTCTGCGGCTAACTAGCTGTGTGACTCTGGACAATCATGTTCTCTCTCTGGACCCTTCTGACATATAAAGTGAGGGAGGTTGCCCTCGCCAGTTTGGCTCAGTGGATAGAGCATCAGCCTGGGGACTGAAGGGTCCCGGGTTCGATTCTGATCAAGGACACGTACCTTGGTTGCGGGCTCAATCCTGGACCTCCATCCCCAGTGCTGGTCAGGGTGCATTCGGGGAGGGGGATGCGTGTGGGAGGCAATCAACTGATGTGTTTCTCTGTCTCTCCCCTTCCTTCCACCTTCTCTAAAAATCAATGGAAAAATGGGTGAGGATTAAAAATAAATTAAAATTTAAAAAATAAGGTGAGGGAGGTAGGGTAGGTAATTTGAAAGATTCTTTTCAATTCTATGATTTTTTAAAATTCCATTTTCTCTTCCCAGTTAAGTCATATATTCATTTTGCTTCCATCTTATAAGAAGTGTCAGGAACTCAGTGGTGGTGGTGGTGATGGGGTGTCACCCAATTTCCTGCCAAGTTGGAGCTGGAACCCACAGTCCAGCAGCCTGGTACATTGCAGTGCTCATCAGTCAGGGCTGGGTGAGTGCAATTAGACTTCCCCGGGAGGCACTGAGAGTCCCAGCCACGGGGTTCCAGGAGCCAGGGCCACGCCCCTGCATGAGCAGGCCCAGGGAGACCACTCAGTCCAGAGACTCAGGCTGAGGGGAGGAGAGGGCAGCCCAGAACTATTCACAGTGAAGCCTCCCCAGGCATTTCACGCTTTTGAAAATGGCACTTAGAGAAATGCTATCAGGAGGCGTATTTAATGGGTTTTGGAAATTGGCTAATTTTGTCGCAACTGTCTGGATGTTGTCCGATGCATGCTAAGCATCTAGGGCTGGCGTGGGCTTGTGAGTAGGGCCAGGGTGTCCAAAGCCTTCAGAGAGATTGGCACGGGGTGGGCAGGACAGAGCTGCTGGCCGGTTCTAGTCTAGCTGCTTGGCCAGACAAGACCCCAGCTAACCGTAGGCCACCAAGCTAGGCGTTGGGTCAGTGCCCTCTCCTGCTCCACAAGGAGTCACCCCTCCCCCTGCCTGCACCCGTCCCCCTTTCACATTGGCCCTCCCTCACTTCTCTCCCAAGGCCTCCTTTCCCACCCCTGCCCATAGCCCCTGCTTATTCCACTCCCCCCAGCCAGCCCTCAGCAGAGTTCTTCTTGCAGTCACCTTTCTCCCTGCCTTGGATCAATAAGCCATCAATATCCTGCCCTGGCAAGGAACACATAGCTCCTTGCAAGCCTGATTCACCAAGAACTGCTCTGCCAGCCCCTCCCTGGGGCCCTGGCACTCTCCATCCTCTGGGCCCCTGGGCCCTGCTTTTCCTCCTCCAGAGACGGTGCCATCCATCAGCTCTCTGCCTCACTGGTCACAGTTACTTTCCCTGGCTGTCTTCAGCTTGGTTGTTTATGCCTGTCCTCTCCCCTCTTCCTACTCCCCGTTCCCCCACTTGTTGCTGGATTTGGGTTTTCTGTAGGTTGCTTATCAGGGTTGTTCTGCAAAATGGAGCAGAAAAGAGGCCCAAAGCCAAGCTCATTTCCCCTCCCCAGATGAGACTCTTCTCCCTCTCCAACATTTAGGATTTTCAAGGAGAAGGGCTATAGTTGCCTGCAGAGGCACATTATACAATTTAAAGGGCTCAAGATCTCATCTTCAAAGGGGTTTGACTTTTCTCATTGTCCAAGACCTGCATTTAATAGCAGATAAGACTCCTCCTGATCTTGGCACCTCAAGTTTATAGTCAACAGACCTGGTTGCAGAGGATAATCCAAGAAAAGTGTTCATATAGATTCTGCAAACATTCTTTTTCTTCTCTACTGGATTAATAATTTTGAGTTTTGGAATTGCTGTGGCAGCTTTCTCCCTGCATCATAAAACATTCCCCCTGGCAATGACAATGATTGCTGGCTACGGTCAGTTATTAGTGTGGCAAACGTTGATGTAGCCGAGAGTCAGAGGCATTCACCACTTCCCCAGCTAGAAGAATCATGGAGGCATAGAACTGAGCACATTGAAATTTAGGCTTCAGCAACAGAGAAGCCAACAATAAGCACCTGCCTATAATCTTATCTGAAACCTGCATATCTCTACGCCTTTGGACCTTTTTAAAGTTTCTTGAGCATTTTACTTTTAAAATAAACAAACATTTATTTAAAAAAATATATATATTATTGATTTTTTACAGAGAGGAAGGGAGAGGGATAGAGAGTTAGGAACATCGATGAGAGAGAAACATCGATCAGCTGTCTCCTGCACACCCCTTACTGGGGATGTGCCCGCAACCAAGGTACATGCCCTTGACCGGAATCGAACCAGGGACCCCTCAGTCCACAGGCTGATGCTCTATCCACTGAGCCAAACTGGTTACAGCTATTTTAAATATTTAAATATATAGGGCCCAAGATTTGGGATCAGAAGACTTTAGTTTGGGGACTGATTTTTGAGAGAACTTTGGGTAGGTTCATTAACCGCTCTAAGCTTCAGTTCTCTTATCTATAAAAGAGAGCTGTGCTGGCTGAGTGAGAAAAGAATAGCTATCATTTAAGGAGTATATTCTTACTTTCCTCTTTTTAAAAACTGTTGACACTCTTACAGATGCCCCCATTTCCCCCCCTAGGGAGTATATTCTGTATGTCGGGCTCCATGCTGGGCGTTTTCAAATATTGATTGCATTGAAGCATGTTTCTGAAAGTGCTTTGTAAATTAGAAAGTGCTGTGCAAATGCCAGTTATTCTAGAGAAACCCAGAAAGCCACTATGGCACCTACGTGGCTCTCTTTTGTACCCAGAAAATAATTAAATGGGTGCTTTTGAACATTTCTGCTACTAAAAAATTTTATACATACATTATCTTATTGATGATCTTCACATGAGTGCTCTGAGGTAGGTAAGCAAATGTGATTAGCCCCATTCTGTGGATAAGGAGATCAAACCCAGAAAACAGTCTGGGGAACTCTGTCTGCTTTCTCCGCTTTCCCATGCATCCTCCCATCCTCCCTGCCCTCCACCCCTCTGCAGCGGGCTGGGGAGTGCACCTGTTTCATCTTCCTGATGGGAAGCTGGGGTTGAGTGGGGGCAGACTGTGTGTGAGTGTGCATGTGCCATAGGCAGCATCTTGAGAGATGGAACGAAATGACAGGAGAAGATAATTGGGACAGTCAGGGTAGAGCTCTGAGAGCAGCAGGGCACCCCCGGCAGGCGGCAGGCCGGGGTAGCACAAGGAGCTCTGTCTCCAGAGGGAAGGAAGCCTGGTGGGTCAGGGTGTTGGCAAACGCTTTGGTTAGAAACCAGCAGGAAGTGGGGCGGCCTAAGAGAAGACACGGTATATGTGGTGGTGGGAGCTTCTGAACGTGGGGTTCTGAGCCCAAGAGCCTAGCAAGGACTTGTTTTTACTCTCTGCTACCCTTGGGCCCAACAGATCACCTCCCCAAACCACACCTGGTACCCTGCGTCCTCAGGCCACAGAGCCACACTGCACAGTGAGTTATTACTTTAGAAGCAGTAGCCAGCTGAGGCCACCAGTTTGGAGTCCCTTCTGCCAGCTAGGCTCTTTCTCACCCCATATCCCTCTGAGCTCCCTCTTCTCACCTTCCATGGCCCCTCTCCCTCCAAGATGTCCCCTGGGCTCTCCCTCCCCCTCCCCTCCGTGACCTGATGGACTGTGACTTGGTTTCCCTTTGGGCCATCTCAGGTGGAAGCTGCTCTTCACTCTCAGCCGTGGCTCAGGAGATGGGATGGTGGCCTCTGGCTCAGCAAACCATGAAGCCCTGCCCTCTCTCGTGTAAACTGGCTGCAATGGTTCCTGCTGCCTGCGTGGCACTCCATTCTCTCTTGGTGCTGGCCAAGGAAGAATGGAGTGCATTCTGAATGCGTGCACCTCATTCATGGAGGACATTGCTCTCCCTCTTCTGGGGACAACTTTACCAGAGGCAAGCCTAAACGTCATCATTATCTGGGTGACATTTGGGCCACTCCCTCAACAGCTTGGTCTCTTGCTATCCCCCCCTCTCCATAGCCACCCCCTGAACCTAGTCATCTTGGAATGGCCCCACATCTGGAATGTTAAATCGAGACTTCCTGCAGGCAGGCCACAATCCCACAGCCCCACCTCCATTGCCCCCTTTTCTCTCTTTTTATAAAAATGTTTTTATTGAATTTTAGAGAGTGAGGAAGGGAGAGGGATAGAGAGATAGAAAACTCGAGAAGATAGAAACATCAATGATTGGCTGCCTTCTACTTGCCCTCCACTGGGGATCAATCTGCGACCTGGGCATGTGCCCTAACTGGGAATCAAACCAGGGACCTCCTGGTTCATGGGTGAATGCTCAACCACGGAGCTATGCCTGCCAGGCTGCTCCATTGTCTCTTTATGGCATTCTTTTGGCAAAGACCCAGTCCAAAGTTAATTCAATGATCTGCACCTCTGTCTAAGATACTGGGTGCTGTTGGAAAAAGTCAGACAGCTGACAGATTTCGGGGACTACACAATCAGAGCCTGCATCACAACCAGGCCTTCAAATGGCCTATAATTGTCTTCCCTTTCCTTAGTCAACTCTCTCTCTAGAGTTCATCATCAGCTATTTCAGGCCTTTTCCACTCTCCTCAAGACACCACCTTCCCGCCCTAGCCAGTTTGGCTCAGTGGGTAGAGCGTCGGCCTGCAGACTGAGCGGTCCCAGGTTCGATTCCGGTCAAGGGCACATGCCTGGGTTGCAGGCTCAATCCCCAGTAGGGGGTGTGCAGGAAACAGCCGATCAATGATTCTCTCTCATCATTGATGTTTCTATGGCTCTCTGAAAAAAAAAAAAAAAAAAGACACCACCTTCCCCAGCATCTTTCTCTATATTTGCAGCAGGTAAACTTAGAGAAAATTAGAGTTATCTGGCAGAAATTCCATCAACATCCTGATATCAGATAGACTTTATCCTTTCCTCCTTCCTTCTCTGGTTACAATTGGGAGAAGTAGGGGTCCAGATGCTTCAGACCCTTTCCCTTTCCAGCTCCTTGAAACCTCATTCAATTGCTTTTCCATGCCCTCGTCTCTTATCTTGCATTTCTTTCTCTCTGCTGGCTCCTTCTCATTAGCATTTAAACATGTTTGAGATTCACTCCTTAAAAACAAAACAAAACAAAAAAATCCTCCCCCTTATTCTCACATTCTATCTCTATCTGTGTTCATTATCTATTGCTTGTATAACAAATTTGCCCCAACATTCCGAAACTTAAAACAGCCAACACAAAGCAATGAACATTTATTATTTCACCCGGTTTCTGAGGGTCAGGAATCTGGGATCAGCTAAGCAAGATGGCTCGCCTCTCTCATGAGGGTGCAGTCAAGATGGGCAGCAATTATCTGAAGGTTTGACCAGGGCTGGGGGACCTGCTTCCATTGGGGTTCACTCATTCGGTTGTTTGAAGGCGCCCCTGTTCCTTGTCATGTCAGCCTCGTGACGTGGCAGCTAGCTCCCCGCAAAGTGATCTGAGAGAAAGTGGCTAAAATGGAAGCTGCAATGTTTTTTATACTAGAATCTTGGAAATGACGTTCCATGACTTCTGCTATATTCCATTGGTCCCGCAGATCAATCTCTGATACAACGTGGGAGGGGACAGCAAGGGTGAGGATACCAGGAGGTGAGGGACATTGGGGGGCCAACTTGGAAGCTGGCCACCATACTTCACAGCCAGACTTATTTGAAGAGTTGTGCACACTGCTGGCTCCACATGTTGCTGCCACCTTTTCATCTGTCCTTGGATGTGAGTCCCCAGGGACTTCCTTATTTTGAAATCCAATGGCTACTTCTCAATCCTTGTCTTAAGTGACCTCTCTGCAGCATCCCACCTCGGTGAGCCCCCCTCCCTCTTTCTTCCTTGGCTTCTGATACTGTTACCGAAAAGGGCACCTGGCCCTAGCGGGTCTGCCTTGGGTTGGCTGGTGGTGTGTGGGTTCTTCAATGAAGGAAAAATGTCACGAGTCCGGGTGAATTTTAGAGGACGTTTATGAAAGCTGGGGACAGTGAAACGAGGAGGGGCCTAGGATAACAGGAGCGGGACTAGATGGGGAAATGAGCGTGGGCTGGGCTGCTTTGGCTCACTGAGAAGTCAGAGAAAAGGGGCTTTGGGGCCAGGTTTAGGGGGGTTGCCTAGGATGAACTGCCATTGTCATTGCTGCCCTGGTTGCAAGCCTCGTGGGGTCCCTTAGAGTTTAGGAGGTGCATGCCTGTTGGGGAAGAAGAGGGTGAGGGTGAGAGGGAGGGGACAGGTGAGGGGGGCGTGCTCTTGTGTTAGAATCTTCGTTTTTGGGGGGTTTTAAAGGCTGGGAGTTTAGGGAGGTCTTAGGGAAGGACCTTAATAGAATATTCATTAGTTTTATGCTGATGTGCCAAAATGAGATTTATTCCCTTAACTTCATCTGTCCTTGGATGTGGTTGGCAAAGGGCACTAATTGGATTTCTGCTATCTGTCTCCCTGAGTAGGGTGATTTAAGCTATTTACCCTCTGGTTGGGAAGGAGACGTGCAAACCATTTACTCTTAAGTATCCTTGGTTTAGCTTTGGCTTATGTGGCTCAGTTGTTTGGAGCATCGACCCGGTCCTGGGTTTGATTCCGGTCAGGGCATACACCCATACTCTGGGTTCGATCTCCAGGCAGGGCATGTGCAGGAGGCAGCCCATCAGTTTCTATCCCTCTCCTTCATCTCTCTCTAAAATCAATAAAAACATGTCCTTGGGTGAGGATTTTTTAAAAAGTGTACTTGGTTTAGGGAAAATAGGATTTACTGGATGGCTACAAACTGCTGTTTACCTATCTGTCTCAGTTTCCCTATTCCACTGGTCAAAGAATTTTCCTATCTTCTTACTATCTTGCCTCAATGCCACAGGCTCCTGTTTTTCTTTTTTTTTTCTTTTACCTTTTGGCCCTTCTCAATCGTATTCACCCATCTGTTCTTTCCTTAGGTGGCTACACCTCAGGGTATCCTTTAGCCTCTGCTAGCCTTATCCCCTGACACTGCCTGCATCCCTTCGGCACTCCACCTACTAACCCTACAGATGTCCCTTGGCGCCGGCCCTCTTTCTACTCCTCAGGGCTACTCTGTCCAGTCTTGGATTCCTCAACTAAAGGGTGAGGGCTGAAGGAAGTAAAGAGAAGGCCATACCACGCGCCCCCGGGTCCAGGTGAGGCCATGTGTCCCTGGATCTGGGGGAGGCTGGGTCCCGGGTCCGGGTGAGGTCGCGCACACCTGGGTCCGGGAGAGGCCACGCGCCCCTGGGTCTGGGTGAGGCCACGTGCCCCTGGGTCCGGGTGAGGCCATGAGTCCCTGGGTCCGGGTGAGGCCACGCACCCCTGGGTCTGGGAGAGGCCACGCACTGCTGGGTCTGGGTGAGGCCACGTGCCCCTGAGTCCGGGTGAAGCCGTGCCCCTGGGTCCGGCCGAGACCAAACCAGAGGGAGTTGGACCTCCGTTACCACCATTTGTCCACCATCTAGAGCTGAGGGGTCAGTGCTGACATGTACACATAAGGAACTGGTGGACATTGAAATTGGGTCTCTAAAGAACTGTTGGTCCAGAAAGAAACTCACTACAGACTGATTCATCTGCCTGTCAGCATAACTATTATTGCTCGTCTCACATTCAGTTCTTATAAGTATATCTCTAGTGACATATGATCTCGCTCATCTAGGGGAAATGATGAACAACATAGACTGATGAACAAGAACAGAACCAGAAACAAGGAGGCATCGATCGGACTATCGGGCCTCAGAGGGAGGATAGGGGAGGTTAGGGGGAGGGGGGAGAGATCAACCAAAGGACTTGTGTGCATGCATATGAGCCTATCCAACGGTTAAGTTCAACAGGGGGTTGGGGCATCCGTGGGGAGGGGTGTGGGATGGGAACGGGGGGATGAGGACAAATATGTGACACCTTAATCAATAAAGAAATTAAAAAAAAAAAAAAGAGAAGGCCATAAATTAAGGGGTGTAGTAACTGAGACTCATCAGCCTCAGGTGGAGAAGCTTAGGGCTGCTTTGATTACTGCTTTCAAGTCTACAGAGGCCCCTGGCTTTGGGAATTATGGCCACTGCCCTGTCTCCTCCAAAGACCAGGTAGGAAAAGGCAGATCCGGGTTAGCGACAGAGAAGCATTAAATGCCAGGAATTAGCTAGAGCAATGTAGAATCTGATCAGCAGATTTTTAAAAGTAGGTTAGGATTTGGCACATCGGAGGTGATTCTGGGGTCGACTGAGCTAAGGCTGGGCAGGTGGATTGGGTAACCCAGGACACCTCAGGATCCACACCTTCTATGGAGGGGCAAGTCCAAGGTGGAACTGAGCTTAGAACCTGCTCTCCTGTCCATTTTCAACAGTGGAGTGTGACTGCGGCAAACCCTGGGCTGCAGGAGGGCTGCATTCTGACCCGCAGGGTCAGGGCACTCCAGCTATTGCTGCCTGGTTGCACCAGGCCCAGAGAGGCCACAGGCTGGGGTTATATGTAGGCAGAAGTGCAGTGAGGACTGACTTGATTTGGTATTTAGAAAAGAAGCACAATCAGTGAAAATGACATTGGCTAAGGAGCTGGTTGGTGCATCACCTCCTCCAGGAAGCCCTCTCTGATACCTCCAGGCTGGCATAGGGCTTTTTTCCCTGGCTCCCAAACACTCTGTGCCATCTTGGTGCTTAGATTAATTCTGTGGCACTGAGATGGGTTAAGGGTCTTTCTCTCTCTCCTCATTAAACTATTAATTCCTTGATGACAAGAACCACGTTTTGCTAATAGTTGTCTCTAGGATGTGGTACAGGACATAGACCAGGGGAAGCACTGGATAAATAATTCTTGACTAATTGACCCAGGGGACAGGGCCTTGGGGGACTTTGTGCTACATCGTCCCCCGAGGAGACTTCAGGTTAGCCCAGGAAAAAGCGCTGGCTTTTTGGAACCACATTCCAATAGGATGACTGAAGAGATGACCCAAGGAAATCTGGGTTCCAGTCCCTGCTCAGCCACTTATCAGCAGTAGGACTTGGTTAGCACATGGCAATCCCTTTTCCACGCCTCAGTTTCCTCATCTATCAAATGGGGGTGATGACCCCACAGATTCACAGGGGAGCTCGAAAATCAAAGGAGACAATGGTTGTGCAGGTGATGAAAACATCTAGAGAAAGGTCTTTAAGACTTAAACAGAGGTAAGAAGTTATTAATAGCCTCATTATTATTCTTACCCAGAATGCCCATGGAAAAGCAGCCTGTGGCAGCCCCAGCCCCCGAGCCCCACCCTTCCATACTATTTCTGGAAAGCAGGTTCCTGGAGTGGTAGTCCCGCGTTGCCACTGTGGGGAAGGGGGTGAATGTCGGGTAGAGCTGTCACCCTCTCCAGCTCTCCCTCCTGCCCCGCCTGATGGCTCTCACTAAGACAGTGTTGCAGGCAGCATCTTGTCTCTGTAATCAGATGTGATGCCTGGTGGTGCTGGAGAGGTGCTCCGTGAGCCCCCACCCCAATCTGGGTGTAGGGAAGCAGCTTTCGTTCCTTTTCTGCATTTTTTAAAAATATATATTTTATTGATTTTTTATAGAGAGGAAGGGAGAGGAATAGAGAGTTAGAAACATCGATGAGAGAGAAACATCGATCAGCTGCCTCCTGCACACCTCCTACTGGGGATGTGCCTGCAACCAAGGTACATGCCCTTGACCGGAATCGAAACCTGGGACCCTTGAGTCTGCAGGCCGACGCTCTATCCACTGAGCCAAACCGGTCAGGGCATCCTTTTCTGCATTTCTTTACCCCTAACCCACAAATACATTTTTATTAATTTCAGAGAGGAAGGGAGAGGAGAGAGAGATAAAAACATCAGCAATGAGAGGGAATCATTGATTGGCTGCCTCCTGCATGCCCCCTTACTGGGGATCGAGCTCACAGCCCAGGCATGTGCCTTGACTGGGAATCGAAACCATGACCTCCTGGTTCACGGGTCTATGCTCAACCACTGAGCCACGCCAGGCCAGCCCCTTCTGCATATCTGAGGAGGAGTGAACAGCTCAAGGAGGCTCATCCTATCTCTTTTCCTATTCTTCTCCCCATGGCACCTCCACCGCCTGCAGCCCACCCTGCCTGGGGAGTGAGGAGCTGTGGGTGGGAGTGGGAATAAACCCAGGTGTTTCTCCTCCCCAACATCACTCACTTCCCTGCGGTGCCAGTGTGATGCTTGTGTACACCAGCTGGCCCAGGACGAGGGAGCAGTGAAGAGAAGCAGGTGGCCCGAGAATAGGAAGAGGAAATCCAGATGGGTGGGGTCTGATGGTGACCCCATCCTTCATAAAGTTCTGGAAACAACATCCAGGCTCTGGCAGCCGGCAGAATCCTCCAGACTGTAAGCCCTGCAGGCTCCCAGCAGAGCGCCTGACCTCCCCACATCTGGGCCTCATCTTTCCTTTCAGTGTCCCTAACACCCACCTGTGAATGTCAGCATGGGGGCAGAACAGATCTGTAGAAGTGGGGTCTTCACTGGCTTTGAGAATTATCAAAGCCCCAGGGTCAGTGAAACAGTGGGGGGAGGAGAGAAGGTCAGGAGAAGATATCTGATGCCCAGGGAAGGCTGGCATCTGGAGTGAGGTGACAGACAGAGGCCCCACCAGCCCTGTCCAGGGCTCTGTCCCCAGGAGGAGGAGGACCAGCAGGGGTTATCACCCATCTCATGGGAATGGGCCATTATCAGAGAAACGCAGCCTGGCTGCTGTGAGGTCTCCCAACTCGGCTTAGCTCCCCCTCCCCACCCGGCTAGCCAGGTCTGCTCGCTGCTGACTTAAAACGCTGCCCTCAATTCTATCTTTAGCTCTGGCTGCCGAAGCCTGAGTGACAGGCAGGGTGGGGGCTTGTGCTGGGGTGGGGAAAATGTGCAGCTACCAGGTTTGCCGAGAGGGTGGCACGATTGTAAGGAGCAGGGCCCATGTCTGTGCATCCCTGCAGCTGTGGCCGATGCAATGGCAAGCACAGAGCTCCACCCATACTGCCCGAATGGATGGGCGGATGGAGCAGAGGCCCCAGAGGGAGGATGAGAGCAAGGCCAAGTGGTCCACAGACCGAGTCACGGACCCTGAAGGAACGCTGCATCATCTTGGGCAAGCGACTTCCTTCCTGACCTCAGTGTCTTCGTTTGTAAAAGGGAACTAGATAAGTAGTTTTCAGACAACCTCCATGGACCACCACCACCTCTCACCCCCCACCCCACCTCCATAAACAAGGCACTGCTGCTGGGCTTGACTTGGACAGAGGGAAATGATGGACTGAGAAGGCTCTCCTTCCCCTTCCTTTGGGGTTAAGTCATTTAAAAAAAAATAAAAATATATATATATATATATATATATATATATATATTTTATTGATTTCAGAGAGGAAGGGAGAGGGAGAGAGAAACATCAATGATGAGAGAGAATCATTGATTGGCTGCCTCTTGCACGCCCTTTACTGGGGACTGAGCCTGCAACCCAAGCATATGCCCCAGACTGGAATCGAACCCGGGACCCTTCATTCCACAGGCTGACATTCTATCCACTGAGCCAAACTGGCTAGGGCTGGTGTTAAGTCATTTTTATCAGTTCTGGGTAATGAGCTTCCTGGAAAGAATTCTTTCTTTCTTTCTTTCTTTCTTTCTTTCTTTCTTTCTTTCTTTCTTTCTTTCTTTCTTTCTTTCTTTCTTCCTTCCTTCCTTCCTTCCTTCCTTCCTTCCTTTCTTTCTTTCTTTCTTTCTTTCTTTCTTTTTAAAAATATATCTTATTGATTTTTTATAGAGAGGAAGAGAGAGGGATAGAGAGTTAGAAATATCAATCAGCTGCCTCCTGCACACCCCCTACTGGGGATGTGCCCGCAACCAAGGTACATGCCCTTAATCGGAATCGAACCTGGGACCTTTCAGTCTGCAGGCCGACGCTCTATCCACTGAGCCAAACCGGTTTTGGCATGGAAAGAATTCTTTAGACAAAGGGCAGCTCAGTTCCCCAAGCGCATCCAGACTTGAGAAGTCAGAATCAAATTGCCTCTTCAGCAGGTGGCAAGACTAGCCCCTCAACTGCCTCTCATAAGAACTGATATGAAAATCTCTAATCCGAGCAATAAAACAGTGGCAGGCTCCTATGCAGCCAATTCTCTTTTCCAATAAGAGAAGGTGAAGTGTCCAAGAAAGGATGGGGGCGGGGGGGTGGGGGGGCGAGGGGAGAGGGGAAAGAGGCCTTTGCAGGGCAGTCAAAGGATAGATTGAAAGGAACTGATTCGCGGATCCAAACCCACAGCCAGACCTAGGGGAGAAATGAAACTAGGGGCAGAGAGAGGCCAGAGGAAAGTGCCAGGGAGGGAAGTGAGTCGGATCTCTCCTCTTCTGTCTGTCCTGAGGTGGGCAGGTATAGCAGGCTTTTGTCTGAGTTTCCAAGGGGGGTCTAGCAGCCTGGTGTCCTGGGCCCTGGAGGCCTGGGGGTGCTGACCCAGTGGAGCCCAGGGAACAAGGTTATTAGCAAAGCAGGAAGGCCCTGGGGAAAGGGAAGCCTGATCCATGGAGCTTTTCCTTCCACTTGGCCTGCCTTACAAAAGGAATGGGGTGTGACTGGGACCTCAGGCAAATTACTTTAGTCCTACAGCCTCCATTTTCCTACCTTGTTATATGGGAATAACCTTTGACCTACATCAAGGAGATGTTCTGATCAAATCAGATTACAGATGTGAAAGTTATTCTTTTTGAATGTTAAATCTGCTTTACAGGTATTGTTCATTCCATTTTTTAAAGTTTATTTTTTTTATTATTTTTAAAGTATATATTTTTTATTGATTTCAGAGAGGAAGGGAGAGGGAGATAGAAACATCAATGATGAGAGAGAATCACTGATCGGCTGCCTGCTAGGGGTTACGCATGTGCCCTGACCAGGAATCGAACTGTGACCTCCTGGTTCACGGGTTGATGTTCAACCACTGAGCCACACCAGCTGGGCTAAGTTTAGTTTTTATTGTTGACATTATTACAGGTGTCCCCTATTTCCCCCTGACTTCCCTCTCTACCCAGCCCCTGCCCCACGTTTTTTTTTACAGGTATTATTCTTTTTTTTTTTTAAACAGGTATTATTCATTCCTTTTTTTTTACAGGCATTATTCTTTTTTTTTCTTTTTTTTAAACAGGCATTATTCATTCTTTTTTTTTTTTAACAGGTATTATTCATTCCCCCCTTTTTTTTAACAGGTATTATTCATTCCTTTTTTTTTTTTTTAACAGGTATTATTCATTCCCCCCCCCCTTTTTTTTTTTAACAGGTATTATTCATTCCCCCCCCCCCCTTTTTTTAACAGGTATTATTCATTTCTTTTTTTCTTTTTTTTAAACAGGCATTATTATTCGGTGGCCAGAGAGCTGGGGTTTAACTGCAGGGCCCTGTTTCCTCTAGGCTCTCCTTCCTCCTGCTCCGAGAAGCCCAGGCCTGCTTCTCTCCCTCCTTGGAACTTCCTCCCCTTCTTCCTCAAAGGCATCCTCCTCCCACCCCCTGTCTTTCCACAGCCGTTTCCCTGGTCTGACTTCTGGCACTGAGCTCCCAATAAGGCAAAGTTCCTGTTTGGACCCCCTGTTCCAACCTTCCAGCTCCAGCTCATTCAGGTGAGCATCCCACTTTGAGCCCGAGTTACTCCTGGAGGACCGGCCCAGGCCCACTCTCTTTTCACCGACCTGACCAGGCCGGGCACCAATCTGACATGCTAGGCCCCGCTGTGGACAATCAGTTTTCTACATCCTCCTGCCTCCAACCATCCCCTCCTCCACTCCCCGAACTTCCTCCCTTTTTCTGCTAAGTCAACCAAACACACTTTGAATAATTGGTCAAACATCTCCTCCCCTCCAGGAAACCTTCCCCAAATAACCCAGTGAAATCTAGACCTCCCTTCACTTCCTAGAATAGGACTGGCATCTCTGTAGTGTGTGCGTATTGAGGTGTGTCTGTGGCTTCTGGTAAGTTCTGTGAGGATTGTCCTTCCCACAGGCACCACACCCACTGGTTCCCCATGGTGGGAACGGTACAGGCTGCTGACCAACTAGCAGACTCATTATGTAGGAAGATGACCAGGTCAGGTTTGGTGTTGGGGAAGATGGCAGGTGCAGAGGCCACAGTGACCTTTATCACAGCGACTTCCCAGAGCCTTTTCACTAAGACGGCCCCAGGGCGACCTCCTCTAATGCCACTCTGCACTCATCGCCTGCGAGCTGTGGCAGGGGTCAGGGATCAGGTGCAGACATCCCCACCCTTCCCCAGAACGGCAGGCTGGCTGGTTCTGCCCACCTGCACAATGCTAAGGGGTGAAGGCTCAGGGGCCGCCTGTGTGAACACACAGGGCTCAGCACACAGCCGTGGCCTATTTGGGTTCTTAAATTCCGAGATGGCAGCAGCAGTGATTTTGTTGCCAAGAGGTCTGGCAGTTTAACCCACAGCAACCTTAGGTGCTTTCCAACCCTGCAGTTTCATTTTGTATTGTTCTGGTTGGAAAATGAAAACCCTCTCTGCCAGCAATTAATTTGCCAAAACAAACAAGAATTCTGCTTTTCGTGACAAAGACGGTCCCTGAATGCCAATCTCAGGGCTGCCAGATTGCAATTCTGCAACCAGCGCGGTTACCATTTGCAGGTGATTTATCATGGAAGTTATGAGAAAAGGAGAAGACGCAGTCAAGAGGGGAGTGGAGAAGTATTGCCTAAGTCTTGCCTCATCTCTAACTTCTTTGGCAACAAATCTCATGCCCTTGACCCTCTCCATCCCTCCCCCACCCCCACTCCCTTTTTTTTTCTTTAACCGCGATGATTCTTGTTTTTCCATTCTATTCTATTTGGCTTATTCCCAGCCCTTTTCTGACATGAGGGCAGCCTGGCCTGTTGCTTCCGAACCACAGCACTGCCTGCTGGTACCTCCCATGCACTGGCTATCCGGGACCCCTGGCTTGCTACATTTTACCAGTGGGTCCGATCCTTTCATCAGAGCTGCTTCTGGGATGACTGATTCATTCTGCTCTTGAAAGAATACTCCAGACTACAAAGATGCAGACTCGCCCCTTCCCTGTCCCTGAACACTGAATGCAAAGGGACGCGGGTGCATTGGAAAGGTAGCGAGCAGGCTTGGCTCTGAGCTAGAGAGGTGCTGAGGAGCTGGAAAGAATTTGCTCAGGTAGGCAGAGTGGGGGGCCTGGGGGTGGAAGCGCTGAACGACACCAGCCAGGGACCATTAGAGATTACATTGGAGGAGTTAAAAGCAGCGATTAAGTCCGAGAACATTGTCTCCTTCATCTCAGCCCCTGCGGAGAATCAATTCCAGTAATCACCATTCCTAGTCCCACCGCTGCTCCCCAGCCTTCCTCACACACCTACTGTTCCAACGTCCTGCTACCTACCGCCTCCCTCTGAGAACTTTGCTCGTCACGGCTCTGCAATTACGATGGTTATCTTTGCCAAGAGTCTATCCACGCTGATCCCCAGGATTCCCGGGGCTGGACAGTGGGCATGCACTTGGTTTCAAGGTGCCTTGTTTTAAAAACAGCCCTGACTTCAAGGAGTTCATAGTTTCTCCTGGAGTCAAGATAACAATGGAAACATGCAGAGAAACGAGGGAATAATTTCCTTATAGGCAATGGCAGGAAGCTAAATTCTCTTGTACTTTCTGCTTTCATCTCACTCTTGCTGCCTCCTCCTTGTCCCCCCACAATTCTTTCATGGAACAGTTTGGACACAACACTCCATGAAACTTCTTTATTTAGAGCCTCTCCAGAGAGACACGGAAGTGGTCCCAACTCTCTCTGGAGGAGCAGGAAGGCAGAGCAATCTGGATAATGAAATCCAACGAACAATTTAGACCAGACTAAGAGCTGTTGAGTCAGTTCAACACTCAATGTGCAACTACTCGGCCTACAGGACACTGTGCTGGGTCTTTCGGGAGTGGTGGGTGGTACAAAAATGATCAAGAAGCGTTTCTGAAAAGCATGTCCTCCATTTCTAGTAATATTTGATTGACAAAACTTCAATCAGACAGAATCCTTTGGAAAAAGGCACTTTAAGATATTAATGCTTCTCAGACTCTTTCATGGCACTACCTCTAAAATCATTAGCGTCTTTAGAAGTCTCATGAATTTTTATACTCATATGAAATTATATCCTACTTAGTACTGGTTTTAATATAAAACAATGATCCTTTCCTTCAATTCGTTAAAGTCTGGTTATAACTGAAACAGTGTTAGCGGCAGAAATAGAATATTGGGGACTAGCTACAGTTATAAGAAATATTAATCATGCTCTGTTAACCATGATGGTTCTGTTCTGATTAGAGAAAGCATATTCTAACCTGGCTGGGAGTTGTATGCCCTGGGACATGGGAGCTAACATTGGAATGCAGTCCATCCTCCGTTCCTGAGAACTGCCTCTCAAAACAATCTAGTCCTGGAGGCACCCACCCTTTGCAACCCCCAGCTTTATTGCCTGTAACTATTATACCTTATTTACTTTCCCATGCCTGTAATTCTTTTCTTTTCTTTTCTTTTTTAGGTAAGAGCCATTTTCATTTTTTTGTTTCAATTTGCATTTTATTTCTTTTTATTTTTCTTTATTGATTAAGGTATTACATATGTGTCCTTATCCCCCCATTGCGCCCCCCCCCCCCCACTCCTCCCACTCAAGCCCTCACTGCCCTGGTGTCTGTGTCCATTGGTTAGGCTTATATGCATGCATACAAGTCCTTTGGTTGATCTCTCCCCCCTACCCCCACCCTCCCTGCCTTCCCTTTGAGGTTTGACAGTCTAATTCAGTGATGGCGAACCTATGACATGCGTGTCAGCACACGCGGCCGCTGAGGCGGCCGCATGCCGAGGATGAAACATTTGCTGCTCCTGAGGATGAAACATTTGCGAAATAATGTTTTTTTCCTCAAAGTGACTCACTACCCGAGTTATGCTCAGTTTTTTGGCGAAGTTTGACACACCAAGCTCAAAAGGTTGCCCATCACTCGTCTAATCAATACTTCTCTGTCTCTGGATCTGTTTTTGTTCATCAGTTTATGTTGATCATTATAATCTACAAATGAATGAGATCATGTGATATTTATCTTTCTCTGACTGGCTTATTTTGCTTAGCGTAATGCTCTCCAGTTCCATCCATGCTGTTGCAAATGGTAATAATTCCTTCTTTTTTACTGCAGCAGAGTATTCCATTGTGTAGATATACCATAGTTTTTTAATCCACTCATCTGCTGATGGGCACTTAGGCTGTTTCCAAATCTTAGCTATGGTGAATTGTGCCACTATGAACATAGGAGTGCATATGTCCTTTCTGATTGGTGTTTCTAGTTTCTTGGGATATATTCCTAGAAGTGGGATCACTGGGTCAAATGGGAGTTCCATTTTTAGTTTTCTGAGGAAACTCCATACTGCTCTCCACAGTGGCTGCACCAGTCTGCATTCCCACCAGCAGTGCACGAGGGTTCCTTTTTTCTCCGCATCCTCGCCAGCACTTGTCATTTGTTGATAATAGCCATTCTGACAGGTGTGAGATGGTACTGCATTGTCGTTTTGATTTGCATCTCTTGGATGATTAGTGATTTTGAGCAAGTTTTCATATGTCTCTTGGCCTTCCTTATGTCCTCTCCATGCCTGTAATTCTTACATTCCCACGTAATCTTTGCCCTTCTACCCAATATAAGCAGCTGGCTTATGAGGAGAGGTAGAGCAGATTTTTGTGGATGACCTTCTATTCTCCCATAGTGCCCGCATTATTGGAATAAACGTTCATAAATGATTCAACCCTGTCTCTACTTTGAACCTTGGCTCAAGTGTTCACAGGCAGCCTGGACCCCTTGGTTGTCCGGTTACCACAGTAGGAAAATGTGACAGTTATATCCTTTAGTTTTGAATCCCTGCACATTATCTTATACCCATACCCAAGGGACACAAATACCTCTGAGGGACAAGCCGGGTAACAGATACTCTGTACTTATTTATCAATTCTCCCTCCTTTCAGGACACCGCCTAGGTCTGACCTTGCCAGGCAGCTTTGGTCTCTCAATTTTTTCTTCCTTGGCCCTCCACTCCTTCAAACCAGGAGCCTCTTAGTCCTGGACATCCTGCCCGGTCTACCTTCTCTCTCTCTCTTTTTTAAATATATTTTTTCTTGATTTCAGAGAGGAAGGAAGAGGGGGAGAGAGAGATAGAAACATCAATGATGAGAGAAACTCAACTCATTGATTGGCTGCTTTCTGCACTCTCCCCACTGGAGATGGAGCCTGAAACCTGGGCATGTGCCCTGACCAGGAATCGAACTGTGACCTCCTGGTTCATAGGTCAACGCTCCATCACTGAGTCACACCTGTCAGGCCTACCTTCTTTTTGTGCCTCAATTAGAGGAGGCTCCCTGTTCAGTTCTTGTCCTTGTTTTTATGTTTGTATTGTTTTTAGTTTTGGACACATTTAGGCCCAAGGCAAATAGTCATTAATCATTCCATTAATTAATTTATTAACTCATTCAAAAATATTTATTGGCCACCTTCTCCTTAAACTAAGAGTGGTTAAATGTTTCCTACCCTAATGGTGGGTACAAATTCCTGGAGATACAGATTTTAATCAAATAATCCCATCACATGGAATTCTGAATTGTTCGAGGGAGGGAGAGAATAGGTGGAGGATATGAGAATATAGAGCAAAGCACTTGCTCTGATCTGGCCGAGGTGGTCAGGGACTGCTTCCCCGAGGAAGAGACATTTCCGCAGAAATGTGGAAGTTGAGTAGGAGGTAACGATATGAAAGTTAATGCCGGCTGGTGTGGCTCAGTGGTTGAGTGTTGACCCATGAACCAGGAGGTTACACGTTCAATTCCTAGTTAGAGCACATGCCCAGGTTGTGGGATCGATCCCCAGTAGGGGGTGTGCAGGAAGCAACTGATGAATGATTCGCTCTCATCATTGATGTTTCTATCTCTCCCTCTCCCTGCTTCTCTGAAATCAATAAAAATATATTTTAAAAAGAAAGTTAACTAAGTGAGGGGGGAGCATTCCAAGCAGAGGAAACAGTATGTTGTAAGAGTCCCGTGACTGAGGGGGAGGGAGCACAACCAACTTTAGGAACTGAAAGGAGACCAGTGTGGCTAGAGCACAGACAGGGAAAGGAGAAGTGGGTCAGCTGGGCTGGGTAGGTGGGGGCCAGAACTCTAAAATCCAAAGAGATAATTTTAGCTGGATATTTATATATATACTGGGTGCATAGTCAGGACATAACCAAATATGCTTACTTACTTCCACAGAAAATGAAGTAGGAGAAACTTTAAGTAAAAACAAATTAACTAAGCCCTGGCTGGTGTGGCTCAGTTGGTTGACCACTGTCCCGTGCATCTGAAAGGTCACCAGTTCAATTCTGGTCAGGGCACAAGCCGGGTTGTGGGTTTGATCCCCAGTCAGAGTGCATATGGGAGGCAACTAATTGATGTTTCTCTCTCTCTCTCTCTCTCTCTCTCCTTTCCTTTCTCTCTCTCAAATCAATAAAAATATATTTAAACAAACAAACAAACAAAAGAAGTAAAAAAGAAAAAAAACAAATGAACCAAGATCAATAATTAAGGAGGAGGTAAATTCACTACAGTAAATATTTCCCCCCAAATCTCAGAAGACAAAGGTCAGGGATATGCTTGTGGCATGAACGAAAGAATCCCAAGTGATGGATGAATAAAGATCTAGGACAGTGTTAGACATCTCCATTTCCGGTCATGCTGCCAGCAGAAGCCCCTGCCCTGGCTCTGCCCCTTCCATGACAAATCGCCCACAGTGCTCTGCCTTCGGGCGGCCGTGGGATTCTGTGTATGTGACTGTCGTGGCGGTATCCCACCACATCCCAGTGATGGTTTGCTGCTTGTCTCTCCCACGAGACTCTGAGCTCCTTGAAGGCAGGGACATTGCCTTACTCATTTTTCATCCCCAGGGCCCAGCATAGTGCCTGGCACATACTAGAGGCTCAGTAAGTGTTGCCTGAAGGAATGTACAGGGTCCCGCCCATATAAATTTAACTAGACTGCATGGTGGTCAGGATAATAGAAGTGAGCAGTTGCCTAAGCCTTCTACACCCTCAGGACTAATAGCAAACATTTCAGGAGAGCCAGCTGCGTTAGACATCTGTTTTGTGGCCAAATCTTAAACTTGTTCTTATAGGGATCAAACTGAGGACCTTGCTTTTCTTGTGCGTTTTTTTTTTTTTTTTCTGTGGGTGTGTTCAGTTCATCAAGTCAACAGGAAGTAAGCCGGAAAATCCAAAGGATGAATTGTCTGCCAGTCTTCTCCGCTAGCCTCTGATATGGATATTCTGACTTGAGTAGCCTTTGTTTTTCCAAGCTACAGGCGCACACCTGTCATTTCCTTTTGTTCATACAACACTTCTATGAGGTATTTAGCTAAAAGTGGTTAAATGATTCATCCAAGGTCAGGGCAAATCAGTCAGGCCTAGAGGCTTTTCTCCTACATTCATTCAATGCCTTTATTTCCTACCCAGCATTTTCCCTGGTACCCACCTTACAAGAAGATGGTTCTCAGCCGAAACCGGTTTGGCTCAGTGGATAGAGCGTTGGCCTGCGGACTGAAAGGTCCCAGGTTCGATTCCGGTCAAGGGCATGTACATTGGTTGCGGGCACGTCCCCAGTGGGAGATGTGCAGGAGGCAGCTGGTTGATGTTTCTCTCTCATCGATGTTTCTAGCTTTCTATCCCTCTCCCTTCCTCTCTGTAAAATATCAATAAAATATATATTTTTAAAAAAACCTCAGTGGCCACAGTCGGGGAGATGCTCTGGATAGTTCCTTGGGCCTTGTTCCTGCTGAGAAAGCTCTGGTGGGAAGCCGAGGGGGTTCTGCCAGAGGCTGCAGAGATTCAGTGTACCAGAGAGGGGAGAGAGTTGGGTAAGCCAAATCTGCTTTCTCTCACCCTCTCAGAGGGAAGCTGATACAATATGCAGCTACAGAGCCATGACCCAGACAGGGGCAGCCAAGAGCAGCCGGGAGGCGGGAGGATTGTTGAACTGAACTGGAGACAGACAGCAGCCAGGAGGGAGGGGGGAGCCATTTCCTCCTGAGCCCAGGGCCAGCGAGCCTGCAGGCTGGAGACAAGCTAGTGTTGTCAATGAGTCCTAGACACAGATGACAGCTGGCTTCTACAAGATGTGAGCTCAAGTCCTGCTCTAGAGCTGCCCACCCAGGATAGGGCACTGTGTGCCCTTCTTCAGAAGAATGAATCCAAATCAACTGGTAGCTTCCTGTCCCTTTGGAGACCAAGGTTGCTATAGGGTTAAGTGGTCAGATGCAAAACCTCAGGAATCATGACATTTTTTCATATTGGAAGAATTCACTAAACAACTGCTCAGTGCTGAGTTCTGGGCATTTACTTAAAGATGCAAGGGCAGTCTCTAATCTTAATATGTTTACAGTCTAGAAGGAAGGTGAGCTAACACACAAAATTATACATGAACATGAATGTGGTTAAATGTCATAAAGAGAGGATTAGAATCCACCTTAATGAAGGCTAACCACAGGGAGGGCGGTCAGGGTGGCTACAGTCTTGAAAGGCACCTGGGATTAAGTCTGGAAGACAAATCCGTGGCAAAGGCCTATGATTCTGGGCCATTGAGCAGTTTCCATGGCTGCAACCTTCTTTCCCTATCTAGGAGGATAATAATAATCAGGTGCTTATTAGAGTCAGACACTGCACTAGCACTTTGCCTATACCACCTCAGGTCATCATTAAGCCACCCCGAGGTGGGCACTCTTATCCTATTTTACAGCTGAGAAAATTGAGGACTTAAGACGTTAAATAAAGAGTAGTTCTTAATAGTACTTATCACACAAAACCCAAAAGTCGTTAAATAACTCATCCAAAGTTAATCAGCTAGAAACAGTTGGAGGTGGGATACAAAGCGTGCTTATACTGAAAAATTGAAAATTACAGAAATCTATAAACAACTACTATGACCCGACAGTGAAAACGTCCCCACAGACGCTGGGGCAATGCTCAAATTGCCTATGGAACAGCCCAAATTCTGGGTGGCATCTCTCTCTCTCTGGTGCCAGGTTCCTAGACTCTAAGCTGCCTGGGAGGGGCAGAGACCAACAACTCCAGGCAGGAGAAGGCACGATTAGCAGAGAAAGTCAAGCCCGTAGATTTCAGAATTCTGGGGAATCAGGTGGAAGTCCCATGGGTGAGCCAGGGGAAAGTCCGTCCGACTCCAGGGATTTTCTTTCTTCTGACAGGTATGGTTAGTCTGTGTCTGCTTGCCCCTGGTGTCCAAACTTGCCTTCAGTGTCTCGTGAACGAAAAAGGGACTATGTAGCAAACCTGGGGACTCGGGGCATTGTCTGGGATACCTGACAAGCCCAATGACCAAAAAACCCACATGGATGGTCTGATTCTAAACTCCTGACTGGGCGGACGAGGGCAGGCAGTCATGTCCCGGGCCTATCGCTTCCTTAGCAAAGGCCAGTTTTCACCGTAACTGAGCTCTGTCCATTGCTCTTACGCATGTAAGATAACCTGCCTTTGAAATGTCAGAGTAATTTTCTTCTCTAGACCCCTCAAAGCATAAGCACAAGGCCACATTGTTATCTTGTTCCCCACATACCATCTCCATGTGCTATAAATGTTAACTATCCTGTACCCACTGATGTAAATGAAGCATGTGTTTCTCCGTTTAGTTCTTTATCCAATTTTACAGATTTTCCGGCTTTGCTTTCTTAACTTACCACCAATGGATTTCCTGTAACCTTCCTTACATTTTCTCCTTTGATTCTAATGTATAAAATAAGCTGCAAATATATAAAATAAGCTGTAAAGCTTGCTATTTGGGGAGCATTTTCTCCATCCTTTGACATCTTGCTTCTGGGCATGTCCTTAACATTTGGTTCAAATAAACTCGAATAAAACTTTTCTATAGGCTGGCTGTTCTTTTGTTGACAGTCTCAATGAATCAGAAGCTATTAGTTCTGACAGCAACTCTAGAGGTTATCTAACCCAATCCCTTCAATGTGGAGAAAACTAGAATGTTTTCTCTTTGTTTCAGCAGGTCATCTTACCACTAAACACTGATATAAGTTATTTCCCTTGATTGCAAAACCCAGAAAAGAATCTTACAACTCTTGTGTGCATCCTTTGAGAGCCTCTGTCAAACCTGTCTTTAGTATTTATTCCATTTGCAGCACCCCCTTTTGTGGTAGAGGCACGTGGGCGGGTAGGGGTTTGAGAGCAAAGCCATGCATTTCTCTAATGCTGCAAACAGAGACTACTGTAGCCTGCCTGTCCTTCTGCTCCTTCCCCTGGAAGCCCCGGCGTCTCTGCCACGTTCAAGGCCAGCAGCCATCCATTTTGTCTGCCAGGCTCCTTATCAGCCTGACCCACTGGCAGTCAGAGCTAAGCGGACTCTTTCACCTGCTGGCTGCTCATCTGAGACACACGATGTGTGGACAACAGGCTGCCATGCGGAGAGGAGCCAAGACGTTTCCTCTCTGAGCGTAAGCAGATGAGGAGTAGCGGCACTGGCATGCTAGGTCCACCCCAGGACCTCGTGCCCTTACTCTCCATTTGGGACAGCAAACATCCGAGCTCTGTGGCTCCCATGCGGCAACGAGCAGAGGACAGGCGGGGAATGCCTGCAGAAAGCGGAAGAAGTCCCTGCTCTTCCGCCACATGCGTAAGGAGCTGGCTAGGCTCACCACACTGCTCACTCTCTTCCAGGACCGTCCAGCCAACTACACAGCCCATCTTCCGAGCTCCACCCTCTACCCTCCCCTCCACTTTTTTGGAACCAAACCCCTGATATCAAGAGCATGGTAGGTTCCCATAGCAATGGGACTTTTAACTGTTTCCATGGCAACCAACACCCAGACCATTTAGTTGCTAGTCAACTGACAGCTGTAAATGAATAGGATTCAGTTTAGAATTCAAGGGATAGGCCAGGAGATTCTCTTCTTAGAAAGAAAAAGACACAACCACCCAAAATGACTCAACTTGTCTAAAGATTCTTTAAGGCAGCATCTGTGGAGATCCAGCGCCACTTTCAAACTCAGGTCACACAGCACTGCCCATCCCATTCCACACACACACACACACACACACACACACACTCATACACCCCCCTAAACTGAGTATCTCAGGACTTTAAATACCCCAAACCCTAGTTCCTGTTCTGTGTTTTCTCCAAAGGGCCCTTGGGAAAAACACTTGTTTAAGATGACTGTTACGATGGTGACATTTCTCACACATAACGCTTTCCTCTGTGTCAGTCTCTTCCTATGTACCATAACCCTGTCCTCATAACCAACCCAGTCACTTAAGCAACATTTGCTTTTTGGATTATCTGATGTGAATGGCTATTTCCAGATCATCTTCCCTTAGCTTGAACCTCACCTGTGTCAAGCCACCCTCCCTATATTGTGGGTGTTCTCAGAGAACAGACTGTTTTATCAACCTTTGCAAAGCATCATTAAGATGAATTTGTTTCCTTTAAGAAGTCAACTGAGATTCCAAAACCAAGGACTGGAAATTACTCCATGCTTTTTGCTTTTTATTGGCCTGATGTGACTAAATGCCAGGCCTCCCACCTAGCACTCCACCAAACTGGGGATAGTAGGTATTGTGTTCCCTTTACTCCGTAAGCAGGGGTGCCTCTCATTTACTATTATTATTTTTTAATGATTAGAGTCTGGAATTCATACAAGAGAAATGTGTCTAAGCCTCCATGGCTTGCTCAGTGGACGAGAAAAGTATGAGACTGTTGTTGGAAAGAACATGACCTTTTTTATACAGCCTAAGATTCAGTGCTTCTCAATGTTTTAATGACTCCGGGGGCACCTGTGAACCATCTGTACTGAAGATGACCTTTCAAACTAATCCCCCCGCAGGAGCCCTAACTAGCTCACTGCTGCAGGATCCACGTGGCCTCACATTGGCCGGTAAGCAGGTATAAGCTGTTGTGTTACCCTTCTGCTCTGACCGAAGGGTACAGGTTAGCGGAACTGCTTTTCTCCTGTCGTGTCCCATATGAAGGTGGGAGTATGAAGTGCAGGGCGGGTAGCCTTTAGCCTCAAAGGAGCTCAATGACATGAAGAGTCTTCTGGGATAGGGAGAGAGCAGACACACACGAGAACTGAGCTTTCCTGGGCACCTCACAAAGTTCCGTGCACAGAGGACAGCCTCATCTTTCCAACGTGACATACCCCACATCAGACTGAATTTGACATTCCTGATGTTTCTAGGTGAAGAGCAATGCCCGTCTCCCAGAGTAACTGCTAACATATACTGAGTCTGTGCTATGCGCCAGGGGTCATTCTAAAGGTTTTACATGCTTCATCTCATTTATTCCTCAGAGCCCTATTGTAATTATCCCTATTTAACAGGTAAGAGACTGAAGCACTGGAGAGCATAGGGATTTATAAAGATCGCACTGGTAGTCTTATTAATTGGTGAAGCCAGGATCCAACTACTGGCAATCTGAAGCCAGTGACCACAGAATCCCTTTGGAATCCTTACAAGTCTGACACACCTAGTGTTCGTCACTGGGAGGCAGAGGGGGCTGTCCCTCCGGTCACAATGTGATGGGATGCACAAAAGGACTTAGCCACAGAGTACAGTGGTTGAATGGCTCCGGGAATTAACTAGACTATCTTGGCTGTTGATAACTTTATTCCCGATCCCTGGCTGTCCCCTGGTGGCTTTCCTGGGAAACTCACCAGCCAAAGAAATCCAAGTGAAATTAGTGGGATGAAAAGAACTGGACCAAATGACTTATTTGCTGTACAAACACCCTAACCACAAACAGGTAAGCCTTTCAAGGTCCACATTACCCAACTCACTGTGACTAGCAGGTGCTCCCCGTGACAGCTACAAGCTGACTGGTAGTACACTGATTAAAACAGGCAGCACAATCTATGCCCCATGACTACACTTGTACTTCAAAAGCAGGAAATAACAAGATTTAATTAATGTGGCCATTACTTGCAACTTCACATGTCATTTTTAAGCTTCTAGGCTTGCCTCGTGGAAGAAGGTTCCCAAAAGACTACTATGCTTCACGCCAACTTGCAACCAAACTCCTCACCACCCCCGCCCGCTTCAATTCAGTTTCCTCGACCTTTCAGATGTTATTGTTCAACTAGGAGATGTTGGCTTTCACTGCTTATTTCAAGCACACTTGGTGGTGTAAGATTATGCAAATAAAGCAGAACAAGGTCATTTCCTATAAAATACTAGTAGATAGGTGAGGTCTAACTGGGCAAGAAGGGGGCAAATGGCAGTTTCTGAGAGTTGTGTCTTTACCACTCTCTGGGACCATGGGACTGGGTATCCACCTTCCATGGGTCTGGGGGAAATACTCTGAAGGAAGCGGGTGACCTAAGCACAAATGCAGAAGACTGCCAAGTTTTTATTTATTCCAAGGGACATTTCCAGGTGCATAAAGAAGTCAAATTAATGTCCAAAAAAAATACCACACCAAAAACCAAACATCTGCTAATCAAGTGTTGAATTTAATGAAAACCACCTAAGACAGAAAAGGAGAAATGAGATAACCACGGAGAACCAGCCACCCAGAGTTGAGTTTCTGTCGCAGACCACCTCCCCCTCTGCTGAAACGCAGGATGCCACTGGAGACCAAGTCATTACTGTTGAGGCAGTGGAGCTGGAGGCGCTGTCAAGAGTCAGCAGGCTTGTTGCTGACTCAATGATGCACTGAACTCAATGAGGCACTTGGAGATGTAACACCCCAGCTAGAGGAATGTGGTTTGGAACCTGTCCTCCACTACAAGGGCCAATAACCCCAGGGCAGGTTATCTAATATCCCTAAGCAACCTCATTCGGCTGGACCCTCCTTATTCCAACAGCATAAACACTTAAGACAATTAAATCAATCCCTACACACTCTCTTCTCTCCTTCAACCCTTTTACAAAAGATATTACCAGGGCAGCAGTTCTAAGGTCTCCGGAAACAGGGTCTGAGATGCAGTTGGAGGTTGAGAGGCATAAACAGTTTAGAAATTCCTTTCCTCTTTTGGCACTGATTTAGGTTAGACTTGGTTTCTCTTCCCCTCCCTCCACTCATGCTCTCATCCCCAGATGGACATACTGGCATCAACTAGCTCTAGTTTTCAAGCTGTACTGGGATTTCCCAGCAGAAGAGACACTGGTCTTTGTCATCCCGAAGTTCCCACTTCACCACCAGTTTTATCTGGAGAAAGAGAAAAAGAATTGGGAAAAAATGAAACTAGGATATCATCTCAATCCAGCATTGGTTTAACTATGAATCCTAGGAGTACAGTGTAATAAACTGCCTAATTCCTCATGCATTTTTTCTTAAATCATGGCATCAGGAAAGCTGCTTGGGAAGTGGACACAGCCTGTGTATTTAAACTTTAGAATAATAACCTAGTTAACTTATCAAATATAATTTCTAAAGCATTTTTTCCATAAATGAAGGTTACATAAAAAATAATTTTACACTAAGACAATTTCTCTTGTATTTGGCAATCTGATTCAGCTTTTTCCAACTGTAACCATGAAGAGCAGAGATTGTTAAGTATAAGGAAATTTACTTGTTCGTTGGAAATGAAACTATCAAAGCAGAAAGGATGTCCAAAGAAGTTTACTGCCATATGAATAATTTCAGGAACGACAACCCTTGTAGCATATAGTTTCAGTTAAATTCTCTAAACTGCTTTTAAAAAAATTGATTTTAGAGAAAAAGAGAGAGAGAGAGAGAGAGAGAGAGAGAGAGAGAGAGAAAGATTGATGTGTGAGAGAAACACTGATCGCTTGTCTCCCACACGTACCCTGACTAGGGATTGAACCTGAGACCTTTCGGTGTACAGGATGAAGCTCTAACCAAAAGAGCCACAACGGCCAGGGCTTAAACCACATTTTTATTTTAGAGATCTCTGCCTATAGTTATACTCATACTATAAGCTGTCCCTTCTAGTTCTTTTTTTTTTTTCTTTTTTTTTTTAGTTCTTATTACTGACACTTTGCCAATCCTTTCTCATGTGGACATTAGCTTTCTTGTTTTTACCTCTCTTTTGTACTCAACTGCTTCTTTACAACACATTGGAATGACAGTGATACCCAGGTTTCTCTAACCTTGTTTTGTAAGTTTTTCAAGAACAAGTACACATTAACTACTGTTTTCCTTAGTGCTTACATTAACATAGTTTTAGTTTAAGCTGTTTTTCAAATAAATTTAATTCACTTAATAACTACCACATAGAAAGTGCCTACTATGTATCAGGCCCTAACTAGACACTCTGTATAAATAACTGAGGCTCCGAAATGCCCACGATTATAAGGCTACTTTGCATATTAATCTACAAACCTGTCCCTAACCTTTAGGGTCTTTGACATCCCTTACACATAGACTCCCTATATTAGAGACTTTTTAGGATGTTCTTTAATTACTTGCCGTTTCCAGAAAATAAATGGCCAGATTGCTCCTGGGTTCTATTTGATTGGAAAAAAGTAATCCCTTTACTTTCTCCATTCTTTTCAAGATTCATATTTTTAATACAGGTCCATTCTAGCAGGCTCTATCTTATAAATGTTTGGTAGAAGAAAAAGTAGGCATAGCAGGGGAGTCAGAGGTGAAGGTAGGTAGAGGTTGGAGGGGGGGGGTGTGGAGGGGAGAAAGAAGAGTGGAAAAAGCTACTTCTCTGCTATGGACCTAACAAGCTACTTCTCTCTTGTTAACAGATTAATGGAGAAACCTGGATTTTTCTGATGATAATGCTATGACAACTTGAAATCTTGAATTACTTGATATTTGGCTAAACTCTTTTGACACTTTACAGGTTTTGAAATCACAAGACTTGGCTCTAAATCTAGGCTATAATATTTCTTTGTAGAGTGGACTCTGTTCATATTGCATAATACTGGAGTCTCAAATTTCTTCACCTGTAAAAAAGGGATAATATCATCTCTACAAAGGGTGGTCCAATGAAATATTGTATATAAAAATGGCTATCCATTAGACTACAGACAAAGAACAAAGGGGCACTAAAAAATATCTGTGCATCTCGTGATTCCTAACACTCTAACTTATCTCCTTCCCTCGGGCACCTTTCCTTCACAGAGTAGGACTCAATTCCACTCTTTTCTTCCTGCCCCCCTCCTCAGATATCTATCTCCAGTGTCCTCAACAACAAGGTCACTTACTGAGGGGTATGCACTCTTCACTGGCAGTTTAGCCATGTAGTTGTAAGTCTTGTTTTTTTCGATGGGGCAGGTGACTCCACTCTTACAACCATCAGGCTCAGGAATGGCAAAGGCAATTGGGACGCCCATCACGATGCCATGCACCACGGCTTTGCTCCCTTGAGACTGAGTACCTAAGAAAAAAAAAAAGAGAATAGTGATGGAAACAGCCTATTTCCAAATTCTAAATAAAAATTCAGATATATTCTCAAGCAACAGCATTGCTATGATAGCAAATCATAACGTTTGTAGCTCTTCATTCCTAGGGCCTATTTCTCTTTGTAGTTATGCTTTGTACCTCTGTGAATGCAGAGCAAGCATTCACTGCAAAACTTGAAAAATTACTGAATTATGCACCAACAACAAAAAAGGGTATCAGTGCAAAAAACACAGAGAATTGTTTTCTTTGCTCTTTACCCCACCTTGCCCCTCACTGCCTTTCAGTTTCTCAGGAGAATCAGAGCTACTTGGATAAATAATCTCATTCAACAAAGTAACTGATTTTTGGCCGTTAACTTTCTATTTACTATTCCATCAGCTTCTGTCAAAGTGGATTATAGAGTTTTAGGAGACTGGTCTCTGAATTCTCAAATACTCCCACACAAAAGATTCCATTAGAAATTCAGAATAACATAGGAGGCAATGTAGAAAGAAGGAATACAGAATCTATATACACACCATGCACTGCGGCAGTAGAAAAAGAGGTAACCCTTTAGAAACTGGGTAAGATTAGAAAGAGGTGCATTTCTTGCTAAGTTCTAACCTCCACATGAAAAGATGGGCAGGAGGAATAAATATAATAAAATGAGGGCAACCAGAATTATGAGCTGTTAGGTCACTCTGGAGATCCGGAGTATTGGCTCTGCTTTTTGTGTGCTAGACAGCTCTGCTCTGCACCTCCATGATCTGCTTTGCTCTGCTTCCTGTCAGTCTGCTCTGGTCTGCTCTTTCAGCTCAGCCAGGAAGACCCATTCTCCAGTCTTCAGTGCAATGGGAAAGTGTGTTTTGATATTTCTTATTAGACTGTCTAATCTAGTTCCAAAGGATAGAAAATAAAAGGAGGATTCAAGGTAGATACCTTTCTAGAAATAAAGATTATGCAGTTATCTAGATTCCTGGAAATCTGAAGGTGATGAATGTGGTACCATAAAGCAACAGGTTCCAATATTTCTTCAAGTTGAAGCAATTTCTCAGATTTCTTGATTGCTTCTTGGGTCCCCAGTGAGTTCCCTAAACCTAAGTATTAACTACTCTTGTATTCTGAGGCAGAACACAGACTTAATAGCTAGAAGGTATATTGCTTAAAATAACATTTGGAGGAGTTCCAAAGTCTACAGAATCGGGGTCTGTACTAATACTCTGCAGCCTGTAGCTGAACAGAGCTGACATTTCCATAAAAGCCTACTGTGCAATATGGTCCGAAATAGGGCACAGAGAGCCAGGCTGTCTTCTCTCACCTGTGAACACATGGAAATCTCTTTGCTTTGAGGGAGTCTGGACTTTGGGAAATAGGCATATGGGAACCCCGTATGAGAAGGATGTCTAAGGATATAGCGAATCCTAGCTATACGCAGGCTGGAAGGAGGGTCACAGTGTGGGGAAGCACGGGACTTGGTTGGAATGTCTGTAAGGAGGATTCTCTAAGAGGCTGAGGGCCTCTGAGGGGACCTTGCCGAAGGCGGCAGCCCCTGCCTTGACTTTCCAAACAAGTCCGATCCCCCGGGGTGTTTTGCTAGAATCTCTATGTTTAGTCTTTAAAGACCCGACCTTACAGAAGCATATACTTTCTCAAGGATACTTATCTGCTGACTGAATCTAGAGGTTGATTTTAGTTCAAGCTGTTATGACAATAAAAGCCTAAGGAGGCAGGCGAACAACAGGGCTACTCAGCAGAGACAGCCAAGTAGTGCCTTAGCCCTCTCTTTCACAGAAACGTGTGTTAGAGTCATCATTCATCCATCGTTCAGGGTCTGCCGGTCAGCCCCGGCATGGCATCACAGAATTCTTGACTGCAATTCCCCTCCCCCACATCCCCATGCTCATTCTAATACTTGAGACTGATGTTATGTTTAAGATGAAGCTGAAGGTAAGAGCCACTTTTACTCACTACTGGTGAAGGTGACATTGACAGCATAAGACTGTCCTTTCTGCAGATGGCAGGGCTGAATGGGGCATGGGATCACATTCACTTCCTTTATAACTCCAACCCCGGAACCTGCAAAAGAAGAAAAATGAGTTGAAAAAGGAGAAAAAATAAAGCACATAGGCGGTCCCTACCTAATGTGAAGATGCTCTCTTCTCCCAGTTAAGGTGAGCTCTTCTTTCTCCTTTGACCACCAGTGATCTCCAGGGAACTGCTCATATTTGATGCGTGAAGGGGAATTAAGGAAATTATTAAGTTTATATACCAGTAGCCACTCCACTGCTCTGTAACCGGGGAGGTTTATACCATGAAAAATCACGCCCCCCTCTTCCCCGCTCTCCATCCCCTGCAGCCCAACCGCGCACAGGATTTTAAAGTAGCACACATATCATACAAGTGATGGCTCAAGTCCCAGCACTACTGCCTCCATTTGGAATCTGGACACTGGCTGCTTCCAAACTGCCCTCCCTCACCATCTTTCAATCAGAGTACTGGTATCTCTCCAAATTAGTGATCTCCAAGCTTTGCATACGCCCACCAATAAGAACAACTTTAAGCATTCATCTGCAATATACAGATGTGTACACTCCACTTTGGAAACCTGTGTTCTTCAAAATAAGTATTTTGGGGGCAAGGTATGTGTCCTTTAAAAAAAATTCAGTATAAAAAAGGACGAAAGTGCTGTTTGTTCACAATAAATGCTTGATCAGAAAAGGTTAGGTACAAATCGTTAAAAATCCTGTCATCTCATTCAGGCCGCAACACTGGACAGCTGAGTGCGAGGGAATGCAAGTGAACTGCCTGATAACACTGCCTGTAACAGGTAAGGGTAAGCTCTCCAATCCAGCCACCACTGTTGAGAGGTAGACTCTGAGACCTGATGCCTGGGTTTGAAATCTTACTAACCTCAACAATGGCTCCATTACTTACTGTGTAACCTCAAGGCAAGATACTGAACCTCTGGGGATAGTAACAGTACCTACCTCACAGAGTAGGTGAGCTAACACACACGGAGCTCTGAGATAAGTGTTTGGAACATAGTCATGCTATGCAGCATGTTCCCTTTATCCACGGTTCCCTTTCTGCGGTTTCAGTTACTCATGGTTAACTGTGGTCCAAAAAGATTAAATGGAAAATTCCAGAAATAAACAATTCATAAGCTTTAATAAATTGAGAATAGCATGTCTCACCCAGGACATGACTCACCCCTTTGTTCAGCAAGGCACTGAGCATCTGACTGTCCCCGTATTACAGTGCTCTTGTTCAAGTCACCCTCACTTTACTTAATAATGAGATGGTCCCCAAAGGACAAGAGTAGTGACGCTGGCAGTTCATATATTCATATATGACAAAGAGAAGCTGTATAGTGCTTCCTTTATGTGAAAAGATATGTACTAGTATGTATAGGAAAAAACATGGTATATATGGGGGGGATGACAAAAGTAGGTTTACAGTTGTAGGTACACAAAACACAGAGTTTATTCTTGTATTACTATTTATTAATTATTGTATTATTTCCTATATGAACACCTGTAAACCTAGTTTTTCCCACCTTGCATAGGGTTCGGTGCTATCCACTGTTTCAGAAATCCACTGGGGGTCTTAAAACATATTTCCCATGGATAAAGGGGGGCTACTGTATAACTGTTTACTAATTATTGTAATCATACCAGGATTCAGTCCATAAATTTAATCTAGAATAGCTGCTCCTGGGTGGATCGGCATGTTCCCTTTTGCCACACAAGGTGGGCCTCTCATCTCAAATATACTTTGTGGGTAGAAATTATGGATCCAGGTGATAGAACAGACTCTGTCTCTAAAGTAGAATGCATGAAGACAGAAAGCAAACTGAAGGCTGAGGGCACGTTATTTGCTTTGTAGTCACCAGGTTAGCGCCGTCCTGTAGGATATGAACTGAGAAGCTCACATGGATGGCCTCTGCTTTCTCAGCCTGAGCCTGCTCTTGGGTGTAACTGTCATCATACTGACCAACACTGCTCCAGCTAGTCTGTAAGTACCTCATCCCCAGCTTGCTTCTCCGTCATGGCCAAGTTCTCAAACTCTACACTCAAGAATTCTCTTCTCTAAGCACTCTGTTCCACTCTGTCATAACCTCCATGGATGGGGGGGTGGAGATCCAGAACTTGAATCAACAACCTATTGAAAATCAGTGCTTATACCAAAGCTTTCTGAATTTAGCTTTTCTGCCTGCTTCTTTCAAGGCTGGGTCACATGATGTAGAAGGAACTGAGTAAAGGATAATACTTGTAGCTCCTTCATCCAGTTTTTCAGCTGACAAGAGGTTCTTGCACTTCCAATGTCAACAGAACAAACTCCGCAGTCCTAACCTGCAAAAATTGCAAAACTAGTGTGCTTGGCTCTATTTCTCACTTGAGGAGATGCCACTCCAGGGAAAAGAAGGCATACAGTGGAACTCAAAAAACTTTTGATGTGGGCACTAAAGTTTTTACATTGTATTTCCCAATTCAAAAGTAAATTGAAAATCTGTACCGGAAACCCTCCTTCCCTTAAGAAGTTCTTGCCATAGGTATACACCTGCTTTTTTCAAAGGAGTAGAACAATGTTTGGATTTAATTTTCTTTTTCTTTTTTTTTCAAGGTTACCACTGAAACCCAAAGTGGCTCAAAAACACACACTAGTTTCTTACTGCTTACTAGTTGTGAGCACTCGGGCAAGGTACTCTATGTGCCTGTTTCCTCATCTAGAAAACAGGTTATGAGGTCTGAACGAGTTAATACAGTGTCTTCATCCAAACTGGCCCCTAAATTTAATGGAGGGAAAGGTAGTAACCTGCCTTTCAAGTGTTAGTATCCTCGTTCAGTGGATCAGCATTTGTTAAGTAATAACAGGCCAGCAGTCTTCATTCCTTAATCAATCTGTCCCCTAGCCCCCAACTTTGCTTTTGCTTCAACATGAATTTTGCTGACATAATAGTGGAAAGAGTATCCCCTCATTTACTTTTTCAACAAATATTTATCGAGTATTTACTATTACTTGGGAACTGGAGATAAAGGAGCAAACGTATGCTGGTTCCCATTCTACTCTGTTACTTTGGTTAAGTTTCCGAACGTCTCTGGAATTCAATGACTGACTATCTGATCTCCCAAGTTTCCTTCCAGCTCACACATTTTAGAAAATCAGTTTCATGCCTTTCACTTATCATTATACCTCTTCACTTCAGAAAAGTTCAGCGGGAGCAATGAACCCTATAGACCTGACGGAACGAACTCACAATTTCTACACCCCCCTCCCCTGTTATTTCCCAACAAGACGCCAACCACGGCGGCAAGAGGGGGTTGTGTGTCACACGCTGCGACCAGAAACACGAGTTCTGTAGACAGGAAGAAATGACAACATTCCCTAGCCCAAAGGAAACGCTATCGGAATTAATCCTGAAAAGGAGAACTGACTTTTGACTTGTCACCAAAAGGTAAGATAAAAGAGAAAAGCAAACACAGCGGGGAAGGAGAGGTCATCCAAGATACAAGGCAAAACTGAAAGTTCTGCGCCCCTCCCCTCCCCGCCGCGCCGTCTGTGGACCTTCAGTTGTCTGCGCTACAAACTTTAGGAAATTCCAGCAAGAGGTCCACCCATTTCCAGGGACGTCCAGGGACCCCCCACACCCGCGTTCCAAGGACAGAGACAACGCTGTGAGTGGTCGAGTTTCCTCGAGGAGGACGGCACCTTCTCCCCGACCCGAACCGACCCACTCCAAGAGGGGTCCAAGGCTGAGCCCGGCCGCCGACGGGGACCCGCCCCACCTGGCTCGGGTCTCAGCGCGAGGTTCTGGCGGAGGCTCCGGCCGAGAGCGCGGAACGTCAGGCTGGCCCGGGACTCACCGCAATCCTTGAAGTGCACCGGCTCTGCCAGGGCGGAGGTGCCGAGCGCCAGGAGCAGGAACGCGGCGGCCAAGTAACACATTGCTGCTAAGGAACTTCCAAGCGCCAAGGAAGGAAGAAGCGGCCGCCGGAATCACAAGATAAACCTGCCGGGGCGGGGTCGGGGAGGAGCTCTATCCGGCGACCCGGCACCCGCACACAAGGCCTTGGCCCGCCCACGTCCCGCCCCACGGCTGCTGGGCCCAGGCTCCGGTCGGTCTCCGCCCACACTGGCCGCTCGGCCGCCCCGCGGACGAGGATACATCTCCGCCCCGCCTCTCTCTCCAGTTCTCGGCTTTGTGGGTGCAGTCTCGCTTTCGCAGTGGGAGCACTCCGAGCCAATAAAATGTCTCCGCTTCTCGCACCACCCAATAGGCGTGCTCGGAGGGCGGGGTCTCTGTGGGCTCCGCCTCCGAGGCGCTGGAGGAGGCGGGGATTGGGGCGACGCGAGGGGCGGGGTTTGCTGAGGAAGATGGCGGCCGCCAGGGGCTTGTCCCTAACGGCGGCGGCCCTGAGAGCGGCCACCCCCTGGCGGAGGAGCAGGTACCAAGCCTAGAAGGACACTTGGGAAGTGTGTTCGGTTTTTGTGACTCCCAGGACTAAGCGGAAACTAAGGTCCTCGGGGGAGGGGAGGGTGTGGCGCGAGGCTGTCCAGTTGGAGGTCGTCAGGTTTCGTCGCGAGGATAGTGCCGTGGGAGTCGCCAGGTTTGGCGGGAGGCTGCCCAGGTGGGGGGTCGCCAGGTGTCCCTCTGCTCGCGGGCTCATCGCCCTCCCTTGCGTGTGGCAGGCTCTTCGCGGCGTCCGCCCGACCTCCGGCGCTTCGGGAAGCGTCGTCCTCCGGCCCCGAGGCGGGCGAAGGGCAGATTCACCTCACCAACAGCTGCGTCCAGGTGAGAGGGGCGGCGGGGCCCGGCCTGGGGCCCTCCCCGTGGCCCCCCCATTCTACCACCCGTTGCCTGGCACTCCTGATCCCCTCTTCCTGCATTCCAGAGGCTCCTGGAAATCACCCAAGGGGCAGAATTCCTCAGGCTGGAGGTGGAGGGAGGTGGATGCTCCGGATTCCAGTACCGATTTTCCCTGGATACAGTGATCAACCCCGACGACAGGCAAGGAGGAAGGGAAGGGCTGGATGGATCCTCGGAGTGTGCGGGAGGGATAAACGTGTGTCTCGTTTAAGGTGCACTTTTATTCCAAATGTAAAAGGTTTGCTCAAGATGCTTAACACACCACCCTTCCCACACAGAGGGGACACAAGTGAAGATGGGTTGTCTTGTTTCAAAAGAACCAAGTTATAGGAGGAAGATTGGCCTTCCCGGGTCCATAGGGTAGTCGATACGAGTTAGGCTGGATTAGATGCCAGGTCTAAATCTCTAAACATTTCCCAGTAGTCATTCCATTGAATCTCTTTGCCTCAAAACCAGCACCTTTGGGAGGCAATAAGGAATGCTTCCTCTATTTCAGGAAACCGAGAATGCGCACCTCTCACATCAGGGCTCAGGGTGTCATGTTTTTGGTGTTTATGATAGTCATTAATGCTCTTCTGTGTGTGTTTGTTTTTGTTTTTTTCCCCAGGGTATTTGAACAGGGTGGGGCAAGAGTGGTGGTTGACTCTGATAGCTTGGCCTTCGTGAAAGGGGCCCACGTGGACTTCTGCCAAGAGCTGATCCGAAGCTCATTTCAAGTGCTGAACAATCCCCAAGCGGAGAAAGGCTGCTCCTGTGGCTCTTCCTTCTCTGTCAAGCTTTGATGGGATGACAGGGGACCCAGAGGTGGCTGCCATTGGTACCAATGTGAGGAACCTGGAATTAGTGGAATTTTAGTGGTTTCCTTCCAATCATGTCCCTCCCACAATTTTGTTTCCCACAATCCAGGAGTGTTGTGTTTCGCCACTATTATTTTCAGAATGTGAAGCAATCTTGACTCTTGGCTTAATTTCTCCTGCATAATTCTAAGGCCAAGGCTCTAGATGCTGTTACCTAAGGTTTAATAACTGGTTGAAACCCAGTGTAATTTGTAGAGCCTCTAAGGTCCCAAAATGTGAGTTACTTGTCTGGCCTTCAGAGCTGCTTGTATATATATGTATAACTGTGTATAAAAGCTTCATTTTAAAGCAAGTCCTGTTTGCTTGTGTTTTGAATCAGTCGCAAATTAAATAGCGTGAACACTCAATTCTAGGCCAGAGACGATGAGAAAGGCAAATGAAATTCTCATCTTCATCTCACCCTTCCTGAATGTGCTAGTTGACTTATCCTTATTTCCTATGCAGCTCATGCTCCACTTCCCATGTGCTAGGGCAGATAGATTTTCTTATCACACTCAAAATTCTTTATTTTATTTATTTTTATTTTATTTTTTCCATCATCATTTATCCCCTCTATCCCTCTTACACACTCAGAATTTAGATTCACAAAACCAAAAGCCCATCCCTCAGAAAACAGACCCAACTCCCACTGATACCTTAATCACTTGAAAAATAGCCTCCACATTCCTACAGACATTTCAAGATTCTGTGATCATTTAGTGACTGAATCTTTTAAGGATCTGTTGCTTCATTTACCTTATGGAGTAAAACGCCTCTGGTCTCACGCATAGCAGAAACTGGTCCCTTTGTTGGAATAGATAATAGATATTCAGGGATTTTCTTTTAGGTTGAATTACCAGATAAAATGCAGGATACCCAGTTAAATTTGAATTTCAGATGAGCAGTAAATAATTTTTAGTATAAGTGTATCCCAAATATTGTATGAGACATACTAAAAATTCTTTGTTGTTTGTCTGAAATGTAAATTTAACAGGGCATCCTGTATATTTATTTCTTAAACCTGGCAACTTTATTTTAGGATTACTGAAGTAAAAGCATTTTAAGCCTCAAATTCCAATGAATTTTAAAGTACTTATTTGGGCCCTGGGTGGGTGGCTCGTTGTCCCGTACACCAAAAAGTTATGGGTTCAATTCCTGGTCAGGGCATATATCTGGGGTGTGGGTTCAGTCATACAACCAATCGATGCTTCTCTCTCTCCTCTCTCTCTCTCTCTCTCTCTCTCTCTCTCTCTCTCTCTCTCTCTCTCTTCTCTCTCCCTCCCTCCCTCCCCCTTCTCCCCCTCTCCCTTCCTCTCTAGAAGAAATCAATAAAAACATATCCTTGGGTGAGGATTAAAAAAAAAAAATTAAAGTACTTATTTGAGTATAGCATTTATATAGGCTACAGAGCTAGAAATTGTTGTGGTATGTGTCTGACTGCTGGGGGAGCCAGAATTGCATGGACTGACAACTAAAAAAAGTCAAAAATACCACCCCCATGATGAATGATTTATAAATGCTAATCTTGGGAAACTAGACCCAAGTTGATTCTGGAAGAATTATTGGTTAAACCCACCTTTTCCTCCAAAGCCTACTAGTAAAAGTTCGTTACAGCAAAAATGTGCATTTCAGGACTGGATTGGACCATTTCTAGACTGAATTAGAATTAAGGTCATTCAATAAAAGAACTTACCATTAAAGAATGGAAATATAGACTTTAGAGACAAAGTATCTGAGATAGAAACTTAGATGCTTACATATTTAACATGGGAAAATCTAGGACTTAGAGAAAACAAACCGATCATGTGTAGACAATGTGTACAAAGAGGAAAGAAGGGGACACTCAGAAACCTGAGCAGATTTCTTAGCAGATTTTCATGGAAGGAGGCAGAAACCAGTGTACCGTGGAAGCATCTGTGTGTAACTTTACCAAGACATTGAAAATTGCAGCCAGTACCTGGCCTAATAAGATTTTCAGCTCAGTCTGAGTCCTTTCATCCTCCTTCAAAAAAGAGATCTTGCTATATTTTAAGTGTTAGAAATATTCTCCCAGAATATTTTTGTGGGTTACTTATTGATTTGGTGATTTTAAAATTTATAGTGAGCATAAGCATAATAGCGTTAGTAGCTAAATAAACCATTGAATTGTGGTGGTTTATTAGGCAGAACAAGGTCTCTTAGAATGCCTATATGTAAGTACCTACTGTTAGTGGGAAAACTGGAATTTTGTGTTTAGAAAGAATGGATTTGGGAGAAATCACCTTATTTCACACAGAAAGCTTTATGGGGGAACCTCAAATAACAAGAAGTCTTCATTGGAGGTGGGTGACAGAAATTTTAAGAACACAGGGCATGGGGACAGTGGGCAGTTTGTTGGGAATAAATAGTAAGCAATGTAAAACAGGTTTAGGATCTTTTGCAGGCATTTTCTGGCCAGATGTCCTCTTCCTGGCAGGCCATAAAAGCCAGCAGATAGTTTCACAAATTTTGCTCACTGCAGTTCATTTAGGAAAACTTTACACTCTTTTAGCATCAGAAGGTAGGTTTTTTGCCTCCCTTTCAAGGGGAGGTTATCAAGGCCCTATTTGTTGCAGACTTGATTTTATTTAACTGCATATGCAGGTAGTGAATGCCTGGGGCATCATGCCCTACCCTTTGCCTTAGCAAAACATAATAGTGCAGGAACCAAAGGCCGGGGAGCCCTGGATCTGCTTTATGTTGTGAATAGCTTTATGTTGTTGCTCCAGAGTGGGGTCCTCTTGGCCAATGTCCAGATCTTACCTTGTGGCATGATGCTTTAGTTGTGTGATTGATAGTGACTAGTGGTCTGAAAACTATAGGTTTCCCATCCACCCTCTGTTTCTCTATGATTAGGAGAAAATAATAGAAGATACTCTTTTTTTTTTTTTTTCTTCTGAGAGCTGAGTGCTATTCTTTTGGCCTTTTGTTATAAAGCATCCTAGTGGAAGGTTGACGTTGGCAGGACCATCCTGTGGAGAGAAGTGGGCAGCACTGATGGTCATGGGATGGCTCTCCCTTAAACTCTGTCCCTGAGCTGATATCACACAGCTTGCAGTGGGCAGGGCCTAACACTGTTCACTGCAGCATTATGGTTTTGTATGTTTGTGTCAAGCAGGAAACTACTTTTCTATGGATCTAGGATAGATATTTACGATTGCTTTTTAAAAATTCCTCTGCCATTTCTCTATGGAAATACCACAGGACTGCTTAAGGGAAGTTTGCTTTAAGAAGTTCTGAACCCTAGTTGGTTTAACTCAGTGATAGCGTGTCAGCCTGCGGACCGAAGGGTCCCAGGTTCGATTCGGTCAAGGGCATGTACCTCAGTTGCATGCTCGATTCCTGGCCCTGGTTGGGGTGCATGTGGGAGGCAACCATTCTATGTGTCTCATATTGATGTTTCTGTTTATCTCTCCCCCTCCTTTCCACTCTCTAAAAAATCAATGGAAAAATATCCTCAGGTGAGGATTAACAAAAAATAAAAAAAAGTGAATTAAAAAAAAGTTTTGAAATAATTATTATCTGGCTTTATTTGTAAAATATAGTCAGGTAAATATAGAGAGAGACGAAACATTTAAATAGTCTATGGCCAGCAGCTGTATTTAAAAATATTTTATTTTTTTGAATAGGTAATACATATGGTACAAAATTCCAAGAGACACAAAAGGGGATACAATGAAAATGTATTCCAATCCTGTACCCATCCACCCTGTGTTCCTCCCCACAAGTTACCATTGTTTCTAAGAATTTAGCCCACAGGTATATAATCCCATAGAAATAATATGAAATAAGATTTGCACAAGAATAATCATTATAGCATTATTTCTAATAGCAAAAGTTAGAAAACAATGGAAATGTCCACCAGTGGGGGATTGATTAAATAAATTATGATTTATCCATTCAATGGAATAGTATACACTTATAAAACAGGATGAGAGAGCTCATATGTGCAAGTATGTATTGAGTGGGAAGGCACATGAGCTGATTGTCAGCTGAGTCCAGTGGCGTCGGCAGAGCCACGGCCTGGAAATATACCTTGCCAGAGGCAGGTATATTGTCAGCCTGACCTTTAGCTCAGGCGCCAGGGAGTGGGTTTCATTATCTAAGTTCAGCGAGGCGCCAGGAACAGACACAATTATCTGGGCTCAGCCAGGAGTGACAATTACAAAGAAGTCACAAGAATGAAGAATTGTAGCTTGATCTTTAACCATGATTTCACATAATTTCCTTTATCTTAAACTCTAGTAAAACTTCCTGGTATCATGCTGTATATAATAAATGCGCTGCACTAGCTCTGGGTCACTGTCTCTCCATCCAAAGGCAGCGTTCCACCTGGTCCCAGCTTTACTTAAAGTCTTTGTGTCTGTCTCTTTTTTTCCTTTTCTCAATCCCCAGCTGCCACTACTCAGGACTCTAGGCGTGCTGGTCACGGCCCAAGAGAGAAAACATACAATTAAGTGAAAAAAGCAAGTGTAGGACAGCATGCATAGCATGCTGTTTGTGTTTTTAGTACATAGAAATGTGTGTATATGCATGAAATATCTCTGGAAGGGCAAGCAGTGTGGTGAGTTAGGAGGAGGGGCAATGGGAACAGCATTTATGGAAGCACAGTGCCACCAGGGTATACTGAGGAATGGTGAGACATTCTCTGAAATATGGGGTGTAAGATGGAGTTAGCAAATACCCAATTCTCCCCTTTCTTTAGACAAATAGCAGCATGTGTTACACTTTGCTATACAACCCTCCTTTTTCCCTTCATCTATTTTGGATATCGTATCAAGGCATTTAGAGCCACTTTTTCTTTTTAGGGCTCCATAGCAATTAATAGTAATTGTTTCTAATCTTTTGCTATTACAAATAATGCTATACCATAACCTCTTACATATGTCATTTCACATTTGGTGAGAAAATAGCTGAAGATTAAATTCCTAGAAGTGGAATTACTGATTCAAAGAGTAAGTGATTTTATAATATAGAAAGACATTTCCATATCCTTTTCAGAAGTTGTATCACTTTATCCTTCTGTCAGCTATGTATGTGAGTGCCTCTTTCCCCAGATGCTTGCCAACTGACAAGAGTGTCTCAGGGTGGTGTAACTTACATTTCTTTTATTCTGAGTGAAGGTCAGAATATTTCCATTTCTAAGTTGGGAATAAAAATAGTAAATGGGATTGTTGGATAATTAAATGAAATTTGGGTATAGCACTCAACATTGCCTAGCACAGAGCAAGCATTCAATAAGTTATTATGTGATGGCTGACAATCAGAGCAGCAGGTAGGACAGGACAGATTAAATTAAGAAAATAGTATTCATTTCCATGTCTCCAGGCACAGGGAGCCTTGCTCATTTACATTGCTGTTCATTAGAGGAATACAAAGAGCTTTCTCGTCTCAGAAGAGTAAAGGACCTTTTCCCACTGGAACCCACTCACAGGCTACTGGCAGAGCTGGCGAGAGGTAGGCGCAGCCTCCTCGCTAATACTTAGCCGACATGGTATAGAAATGTGGTTTCATGTGAAACAAAAACAGAAGGGCCCGGATGTACATGTCTTTATTCTAACTAAATTCCCAGCTAGCCAAGGTTGGAGTGGGTCTTTCCTTGTAAACTCAGAGGAATGCCAGCCAGCCATTTTATGAAGGTTGAGAGGGCAGAGGCTTCTGAGAAGAGAGGAGAAACAACATAGGAAATCTGGCTTCCCCCCAAACAGGACTACGCTGCATTCCACAAGCTAGAAAATAGACCTCTTTACTTGCAGCACATCAAACTGGTGTCCACAAAAGGAGAGCCCAGGAGAAATGTGTTTCCTGTAAGGAGCAGTGTGTATTCAATACAGATCTCCCGAGACGGGCACCCTGTCTTGTGGCAGCCCTTGTGCAAAGGAGCTACCGCTGGGTACATTTTGAATATTTACTCAAAGCAACGGACTATTTTCTTTAGATTTGTGTGAAGCCCTGGCTCCCCACCCCTTTTCTTTTTCTCAATTCCCTCTATTTTTAACATTTCCCTCTTGCTTTCTCAGTCTTCTTGCTCCCCTTCATTTGTGTCTCTTACACTCAGCAAGCTAGTAGCAGTCTTGCTTTTCTGAGATGAGGGGATCTTCTGCCCCTCCCAGGGGCCACCGAAGTGGCTGTAAGATGATGTGGCAAAATCTGGTCCAGATGAGACTGACCAAGTGGCAGTGATGGTTCTTGGTAGGAGGCGTTGGAGTCACTCCCCAAACTTTCTCCAGTCCTTCTGTGCTCCATAGATTCTGAAGGACCATCCTAAGACAGACGTAGCCTCTGACCCAGTTTTGCAGTCATAGGATGATATGTGCATCATGGCTGGAAAAGGTAGTGTAAGGCCAAAGGACCTTGCACGTTTGCACAGCTTGAGGGGGAGAATGAGGGCCATCCTTTGGTAAGCATCTCATAGTAAGGCCAGGACAGATGGCGGACTGGGCCTCGTGGCCAGTGGCTGAAGCATTAAAGCATTTGGTGGTGGTTGAGCCAAGCAAGGGCATGGTGGCATGGAGGCAGTGACAAGCTCACAGCCCGAGCCTAAACTGGGAGAGATGAAAAGCAGGCAAGGCTGGCTGGCAGTGGGGCCGCAGGGCCTCCTGCCCGATGACTTCATGGTATCTTCCCAGCGAGGAAAGCGTCCCTCAAGGCCCCTGCCTGAGGCCCATTTCCAGGTAGCTGCCGACACTGACCCCTCACTGCTACTCCTTCGCAGTGCAGTGGGGGGGCCCTGCCTCGGCCACATAACCTGGGGCGCAGTGGCAGCGGTAGGAGCCCTCCGTGTTCTCGCAGTGACCATGGGCACAGAGTGCAGCAGGCCCGTTCAAGTCATCACACTCATTCACATCTAAGGAGAAGGAAGGCAGGAGAGAGATGGCAGGAGCCCGAGGGCCTCTGGCCTGTTGCTTCTGGCCCCCTGATCACCAATCCCGGCCCCCACCCTGCAGGGCAATCTTAGGTACGGCAGCCCGAGGCTGAAGTCACTGCCCCAAGCTAAACAACTCCAGGACACAAAGCAGGTGGTAGTGAGCCCATACTGTGCCCAGGAGAGTGACCATACTCTTGTCCCTGCCTTTTTCTGTCTGGGCACCTTGATGGAAAGCTGTCTAAACACTGCATGCCGCCTTCCTTTGGAGCTTTCTCACCACCCGACCTGGTGACCTGGCGCTGGGCAGCCTCACTAGGGGGCCACCGTGGATTTATGGACCCCAGTTTAGTTGTGCATCCCTAAGGTGAGCAAGGGGCCAGGCTGACTTTCCCACGTGGAGGCGTCAGGGCCAGTCTGCTTCCTGGGCATTGCCACTCTGATGCCACACTTACCCACACAGGCCATGTGGGCCATGTCCAGCTGGAAGCCCTCGAAGCAGTCACAGGTGTAGCCCTCCCGCACACGCACACAGCGGCCGTTCTCACAGCCGTTCAGGATGCCACACTCCTCTGCCTGAAGCCCTTCGAAGCCAGCCTGGTGTTCTGGTAGGAAGTCAGAGCAGGGAGCTGAGGCCTGGACCCCACCCCTGACCCTGACCCTCCACTACAGAGAGTGGCCCCTGTTGAGTTCCTGGGGTGAGGGTGGGGAGGGTCATAAAACTTTCACAGAAAGATGCTAAAACAAAAGGCAATGCTCTTTAAAAATAAGAGTCATTTTAGGTGGGGTAGACCTTTAAATGAGGCCTCCAAGAAGGATGGGATTCACTGCTTTCACAACACCAGGGCTCCTGAGCAGTGGGTATCTATATAGTTTTGGTTTTGTTGTGGTTGGTGGGAGGGTGTTTTGTTAAAACACTTTTTTTTTTTTCCTGCTTGGAGGGTATAGGCAGCAAAAGTAGATTACTCTTACTCAACACAAAGCAAAACTACCAGGTCTGCCTAACCCACTTCTCTCTAAGCAACTCCCCACCCCTGAAAAAGACGCCATCCCTAATCTCACTGCAGACTGAATCAGTCTGGGAAGGTGGCTGTGCCTGGGGCAGGTACACTGACAGATGCCAGGCCTGACTTCCTCATTAGAATCCATCCGAGTCCTGAGTGCTGGGGTCATTGCCACCTACAAACCAAATCACCACAGTGGGCCTTTAAAGTGATTGTAGCCCGGCCAGCATGGTTCAGTGGTTGAGCATCAACTTATGAATCAGGAGATCACAGGTTCGGTTCCGGGTCAGGGCACATGCCTGGTTTCGGGCTTGATTCCCAATAGGAGGTGTGCAGGAGGCAGCCAATCAATGATTCTCTCTCATCATTGATGTTTCTATCTCTCACTCCCTCTCCCTTCCTCTCTGAAATCAAATAAAATAAAAAAAAATAAAAAAGTGATTGTAAATCCCACCCGGCTGGTATGATTCAGTGGTTGAGCATCACCCTATGAACCAGGAGGTCACAGTTCAGATTCCTGGTCAGGGCACAGGCCCAGGTTGTGGGCTCGGTCCCCAGTAGGGAGTGTACAGGAGGCAGCCAATCGATGTGTCTCATCAAAGTTTCTATCTATCCCTCTCCCTTTCTCTCTCTCTCTAAAATCAACAAAAAACATAATAAAAATAAAAATAAGTAAATGAAGTGATTGTAAATCCCGAGTTAACATTTCGGGTCACAAGTTTGAACTTGTAGAGCAGGCTGTTCTGTATACCTAAGGGTGAGGGAGAAAATTGGACAGTACGGTGTGTACCTGCTCTCTCTACCCGCTTTCTCCCACTCTCAACTTCCTCCCGCTGGGAAGCTTTTGAGGTTGGGACGGTGGTGTCCTGTACCTCTGTGTCTCCTGTGCTGGTTTACCGGAGGGAGTTGTTAGGGTCCAACTTGGGCATGCAGAGTTGTCCCCTGAGTGACCCGTGAGGCGTCCTGGAGCACCTTCCCCTTCCCTGTCCTCACCCTGCTGGCAGTGATCAGCAGGTGGAGGAGACGGAAGCGAAGCAACTCTGGTGCCCACCTCGCCCCCGTTTTTGCAGTAACACAGACCTGGGTGGCTGGCCACGTAGCGGGGCTGGAGTTCTGAGGGCTGCAGGGGAGACTCAGGGCCTGGTACATGGTCTCCTAGGTGGCTGGCTGTGTTGGGGAAGGGCGGCTCAGGGATGGCGTCCTCAGGGCCCAGGTAGTTGTAGAAGGGGGCCCCCTCTGGGCCATAGAGGCTGTAGTGTAGGTCGTCAGACCCGGGGCCATACTCATAGCCTGGTCGGAAGTGGACCCCAGCCTCCCGCTCTGCTTCAATCCGGGCCACGTTGCACAGCTGAGCATAGACCTCTGTCAGGGAGGAGGGAGAGAGGAAGCTGGGCCCGGCTCCTGGTAGCGACAGCCTGGTGTGCTATCCCCTGGCTCACTCCCCCGGGGAGAGGCGCATGCTGGGACCGGTGCCCTCTGAGAGCTCCTGGCCGTGCCCCACCGCCTGCCCCACTTTATCCCCAAACAACAGGGACTTAAGACAGGGCCACGACTCTGGTTGCCCTACTCCTTTCTAAACCCCCCTCCCAAGGCGAGGGCATTCTCCACCCTGTGGCCCAGCCGGCTCTGCAGGGTCTCCCCTCCCTCCCTGCAGGCACAGGCCGCCCTCTCACCAGAGCTCGTGGGGGGGCACAGAGCACACTGCTGGCTCCAGGCCTCGCCATCCTGGCAGCAGCATTCCGTGTAGGTGGTGCGGCGCCCATGCAGGGGTTGGCTGCACACGTAATTGGTGACTTTTTCCCAGCAGATGTCCATGTGGATGTCATGGTCAGGCAGATCCTCTGGTGGCACAGACAGAGGCTCTTGAGCCCCCAGTCCAGGTCCACGGCCCCTGCGGCCCCGCCATCCCAGGCCCACTGACCCATGCCGCTGGTGCTGTTCACGCAGCGCTGCTGGCTGAGGTCCAGGGTGAGCGGGGGGCTGCAGAAGCAGTGGAAAGAGCCCTCCGTGTTCACGCATTCGCCGTTCTCACAGGCCATGTCCTGGCACTCGTCATGATCTGTGGGGGCAGGGAGACGGAGGGACGTGTGGGGCAGTGCCAAGGCGGCTTGCCCACGGACCACTTTCAGGCAAAGGGATTTGCTTGTAACTGATAAAGGAGAGGTAGCACCCTGCTTCCCCCTCTCCTGCCCCCAGCCCAGCCTGGGAGACCCCTCCCCAGGGATAGTTTTCCAGCAGGTCCTCACATACAATCCCCGACGTCGCCACAGCTCCCCTCACCTCAGACCTGCCTGCTGCAGCCAGCTAGTGTCTGTCCCTGGAAGGGGAACTCCCAGCAAGTCAGGGGCTGGCTGACAGGGCTGGGTGAGCAATCAGCTGTGGGCCGGGGGTGGGGGTTGGGGGGAGTGTATCCTCACCCTCACACTTCCTGCGGGTGGCATCGTAGTGGTAGCCAGGATTGCACAGGCAGATGTAGCCGGGAACCGTGTTGAGGCACCGGCCGTTCTGGCAGAGACCAGGCCCGAACATCACACACTCATCAGCATCTGTGGAGGGCAGGGCTGAGGTGAGGGGAGTGGGGGGTGGGGGGGGGGGGCGAGAAGCAGCGCCTGGGATTCATGGCTCCAAAGCCAGGCTCTGGGTTTGAATCCTGGCCCTGCCACTTGCTAGCTGGGTAACTCCAGGCAACTTGCTTCAGTTCTTGCCTCAGTTTCCTGCCTAAAAATGTAGATACGACTAACCTCTTACAGTTGTTATGAGGATTAAAAGATTAATACATGTGAGGTGCTTAAAATAGTGCTTGGTTTTCTATCGTTTCTTCCCCCATCTCTGGGATTAGGGTGCTCACACCTAAACTACCCATTTGAGTATCGGTTCCCCAAAGTTGCTGGCTTTGTAAGTGGGGCAGGGAGATAAGTAGCTGCCGCTGGCCTCTGCACAGAGCATGCCCCGCTCTTTCCCTGTGCCCGTAACTGGGTTAGTCAACGCATCCTAGCTTGTTCCTGGAGGGTTCAGCCTCGGGGGAGCAGAAAAACCAAGGTGGGGTTGTATGAACATTCCCAGAGGAGCTCCGGTCAGAACTTCCAGCCCAAACTCTGCAGGTCACCAGCCCCAGGACAGGAGGGATGAAAGTGACCTGGGAGTCTGGGCCTGCGTGCAGCCAGGAGCTTCCCGGGACCTGCTGGAGGGCCCGCTGGGCCCGCTCAGGTGAGTGAGGTTGGGGAGCAGGATGTGCAGGGAGGTTACCTGTGTACGTGGTCTGTCCGAACATCCAAGCTCCTTCCACGGGGATGTAGCCTTTACCACTGGGGCAGATCTCGCTGAATTCGACTGTAGGGAGGCATCGGAGCTCAGAGAGAGGAGGGCTCTGTCCCCTTCTCTCGGGGTCACCCTGCAGAGCTGACCCTGAGAGGCCTTAGGACCACTGGGGCTTTACCTGAGTCCTCGGCTGGGCAGGGGTCACAGGCGTCTCCCCAGCTGGCTCCCTGGGTGCAGCAGCACTCGGCCCGCGTGGTGTTCCGGCCCAGGAGGCGGGAGCAGGGCGGCCGGTCTTGGTGCCCAGAGTAGCATTCCGTGCGGACGGGGCCTGAGAGGTGGTCCCCGGGCGGGGCCTCGGGGATGCTCTGACCTGTGCGTGATAGAGGCCCCTGGTTTTGTCTGTTCATGGCCCTCTGGGACGCCCCAGCCTTTACAAATCTAACATTTAAATACCACGTCACAGGGCACAAAACGCTTTTACCTATGTTTCCTCACTTGGTGCTCTCCACAGCGCCACGTGGTGAGCATTATTACCATCAGCACCCTCTTACAGACAGGCAATCGAGAGAGAGAGAGAGAGAGAGAGAGAGAGAGAGAGAGAGAGAGAGGCTAGGTGACATACCACACCCCCCAGCTACACTACCCCTGCCCACACTGCCCCAGTCCTGGCCCAGGCTCCCTCTCAGGAGCTGGAGAATGGTTGTGCGGAATGGCTGGGTGGGGCCTGGGGCATGCTCACCTGCGCCCCCCCGTGGGCGGCAGTGCCCCTCCTGAGCATCGTACTCCTCCAGGTCGCTGGCGCACAGGCACAGGAAGGAGCCCTCCACATTCTCACAGAGCGCCGCCCCGCACACGGCCAGCATGAGCTCACACTCGTTCACGTCTGCCAGGCACGAGGACAGGCTCATGGTGGAGAAGAGGCAGCCCACGCCCTCTGCCCCTGCCTCCAGCCTGGGGAGGCAGATACTTATCCCCTCAAGCAAAAGAGGCTGGGTCTTGGGGGAAGAGCAGGAGTGGGTATGAGTTAGCCAGAGGAGGAACAGATGAACAGAGGGCATGGGGAGAGGGAGAGAAGGGTGGCAGACCAGGGTCACTAAACGGACAGAGAAGAAGGGTTTCTCCCTCTGCACATTCTCTGAACGACATGCCTCTTGAGACCCCGAGGTCTCCGGAGAAGGGTGGCGCCTTCATGAATGTGCCTGCTCCCCCTGGCGGACTGTAGCCATGCTTCCCCTACCCGCCTGGCCCAGCTGACATCTCCCTTCCTTGCCCACTCTGAGGACCCATTATGGAGCCGTGTGACCATGGCCATTTCAGGAGGAGGGCCCTGGGCCTCTATCCAGGACAGCCAAGATCTGTGGAAATGGGACAAAGGGCCCGAGAGCCTCCCCTTCCCTGGCCCAGGGCCTAGCTAGCCCCCAGGCTTCTCACCCACGCAGTCCCAGCCGGAGGACGAGGTCTCGAAGCCCTGGTCACAGAGGCAGCGGAAGGAGCCCTCCGTGTTGTCGCAGAAGCCGTGGCTCCCACACACCGTGTCGTTGGCACACTCGTCTATGTCTGCGGGACGGGAGACGGGAGTGGAGGGTGTGCTCTCACGCACCCGCTTTACTTGTTGGGAATACTTACTGATTCGGTCTAATAACACCAAGATCTGTGAAAAAGTAACTTCTAAACACAGGACAAGAAAACTCTAGCCTTCCTCTTCAATTTTTGTGCAAGCCCAGCTATATGGAAAATATACGAACTTTCAAACAGCTGCAAAAATAATGTCCTCAGGGGGAAATGAGAACTAGTGCTTCAGCCCTCCCGCCTCTGACCCCCTCCCCTCCCTACTCACCTATGCAGTCGCCAGAGGGGGCCATGTGGAAGCCAGGCTGGCAGCCCAGGACACAGCGGTAGGAGCCAGGATTATTCTCACACCGCCAGGCCCCACACACCGGGTCTCCGTGGTCCTCGCACTCGTCAATATCTGTCCCCAGAGCCACGAGAGGAGACAGGAGGGGCCAGGTCACGGCTCTGGCCCCACCTTCCCAGCATCCCCAGGCCATGCCCCACCACCTCTGGGGTCCTTGATCTGTTCCAAATTACTGTGATCGGGTCAACCCCCAAACGTCAAGTTCAGGGTCATTTCCCCTGACCCAGCAGGGACGAACATCTAAAAAAGAGCTCTACACTACAGTATTTAGAAAAGCACCGAGTTCTTAGCCTCCTTTCCCCCACCCGTCTGCCTAGAGTGGAGCACTTGATACTTCTCTGTATATAAAACCTTCACCAAAGTGTATTACAGCGAGTTATCTTCGTATCTGTCTCCCTTGCTCAATTTCAAGATTGCCTGTAGCTGTCTATTTGTCCTAGCAAAAGACATCGAACCTAGCAGGTGTTTAATAAATGTCTATTGAATCAGTTTGGCTTTAAAAGCTAGATTGTGTGCTCTGCTCGCACAAGGATGATGACTGTCTGCATTTTGTCACCCTCGCACAGTCCCTGAGTCAGCAGAGGCTCAGTAAATGCGTTAGCCATTGGGTGATGCATGTGTGGAAAGCGCCTGCTTCCGGGAAGCTGCAGTTCCTGGTCCCAGGGAGCTGAGGACCAGGCAGCAGGGGAGGTGCGCAGACGTGGGGCAGAGCCTGTCCGTTCCCTCGGGAAACCCTTACCCACACACTCCCCACTCTCTGGGGCGGGCTGGAAGCCAGTCTCGCACAGACAGTCGAAGGAGCCCTCGGTGTTGACACAGTGCCCTCCCAGACACCGGTCTGTGACTGCACACTCGTCCACATCTGAAACAGGGACATCTGTCAGTGGACCCAGCCACGGGTCCCTAGCGCCCTGGGCCCTACGTAGCCCATAGGAGGGCCAGGGAGTGGCTCAGGGTAGGGAAGGGCTGAAGGTTTGAGGAAGAGTTCAGAGCTGGAAGCCAGAGGCCAGGCTGCGGGGAGGAGCCCTGGAACTGGGGTTCTGTCAAGGGGAGAAGGGTGACACTCGAAGAGTTCAGAGGGTGCATCATGGTCAGCCTCCCATCTTCCCTTCCCTGGGTGGGACCAGGAGCATTTTAGTCTAGCCTGCAGCACCCCCTGCTGCTGACAAGTGGACACGGACAAGTTGGCTTCTCACCCTGGCAGCGGGTGCCTCCCTCTGCGCTGACAAAGCCGGGGGCACAGAGACAGAAGAAGGACCCATGGCTGTTGAGGCACTCGCCGTGGGGTGCGCAGTACTCCTCTCCCACGCACTCGTCCACATCTGCAGGGAGAAGGCAGGCGGTGGTATCTCCTGGGAATGGTCCCACCTCCCCACACACTCACTGGCCCGGGTCCCCGTGGGGAGACCTGAGCCGCTCACCCTCACACACAGTGCCATTGGCCAGCTGGAAGCCCGGGGCGCAGAGGCACTGGTAGGAGCCAGCCGTGTTCTTGCACTCGCCTCCCCGGCAGCTGCTCTGGAGGTCTTCACACTCATCCACGTCTGCAGGGTCACACGGGAGGAAGGAAGCCCGTGGCAGCACCTCCCAAAGACAGACGCCAATGGGGAGGGTTCCGGAGGGCCTGCCATCTGCCCGAGGAGTCTGTCCCATGGCGGCATCACCCGCTTACAAAGCAGCCCAGCTGGGAGACGCTGTAAGGGAGCCTTCGGGCAGGCTGACACCCCCTCCACTTCTGCCCCAGCCCGGCAGGCTCCGCTGCCTCAGGCTGGGCTTCTCCAGCTGCCCGTACAGTGCTCACCTTGGGGACACTTGGCCTCTCTCAGCAACCCGGCCTAGGATGGCCTCACCCCAAGGCCCTTATGGCTCAGATTTTACTGAGAAGCAATAGGAACACAAATGAGAACTAAACCAAGGAAACAGATACACAGAACCTGAGAAGATAACAGAAACTAGAGTCTTCAAGTTGGCCTACAGATCCCCTGGTACAGGCCAGTGTTTTTCAAAATAGAGGTCCAGTGCCCATCCTTAAGAGCAACCTTTGGGGAGCTTGTTAGAAAGCAGATCCCACCCCCCACCCCATATCAGAGGTTAATTTGGCAGGTCTGGGACAAGGCCCGGGGAGCTGCACCCCTCAGCGATGCTGATGTGCACTGAAGCATGTGACCCAGGGCTCACTGGCCCCCGGCCCCAGATCTGCAGGTGTCTATAGCTAGCCCCCCATCTGAGGTGGACAGAGGGGCCCCTAGTCTGGAAACAGCCCCTGCTGTGTCCCAGCGACTCCTTTCTCTAAGGGTGATGGCCTGGTCTCCCTCATCAGCCACAGGGGCTCTTACCTTCACAGGTGTGGCCCTGGGGGCTGGGCCGGAAGCCCTGGTCACAGTCCCTGCAGGAGAAGGAGCCGGCGGTGTTGGTGCAGACTCCTGAGGGGCAGACTCCCGGGAAGGCGCACTCGTCTAGGTCTGGGGCAGACAGCAGCCGTCACCTGGGGGCTGGGGAGGGCTCCCTCCTCTTGGTCAGGCAGGAACCTCCCAGGCCTCTGGCCGCCCTCTCTGAGCGTGTAGGACTCTCTCCAGGCCCCTGGGGAAGGGCAGCCCTGGCTGTGGACCTCTAGGGCAATCTCAGCACCCCTTCCCCAGAATGCTCCTGGGCAACTCTACTGTAAGCTTCCCTCTGGTCTCGGGCTCCCCTTTCCTCCTGTCCTCACCTCTAAACTTGAGGATTATGACAGGAGAAGCTCTCCTTGGGGCCCAGTCCATATACAGGGTCTTCTAGCCTAAGCCTGGAGACCCTCAGCATTAGCCCAAAGCTAGGGGACAAATGGAGTGTTCGTTGGGAGGGACTATATTATGTTCTCGGTCCCTCTCTGCCACCCCCCCCCCCAGGGTTACCTTCACAGGCAGTGCCTTCTTCATTCACCCAGTACCCACTCTCGCAGGCTGAGCAGGCGAAGGAGCCCTCCGTGTTGAGGCAGAGGCCTGAGGGGCACGAGGCCCGGCTGGCACACTCGTTGACATCTGAAACAGGTCACGAGTGCTGTGTGGGCCTCTGCGGGACAGACGTGCCAGGACAGCAGACTGACAGGTGGGTGGGGACAGGGGAAAGGCCGGACTTGCAGCGATGTGTTGGGTAGCGTGGTTGGGATGCGGGACCAGGGTGGGCTGGGAGTGTGTGTACAGAGGGAAGGAGCTGCGGGCTGCTGTGCTGTGGAGGAAGCCTGCTTCCGCATCTTGGTACCTTGGCAGCTCTTCTCATCCGAGGTGACCTCGTAGCCCTGCTCACAGGAGCATCTGAAGGAGCCCTCCAGGTTGTAGCACCTTCCATGGGCGCAGACCCCGGGGGTCAGACACTCGTTCACATCTGTGGGGAGAAGTCCAGGGTAGCGAGCTGGCCTCCTCTCCTTCAGGCAGTCCCTAGTCAGGCTTAGAGAATCTCCATTATGAGGCCGAGGACCCACCATGCAGAGGACCCAGAGGCCACCCTGCGAAGGCCACGAGGTCATTCCGGCTCCTGGCCCCACTCACCTAGGCAGGGCAGGATGCCCTTCCCCGCGGAGCTCACTTTATCTTTAACTAGTAGCACGGAGAACCCTGCATATGTCCCAGAAAGGGGGGCAGGTCCCTCAGCCCTGGTTTGGCCCCTCCAAGGACACCCGGAGTGAAGTGTCTGAGACCTGTGAATCACCTTACAGGGGTCCTGAACCTCTCTGGCTTCCTACCTGCCAACATGTTATGAGCTCATGTTCCCAGCCTCACAACCAGCTCCAAAAGGTGAGTGGGCAATGCAAAGAAAGGCCACGCTCTGCCTGGGTGGCTGAAGGGCAGTGTCAAGGGCCTGGGAAATGTCTGCCCTCTCCAGAGCCTCAAAGCATCTATTCACAGCTCAGTCCCTCCTGGCATTCTGCACCCCCGGCCCTCCTTCCTGCAGGGGCGGAGGGAAAGAACATTCCTCCTACAGCTGACACGCAGCCCCCTCCGGAGGGAGAAGAGCACCCACTGTCCAGCTAGGCGGTGCTGTCTAGATACTGCTGTTGGGATGCAGGGCCTGGCTGCCAGCTCACACCACCAGAGTCTGCCTCTTCCCAAGATGCTTGGCACTTCACTCTACCCAGGATCCAGCCTCAGAGGCTTCTGGGACCTTGGGCTGTAGCTCCCGAACGGATGTGACCGAGGAGCCAAAGTGGCCCCCACCCTAGCTGATTCAGAGAGCGGAGCATCAGTAACTGAAGCACACCCATCTCATGCCCAACGTCATCTGGGAACCCAGCCGGCTCATGAAGGACCATAGCCTCCAAACCGCTTCCCTCTGCCCACCTCTTTCTCTCCCTGTGTGTGGGCTCAACCAGAGGTCCCAGGGCCAAACAGTCCTCTTAGTACCTTGGCAAGCAGCCCTCACCTACACAGCTCCCGCTCAGGCCCCTGTAGCCCTCCTCGCAGGCCAGGCAACTGTAGGAGCCGGGGGAGTTGACGCATCTCCCATCGGGGCAGGTGCCAGGGCGACGGCATTCGTCGATATCTGCAAAATAACAGCCCCTCCCTTGGTCATCCCTGGGAACCACAGCACATGGGTAGGTCTGTGAGGAAGCAAATCCTGACCCTGCCCTTGGCTGGGAGGGAAGAATGTCAGTGTCTGTACAGACGGAACGTAGGAAAAAGTGAGTGTTGTCCTGTGTTCCCAGCTCTGCTTCCCACCCACTGTCCTGGAAAAAGAGAGAGGCGGAAGAGCTTTAGAAGGGGAGATCCCCTGGGTGGGTGGGTGTGAGAGGCTGTGGTTACCACTAGCTGTGGGAGGGTGGGTCCATATCCAGGGCCTCAGGCGATCTGACCGAGTTAGGAAGGTCCTAGCACAGGGAGAGACCTCTGGGTTGGGGCTGCTTAGTGACCTGGGCTGTTGGAAACAGCCTTTTTTTAAAAATTTAAATTCTTTCTTGTTGAAAGTATTACATATGTCTCCTTTTCCCCTCATTGACTGCTCCCCGGCCGCTCCCAACCCCCCAGTACATGCCCTCACCCCCACTACTGTCTATGTCCTTTGGTTATGCTTATATGCATGCATGCATATAAGTCCTTCAGTTGATCTCTTACTCCCCCTCGCCCCCCCCTCCCCCCCCCCCTGCCTTCCCTCTGAGGTTTGACGGTCTGTTCGATGTTTCTCTGTCTCTGGATCTATTTTTGTTCATCAGTTTATGTTGTTCATTATAGTCCACAAATGAGTGATACCATGTGATATTTATCTTTCTCCAACTGGCTTATGATATTTCACTTAGCATAATGCTCTCCAGGCCCATCCAGGCTGTTGCAAATGGTAGGGGTTGTTTCTTCTTTACAGCAGTATAGTATTCCATTGTGTAGATGTACCACAGTTTTACAATCCACTCATCTGCTGATGGGCACTTAGGCTGGGAACAGCCTTCTTATTTCCCTTGATGAACTCATGTTTGTTTATAAGTGGTGACAATTACTGGGATTGTATGTGCTTGGCACAGCAAGCCCCAGAATAGATCACCAACTAGGTGATGAAGGCAAAATGGGCTTCCTGTACCAGAAAATGAGGACCGAAGAGGACCACTGGTCTTGGATGTGGCCAAGACCAGCCCTGAGGCTGATGCAGAGCTAAGGGTGGATATTGGCAAGATTCTCATGCTGGAGAGGAGACTTCTTCCAGCCATGGACCATGTAGGGCTCCCGGGACCCACGCTGAGCCAGAAAGGATGAGCCCGAGCACCAACCAGACAAGCAGGGGAAGAGGGGACCCAGGAGGGAGAGGAGCAGCAGGCTGTGGTTACCACTAGCTGTGGGAGGAAGAGTGACAACACGGAGGAGGATGGATATCTTGCTCCCAGGAACTGCACACAGGGTTCTTCCCCATGTGACTTGGCATCTCAGGAGTCCATGTCCAAGACCCCAGGGGACCTGGCTGAGCTAGGAAAGTCCTGGCACCGGGAGAGAGCTCTGGATTGGGGCTGCAGGAAGACACTATGCTCCTCCAGCCCAGTGTCAAGGCTCCCGGTCCTGACACACAGGTTGACTGAGCTCCAGAAGAAACAGGGGCGTTTACTCTCCCTAAATGGGTGACTGTCGTTGTCTTGGAGGAAGTCTACCTGCTTATGCAGACTCAGAGGCCCTACTGTTCAGGAGGAAGACCTACTCAGCCCCATGGAGGAAATGCAGAAGGGAGGGCCAAGGGTCAGACACAGGCTTTCTGCCAAGGGACTAAAGGCAGAAGATGTCACTATAGAACAGGACCTGGGCACTGCAGTGGAGGATGAAAACGAGTGTCTCCTGAGGTTGTTTGGCCTGCAGGAGACCGGACACATCAAAGCCCTCTCAAGACCAAATTTCATCCTGAGGGTCCAGAAGAAGAGGAAGACATTCCATTCACAGGGCAGGTGGCTAGTCAGGTGGGTATCTGCCAGGAAATATTGAGCACTCCTACGTAATCTTGGGGACACTGAGACAAGGCTCATCTCTGGAAAGAGGGCAGCCGAGGGCTCTAGTTGGGTGTGGTGACACCAAGCTAAACTATTCTAAGGATTTTTGTAAAGACAGAGATGGAGAGAATGAGACAGAAAAGGAGGGAATGAAGGATCTAAGACCACCTCTTTGGCCACCCAGGAGACAGCAACCAGCACCATGGCCTGCTGGCCTTGGCAGAGGTATGGGAAGGAGGCTGGGCCAAGCCACTGGGAATGATCCCTTCTTCAGGAAGGTGAGACTTCAGGTATAAAGGCAAGGAGAACAAGGGGGAGGCAAGGCTCCGCCTCTAAGACCACACTGAGAAGAATAATGAAGTCTTCAGATCTCGCCTACAGGTTTCTGGCAGTGTAGGAAGGAGGTTAGATTTGCCAGCAGCACAAACCCCTGAGGTCTGTCCTGTCCCAAATTATCTGGGCACATCTGCGGAGGTGGTGCACGAAGTGTGTGATTTATGGACCAAGGCATTTAATTGTGTGCAACGCTGCAGAGCGCTCTTTTTGTTCTATAATGACATCTTCTGGCCGCATTCAAGACGCTGGCTATTCATTTAGCTTGGTTCTAGAGCTAGGAAACCCAGCTGACCCGTGATGGGCATGTGGCATTGGTCAGGTATAAAGTTTGCTATCTTCTGGGAGCATTTGGGATCTTGCTCCCAGCATATGTCATCAGTTTGGCTCAGATAAACTCATAAACATTTTTTTAAAAAGTTCGCTGTGTTCTAAGTCGCAAAGATTGGAGCTGTTCGTTAGTGCAACCTAACCTAGTCTGTCCTGGGAGGCCACCGCTGCCTTCCTTCCTCAGAGCCCCAGCCAGCGATGATCACACCGAGGGGTCTGTCAGCAAGTGGGAGAGGGAGGGCAGAAGAGCAGAGCAGCTCTTAGTCTCCACCTGAGCCGGGGAAGGCCTCTTCTAAATGGGAGCCATTAGCTGACCAATCACAAGGAGCCAGATACAGATTCTGCATAAAGCAGTTGCCACAGCTAACCAGTCCCTGTTAAAGGCACTGCCTCCATTGTCACCAGATTTACTGAGGCTGTTCCACTAACCTTTTGGTGCCTGGAGTGGAGCCTGGTTTTCTGCCTAGTCTAGAGTTTGAAAAATTTTTAATATATTTTTTTGTATTGATTTCAGAGAGGAAGGGAGAGGGGAGAGAGAGATAGAAACATCAGTGATGAGAGAGAATCATTGATCGGCTGCCTCCTGCATGCCCCCACACTGGGCTCAATGTGCCCTGACCAGGAATCGAACAGTGACCTCCTGGTTCATAGATTGATGCTCAACCACTGAGACACATCAGCCAGGGCTAGGGTTTGAATTTTAACCTAAGATTATGGTATGTTTTGGTAGGTTTCACCTGGTCATGAGGGTGGGAGCTATCGTTCTTACTTATTGTTATATCCCTAGCCCAGTGATGGGCAACCTTTTGAGCTTGGTGTGTCAAACTTCGCCAAAAAACTGAGCATAACTCGGGTAGTGTGTCACTTTGAGGAAAAAACTAACTCCAAGACTCTAGTCGCAAATGTTTCCTCCTCAGGAGCAGCAAATGTTTCATCCTCGGCATGCGGCCACGTGTCAGCAGAAATGGCTACGCATGTCAGTGCTGACACGCGTGTCATAGGTTCGCCATCACTGCCCTAGCCCATGGCTGGGACACAGCTGGCACTCCGCAAATGTTTGTGGATCACACAATGAGACCATGTGACTAAAGCTTCACACCCTCTTGGTATGAGGCTGCTGAAGAGACCCCAGACGACCCAGGGAAACAGTCACTCCAGGGACCAGCTTGCCACCCTGCTGTCCACGCGGGGAGAATTCCGGAGCTTCTCCACCAGCGCCTCAGCCTTCGCACCAGGAGATGGAAGGGCGCCCACCTCTGCTCCTTGAGAGAAAGCAGGGTGGGAGGTGCTTCATCAGGAGCTAGAGGCTCAGGTGACCTTGGATGTGGGTGGGGGACAGCAAAGCCCTGGCAGCCTGCAGGGGAATGTAACCCCTTTCCGTGGGAACCCCGAGTCTTGGTACGGAAGACATACCATTGAGACTTTAGATGGGCTGCCGTCCAGACCACTCAGGCCTTTCAGCAGAGACTTTGAGTGTCGGCAGAGAGAGTGGTTTCTTAGTTGGAAAAGAAGAAAGAAGGAGAGGAAATTGACTGGGCTCCTGGGGTGCTGGGCCGGGTCTGTGGTTACTGATGGAAACATGGAGAAGTGTTCAGGCTGCATCAGTCTTTCTTTCAACAGCTTCAGCGTTTGCCCTGGGCCAGGAGCTCAGCCTGGCCTCCCAGCTGAGGTGTGTGTCTGGAACCTTTCCTCCGGAAGGAGAGGAGACAACCCAGAGGTGTGATCTGGGGCATGTGGGGCGGGGGCGGGGGTCTAGATGTGAAAAAGAATGGGGCTCTCAGATAGTAACACTTCTTCGTGTTCACTTCTGCATGTGCACCTTGTATGGCTTATTCGGTCCTCACTAGAGCCTCTGAGATGGCCATGATGATTTCAGTTTTCAGACATTGAGACAAGAGCCAAACCCAAGCCCACCTCCACCAGAGCCTGTGCCCCTATCATGGACCGGTTAGCATATATCTGATCTTTTTGATGTCCTGGTGTTTGCTTGGTTCATTTCCTATAGTTTTGCTTTCCTTTTTAATAAAGTCCAAGGTCAAATTCATACTGTGATGCTTAAATGAGGCAATCTGACAGGTACCTAGCACACTACCTGGCCCATGGTAGGCACCCCTCAAATGCAACTCCCATCCCTCTCCATTCTCCTGGAGGTGCCAGGCTGCCTGCCTCCATCGTGCTAATGAAAACAAGGGGCTCTGGCTTTGATCGTGCAGCCTTGAGTTTTAAAGGGGGAGCACCAAGAGGAAGGCATTGAGAGTGGAAGGTAACATATTGGGGGGGGGGGCGGGCATGCAGCGCTGAGTTTTCTGTCCTACAACCCCAGCCACCTTTGCTAGGACCTTCTAGGACTATGGACTTCGCTTCTGTAGTCGTGGCATTGGGAAGGGGGCTCGCCCTTCACAAGGCACACACGCTTACCCCTCACCTCCATGACCCTCTGAATCCAGGCAAGTCCTGGTCAGGAAAAAAGCTTGGAGGCTGGGCCTAACCTCAGATCTGGGGCAGGATTTCTCTCCAGAGAGAACCTTGATTTACCCTCATGTATTCCTTTCTCAGCCAGTCTTGGAAGCACATTAACCCAAGCCTCTTGCAAGCATTTGACACCCGAGCCCGGCAGGGAGGTGGCAGTGGCAGAGCTGCCAGGAGGTGGCGTAATAGTGGCAGGTTCAAGCCAGTTGGCAATGTCACAGCCATCTTTTGGCCTGAAAAATGGAGTAAGGATAGGGGCTCGTTCATTCACTCAACTAAAATTCGTTGGGGTGTCCAACACATAGACAATTATTATGGGTCATCGAGGATGTGGTCCAGTTCTGAGGAGCTCAGAGCCTACGTGCTTTAGCAAGAAGGCCAAGGCTGAGGCCCCAGGTGCCTCCCAGGTAGACTGATTCCTTCTCTCTGCACAAGGCGAGTACTATGACCCGCGGTGAGGGGCACAGGCGTACACGGGGATGCTCCGGGGTCTCATGTACACAAACTTGCTTCAGGGGGCAGACGGGATGCCAAAATATTGCTGAGGGGATGGAAGGGTTCAAAAGTTCCCAGACAGGCCTCTGTCTATAGGAGTGGGCTTGGCATCAAGGGGCCCAGTCAGGGACAAGCAGAAAGGGGAGTTGGGACAATCAGTGCATGGGAGGGACAGGAGATGGTGGGGCAGCACCCACTTCCTTACCTCGGCAGTGTCCCTTCCTGACCATGATGTAGCCCTGATCACACTCGCAGTGGTAGGAGCCCTCCGTGTTGGTGCACCGCCCGTCACGGCACGCCTCTGGCTGCTCACACTCGTCTATGTCTGCAAACACACGGAAAAGGCCTGAGTTGGAGCCAGCCCTGCAGGGGGTCCTGGGACATTTCCTTCAGAGGCCAAGGACAAGGACACCCATGCTGAGGCCCAGGAGGGGAAGGCATCCTTGCTGTGCCATGATTGGCAGGGGGCTTCTATGCCAGGTCTGAGACTGACCTAGCTCAGGCCCCTGAAAACTCTCAAGTTCCTTTCTCCAAGGAAAGCTACTTCTGGGGCCCATGGGGACCCTATAGCTGTCTCCTCACCACAGTGCAAGGGCTGGCCTTGAGGTCAGGTGGCCACAGGGCATGATCTGAGGAAGCCAACAGTAGCCCTCCTGACCCCAATACATCCCCTGTATTGATCTGGTCCTAGAGTTCTTACAGCCTCCTTAAAGGTTAGGGATTAAGCAGCAAGTGAGAGACGGCATGTTAGGCAGCTGAGGAACTACCAATGAGGTTTATTCCATTGTCCCAAAGCAGACTAGTGCCCATGATGGCTCAGAAGCCCAACCCGGGTCATGCCACTCCCTTGCTTAAGGGAGGTTCCCCACTGCTCAGCCTGGCCTCAGTTTTGCTATATTCACTGAACCCCACTGGTCCGGCTTCTAAGGCTTTGTTCACACAAATGCTTCTGCTTGGTTTGATGGCCAGCAGAGTTCTACTCCCATTTCAAAGATTGGTTCAATTGATCAACTCCGTGTCTCTGTGGCCCCACCCCATTCCCTGCCCCACATTCAAATTACTGGAGGACTCACCTTTGCCCCCACCCCCAGCCCGGGTTCAAATACTTCATAGAGTCCTTGTGCAGATTAAATGAGATAATCTAGGTGAAGAGTTTAGCTCAGTGCCGGCCTGGCACAAGGTAGGCATTGAAGAAATGTTAGCTATTGTTATTATAGCATTAAACCTACCCCATAACACCCAAGCTCCTCAGCCTGGCAGGTAAGATCTCTCATGCGCTGCCCCTGCCAAGTCTCTCACCCTGGTTCCTGCCTCCCATACACCTCCTAGCCTCATCCACACAGGTCTTGCTTCTGAGCTTCTGCGCATGCTGATTCCTTGCCTTGCAGCCCACCTGCTTGGTTGTCTCCTACTCATCTCTCAGGTGAGCCTGACTTCTCCCTTCTGACCCATATGCCCCTTCCCAGGGTTCCCTCAGGACCCAGCCCCTAACAGTAGCTGTTCATTTACTTGTTTTTTTTCTCCCCAAATGCCAAGAATATGCTTTATTATCCTAGTGACCACCAGGGCCCAGCACAGAACCCCAAAAATGCATATTGCATGAATGGAATAATAATCATTTGCTCATGGATGGTGTCTTCCTTTCATAACACTTCAGTGTACAGGGAGGCCCGGGCAGAAGGTGTAAAATGCATGCTCGCAGGCCCACATCTGGAGATGCTGACCCGCACTGCGTGGGCCCAGGAACTTGCATTTTAGTAACTCTCCAGGCAATGCCGAAATAGCTGGTCCTCCCTTTAGAAGCTCTAATCCCAATGGAAGAGAAGAGTGAGCTCAGCAGCAGAGCCCCTTGTGGGAACTTGATAAAGGACCCACAAACTGGGGGCGGGGGAGGGGGGAGCCAGGATGACTGTGATGGATGAGGCTGGAACACGGATGTGCTCTATGGAGAGAAATAGAAATGGAAAAAGCCTGGCTCTTAACACACATACTAGTACAAGGGTGGACTCCAGAAGAGTTAAACATGCCACAGAGGGCAAAACTATAACTTTAATGAAAGAACATGTAGGAGAATAGCTTTGTGACTTAAGGGCGGGGAAGGACTTCTTAAGCCCCAAAAGCATAAAAATAAGACAAAACAGTGACTTTCGATACATCAGAATTAAGGATTTCTGTTTCGTTTTGTTTTCTTCTGGGGATTTCTGTTTTTAAAAAGGGTGTGTGAGCCCTAGCCGGTTTGGCTCAGTGGATAGAGCGTCTGCCTGCAGACTGAAGGGTCCTGGGTTCGATTCCAGTAAAGGGCATATGCCTGGGTTGCAGGCTTGATCCCCAGTAGGGGGCATACAGGAGGCAGCCGATTGATGATTCTCTTATCATTGATGTTTCCATCTCTTTCTCCCTCTCCCTTCCTCTCTGAAATCAATAAAAAAAATATATATATATTTTAAAAAGGGTGTGTGAATAAGGACAATGGACAGAGGACAAAATGGGAGAGTTACAGTATCTAAACTCCGGCAAGTATCCGGAATATATAAAAACTCCAAAAGAGTCACAAGGAAAACCAGCAATCACCACTGGAAAACTGAGCGAAAGACGGGAACAGGCAATTTCCAGGTAAGGAAACCCAAAGGCTAACCTACGAAGAGATCTCATACTAATTAATAAAGTAACTTATTTTATATATTTACTAGTCAAATCACTTATATTAATCCATTACATCTATATTATTTGAATTCTAGAAATTGCACACTAATGATATAATTCATAAAGTAAGCAATTAAAATAATGACATTTTGCTTTCTGAGACTGGTAACATTTGGAAGTGTTATCCTGGCCTCGTTAAGTGGCAGCCAGACCCCACTGGGAGACAGCTGACCTTGAGCTCCTTCCCTCCTCTCCCAGCTGTCAGGTCTGGCAGAGATATCCCGGACACCCAGGCTGGCACCCAGCAGAACCCCTTATCTGGGCCAGTCCTGGTGACAGCATTCCCTGCAGCAGCCAGCGCCCAGGGCTGGGCCTGCCGAGAGCAGTGCCTCTGGCCCACAACACCTGCCAAGGCTGTGAAGCCTGGAGAAGCCCCTTGCCCCAGCCTCTCCCCTCGCCAACTCCAGTTGTTGGGAGCACTGCTGCCTGGGTCACGTCCCTGAAAGCCAGCTGACCGAATCGCCACCCTCTGCTTTCAGATCTCTGCGGGCTGCCACTGCCTGTGGGACAGCGTCCAAGCACTTCAGCCTGGCACTCAGGACACTTCACCACTGGCCTCCGCCCCTGCCACTTCCTCCACGTGCCCCGCACGCCCATCACACTGGGTTTGTCATTGTTCCCAGAGCGTGCCAGGCCTGTCCACTGCTCTGCTCCCTGCAGAAATGGTTCCCTCCACTCCCTCCCGTCCTTCACTTTGTGTGCAAGGGAGTGTGTTGTTGGAAGCAAAGCTCTGCCACAACTAGATGTGAGGTCCCTGGTGTTTCAGTCCACCGCTCTGAGCCTCAGTTTGCTAGGCTATAGAATGGGTATAAGGATTTCTATTGCATGGGGTTGGGATAATGAGCTTCATAAAGTGCTTAGGACAGTGCCAGCATGTAGTACGTGCTCATGAAGCGGTTCTGCCCCAGCTCAGACACGTCCAGAGGGAAACCTTCCCATTCTTCCACACAGAACCAGTTGTCTCCTCACCCCCTGGGGCCACCATTTACGTCTTACTCTCCCCGCTGTCCCCGGAGCTTACACGGCTCCTGGCACAGAGGTGCTCAGTGCTTGAGGGCTGAATGAATGATGCACACAAGTCTGCCACCCTTCGGGTAAAGAAGTGGTTTGTCTCCTCTACTCCCTGTCCCCCCACAATCGGTGAGGGGACCAGATCCTTAGAGTTAGAACCCGAGAGTCCCTGGCAGTGGGAGGATACACAGCTTTCCGGAGGGGCCCTCGAGTGGCTGCTGGGCTGCCCGGGCCAGAACCGCAATGTGGGCCCCAAGAAGGCAGTGCCATTCTCCAGGAGAAGAACCCAATTGTGTTAAGAATCTTAAGTCCCGGCTTGGAAAGCGCTGCGCCATATTCCCTGTGGTCTCTTCGGTGAAAATGTAGGCATCGCAGTGTGATGGCTGCATATTAAAGGGTCTGTGTTGGAAGCGCCGTGACCCCTGCAGGGCTTGCTTGGGAAGCTCAAAGCCTTGCAGGCACCAGCTGCAGAGGACCCACGCTCCTCTCCCAAAGCCGCGGTCTCTCCCCGTCTGCCAGGAGTCCCACTCGGCATCCTCACGGGTCGCCCTCCTTACCACAAGGAAAGCAGCTCCTTGTCACTCAAAATTTGGGGACCTGGTTGTCAGTCCTCCTCTCCCTGGACCCCCACACGCCTGGCTTTTGCCACAGTTCCCCGAGCCTTTGGGCATGCTGCTGCTTTTCAGATCCTGACCTCTCAAGTTCGGTGTCAGGGGAGTCGGCTTTCTCCCAGGTCTAGCTCAGAGCCCTGGTCTCGGTTCCCTGGGCCCCGCACTCCCACACCGCAGAGCCGAGTGCTGAGGATGCCTGGATCCTCTTCCACTTCAGCTCTCTGTGGGGTCCTGTGCCCACCCCAAGGGCAAGGCTTACCTTGGCATTCCTGCGTGGTCCCTGAGGTGGCCGGTGTGTAGCCAGGGTAGCAGAGGCAGGAGTAGGAGCCCACATGGTTGACACAGCGCCCTTTTCCCATGCAGGGGTCCCTCAGACACTCATTGTCATCTGAGCAGAGGGAGGAGGGGAGGAAGATCAGGGGAGCCTTTCTTTGGGCCTGTGCCAGCACCTGCCCATGCGAAGGGCTGGACAGGGGATGGTGCTGTGGGGCAAGAAGAGGGTGAGGGAGCAGAGGAGGCTGGAGAGATGAAATATCTCTAAGGCTGGGAGCCATGAAGTCAGCCCATTGGGCCCACTCAGGCACCAAGGGCCTGGAGTGGCTGCCCTACGCCCCCTCCCTGACCCATGGCTCCCTCCCCCAGTGGCCCCGTGATCACTTCCTTTCTCCTTCAAGAGGCAGTGGATGTGTCCCCTTTGTATAATAATATTGGGGGGCTGCAGGGGGCGGTCAGGCCAACATTTGATGATTTGTCTTGGCCCCCAAACCTCTACCAGGGATGGCCTTGGTGGAGACATTTACGAAGACAGACCTTGGTCCACCCTGTAGGCAGCAAGATGGCCAGTTTGAGGGGTGGGCTGAACTCAGAGCTGAGGGCGCCGGGCACCTGTCTGGGGGCCCTGGGGTGGCTTCCCACACTCTTGGAGTCCTGGAGACTCATCAGATGCTGCTCCCAGAGATTGGTCTCCCCAAGGTTAAGGTCAGCTTTGTTCACAGGGTCTATGCTCCTCCTCAACCCACCAACCACACAGCACTGCTTGGGCCTTCTGCTGCCTGGACTGTTGACTCTGTCCCCTAGCAGCCCTGCTCCTATCCACCCAGACACTGAGGGAGCCCAGGACTCCCAGGTGAATACCTGTGCAGTGGGTCTGGCTGGGGTGCAGCCGGTAGCCGGGGCTGCAGACGCATCTGTATCCATCTGGGAGGTTCACACAGGTTCCGGGGCCACAGATGTTGGTGGCTCCAGCGGCACATCTGTCAATATCTGTGGGAGACAGAGCAAAGCCGACGTTATGGGGGCACAGGGGAGGGGCCAAGGCAGTGGAGCAGAGTGGGAAGAGTGTGGGGTCAGGGTACCTTGGCCTCAAAGGACCCACAGAAACCTCATCTCACCCTTAGTTGGGCCCTCCCACATCCACATGGCCTGTATAAGCTGCCCCCCACACCTACTCCCAGGGCCCTGAGCCCCACCAGGATGGAGCTCTCAGGAGGGCATCGCTCTGACCAAGATCAAGCAGATGCCAATGGCCCATGTCCTGAGTCCCCGCAGGGCCCGCCCCGCTGAGGTCTCCAGCCTAACCTTACCCTGAATACAGGCACGGCTCACACAACAGTGCCCCGTGATTCCCTTCCCTGGCAAATCCTCCCCAGTTTCCCCTCGACAGACAGACAGGCTGACAGACAGATCTGGTGAGCAGGGTGCTGGGAAGAACTGCAGGGAAAGCGGGGTGGGGCCAACCAAGCAGGGCCTTGAATGCCACCTTGAGACATGGAAGCACGGGGTCACGCAAGGTGGGGTGTGATCAGAGCCGTCTCAGAAACACCACTCATCTTGCCAGGCCACCTTGCTCAGCAAGATGGGAAGGGAGGCACAGGGGCCCTTAGGAACCCGCCGAAACCACGTCAACATGGACCTCTTGGGTGGTGTAATGGGGTGAAGTGAGGAGACAGGTGCTGAATGCAGAAACGGTTTGGAGACTCACCGGGACCCAGGGCTGAGGCTGCCTGAGGGCAGAGACCCCCGCTTTGTCGAGCTGTGTCCTTAGCACTAGGAAAGTACCCAGCACTCAGCACATGCTGACCGGACACAGCACTGACGGGATGAACGATGCTTTTAGCCCCTGTGTCTGCCCGGATGTCTGAGCGGGAAGCCCACACACCCTGGGCTCCCTGCCCGGCCCCAAGGGAATGGGCTGGGATGTGGCCTGTGATGGTGCGCAGTGGGGCTTCACAGCGTTTGCTAAACTGGACGGGACTGAACTTCCACACCGGCCTGTTTGCAAGGCTACCCTGTCGCTCGCCTGGCTTCAAGCGTCAGCCTCGGGACTCATGGGGACCCCCAGCCAGATTCTAAATGTCCTCCCAGGGGGGTGAGGTTGGGGGATGACAGGGAAGACGGGGGATCAGGCACAAGGCTTTGGTGGTGGTTGGGCGGATCCTGTCCCCCTTAGAGCTGTGGCTGAGCTGGCCTGGCCCCTCTCCTCTGCCTCCGCCTCCAGGCCCATTTTCTTTGTCAGAGACTCGGACTCGTGAGCTGAGCCCCTTTTCCCAGCTCATCTTGCTGTCGGGTGGAGGGGGGACGAGGAGCAGTGCACTGAGCCCAGAGGAGAGAGGGCCTGGGAGGGGCCATGGGGTGCCCTGGTTCAAGCCCAGGAAGACAAACCCCGACTCCACCCCACATTTTCTGGACTTTTCCACCGGGCTGCGGGGTCTCTCCCGTTGCCAGGGGAAACCCAGAAAGACCTGTCTCCGCCAAGGTGGCCTCAGTCTGTGAGGTTAAGAGATCAGCACACCTGGGCACGTTTGAGGGCACACACGGGAGCACACGTGCGCTCACACGTGCGCAGGGAGCGGCAGGTAACACGGCCTCGCTTCTCTTGAGCCAAGTCCCCAAACAATGAGCCTTGAGGAGGGCACATTCCAGAGCGAGGTGGATTTGCCAGGAATCTCCCCACCCGCACCCCCCTCACCATTGCAGCCGGCCGAGGTGGAGGGGGAACACAGGCTCCCCGGCAGTCAAACAACCTGGAGAACCCGACCTTCCCGAAAGTCGCCCCTCCCGTGGGCAGGAGGCTGCCCACTGCCAGGACACTCAGGTGACTCAGAGTCAACAGCCTGGCAGAGCCAGGCTTCCGGAGGCTCCCTGTCCTCCGGAGGCCCCTGGATTCTCCCGGAAGGGCTCTGAGTGAGACCCTCTCTTTCCCCTTCCTGGCTGGACCCGTGCACCAGACGGGACTCCTGTGCTCACTGGGGCCCTGTGGTCTCTGTGAGAGGAGCCGGGGCTGAGCCTGGGGGGAGTTGCTGCAGACCGTGCGTTCATTTGGTGGAGAGGCCCCGAGTCGGGCTGGCTGCAGGTACCTGGGGGGCCCAGGGTCACCAGCACGTCGGTGGGGGTGGTCACTTGCTCTTCTTCCGGGGTCTCTGGATTCCCCTGTCCAGGCAGTGGTGGTGTTGGTCTTCCTGTGGCATCTCCTGGGGGGGGGGGGGAGGGAGAGGAGAGGGGAAGGAGGTGGGCACAGCCCCTTGGCCTGCCGCCTTCCCACCTGGGCCAGTGCTCCCTCCAGGTTCCTGGCAGTGGCCTGCGCTCCTCTCTGCTGTCCCAACTCCAAGAGCAAGGCGTGGAGCCTGGGGCGGGTGACCCCTCACCTCCTAGCCTCCTAGCCTCCTGAGGCCTGACCTGGCCCCAAATAGAGTCCGAGGATCTGCGAGCTCATCGGGTCTTAGAGCCCCTCACGCTCCATTTCACAGGCGAGGAGACTGAGCTTGCACAAAGGGCCACTTGTCCAGGGCCACCTGGCTTCCTGGACACAGAGCCAAAGCCGGACTCCTGGTTCCCACGCCAGCATTCTTCTCCTGTTTGCAAAGCGCTTTACCGTTCACAGAGCTCTGCCATGAACATCTACATCTCGTCGGCCTTGGGAGGCAGCAGGGCAGGCGTCCGTGTCCGTTTTATAGTGAGGCAGCAGGGGGCCAGCTTTCTGACTTCGGAACAGTGCCCCATCCCCACCCCCGGCTCCTTAGGTGCATGGAGCTCCCGGAAAAGCATTCACAGGTCACATTGTCATCCAAGACCTCATCTGATTTGAGCCCCATGTATCAGCTCACATGTACTAACTCCACTACTGGATGAAGGTCTCTCCTTCCCTCCCTTCCCTGTGAGCTGGGAGCCGATAGGAGGAGGGACTCACCTGGGACCCAGGCAGGGACTTGAGTAACACTGGTTGTGACCTGCACAGAAATAAGAGACTGTTTCTCTTGGTTCGGCTGTCACCCCCCTGACTCACTCCCTTCTACCAGGCTTCCCATCCAAGGCTCTCACTCACTTTTCGTGCATTCCTGGTATTAAGTTCTTACTACATGCTGGGCATTTTGCTAGGCACTTTACGTCCACATCTTATTAATCTCAACTATCCCGTCATAGTAGGTTCTAATGATTAAATGCATGTAATGTGCCAGCTCCGTGTCATCTCAGCAAGTATCACATCAAGGCTGTGACCTCAGAGACAGCAGCAGAAGCTCCAGGGGTTAACTAGTCTACCCAGTGTCACAGGGCCAGTGTGGTGAAGCGAGATCCCAGGCCACACCTGCTGTCCCCTCACCACAGCCCATGGACAGAGGTAGGTAAGCCATGGGGAACCAGGAGGGGAGATGGCAGAGGAGGACAGAGGATCAGGAGCATGGCTCAGGACTGTGAGGACTTGGAAGTGGAACTTTGGTCTGGGAAGACAACACGTGGCTCTCCAGAGAGAGAAGAGCTCATTAGAAAAAGTGTTTGGGCCAGTGGTTGAGCATTGACCTATGAACCAGGAGGTCACGGTTCCATTCCCAGTCAGGATCAATGATTCTCTCTCATCATTGGTGTTTCCATCTCTCCCTTCCTCTCTGAAATCAATAAAAAAATTTAAAAAAATAAATAAAAAGTGTTTGGGGACAGTCAGGTATGAAGGTTGGAGGGGCAGGGGACAGGGATGGAATTGGCAGACTGGCGAGGGAAGAAGCAGATTCATTCTTCTGGAATGGTTTTCTAGGAGGACGCTCAGTTCTTTACAGGGGACTGCCTGGCACAGGGAAGCGGGTGGGATCCCCATTTCTCAGTGAAGTGGTTTGAGGCTATCCACAGCTCTGCCTCTACTTCCCCATGAGCCACTCACAGAGGAGACCTTGAGGTTTAAGCAAATCAAGCTCAGAAAATGCCAAATCTGAAATTAATCTAGGACAAGTTCTAGACCCTAGCTGCTTGAGTGACAGCCAGAACTAACAGGACACGTGCCTACTTCCTTTCTGAAGGGGGCCCCAGACCATCCCAAGTGAAAATGCATAGAAGCTGCTTGATAAACAGCAGCTATTATTACTTCCTTTAGGATAAAACTGGGTCCTTGGATCAACCCTCCACTTCAGCATCTCTCCAACCAAAATCCTACATATACTCCGTCCTTCTCCCTTTCCTCCCTCATAGGACACTGCCTCATGGCCTTGGTGGCTACCAGGTCCCCCTCTGCCACACTTGCCCAATTCCTTGGTGAGAAGACTCACTCACCTGGCCAGCCTGAGAGTCACCTGGGAAGGAAATGTGAGAACATGAGCTCAGGGAGGGTAGTCTGGCCGCCTTCTCCCCTCCACCCACAGCCAGGGCTGGTTCCATCTGTGACCTCCTAACCTTGTCCCCAGAGGTCAGCAGTGGAGAGAGCTCAGACTCTTATGCCTGCCTCTGCCCCTCCTGCCCCACTGGGACTGGCCACCACAGACCCCAGAATCCCAGATCTGGAGGGTCTACAAGGTGTGTCACTTGGTGGGAGGAAACCTCCTACGTTCCTCCAAGGCCTCCTGTGATGGGAGTCCCACCCGACCTGGGCCAGTCCACCCTGTGGTCCTAGCTATAACCCTCCTCCCTCCCCAGCCTGCCAGTCACACTAGGTCACTCTGCCCCTCCCTCTCACCAGGGAGGAGAGGAGTTGTTCCTCCCTAGTCAGGGTCCAGTTCCCATGATGACTAGGGCTCTGTCCTGACTTCCCTCTCTCCTGGAGAATTTTGGCCATCACATAGTAGTTCTCCTGGTCCTAATATGACCTTGGCCTCCTGCACTCTGTGTTACCGGTGACTTGGGCATGCCTTCTGCCTGGTTTCCCAGGGCACCTGCCAGGGGTGCCTCAAGCCCAGTCTCCTCCCAGCCCCTTGCCTCCTGGGCCCAAGGCAGTTGAGCTGGAGTTCGTGCTTTGACTCTGAGGCTAGGGTTGGGGATCGAGAGCACCCAGACTCCCCAGGATCCACCCGCCAGCTCTTTCAGGCCTTGAAGCCAGCACCATCCTCAGAAACTGCATGGCCAGGGGCAGGGGATGGAAAGACTGAGGAGCTGGGGCGGGGGCTGCTGTTGACCTCTCCCACCTCCACCAGCAACTCCCTGGGATGTGGGCACCTCTTGACCCCACAGGGGAGAGGAAGTGGGTGAGGCCTTCCTGTCATGCCAGGCCAGGAGAGCAGGGTCTCAGGGCTGGGTGCTACTGCCCCAAAGTCCCTTTCCTAAGACTCCGGAGATGGATGCCACGCATCCAGGATAAACTCCCAGTGGCTCTTTGAGGTGCTGTAATCCAAGTGGAAGGGGAGCCCCTCAGGCATCTCCCCCAACCCAGATACCCTTGTCAGGAATGGTCCCGGCCTCCAGCCAGGTGCTGGTGGCCGCCCGGAGTGGCTGCCTCTCTGCTGGTCTGGACAGGGTCCCACTGGTCTTCTGCCCTTGCTCCCTCGAGGGCCTGGCCAGTTCCTCCTCCTCGGCTTTCCTCATGGTCAGGCGGATGTCTGAGCTCGAGTAGGTGTAGCCATGGCCGGCGGGGCAGATCTCCCTGAAGGCCTCTACAAGGTCAATGGTCAGAGACACACTGAAGGTGCTGTTCCTGCAGGGACCCAGGGCCCTCCCTGCCCTCCCTTTGGGAGACAAAGCTATTGCAGCAGCAAGGAGGGAGGGGCCCTAGGTTGGGTTAAGGAGTTGAGCAGGAAGACTAAGGTCTTCTGGCTTAAGGTTAGGTCCAGGTGGGGGGAAATGGCTACTGCTTATAGGAAGCTTGAGAGGGGGACAGAGGGTTACCTGTGCCAGGCAGGGGGCACTTCTCACACTTGCTGCCCCATGCTTTGCCCACTCGGCTGCAGCAGCATATCTGCTTGGTGATCCTCTGGGTCAGAGGCAGGGCGCAGGTGCCCGGCCCCAGTGACCGGTAGCACAGCCCCTGCTGCATGGAGACAGCCTTGTCCGCTGAAACAGACATAGCAGGTGGGGATGGGCAGGTGGCCAGCGGGAGAGAAAGCACAGGCAAGAGGGCAGAGGATGGAGGAGTGGCTGGTCGTGCACTCGGATTGGCCTGGCCTGCGTCACAGTCTGGGAGTTTGGGGCCCTGAAAATGCTCACAAGAGTGTTAGGAAGAATAGCGGAAGTGGAATGCTTCAGCACCTCCTCATGCTACCTGTCTGAGGGGACCCTGACGCCTACCCACATGGAGAACCTGTTTACAAGTGCTGAGTTACAAGTGTTTACCAAAGTCCAACATGGGCCTGGGGTTGAGTGGGGAGCAGAGTGCTCTGAGGGCCACAGACGAGGTGAGAACCAAAGGCCTGAGGGGAGCTTTCAGGGCAGGGACACTGTCATCTTTGTAATCAAGCACCGTGCACAGCGTCTGATGGATTGATGGATGGCTGGACCCATGAATCAATCCGGTGGACCACAGTGAGGGTGAGCTAGGCTGGGTTTCAATAATAACAGTGCCACTACCATTGTCCCCTTGCTTGTACTTTTTAAAATATATATATATATTTTTTATTGACTCCAGAGAGGAAAGGAGAGGGAGAGAGAGATAGAAACATCAATGATCAGAGAGAATCATAGATCAGTTGCCTCCAGCACACCCCCCACCGGGGATCGAGCCCATAACCCAGGCATGTGCCCTGACCGACAATCAAACCATGACCTCCTGGTTCATAGGTTGATACCCAACCACTGAGCCACACCGGCCAGGCTCCTTGATTGTACTTTGATAGTAAATATTATAGACTATTCTCTTATAAATTACCTCAAAGGAAGATGAGGAGCCATGCCTCATTGGAAGAGACTGAAATCTTCAGAGGGACGGATGAGGGGAAGAAGGGGTGGGGTGAAAAGGGCAACACTCAAAGTTGAGGAATTGATGATTCTGGGAGTCCTGTCAGGACTCTACAGCCCACGTTCAACTCCCTGCCCCACCATGAGCTACATGACCTCCTGGGTCTTATCTCCTTCATACTAAGGGCGATGGGTGGTGGATGCGGGTATTTCTGCCTGTCCCTCATACTCTGGTAGCAGCATCCTGGTTTTCCTGTGGGACCCACCCTTTATTCCCTCAGTCTTGGTCCCCCACTTCCTGGTTGAAGGAGTCTAGTCCATATCCTTCTCACAGTGATTGAATCAGGGATGGGCACTTGATAAGTAGGCCCATGATGTTAATTAGCTTTGGGACTCTTCCTGGATTATTAGAAAAGAGATGCCTTTTATGTTCCTATTTGTTGTTGTTGAGTTTCAAGGGTGGGAGGTTATAGGCCTAGAGTGTCTGGTGGGTACCTTTGAAGGAATAAGAAATCAACACCGAAGGAAGAGAGCAAGAGACATCCTAATGACACTGTGGGTGCCCGGATCCAGCCAAGCCTGAGGCACACCTACCTCTGGACCTCCTAGTTGTGTGGACCAATGAATCATTTTTGCTTACAGTGGTTTGAGTTGGGTTTCTGTCACTTGCAACCCAAAGACTCCTGACCAATAAACCTTCTTCACAGTGATATATGAGAAAGGGTCCTGTCCAAGGTCATGTGCCAGACACATGTCAGTTATTAGCCCGTCCACGAGCCATGGTCTCCAGGTTCAGTCTCTGCCTCCAGCAGCCACTTCCCTGGGGCTACTGTAGGGAAGGGCTTGGTCCCTTCGAGGTGGCACAGCTGGGACTATCAGGAGGCTGCCCAGCCCAGAGGGCCCTTATAGCTGTTCTACTAGCCCTGGTCAGTGCCAGGAAGGGGGGCAAAGCTCAGAAATGAAGGGAAGAGAAACTTCGTGCTTCTCCCTGCCCCCTTCATGGATATGAGTCATCAGAGGAGGCTGGATGGGGTAACACTAAGGAGGGGAGAGGGAGAACACTCAAGGGCCATCTCTGCTTCCCTGCAGTAAGGCTCTCTTTCTGGCACTAATACGTCACCTCCGACATTAAATACACCTGCCTAATAAAAGTGCGGGTGGGGTGGGGTGGGGTGGGGAGGAGAAGAGCTGTATGCCCCTCAAGGCCTTGATTGCCTGTCTCTGTCACCATGAGGTCTTCTGAGAGCGGCCTGACATATCCTCCCCACCCTGGGCCCCTCCCTCCCCTGGGTGTCCCCTCCCTGTGGAGACACACACTGGGCTGAGTCCTCCCTTCACAGGGGCGCTCCCTCTGGGTGGCGCTGGAGTCGTGTGCGTTCTGTGGTCTCCTCAGACCCAGTGCCTGGCCGTTTGCAGACTGAGGGCTTAGCCAGCCACAGGGAGCTCTGCTGAGTGGGGTGGCCGACCTGACCTGGGCTGTCACTTGGCAGAGACCGGTCAGTACTGGTTTTATTCAGCTCTGGTCAGGCCTCCCTGCCCCAGGAAAGCCCCGTCCGGACCGTGGCGTCAGCTCTGCCATCTGAGAGGGATTGTCAGCCTGGGCCTCTCCCCGCTGGAAACCACAGAGGTCAACTGGAAACAGCTGCCCGGGTGTACACGCACGCACACACGGACACGATGCCAATATGACTCGTGACACGTATGTGTTCACGGATGCAGAGACACATGCAGAACCAAGGGGATCACAGGATTGTGGAAAGGCCTGGGGCTGGCAGCAGTGACATTCATGCTGCAGACAGGCCCCTTCAGGCGCCGAAGAGGCAGCCTCCGCTCAGCCAGATGTTAGCACAGAGGCAACACACATCCCCCAAAGTAAATGAGGCCAAAGACGGAGCAGAAACGATTAGAGAAAAAACAGGAGTAGAAAAATCCCAAACTGCAAAGTCCCAAGAAATGCCGAAAGCCCGAAGTGGAGTAGCAGCTGTCTGTCCCAGCAGGAGGGGACGGACCCGTTTTTGTACGCTGGGCCCAATTCCAGGCTGAGTAGCAGCCACTGGGCCTTGGGAAGGGGCCTGGGGGAAACTTCTGCTCTGGGCCTGGCCCGTGAACCCCAAGGGTCCCATCTTGCCGCCCAGTGTCCCCCACCGCTGGTCCCCCCCCACCCCCACCCCGCACTCACACACGCAGCGGCTCCTGGACGGATCCAGCATGAGGCCGGGCCTGCAGGTGCACAGGTAGCTGCCCCTGGTGTTCACGCACTCCGAGTCCCGGCACAGGCCCAGGGTCAGGCACTCGTTGATATCTGCAGGGTTGGAGGAGAGGACCATGGACCTGCCCCATGAGGCCTGACGGAGGGAAGGGCTGGGGCAGAGCTCTTTAAATACTTTCTCCAAGTAAAGGGACAACAATAAGAGAAGCTGCCCTTTATTAGGTTGATCCCTCTCTCTGTGCCTCACTTTCCCATCTGTAAAATGGGGTTAATAAGAATAACTACCAGAGAGTCTCACATAGGAGAACAAAACAAATTAAAAATGGCAAATCACTTGGTCCTGGAACTGGTAATAATGATCATGATATTAAGAGCTAATGTTTACCGAGCGTCTCTTATGTGCCCGGTGCTTTACATGTGGTACCTCATTTAATTTCACAAACAATTTCACCAAATAGGTCCACCTGTCCTCATTTTATGGGTGGGGAAATGGCGGCTCTGGGAATAACTTGCCCAAATCCACTCAGCTAGTACGTGGCATGCTGGGATGCAAACAGGGGAAGAGGATAAGGGACAGCTGGGTTGGAGGGCGGAGAAAGGGCCTCCTGGTCCCTCCCGTTCAGCCCCAGAAGCAGCTCCCGGGCCCACGTCTGGGGAACAGGCCCGCAGCGAGCTGCAGGATGGAGGTACCGACGAGGGGGAGGAGGCAGGGGCTGTGCAATCGTTTAGGTGTCTGTCTCCACCTTGTGCAGCAGCCATGTCTAAGCCATCCCTGTGTACCAGCACCTGGCACAATGCAAGCAGCTCAGAGTAACACCCCAAAATTACCCCGTGGGAGTAGTAGAGAAGGATGGAGAGAGAGCGGAGGTGGCACACGTGGGTGCAGAGTTGGGTGGATCCCTTCGCAGACACGGAGACCACCACCCCAGACTCAGGAAGGGGGAGGTTTCAGGGGCAGGGCCTCCTGGGGAGGGCCCCTGAGCATCCTGTACCCTGGGGCTCAGTGGCTGGAGGGCAGAGCTCATCTGAGATTCTGGAAATAACTTCACCTTCCCCGGCTGGGAAACCACTGGACACAGTTAGGTATGAACAGCCTTACCGCACCCTCCAAGGGCAAAACCAAGACATCTCCACACCACTGTCCGCCAGGCCCTCGGCCACTGCCCCTGAGGGAGGCGGGCCCTGGGCTGGGCTGGGCTGGGCTGGGTCAGATGCCTGCCCTTTTGCCTGGTGCAAGCACCTTTCCTTATCCACAGGCCAGAAATCGCCTCTGGGGCCTGGCATCCCACAGGCAGGTAGCCCAGCCACCCCAGAGCGTCTTCAGGCTCTACCCGCCTGAAGCAGCCTCCAGGGGGAAGGCACCTAGGAGGCCACCTGGGTCAAGCCCTGGTCTCTGACCCAGCTTCACCCAAAGTAGCCATACAGACAGCGGTCGGTGCAAGGCAGCCTCCCCTGTGGGAAGCTTAGCTCCTCGCTGACCTCCGCCAGCCCCGGAAGCCTCTCACGGCGGAAAGGCCCGCTCCTGTCGTACCTATTGCCAGGCCCACAGCCAGCAGGGCTCCTCACTCAGAGCCTGAGCTGCTGAATGGCGGCTGCCTCCCTAGTGAAGCCTCTGGACCCCTCAGTCCCGGTCCCACTGCCCACCCCACTGGAATCCCCTGCAGAAGCCATCGCTGAGCCCCCCTCCCACCCTCTGTCGCAAGGGGCCCCTGGGCCTGGCTGCTCGGGGGCTTTCTAATGCAGAGCACTCTGGGCCTCCGCTGGCCTTACCGAGCCTGCCAGCCAGGCCAGCCCAGCAAGGACAGGAGTGTGCTTCATGGTCCCCTCTCCGTCTGTGCCTCCTCCCCACCCCTCCCCCCACCTCCGCCCGGCCGTGGGTTGAGGCAGGGGAAGCCCTGAAGGTGCTTGTTGGGCAAAGTCCACAGTCTCTGCTAACTCAGGCTGGCCTGGTCTCCCACCCTGGAGTCCAAAGTCCTCCCATCAGGGAGGTCAGCCCGGGAGGTGGGTGGATGTTCGGGAAGTGGGGTGACACCCTCAGATATGGCATCACGCATTCCTAGAGAGGCACCTGGCCCAGGTCCGGGAGAGGGTGGGGAGAGAAGGGGAGGAAGGGATGGGCTTGGCTGCAGGTCCTTTCTCAGGTTGATCTAGCCCATCCCCCGACTTCCTTAGGCCTCTGGAACCAGCAAACCCCAAAGCTTCCCCAAGCTGGGGTCTAGAGATCCCCAGTGGAGACCACGCAGGCAGTGTCCACCGATGATGCAGGGTGGGCAGAGGTGTTCCTGCAGCATCAGGCCTCCATCATTTCCCTTCCCCAAGCCCAGCCGTGGCCCTGGTCATCCTTACCTTGGCAGTGAGTGAGGTTGAGTCTCTTGTACCCCTGGGGACACTCCAGCTGGCCATTTTCAATCACTGGAGAGGCTGAGGAGTGAAGGAACAGACAGGTTCAATGAGGGCCCTTGGGCTCCTTTGTCACCCACGCTGGGAAGTGGGGCGCAGTCTGGATGTCCAGCTGTGTCTCCTTAGCTGAAATCCCTGCCCTGGCTCCCACCAGGCTCCTCTCAGTCCACCTCGCTCTTAATAAAAATGATACTAAGTCCCTATATATTTTGCATATGATTATATTACATACCATATATATTACTCTGTATCAATGTAATACAATATCACATATGATTGACACATGTATTACTTTTTTTAAACTTTTTTTGTTATAGGTTTGCAGGAAGTTGCAAAAAAATAGTCCCTGAGTATCCATCACCCAGTTTCTCCTAATGGTTACATCTTACATAACTAGAGTTGTTTTACTGATGTTTTTAAAAAATATTTTTAATTGATTTTTAGAGAGAGAAGAAGGGAGAGGGAGAGAGAGAGAAACATCAATGTGAGAGAGAAACATTGATCCTGCATGCCCCCTATCGGGGAACGAATCCAAAATCCAGGCATGTACCCTGACCGGGAATCGAACCAACAACCTTTCAGTGCACGGGACAACACCCAACCAACAGAGCCACACCAGCCAGGGCTGTTTTACTACTTTTTAAACATCTGGATACAATTCACACCCCGGCTCAGTTCAGTCTATTTTGATCTTTGGTTTAGCTGACAAAGTATCCTAGATCAAGAGGGAAGAAACTCATTAGTGATTGCCCTTATAAAACCATGACATTCATTTTTCACTCACATTTGCCAATCATGCGATGCTGTTGAAATCTGGCTAGTAAAATTCCATCTTCCCGTAGGGAGGTCAGTTAGTTGTTCTTACAAATTAAATTCTAAGTTAGAAAATTCCAACTTTCAAGTTTTTCAAGTGTGCAAATGGAGATGGTTTACAGCATCCCATAATAAGGAAATAATTCTCAGTGTTTCGGTATTGGTACACCTCCTGCCTTGATTTCACAACATTCCCCTTTATAGAGAAATTAAAAACTTTTTAATTAAAAAAAAAAAGAAAACACAGGGAAAAGTCTCCATTACTTTGGAAGGACAGACTAGTGTGTCGACCTTGCTGAAAAGCTCTAGCAGGTAGCAAACTACTGACAGCCATCTGTCATCACAGAAAAAGGCAGCAAATGTAGAATATCCATCTTTTTGTTTTTTAACAAAGAGTAGCTCATCTTTAAGTTGGACAATCCCTCTGCCAAGAAAGACATAGCCAGTAATTCTCAAAGGGCTCAAGGGATTTTCACAGACACTATTCCAACACAAAGTTCCGTAAAGATACCATCAGACTTTCAAGGTCTTGTTTTGTAAAGTTATCTGCGTGATGACTTCCGGTAGCAATTGATCTTCTGGCTTTGACTCGTTTACAGCCATAGCTGGCCCATGAAGTCTGCAGTGGAGGAATTTTACACCCAGTCCTCTCCACCGCTGTTACCTTCCTAGTCATAACATCAGTGGGTAAACTTCCAGAGCTGTTCAGTAAAGCTTATTTTTACTCAAGAAGTCATTTACTGTCGAGATTATATGTCCTCTGGTTCATCCTTTCTTTAATGGCTTACAAAAGGATAGTTCTTGCCCTGGCCGGGTGGCTCCATTGGTTGGAGTGTCATCCCATGCACCAAAAGGTTGTGGGTTCAATTCCCGGTCAGGGCACATGCCTAAGTGTGGGTTCAATCCTCAGTTGAGGTGCATACCAGAGGCAACCAATCTGTTTCTCTCTCTCTCTTTCTCTCTCTCTTCTCTCTCTCTCTCTCTCTCTCTCTCTCTCTCTCCCTCTCTTTCTCAAAAATCAGTAGACATATTCTCTGGTGAGGATTAAAAAAAAAAGATAGTTCTTTATATATTTTATGGTTGAAATGGATCCTTGCAAATACCAAGAGACGGGTACACCTATAGAGCAAAGTTTGCGTGGCTCGTTTTTAAATGTTTCTTAAATCAAGACAGTTTGACTCCTGTCATTAGCTGCTATCTCTGGGCACATTATACACTCACGGCAAGGTCAGAAGAGCTAATTAGATGCTGGGTAAATCTGCCACAATGTGTATCACTAAAGTGCCATGGCCTTCTTCATCATTTGGATCCCGGGCTCCACTTGGTGAGGGTTGCTGGTTAAAACTAGACGACATAATTGAAACACCCCGTGAGCCGAGCATTGCCGTATGCTGTGTGCTGTGATGTGCCCGACAAACACACGCGCAACCACCTTTTCTGGAACCCCACTCTTCCCTGCACTGCGTGTGCCAAACATGACCGCTGACCGTCTGACACACGGATCAAGTGAGGACATACATGAGTAAAGCTTCATTTTTTAAGATAAAAAGGATGTGGATATAACCTTTGTGCCCGCTGTGGAAGGTCTTGCTCAGGGGTTGCGTGTTGCTCCACCGTGGGGGCTAGGCTCAGCCTACAGCCCTTGAGCCGTGTGGTTCCTAGTGAGCAGGGAGGGCAGGTATCACCACCCCTGGCACCCGCCCCCGGCACCCGCCCCGGGCACGCCTCTCGAGTGCTCCCAACACACACAGGCCTCCCCGTGTCATAGCACTTAACACGGCGGGCTGTTTGCTTGCCTGTCTCCCCCCATAAAGTGTAAGCTCGTGAGGACAAGGCCCTTATCTTCTTCGTCGTTGCTCTGTCTCTGGAGCCGAGCGCAGCAGCGGGGACAGTATGGCACTCAGTCACGGTGGGATGAATAATCATAGCAAACACTAAAACAGCGCTCACTAGGGGCCGGGCCCTGTTCTGAAGGCTTTTCATATGTTAACTTGTTTAATCCTCATAACAGCTCTGGAGGCACTTACTGTTATTATCCCCATTTTATAGATGAGCAAACCGAGGCACAGAGGGGTTAGCAAACATGCCCTCGGTCACCCAGCAGGTGGCTGGAGCCGGGACTATGATCCGTGGCATCTGCCTCCAGAGGATAAATTCTGAACCATTCCTCTCTACTGCCTCCAGATAAATAAATGACTGACTTCGCGGCAAGCCTTAGGAGGTGTCTAAGCTGAGAATCCTAGGGTCTGGAGGTCACAGGAAGATGCCTGCTAGCAGGAAGGGTATCACCCTTTCTGGGAACTCTCCCTCTTCCTTGACCCCCGCCCTCCCCCTTTTTTTTTACAAGGGATCAAAAAGGAGGAGGTCAGAGGAACTAATTAGATGCTGCGCAAATGCTCCACAATGTATATAACCGAAGTGCTATGCAGCATCGATAGAGGAAACGGTGGAGAAGCTGTGCTGCCCTCACGGCCTCTCAGCTCAAGGATCAGAGAGTAGACAGAGAGGGCTTTGTGAGAGCTGGACAGAGAGAGAGTGCCTGGTAACCCATGATTTCCACGGAGACACTTGGAAGCTGCAGGTGACCTTGCATTTGGGACTTTTAGACCCAAGGAGGCCAAAGCAGCTCCTGAGGGGTCAGCTGGGATCCCCCTGAACTCCAAGGAGTCTGAACATCACAAAGTGCCCGGGAATCATGTAGGGCAGACACATGTGAGGAAACCGGGACATGTGGGCCTGGAACTCGGGTCTTCTGGCCTCTGACCCAGGCCCTGTCCACTCCCTGCGGCACCTCAGCCTGGGTACACCCCGGGAAGGAAGCAGAGGGCCGCTGGCTGCAGCCTGCCCCTGCCCTGCGCATTCTCCCCCTTGGCTGACGGGACTCCCAGGAAGGCCTCAGCAAGAGCAAACCAATGGCTGGGACAGTTTTGGTCCTGACCCCATGACAGAGCTCAGGGAGGAGGAGGTGGAGACATAAGTCTGGCCACAGGGCTTTTACAAGCATGCCGATCTCCGCTGTGATGACAGATGGCCTGCCACACACCCCTCTGCCCAGAGAACACACACACACACACACACACACACACACACACACACACACGCATGCACGCGCCAGATGAGGCTGAGCTCGATGTGTAGGGGCACGTGATCAGGCTGGAGCTGAAACCCCCCATTTGTAAACCTCGGGCAGGTAAGCTGGAGAGAAACTTCCACGTCCCAGAGTGGGTGAAAGAGGGCGGGTGCTGGGGCAGCCGGACCCGCATTCAATTCCTGGCTCAGTCTGAAGAGCTATGTGACCTGAGGCACATTGCTTATCCTCTTTCAGTCTTAATTTCTCTCATCTGTGGACGTGTGGACAGACACTCAGTTCGTGGGTTGTTGTGAGGATTAACTTGACTGAAACAATCAATGCAGACTGAGCTAGCACGCTGCCTGCCACAGCCTGTAGGCGTTCCCCAAGGATTTCTCCCTTCCTTCCTCCCTCCCTCCCTCCCTCCCTCCCTCCCCCCCTCCCTCCCTCCCTCCCTCCCTTCCTTCCACACAATCTGAAGGATAGCAAGCTAGCCTGCTGCCTGTCACTGGCTTGAGAGACTTGGGCAAATTCTCAACTTCTCTGAGCCTTCATTTTTTTTATCAGTAAAATAGGGATGAAACCTCCTTCCTTTGGTGGGGCGGGGGGGGGGGGGGGGGCGGTATTGTGAACACTGAACAGTATGTAAAACTCTGAGCACGATTCTTGTCACATGTTGGTAATTATCATAATATTCATTGTTCCAGATTTCCCTCCTTGGTGAAGTCCTAACGGCTCCTCCCAATCATTATAGAAGTTCTGCCCAAAGATGGGCTCGGACCGCTTCCTCAGGGTGGCACTGGAGCCGAAGTGGGCATCTTAGTCACCACAAGCAGTGAGGCGGAGAGAGGTCTGGTCCGAACCCTGGCTCAGACAGTGCCATCCAGCCACCCTACCCCATCCCGTCCTGGAGCTCCAGGCCAGAGACGCCACGTGTCAGGGACACTCCCGCTTGTGTAGGGAGGTGCTAACATGATCCCAGGCTTAGTTCCCAGGATGCTCCAAGTTCCTTGGAGAAGCTCTCAGAAAATCCCCAAGCCAAAGAAATAGTTTTGTGTTTTTTTCAGCCCAACAACTGAAATTTTGACAATCTCATTTTCAAAGAGCAGGAAACTGGGCATCTCATCCAGAGCCCCAGAGAAGAGGAACCCCACCCCAGCACAGCTGTTCCCCAAGCTGGGTACTCGGACTGAATGTTGTTAATATATTTCTTATTGATTTCAGAGAGGAAGGGAGAGGGAGATAGAAACATCAATGATGAGAGAGAATCATAGATCGGCTGCCTCCTGCACACCCGCTACTGGGGATCGAGCCCGCACCCTGGCATGTGCCCTGACCAGGAACCGAACTGTGACCTCCTGGTTCATAGGTTAATGCCCAGCCACTGAGCCACACCGGCTGAGTACGCTCGGTCCTCTAGCAAAAGCCAAGAACACAAGAAGCAGCACGGACAGGAGGCAGATTAGAGAGCGGCTAGAAGCAGAGGTCTGAGGTGTTATAGACCTGAGGTTTCAGGTTCAATTTCCTCATTTGTAAAATGAAGATAGTGAGACCGGAAACTCCTGGAGATATTGTTAGAATACAACAAAATGAGGAAGCACTGAGCATGGAGCCTGGCACTTAGGAGATGCTCCGAATAACGACGACGGTGACAATAATGACGTTGCTACTGTGACCGGACCCATGTTGCTCTGCTCCAACCTGGCGTCATGCCCACATCACCCTCACACGTCCACCCCCTCGGGGCTGGCGTCACAGACTGTGCCTGCCACACTCCTCGTGGGCAAGGGCCTGACAAAACCAAGTCAAACCCAAGCTTTCTTTATACTGAGTGTTTCCAAGAAACTTTCAGATGTATACACTGAGTGGCCAGCTTATGATAATCTCTGAACGCATAATAATCTGGCCACTCAGTGTACTCGTATCTCCAATGGGTACCAAAAGTATTCTAGACTTTTGCTGGAGATCAACCACCTATTTGCCCTGAGCTTTCTATCAGCCAGTGCAAAGGGGAAGACTGATCAGGTGCACGGTTTATAGTATCTTTGATATCAAATAAATGAGGTGCTTAAGAGAAGTACACTGAGTGGCCAGATTATTATGCGTTCAGAGATCATCATAATCTGGCCACTCAGTGTATATAAACCTCCATCCCCTCAAAAATCGATTTCCTTCCCCAACTCCTACAAACCTTGCTAAGGTAAGCACACTCCTCATGGCGGGGAGCTCAGCACTTCCGGGCACACCCCATTATACTGCTGGGCAGTTGCAGTTTTTTTTAAAAAAAATTCAGTCTCCATGTGGCTTTTTCTTTATACCCTCAGTTAGTTATAGGAGTTCCATTTGGCTGGTCTTCAGGTGGTTCTGCAAGGTGATTGTCCTCGTTTAGTCGTGATTTTGATGTGGTCGTGGGAGAAGTGAGCACAGCCTTCACCTGCTCCACTGTCTGGACCAGAAGTCCCAGCTGCCGTTTTTAACACGCTGTTGCTTTGAGTTGAGCTCTGCTTACCAGAGACATCCACACATCGGCCTTTGCCCTCCTGAACCGCACGGAACGAGCCTCCTCACTTCTCCCTGCGACACTTCTCCGTGCGTCTCAGTCAACGCTTAGGCCTGGGCTGCAGGTTGCTGCCCAGCCTGTCTATTCAACCCCAATCTTCTTGAGGAACGTTGTCCTTCGTGCACAATATAACTCATGAAACAATCCCGGGGTGCATCCTCCTGTCTGTGAAATTGTGGTTTGGGGTCCTGGTTTTCGTTGTCTTCAGGCAGGCCCAGGCCTCCCCGGAAGAGTTAGGGAGACCTTGGTCAGCTGTGGTGTTTGAACCCTAGCTGAACTTGTCCTGAGTGTGTGGCCTTGGACAAGTTCCCCAGGCTTCTCTGAACTTCCTTTCCTCACCTGCCAGGTGGGATAAAGAGCCTGAGCTTGCAGGGGGCGGTAACAATTCAATGAGATCGTGCCGGTGTTGAGCCCAGAAATGGGTGGTTGTGGTTGTGGTTGTGGTTGTGGTTGTGTTGAAGAGGGGAAGCTGCAGAGCAAGAGCCAGCTCTCCCTGGAGATGCGGGGCGGGGCCCGGGTTCCGAGGTGAACTCATCCCATGCCAAGCAGATGGAAAGACGATCTCGTGGCAAACAGCTGGAGCCACCAAGGCAAACCTCGAGCTGCGAGCCCGCCCTGCTGCCCCAGCAAGTGGGCCTTGGGCTGGACACAGCCAGTGCCAAGGCAGAGGGGGCAGCGGCCAGCTTTTCAGTCAACCTAGATGTCTGTCTTAGGTGAAAACTCAGAAATGTGGCTTCAATCAAAGTGCCTTTAAGGGCCAGGTGCTCTCCCGACCCTGGCAGGGGGACTTCGGAAGTTCTGAGTGGGGACCTTTGATAACTCCCATGGGGTCAGGAGGGTCAGCTGCATCTGCCATTCAGTGAAGAAAGAAGGGGGACCAGAGGCTAGCCTGGATCCACGGAGCCACCCCCCTGAGAAAGAGGGCCCTGGGGGATGTTTCTGGAAGAAAGGGGATTTGTCTGTGCCCTGTACCTGAGACTTGAAGGCAGTCCTGTTTCTGTGTCAGAAATAGCCGCATTCTGACATCAATGATGAGAGAGAGTCATTGATCGGCTGTCTCCTGCACGCCCCCACTGGGGATCGAACCTACAACTCAGGCAAGTGCCCTGACCGGGAATCGAACCGTGACCTCCTGGTTCATAGGTTGATGCTCAACCACTGAGCCATGCCGGTCAGGCATTGATTTTAATTCCTAAGTGTTTCTTAAATTAGCCCTACTCTTCTATTTCTGCTACTCTGATATTTACTTTTACTTTTTATTTTTTTGAATTTTCAAAAGAGTGTATTTGAGCGAAACTGACAATTGCTGGGAAACTAGATTTCAAATGCTTCCTGATCTCTACTTTTAATACAGACAGCTACATTACTGTGGGAGTTCCAGAAGAAGAAGAAGAAGAAGAAGAAGAAGAAGAAGAAGAAGAAGAGGAAGAAGAGGAGGAGGAGGAGGAGGAGGAGGAGGAGGAGGAGGAGGAGGAGGAGGAGGAGGAGGAGGAGGAGGAGGAGGAGGAGGAGGAGGAGGAGGAGGGGGAGGGGGAGGAGGAGGAGGAGGAGGAGGAGGAGGAGGAGGGGGAGGGGGAGGAGGAGGTGGAGGAGGGGGAGGAGGAAGGGGAGGAGGGGGAGGAGGAGGAGGGGGAGGAGGAGGAGGGGAGGAGGAGGAGGAGGAGGAGGGGGAGGGGGAGGAGGAGGAGGAGGAGGAGGAGGAGGAGGAAGAAGAAGAAGAAGAAGAGGAGGAGGGGGAGGAGGAGGAGGAGGGGAAATAGTATTCTGCAGGGACGTTCCCACAGTCCAGCACAGGAGCCTCAGAAGCCAGGTGATTTAGGGGAGGCAACAAAGTCACATGGCTCCCAGGCTGCGGGCTATATCACTCCCCCACCCCTGATCCTGCTAGACCTCCGCATTAAGGATGACAAAGTCCTTCCCTGAGATGCAAAGCCTTATTTTATCAGACAAATAGAGGCTCAGAGGGGCAAAGCCACCAGGGCTGAGAATGTTCTAGAACCCAGAAGTTTTGCCCACTATTCCTAATGCCACCCCTGCCGCTCGCCTTTCTCCCTCCCACTCTTGCACAGTAGCTTGCTTGTCATGCCTCCTTAAAGAAACATCCCCAGCCTGGCCCCGGGCTTGGGCACGGAGCTAGGTGTGTGGCACTCTGTCAACACAAACAAGGCTCCCTGCTCTTGCCCCTTCTCCGTACAATGACCAGCTGCACTTTAATGTGTTTTAAATGCTTTCATTGCCCTGGTCCTTGTTATTATGTCCTTTGGTGTGAAAGAATGCTCGCCATTCCAGGGCCTGCACCCTGGTGCCCAGCTTGCTGAGTGTGCTGAGCACAGTGGGGGTTGAGGGATGTGGTACCTGGGACAGGGCGGGGGTGAGGCTCAGCCTTGGGTGTGCTGCGCTCCGGGAAATGTGGCTCACTCTCTTGGTCTCACCTGCACATGCAGTTTCCTCGGCTTGCTAAGCAGTTCCCCATGTCTTTGGGTTACTCTGATAAGCCTTCGGATCTCATCCTGAATGTCACCTCCTCTAAGAAGCTTTCCCTGATTCACCAGTTTGAGCTAGGACCTCCTACCCACAGTGTACAGATGTGCAGGATGTGCCCTGCACAAAAGCACCACATTAAGGGGATCATTGGCATCCTAGATCTGTATGTTTATACGGGCTGTTTGGACCCGTGGAAGGCGGACCTTTCTCTGATTTGCACAGAGGTGCTGCAGGACCTATCAGTCTCTGGATCTGCTGTCCGTTCCCACTGCATCTGGCACTGTCTAGTCTCTGCACTAGCATTCTTTTTCTCTTTCTGACGCCCATTACCTGTCTTTGCCCCCCTCCTCTCCTCCCCGACTAGGCTGCAGGCTTGGAGACAGGAAGCCATGGGCACTGCTTTTGTGGAATTCTCCACGGCCTGTCCAGGGCCTGCACACTAGGGCCACTTTAAACTTACTAATTGTTGACTGAGTGGAATGTGGGATATGGGAATCTCAAGGGTCAGCTGGACCAGAAGGAAAAAGGAAAAACAAGGAAAAAAAGAAAAGTGGCACAGACATCTTTGGCCTGCAGGGGGCGATGCTGAGTAGCCTGACGGCACTCTTCCACGTGAGGCAGTGGGTCCATTCCCTTTTCCCTTTTTGGAGAGATCTTTCTAATAATACTATTAACAGCTACCATTTATGGACCTAACACTAGCACACGCATCATCTCATATACTCTCCACGGCAGCCCTGTGAGGCTGGCACTTCGACTGCCTGCCTGCCTTTGTAGATCAGAGACAGAGCAGAGAGAGGTCAGTCAGCAGGCAGAGCTGGGACTGACACCAGCTAGGTGCTGGGCGTTCAAGCCTGGGAGCTTCATACAACCTTTTGGTGCTTCACCAACAATTCTATTACCCGGCGAAACCGTCACACTTATTTTTAGTTAGGGAAATAGGGTCACTGCTCCAAAGCCGGGTCTGAAGTTAAGAACAGCCCTACCCCTCCCACCTTTGGGCTCCAGTCCAGGCCCCCCACAAAGCCAGCTCACCGAGTCGACTGCTGACGGTCCAAAGAAACACATGGCGGGCCCGGGCCCAGGAGTGAGGCCTGGAGGGGCAGACAGGCTGCACGGGCAGAAGCCATACGCAAGGCACAGGCACCTTGACACAGCCTCCCGACTGCAAGATCAATGCCCATGAGAGCAGCGTTTTGCTCACTCCTGAATGCTCAGAGCTTGGCACGCACGAGATACCCAGCGAGTATTTGCTGAGTGAGTGAATGAATGAATAAATGAATAAAAATATGTCAGGTTTTTACACTATCCAAAAGAGGGCAGGGAACTGGATTTTCCGTACCCAAGGCTGAGGACATTCTGGGACACACACCCAGTTCCTGACTCAAAGACTGGAGACAGAAAACAGGAGGAGAGGAGAAGGCCTGGGGGCCCCTCCAGGGAGAGAACGAGGGAGACACCAAGTCACCAAATCAAGACCCCTGGGCCCCTGGTACCTGGGCAGGGGGTATATGGAAAGGGGCGCAGGGGTAGAAGAGGGCCCAACAGGGGATGGGATCCCTAAGATCCGAGCAAGAACACTGGCAAGAGGGAGGAACCTTCCCAGGCACTCAGATGGAGCAGGCAGGCCAGGCTGCCCTGGGCAGAGGGGCTGAGCTGTCTGAGCCCTCAGCAGCCTCAGCCAACCGCCAGAGGCAGCCCCGAAGCAGATGTGGAAAGGCTGCCCAGTCTGTCAGCGTGTTCTACCTGCCTGGCTCCTGAGACCCTGGTAGGAGATGGGTGGCGGGTAAAGCAGAGGCCAGGCCCTGGGAGAGCTTCCCACACAACCCTGGACCCTGGCACCCAGCACTCACCTGGTCTGGGCGGGCAGGGGGCACACAAGGTCACCCCCCAGAAGGCCCCCACACTGCCACAGCAGTCTTCCTGGGTAGTCAGCTCCAGCAGGGGGTTGGCACACTGGAAAAAAGGCCATGGCATGTGTCACCGCTTCCCTCCCCTGCCGTGCACAGAGATGGCCCAGGGGAGCCTGAGGCAAGTGCTCCCTCCCCCCACACCTTGCCAGAGGATACCCCCACCCCAGGGAGGGTAGGAAAGAGTCAACTGATGTTCCAGAAGGAAGCTGACAACCCTGCAGTCCACTCAGCAGACCCTAAACTTGAGGGGTGGGACACACCCCAGGCAGGATAAGCTCTTCTCTATGAGGTCTGCAAACTGCCTCCTTCCATGCCTCAGCCCTTCGATGGGGGACCCCAAAGGATGGGCTTTCCTCTGTCCAACTCCATGGTCACCCACGGTGCCAACCTTCCCCATGGGGACGGCCCAGGCTCAGGGACACCACAAGCTGAGGGGCCAGGGAGGGTCTGGGGACTCAGAGTCCCTATCCCTTGGTTACTGCCGACCTCCTCCAGTCCCCTAAAGTCAGGAGGGATTTCTGGAAACACCAAACTGCAACCCCAAGAAAAACCAACCTGGGTCGGGCTTAGCTTCTGTACTGAGGTGCCTGGGCTCAGAAAAGCTCGTCGGATGTTCCATCACTGACTGTGGTTGCTTCCAGATGGGTGTGAGGTGTCTCTCATCATTGTACCCCACCAAGGCTTTGGGGTTTAACCTGCATTTGCTAATTCCTCATCTCTGTGACCCCACTCTCAGCTGAATACCAAACTCTCGCCAGATGTAAGGGCCCCACTGTCCTTGCACCAGGGGCCCCTGGACTCAGCTCCAGGAGAGCCCAGGATTTACTGGGGCCGAGGACCCTGGTGCCCTGCTCTGCGTGCACTGACAGGTGCCTCGTGGAGCCCAGGAAGGAGGCCAGCCTGTCTGCACTCAGCAAGTGCAGGCCTAGTTTTCCCACCTGGGGGATGGGAGACTCGGGGGACACTTACGTTCCATAAGAATGAGGAGGAGAGAGAAGAGAAGGAGCAGAGTTGGGGGCGGGGGCAATCACTGTCTGGAAGCTTCCAGGGCTTTCTCACCTGGCCGTTCACACTGCTCAGGTAACACCGGCCCAGCAGCCCCTGAGGCCTGGGTGCCGCCGGGGGCAGTGGCCGAGGGGCCTCTCCATGCCGAGTGGGGATGCTGTTGCTGTCCCAGTGGCTGTGGCCAGGGCTGGCAGGGAGCCGGGGCACAGGTCTGGTCTCCACGCTGTTCTCCTCCGGGGCCTCCTCGGCCTCGCCCCGCACCCGAGCCACCTGGTGCACCTGCACGGAGGCCTCGGGCGGGTGGTGAATGTGCACCTTCACCAAGGAGGGGTTCACAGAGGCTGGGCACAGGGGCTGGGGTCAGAGTTGGGGAAACAGGGCCCCACCCTCTGAAGAGTGTCCTCTAGCCCTGGGCCAGGTGGGCCACTGGCCGTGAGAGGCCCCTCAACCCTCCCTCATTTCTTCAATCTCTACCCAAACTTCAGCACAATTCCCCAGTGAGGGAGGACAGGATGAAGGACAAACTCCTTCACATCTTGCCTTTCAACAAAGGACCTTCATTATCAACTTCTAAGCTACCTTCCTGACTCCACCTTCCCCATGGTCCTGTGCACCCCTGAGCTCCAGCGCACTGAGCCTGTGTGGTCCCACCTCCGTGCCTTCGCTCATGCCAGTCCCTCCGCAGAGGGACCCCTCCCCTCCTCTCTGCATAACCAAAGGTGCCCATTGTTTAAGGCCTAACCGAAGTCCACCTCCTCCATGCAGCCTTCCCTGAGCACCCTGGGCTTAGGGGGCTCTCCATGCCCTGACCTCCTATATTTAATTTGACACCTAGTAATGGAAGGCAGGGGAAATGCAGTATTCTTTAATGCTATCTCTTTCCTGTCCATCCTCCTCTGTTGTCCAGGTTCATGGGTTCCTTGAAGGCAGGACCTTGACCTCATACTCTTTTGTCCCATGCATAGCACTCGTATGGGGTAAGGGCAAATACATTGCTGAATTCAGATGGGAGGGCAAAGAGCAGTTTAGGGAATAAAACTGGGGCCCGAGGGCGGAGGAGAAGGAGGGAGGTTTGACCGTGAAGAAAGGCCTGGAGGCCGGTCCCCTCCACCACAATGCCACTCCCACCCTCCCGGGTAACCCAGGCCGCCCAGCCCCACGTCCCAGCCCTGCACTCACCCAGCTGGTTGGAGAGCGGCAAGGTGAAGGTGGACTGCCTCAAGGGGCCCTCCAGCGGGGCCCTGTGGCGGGAGCCCCTCTCCGCAAGCTCCCTGTCCAGCTGTGGGGCGGGCAAGTGGCAGAACTTCCCGGTGGAGTTGGAGGGGCACCAGCACTCGTCCCTGCCGATGCAGCGGCCTCCATTCAGGCAGGGGATCTGGCAGAAATCTACAACATGGACCTCAAGGTGACCGGCGGTGGAAGAACATAGCAGCACCCCCCCCTCCCTCCCCGATGTCGCAGTGGGTGACAACGAAGCAGGGCGCAGTAGCGCTCCAAATCTGCACGGCGTCGCCTGAAATGCAGGGACTTTCCAGGAGGCCCCGGGGGTGAAGAAGGGGAGATAAGAACCAGCCCCTGCCTTTTTAAAGAGCCCTTTCATGCCTTTCCTCGACCCCCCAATAACCTGGGAGACAGGGCCAGCCAGGAACTGTCGTCTGAGGGCAGAAGGGACTCACAGATGCGGAAGCCAGACTTGGGGTCGTGCCCATGACCGCCCTGGCTGTACAGGGTGGTGGTGTCGCCACGCTCACAGCTGTTGGCGCAGTGCCCGTAGGCACAGGTCTGCTTGCAGATGGTGGGAGTGAAGATGATCTTGATCTTCTTGATTTTCTCCGTGAGGTTCAGCCCTGCAGAGAGAGGGCTTGGGTCTAGGGGGCAGGGCTGAGAGGCACAGCTGTGGCCTCCAGAAGCTGGTTGGAAAGGCCCCGGGACCAGGGGTGAGTCCATCCCAAGGGCATTGGCTAAGTGCCCACTGGATACAAGGTCCCATCGTTGGGGCAGGGTACCACCTGTGAGAAGCTCCCAGGCGAGCATTTATTGAGGGACGTCAATGTGCAGCCAATGAGCTCATGCTTTATGCACATTACTCTAGACCAGTGATGGCCAACCTATGACACGCGTGTCAGCACTGACACGCGTACCCATGTTTGATGACACGCGGCCGCTAAGGCGGCCGCATGCCGAGGATGAAACATTTGCTGCTCCTGAGGATGAAACATTTGTGAAATAATGTTTTTTCCTCAAAGTGGCACACTAGTTATGTATGACACACTAGTTATGTTTGACACACTAGTTATGTATGACACACTAGTTATGTTTGACACACTAGTTATGTATGACACACTAGTTATGTATGACACACTAGTTATGTTTGTTATGTTTGACACTAGTTATGTTTGACACACTAGTTATGACACACTGAGTTATGCTCAGTTTTTTGGCAAAGTTTGACACACCAAGCTCAAAAGGTTGCCCATCACTGCTCTAGACGCTCTTGAGTCTTATTTTAGGTTGAACCATTAGAAGATGCCACTTTTGTAGATTAGGATGGTTGAATATTGGCAGTGTTCCTACATCCAAGCTAATATTTCCAATTCACAGGTAAGGAAACAGGCTTGGAGAAGGTTGGGTTGCAAGTGGTGCTGCTGGGCTTTGAAGCAAAGGGCACAGAACAGAATGCAGCTCAGACCTGCCGGAGTGCAGAGTTTTCTAGAAGTTGAGGAAGATAAAGCCTGAAAGAACGATTGGAGACAGGTTTAGGGGTGGGAGGAGGCTGGTTGTCAGAACAAGGATTGGTACTTTATTTGGTGGGTAGTAGGAAGTCCCTGAAAATTGCAGTAAGAGATCCAAGCGGAAATGTGGGGGACGAATGTCCTCCCAGCTCGTGTGCAGGTGGAGGGGAGGCAGGTGACCAAGGGGGAAAGTCACGCAGCGGTGTGAGCTGAGGTTTCTTCACTTCGGGGTGGTAGCAGTGGACGTTCAAAGGAGGGGTGTTCATTTGGTGTGGGGAGTCCAGAGAGGGAAGCGGCAAGGCAGAGGGGTGGAGGAGGGAAAGTGTGAAAAGTCTATGCGGTCACCCGGTCAAGAAGCTTGACTGATGGGAGAGGAGGGAGAGAAAGCCAGAGAAAAGTGAAGAAATAAGTCTGTGTGTACCTGGTATAAGCTGCCAGGAAATACAGGCTAGGAGAGGTACAGGTTGGAGGGGAGGACAGAGGGGCAAGGGGAGGACCTGTGAGGCCTAGCTTTCCAGAGCAATCAAGAAAGGAGGTGTGACCCATGGACACAGACAATAGGATGGTGAAGGCCTAGGGTGGAGGGCGGGGGAGGGCTAGAAGAGGTCAATGCGGTGGGGGGAGGGGGGAGGAGAACATATGTAATACTTTCAACAATAAAGGTTTTCAAAACAAAACAACAACAAAAGAAAGGAGGTGTGTGTGCCTTCGACAAGAAGAGGGACACCCCCTTTTCAAGATGACAAGAAAGGAGGTCATCTTGAAAACATTATACTAACTGGAAGAGGCAGCCATAAAAGGCCACATTTTGTATAATTCCATTCATATGAAATGTCCAGGACGTGCAAATCTCTAGAGACAGAAAGCAGATCAGTGGGGCCAGGGGCTGGGGAGACGGGGGAATGGGGAGTGACTGCTTAATGCCTATGAGGGATTTGGGGTTGTTGTTTTTTTTCAGAGTGATGACGATGTTCTAGAATTAGTTCACAGTGGCAGTTGCATCAGATTGTGAATATACTGAAAACCACTGATGTGTACACTTTAAAAAGTTATGTGAATTATACCTCAGTTTTCAAAGTGGAACAAAGAAGAAATGAAATCAGCATGGTCAGGGGTTGAGGCGAAGGGGGCACTGTGCTTGTGGTGGGGCAGGAAGGGAGGAAGGCAGGAGCTCCATGGCGGTGCAGGCGTGTCCATGTGCCTAAGGGTTGGGACCTGGGAAAGTGGGAGCAGCTGGAGTAGCTGCTCTGGGGAATGGGAGAGCGTGCCCAGGCACACGGGGAAGGATCGTTGGGCGGTGGCCAATCATGTGCGGAGGTGTGAATCCACGGGGACCGCCGGTGGTCTCCTCTGGGAAGCAGAGGACCAGTTATAGGTGCTAAGGAAGCAACTGGTTGGGTTGGTCCAGGAGGTTTATAGGAAGGATGAGTTGGAAGGGCCAGGGCCAGGGAGGTGAGGTTTGTAGCCAGACATGAAGGCAGTGAAGGCAGGACAGGTGACAGATGGGGCAGAGATGGAGCAATCCAAGTCTAAGGGTCTCAAAGGGACAAAGCCCCGATCAGCTGGTTTGGGACCCCTGGGGCCTGGCACTGGACAATTGTTTGTTGACTGGCTGAGAGGACGAGGGACAGATGACAACTCAGCCCTTCAGTGAGAATGGAGGAGAGAAGCAAGATGGGGAGAAGAAAACCGAAGCTTTAGATGCCCTGCTCTTCTAGGGCCCCAAGACAGGGCATCCTTACCCCAGGGGGGTGACAGGTGGTCCAGATATGCTGCCTGCTGGGCACCATCCCTCCGCTCAAGGCCTGGTCCCGCGGGCAGGGCATTGGAAGTCAGCTGGCCATTGCCTGTGGTGGCCGGGTAAAGTCTGACGGTCCGGGACAGCCCCACGCGCTGCTGGGAGGGGCGGGTCTGGCTGAGCTCACTCAGGCTCCTGTGGAGACAACCGAGGCGCAGGGGTTTGCACTGAAGAGCAGTGTCGCTGAGCAATCCCTGCTCAGGATGCCCACCCCCACCTGCACCAGAAGACTGCGCTCTCTTTGGCTGCCAAGAAAATGAAGGTGCCCTGGCAGAGGACTGCGCTAAGCCAGCCAGCTAGGTCAGTGGGAGTGCCTACCCATATGTGGAAAAGCCAGGCTTTGGCTGGGTATTCTGGGCAAGCCACTTAGCCTCTCTGGGCCTCAGTTCCCTTGGCTGTAAAATGAAGGTGTTAGACTGGTCCCATGTAGCTCTAACCTTCAGAGTCTTTGAGACGCTATGGACCAGCCCCTGCCTCCAAACCAAGTCCTGTGTCTACCCACTGCCACTTCTTCTTTTTTTCTTTATCCTCACCCAAGGATATGTTTTTATTGAGAGAGAGAGAGAGAGAGAGAGAGAGAGAGAGAGAGAGAGAAATATTGATGACATGAGAACATCGATCGGTTGCCTCCCTTACATGCCCTGACCAGGGATTGATGTATGGAACAACACTCCAACCAACTGAGCCACCCGGCCAGGGCCCTCTGCCCTTTTCTTTCCTTTTTTTTTTATTTTTTAAATCCTTACCTGAGGATATTTCTTCCTTTGATTTCTAGAGAGAGTGGAAGGGAAGGAGGAGGGGGAGAAGTAGAGATAGAAACATCGATGTGAGAGAGACACATCAATTGGTTGCCTCCCGCATGTACTCCCACCAGGGCTGGGGAACCTGCAAGTGAGGTATGAACACTTGACTTGGAATCAAACCGTGACCTCTTGGTTTATAGGTTGATGCTCAACCGCTGAGCCACGCCGGCCCTCTGCTACTTCTTAATGCAACCTTTCCAGCACACCTGTGGCATAGGTGCCCAACATATACACATTCACAGATTGATTCAGGGGCAGAACTTAGAATATCCCTTTCACTTATTTTATTGCAAAAATAATATAACAGCAACATTCAAGGAGAAAAAAAATGAATTCATCACCCCACCCCAAAAGAGCAAATAATTTTGCATATTTCCTTTCAACCTTTGCTCAAGTACATGTTCTTAAACTAGTGTCATCACCTGTAGATTTTTCACTTAACATGCTGTCACTAGTTTCTCTCATTGGAACCCCACGCTAATGGTCCCAAGATTCCTGAGCTCAAATCCCTTAAGGGCCAGCTGAAGACCAGCAGGGTAACCACCAGCTTGCCTGGACAGTACATCCCCATAAGGATGTCCCTTAGTTAAATATGATGTGCCTACACCCTGCCCAACACTCTCAGGTGTTCAAACGGCAACGGGAAAACAAGTGGGTAAGGGGCTCTGTGCCCTCCCCCCACCACCTTCACCCCCACTGGCGACTCCACCTTATCTCATTTATAAGTGGGCTTTCATATGCGATTTTGCTTGGTAAGTAGTCTGCTGCCAAAAGAACATTTAAAAACATCACTGCAAGGTGGACAGGACAGTTATAGCTGCCATTCATTGAGCACTGATTCAATGCATCATCTTATTCATGTTATTTTATTGAATATAAAAAAGTAAGTTGCAGAACAATGTGGATAGTATGCTTCCGGTTTTGTGTTTTAAGAAAACTTCTCTCTCTTCCCCCCCCATCCCCCTAAAAACATTTACACAGGCATCGGAAAGGTCTGGAAGGACCTGTAAAGAGTGGCTGCCTCTGGGGAGTGCGGGTGCCTGTGTATGTCTAACTACTGCTCTAAACGTTATATGTTTCTGTACCTGTGGAATTTTTTCAGTAAAAATTTTTATAGAAAACATGCATCCTTTGGTAATAAAAATAAATCTCTATTTCTCCCAGCAACTCCATTTTATAGAGAAGACAGCTGAAGCTCGGGAAAAGCATGTCAAATGTGTGTAAATACCGAGGATCCACAATGGATTAGGATGGCTAACAGAGGTGTAGGAATTCAGATGTAAGAAAGACTGACACTTGAACGACCCATTCAAGAGATGGTTAGGAATTTTACAGTCAAAAGTGAGGAGCAAGACATAAGAAAATGGATGGAGGTGGGAAGCATGGGCCATATTTAAGGAAGAATAAGGAACACAGTTAGACAAAGCATAGAACTGAGGAGAGGGGAAGGGAGATAACATCCATGCAGTGCCTATCAGGCAGTGGCCTGGTATGTGCTATGTGTTTTACGTAATATATTATCTACTTGTCCAAACAACCCTATGATCAAAACCCTAGGCTTGGCCAAAACCACCTTCAACAAAGTAAAATGACAAAATGAGAAAAATATGCGCAACTCATGTATAGAAAAAGACCAATTTCCATAAAATATAAAGAGCTCTTACAAAGAAAAAAGACAGACCAATAGCCCAAAAGGAAAAATCAGCAAAGGAATAGGAACAGCTCACAGAAAAAAAAAATGCAAGTTTTCCTAAACACATGAAAATTGCTCAATCTTTCTCATTCTAAGAGATGTGCAAGTGGAAACTGCTCTGAGATGGCATTCTGTAATCCATCAGATTAGCAAAAATCCAAAAGTGTAATAATAAACTAATTTGATGAGATCATAGATTATGCCAAAACAGGCACTCTCAGGTGTTGTTGGTAAGGATGTAAATTGATACAGCCCTTATGGACAGCAATTCGGCAAAGTCTACCCACAGCACAGTGCATCTATGCTTTGCCCCTCCAGTTACACCTCTGAGACTGTGCTGCAGATAAACCTGCTGTGGTGGGTGCTGCAGGTGCCCAGCCCAGGTCCCCAGTGGCTTCTTCTGAGTCCTGCTCTAGGCTGATGGCAGCCACGTGACAGGCTCCGCCCACTATCATGACCACTAAGCCAATGGCTGCTTGAACCAGAAGCTCAAAAGCCCCACCCCCTTGCCTCAAGGTGGGACCACTCTGCTCGCTCCACCCTTAATCAGGCCTTGGCTTGATTTCTCCAGAACCAATTCTCACTTGGCTCTTCCCACCTGCCCATTCTTTTATTTTATTTTCTTTTTAAATTTAACTTGATTGTTGAAAGTATTACAGATATTCCCTGTTCTCCACTCATTGATCCCTTCTAGCCCATCCCCGGCCCTGCCCCAGGCCTTCACCACATATTGTCTGTATCCATGGGTTATGCATATATGCATATAAATTCTTTGGTTAATCTCTTCCCACCCACTCACCCATGCCTTCCCTCTGAGATTCGACAGACGGTTCCATGCTTCTGTGTCTCTGGATCTAGTTTGTTCATCTGTTTATTTTGTTCATTAGATTCCACATATGAATGAGATTATGTGACACTTCCACCTATCCATTCTGCTTCCCTCCCTCCCTTAGCTCTCCCCCAATAAATCACTAGAATCCATTTCCCAGCTGCACCTCCAGGGGAATCTGACCTAAGACACTTGCAAATGTCAAAAATGGTGGATGGGCGAGATTATTCATAACAGCGCTATTTTGTAATAACAATATTTTGTAAGGAATAGAAACAACTTAAGTGCCCTGCCCTAGGGGATTGGTCAAACAAACTAGGCTACCTCCACAGGATGGAGTCATCCGCCCTCAAAACAGAAAGAAGCAGCCCCTTGACACCGAAGGGAAGGTCTCCGAGATGCACTGAAAAGTGGGAGAACAGCCCCCGATCTGGCCCTCTCACTGTGTTTGTACAGACAGCGAAACAACAGTCATCTTTTTACATTTTTAAATGGTTGGGAAAAAAATTAAAAGAAGAAGAAGGCTGTTTCATGACATGAGAAAGTGATATGAAAATCAAACTTAAGTTTCCATAAATAAAGTTAATTGGAACACAGCCGCACTCATTGTCAGAGGCCTCGGTGATGGCAGAGCTGAGGAATCGCAGAAACCATCTGCTGTTCAAAGCCTAAAATATTTACGAGCTGGCCTTTTATGGAGAAAAATCTGCTGACTCCCCGTGTGGGACATGTAAACTTTTGGGTAAAAATAGAGAAAATAAGGACACCTGTTGCATTTATTTGCATATTCATCAGGCAACCTTGGAAGGATGCCCTGGGAAGTAGTAACAGTGGGAAGTGGGTGGATGGGGAATGAGCTAGTGTTACAGTGTAATGAATACTCTCTCTGCGCCAGCCTCTGTACCAGCCTCTATGCCAGCAATGTACATCGCATGCATCATCTCATGTGGGCCTCTCCATACCCCTAAGAGTTACTCATTATCCCCATTTTACAGTCAAGAAAACAGGGGAGGGATTTTCTACGCCTTGCTGAAGGTTGCAGAACTCCCAGGTACAGAGTGAGGTGACCAAAACAGGTTAAGTTCATCCCTAAGCCACCCCAGCACTTGTGATTTCTTTATCACTGGTTTACAGATGAGGACATTGAGAAGTTAAGAAGACTAAGTCTGGTGCATATGGGGGAGGGCCTGAAATGTGGGGGAGGGGATCCTGGGCTGTACTGGATGCGGGGGGCCGGAGGGGGGGGTCCCTGGAGACTTTGGAGCAGCCCAGCCTCTTTCACTCATTCAAGAAGCACCTACTGAGTGCCTTCACATGCTAGGCACTGAGGTCCAGGGATGGCAAAGACCCTCTTACTCTGTCTGCTTCAATGGAGGCTTGGCAAAGGGACTGGCATCCAGGCAAAGGAGTGGGGGCACAGTGGAAGCCACACATTAGCTGTGAGATATTCGTGGTCTTTAAGAAGGTCTAGGACATGATAGGATGGGCCTTTTAAAATGATCATTACTCTGGTGAAAGATTACCTGGTGGTGGATGGATCAGATTAGGGAGGACTGAAGGCTCTGGTCTAGGCTACAAGGACCAAGGGTGGTACCCAGAGGAAAGCATAGATTCAAAGGATATTTAAGTCCTAGAGAATTCCCAGCTGTGGCTTAGACAAATGAGCAGATGCGGGGGAAGGGGTGTCCAGGAGCCAAGATCCCAATGTAAGAGATCCAAGAAATGGCTCCATTTTGGACATGATGCGTGTCGAGTGTCTCAAGATGGATCTGCAGATGGGAACACCCAGGAAGAATCACTCAGGAGAGAGATGGGGCTGGCGGGGCTGGGAGAGTCAAGTGCAGAGGTGGTGGTTACAGCGTAAAGGAGGAGTGACATCACTCAGGGAAAGTGTGCAGAACAAACCACACTTCAGAGTTCCTTCCACTGTTGGACTGAGGTGTTAACTCTGCGAACACGTCCCAATTTCAAGGGAGAAACGTGTCAATGAACGGACTGGTCTCAGTTCTGAGTTACGTTCCCATTCATCCGTCTCTAACCTTTGGTACTTGCTACCACTTGCCTGCTAGCACGCGATAAAACACATGAACAAGCCGTAAGTGAATATTAGCGGAAAACGTGGCAACAGCCCGCCGCACTTCACTTGACAGCTTATTCTACTCGTATATGCCCTCAGCCAGGTCTTTTCTTTTGCACAAACAGACAAGCGTCATAGTTTCTGCTAATAAAACGGTTCCCAGCTCTGATCGTGGAATTAATTACATTGATCGTTTATGGCATTTCTTATGACTTCCAGGTGCTCTGACACCTAAACACTGAGAAATATAGGAGTAGAGAGAGTAAAGAAGAGGGGGCGGGAGTCCTGGGAGCCCCCACGCTAAAGGGGCAGGCAGAGCAGGAGGCTGTGAAGGTGCTGAGAGGGAGCAGGCAGAGAAGAAGGAGGGGAACAGGAAGAGAGCCGTTCCCAGGATTCCATCTCTGCTTCTGGCTGAAGGGGCAGAGCTCTCCTTCCCGGGACTGCTGGCAAACACGCCCTGGTGCCTCTCCGGTAGCACAGTCTCCCCTGAGAGTCTAGGCACTGGCAAGAGAAGGGGGAGCCCTCACTTCTGTCCTCCTGGCTGGCCAGGCAGGCCTCAGGCCCAGGCCACGGTCAGTGCCAAACCCCCAGGCACCCACAAGGGTGTAGTCACACATCCTGCCCCAGCCCCTGTCACAGCCCTGCCCTGTCCCAGTAGGTAACAAGTGGGCACTCAGGCCTGGTGGGGGAGGGGGGATACTGTGGCCTTGGCACAGAGCCAGGAGCCTGCTGATTCTGGGCGAAGCACAGCTCGAGGGCTGAGCAGGTGAGACCCAGCCACAGCCATCGCTCTCCAGCCTCCGGGTATCACAGGTACCAGCTTGGTGGGTTCCCTGTGGGGAGGGGAGGACTTGAACCCTGCCCCACTTGTCCTAGACAACAATAATGGACATTTACTGAGCACTAATTCTGTGCTGTGTGTTACATGTTATATGCCTTATGTCAGTGGTCAGCAAACTCATTAGTCAACAGAGCCAAATATCAACAGTACAACGATGTAAATTTCTTTTGAGAGCCAAATTTTTTAAACTTAAACTTCTTCTAACGCCACTTCTTCAAAACAGACTCATCCAGGCCGTGGTATTTTGTGGAAGAGCCACACTCAAGGGGCCAAAGAGCCACATGTGGCTCGCGAGCCGCAGTTTGCCGACCACGGCCTTATGTTATCTAATCTTCACAATCACCTTAGGGGCTTGGGATTGTTATTAAAAGAAAACTGAGGCACAGAGTGGTTAGGGAACTTGTCCAAGGTCATGTACCTAGATCTGTACTGTCCAGTGGAACTTTCTGTGTTGATGAAATGCTCACTAGTCTGTGGTATCCAATCTGCTAACCACTAGCTTCTTGTGACTTAAAAAGGGAGTTCAAATTTATATATACTAGAGGCCTGGTGCACGAAATTCATGTACTGGGAGGGGGGGTCCCTCAGCCTAGCCTGCACCCTCTCGCAGTCTGGGATCCCTCTTGCAGTCCAAGGCTCTCACAATCCGGGACCCCTCGCCCCTTACTGGCAGCCTGCAGCAGAGGCGGGAGAGGCTCCTGCCACCGCCGCTGTGCTCGCCAGCCGTGAGCCCGGCTTCTGGCTGAGTGGTGCTCCCCCTGTGGGAGCATACTGACCACCAGAGGGCAGCTCCTGCATTGAGCGTCTGCCCCCCTGGTGGTCAGTGCGAGTCATAACAATCGGTCGTTCCGCCGTTTGGTTGATTTGCATATTGGGGTTTTATTATATAGGATTGTTTTATTGATTTCAGAGAGGAAGGGAGAGGGAGAAAGAGATAGAAACATCAATGATGAGAGAGAATCATTGATCGGCTGCCTCCTGCAGGCCCCACACTGGGGATCAAGCCTGCAACCAGGGCATGTGCCCAGACAAGGAATCAAACCATGACCTCCTGGTTCATAGGTTGACGCTCAACCACTGAGCCACACTGGCTGGGCCGCTTGTGACTTTTGGGTACTTGGAAGTGCAGTTTGTGTGACTGAGCAACTGAGTTTTACATTAAATTAAATTTAAATAGCCCCATGTGGCCGGGGGCCACCGAACTGGACAGCACAGCAGAGAAAATGGAGGAGCTGGGATTTGAACCCCGGAAGTCTACCTCGGCCTATAACTATTGGGCTAGAAGGCTCCCCTGACTGCCCTCACTGCATGCTTGGTGCCTGGAAAGCTTCACTCATACCCAGGCGCTTGGGTTCCCTGCCTTCCCACTCCGGGGGAACCAGCACCCTCCCAGCCTTGCTGTCCGGCCCCCAAACTGCACTATCTGCCAGCAGATGTCAGCGGGGCCATGGCAGAAAAGAGACTGGGTTCCCGAGGACAGGCCCAGCGCCATGTCACAGGGAGCAGGGTTCAGCCCAGTGTGAGGACCTAAAGAGCCAGAGCTGACCAGCGACAGGGCGGCCCCGGAGAGGCAGGAGCCCCGGGCCCTGGAATCGTGGGCCTGTGTCCCTGTGTGCCCCAGAGGAAGCCACAGACAGTCCTGCTTGGGGAAGGGCTGCAGACTGACAACTTCTGAGAGACCGGTGGGGTGGATGCTCAGTGGGCAGTGCCCGGGGGACCCACCCCGCCTGCTGCCTGACACGCTGATGCAACAGCATCAACACCAGCACCATCACTCCCTGGCACCCTCCTGGAAGGGCCGGAGCCAGCCTCCCCCAAGTGTCTCCAGACCTCCCCGGCACTGATCCCTCTGTGTCCACTCCTCCAACCCCCCTGGTCTCACTAGTCAGCCAAGGCCCCACCCCGCCCGGCTGCCTGTGAGTCACATCCCCCTGCTCTGAGATCCAGCTCTTCCTGCAGCCACACCCAGGTCTGAAAAGTCTGAGCTCCTGCACACAGGTCCCAGGGGATGCTCCAGGCAGGTGGGGAGGGGTGGAACCCTGGGGGAGTGTCTCCTGCCTGGACCACATCCTGCTGCTCAGGGGGGAACACAGCATCCCTGTTTCCTTGCAGTAAATAAGGCAGAGGTGGGCAGGAACTGTGCACATCTGGGGGACTCTCTGGGGGGCACTGAGGCCTGGCCTGGGGCCTGATCCCCGCCTCAGAGCAGTCCTGAAGCAGGGGTGCCTCAGTCTTCCAAGGGTCCAGAAGCCCCTCTGAGCCTCAGCACCAAGTGAGTTACAAAGAGGCACACGATAAATGGCGATGACTCCCCACCCCGATCAAACAAAGTGGTGGGAGGGCTGAAGCCATTGAACGGAATGAAAACACAAGTCAGGGCCTATGGACACATGACAAGGGTCCCAGGAGATCAGAGGAGGAGGAGGAAGGAGAGGAGAGGCCTTTAGGCTGAGGGGATAGAGCTAGGATCACATCCCAAAGCCAGGGAGAGCTTGGTATATGGGCATCTCACTACCACCAAACTAGCATGAGATGCCCACCTCCTGAACCCTTGAGTTTCCAGCTCATGGCCTTTGGTACCCCTCTACCTCTATAATATGCCCCCCACACACACATGCGTCCCCTTCCCCCCCACTCCACACACACAGAGCTGAACAGGCCTGCAGGATTGGACAAAAAACACAGGCCTGTGACTTCAGATGAGTTTAGCACCCTCATCTGTACAAGCCCATGTAGACAAAGGCAGCGAGGGGCCTGGGTCAAGGATACGCTCTCAGGGGCTGGCATGCTCTTTCAGGAGCTGAAGCTCAGGCCCCAGCATCACAAACAAAAGGCGATTTCTACGAGAACTGGGACTCAACCTGAGAAGCCTTCACTCGGTAACACAGCAGCTCAACACGACCAACTAAGCATATGCCAGACATCAGCGACAGGCCTTTTCATTTTGTATTTTTGTTAAGCCCTTTACATTGGATGCCTCGCTTGATGAGAGCAGCAACTCTCTGCTATAGGAACTATCACCCCCCCACCCCATTTTTCAGAAGAGAAAACTAAAGCACAAAGAGGCTGTTACCCTGCTCGGGGTCCCCACCAGCAGGGAGGTGCGTGTCGCAGGGCCCAAGCTCCGTCTGCCTTCGGGGATGACATCCCCCACCCTGAGGCTCACCCTTGGCCATGACAGGAAACCTCGCCAGGGCCAGAAATAACCTTCAAGTGTTCTGGGCAAACTCAGAGTTCCTATTTACCACTGCTGCTTTTTGATGGAAACAAAAGGCTCAGATAACCCCAAAGTCTGGGGACAAATAAGAGTGGGTGTGCTCATGGCACATCTAAAAGGTGTCAGGTGTATTTATGTATTTTAGTAAATCCTCCTGACCATTCTAGAAGGTCGTGATGTCATCCCCTCTTGCAGATGAGGAAACTGAGGCTTGTGAGGTTAAACCACTTTCTCTAGGCAGCATAGCTGGTAAGTGGTAGAGCTGAGCACCAAAGCCAGACATGTCTAACTGTAAGACATAAATGATTTCACAATTCCTCCCTCACGCACTACTGCCTGCTGTAGGGGCTCTGACCTTGACCCAAGAACCTCAAAGACAGAACCAAATGTGGAATCCATTTGTTTCCCAAGAGTGTGGCTTGGCTGAGGTCTCAGAAAGACACCCCCACTTCCTCTGAGGACCAGATTCCCTCGAGAGGCCTCTGATGCAACCCCCACCGTCCGTTGGGCGCACCTGTGGGTGGACATGTTAGTCAGCAGTCAGGGCTGAGGCTGGGAGGAAAATGCAGCGTAGGTGACCAGCTGGGAGGAGAGATGTGGTAGCTCCAGAGGTTTTGATTTGCAGTCTTCATTTTGCAAGGAATGGGGATTTTTCTTTTCTAAGCACTGGACTTCCTTGAATTTTAGACCTTTCACAAATATTTTTTTAGGAGAAAAAAGAAGAAAAAAAAAACCACCACAAAATGCCTGTCACAGCTACTCACTTCCACAGTGAATCACGGACACAAAACCACAGCAATGTGGCTAACAAAAGAACTATGTGTTTTCACATCTTGTTATTGGAAATCATTTAGCAATAGTCACTATGTCATCTGCAGACAGGCAGACAGGGGTGCATACACACCCCTCTGGGCCCTAAGCAGCCAATCTTGCAACCATGGTCATCAGATGACTTTGCATTTAACCATTTTCCTTTTCTGGGAAATTATCTTGCAAGACTTAAACCTTCCTCCGTAGCCCCCCACCAGGGGTGGGGTGTGTATGTGCGTGCGCATGCGTGCACACAGGTGAGCTGGTGATTGGGGGAGAATAAGGAGGAATGCTGACATGTTGACTCAGCTTGACAAGTGGAAACAAGTATACATTTCAGAGTCCCCTACTGTTACCATAACACAACGCTGCCTCCGTATTCATGGGAGATTGGTTAGAGGACCCCTCCTCACACGTACCAAAATCCATGGATGCACAGGTCCCTTGTAGAATATTGTGTCGTATTTGCACATAATCTACACATATTCTCCCATATACTTTAAAATCATCTCTAGATTACTTATACCTACTACAATGTAAATGCTATATAAATGGTTGTTATACTGTATTGTTTAGGGAATGATGACAAAGAAAAAAAAAAAAGTCCGTACATGTTCAGTACTGCCTCTTAGGCCTGTCATCAACAACATAAATTTTTTTTCTGAGTATTTTCTATTCGTGGTTGGTTGAATCTGCGGATGTGGAACCCGCGGATACAGAGGGCTGACTGTACCACTTTGGTACCACTTTATTTTGGTAACGTAATTTTCACCCAGGAAACGTACAGTTCCTTTTCTGATGGTGGCAAATTAGTTAAGTGGTGGCAGAGTGAAACATAGCGTAACTGGAAAAACTACTGGAAACATGCATCTGAGACTTCCTCTACGTTGTGAACAAGGGTGAAACCTGATATATATTTGAAAACCTTGAGCTTAAAAGGAAAATTCACAGGACCTGAAAAAAATCCATCGTGATTTTTGAGCCATGACCTCTCAGCACAGCTTTTCACCCACACCCCACCTCTCTCTCTCTCTCTCTTCTCTCTCTCTCTCTCTCTCTCTCTCTCACACAACCCTCCAACCTCCATCACCACCACCACCAACCCAGAGGTGACATTACTGAGCAGCCACGGTCTGCACAAAGCTACCGGATGGGACAGACATTCCCTGAGGCATCTGAGAATGAGTATTAACTGTCTTTCCATTCCCTCCTTGCTTCATCTCTCCCTAACTCTTTCTTTTCAAACAAAAATCCTAGAGGATTAGGTCAGTCGAATGCTATGAGTACAGCCACAAGCTTGAAATGTTTGTTGTTACTATTTTTTTCAAGCTGGATGCTGGAAATTGCATACATTAATGTTTTAATGACCCAGCAAGCTCCCCACACATGGCCGTGGGGAATGCTGCTCCAGGCGCGGGCCAACATTCCATAGTTTCCTGAAAAAGACCCTGGATGCCATGCCGGCCCCAGTCCTCTGCAGCCCCCACCCCAGGCTAGCAGGTCTGCACCTGTCTCAGCTCACCTGTGCTAGGGGCTGCTTAGCAAAAGGACTGCACGCATGGGTTCCAGAGTCTTGAGCAGAGCCGGGCGGCAGTCACCCTGTCTCAGGTTCCTCATTGTGGAGTGGGGCAGTAGGCGTCTCCTCCTCACCAGGTCATTGTGGGGCCTGGCCAATGTGCTGGAGATCTCCTACCTGCCCCGGCCCACGTGGGACCCAGCAAGGAGCAGAGGTATGGATCCCCCCCGGCTCTCTCCTGAGGGGCCACTGCGGGTGGGCGGAGGCTGTGTTCCTCTACCACAGGCCACAGCCCTGTCGTGGCCCAATGGCTGGAGCCACTCTGGCTGTCAGTAGCCCCTGCTCCCTGTCCCCTTTAGACCTGGAGGGTTAAGCAAGGGCTTTCCCTACACAGCTACCCCTGGGTACCCCAACCTTTGTTGTTTCCCCTAATCCTGTCTGTGCCCTTGCAGATAGGCCCTTCATCAAACTGTCCCCACTGAGGGTGTCATCTCTTTCCTGCTGGGACTCCTGATAGAAAGGGTATAAGCTATCAAGTATTGAGCACTTAGCTATGTGGCTTAGCACTTTACCCACGGTATTTTCTTTTACTCTGACTGCAACCCTGTGTTTTATTTTATTCTCTCCAGTATTCGCATCCTCAATGTATACTGAGACTCAGGGAGGTGAAGAAACTCAGATATAGGGTGCCCTTCCAAAATGTATACACGCACTTGGAATGATTATAAAGGCAGTGTTTATTAAAATGCACTTCATTTTCAAAATGGAGCTATGAGCTGCTACAGTGTGTATACATATTTTGGGGGACACCCTGGTGTATCAAACAGCTAAGCAGCGACAGAATCAGATGAAACTGAGGTCTGACTCATGACCCATGCTCTTAACCACGATGCCGTATTATTCCCAACATTAAATTAGGTGGAGCCTGTAAAGTGCTTCGCATAGTAGGCCAGCTGACTCAATAATGCTCATAAGTGATAGGTTAAAATAACAACCCTACCATGCTGGAAAAACCCACAGTCCTCCGTTCTACTGTGACATAACCCTAACCCAACCCTAACCACAACCCTCAGGTTATAACCTCATTCTAACACCACACCAAAGTTACCCTAACCACCACCCTGTTGTGAAAGAGAATGTCACCTCAACCATAACCTCAGCCCCACGCAGTCCTGGCCCAAACATTCACCACTGTCGCCACAGTTCTAGGCGCCCCATTAGGCTGAGGCTAGGTCAGGGCTGTGGTGAGCACCGGGAGGCTCCCTGCCCCTCTGGTCCTGGGTGCCTGGCCCCATCCCAGCGGCAGGTGGAGCCCCACACCCCACTCCATGTATATGCCGTACTTGGGCTCAACATAATTGGCCACAAGACATTTGTGTAACATCCATTTCCCGGATGTCACTGAGCTGGTGACTCTGGTGTGGGGAGGAGAGGAAAAGAGAGGAGAGAGGAGGGCAGAGCATCGAGTACAGTGCCTGAAACTCAGAGCAGAGTGCAGCGAGCCCTGTGGATGGTGATGAGGAGGAAGGGGAAGTAGGAGAGGAAGAGGCTTGTAGCTTTCTCCATCACTTGGCTGCAGCCGTGGGCAGATAGGAGGCCAACAGCTCCTACGTCAGAGACTGTAGAGGGCTGGGGCCAGGGCTGGGCTGGGAGGAAGCCCCCCTCTGGCACCTCACCGAGGGAAGCATCCTGATAATCCTCAGCTCTGGGAGAGTCCTGAAAAAGGGGGTCTGCAGTCTCCATCAGAGATTTGGGGGCTGGCCCGGGCCATCTAGGCCAGATGTCCATGTTCCAGCTTAGAGAGGGAAGAAGGCAAGTATGCAGGAAGCAGGTACTACTTCCTTTGAATCTGCCCACTTGCTTTGTTGGGGGGAGCAAGAAGGCCCGGGCCCCCTTCTCCCCTGAGCACCCAGAAGCCTGAGCCTGGCATCTTCTCCAGCCCGGAGGTGAGTGCCCTGGGCAGAGCATGGCAGAAGGAGGAGGCTCCCAGGCTCTGCTGCACAGAGAGGCACATGGGCCCCACCTTCCTCGTGACCTAAGGGCCAGATTGCGTGCCCAGCTGCCTCTGCCCGGAGCCCATGTCTTCTTGCTATTCACACAGGTACCTTACAGCCAGCTGTGCCCTGCCCGGGCCCTGAGCGCCATGGGTCTCAGGTATTTGTGTGTGTGTGTGTGTGTGTGTGGGGGGGGGGGGGTTGGAGAGGCGCACATTAACACTCTAAACAGTCCCAGAGGCCACCTTCCTTTTAGAGAAACCTAGAAGGGGCCTCTGCAGCTAAACCCAGCCAGAGAGGACGGCCTGGGAACAACGTGCTTTGTGGGGGACCTTCCCTTTGGGAAGAAGCCGGGCCCAGGGTCCCCACATACAGGTGCACAGGCTGCGCAGCGCACAGTATGTCACAGAGACTATGAAGTGGTAGTTGCCTCCTGCTATCGTGTCCAGTGACTAAAAGGTCCAGCACAGAACAGCCTGCCTTCCCCTCTCCCCGCGGGAATGGGGTGCTTCGGACGCACCCAGTTCCTCCCAGAGATGAGCACAGTGGGCAGGGATTGAGCGCCAAGGGACCCTGCATAAACCCTCACGTGGCCCGTCTCCACTCCCAGAGCTCTCTGCAAACCCAGGGTGCCTGCCCATCCCGTGGGCAGTGAAGGAAGTTCTCACTGAGGCACAGGTCCCTCTGCTCTTTCCAAAGCAGCAGCAGGGCTTCCGTGACCTCAGACCTGGGGCGGCAGCGCCCTGTCCGTTTGTTCTGGCTGGAGGCCCGGCATGAGCATCTCCCTCTGACTACTCCCTTCTGAGCCCCCCTCTGCCAAACCCACAGCCCCGGAGAAGGGGCTCATGGGACTCTTCTAAGGCCCAGAGATGCCACAGCCCCGCCCCAGACTCCCGGCACTCCGAAGGGTCTGCCAAGCCCTGCTCTGGCTGCCCTGCAGTCACTCTTAGGAGAAAAGTATGACCCCCGAGGCCAACAGGCACAGGGTGGGCGGGCACCCACCGGTTGGGGGCATTGGGAGAGCCCCTTCCTGATCAATGGCATGCTAGGGGGTGGGCCGAGTGCAAGCTCAGGAGGGAATGGACCCGAGACCGCCGTCTCTGCTCCGGGCAGCAGCTGGGGATGCACTGAGACAGGATGTTCGTTCATTCAGTAGCTACTTATTAAGTTCTTACTGTACGTCAGGCGCTGCTCTGGGAGCCTGGGATGTAGCTGAACAAAACAAAGATCCCTGCCCCCGAGGAGCTCATACTGTAGTTGGGGAAAAACAGACAAAAAACATAATTAGTACATCATGTCATGTTAGAAAGTGGAAAATAAAAAGAGAGCCAAACGGGGACTCTCAAGTCGGAGGTTAAATAACAGGAAAATGGGGGACAGCTCCCTCCGGGAAGGGGCCAGGTCAAGGGTCACCATGTACAGCCACACGGGCTGGGCCCTGCACAGCTGCGGGGGACCATCCCAGAGACTATGGCTGAGGCACAGCTCCTGGTGTCTACAGCGGCTACGGTTAGCCCTGAGGTTAAAACCTTAAAAGAGGGCCAGGCAGGGCCTCGGTGAGAAGTTTCTCCTGAGAGTAACCACTCGTGTATAGGAGGTCTAGGCAGATGCCTCAGCCCACTGTCAGGCCTGCTGAAGAATTACAATAATTCACAGACTTTTCACCCACACCGTGTTAGTGCATCCTCACGACCTCCCAGTGAGCAAAGAATTATCCTTCGCATTTTACAGGCAGAGACATTAAGTTTTAGGGCAGTGGTCGGCAAACGGCGGCTCAAGAGCCACATGCGGCTCTTTGGCCCCTTGAGTTTTTAGCAAAGGCCAGCTTAAGAGTACCCTAATTAAGTTAATAACAATGTACCTACCTATATAGTTTAGGTTTTTAAAAAATTGGCTCTCAAAAGAAATTTCAATCATCGTACTGTTGATATTTGGCTCTGTTGACTAATGAGTTTGCCGACCACTGGTTTAGGAATGAAGTCCCCACGGTCACTGTGCTAGTTAGTAGCCCAGCCGGAGGCAAGATTGGGTCCCCTAATTCTAAGTCTTTTCAAAGTGTAGTCAAGGTCCTAAGGCTTGGGAAATTCCAGAAAAACTCCAGGGGGCAAGCTTGGGGCTCAGAGTTATAAAAACAATCAGAAAAAATAAAATAAAATAAAAACAATCAGAAAAAAGATCTCAAAAAAAAAAAAAAAAAAAAAGACAAGAAAAGGAAGGAAAGCAATCAACTCCAGATTCCCAAGTCCAAAAGCTTGACTCAGTCCGGATTACAGGGTTGAGTCAACGCTGCAGGGAGGCACCACGCAGTGGCCCCAGGAATGTGTGACACAGCACCGAAGATGCGGCTGCTTAACCCATCGTAGCCTTGCCAGGGAGGACTTGAGGCCAGACTGTCAGAGACAGCCAAGGTCTGCCCTGGTGAAAGGCATCTCATGTCCTTGTTGCGACCTTGGAAGCGGTAAAGGGGGAATAAGCACGTTTCCCATGGGGGACATTGAATAGCCAAACTGGAGGCCACCAGCTGAGGTCATTAACTCTTTGTCCCTTCTGTGCCCAGCTGCCCTCTCCCCAGGAACCTAGTTTCTGATTCTGGGTCATCAATCTCCTAGGAATATCCCTTGCCATTCTGTCGGGATGGGGTGCCTGGGTCCCCCTGGTAGAGCCTCCAGGTGTCACTGAGAAGGAAAGACCAGAGGGGAGGAAGCAAGCCATGTGTGTTGGGGGAAGTGCTTGGCGTGGGTTGAATTGTGTCTGCCAAAAAGATATGTTGAAGTCCTAGCTCCCAACCTGTTAATGTGACCTTATTTGGAATTAGCAGATGTAATTAGTTAGGTTTAGAGGTGGTTATACTGCATTAAGGTAGATCCTAAATCCAATGACTGGTGCCCTTATAAGAACATCACACACACACACAGGACCCTGTGACAACAGAAGCAGAGATTAGGGTGATGCAGCTATAAGCTAAGGGACACCAAGGATCGCCGGGAGCCAACGGATGCTAGGAGGGAGGCATGGAACCGATTCTCCCTCTGAGCTTCCACCAACACCTTGATTTCGGACTTCTGGCCTCCTGAACTGTGAGAGAATATGTTCCTGGTGTTGTAAGCCACTCAGTCTGTGGTAATTTGTTATGACAGACCTAGGACACTAACAGCGTTCCAGGGGGACGCAGCAAGTGCAAAGGCCCTGAGGTGAAAGCATGTCTGGCACATCTGGGGAAAAGCCAGTTGGCTGGTGTGGCAGAAACAGAGTGAGTGAGGAGAGCAAGTGGTGAGAACTGACGTCAGATCATGTAGGGCCACCCTCGTGGCAAGCCCTTGACAATGGAGCTGTCACACTTCAGACAGAGGGTCCGAGCTGGAATGCGCTGCAGTGGGTGGGTGTGCCTGGCCCCCGTGATCTTTGTCCTCTGGTGTTATACCTTTGAACATGTTGCACGAAATGGCAAAAGGAAATTAAGATTGCAGATGGAATTTGGGTTTCTAATCAACTGACCTTAAAATAGGCAGATTAAATTGGGTTATTCACGTGGGCCCAATGTAATCACATAGGCCCTTAAAGTAGAGAAAACAAGAGTCCGTGAGAGAGACTCAGCCAAAGAGGAAGCAGAGGGGATTCAAAATATAAAGAGTTAGTCTGCCATTGCTTAGCTTTGAAGATAGGAAGGTGGCCACAAGTCAAGGAATGTGGGCAGCTTGTAGAGGCTACCACAAAGGAACAGGGATCTCAGTCCTACAACTGCAAGGAACTGAATCCTGCTAACAACCTGAATGAACAGGAATCAGATTCTCCCCTACAGCCTCTGTGACACCTTAACTTTAGCCTGATCAGACCAGTATCAGATGTTTGAACTATAGAACTGTGGCAAATTGTTGTCTCAGCCACAGAAAATTAATCCAGGGGATATGAAGAGAAGAGCTGGCTTCTGGAGAAGCAGCCCACTGAGAGCCACCACCACGGGGTCCACAATGTTCCAGACACCTCCCCGCCATCCCGTTTGCTTTGCTCAGCACTGTCTTCCAGGCCCGTGTTGCCCAAGTACTGACTAAACAGGCTGAGATGTCCCCAGGGCTCAACCTGTAAGTCCTGGTTGACTTAGGTCAGGCTAAGGAGCAAACCCAGTGGAAGTCCTTCCCCTTCTGAGAAATGTCGTTAAACCTCAACTTGACCCCATCTGCCATCAAGCCGATGAGACTGGTCCTTATGGAACAACCAAGCTGACACAAAGCCACCACTGGTGCTACTGCTGCATCTGCTAGTAGGTCTGCACCCACATACACATGTGCATACACACGCACACACATGCACGGCCATATGTATGCACCCTGGCTTTCTATCTGCTCTTTGCCACAGTCTTCTATCCACTCAAGTCCCCAAGGCAAAGAGAACCAGCCAGCTGATGGTTAACGAGTATTGATCACGAACTCAAATCAGACACCATATGACGTCATATAATCCTCTCTGCAATCCTATCAGGTAGAGACTAATGACTCAGAGTGGTCAGGATGCTTGCCTAATATCACACAGCTGATGGGTAGTAAGTAAATCCCAGGACTGGAACCCAGGATTGTCCAAAAGCCCAGGCTAGGACCCTCACTACTCCAGGTGAGGTGTACGGACCAGCAGCAGCAGCATCACCTGAGACCTGACACTCACCCAGACCTGCTGAATCAGAAGCTGCATGTTAACAAGTTCCCAGGCGATTCACTTCCCTTTGCAGAGCTCAGAAGCACCGAGAAGCACTGTTTTCCCAGGTCTGCAGGTTTCAGGTTGTTGTAACCACGCCCTTCCCCAATCTCTTAAGGCCCTTCCTCAACTGCCTGGCTCTTGCTCCCCAGGTGGGGAGGCCCTCTGCCTAGACTTGGGGAACAAGCCTGGACCCAGAGCTCAGGAGCAGTCAGCCCAGGCCACAGCTGGACAACATCTAGCCATGTCTGGCTCTCGTAGGGCGTGCTGCCTTCTGCCTCAGACTCTCCTGGCCCCTCCTTCTCATCTTCTTTCTGGGACACAAGTCTTTTGGCCTCCATCTAATTCCCTCTTAAAGAGGGCCTCTGGCTGTCACAACCCCTGCAGTGTCTCCCCCATCTTGGACATTTGTACCCCTCTCTTGCTCCTAGAATGCCCCTGAGTCATGTCACTCCTCTAGCTGGACACCGAGGGCCTGTCCAAGTTGCCACCAGGAGAGAGGCAAGCGGCTGCTTGGGAAACCTGGCTATGCTCACAGGAAATGTCTGACACCACAAGGCAAGCAGGATTTGGCCTCCCAAAGCAAAACACAGCTGGGCCGACAGCGGGCCACTCGGACTTTCCCAGATTTCATGGCACTGAGGTCCCAGAGCAGAGAGACTGCTGGCCTGGAGGCTGCAGCTCATTAAATACATCACAGTAGCCCCTGGCCAGGGAGCCTGTGAAGCTCAAAGAGGGTGGCCCTGCTGTGGGCCACGGACCTCACCCTGGGCCTTCGCCGCGTCCCACCCCTCCCCAGCACCGCTTTCACATGTGAAACCTTTGCTGGGAGATCAGGGGCTCCCTAGCTCATCCTCCTTTCTTCCCAGCTTCCTCCTCTCCCCAGCATCAAGCCTCATTCATTTATTCATTCAACTTCTATTGGTTAAGCACCTGCCATGTTAGGCACCAGGGCCACATTCATAAATGAGCGGGACACAGTGTCTTGCTCTCAGGAGCTCCTGGTCCAGTGAGCAAATAAACAGACCACCCCAAGGCAGAGTGAAAATGCTACACAGGGAGGCAGGGGCCTCCCCTCCTCCTGCACTCTGAGCCAGGCCCTCAGTTCCAGGCACGGGGTGAGGGTTCAATGCCAAGTCTTCAGTTTGGACCGAGTGATAGAGTACAAATGCAGACTGAGTGCTTTCTATAAGCTAGGACCATGGGAGGAGCTGTGGGGAAATCCAGGGTGTGAGACGGAGTCCCTGCCTTCCAGGGCGCGGGCCACACAGTCTGATTGCAGACACAGGGCACAGACCCACAGAGATGCATGCCAAGTGTGTGCTGCAGGAAGGCAGGCAGCTGGGTAGAAGTGACTGGGGAAGGGGAGGTTTGGAGAAAGCAGGAATGGGCCTTGAAGAATGCAAGGAGCAGGGTGGGCTGGCAAGATGGGGCAGGGGATGTCACAGCTCTGACTCAAGGGGGTGAGTGGAGAATGACCTGCTTAACAACCACCCTCCAACACTTGCATGCACGCACCACACACACACACACACGCACACACACACACACACTCACACACACAGAGAAGATCAGTGCAGCAGAGTCCTTTCAGCTGAGCTTCCCCCACACAAGCCAAAAGAAAGCTTGCTGGGGGAAGCTCACCTGGAAGGACTCTGCTCCCACCCTGCCCCTGGTTGGCCCTGGAGCTGGTACCACTAGGGCTCCCTCAAGTGCCTTCCCGCCACCTGGGACCCTCAGCTGGGACTAATCAGAACAAGGCTCAGGCCCTGCCCACCTGCCCCTGTGTTGTCCACCTAACTCTGCCCCTCTCTCTGCCCAGCATCCCTGGGCCTGGGCCTAAGGGTTTGGCTCTTCTGGTTTTGACCTTGGAGCTCCCTAGGCTTGGACCTGAGTTCATCCTTCAGCCCTTTCTGCTCCTGGCTGCCTTTGGAAACCACGTGCTTGGATGGTCAGGCCTTGGAACCCCACCTTACCAAGACCCTGGTCAGCCCGGCCCCTCTTCAGAGTTGCTAGACAATCTCAAGCTCCTTTCCTTTCTCTCCCGAGCTTTCCACTGGGGACCCAACCTCCCCATCAGCCTTCTCTCCCCGGTTCTCCTGGCCTCCAAAGGGCAAACCCCCTTTTTCCCCTTAGTTCAGCAAGACAAGGTTGCAACATTTCACAAAGACCTTAAGTAAGTAGAAAACGAATGGAAAAATTAACCTGAGAAACCAAAAGGAAAACACAGCTCTCTAGAAATGGACCAGTTTACAAAGTTCAGATTTCCTGTCCTGCGCTAGAAGAAGTCTAGCCAGTTTAGCTGGCAAGCAGGCCAGGGAACCCTGCCCGTGAACACTCCCTTTGCCCACTTTTTCTTTTACTCCCTTCCCCCACACGCTCCTGCTTGGCCCCTCCAAGGAGAAAGGTTAGCGTTGGGTGGCGAGTCCTTCCTGCATCACCCAGACCACAGGTAGAGAAGGGGGAGGAGAAGGCGAGACATTTATAAAGAGTTTACTATGTGCCAGGCCTTGTGCTAAGCCCTTTCCTTGTGTTGACTAATCTAATCTTACAGCAACTCCATGATTACGGTTATCATCATTGTCTCCACCCCACTGAGGAGGAATCAGAGAGGTAACTTGCCCGAGGTCACCCACCTAGGAAGTGGCAATGCCAGGACTGGAAACAAGAGAGCCTGGTCCCAGGGACATGCTCTCCTCAGCTTTCTTCTACCTCCCACCTCCCATGTCCACCTCAACCTGGCAAAGCCTATGCCAGCCCCAAACCCAACCCCTGCTCTCCTGCTCTCCACACCACTGGTGCGGGCAGGGAGAGGGGAAGGAAGGGCAGCTCTGAGATTGTCACCAAATGGTCCTAAGGAAGAAGCCCCAGAGGAGGGGACTTACCTGGCTGGTGGCAGCTGTGGTGTCAGTGGCCGTGCTCTGGCCGCTGCTGTGCTTTCTCTGGCTGCGCTGCTCCTGCGCAAGTTGTGTGAACCCTCGGCTGAGCGTCGGGGAGCTGGCCTCGAGTTCTGGGGGTCAAATTCCTCCTCAGGGATGACCTCCTCGCACCGGGCTCCGCGGAAGCCAGAGCGACACACACAGAGCTGGGGCCGGCTGCAGGAGCCCCTGTTCTGGCACGGCGGCTGGCACACAGCTAGGGAGACAGGGAGAGGGGTGAGGGCAGGGGCAGGGGGCCTGACACCCACTTGTCAGAAGGGCCCCTTGCCTTGTTGTGCTGCTTGGCCTCCTCCACTCAGACAGGAAGCCGTCTGCTGGCCTCCCAAGGCTCCCTGGCCTCCCAAGGCTCCCTCCCCCGCCACCCACAGGCCTCCAGGGAGGTTTGCCTGTCATCTTTGGACAACCAAAGAGGGAATGACCAGAGGTGTGGAGGCGCTCACACCGCCACCCCCAGCAGAATCTCCTGACATTGTGCTCTGCTCTCAAGAGCCCACTTTCTGTTGTCTGTCTCTTTACCATGAAGGCAGAGTTCAGATGTTTTGTTTTGTTCCCTCTGGTAGTTCAAGAACTCGGAATAGAGACTGTCACAGAGTAGACTCTCAATTAATACTGAATGAATGAATGAATGAATGAATGAATGAATGAATGATGAGTCTGTTTCATGGGAAAGGGCTCAACACTGGCCTGAAAGCTGCGGGTTTGAGTTGTTGGTCTCCCATGAGTCATGTGATCTGGACCTCACTGAATCTCAGTTTCTCATGAATCACATGAGGATGGGCTAAGGAGGCTGGGGGATACTGAGAGTCTTCAGCGTGACAGTCCCTCCTCTTCTTCCTCTTTTGAAATCATCTGCTCTGAAGCTCCCACCCTGCTTAGCAAGTGGCAGTACTCCTGACTGGGAGCTGGAAGGAGTCTATCTCCTAGGCCCTGGGTCTAGCCTGGGGATAAAGTGGGGCTGACCTGGACCCCTTCCACCAAGCCAACACTGTGCAGCAGCCACTGGCCACAGGGGCCATGACTTCTCTTCACTGCCCTTCATCACCTTGCAACATCAGAGTCACCTCCAGTAACCAGTAACCAAGGGAGAGTCATATACAAGCACACACTGGAGTGCTGGGCCCTGCTCATCTCTCCCAGGACCTCCCCTGGGAACAGGTGGGAACCCAGGAGAGCACAGTCAGGCTCATGCTGGATCCTCTAAACCCAGTGTCTCCTCCGTCTGTCACTCATTCATTCAACAAATATTTGCTGAGCCCCTACTGTGTGCTAGGCACTACAGACAACGTCTTTGCCCACATGGAGCTTGCAGTCGAGTGAGGACAACCAAGAAGAAACAAGAAAACAGTAGCATAATGTTGTTTCAGGCGGTATCCCGGGTGATGTAGTGGTCTGCGTCCAATCAGGCGCTTTAGATGGAGTGGTCAGAGGAAGCTGCTCTGAAGAGTGAGATGTGACTGGTGCAAAAGAGGTGGACGGGCAAAAATATGGACAGACTCTTTCAGGCAGAGGGATAGGCAAGCGCAAAGCTCTGGAGGCTGCAAGGAACATGGAATGTTCTAGGGGTTGTTCGCGGCCCAGGGAGGCTGGGGTCTGGCGACCAAGTGGGAGGGTATTCAGTGAGGGAAGCAGAGGCAGACTTTGCAGCCCCCACCTAACTCTCTGCCAGGTCCCTGTCACTACACCCCCCTCCCTGGAGACCAGCCCCACAGCCAAGCCAGGGCCAAGGAACACTGCGGAAGGAGGTATGTCCAGGCCAGGTCTCTGCCCGGTTTAGGGAGGGGGTAGAAAGGGAAGGCCTGAGTGGTTTTATGTGGACCACAAACGCTGTATCACGCCTAGTCCCTCAAAGCCACCCCTCTCTGCTGACCAAGACTCAAAGCCTGGTGTGGGCGAGAGGAGGTCATGCAGCAGTCCCCAGTCTAGGTGTTGCTTCCTCCTTTGAGTGGGTGGTCCCTGCCTTTAAGATGGCCTTTCGGAACCAATCTAGCTTCCTCCCTTCCCTTCCTGGGCTCTGAGGACAGCCCACTCTTGACTTTAACATCTTCCGTTCTCTAAAACCCAAGGCTCCAAATTCCTGACTCACGGTGACTCGCTTACTTCTGGTTCTGCCTTACTTGCCAATACATTCTGCAGACAGTTAGCAAGCACCCTCTCGGTCATAGTGGGTGCTGGGGATGCAAAGACAACGAGACTGGTCCTGCGTGGAGGAAGCTCTGCCCTGCGTGGTGGGTTCTCATAACGACAGAAGCCCCTTGCCATGCAGGGAGTTAGGTCCTCAGGCAGAGCAGGGTTGGCACGCTTCGCTTGGTACAACGAACAGCTCATGGAAAATGGGTAGTTGGGGAGGAGGGACTATAAACATGGCATTTAATATGTATATAACATTGTGGTAAATAAAAATCCTAAAAGGGTTCCAAACCAGCCGGTTTGTTGGCGGAAAAACCTCCGTGGGAAGATAACCTTTCTGGATCAGATCTTCTAAGAAAGATTTTCCAGCAAGTTTCAGGTTTGCAGAGGTGCTGAGCCAGCCCTCCCGGACTTCATTTGCATCTGCTCTTGAGTTGTTTTCATAAGTCTCAGCAAGAACTGACTTCCGCACTAAAGTAAACACTTTAGTTTGGGTCTGAGCTGAGCCTCTGCATTATGAGATTGGAGCATAAACTCCTCTCCTCTCTCTCCATTCCCCGCAAATCACCTCAAAATGGCCCCAAATGGTGGCCCCAAGTGCCTATGAAAGGGTACATTCTGACGACAGTTTTTACTGGTCCACCATAAAATAAGGGAAATAAAAACAGTTTCCTGAGCTCTTTGTAATGCCTTTCCCCCCACTTAAAAATGTCTTTAATTTGAAATTATATCATTTCTTCTTCTTCTTCTTCTTCTTCTTCTTCTTCTTCTTCTTCTTCTTCTTCTTCTTCTTCTTCTGGATTTGTTAAAATGTTCTTTTTTAATTAAAGATGGATGGCAAGTGGTAGCTTGTTTTTCTAACACCCTCCAAGTGGAAAGCTGGCTACTGTACTTTGGTGCAGAAGATGTTTTTGGATATTTGACTGGTGCTTGAAATCCAAAAGTTAGGGACACTTTGGGAAGGAGGGGGCAATCATGGTCACGTATCCTTTTGTTTAAAGGAGACTGAAGCAAAACATTCCTCTGTCAAGTGAGCACCTATTTCAAAACTGAAGGATCTGAAAGGAAATCAGCCAACTCAGAATGGCCTATGGCAGCGGCTGCTAAAAGCACGTAAGGGAACGCCGAGGCCCGGGAGAGACAGTTCCATGCGGCGGCGCTGTGGGGACTTTAAGAGGAAAAAACTCCCAAACACAGTGGGCCCAGAAGTCTTTATGTTTTACTTTTAGAGCCTCATCACTTCCATTTTTCCTCAAGAGCAGAGATTGTGCCTTACACTTGAGAAATGGCCCCAGGATGGGGGATGTGGCTTGAGTGAGTCTTCATTGATTGAGTATTGGTGCAATGTTAGGAAGCAGGAAGCCACGATGTCCATGCTTGATTGATTATTGGTGAATGGTTATCAAGCATGATGCCACGATGTCCATGTTTAGCCATCGAGGACACACCCTGGCCCCTCCCTGTTGAAAGCCCGCATCCTCAGACAACCGAAAGGTGATGGATGCTGTTACCAGCCTCCCTGTGCCCACTCGCCCATGCCAGGCCTTGGCCATTCATAATTTGGACTCCTCCATACTCTCCTGGCACTCTCTTCCTCACTGGGGATTGGGCATGTGGAAAGTTTCAGCTTTGGGAGTTCAGCTCTATGGAGTTAGCACCATGCCAAAAGAAAGGGGAACAAAAAGAAAACTCTCAAAATTGCTTTGAAAGTAAGAAAGAGAAGGCATTGCTCCTCCAGCCCCCCGCCTTCTGGCTGTGCCCCTTCTACCTTCACTCTGCTCCAAAACAACCAAGCAGAGGTTTGCTCAGATTTTCCACACAAAACCCCCACCTTTGGGAGGAGACCAAATTTGGAATGGGCAGGCCTGGGGAAGGTTCTGGAAAGCGCTCCCACCATGTGGGCTGCTCCTACCATTCGCTGAGAACCTCTGCGATCAACCACTTGGTAACAGTAAGAACACAGGGGTGGGAGTCAGTGGGATCTAGTTTGACTCCAGCTCAGCCACATCCCAGCTGCGTGACCTTGGGCACGTCTCATCTCACTGAGATTCTCCAACTGGTGCCTCAGTTGTCTCATCCATAAAGTAGGTCTGATAATTCCTGCCTCCAAGAGTTGTGTGAAACTCAATAGAGATCATGGATGGGAAAGTACTTCGTACTCTTGAAACCTGTGCTGTCCAATATTGCGTAACGCTGCAGCCACGAGCTGCATGTGGCTCTTTAAGATGAAATTGGTTAAAATTAAATAACATTCAAAATTCAGCTCAGTTGCACTAGCCACATTTCCAGGGCTCAATGGCCACATGTGGCTCAGGGCCACCGTGTTGAACAGAGGATAGCACATGCCCATCATCGCAGAAAGTTCTATTGGACAGCACTGCAAAGCTTTAAAAATCCACCATAACCCCAATGGGAGCAGCAAGGGGGCTTCTGAACTTCTCTGCCATGACCCTTTTCCCAGAGAAAGGCAATGTCAGCGCAGGCTCTGGTTAGAGAGCTAGACCAAGCCCTGTGGTCCAGAAGGCAGGGCTGTTTTCCAGCTGTTAAATTCAGCCAGTCCCCTCTCTACACCCGCTACCACCTACCAGGGAAGGCTTTTGTCATCAGATCTCTCTCCTGGGCCCAGGGACACCTCCTCCCTCCATCTATAACCCCTTAGGGGAGGCACTGACTTCAGAGTGGTCCCCTCAGGCCTGTGGCCTCCTCCAAGGCCTCCAATGCCACCCCCTCTTGTCTGGAAAATGAACCTCCACTCCAGATCAGACTCTGGGCCCAGACCACCCCCCCACCCACACCTGAAGCTCAGCTGCTCCCCCATTAAACCTCCATCTCCTCTAAAATGTGTGTCAGTGAGCCACTTAGGACCTACCCACAGAGCTACCCTATTCCTCCCTCACAGAAAGGAGACCAGATGTCAGAGGTCCCCAAGGCCATCCTTGTCTGGCTCCCACACCTTAGAATCCACCTGGGGACGCGTCCTCTACACTCCCAAGCTCTGCCCAGGGTCTGTGTCCTCAGGCCCTGACCTCAGGCCCAAGCCCCCAGGCAGTGGGAGAAGTCAGGCCCTGAAGGACGCACCCCGCTCCCACCACAGCTGTGCTGGGGCCGCAGCACAGGATGGCTGGAACAGCACTGGGGCTCAGGGGCCAGCCAAGCGCCCGGCTCCAAAATAGCAGTTGTGTTCACATAAAAGCCTCTAATGAGAGAAAGATGCCGTTCTTGGCCCCTCGCGCGCTCTCTGCAGACGCTGTCTGGCAGGCTGAGCGGGCCTCTACCGTTTGGCAGAGAGAG